>NC_052532.1:76580110-77809884 GCF_016699485.2 Gallus gallus
ATAGTGAAAGTACCTGTCTGAGCTTTAAGAATGTGTAGTAATATTAATATAACAAATATAATATTCTTTCTAGCTCTCTGAGGCAACTGCTAGACCTACCAAGATTGCTGTTTATTGAGAAACTCAGGCAATTTTCCATTATTCAATCTAATTGCTCTCATCTGATTCAAAATTAAAACCTCCAGTTTCCCCTTTTGGCAAGTTACAAACACAGTTTCCAGCTTTCACAATGCCGATGATCTAAGGTAGTAATTTCTACAAATGTGGATGCATACAAGCTATCACACACACACACTCAATTTCTAAAGGTTATAAAAATTAAAAATTAGTCACCAGCAGGCACATATCTGTAGGGTTTGCAGTCTTGAGCTGTCTTCTGCTTTAGACTGGCCTCAGAACAGCAGCTGTCTACATCTCACTGGTTCAAGAGGAAACTACCTGTGTTGCTTAGCTTTAGGGATGTATTGTTATTTTTATCTAACTCCCTGAAGATTTTCCAAAATATTTGGTGTCCCATTTTGCATCTGAAATATGCTGCTTCCTCCCCTCTTGCTGTCTGCTTTGACTCAAGAGGATTACCTTCAGTTTAGTTCCATGTCAAGCCCTGAAAACTGACATTTTTGCAGACAGTTTACATACTTGCAACAATATATATATTGCAACACTATATATATTACAAATATATTCAAGTATATTGCATATATTTGAAGAAATATCAATATAAGAGCCTCAAAATATTAAGTTTTAGGAAAAAGAACAGAATACAACACAGCGCTTACACCGAAGTCCCATATAGTATAAAAAAGGAGTTGAAGGGATAAGAAATCAATTGAAGATGATGCCAGTTTCTGTCATTTCCTCTGGCTTTTTAGTTTCCCTGATGACCAAATTTACCAATATTTTCTCTGATCTCACAGATGCTCTCACTCCACCTATCAATCTTTTGCATTCTTTTAGCCATTCTTGGTCTTATTAGTAGCAGGGGGGTGAAATGAAGTCATTTTCTCCCCTACCTAGAGGAAGGTCATCCCTGATGAAAGAATTTTCTGTAGTTACAATAATATGAAATTTAGTTAGGCTAAGAAAAACAGCATTAGCAGAGTATGACATAGTATGGAAATAGAGTTTTAAATACCAAAGCCTCCTTCAAAGAGGCTTATTTATTTCATGTTTTCCCTGCTTCATCTGTATGATGGCTAATATAAGCTTCAAAGGGAAACTGCTTTTCTTAATACTTATAAAAACACACAAAATGTACTGTAAATTGTCATCTAACTATTAAATGGTTATTTGTATTCTTCAGCAAGGAATTTAAGTTAGATATAAAAAGCAAAACATTTAAGATCAAAATCCTGTTTCACACATCAGTTCTCATGTTTCCACAGTGTATTCACACTGTAGAACATACTACAATCATGTACTTCAGTTTTTCAACCAGTTTCTCTTCACATTTCTTATTACGAGGACTATGGATTCTCTCATGTTTTGGAGGGACTTAAAAGGAACATGTTCTCTGCACTGGTCTCAAATGTGATAATTCCTTCAGTTAGCATAATATAAAAAAGAGTAATTTGAGTCAGCATGATGCATAGGCAGGAGCACTCCAGTACATCTGCATATATACAGCGTTAAGAGTTTGTAAGCTCAGTGCCCGAATTTAAATATGAGATATTTAATTTCCTTGCATTGCATCATCACTTCCACATCAAATAATTGCATTTCGTTTAAACAGGTTGCCAGATCAGAAGCCATGAGAAAGAAATTCTCTCCAAATGCGCCGGACGCTTTAATCTTCATTTTGCAAAACTTAGACATCGTATATTAAATTAATCTCATTTCCAGTTTAACTGGAAGATCCTGTAGGACACAGCCAATTAAATAAATTTAAGGAATTAAGTTTAAATATGATTTCCCCTTCCCCATAGTAGCAATGGATTCTTTCTCCAAATGAAAACTAAGGAGAGTGTACCTGGTAGCTCTGATGCACATCTCATTCCTTGATAGCAATTAGGATGTGCTGAAATGGGCCCTGGCACCAGAAGAATTTCAAATGTCTGTATTTTTCTGAGAGTTAATGCATTCCCCCAAGAAATCCTGGCCATTGGTCCAGAGAGATGCATTAGATACCTTCTATGAGATTTCCAGACAGGATCACTTCTGATGGTCATTTGTCCTCAAACGCCTAGTTGCGTTGCTGGACTTTGTGAATACGAACACAATGTTCACAGAGTTACTTCTTCTTGACGCCTACAGAGATAAATCTGGCCTTTGTGTTGTGGTTTTGTGATTTCTCTTGTCGGTATTCCATATCATAACATAATGTAAAACAGTGGGAGTTAGAGAGTTAATGTTCTGGTTTCGTGGGCTGCCTTTTTTGGACATTTAGGGTTCTCGGAGGGGAGGGGAGGAGCGGCATTCCCGGAGGACCTGGCACTCAGAGGAAGAAAGGTGGAGCTACTGGTGGGAAGCTTGCTGCTCTGTCTCTCGTTTCCCTGTCGAGAAAAGCACGTGCTTCCCTTGCAGTCTACTAGCGTAAGACCTCGTGTTTGGATACTCTTTTCTCTCTCATTTTGTTTGATTTTGTTGGATTTAGTAACTGTTCCTCCTCCCATTGTTGCCGTTGTTTTTATTTTTTTGTTAGATCCATCTGCTATCTCCCTAGTCTTCCCCCTCTCCTGGAGCGCACAGACCCGTAACGTGCTCTGCCTCCTTAGTCACGGGTCGGGCCAGCCGCGCCGCCCTGTTAAAAGGTGGTGGTGGGGGGTGTTTCTTGTGTCTCCCTCTGGGCTTTTTTTTTTTTTTTCGTCACAGACTCAGATCTAGAGATAACTCTGTGATACCTTTGTGAACGAGTACCTGGATGGTTCTTCAAGTGGCACAGCAATGCTTACCACCATACGTACTTACCTCATACAGCAGGCAAATCCACCATTTCTCCCATTTCTTTATAAAACACCTGAAATTGAGCAGGGCAGCACGGTCCAGGTGTCAGCAAGCTTGGCTGGGAAAGCTGACAGCATCCACAACCTCTCTAGGCAGCCTGTGCAAGGGCTTCACCACCCTCTCAGTGAAAAACTTACCCCTGACATCTAATCTAAACCTTCCTTTAGTTCAAACCATTCCCGCTTGTCCTATCACTACCTACCTCTGTAAAAAGTTGATTTTCCTCCTATTCATAATCTTCCTTTAAATACTGGAAGGCTATAATGAGGTGTTCCCACATCCTTCTCCAGGCTGAACAAGCCCAGCTCTTTCAGCCTGTCTTCATAGAAGAGGTGCTCCAGCCCTCTGATCATCTTCAGGGCCATCCTCTAGACTCTCTTCAAAAGCTCCACATTTTCATTGTGTTGGGGGACCCAGACCTGGATGCAGAGTCCAGATGTGGCCTTATGAGGGCAGAGTAAAGAGACAACCATCTCCCTTGCCCTGCTGGCTACCCCTTTTATGATAAAGACTCTAGTAATTACAGGCTTATCAATCTCAATTCAGTGCCTGGTAAAATTATGAAGAAAACTATGCTGGGAGTTACTGAAAAACATCCAAAGAATGATGTGGTCCTTGGTCACAGGTTCATGAGGGGAAGATCCTGTTTAACTAACTTAATTTTCTTTTATGACAAGATCAGCCATCTACTTTACCAAGGGAAGCCAATTGATGTTATCTTTTCACATTTCAGTAAAGCTTTCAACACTGTTTCTCATAGTATCCTGGACAAAATGTCCGCCATATGGCTAGACAAAAACATAATGTGATGGGTGAGCAATTGGTGGATGGGTCGGGCCCAAAGGGTTATAGTAAATGGGATTACATCAGGCTAGCAGGGTTCCCCAGGGCTCTATTTTTGGGCCAGTTCTCTTTAATGTTTTCATAAATGACTTGGATGTAGGACTGAAAGGTCTTCTGAACTGGTTTGCTGAGACTAATAAATTGGGAGGGGCTGTTGAGTCCATCAGGGTGGAGAGGCCTTGCAAAGAGACCTATGTAATTAGAGAGCTGGGCAATCACCAACCACATGAAGTTTAACAAGAGCAAGTCTAGATTCTGCACCTGGGAATGGAGTTGGCTATACATACAGGCTGGGGGACAAGAGTTTGGAGAGCAGACCTACAGAAAGGGATCTTGGTGTTCTGGTTAATGGAAGTTGAACACAAGTAACGATGTGCCCAGGCGGCCAGGAAGGCCAGCTGTATCCTGGGGTACATAAGGCCCAGCACCGCCAGCCGGGCGAGGGAAGTGGTTTTCCTACTGTACACTGCACTGTGCAACCCTACCTTGAAGATTATGTGTAATTTTGGGAGCCACACTACCAAAAGGACATAAAACTATTACAGTGTCCAAAGGAACAAAGATGGTGAAGGGTCTAGAGAGGAAGGTGTGTGAGGAGCAGCTGAGATCCCATGGCGTGCTCAGTGCAGAGCAGATGAGCTGAGGGGAGGCCTCATGGTGGCTGCAGCTCCTCACAGGGAGCAGAGGGGCAGCTCTGAGCTCTGCTCTGTGTGGCAGTGAGAGGGCCCGGGAGAACGGCATGAAGCTGTGTCAAGGGAGGTCAGATTGGGAGTTAGGAGAAGGTTCTTTACCAGAGGGTGGTACGGCCCTAGAAGAGGCTGCCCAGGGCATTAATAATGGCCTTAAGCTGCTGGAATTCAAGAGCCATTTGGACACCACTCTTAGACATAGGGTTTGATTTTGGGTGATGCTGTGTGGAGCCAGGAGTCGTACTTGATATTCCTTACGAGTCCTTTCCAACTTGGGATGTTCTGTGACTTGTTATGTCAATAGCATTTTGGATAAAGATAATCTATTAATGTTTAGCAAAATTTCCACTGCAACCAAGGAAAAAAACACATCATATTAGACATTCCTCAGGGTCATACAAAGGGCATGGCCTCTTCATCCACTGCAGACAGGCTGGCTGGCCAGTGATTGGCTCATCTGAAAATTGAGCTCAATACATTTGTGTGAAATTCAGTATAAACAGTGAGACTTTGAAGGCAGAAAGACAAAGCATATGTAGAATTAAAAATTTTATTATCTCCAGCACAACGTTGAGGTATATACCATCATTACTCTTGATGAAATCTTAGAGTGGGAAGAAGATGCTCAGTCACTTCTGTTTTTTCTTGCTAACCACAACACTGAGTTGCAAGCAAGTAAAAATATCAATCCTTGTAAAAGCTCTCAGGTTTTAGATTTTGCTGAACTTGTTTGGAAAACACTTAATTTAGATTCCATTAGTTTTTAATCAATCTAGTTGAAGAAATTATTCTTTTGGCTGCTTTCACTGGAAACTTGAGTTAAAAGCAAATTATAGCTCTCTGATTGCTACAGACTGGAAAACCTTCCCCTTTTTCACTCATAGCAGCTTACTTCTCTATTTCTAATCACAGCTGTTGAGTAGTTTGTCCTGGACAAGGAAAATGTGTGCATAGAATCTGATTTCAAATTATTTTCCAATAAAGTTTAATAGGTAATAGATTTAGGCTGGATTTTTTTCCCCAGACAGCTCCTTTTTGAATGCCATCTGTAACTTGTGATTCGGAGACAAGAGAATCAGATATGAATAATGTTTGATCAACGTCTGGCAAGCACAACTGCTATCATTAAACTGGGCTTTTATGAGGCTTGTTGCATGTTCATAAGCAAACTTAAAGCAAGTCTTAATGGATAATGAAGTCAGAATTTCTACTAAGCTGGCATAGTTGAAATGAGGTTACAAGAGAACCAAATTCAATTTAAATAAATTGTAAGTACTGAGGAAATAAGTTATCAGTTTATCAAATTATATGTAAAAACAGTCAAATAAGCACGACTCCTTTATCATACAGAAAAGTCAATCACAGCATGGCAAGCATGGCATTTGTGGTAAATGGATGGCCATGGATTTCTCTTATTTCCCATAACTGTTATGGAATCAACCTCAAAATCACCATCCTTGTATAACAATCCATTCAGCTCTGTTTTTATTTCATCATCAGATCTTAAATTAACTTTGTGACTTTCAGCAGCTGAGAATTAGGGAAGGACAGTTTTGTTTAATCTCATTGGAGAAAGGTCAGTCCTTGCCAACAAAACTATTTCCTCTTCTATTAATATAAGACCTAGTTAGGCAAACAGAATTGAATAGAACTTGCCAGCTTTAACAATCAAGCCTTAGTAAAAAACAAAAAAACAAACAGAACAAAAAAAAATACGGTTATTTCCTACAATCAAAGGGCTTTTTCCTACAAGCAAAATCCAAGCAACAGTTCTCTTGAAGACCGGGGCTACACAGGAGTTCAAGGATACCGTGAGTAATACCGACACTTATGAGAAATAACAAGGGGAATTTCAACTTTAAAAGAGGAACCTTTTGGGCAGAAGCTGCATATGTGCATTTGCAAGAGGATAGCGTTGATTTTCTCTGTCCAAGTCTTTCAGCACATAGCAGAGAACAGAGGAAAAAATGAGCATTTATATTGTCAAGATCCATGCTGGAGTATTTTGCTGCCTTTGAGACAGGATGCCTGGAGAAAGAAATTAGGTACTCCCTAGTATTGTGATAATGCTTTCAATTAACTGTGTTGGCTCCTTTAGTCATGTGATAATGATTTGAGCAGTTACTGAGGCAAGCCTTTGTAAAGCTCCTACAAACGTACAGGAGTGCACACTTGTAAAAATGTAGTTGCTATTAGGAAAGTAGCTCCACAGCTGCTCTCTATTTCATTTGAATCACAGCTGCTAATCATTGCAGCTTCACACACACATCCCTTATTCCCTGGATCAATTTATAACAGAATGAGCGATTGGCTATGATAGCATCAGCACAATTATTGCTTTAATTCCTAAAGCAGGACATTTATAATCAGGAACTAAGAAAGAAAAAAAATAATGTGGATCTGCGAGGCATTTTCTGATTATGTGTATCATAAAAATGGCAATCTCTAATTTATACCAGTCGATAGGAGAATTGGGTACTTTCTTCTCATCTACTGTAATGTTGGTGTTTGGGGGAAGGGTTCTAAAACCAAAAGGCAAAACCTCTTTTTTTAACTTTGTAAATCATTTAATGTGTGATGAGAGACACTGTGAGAAAGTAAGAATATGTCCCCGGAGTGATTTCTGCTCTAAAACAGGGAGCAGCACAGCTTGGCTTATTTAACTTCACTTCTGAATATCACAATTTAATAACTGAGATTTATTGCAGGAAGAAAAACGTAGCTTCTGATTAGTGATGCTCCTGTTTAAGAAGCAGAATGAAGTTTGCATCATGTGTCTAGCTGTGTTTTTTAAAGACACCTATTGAAAATTAAGCATATAATACTTGAGGACCAAACATATGTTGTATGGTAGCTAAGTCCTTTTTGGGTGTATTTGGGTATGGGTTAGGAATAAATTGTGAATTCATTCTTTCATGTATGGTATGTATATTCCTATCCAAAGCACCCAGAAAACTGCCATTGGAGGTCGTCCATGTAATGTGTTGTGTAGCCCTGGTGTGAGCTTTGGTCCCAACACCATCCGTTAACTTACCATCCTCAGGCAAAGTGACTTCTGCAGAAGTCAGAGTCTCAGAAGAAGGACGTCCTGGTAGTAAGCATTTCAATTCCCTTTTAGCATGAACTATTGATAAGTGAAACAGGCATGTGCGGTTTCCCCCAGCTGAGAATTTTGCTTGATTAAAATCAAGGCAAGTACAGAGGCTGGGAAACGAGGACAGATGTCACCTGATGAGGTTATCTGTCATGTAGAAGAGGTGGTTCAACTCATTTGTTGATTCCGTGACAAGACATAGCAAGCACGTTGACCTGACCTGTCCTGTAGGTGGAACTCACAGTTAATCCCGATGAGTGTCTCATTCTGGTTGATGATGCTTTTTCTGTCTAAATTCCCCCTGCAGTTTCAGCTAGGTAGAGTACTTGTTCGTGTCCTGTGACTTTGCCATGGGACTCTGCATTGCTAGGCAGCTGCTGTGATCTCTTTCAGAGATACCCTCCCTTTGGTTGTGGAGAAAGAATTTTGCTTGCAGAGGCAGTGGAATGCTTCATGATCTTTGGACCAAAGGTATTGTTTAAATAATTGGTGTTATTTAATTTTTATTAGAAGACCAGATTCTGTGTGTTAGAGCAAAGTGATCCTAGATTCATAGATAAAGTCAGAGGTCTCCTAAAGATCTTACAGATAACAAAAGGATCTTAGTAAAAGAGGGAATAGAGGGAAGGAAGACAAAATGCATTAAGAAACTGAGAGTTACGCATACAGACTTATTACAAATCTAACAACAACATAATAAACCAAATTTAACTCAGAGTAAAAGAATGTTCTAAAAGAGAATGAGCTGGAAAAAAATAGCAATTGAGTACAACAATGCTGCTTTCTTGCTGGAGAAATGCATAGGAAACACAAGTTGACTGGGTAATGGTATGTTTTGAAAAGAGTCCATTGTTGGATATTTATGTTATATGGCAAGCGTTTGGGTGGAGGGAATCCTATCATTCTCAGACCTTGTCCTGTTAAGGGAATTTCCTTAAGTTGTTCTTTACTTTGATAACACTTGCTCAGAGCAACTTGTGTTTACAACGAAAGAGAAGGCTGATAAATGCATAAAGTCTTAATCACTGATGTCCTGTCTCCAGGAGGCTCCCAATAGCTCATAGAGCTACCCAGTGTTGCACGGCATGGAAATTTTAGAAAAATTCCCTACTCAAGAAAAGTCAAAAGAGTAGGTTGCTAGCTTAGTAATCAGTTATGTTTCGAGAGCATGGCAAAATAAAAGGGAAGGAGAGTCTTCCCATAGAAGATACATACCTGATGTAATAAAATAAACTATAATAATAATAAGCTATATGTTCTTAAATACACTTGGAAAGTACATTTTGAAGGAACGTACGAGTCAAAGTCCACATCTTTAACATGTATCTTCCAAAAGGCAATGAATACATCCAACAGTGAAAATGCGGTAAAAAGAGAGCAAATGAAAACCAAGGGGAAAAAAAAAAAAGATATAAATCTCTTTTTTTTTATTCACAGATCTTCATGCTTTGCTGTACATATATTATGCGTTGAATTTTGAGGGACAAGAAACAGAAAGCACAAGCCGATTGAGTTTTAGAGGGCTTTCTGGCAATCACCCTTAAAAATTAAAAAGGGCAAAGACACCTTTTTTTTTCCTCAGGTATCTATCTTAGAGTTCTTCAGGTAGGGCATCCCCGTGTCTGCAGCAAAATGACTTCCCTCAAACTGCTTTGGGCCAAATAAAAGCAGTCATGAATAGGGCCACTGAAGTACATACGCTTACATGGTTTCTTTTCCTTCCAGTAAACAATGTAAACTACTAGCTGCATACTGACATAATTTCAATTACAATAATTCTACATTTCTAATCTCTGACATCTACTTTTGATTTGTAATCCTGATTCATAAGGGTACTGGCAGTAATAGATGACCAAGCTTCAAAAAACAAGAAAGACACTTGCCACATAGTGCTTTTTTCTAGTCCTTAGTTAGCAAGGAAAGATGTTTACCTACCTGAAGACTAACGTAACTCTGGATGTCAGAGAAAGTTTTTAAGCTGTGGATCTTCAGAGGACTCCTATCTCATCCATTGTCACTGGCATCTTGAAAAAGTGCCTCTTCCATTGGATGCAGCCAGTAAGTGATTGGAAAACCATGAAGATACAGAGAGGCACGATGCTCTGCATTGGAGCAAGGGGTCTGTGCACGGGGCCATGGTGAGAAGCAGATTGTTCCCCATCATTTGCCCGTAGTGCACCATCTTACCTGGTCCATTTTGACCCCTTAACAATTCCAGGATGTAATCAATCTTTCAGTGGCCTATAGATATAAAAAATAATTGGGAACGTAATTTGTATTGAAAATGTCAAGAAATGGTGTAAGTAGCCAACACAGAGTGTTTAATTCCCTTTTCTCCTCTCAGCCTTCTGGACAGTGCCTGAAAGAACTTGCATCAGCTGATTAAGGGCATCCTTTAAATAAAGAAAGAGAGTTTTCTCACAACACTGCAGTTTACTGACCCACATAATGGTTGAGCAACTGTCTCTGAAGCAGCTCATCTAAGAGCAACAGAAGTCACATTGTGACCTCCCTCTCCACACTATGTGGAAATCCTGAAGGATCCAGGAGCCTTCAACATGCAGCCAGCCCTGCAACCACCATCTGGAAGACAGCAGCCAGGAAACTCTGTGGGACCTTTGAGACTTTTGTCTTCAGCTTCAAAACTAACCCATAAAGAAAGGCATGGAGAAAGTGTTATCTGTTGTGGGTCTTTGTGTGTGTGTATTTTTTTTTCCCTTGAGTTTTGTTTTTCTCTCTTATTTTCATTTCCAGTTTTGGTCTTTGCTCTTGTGAGAGTGTCATTGCAAAACATGCCTTGTTATAGCAGTACAGTCGTTTATATTTCCAGTTGCTAAACTGTTTTTAATTCTCCTCTTCTAAACCTTCACTAGATCCAAAAAACATGGCTATTGTGTTGGTTTTTTTTTTTTGTTTGACTCAAAGAAAAAATTCTTATTTGCGGGAGAAAAACATGACTGCTGAGAAGGAGTGCCTGTAGGTTTCTGTGGCATAGGCACAGGCAAGTTGGCATGGGCAATTTCATTTAGGAAATCAGTTGTGTGGTTCAATTGAGTGGGGTCCAGCCGAGGTAAACATTCACCACATAGCAGAGTGGTTTATAGAGCAGGAGGAGAATGACCTCTGCTTATAGCAATGCATCCTGCACAAGCTCCCTCTCTTCTGCTATGACCTCAGTGAGTCTCACCACAAAGTACGTTATCTGTATCCTCTGGTGCATCCAAGTTTCTTTCTCCTCTTTCCTAAGAAAAGGCTGAATCTGGAAAAATTATGGTTTGTGTTTTGCAGTACACTCACAGAAAACATGACAGCTGACTGAGGGAAATTCTGTGTTAAACAGAAAAATAAACTTGCTCCCAGAGATCTGCGGTAAAGAAGATCAAAGTGTACAAGCTTAAAATAAAACATAGCAAAAAAAAAAGGGGAAACCAGAAGACAGCAATCATACTTTTTTTTTTTTTTTTTCATGTAAGAGCTGAAGAGTTTTACACCTTCTCCACCAAAAGAGCACTCTTTGGAATCATTCAGAAAGGAGAGTGAAGCACCTTGGGTGGCATGGTGTGAAGGCTTCTCCCAGATACATGGAAATAGCACAGGAAAAACACAAAGGCACTGCTAACCATCAGCTGCAAGCCAGTAGATGTAGGAACAGTTCTCTCACCTATAAATGAGAAATACTTGGGGATAGAGCCTTGGCTGTTAAACAAGATTATATAGGTTCACTATGTGAATTCAGTCACAGAAGTGTTCTGCTTATCAGATGAGTCATAGGGCTTTTTTTTCCTAAATAGATACTTTTTTTTTTCTCTTGACCAAACCATGTGACACGTAGCCTCAACTCTTTAAGCCCCGTAGGATTACTTTCAGTTGTCTTTCACTATGGTTCCTGTTACACGGTGGAAGGTTGCCCATTTCATCACTTCTGGTAGATGACATCATTGCGCTGTCTGTCTCCGCCACCTACTCCTCCTGTGTCACCCTCTCCTCTTCCTCTGCTTTCAATTCCCCATCTTCTTCCCTGTTCAGCTAAGGGCAAGCATTCCTCTCTCCTCTGTGCCAGTTGTTCTGGACACTCTGGCCCTTTGTAGTCCATGGATTCTGTGCCCCTCCCATGGCATACCCAGTAATCTCGAACCTCACCACATTCACGGTTAACCAGAGGTATGTCATAACATGCTTCTGGTTGCTAACAGCTGTTAAAGCACAGAGAAGTATTTCCACTAGTTGATGGGAAAATGTGAGATTAACTTTCTCAAAAATCTCTCTTGAAACTTCTTCCTGTTTTACTGTTACTTGGGGAGCACTGGAGGAGGCACTGCAGTGTTTTCAACCTCTAAAATACTTCTTTAATTTTTCCTTCTTACAGCATCATGGAGGTCTGCATATTCTTTCTTTATGCCATAATACTTCTCCCAGGTAAGAAGCAGATTTTTAATTGTAAAAATTGTTTAGATTATTTGTGTCCTTCTATGTGATACATTTACATTTACTTTGATGCTCCTTTAGTAGTAATTAACAATTTCAGTTGTACAATTAAGGTCATATAATCTATGTGATACGTATTTAAACTGTGAGCAGGGACTCTATAAAAGTACTTTCTCTCTTCAATTTTATATCTTTATGTTACACATTATTCGTGTTGCTCTTAAATTTTCAATTTAAATCTATTTTTGAGAACGTGTGCATATCCCCTCTGTATATAAGAGAGGACAGCAGTATTGACTAAAGACTAACAGCTTGATAAGGAATAAATGGAGTTTTAGGCAGCTGTGGAGATCACTGCAGTCTTTTGCTCCAGAAAATCAGTCAAAACTTTGATTCAGGAGAGAAACTGAATCTTCTGAACACAGCAAATGTGTTTGTATCTGCTAGAACAGAGGTCTGCATTTCTCATCACAAGAAAAGCCTGTTCTCCCAGCCCATCACTACCCCATAATATCAGTGGATATAGGCTGTGATGTAAGTAGGAGAAAAATCATCCTGTGTGTAATACAGACCATTCTTTTGATGCATGAAGGCATAATCATGTTTACTGACTATTTCTGTTAACAAGTTCAGTAACAGAACTGTTAAATCCGACATTTAATTTGCCATTAAACTCTAGATTAATTACAGAACAGTTAAATCTGACATTTAATTTGTCATTAAACTCTAGATTAACTCTTCAGTGAAACAGAAATCTTTTCCTGTTTCTGACCTCCTGGCCATACATTCCCCAGGCACCAACATTTACCACACATGCTGCATTTACACTGTCTTCAAAACTGCAGCACTGTGTTGTTTCCTGAAGAGAATGAACTCAAGTTTTCAAATTATGCAGCTGCCTCATTCACGACAGAATCTGATTGCATACACATTCGAGAACCGGGTGGAGCTGTGGCCTTTTGCCTGAAGTTAAATCTTCCAAAATACAGACTCTCCCCGGCTCTGAGCGGTAAGCCTGCCTTGGAAGGTGAAATATAGGAAGGAAAACAAGAAACAGATTTATGATCTGAATGCCACAAGACTAAGTGCATTGGTGTGAAGAAGTATGTATCCTCCTATAGCTAGTGGGAGAATTTGTCTAAATGCTGGTGGGTTTGTGCTACTGTCACTAAGTGTTGCCTCCACGACTGCAAGCATTTGGTATTCTTTTGCAGCTGATGGAAATCTTAATTTCTTCTCTCTCTCTTTTTTTTTTTAATTGAAGGTATTGCTGCCAACGTACATCACGTGAAGTCATTTCTCAATCACACTGCATACCTATCTTGCTACTTCCCAAACTCTCAGAAAACTGACATAAATAATGTAATAGTTTTTTGGCAAAAAGGTACGGGTGAAGTGGTACATGAAGTTTACCTTGGCCAGGAAAAACACGATCACCTTAATTCTAAGTACATAAATCGTACCAAGATGGATATGGACAAATGGACCTTGCAATTGTTAAATGTAGGGATTGTGGATGAGGGGCAGTATAAGTGTATTATTATGCACGTGGACAAGGGACCAAAAAAGCTCATACACGAATCTGAGTGCTTACTGAACATCACTGGTAAGTAATTTTTCCTTATTGTCATCTGGCCATTTTTTTGTTGTTGTTGTTTTGTGAGCTTGTTTGTTTGTTTTCTTTACTTTTTAGGTCTCTGTCACTTTCTTTAGTTCAGGCATGGACTGTTCCCATGCCACTAGAGGTTTACCTGCAGTGGAGAGAATTTCTAAAGTGGATAAAAGTGTTTCTTCTCAGTTTCTTTCTCTTTCTTAGAAAATTCTCATTGTGAATTTGGTGGAAGTGATCAGAAGAAGTAGAAAAAATGAGGAAATAATTTGCTCAATATTACACATTCCTGACTCCCACCCTGTCACACTCTATAGTGAAAACCACCCTGCCTTCTTCATCTTGCTCCCTGCAAGTTTCATGGCTTCTAGGACTCCAGAAAATACAGTTTTTATTTGCATTTGAAGCACTGCCTTCTATTAAAAGGAACAGCATTAAGAATGTTGGTGGTAAATTACAGTTGAAACATAAAAAGATTTGTGCAAATATTCAGCTATTTTATGATGATAAAAATCATAGGGAAAATGTAGAAAAGAGCAGCTAATATGTGGAGGAGTAGAACATCATATGGCAGTTATGGCAGGACTGAAAATCTCTACAGAAACAATGCAGGCATTGGTCAGACTCAGCTTGATTTCTTGCACATTATCAGAGGCAAGGACAGACTACAGGTGAGTAGGGTTCAGTGAGGAAGTAATCTTTTGCTAGTATTTTTTAAGATTTTTAAGAATTACATCTTTTTATAATGTTTTTCTATTTTATATCATTTTCTTGGTAACCTTTGTCTGTATGGTCTCTCTTCCATTTGGACAGTGGTAATCATAAATAACAGCAGCTTCTGATTTTCACTGGTGTTCTCAGACTTCAAAAGAAAATAGGCCATGTGCAACAGCAGCCAGAAAGATTACCAGGATGCTTGAGCCTATTTAGCATTGTACTACCAGCAAGTGTTCCCTTGATTCACAAGCAAATAGGAAACATAGGTTGTTAATTCCAATTCTCACAGAATTTACATGATGAATATTTTCAGCAGTTTCAGACCTCAGAGACTCACAATTTGCACTCAATAGGAAGACCACAATTAATTTAACACGTTATAGAAGTCTCATACATAGGCATTAAAACTCTCCCAAACCTTTGATATAGGAAGCCTGTTTAAAATAATTTGCTTCTGTGTTTCTTTCGAATGTTTCTCTTCGGTAACTTCCCAGAAGAAGGTAGAGTACAGAGGTCAATTAAAATAAAAAATAATTAGAAAAAATACAAATGTTGGAGTGTACCTCTGCTTGTTTCTTAACTTCATAGAATATATGGAAGGCTACTTTTGTAGTATGAAGTTTCACACTTAAAGTGGACTTAAGAAAGTTTGAGCGTATACAAGAGTGAAAGGTCAGTCAAACAAAACTCTCCCTTAGTGACCAAATCTATTCCAAAATACCAAAGTATCTTCTAATATAGCTTAGGTGTGTTATTTATTTATGTATATATGTATGTATCAGGACAAGGTACAGGTAGATGGATATATAGGATATGTATTGTTTACAGACAAGATTATTTATGTAAGAACAATGAACACAGATCCAGATTCTCCAGAAAGATTCTCCAGAAAGAGAGGGCTTCATAATGAGAAGTTTTGTCATGTAAAACAGACAGGTAGGGATCATGTTGAGAAGCTGCTTAACTGGAAATTCTGATGTTTAGATAGTACATCTCTAGTTCTTACTTAAGATGGATCCATAAGGGAAGCAGATGAGACAAGGAAAGCTATTTCAAAACGTGCTGCTGCTGTTGGTGGTGAAACTGTGCCAGAATATATACTACAGTATCTGTCCTCATTTTCAAGGGGATGTTGAAAAACTTAAAAGCATGAAAAAAATCTCTTCTAAAGTTATCTGGTGGCTGAAAAAAAATGCAGTTCAACGAGAGATGTTAAATGATCAATCTGATTACCTTCTAACAAAGAAGACTGCGGAGACTCTTGTTTTCAGAGAGTGGCAACCCAAAATACACATACAATATTGGATACTTAAAAGGGTAATTAATTCAGTGAAGATATAAGAACCATTAGTGGCTGGAAACAGATGAGAATTAAACCACGTCATTTCAGGATGCATAAACAAAACAAGTCAGAGCGATAACACCGCTTGAAAAATATTAAAGTCTTGATGGATCTACTGTCTCTTGAGGTATTTCAGTCTGTAGCCTATTTGTAAGACACATTATCTCCAGTTACAGATTCAAATTCACTGGGGCTAGGCTTAGAGCCTGGATCTAACACTTCAAGTGTGTATATAGAAGAATCAGACCCTCCATTACACTCATATCTCCTTACCTCTTCTCCGTATAGTTTTTAGTACTAAAAGACTTTAGCACCAACATTCTTCAGTATTTTCAATGAAGTTTTGAGCCTGAAACTTCTTTTGCTTTGATTAAAAGCTTTCATTATCCTTTGTATCACATGTTTAAACAGTTCTGTCCAGTCCTTTTTCACCAATTATTTCTTGCTTGGGAAACTCTTTTTTTAAAGCAACAGAGAAGTTCTTCATTGAGTAAGATCCAATGGCACAGAGTAAAGGAACCTGTACTGTAGCCACTTCCACATAAAAAGTCGAGCGAAGCAGGCACGGTTTGTTTATTATGAGGTATCAGTTGATCTAGAGAAGGTGAGAGAGACATAGTCTCACTGTCTGGCTGATATGACCTATGTCATTGAAACACTCCAAAGGCAAGGAGCAGCAAGTCTGTGTGCAGCAAAAACATAATAAATCCTTCTTAGGACCCACACTGCTTTCCTAGGAAGACTTTCTAGGTTTGATTTCACATGAAAATCTCAAGATATTGACAGGGACTGTCACAGGACATAGTATGTCTGACTCATGATGCTTTTTCTTTGGTCTGTTTCAGCCAACTATAGTCAACCTGTGATAGCACAGCTACACACTGGGGAACCAAAGCCCAATGAAAACCTGAATCTTTCCTGTTCTTCCAGCGGAGGTTATCCAGAGCCCAAGCAGATGATTTGGCTAATTTCAAGTGAAAACATAACAGATAGGCTTATACGACACATGGATGTCTTACAGGATGCTGTCACAAAGCTGTATAATGTTACCAGCAAGCTGAATATCCCAGTTCCTACAAATACACTCACTAATATTAGCTGTTTGCTTCACCTTGGAGAGCAGCAGGGGAGCCTTGTCTCAGTGCCGCTAGTCATAGGTGAGTTTTCGTTTGCTCATTCTAATTTTTTGCGTGGGTAGGAGTTGGGAAAGCTTCATTAGAAATGAGCACAGGTGGCAGCATAGTCAAAGCAGAGAGTAAACCCTAAGTAGCAGAAGGGGCTACTTACAAGGCTTCTGTGTTTGCCATCCTGTTCACTGATAATCATGGCCACCAAATTCCCTCTTCTGTTTTTTTTCCATGGGAAGCCTTATTACAGAAAGGAGAGCACAGAAAGAAGGAAGGCTACTGCTGCACAGAACAGAGCACAGCCCTGTTCACCCATCCCCCAAATGCTGCTGCAGCAGCAAAGCAAACTGAATGCATGGATTAGGCTTCAACCTGTCTCTGAAGGTGACATTTAGCTGTTCAGATAGAGCCTGCTGGATCACGGAGAACTGCTGAGGTTTAAGAAGCATCTGGAAATCAGCCTGCTTAAAGCAGGGTCAGTAGGCAGCCTGGGGCCTTATCCAGTTAAGTTTTAAATATCTCTCAGGATGGAGACTCCACAAACTCTTTCAACAAATTGTTCCAGCATTTGACCATTCTCACACTACAAATGTTTTTTTTCTGACATCTAAGTGCTTGAGCTGCTGCTCCTAATCTCTTTCTAGAGAGAGGCAGAAGGCTGAACAGAAGAGTCCCTTGGACCAAATTTGGCTCACAAACTGTAAAATAGACTGTACAAAGCTGAAATGTAAAGGCCACAAAACTTTGATGGGTTTTGGAAGTATTCCTAGTGGTTTCCACAACATTTGGCAGAATGCAGTGTGAATTCCAAAATGACCATTTGGGGATTTTTTTTTCTCTGGGATTGTGCCTCTTTTCAGACATCTCTTGCAATAAATTCAGACTCTGTGCCATCCCGAATGTTCCCCGATGATCACAGTGTCAGTTGTGTGTAGATATTCTTCATGTGCCTCACAGTTTACTTTACCCTTTCTAACTGAAAAACTACATGCCAAAGTGAGCACCCATGAATATCATGATGCTGTAACATTCTCCTGGATTCTGGGCCCCATTACAAATAAGCCAATTGCCTAGAGATGGGGAACAAGAAAGCAAATTTATCTCTCTCAGTCCTAATTATCTATATTCCCAGGTACTTTATCATTTTTATTGCTGAACAACTCCATGTATATTTAACCAGGCCATGGCTAAGTAAGAGAGATTAGGAGGCATGTATGAATTCTGTTCTCCGAGTGTTACGTAACAGAGCACTGCACAGACCACCAGAAGAGAAGGTGCCATAGGCAACAATTCTCCAGCTGCAACTCTAGCAGTTTAGAACTTGGTGCCTGAGTACCAACAAGATTTAATTGCAAGAATATTATCAGAGTTCCATATGAATTATCCTTTCTTTAAACTAAAACTGTAAGTGTTTTATTTCCTAGGACAGGAAAACAGTTTTGATATGTTTTTATTCATAAGCTATGGCGCAAATATATCAAAATAGAATTGGTTCCTACTTCAGTCATTTGCCTTGCACATCTCCTTTAAGACTGTGTTGAATGTGGAGTGCTGTTCTTCCCCTGGTGGAAACAAGAAACTCAAAGGGACTGGTAACATTGCAGAACGCCTATTAGAGAAGAAGCTTACTACTTACTTACAGGCTTCCCTATTTACTACTTACTTACTACTCCAGATGAAAAAAAGGCTTGCCACTCATTCCCAAAGAAGATCTACAAATCAGTTTTCTTCACTTAACTTTAACTAGAGGGTTAAGTCATCACTGCTATAGATGGCAAACTGGCTTTGATGTCCTTCCATTCCAGCACTTGTAAATAATATTAAATTATAATACAGAAGTCTGAGGTTTGCAAAGCTCTACATGTTGCTCAAGCGTATTAACGCCACTAATATTAGCCATAACTACTAATGCATCCTTCTCTTCCCTATTCAGTTCTTCTCATCCCTGACTTTAAAAAGTAGCCACCTAATAAACAGTAATGGTGAATAAGAAACTAGCAACTCTACAGGAAAAAAAAAAAAAAAAAAACCCTTTATTCAATGACAGTTGCAGCTGTGTCACTTGCTATCCCTAGCAACCAAAACCTCAAGAGCACAATAACCAGAAAGAGAAGGAAACTCCCGTACATTCCATCTCTCTCACGTCCCTTAGAGCTTTTCATTAAGCTTTGATCTTAGTTCCAACAGTTACCAAATAATAACATATCCCAGGTTATTTAAATTTTCACAGTACCAGAGTAGTAGTAGCCTAGCACTGGCATCATGGGCTCTTGTATTAATCAAGCTGCCAATATTTCATATAACCCAAACATCAGAAATAGCACTTTTCCTTACTGTTGCTGAAATGGTTGTTAAGCCTTGGGGCACCTGCTAGTTATTGGGGGAAAAGAAAAAAAAAACCATACGGAGAGTGATTTCCTAGCATTATTAAATATTGTAAAAGCAAAGAACAATTAGGGCCCTTCCATTAACTTCTAATTTACATAAATTTGAGTTAGGATGGGTTAAGCTAATCGTCAGTAAATTAAATCTTTGTTATATGCATCTCCTCTTATTCAGAGATACCGGCAGAAGAAATGGAACCGGTGAAGGTAAATTTCTTTGGCCCACTTGTAGCTGTAATTTTACTGGTCACGCTTCTTCTGGGTTTTTTGATATTGAAGAACAGAAATATCTCATCTACCAGCCAGAGTAAGTAGTTACTTCTCACTCAGCTCTCCCCTAAATCACAGGCTTTGCTTTGTTTTTCCATGAACCCCTTGCCTACATTCCGCTGCTGACAGAAAGCTGAGTTTTACGCTGGACTCAAACTTCCTTGGACAAATTAGTTCCTGAAATATCTCACCCATCCAGCAGTAAATCCAAACACCTTTCTCCTGTCTCATCCTGTAATCCATTTGTCCTTCTCTGTGCTCTGTTAGACTGCCATGGCACAAGCTTACTATTTTCTCCTGCAGCTTCATCTTTTATTATGGCTTATTGGTAGATTTGGCTCCTAAAATCACTGATTTATATAAATCTTTTTTTGTCCATCACCATTTGTAAGAAAAGTAAGAATTTGTAAGAAAAGTGGAGCTGGGAGAGGGGTGAGACAAGATTTGCGTTACGTACAGGCAGTTCTGTCGTCACAGAGGTGAAGGATCCAACGTATTGCTCCACCACAGGCTGCCCAACACTAGACTGGAAGAACCATCCTTACACCAAAAACAGGAAGTGACCTTTGCATTCCATTTCTCTGTTTTATTGCAGCACTAGGTCTCATCAGTCCAGGCTTTATTCTGCACTGAGAGGATGATTATGCTGACATCATAATCTATCCCCTCTTGTATTAAGAAGGAAATTAATTCCTCAGAGTCAGTCCTGCTTCCTTGCACACCCAAGGGTCCTGAGGCCCTTCTCATTCTTTTTCCAAATCCTGTGATAACAGGACATTTATCACCAACTATTTCAGCTCCTATCTCTCATATTTCTGTAAATCACATGTTCATCTATTTCAGGTGTCAGTCTCGCAGTCTAAAAGATATCCAGCTTGAAATAGAGGCCAGCAGCTATAGACTGCTGACTGGGAACCATTTCTGCACATAGTGAGGCCTGAGGTCCCGTTCTTTCAGATGCTGCCAGAACAAGAATCCTCTCCAAACACTCTGCAGAACAACATGCAATAATTTCGTCTGATGACTGAAGTCCACTGTCCAGTGTTCCTTGCTTTTATTTTTGCTACAGAACAGTAGCAAATACAATACTCATTCTGTCTCTATGAGTTTCTTTTACCCTTTGATGAAAACTCTTCTGATTTATTGGGCATTTTGGTCAAACGATTGTCAGTGTTCACCTCAGTCTTCTACATTATTAATTGGCACACGTTAATTTTCCTGGCTCCTGGTACAGTTACTCTGGCTGCAGTCCTGATCACTAAGAGGAAATACCACCTTGGACCTTCCTGCACTCAGTGGCTTGATTCACTTCTGCATGGACTAATGTGGTTTTGCCTTCTATGATACTACCTAGATATGAAGAACTGAATTTAGTGATCTCGTTAAACCTGGAAAGAGGAGATGAACACCTTGCCATCCACATGCCACAAGAAAAAAAAAAGAAAAAAGAAAAAAAAGGGGGGAGGAAATCTTTCTTCTAACACAAAGAGGTATGATGTATTTAGCAACTGGACAGGAAGGAAGATGGTGAGATATGAATGGCAGAAATCTTCCCACTTTGTCAACAGTAACAAATAAGCAGAGAAGCACAGCAAGCAGCTGCTCCAACTGTTACAAGTATGAAATATCTTCTTTTCATTGTTTTCTTTTGTTTTGTTTTTTGCTGGGACTCCTTCACCATTTGACAAGGCCACAGAAAACTGCTAAGCACTTAGCAGCACTACTATCACTGGCTAAGTGGCAGGTTTTTTAAGGGCAAAGGCTGACTTGGGAGAATGCTGAGTGTCTGCGTAAGAAGAAGCTGTTTAAAAGTCTAAGCACTCCCCAAGACCCTGCAGTCTTCAGCTGTATGGTTGGGTTTGACACCTGTGACTGTTTTGCTGTATCTTTCATTATGCTCTGTGACACTGTAAAATGCTGTCAGTGAGAGTCAATGAAGAGAGCAGAACAGCGAGGGTTGCAGAAGCGACTGTCTCAGAAATAGAAAGAGTTGGGCCACAACCTGTGAATCGTTGCCCTCGCTGGAAATATGATCAGAGTCAGGGTATTTAATCATGAGCCATAAATGCTCTGGGCTTTGTATGGCCTTGTACCAGCAACTTTCTTGTAAACTCCATGGTAGAAAAAGGAACTTAAAGGCACTGCCCCACCTTCTGAGAAAAGCCACGAAATTTCCTTAGGGCATCTGAAACTAGAAATAACTGAAGGAAAAAATTGTTTTTAATATAATTTTCTGTTATTGTACCTTTTTTTTTAAACTATCCAAGATTAATATCTTCCTATGTATTACCGACCAGATGCTGTACTACAGGTTTTTCAGGTGGATGCAGGGATAGAATATTGAAGTATGAGGTATCATTCATTTGTGTATAAATCTAGATATACAAAGTTAAGCAAAGCAGATACTGAAAAAAAAAATGATAATAAGTGGGGCATGTTCCAGTTTGGTTGACTGTCTTCTCCCTTTCTTAATTTGGCGTCCAAGTTTAAAGATACAGTAGTCCATACACGATGCTATGCTCAACTATAGGATATAGTTTTACCTTTCAGGACAGGTTACTTCTTTCATTCAAAATGTTCCAGTCCTCAATCTTGAACAATGTTTGCATTTTATTTTCTGTGATGCTACTGACAACTTCCAAGAAATATGCAGAAGATATGAGACAAATTTTTTTGAGATCTTGATTGCGTTTGTAAGCCGCCATAATATGGACATTAACATTACATTCTCAAGACAAAATTCAGCTCAGATTTGCATTCTGGGGACATAAATTCTCCACTGTTCCTACTGGGTAAAAAGATTCTTTTCTGTTGAGTTTTCTCATTTCTGATTCTGTTTTCTGTTGTTAAGAATTGCTGGACTCCACCTCAGTTTCACCTGTATTTTCACGTGAGTAAGAGAATTTGCATGTTATCTGGAGTTTGTAACACCATTTGGGAGTCAGTTTATTAAGCTATTATGCATCAAGCCAAACATTTTTATTCAGATTAGTATCATTCAAATGATATGAAAAGTCACAGCTCTTATTTTCATGTAAGGTTTTATATTTGCTAGCAAAATTATTTAATGACATTAAAATATACATATTTTTCTGTGTTGGTGATTTACTCTCCTGCTGTTAAAGCAGTGTATTGGGGAATACCTACATGCAGCATTCTCAGGGAGGAAACACTCCCATTCTCAGATAATAAGAAAGGTATTGCTGCAATGACCAAGAACAGAACAGTGTTTCAGATGTTCATTCACAGAGCTGGATATAAACTCACAACTGTGGGTACGCATACAACCTGGACCTACTAACATATATATCTCAAAGATAAGATACAAAATTGCAGCCTAAAAACTTGGCCTTTTGATTCCATGCTGCAGGTTGCCAAATATATCTCCAGTGCATCCTTGAATCTCCTCAAACTCTCAGTTACTATTTGATTCCATAAATAAATGTATTAAATTGCCGGGTGTACTAACTAAGGAAGATACTCAACAGGTTTCTCTTGGTCCTTTTAACACACGCTGTTATTCAGTTCATTTTTTCCCCCCTAACATTTCACTTCCCACTAAAGTCATTCTTCATCTCAAATCCTCACTAACATGGAAGTCTTGTTCGAGCAACAGCTACAGTCCACATTATTGGTACAAACAACAAGCCTCAGATGTCTTTCATCTTCCAAATGACTAGATTCACAAAAGCATCCCATACACTCTTTCACTCACAGCCTCAGAACTCTCATCAGCCTTGATGTGCAGCTGGTCATCTTTATATACTGAGGCGTAAAACCATCACTGACCTTTTGTGTTTGTCCATAGTAAGAAACAATAGCCAGCTCATGAAGAAGGCATCTGGAAATCTATGCTAGGACTCAGAGTCCTTCTCAAACACATTTGTTAAACAAAATAAAAACAACAACAAATCAAAATAAACAACAACAAAAAACCTATCACTACCATCTGACTACTAACGCTACCATACACTATCATCAGCCAAAAAAATAGTCACTCAGTGAGTTAGGTTTATTTGTTCCTAATTAGTGAAGTTGTTTATTTCCTCATTCCTCTAAGAAGAAAATCACTTGGTACTCCTCTATTGCAGGCTGTCAACTTTCTTCTATTACCTTACCAATTTCTCTGCCTCCTCTTTTCTTGCTCTTAAAATCATTCCTAATTGCCTCCTGCACCTAAAGAGTGTTAAAAAGCAATAAGCTTCAGAGAAAATCTTAGTTCATGTTTATTCAAATGCATTAATCCTCTGTGCTATTGTGGGTAATGAAAACAATAGTAAGGCACAAGAAAACGTGTAGCTGAGGTGCCAACATTTTTGTCTTCCATAGCAACATTCAGATTTCCAGGCTATCTCCTCAACTGCTTAGTAGGTATTTTTTCTTTGGCGGCATACATTAAGTCATTAAGTGACTCTATAAACACGGCAGGCAAACAAATGAGCAGACACCCATTACATTCCACAGCAAGGAAGAACTCCATTTAAAAACATCATTCCTTTACTTTAAGGTATAATAATATGGAACTCCTGAAAAGCAGTGTGATAAATCAGTAACCAGCATCCTAAGGTAAAATATATTGTCATTAGACTTCAAGTTGCAATAGATTGCTTTAAGCTCACTGGTTAAATAACACAAAATCACAGAAGAGCTGATGCTGGAAGAGACTTCGGTAGATTGCCAATTCAAGCAACACCACCTGGAGAAGTCTGCCCAGGATTAAGTTCAGATGGCTTTTGATTATCTCCAAGTAGTGAGACTCCATAACCTCTCTGGGAACATGTGCCAGGCAGTGCTCAGCCACCTTCGCAGTAAAAAAAAAGTAAGTTTCCTGATGTTCAGACAGAACATCCTGTGTTCCATTACTTCTTGTTCTGTCACAAGGCACCAGCAAAAAGAGCCTGGCTCTCCTTTCTTACAGCCTCTCTTTGGATATTTCTTCACATTGACGAGATTCTCCTTGAGCTTCCTTTTCTCCCAGCCTGAACAATCCCATCTCTCTCAACCTGTCTTCATCTGAGATGCTTCAGCCCTTTAATCATTTGAGTGTCCCTTCAGTGGACTGTTCCACTAAGTACATGTATTTCTTCTAATGGTAAGCCCCAAATTACACACAACACTCCAGCAGTGGCCTCACCAGCACTGAATGGAGGGGAAAGATCACCTCCCACAGTCTGATGACAACACTTTTCCCGATGCAGCGTAGACACTCTTGGCCTTCTTTGCCATGAGGGCGCACTGCTGCCTCATCTTCAACTTGTCAACAAGGAGATCCAGCTCCTTTTAGGCAAAGTTGCTTTATTACTAGTCTGTTTGAGCCTGTGTGTGGTGCGTGGAGATACTTCTTCCAAGGTCGAACTTCCCTCCATGAGTTTCCTGTCAGCCTATTTCTCCAGCCTGCTGAGATCTCACTGCATGACAGCACAACTCCTCCCAGATTTTTTATCATCTGAAAACTCTGCTGGGATGCATTCTCTCCCCCTTTCTACTCAGCTCTCTTGAGACCCCACCTGAAGAACTGTGTTCAGATATGGGGTCCGCAGCAAAAGAAAGAAACAGACATGTTACAAGGGTAACAGTTTTGAACTAAAAAAAACCAAACCAAAACAAAAAAAAATAGATTTAGATTAGATAATCAGAAGAAATTCTTCACCATAAGGATGGTGAGGCACAGAGACAGGCTGCCTGGAGTAAATGCATATACCCCATCCCTGGAAGTGTTCAAGGCCAGGCTGCCAGGCTGGATAGGGCTTTCAGCATCCTGGTTGAATAGGAAGTAACCCTGCCCAGGGGATCTTTAAGGTCCATTCCAGCCCCAATCATCCTGTGATTCCAAGATCATCTAGTTCATTACGAAGAAGAATCTCAGTTAATTTCACTATGGGATTTCTTAATGTTGCTGGTAACTCTTTGACGCCTTCCTTCTATGGAAAGCAACTCTCCTGCCAGCAGCAGTACCACTAGCAAGGAGAGCATCTGGAAAGAAGCCCTGAAATCCAGATACCGTCATAGTCCTTGACTTGCCATACTTCCTTAGTTATGAATTCTATGGTACATCTGCAAAATCAAGTGTTTGTGCACTTGGTATGTCCTTAATGCTGAGACTTGCACTCTTTTTGTCCACTACTTTTGTTAAGATAGCTCTTAAAACAAAAAGTCATGAGAATCATAAGAACTATGCTTAGCCAGCCATTCATTCTTAATTAGCACAGCTTATGTCAGAAGCAGATAGGGAAAAAAAAAGTAAAATGAGGTAAGAATAGCTTGAATTGCAGTTACATACAGACATGCACAGTCAATATAGCAAGTATATTGCCCACCCTCTTCCAAAACATACAGTTTGCTTTGTATCATAGAATCACAGAATCATAGAATCGCTAAGGTTGGAAAAGACCCACAGGATCATCCAGTCCAACCACTCACCCTTGGTTCTCACTAAACCAGCTTTTCTCAGCCTAGTCCTACTGTTGCTAGCAAGAGAAACTGCTCCCTTCTTAGCGTGTTCAAAAATAACAGTATCTCTACTACCTACGGTGCTCTTTAACATATTTATCAAATTAACATCAGTGATGGAATTGAGTGCACTGTCAGCGAGTTTGCTGATGACGCCAAGCTGAGTGGTGCAGTTGATGCAATGGAAGGAAGGGATGCCATTCAGAGGGACCTCAACAGACTTGCAAGATGGGCCCAGGTGAATCTAATGAGGTTCAAGACAGCAAAGTGCAAGATTTTGCACTTGGGCCGGAGGAATCCCAGGCACATATACAGACTGGAGGGTGCAGTCCTTGAGAGTAGCCCTGCAGAGAAGGACCTGGGAGTCCTGGTGGATGAAAAACCAAACGTGAGCCAGCAGTGTGCTCTTGCAGCTTGGAAAGCAAATGGTATCCTGGGCTCCATCAGAAGAGGGGTGGCCAGCAGGGAGAGGGAGGTCCTGGGGTGCAGAGGAGGGGCAGGAAGAGAGATTAAATAGACAAGAGAAAGAGAGAAGCTGTGCTGCTCTTTCCCCACCAAGGCAGGGATCCCTGCCCGGTAAGGAGCACCCCTTCACCTCTCGGTAAAAAATACCCAGGCTAGCATTTACGTTGCTCGCGCTTGTATCAAATACCAGCACGGCCACAGCTACAGCACTGATCAACGGCGACCCCAGATCTGTTCTATCGGCTGCTCCGATAAGTCATTTATTTGTCACGGTTTGTGAAAGCGTGCCAGTGAAAGTCCTGCCTCGGGAGGACTCTGGCAGGCAAATGCCAAAGCGACGAACGCGGCAACTACCGCGTTCACGGGACAGCAAACCTCCACGTCTGTGTGTGCTTTGTGACGGCATCGCAGAGTCACAGTCACCCCGTGAGCTCACAGTGGGCCGGGTGCCTACCCATAGCCAGCGGGCCCAGCCCGCATTGAGTCTTGCTGGCGACTCTCGAGGTGTGAACGTCTTCCTGTGGGAGCACGAGACACTGAGACCTTGCCAGTGCGTGAGACGTCAGAGTCCTGCGAGAGGATTGCCAGTGGCTAAGGATCCTACTCGAGGAACACCAGGCGTCACAGCTCCTGCCAGTGGCACCCGAGGTGTCCGTCACTGGTGGGACGCACGAGAGAGAGGCGCTGAGGCCCGCAGGCTGCCGACCGCTCTGCGAGAGGCAGCCTCCAGCGCACCCATCCTCGGAGCCTCACAGCGCCAGGGCGGCCGCAGCCATGAGCCGGGAGGCGGCTGCCAGCAGCAGCAGGAGGCGGGAGACGTGGACGTGGCCGGCGGAGGCCCACGAGGAGCCGTGCCCCATCTGCCTCGGCCCGATGGCCGACGCCGTGCGCGCTCTCCCCTGCAGGCACATCTTCTGCAGGGAATGCATCCAGCTCTGGACCGCCAACGCGTCCAGCTGCCCCCTGTGCCGCCAGTTCATCGGCACCCTGCTGCGCCTCGGCTGGCGCCCCTCGGGTCGCGCCCCGACCCGCCGGCCCCGGGGAAGGCTGCAGCGCACCAGGGAGCGGCGGGAGAGCAGATCTGCGCGTCGGTCCCGCAGCGCCCCACCAGGCCGCGTGCAGCGCAGCCCCTCCAGGCCCCCCCGCCCGCTGGTGCGCAGCTCCTCCTGGCACGGGGAGCCCAACCAGCGCAGCCGCTTCGAGGCACCGCCGCCGGACGACGAGGACGGGGAATGGCTGAGGCGGGTGGCACAGGAGCGGCAGGCGGGCGCCGGAGACCGCGCGCGGCAGCCCGACGGGCCCCGCTTGTGAGCGGGCGGCCCGACCTCAGCCGGGAACGGCAGCGGGGACGGACGGAAAGCGCGGAGCGCAGGCGGGGGAGAGGCTGAGGCGCTGCGCGGCTCGTGTGCCTCAGCTCTCGCGGAGCATCGCTTCCCTGCACTGCGCTGCGCTGGAGAAGACCGGCGGCAGCTCGAGGTCGCTGTTGCGTTCCCCGCCGGTCGGCCTTGGTCAGCCCGCGGCGCCCAGGTGTGGGCTGCCGGTACCACGGAGCCGTCCTCTGCACAGAGCCCAGCGAGCAGCGGCGGAGCGCTGGAAGAACATCTGGAGCATCTGGAAGAACGCTGGAGCATCTCCGCTACGAGGAGAGGGCTGCGATGGCGCTCCTGCCACTGAAGACCGAGAAGAGGACGCGCGAGGGAGGAGGGACTGCATGCTAATGGGCTCTCGGGAATGTCATGAAGATGCATGCGAATTCCTGCGTCCAACTATGGACTATGTGTTAGTTCAGCCTATATCCGTAGCACGCTTGTTCCTGACGGTGTGCAAGTTAGGAGGAGCTATCCCCCTGCACCCAGCGTCTGCGCAGCCTTGATTAAACCTACCTGATTTTGTATCTACTTGGTGGTTATGGAGTTTGATTCCGCACGTCGCCACAGAGAGGGCGCGCGGGGTGGGGGGGGGGGGGATCTGGGCACTGTCAGTAACCTTGGGTGCACCCTGAGACGGGTGGTAGAGCAGTTGTGGCGTCTCGTTCTTTCTGGGAGGTCAACGATAAATTCGGGCTGAGATATACAGCAGGCACAGGAGAGGTGGAGCTGCTAGGCCGGGAGACCCGTCCTGTTCCCCAGCAGCCACCCACTTGAGGCAGTCGCGGCGCTGGGCAGGGGACACAAGGCAGTGCCAAGGCTTTTTTCTCGGGAACAAAGAGCTGAGCGCAGGGCCAGGGCTCCAGCAGCGCTTGCTTCTCTGCACCGTGGCTACACCGGCACAAGCACCAGCATGGAGATGAGGACCAAAGTCCCTTTGCACTTCCCGTGATCATCTCTCCAGCACGGTGTGTTGACGGATGGCTCCCAGGGATTATCCAGCACTGGAAATACACTCTTGTCCCCTCCTGGTAGGCCTTGCTTTACTGGTGTACCAGGGGCTTTCACCACGCGTAAGCACAGAGCTGCTGTGCTTCGCCTCAGCTGATGCCCATGATCAGGCACTGCAGGCATTACACCACTGCATGTTTAAAGGGCAGGCCCAGATGTGTGAACAGACGTCAGCACCGAGCGACCTCAATAGAAGCCCACAGTGATGCAGCACTCACCAGTACTGTAGATCTGCGGATAGAGTTTGCCTTAAACCGCACCCAAAAACCCAAGCTCTCCCTCCCTCTGATTGAGAAAGCGGGCGGAGGAGGCAGGAAACCAGTGTGGCTTAGCAAGGAGGTGCTGGGCAAACCGAGGGCCAAGAAAGGGGCATACAGGCTTTGGCAAGGAGGGCAAGTGCAGGGATGCTGCCTGGACTTGCAGATGTGGGATGAGCAGAGCCAAGGCACAGGCAGAACTGAACTTGGCGGGGGATGTTACAAACACTGAGAGGGCATTCTACAGGTGCATTGGCCGGGAGAGGCAGGCCAAAGCCAGTGCTCCTCCTTTGGCGAGCGTAAAAGGAGAGCTGGCTTCACCAGGTGGGGAGAAGGTTGAGGTACGGAATGAGTTCTTTGCCTCGGTCTTCACTGGCAGCCAGGATTCTTGTATTTCTCACGCCCCTGAACCCTGCATCCCTGGACCTCAAGGTGGAGACTGGGGAAGTGAATCCCACCCCCCTCACTGGAAGGGCAGAGCAAGTCCAAGAATGCCTCACAAGACTGGAAGCGTACTATGGGGCCGGATGGCATGCATCCCAGGGTTCTGAAGGAGCTGGCTGAGGTGGGTGCCAAGCCGCTCTCCGTCATATTTGGAAAGTCGTGGCTGTCAGGTGAGGTCCCAGGCAACTGGAAGAAGGGTCACGTCACTCCCATGTACAAGAAGGGGAACAAGGAGGACCCCAGGGAACTACAGGCCAGTGAGTGTCTTCTCTGTGCCTGATGATGGATCAGATCCTCCTGGATGACATGCTAGATCACATGAGGAATGAGCGTGTGATCCGAGAGAGCCAGCACGGCTTCACCAGGGGAATCACAGAATCACAGAATGGCCTGGGTTGGAAGGGACCTCAAGGATCATGAATCTCACACCCGCCTGCCAAGCAGGGCCACCAACCTTCCCATTTACTAGACCAGGTTGCCCAGGGCCCCATCCAACCTGGCCTTGAACACCTCCAGGGACGGGACATCCACAACCTCTCTGGGCAATCTGTTCCAGCACCTCACCACTTTCCTTGTAAAGAACTTACAAGGAAGTAAGGTCTGGGAAGGTCATGCCCAACCAATCTGGTGGCCTTCTCTGATGGGGTGAAGGCATTGGTGGATGAAAACCTGAAGGTGAGCCAGCATCTTGGAAAGCAAATGGTATCCTGGGCTCCATCAGAAGAGGGGTGGCCAGCAGGGAGAGGAAGGTGTCAGTCCCTCTCTACTGTGCCCTTTGTGAGTAGGGTACTGTGTCCAGGTCTAGGACCCCCAGTATGAGAAAGACAGGGAGCTGTTAGAGATGGTCCAGAGGAGGGCCATGAAGATGATCAGAGGGCTGGAGCACCTCCCCTACAAAGACAGGCTGAGGGAGCTGGGCTTGTTCAGCCTGGAGAAGAGAAGGCTGCGGGGTGACCTCCATGCAGTCTTCCAGTGCCTCAAGGGAGCCTACCAACAGGAGGGGAGTCAACTCTTTACAAGGCTAGATAATGGCAGGACAAGGAGAAATGGTTTTAAGTTGAAGGAGGGAAGATTTAGGTTGGATGATGGGGGAAGTTCTTTACCAAGAGAGTGGTGAGGCTGCCCAGAGAGCTTGTGGATGCTCCATCCCAGGAGGTGTTCAAGGCCAGGCTGGATGGGGCCCTGGGCAGCCTGGTCCAGTATTAAATATGAAAGTGGCCCTGCCTGTGGCGGGGGGGAGGGGAGGGGGGTTGGAGCTTGATGATCCTTGAGGGCCCTTTCAACCCGGGTCATTCTGTGATTCTGTGATACCTTAATATCTTTCTTTTACATGCTTTTCATCTTTGCCTTTCCTCTACAAATCCTACAGAATACACAGTTTGAGAGACTTTTCTGAAGGGACTCAAGATACACGACTGAAAACAGCTTTCACTTGCCTTTCAGTTTGCCAGAACTAGTCTGTTTAACACCTGCGAGGGCTATTTCAGTCCCTGAAGATGTAGAAAAGGGCTTGTGACACAGAAACATAGAAGAGAATTTACTTGTGCTGTTAAATGCACTAGTGTATCCCGAACCATAAGCTGTATTTCAAAAATATATTAAAATAGTAGAAACAGAAGAAATAGAAAGTGACTAAGGCTCAAGAAAGCAAATCTTCAAAGTGACTTTTTTGGAGTTCAACCTATGCAGGTGAGGAGGGAGAAAACAAGAAAACAATTTGATTAATCTGTCTAGCATTCTGATACTTGGAATGACTAAGATAGATTAGGAAGATGGAAGAGATCTTTGCTCCTCCCAAGCAACTCTCATACTGGGTAGCCCAAAGTGGGATACAGTACTGCAGGGGTACTGCAGTACTGTGCACAGTACTTCTGTTACATAAAGCTGTGGAACTGTGAAATAAGGAGAGAAAGGAAGATGCTCAGTAGCATAATTCCTCATCACTGAATAGCATTTTAAGACAAACATCAGTGGACTGGTTTATAGTTTTCATTACTCAAGTAGCCTGTGGTAACAGAATGTATTATCAGCAAGGCAGAATTCAAGATTGTCTTGTAAGCTCAGACATCCTGCAGAGAAGGACTCTAACACTCAGAAACATCCTCTCTTCAGAGATTTCCTTTCTATGTCTGGGATATTGTACAACATCCACTCTCCAACTACTGTTTGGAATATCTAAGATGACATTTGGTCAGATTAGATTGGGTGACGCTGACAGAACTAATGGATAACAACAGAAAATACAGCTTGTCATCTTTTTCCAGGTGTATCAAAAGAGGTTGTTTTAAAAAATTGACCCCATTAACAGAGTATTCCTTCCTCTGTTTTAGTCTGACTATAATAAGAGCCATTCATTATACTTAAATGGTAGAACTATCTCTTAATGTTTTTGAAATCATGGAAAACAGGTTACAAGTGCTCAGGAGTGAACAGGAGTGAACAGATCGTAGACCTAAGTCTTGATTGAAATTCAAGAGGAAAGCTTCTTAAAATACGGTCAGTTAAGTTCTTCAGTGTTATATATGCACTTAGAGCAGAAAATGCTCTATGAGCACAAAACTGAGATACATTAAAACCCAGCCTTTCCTAAAGCAGATGTCTCTAACCTGTGTCCCGTGGGCTGCATGTGGTCCAGCACAACTTGCATTGTGGCCATCCCCTGCCCCATGCCATCATGTCATTGGATTTTCCCTTCCAAGCAGCCTGGCCTTACCCGAGGTGTGCACCCATCGCTCAGCAACAGCCAAAGATTGGTATGCTGTTAGCGCTGTATCGGCTGAAACCAGAGAAGGGGATGGTGCAGTGCAGTACTAACTCAATTTATGGCAAATATATTGTATTCATTTTGGTACTTTGGCTGAACATAATCATGTGAACAGAGAAAAATATGCCACTGTGCTTTCTGTTTTGATAAAGGAATTTGAGAATAGATTTAAAGATTGCTGAAAAAATAATGAATTTATATTTCTCACTTCATTTTCAGTCACAAATACATTACCTGCAAATTTTCAAATTGAATGTATAGAGCTGCAATCAGATATTCAACTCAAAAATGTGATCATGTCTCTCCACTAGACTTTTATAAGACCTCTCTTACCAGAGAAAGGTATCCCTTGCTTCACAATCACACCTTATTCATGTTACTACTTTTTGGCAGTACATGCATTTGTGAAGAATTATTGTCAAGGATGAAGTAGAAGAAGACTAAAATTTCATCAGAAATCTCTAATGAACATCTTGAGAACTAAGAATTGCAGCCACTACCATTGAACCAGACTGATGTGTTAGCTTCACAAAAACTGGGATAAATATCCCACTAGTTTTATGCTTTTGTTGCTCTTTTTTAATGTATTAACAAAAATATTAACAATTAAAATAATTTGTGTTACTTATATACATGAATGATATTATCTATTTTACAAAGGGTGCTCCAAAAATAATGCCACCTATTTTACTGCGTTGGCCCACAACATCAGAGGCATATGTCAGTGGTATGGCAGTAGAGGTTGAACCTTTCCACCAGTATTTCATGACATTGTGTTGCTGTGTGACAGACAGCAACACAGGGGCAGTCCGACAGAATGTTGTCTGACATGGAAGTGAATACGAAACAAAGGTTTGGAATTGAATTTCTTCATGCAGAAAAAACTGCACCCATTAGCATTCACTGATGCTTGCTTGTTCATGGAAATCAAATAGTGAATGTGAGCACAGTGAGGTGGTGGGCAATGTATTTCAGCAGTAGCAAGAGTGACTTTCAAAGGTACCCTTCAACTCAAATGTTTTATGATCCTGCGATCCTTTGATTCTGACATGATCTCTCCACATAGAGAAAAAATAAAATGGGACACTCCTGGCAGAAAGTTTCTGAGAATTAGGTAAGTAAATGTGGACCTTGGTGCTGATGCACCATCAGAGTAGCACACTGAGAGAAAATCAGGAAAAGAAAAAAACACCATTACTAAGTATTTTATAGCAATACTGTTACCGAATGCATTCACAGCATTTTGTGAGGAAGATTTACAGCCATTTTCTTTAGGCAAGTAATCCAACACAGAGGGTAGAAATGAAACATCAGTAAAAAATTATTTTGCTTTCACACACAGTAGAGAAGGCTGATTATTCTGATATGATTGTCCAGCGGTCTTCTCCCAGCAAGTAACAAAACTGTCTATTACTGAAGAGGATCAAGCTTACTCTGTTCTTCATTTGGCAGCTGGAGGTAGCTGAAGTGATAAAACAGCTGAGTGATAGAATTACTCTTAAATGATCTTAAGAAGATCAGTGTTAAGAGCCAAAATTCTGGATCTTTGTACCAGGAGATACAACAGGCCCTGGAACTGGTCCTGACTGAGCTGTGCTGAGAACCAAGAGAAACATCACAGCTTCATCCCTTATCCTTCTCACAAGTACACATAGACCAACATCAGGAGTCATGTCGATTTGCATATATGGAGATTCAGGCGTGTCCTTCACTTGCAAAAGAGTAAAGATATTTGCCTGAATTTCCATTCTGTTCAGAAACTTCTGCAGCAAAATGATAGGTAGAATCTACTTCAGTGAATGATAAATGTGATCGCTCCATTAGTTCTCCATGCTAATATACAAGAGATGTTCTGAAATAAATGCCACCTGTTTTATCACGTTGGCCCACAACATCAGAGGCAGATGTTGGTAGTATGGCAGAAGTGACTGAACATTCCCACCTATATTCCATGACATATTTTTGCCTTGTGACAGATGGCAGCAGAGGGGCAGACTGACAGAACGATGTCTGACATGGAAGTGCAGATGAAGCAAGGGTGTGATTGCATTCCTCCATTTAGAAAAAATTGCATCCATTGACATGGATGCAATCATGTGATCACTGAACACTTATGGAGTCTAAACAGTGGATATGAGCATAGTGTGGCAGTAGGTGGTTCATTTTAGAGGTGTGACAGCAACAGCGGCTCACCTCCACTGCTGTAGGCTTTGGTGAGAGGTGAGCAGGCTCTTGTTCCTTCCTGGTGAAAATGCACAGCTAATGGTGGTGACTGTTCTGAAAAATGGTGTTCTGTAGCTGACCATTTGCTCCATCAAACACTTACTTCACTCACTGCATCTGTTGTAGCTTCCATGGAAATAAATAGGAGGCATTACTTTTGGAACAGCCGACATATATGGAGCCCAAGACTATTGGTCTTCACTCAGTGCAGCACAGGCAAGCCAAGATGTGTGACACCCTAAAAGGTATCCAGAACTGGCTCTCAAGGAACAACAGCTGTTTGATTCCAGAAACCAGCATCAGGAAATGTGGCCAGTATTTATCACACCAGTTTTTACTACTCAGCTTCCTCTCATGGGCAGACAAAAAAAAAAAAAAAAAAGAGGGAGGGAGGGAAACTGAAGGACTCAGAGACTCATCCAAAAGGGGACAGAATGTAAGGAGCACTGCTAAAACCTAATGTGCAAAGACACAGTAGCAGCACAACGCTGAGAAAAACGCAGTCACGTCTAACTGTGACAGCCTCTGGACTTCTGTTTTCGTCTCCTTTCTTTCCCAGGAACGCGGAACGCGTGTCCGCCTCTTGCTACGAGGCCTGCCCGGCCCACCTGCTCTCCCTGAGCCAACGAGCACTTCAGACGAACCGAGCCACGGCGCCGCCTTTCAGGTAACGGCCGCTCACTGGCTGCACTGACAGCCCCGCAGTGAGGCCGCCTCTTGTTTCCACTACATTAAAAAAAAAACAAAAACAGACAAACAACTACAAAAAAGAAATTCCTTTAATAACAAACAGAAGAAGGCAGTGGGGGGCTGAGGTCGAACAGCAGAGCCCAGCAGCCCTCCGCACGTCGGCACCTTGGCGGCGGCCGTTGGGAGGCTGGGAGCGCGCCTCTCTCGCCCCCTGGCGGCTGCCCGCCGAACGGCGGAGGGGCTCCTCAGTCTGGGGCAGGCAGGTCGGGCCTGGTGTTGTGTCCGATCCGTTCCTGAAAAGCTCCGCAAACAGAGGCCTCTGAGCCTCCCGGGGCAACCTGGCCAGCTGCTTGCCTAACCTCATAGAGAAACGTTTTTCCTTATCCCCAGCCTGAACCTTTCTTTTTCAGTTCGTGTCTGACACTGTCATCCTGCTGCCATGCACCACTGTGAGGTGCCTGTCGCCACCCTCACAATAACCTCCTCCCAAGCGTTAGTGAGAAATGCTGAGGTATATCCCTCCATCTCTTCTCCAGGCAGAACAAACCAAACTCCCTTGGCCTCTCCTTTCCAGCCCCATCTTCCACCCAAGGACTGGACCGAGTTTTCTAGATTTAGAGATGCTGAGTAAAAAGCAGTAACATCAGTCCTCTCACTCAGTCTGCCAGCAGTGTTGCTCTTAATGCAGTCCTGAATGCCACTGGCCTTGCTTGCTGCCAGAGCATTCTTCCACCGTGAGCTACATTGACAGAAATCATCACATCACTGTCCTCTCTGCTGAAGGGACTCTTTCAGCCATTTCTGCAACAGCAACTAAGAGTTTTGGAAATGAGGTATTGAGAATTTGTGCATTCACTCTGCCAGTCTTCAATGGCATGTACTACAGTTCACTCATAATTTCACCTCTACTTCCCAGCTGTTTTTAAGCCTGGCTAATGTACAGTGCCATATATCTAGGCCACTCTGAAGAAGTTATTTGTAATTTGTTCTGTGCGTAGTTTTGGGAACTATTAATGTAAAAAGTAGAAGACACCCAGAAGATACAGAGAAAAGGAGATTTCTGAAGCACTCTTTCACAATTTCAGGACAAAAAAAAAAAAAAAAGCAACCTAAAAAATTCCCTTCAGGTCATGTTCTGTCGTAACCTTGACATCCTTAGGAAAGACAGTCTGTATGTAGCGCTATGCAAGCCAGCAAGCAAAGGAGCAAACCTAAGACTCAATCATAATGGAATGAATATTCTCATTATTATGGATTTTTAGCAATTAATTTTAGCTCTCCATGTACATTTTGGGAGGTAAACTGAGGCACACTGGTCTTACAGCTTTGGATATGTAACCATGCATATCTATTGGTTTTATATACAAATGTTTCTTACCTTGTACTGAGCTTCTCTTTTATATATATTTTTTTCCCTTAGTGAACATTCATTCTTTGGTTGTGCATGCGACATTAACCGAAGATTTTGCCTTAAAGATATCTGGAAGGTACTTTGAAATCCCACTCGCTTTTCTTACTTCTCCTTTTCACATATACCTCAAACAAACCAAGCAAACAACAGGGAGAGGAAGTGCCCCGCCCACCCAGTCTTGTGTGCTGCAAGAATACAAAATGTCCTGGAAGAAAACCATCAATATAACTTGGATCATTGCTGTTGTTGCTTTCATTAGAGTAGGAATATCTTTATTTTTTGCCTTTCACTGTACATACATGAACAACTTGAAGTAAAATAGCAGTTTTTATGCTATCTCACCAGGCTTCGGTCTCTGGCTCAGAAGCAGAAGTCATTGGACACTCCATGGGCTTAGCACTGTTAATATGAAAAGAAAAAAAATGCCCCAAAGTGAATTTGCGCAAGAGACTTGAAAAACATATGCAGGAAAAACATACATGGAAATCAATTTCCTGATGGAAGTAGAATTCTTAGGCAGTGTTGACAAATACAGTATATTGGGCAGGCAGCTACAATGGGCCTTTAACTTTCCAGCTCTTCCACATGATGCAAACACAACCAAAATGCTGTTAATGTGAAATGATGAAAGAGACAGCAGATCACCATGTAAGGATGGAGAACAGCCCTAACAAAAAAGACCTGGAGGTACTGGTGGGTGGCAAGCTGGTCAAGAACCAGCAATGTGCCCTTACAGCCCAGAAAGCCAACTATAGCCCTGCCCTTGGAGACATTCAGAGGCAGTCTGGACTATGCTCTGAGCAATCTGATCTAGCTGTAGATGTCTCTGTTTGTTGCAGGGACTAGATGACCTTTAAAGATTCATTCAGCTCAAACATTCTACAATCCTGTGATTCTATGATGTGATCTCTTCACATAGATTCTTAGTGAAAAAAGTAAAATGGCACACTCCTAGCAGAAAGTTTCAGAGAATTAGATAGGCAATTATAGACTTCAGTGCATCAGCACCATCAGAGTAGCACACTGAGAGAAAAATCAGGAAAAGAAAAAAAAACCCCATTACTCAGTATTTTATGGCAATACTGTTACCAAATGTATTTGCAGGATTTTGTGAGGAAGACTTACGGTTATTTTTGTTAAGCAAGTAATCCAACATAGACAATAGAAACGAAACATAACGTGTAAGGTCAATATGAATACAGATGCTGTAAAGTATTGGATGATCAATAAGTATACAGAGAAGTTAGGCTTAGTAAGAGTATCATGTTGGAAGAGATAATCACAGATAAATGCAAGTGCCCACCAGTATTGTAGGCTTGCAAGAAACTCCAGAAGCAGCAATCTCCAGAGAGAGATCCTTCTGTAGTGGCAGTCAGCCCTTAAATGGGGTCTAGGAGAGGTGCAGCCAGGCTCCACCCCTTCCAGTCACACAGGTGAATTGCCTTCACCTGTGCTTCCATGGCTGACTCAGTGCTTGCCTCAGGTGATCAATCAGTGGTTCAGGTCGTGATTCAACAGTTTGCATACAATAAGGAAAAAATTATTTTGCTTTCACACACAGTAGAGAAGGCCATTAATTCTGATATGATTGTCAAGCAATCTTCTCCCAACAGGTAACAAAACTGTCTATTACTGAAGAGGATCAAGTTTACTCCGTTCTTCATTTGGCAGCTGGAGGTAGCTGAAGTGGTAAAACAGCTGAGTGATAGAATTATTCTTAATTGATCTTAAGAAAATCAGTGTTAAGAGCCAAAATTCTGGATCTTTGTACCAGGAGATACAACAGGCCCTGGAACTGGTCCTGACTGAGCTGTGCTGAGAACCAAGAGAAACATCACAACTTCATCCCTTAACCTTCTCAATGTTGAAAAATAGCGTTAGAAAACACTGACAGCTTGCTCTATCAAACTGTTACCATGCTCATTGTATCTGTTGTAGTTTCCATGGTAACAGACAACATTACTTTTGGAGCAACCCATGTATAATAGAACAGCTTGTTCTATAAGGAAAAAATTACTAAGATACTAAGATTATTTTGTTCTGGTTTTGCTTTTGGCAACTAAATTAAATTCCTTTATTCAAAAACCAAAGGAGAAATTTGCAGCCTTTATGTCATAGAAGGAGTATTATAGGCACCTCTACAGTATGCCTGGTGAGAGTAAATTCAAGTCACTTGTGTCATTGACCCTCACCTTTAGGACTTCTCTCTTGCATCTTAACGCCACATGAAAAAAAAACAATTAGGAGTTTTGAACTGAGATGTGGCCTGCAATTATCTTCTACTGTTGTTCTAGGAGACTTTGGGATGGAAAAAACATCCTGTGAATGACTCAGCAATAGGAAAAGAAGTCTGAAAGATTAAGTTGCCTTCAGTGAGGGAGCAGCGAGAAGTCCTGTCTAATTCTGTATGAGCCATATTCATTCTAGGTAGCAGCAGCTCACTACTGAAATATCTGAGACAAACCTTAGAAAATGTTTGCTATGCACTGCCTACAGACAAACAGTTTGAAGAGAATCAGAGGGGCTGTCGACTAGCTCTGAATTCCAAGGAGCTCATTTTCTGCATTTGAAAATCAGAAAAAAGTAAAATGCCTGTTACCACTAGCTGCAATCTGATTTATAATCTTGCATAAGTTAAACTTGTAAGCAGCAGAAAAGCCTGAAATTTAAACAGTGGAGAACTTCCAAAGAGGAGCTGGAGAAGCACCTAGAAAACCAACATTACAGGAAGACATCAGTGAAGATGTTATTGTCTTCATAGCACTTAGGCATGGATCAAGACAGGTACAGAAATTGTGACTGGACCTATTTAGTCATTCAGGTGCTTGAATTCTCAGCATCACTGTACCATGTGAGCAATTCTGAAGGGAAGTAGAGAAGTATTGTCACCCGTTGCCATGAGAGAACTAAAACACTGTTAAGCAATTTAATTGAAGGCATGGAGGAAGGCTTGGAGGTGTGAGTTATTCTATGATTCTATAGGCCTGCTGAAGCTTGCGAATAATGCGCTCAGACATACAATTTGAATTTTTAGTGGTCCTGCGTGGAGCCAGGAGTTGGACCCAATGATCCTTGTGAGTCCCTTCCAACTTGGGATATTTGTGATTCTGTGATTCCATAATTCCATGATTCTACAATTCTGTCTCTGTCTTCTGAGAATCATTCCTCTATCTGATCTGGAAGGCCATTCTTCCTTGTCTTTGTCAACTCATCAAAAACTCATCTCAACCAATGCAACAAGCGGGCTTAGAATATGAGTAGCCTATGATTTGCAAGAGCCCAGTGGAGGGAACAAGTCAAGGCAGAAGCTTAGAAGTAGCAATCTGGAATAAATGGGTTAAAAGAAGAATTGATTTATTGGTGTAAGTATCCTATTTTCTTGTCAGAATATCCTTTTGTACTATCTGGAACAAATATCACTGCTTGTCATCCATCCCAACAAGAATAGTTAATCTTTGATTAATACTGCATCTCTTAAACCAGCCATTGGCATCTCCATGGCTCCCGAATACTAGACCATAGTACATGAGCCGTCAGTACACAGCAGTTTTAATAGATTTTCCATAGTAATCCTTCTGTTGCTTTTCAGATCCCAGCCACCTAAGGAAATAAATTGTATCAGCAGAATAGTGCAAATAAAGCTACCGGGATGTGTCAGAAAGCTGCCAGTAGGCATTAGGAACCAGCTTACTAAACTGATCAAGAACTTTAAAACTTCATTCTGCTGGGGACAAAATAGAAATAGATTGCCCTTCTTGTTTCATTTGCAGCCACGAGGAACGTGCTTCCTTGTTTGTACACCCATGTTGCTAATTGGTATCTCCAAAAATTCCAGCTCCTGCTAAAAAATAAAACCTTAATGCTATCTCCTCTTCATCATACATGGTCAGGTCTCCTACCCGGTACCTCAGGATGCCTGCATCAGCACTTTTTTTTTTCTGTGCTAGTCTTGCTGACTTCTACCTTTAGACAGCAACTGACAAAAAGCTAGCTACCACCAGGTGATGGTATGTTCATTACTGACAAGCAGCATGTGCTGCCAGGGGCTCCTCTTAAAACTGGTTATGAATCTTCTAAAGTAACATTGCTTGTTAGAAAAAACTAATTCTATGAAACTAACCCTGGTAGTGAGAAAGAGCAGCTTTTCATAAATTGACTTTGTAAAAGTCTGGGGAAAAAAAAATGCAGTTATGATAGTTGAAGTTAATATTTTCAAAATAAATCCTTGTTTTACATGTTGAAAATCTTTTTTGTTTTTAACATCTACATTTTCTTGCTTTAAAATGCTCACTCTCTCTAATGGAAAAAGTAGTTTTCCAAATCATTGTAACAATACTTCAAATATTCCCAATCTTTTTTCCCATAGACTATTTCCCACTGATTTTTTTTTCACTGTTTTATATGCTGAGGATCTTCATGCCTCTCACAGAAGAGCTACTTCAAAATCATCCCTTCATAGAAGAAGAAAGACTTAAGACTCCTCAATAAAATTTATCTATTTTTCACATCACTAATACCTGCTCAGATATTGCAAATTACACATGCTTCTAACGTAGTTTTTATTAGCACATTTGCCAGTAACTTTGCCTATTTTCCAAACATCTGCTTGTGTTTAGTGTGCTTCATTTAAAATCACAGACATTGACAAAACTAATGCATTCCTTCGTGCCCTTCCCCTTAGGTCAATTTGGTACTCTAGGTGTTATTCAGACTTTCTAGTTCAAAGAAACAATCAGTTCATATTTCAACCCCAGGATGTGAAATACCGCAAGAATAATCCAATCTACCCATATAGTACCATGCTATTTCTAGTTTCATTCCTGTCTGACAAGGGCAAAGGAAGAAATATGTAAGCACTTAAAAGCATAAATTGAATTTGAACTTTGAGCTCTGATGTTTAATACGCTGGACAAAATATGACTGGCTTTCTGTCGTCAGGCTCTGTAACCAGTAAATAATGTCTTTTGTACTGCCTGCATCAGTATGGTAATACACAAGGTCCCACTTGGAGATTTAATACCTATGGCTCTGGGTGTCAATAAGGGCAGTAAGGCTCAGATTTAAGCAAAAATCTGTTAGTTAGTTAGTTGCTGCATTGACTAAATGCATGTGTTTTGGTATTTGCACTCTTACAAATGTGGACAGAGTAGAGCTGTGCACATGTAATAATATAATAGTTGTTGCAAATGTTCATTCACTGGAACGCAAGACTGTTGAGCATCTAATCTCCAAAATGGGAATAATAATACTTTTCTAGCCTGTGAAATCACATTTATTTCACTACAAAGTCACATTTTGGTGGGTCTTTTTTGGCTATAGGAGTGATTAGCCTATTAATTAACATGCTAACTGCAAAGTATTTAGCTCTTTTAAAAATGAAATTCTTGATGCTGTAAGAATAAGATCTAGAAAGAAAGGAACAGTCTCCACTGCCACCAACCCTTACTTTCTGATTGCATGACTTGGCTTTGCACTTCAACTTTCTGCATGTTAGTGTGTCTGATTGCTAGATAAGGTAATGGTTCCCCAAGTTACAAAAGTGCTTTAGCATCCACAGACAAAAGGCACTGTGGAAGCACAAAAGAACTGTTTACATGAGTTAAAAAATAGCTTTTAACCTTTGATCTTGAAGATCTATTTCACATGTACACCATATGCTCAATGGCCTAACAGCTTCAGCCTCACTGTTTTCCTGTGGATACACTCTTTGACTTCACAGCCCTTATGCTTTTTGCTTGACGGCATCCAGGGTGTTTCTTAGCAGTCATATTCTGCCAGCAACAAACATTCTTTGTTCCTCAGGATCTGGGAAATGGACTGCATTCCTCTCTTTTCCCCACTATCTTTGGAGAAGTTAACCTTTGAAGAAACCCAAGCAAACAAACAAGAAATCCCACAAGCATAAGGGATTTGCAGCATTCTGAAAATGCATAGGGGTGGAAAAACAAGTCTGTAGTTGTCAGCTGAACCTGATCCAAGCAATCTGATCAAAGGTGATAACTCGCCTTTGTTTTGTGCAAAAAGACCTTTGTTTATACATTAGGTGCACAACAAGGGGAAATCATTAGCAACATTAAAGCAGCTGGTCTCTAATAAGAAATACGATGGCTAGAAGAGAGAAAAAGCTGCCTATGGAAAAAATTCAGTTTTTAAAGGACTTACTGTTAGATATTGTTTGGAATGTGGAAGGTTTTCTTCGAGGCAGGAGATATTTGATGATATCTTGCCTCTGAGGTTTGGGAAAGAGTGGCTGGAAAGTTGACTGGCAGAAAAGGACCTGGGGGTACCAGTTGACAGCCAGCTGAACATGAGCAAGCAGTGTGCCCAGGTGGCCAAGAAGTTCAATGGCATCCAGAGTTGTATCAGAAGTATGTGGCCAGCAGGACTAGGGAGGTGATTGTCCCTCAGTACTCAGCACTGTCAAGACTGCCCCTTAAGCATGGTGCAGTTTTGGGGCCCTCATTACAAGAAAGGTTTGAATTGCTGGAACGCATTCAGAGAAGAGCAGGGAAGCTGGTGAACGGACTAGAAAATAAGACACATGAGGATTGGCTGAGGAAAATGGAGCAGGTTAGTCTGAAGAAATGGAGCAACTTAAAAGGAGGTTGTAGTGAGGTGGGTATCACTCTTTTCTAAGGTGACAAGTAATATGACACAAGGCAACAGCCTCGAGTTTTCCCAAGGGAAGTTTAGACTGAATATCAGGCAGAATTATAATAAAATATAAGAAAATATCATGGAATTATAATAAAATATCAGAAAATATCATGAAATATAGGGACAGGCATTGGAACAAGCTGCCCAAGGTAATGATGGAGTCCATGTACTTGAAGATATTTAAGAGATGTGTAGACATGTCTCTTATGAACATGATTTAGCAGTGATCGGTGGTTGGATTTGGTGATCTTAAGAGTCTTTTTCAACCTAAATGATTCTACGAATCTATGATTGCAATATTTGATGTAGGGAGTGTTGTGGGGCTATAAAAACTGTGAAAGAGTCTTGAATAGGAATAGAGGTGGTTATGAGCATGTTACATATGCACATGTATGGTGATCATATTTTAAAGTCTGAAAAAAAGCCAACCATTTGCCCAAGCTAAAGGGACATAAGGAGAATGAAGACCCAAGAAATAAGATAAAAGAGGAGCTTCACACTGTGAAAAACTTCAATCTGAGTCACTTGAAAATACAGGGTGAGGCGAGGAAAAGATCCTCATCTCTTTGTCTCTCTTCCCAGGTAAGAAGTCAACTAGGAGTCAGAACTTTCTTATTGATGAATTGTCCTCATATCCTCATGCACTCTACTCTCTGCTCATCTACCTCTCCCTCCCCCATCCCAAACTTCCAAAGCATATAAGAACATCCATGATCAGCTGTACTATAGGCCCACTTAAGAAGGCAGCATACTGTCTCTATAAGCCAGTGAGAAATGTTTGGGGAAGGAACATGGGAATAGTCCAAATGTTATTCAGTTCTTTCCACCGGTTCAAGTCCTCCTCACAATCCAGATCAGTCCTTTGTGGAGTTTTCTTTCATGAGACTGTGTAATCCCACTTTGAATCCATTCATAGTTTTGGCCCCTGTGGCATTCCGTGCCACCAAGCTCCACAATGTGTGTGGAAAAGACACTCCACCATTTTGTTTGTTCATTACTTCTCTGTATAGCCTCTCTTGCTTCCCACTCCACTTGTTTTATGGGAAATTGCAAATCCTTACTTGCTTTTCCCAGACCATTCATGATTTTGCAGACCTCTCTGATAACATCCCTCAGCTATCTTTTTTTCCAAAGTGAACAGTCTGTCTAGTCTCTCCTTAATGACATAATGCCAGTCTACTGATTAGTCTTCTATTTTGCACACCTCCTAGTTCCATTAGATCTGATTTTCAGTGGGAGAGATCAGAGCTGAGGACAGCTTTCAGGATGTGGATGTGTCAGATTTTTAGTCTTCCTGTGGCATCTCCAAGTCTACAAGACTCAACAAGAAGTTGAAAGGAAAACAATTGGTAGCTGAATCAAAACCAGCTGTAATCAGTGTAAATCCTCTTGTACTAGACAAGTACTTCTAAAAAATGAAGAATGAAATAAACAAAATGAGCAACCACAACAAACAAACTACCCCCCCCAAAAAAAAAACCAAAAATCCAATGACTGCAAAACACTCATTTTTGCCATCATAAACAAGCAGAAGAAAAAAAAAATTGAAAAATGTTACTAACACAAAACTATACTGCCAAATGTTGCCTACTGCCTTACAAGATGATGAATTATGATTTTATTTCAACCTCCAAACAAAATAAATTGAGTTCTGGGGAAGTTAAAAAATTAGTAGCTACAATACTTTCTGAGGGTAGCAAGTGCTACTTAGAAAAGCAAACAAGACAAAGCAAATGTAGTGATAAAAGATGAGAAGATAAGGTGAATGGTGAAAGCAGTAGTGGTAACAGCTACTGAAAGGGGACTATCCAATGATCAGTATAAAAAAAAAAAAAAAAAGGTGGAATTATAGTATTAAGACTCCAGAATACTAAGTGAGATATCATCTCTGAGTAGTGTTATTCAGTCATCCCAGTTCAGAAAACAAGTGATGATACTGATTGTCGACCCTTTGTTATAACAAATAAGCGTAAAGTGTTTGCTGTACTTTCAGAGTTGAAAATGCATAATAAATAAATAGATTATAATTGCATTTAGATCAGTATTTTTAACCAAATTCCTAGAAATCCAAGGTGAGCACTGAGAAGTGAAAACATGAATTAATGTCTGATTGAAACTTAATTATACAACAAGTAGGAGCCTTTCAAACTGAAAGGCCCTTACAGAAGCTTTCTCAGAACTGCTAAGCAAGGGCTAGCTGTACAGGGAACAGGGTTAAAATATAAAATAATAATTTTTCAAAATAATTTAATTGGGCTTCTTTATTCAGATGAACTCCACAATTCCTTGTCTATCCCCACAGCCACACTTAAATACTAAAAAGGAGTGAATAGGAATGTGATTGAGTGCTTGGGGCCAAAGGAGAAAAGTAAGAATGTCTTAATTTTGTGACTTTACTAGGAAAATTTTGAAGCCACAGTCTTAGCTAGCTACGGACACTGAAGTAGAAAAGTCTGGTATACTGTATTTTTTGGCCACGAAAGGAATGGACCAGAACGCTTGGTGATACCTAATGTTAATCTGTGTATCTTGTCTGGCTCTTTTTCTCTGTTAAACATCCAGAATGATTTGTGTCATAATAATAGGTCAATCTTAACCCTTATTGAAGGGGCTAACCCTTACACTATTTCAATAGTGACCAACTTGTCAAATCAGATATCAGGCAGAGAAGTGGCTGGGGCTATGAAATCAGTAAGTTAAACTGGCCAGTTACTAATAGATAATGAGGTAAACAAAATCCTACCAACATTAGACCATGTCACAGTTGGTAAGATGGAAAATGGTTTTCAAATATCCAGCACTAAGGATCTGTCTAATAAACCACTGCTTAACAGGATAGAGACTTTGTGGAGTTACTCATTCTTGTAACTAGCTGAATCATAGAATCATAGAATCACTCAGGTTGGAAAAGACCTCAAAGATCAAGTCCAACCATGACCTAACCATGCTACCCTAACTCTCACAACCCTCCACTAAATCATGTCCCTGAGCACCACATCCAAACGGTTTTTAAACACATCCAGGGATGGTGACTCAAGCACCTCCCTGGGGAGCCTATTCTAGTGCTTAGCAACCCTTTCTCTAAATAAGTGTTTCCTAATATCCAACCTAAACTTACCCTGGCACAACTTAAGGCCATTTCCCCTCATCCTGTCACCTGTCACCAGTGAGTGAAACTAATCTCAACAATACTGAATATGGATATTAATTCAAATGAGTTGAATTCTATTTGAAAAAAGAGGCAAAACTCAACTAAGTTGGTCTTTGAAGTAAAGAATTTTCCAAGAAGACAAATACTTCCTTAATTGAGACATTTTGTCATAGAAACTTACAAGACTGATGCAGAAAAAGATATCTGGTAGGATATATAGCTAAATGTGATAATATTTTTCACTTGCCTCTCAGATGTAAATATTGAGTGATAACTGAGTATTTAAAAAACACTCCAAAAATTCTGTGTTCTTGTCTCTAAAAACCTGAAGACTCACTCTGACCAAGAAGTATACTCTAAGTGATGGCAAGGGCAGAGAATTATGTAACAAAATGTAGTTGCAATATCATTACAACATTTAAAATTATATTTGATGTTTTAACAAAGAAACAGAATGTACTTTCTTATGTACATTACAAATACTATATCATCCTATTAGTAGCTGTGGCACAAAGACAAGATTAATTATTTCCTTTCTTTAATGACCAGATTTATTCCATAATGGCTGAACCGTTTGTGTGGCCATTTCACCGGAAAAGAGAGGTGGTTAATGAGAACTTAATTAAGATTGATGATCAAACAATACTGTAATAGAGACATAAATTCAGAGGGTGGGAGATTATAAAGACAGGAGAAAGAATTGCAAATGAGTATTTTGACCTCTTCTGTAGTAGAGAATGTTGGGTTTGGAATAAATGTTCTGGCTATCAAGTAAATAAATAAAGTCAAAGATAAAAATAATAAAATGTAGATTTGAATTGAAAAGATTTTCATTGCAGGAGATTGTACCAGCAATTGTTGATAATTTTTCTGACAACAGTTTATCAACATTATTAATAAAATTTACTTTATTTCAAGTTTGAATCAGTTTAAATTCAAATTCCAATAAATGCCATATTTTTCTCCTTTTAGGTGTTTGTTGATAAACACAAGCTAATGGATATCTGTGGCTGTCCATTTCTGAGGAGTCAAGAGCATACTAATCTCTTTTTGCCTAGCTTGGAACACCAAACAAATGGGATTAAATACTCTGTGCTTTTCTACCATAGTCTATGGATATGAAAATGAACAGTTCTCTACTACCTCTTCTTTTCCTCCTATGTTGAAATACTACATTGAGGCATGGGGTTCCCAGCACAAGAACAGCATGAGCTTGTTGGAGCGGATCAAGAGAAAGGCCATAAAGATGATCAAGGGGATGGAGCACCTCTCCTATGAAGAAAGGCTTAAGAAGGTGGGCTTGTTCACAGAATCACAAAATGGCCTGTGTTGGAAGGGGCCTCAAGGATCATCAAGCTCCAATTCATCTGCCACAGGCAGGGCTACCAACTTTCATATTTAATACCAGACCAGGCTGCCCAGGGCCCCATCCAGCCTGGCCTTGAACACCTCCTGGGATGGAGCATCCACAGCCTCTCTGGGCAGCCTGTCCCAGCACCTCACCACTCTCTTGGTAAAGAACTTCCCCCATCATCCAACCTAAATCTTCCCTCCTTCAACTTAAAACCATTTCTCCTTGTCCTGCCATTATCTATCCTTGTAAAGAGTTGACTCCCCTCCTGTTGGTAGGCTCCCTTGAGGCACTGGAAGACTGCATGGAGGTCACCCCGCAGCCTTCTCTTCTCCAGGCTGAACAAGCCCAGCTCCCTCAGCCTGTCTTCGTAGGGGAGGTGCTCCAGCCCTCTGATCATCTTCATGGCCCTCCTCTGGACCCTCTCCAGCAGCTCCCTGTCTTTCTGTATTGGGGGCTCCAGACCTGGATGAAGTACTTTAGATGGGGCCTCGTAAGGTCAGAGTAGAGAGGGACAATCACCTCCCGGCCGTGCTGGCCACCCCTCTTCTGATGGAGCCCAGCATGTCATTTGCTTTCCGAGATGATCAGAGGGCTGGAGCATTGCTCATGTGAACCTGTTGTTCATCTGTATATCCATTGAGATTTCCAGTTGCTTTTATAGCAGTTCAGGAATACAGCATACTGAATACATCATGCTCAAATGTCAATGGATGTGGATTTCTTGAATAATCCAAGAACAGCTGAAGAGATTGGACTGCTGTGAATGCATGAGTGAAAGTACTAAGGTAGGACTGATGGCATTTTGTGTGAATCTAAAAAGGTACTGAGAACTAGATTAATCCTGTTTTCACTATTTTTTTTCAACTAAATTTTCATGTCCTTATTGAATGTACCTTGATTAAGAGCAGAAGTGTTCCATGTTCCTCTGGTACACTGAGACAAGCACCTCCAGGGGGTTGTTTAGATCTTGTGAGGGAGCCTTTTATTTTCAGTTACCGTCTGTTACATGTTCTGTGTTGAATACCTTAAAAGATCTGCATTTCAGATCACAGTTTGCTCTGACAGCTCTTCATCTGACTATCAATATTAGAGAATAACGGGAGACATCAACCATTTTGTAGAAAGATAAATATCTGTAATTTAAACAGAAGAGTGCATTAGCATTCAACCTTTTCTACAGTAAAAACTTTCACTTAAAAAGACTGTAGGAAAAAGTAGCTATTAACCTTAATCATCATAAATAATTAACCACGATAGCAGCTGTATTTAAGATCAATCTCTCAGTTAATGTTTATCTAAACAGATAATACCTGAACTGACCAAAACCAAACATAAAGCCCGTACCACATCCAAAACAATCTGTCAAAAGATTTTATTATCTTTAAATAATCAGCATTTTAATTTTTTTTTTACTTGTGAGCTAATTAAGATTCTACTATTCTTAGAAGGCTGTTTATTTTTCAGAGTATAAATTTTCTGAAATACTACAGTTTTGGTGCAAGATCCTATGTACAAAATGACGATGGAACAGAAATTATAAGAGAAGGGAGCTGGGAGAAGAATCCTGAAAAGTAAGCCCGTGTGACTGTGACTAGAGATCTGGTGAAAATACAGCACTTCAGAGACATGCTCTCTTAATAGAAGTGCAGCAGGAGATCAGGAAGATCAGAAACTAAGGGAAGATCAGGAGGCTTCTTCTCAGTAAATGAGCACTTAGGGTTCAATCTTGGCTAAAGTTTTGAATGCATACTTATAGGTCCTCCAAAAGGAGTTCTACGTAGGTCACTCCAAAAGTAATGCCTTCTTTTTATTTCTGTGGAAACAACAACAGATACAAAGAGCACAGTAACTTTATTTGATAGAGCAAATTCTCAGCTATCAAACACTATTTTTTTTTAATATAGCTATGTATTTTCTCTGCTGTCATATCACCAACATCCACTTCTGACATCATAGGCCAATGTACTAAAATAAACTTTTGGAGCATCCTTGTATAAATCACTGGGGGAACAGAACACAAAGAACACTACATTCTTAAACTATCCAGCTGTAATTTCAAAATCTTCTAATTTCAGTGTGGTTGCATGTTTGTTTTTAATCCTAACATACATCTTTTCTATGGGTTGTCAGTGCTGAAGGGATATTTGGAAGCCTCCTTTGAAGTTAGGTGTAATAATTCTCCATCTCAACACTACACTTTGAGTAATTGCAGGCTAGCACAAAGGGTATAACATTTTATGGACCTGTGGACTTACTGGTCACTATCATGTCGGGGAGATGTGCTGCCCCTGTGCTTCAGTCTGAGGCAAATGACTGGGCAGTATGTGCAAGTTTTTTCTGTTACTCTCCTGAATCAAACTTTGGAAGTTTAGAGAAGAAACAAAGATGCAAAAATAACTGAAGACAGTGAGAGAATTAATTTCTGAAGGAAAAAAAAAAAAAAAAAAAGATTGAGGAAATAAAGAGCATATAGGAGGAGTCTGGAAAGAAAAAGCAGGCAGCCAAACCCTAGTAAATGTAGCCTTAAGATCAGTGTACAAACATGGGAAAGCTTTGTCCTCAGTGGCCTGTCTTTTCACACTAAGTGTCTCTTTTCATTTGTGAGCAAACAGAAATACTGCTCACCAGGGTGATTTCTAAATAGCTCTTAACAGGCTTTGGAGGTGAAGTGTGGATAACAAGTCCTACCTCTCAGAATTTTTATTTTGAGCTGGAAGCATTCTGGGCAGATATCACTGCACCCACTTGACTACTTTGCATCTGGAAAGTTTTCTTTGCAATCATAAAATGTGGACGTGAAACTGTTGCTTTGTCCATGACTAGCTCCTGAAGCACAAGATGACTGTCATGAAGGAAAACAGCCAACTCACTAAGCTGCCCCCAGCAGGCCAAATGTGACCTATAGATCAAAAAAAATGCAAGCACTGAGTGATAAACAAGGGAACTGCATCAGTTATAAATCACATTTTTAATACAAAATCTGTTTCAGAAAAGTTACAGAAATATAAGATCTTCAGACAAGAGTGCTTGGCTGGGATTAATAGAGGGGTAATGCTCTCTGTGTGCTTCTGCTTTGGTATTCAGCAAATACCTTGGAGTTTTTGTTTTCTTTTTTCATACTCCCCAGGGCAGGCTATTCCAAGGTTGCTCAACAAATAACTGCTCAAATGATATTGCTTAGGCTGCTTTTATCTGGCAGAGTAGCCCTGCCCTGAAAAAGGAATATGAGAACAAAGAGCATGAAGAGGGAAAGAAGTAAAGAAAAGATGAGAGTGGACATCACCGGTTATTTCCAGATCTGTGCACAAGGAACACAGATATCCCCACTCCTCCAAGGAGGCAGAACATTTCAAAATGAGTTTGAAGGTGGTCCTGGAAAATGTGCATGCAGAGTAATTCTGTGTGGCAGCAGGGGAGATGGACTGGCTATGAACTTACTGGGTCTCTTCCATCTCCAATTTCTATGAAAACAGTCACCATTATTTAGAAATATGATAAATATTTTAAAAATCATAGATACAAACTAAATAAAACATATTAAATAACAAATTCAGCCAACTTAATCATGACTTTTCAACTTTTTAAACCAAGACAGCAGGGAAGAAGAAGGAACAGGCTTAAGATTTTTAGTCCTCTTTGTTTAAGGCTAGTTCACATAGGACACACCTTCATGAGACTTGTTCAATAACATTTATGGAGCTGGGCTAGGGTTGTTGTTGGATTGTCCTCAGTCCACAGAGCTGCTGATTTTATCCAGTTTTTATCTCACTCTAGCAGCTTTTAATTCACATTTTGCCTTGTTTATATTTCATCCTTAGCTGGACCAGTAGATTTCATTTTGGGTAGTGTAATACCAGTGTAGTCCTTTCAGCATTTACTCATCCAGAGAAAACTGCACCAAATGCCAATTCCTTTCTTCATTCCTGTACTGACCAAAACAACATCATCTGTCCTCCAAGAGCTACGTGTTTGCAGATACACAGACTTCATCATCCTCAGCAGGAGAAGAAGAATTTTGACTTGAAAAACAGAACTCCTTATTTGAGCATGTGGTGCATCTATAAAGTCTAGCTGCAGTGAAGGGGCTTGTGTTTCATGGGACAGCCACTAGACAGTGATACAGGCACACTGACACAGCCAAAGTATGTCATCTTCACAATCCACTACAAGTCCCAGCCCCTCTCCAGTCAAATCTCAGTTTGCACACGTTCCTTCTGAGTACCCATACTTCATTCTCAACAGAGAGAAAAGCTTGAATAAATCCTTTTCTCCTATGAAAACCAAAGATGAGGAATGTTCTGGGGTGGACAGATCCAGGAGCATGCCTTCCTTTTGGTGTTCTGCTTGTTCAGTGGAAGACCCCAGTCTTCTGGGTTGTTGGTGTTCACAGTGCTATCTCCAAACTATCAGTTCAGCTTCTTCTATTAGCACTGAAAACAATACAAGAAGACGAGGCAGACGTGGTCATTCTTCCTATCCCATACTTCCCTGAACATGTATAAGAGAACAAAATAAACTAGAGCCTGTTTTAGGCTTTGTATGTGTAGTACTCTTCAGCACACCAGGCTGTGGTCACAAGGCTCAACCATGGATAGTGTGGCTCAAATTTGGACTTCAGCTTTTCAGGCAATTGGTTCAAGTCACAGTTACACATTAAGCATCCATTTGACAAGTAACAGCTGCATTCTCTACAAGCTTTGCCAGAATGAAAATCAGACTTTCCAACTAGCCTATCTGGCTTTACACCGTACCATACAGCATTCATAGCTCATTTACACCTACTGGGGACCAGCAACATAAGAACAAAATACCTGTATGCGAAGAGCAACCCTCAGTACTCTGCCTTGTAAGATGTCACCCATCCTGTACAAATCACCACATGACCTCCCCTCTCCCCACGTCTCTGTGGGTCTCCATCAACTCATGGCATCTGCCTATTCCCTGCTCTGTCTATAAACACAAATCCACAGATAAGTCTAAGTGACTACAGATGCTGCTCCAAGCCATCTCCTCTAGCCATTCCTTACAGCAGTTGCTCACCTCTCTCCCAACCCACTTTGTCTCTGACTTGCTAAAAAGCCCGGGCCTCTGATGACATACAGTGGGAAATCTGGCCAGCCCTTCAATCAAACAAGACGAGGAAAGCAGCTGCTTCTGAGTGTCTTTCTGAATTCTCTCCCTGTTCTGTGGGACACCCCTTGTTGTTCCCTGCAGGATATTCCAACTGACACTATAGGTGTTTTTCCACCAGAAAGGACCTGCTACAAATTGACAAACTTGCTTGACAATACAACAGCCTTTGGGAGCAAACCCTGAGGACCACAGTGCAGTAGGTGTGATCAAACCAACTGGAAAGCAGGGAATTTTTCTCATGCTGCCTCCGCTTTTCTCTTAGATCTGGTGTTCCACATAAATCCTTCCTGGCTTTTCCTTGTTTGACTACTTGTGGTATGTCCAGGAAATACTCAAAGGTGTTTTTCACTTGTAGTTTTAAAAGAGACAACAGCTGCTTGTTCTCTCTACTTCTGTTTATTCCTTTTCTCTTCACTCTCAGGTGCTTTGAAGTAGAAGTGGCCCTCAGTATTTGTTGGTTTGCTTTTTTCACAGGCACTGAATTATTGAGCTACTTATGCTGTTTAGTACTATGATGAGATGATAATAAACAGAGAATTAAATAAGAAAAAGAATACACATGGATTTTGCCTGATACTGCTATGATATATTCTAAGTGTATATTGCATACACAGCAAAGGCAGAGAGAAGCTGGGATATAGAAACTAGCTCTCAATGTCAAGTCACTACTCAGGCTGGCTTGGAAAGACTGATAATGTCAAAAAGACGATTCACTGTCACGAGCACAAGACTCAAAACAGTAGTGTTTCCTGTGTCTAAGGAACTTATTCTTCCTTTTTATCTCACCTAATTTCAGATTAAATGAAGCCATGTGGAGCAGAACAAAGGGCAGTATGGGTTTCAGAAGACAACATGGGTAATTGTTCCTCCAGAACTTCATCTGGTTGGTTGCTTAGGTTACTTCCTTGCTGAGTGGGAGATGTGGACTCAAATCTTCTGAAACATTTTACCTTGTGTAGCTAAGCTCTAGGAAGCAATGAGTTATCCAGCAAGCCTATGCCAGGACCTTCTGGGCTTGTCTAGCTGCCTCTCCATTCTCATGGTGAATACAGATTTTGCTCTGTTGCTACTATTGTAGGGAAAAAAGCAATTGCTAAATAACAAAATGGCAGATAATGGGGAGCTGCAATCAAGTAATCAAAAAATAAAACCTTTAGTGATGCCTGCTATTTGATATAACCGTGTCTTAGATACCAGGCCATAGAAAATCCATGGCATAATTTCCACCATTGGCTAAGTGGGGTTGCTGCAGCTGCAAATACAGTATTTGACCGGCAGATTTTGTGGATGAAGTTCAGAAAGGTACCACAATTATTCTGTGACATCTGGCCTGGATCCTTTCCCATTTTAAAGATTTTATTTTCTTTCATCATTTCTGTCTCTGCCACATAACTAAATCTAGGCATTTACTCCCAGTAACCAACTTCCTCTTCTCCTCCAGGTTCTCCACAACCAGAAAACAGCCTTTAAAAAGCGTTGGTATTTTTGCATTCTGTGGTGTAGTCCTGGAAAGCATGACTCCAAAATCTTGGTGTACAAAGATATCTCTGATGTTTCTTAAAAGAGGAGTTTATTTTGATTGAGGATTCAAAACAGTAACACTTTACACTGCTGCCTGGAAGGGTGAGATCTGCCCGAGTCCACAAGAGAATACTGTTTAGTTTAACCTTAGTAGTGAATTCTCTGCATTTGTAAACTTTTTCTCAAGAACCCTCTCCAATTAAGCTAGATAAGAATTAAGGATGATATTCATTCACCTTTGCAATCTGTAAAAAATTACTTTAACCTGGGAAAGGTGGTTATGCAAGTATACTGTAAGAGCTCTTAAAAATTATGAACTATTTCTTAAAAAATATCTACTGTACTGCAGAAGAAATGGGAAAATAAACACAACGGTTTATCAAAATTAATTGCACCCCAATTCATGCAGGCAGTTTGAATGTCTAGATGTTGTAAGAGCTTTGGTAGTTCTGCAGTAATACACGGACCGGGCATTTACTAAAGCTGGGCCTTGTAAATTTCCTTCAGAAGTGAAGGTCTCCTGTCACCTCTTTGGGATGAGAAATACCACGCGCTCTCATCTGCACACTGAAACTCGAGCAACATTTTTGTTGCTATTATCTTGAAAAACAAATTAATGTTCTTGGAACATATCCAGACTAGCGGGCTTGGGCTGCAGAATGGCTCCAGAATGTGAGTAAAAGGCTTAAGTGCACCAAGATTTCCTACAAAAGCACTTAGAGATAAGCTTCAGATGTAAGCTTGAGAGATGGGCTTCAGATGTAAACTGCACGAACGAACGTCCCAAAAGACAAAGTCGGTCCCAATCACTGTTGAACTTTGGATGTGAAAAGTAATGTAAAAGTGCTAGTAAATACTGCTAGTTTATTTTCCTGCATTCCCTTTTCTTAAGATCCAAATAAATCGCCCGTTCGCGTGAATAAAGAAAATGTGCGGTTACACGTGTGCGCACCGCCACACAGCACGGCACAGCCTCAGCAGAGCCGAGGATTGAGTGCTTCGGAGCTACAGGTCTCTGGCACCTTCTGTACCGCATCAGGTTCAGGTAGCGGGGAACAACGCACAGCAGAAGGCTGGAAGGAGGTTTTCCGTGCAAACTGGAAGACGACCCCATTTCCCTGGTGTGGAAAAAGGAGCGGGTGATGGTCTCCTTCCCCACGGCAGCGTCCCGCCGCGCACTTCCGAACTCGGGGTACCCGCGGAGCACCAGGAGCCGTGCGGCGCAAGGACAGCAGCCGGCTCATCGCTGCTCCGCTCCGCTCGGCCCCGCCGCCAAACTCTCGGCGGAGCCACGCTGAGGCGCCCAGCTCGCCGCTCGCTGTGCGCGGTGCCCGGCCGCGCTCCGTACCGGGGAGCGGGGTGCTCCCGGGCGGAACCCCGCCGCCCGCCCCGCCTGCGCGGCCCGTGAGAGCGGGTCCGGGTGCCGGAGGCGGCGGGGAGGGCTGGGACGGGGCCCTGGCCAGGGGTTTCTCTCCCCCCCGCACCTCCTCCCCTCTCGCCGCCGGTTCCCGTGAGGCTGCAAGTGCCGCCGCGGCAGCTGGGGGGCCGGCGGGGGATGCTGCCGCCGCCCTGCCCAGCGCCGGAGTAAGGGCAAGAGCTGGTGGCGGCAGGAGCGGCCCCGGCGGCGGGACGAGGTGAGCGCGGAGCTGGGCAGGAGGGTGCCGGGGGGCAGCGGGGCCGCCGGGGCAGCCCGCCCTGCCTGGGGGCCGGGGAAGCACGGGGAAGGGTCGGGACGCAGCTGCGGGGGCTGCAGGCGGCGAGGCTCCGCGCCCGGGCCGGGGGGGGCCGCAGCGCGGTGCCGGGTTTGGCTTTGGGGTGCGGGGTGGGGGCGGCAGGGAGCGAGGGGCTTTCGGCCTGAGCTCGGCCGTGCCAGAGGCAGATGGAACTGCATAGAGGGGCCCCAACGCCCCCCCCTCCCCAAATCTGGGGCAGGGTGGCTTCCCGTACATCTAGGATCAGGCGAAGAGAGAAGTTCCCATAGAGCTCAGAGGTGTTTTCTCTGGCTGAAGTTATCTAGAAATAATACTGAGGTGAAGAACAGCAATTCATAAGAAAACTGGAAAGAGCAACAGGTTGCTTTGCTGAAATCACACGTGCTGGGAAAATGTCACCTCCAGTGGACCCGACAGAAAACAACTTACAGCAATACTGATTTGTAGGGCTTGTTTGGGGACCACCTAACACTCCACAAAACAAATGTTAATGTACGGCTGAAGAGATTTTCCTAAAACTAACAAATCATTCCCAAACACCTTCATTTTGACTTCTGTGGATACAGGATATGATCTTTAGAGCTTCTTTGATATGTGCAAATGTTTGAAGTGTTTCCATTTTTACTGATGTTTTTGCTACTATATGTGCAGATCTTCTGCTCACTGTCAGATTCTGCCTTTCCAAAGCGTCTCTGTGTTCTTCCTATGCAGAAGACTAGCAGACTAGAATTACCCCTGCTGGGCAGCCCAGACTGGGCTCAAAGGAGCAGAGGAGACAGCACCAGTAACCCTACTTCCCCCGTGCTGTGGCCACTCAGTCGTAGCTGTGCAGGAGGAGGGCTCTGTGTCTGCATCCTTCCCTGGTTTCCCCTTTGGGCCTTGGATCCATCACAGGCAGCACTTTTTTGCCTCCTACTCAAGTTTCACCAACTGGTGTACATGTACAGAAGATGTGCTGGGAGGGGCAAGGTCAGGGGAATATTAGTGAGGCGCTGCTAAGGCCAATTCCCAAGCAGGGTAGTGCCCCTGAGAGCATTTATGCTAATAGTGGAAGTCAGAGCCCTTAACTCCTGTTCTTGATGTAGGGTGGGGCTGGGCAGCTGCGGATTCCTTTCCCTTTCTGTCCTACCTTTCTTGCCTCACCACTCTGCAGAACTGAGCTCTCATTTCAACAAGAAATGCAAGTTCCAGGCCTGCAGATGGGATTCAGCTCAGTTCTCAGTGAATTCACTGGGATTTGGTCACTGACCTCAGTGCTATGATGTCCAGATCCATGTATTTCTTCTGACTGTGAGAAGAGAAAGAATATGATCAGGATGATTATTAAGAATATTTAGGTTTATTGAGCAACGATGTAGGGATCTGATGGATATTCAGATGGAACATTTGGATTCACCTACATATTTACCAGGGTGATCCTAACTCTATGCCTGTGTGTGTCCAATCTCACCAGACCAAACTGTGTCAGCTATAATTTCTTAGAGGTCATTGGTAGAATAGGTAGCATCCAGGCAAAAAATTGACTTTGTTCTCAAAGCATCAGTAGAACAATAATGATAGAGCAGATTGTACGGTTAGTTCCCTTGCCAAACTTCAAGACTGAATGGAAGATCCCAAGTTTGTCAGTCTGATGTTCTTTCCACCATTCTCAGAAAGCAGTGCTTCCTTGATATTACATTAGCTTGTCAGAAATATTTTATGAAGTATGAAAAAATGTCAAGTGAGACAATAGGAGCTTGGCAGTAAGCTCCCATTGCATCTGCATGTGTTCTGGTGGTTGCAAACAACCTCTTCTGCATAAGTTGATAGGCTTTCTCAGTCACTTATTAACTGAAAGAGTGAGGAATGTGTTACCTGCATTCATTTATGCCAAGAATTGTTAGGAGCATTAGTGACACTCAGGTGGACTGAGGAGGCCACTGGCAGAGTGGTAGCTTTAGTATCGAAAACATCTCTTTTGAGGTATTAGGGCTACTTCCACTTGACTGCAGGTTTTACTTGGTTGAGAAAGTCAGGGCAGCTGAACTGCTCAGCTCACAGAACACGGGAGGTCATAGTCTCCTCATGCGTATGCAGAATGCAAGTGAGTGCAGTCCAGTCCAGTGACTTCATTCTAGAGATGATTCTAGAACATGGTCTGGACTTGGACACTGACCTTGGGCAAACCATTTCCTTTTAGTTTTCCTGTTTTAAAAGTGGGATTAAGGACAGCATTTCATACAGTCTTAATGGGCATGTGTCATTTAGAAAAAGTATTTTTAAAGCGCCCTGGAATTTCCTTACCAAAACCTGGAAATTGTTTTAAAACTTAATTGCTATATGGAAACATGGAAGCAAAGGCATTATGAAGTTTCTTGTCCTTTTGCCCACCATTTTCAGTAGGTTTCAATTGACTGCAGTGGTGCATAGCATTAGACAACTGCTTCTCCATTTTGCAATCTTACAACTAGTTCCCCTGTATCTGAACTGGCTTTACACATCTAAATCCAGTTTGGAACTGGAGGGAAAATCTTCTGCTACTTAAGGTAGTACTTTCTAATCACCTGTAGTTAGCCTGGGGGCATTGGCGTTGACATATTAGCCTACCCTGCACACAGTGTCTTGTGCTACTGCTGAATAGTTCAATGAACAACATCCTGAGCACCTGGGTAAATGTATGATATGGGACAGCATCTAGTAAGTGCCTGGTTCTTATTTTTGCTTTTTGACAAACGTGGTTGGGGCAGGGGACAACTGTGAAATGGTGGATATAGTTCTGCAGTATTCTCTTGTGCAGAGAGTTAGGACCGTTGTGTGGTGTCCTAACTCTGGAGGTGGGTTTGAACCATTGCTCTCCAAAACTTCTTGGAGTGCAGGTACTTGTGGTTATGGTGGCACTTTGCACGCTAACAACTACCATTCCTACACCCAATATTGGACTGGGAATGGGAATTTGTGGTGACAGCTATAAAGAGAAGAAAAAGAAGCCAGAATAAAAAAGGAAGAATGGGGAAGGAAAAAGAAATAGGAGCAAGAGTGGCAGCAATTCTAGCAAAAGAAACACTTTCCAGTGACCAGTTCTGAATGTGATGTAAAAAATAACAACTGAAAGTTTTATTTTACTACACAGAGCCCAGATTCTTCCTTTGATCTCTGTACAAGCTTCCTTTTGGCATCTGTGGGAGATCGGTGGAAGGAGGGGACTGTGTAGTCTTGAATTTATTGTGCAGCCTCTGGACAGTTGTGGAACAGAACTCGGTCTTCTCCATAGCTATGAGCCCACTAGGAAGATATACTGATAGTCCTGAGATACATGCTAAAAATCAATCTGCTAAGAGGCATCTCACCACCAAAACAGTAGATAAGTTATCTCAACATACTGCTAATTGCAGTTAAACTGTTGCCATCTGTTGAAATTAGCTCAGTATCTCTGCTACTGTCTGCAGGAATTCCTTTATAGGCATGATTTGTATAATAGTGTACACAAATTGATTACTTCTGAGACTGTTCTGAGTAGTCAGCATCTGGAAACAGTTATTTCAGCTTAATACAGTAGGAACCCGTTAAATAGCCTGTAGTGAGTAATAAAAAATTCTCTGCAATGCTTCCTTAAATTACAGTATGTGTAAATTTTAGTATATTATTAATTCAGATTATTAAAAAATGCTGCTGATTATTCTTACTACTTGAAATTAGCAATATATGACAATTAAGAGTTAGTTAACAGATGCATCAGCAGCACTCTGAGCAGTCCAAGTATACAACAATTCATAGAAGTTGACCATTGATTTCAATGTGTATCATGAGCAATTGAAGAAAAAATAGTTTATTTCGAACAAAAGAGAAGAAACTATCACAGAATCACAGAATGGCCCGGGTTGAAAGGGACCTCAAGGATCATGAATCTCCAACCCACCCACCACAGGCAGGGCCACCATCCTCCCCATTTAATACTAGATTAGGCTGCCCAGGGCCCCATCCAACCTGGCCTTGAACACCTCCAGGGATGGAGCATCCACAACCTCTCTGGGCAGCCTGTTCCAGCACCTCACCACTCTCTTGGTAAAGAACTTCCCCCATCATCCAAACTAAATCTTCCCTCCTTCAACTTAAAAGCATTTAGAATCATAGAATCGCTAAGGTTGGAAAAGACCCACAGGATCACCCAGTCCAACCACTCACCTCTCACCAATGATTCTCATTAAACCACGTCCCTCACCACAACATCCAAACGTTCCTTGAGCACCTCCAGGGTGCTCAAGGTGACTCCACCATCTCTCTGGGCAGGTTCCTTTATATATAAATTACAAGAAATATTCAAGAGCAACCTAAAGCAAAGTCTAGCATTAGACTGTCAGTGTAAATCACTCCTGCTATAGGAAAGCTCTCTCTGCTTTTTGCCTTCAGTCTGCAAGTCCCTCCAGCACCATAATGATTCTCAGAGCAGCATGCTGGGTTCTGCAAGCAGTGGGGCTGCTGACTTGTTGCTGTCATCATTAACTTGTGTTAGGAGAGCATGTTAGAAACCAGAATACTTAATATGCTCTGCAAATGGGAAAGAGAGCTGCTCCTTGTCATAAAGTGCTGAAATAATCCCAGGCAGATTAGGAATAGGAGATGGAAGATGTTTTGTCTGTTAATTTCCTGTCATCATTTCCTCAAGGCAGACTAACAGCTGCAGTCCTTTTCTCCAAGAAGCACCACATAATGTGTGTTTTCTGCTTTCTATTCTCTGTGATTTGTTTTCATCGTGTAGCGTTGCTTGAAAAGGAGATGTTCATTCCCCATTTCTGGTTTTCCATCCTTTGATTCACCAGTGCCCTGGCACCGTTCATTAAGCATTTGTTTGTTCATGAGGTTGATTTGTTTGAGAACTGGCTGTGCTAAAAAGCACACGGAAGACAAGCTGTTGGAGGCATTTCATGTCATGGAGATTTTTCCTCCAGCCCCATTGCTCCTAGCTCTTCAGGTACCAACTGGAAGCATCAGCAGGGGATGAAGATGGCAGCAACTGACTCGGGGAATGTACAACAGATCTGTGCCTCTTATACTGAGTTTTAGTTCAGCAAACTCAGGAGATCTCCAGGAGCATCCACTCATGGCTGCGTTCATGTGATCCTCTGAAGAAAATCTCCACAGAGGTACTGCAGGAGAGCTGTGGTGGTGATGGTGTTCACCAGTGAGGTTACAGATTAAGGATCAAGGTAGCAGATGTGTTGTTCACTCAGCCTTGCTTAAATTCATCTTAGAGATGACCTAGAGCTTGTTAACAGTTTCATCAGCACCCCTCCCTCTTCCCTTGAAGTTTCAGGATCCTTCAAAATACACAGTGTCATTTCGGGTGAGAGTAGTCCACTGTTTAGCTCATGGCTGCTGTGCCCCAGAAGGGCAAGGATCTTCTGTAGGTCACATGTGACATCTGCCAGCTTGGTGCACATCTCTCTGATGCTCTAACAGGGCACTGTGTGGGCAGCTGTAAGTGTCTGAGTGAGTGAGTCTCTTAGCAGTTGATGCTTGTGGCAGGGATTGCCTTTTAATTCCCATTTTTTTCAAGGTGACCTATTCAGCTGCATGCATTTTAAAATATTTTGAACATAATTGGTATTTTTTAGGAACTTCTGATTTGTTTATGTTTTACAACATTTGACATTTAGACTTTGAGGAGGAATTTAACTAATCTATACCTAGTCTACACCAAGCAGTGGCCTCTATGCCATGCACTATGGCAGCTGTTCAGATGTCATTATTTCTACACGAGGGGTTTGAAAGTATTTTGAATAGTGGGAGAAGATTCTTCTAGGAGACTTTGTATCCAAAAGAAAGGAATCTGCTCAAAGGACAACTAATTTACATTTCATTTAGGTCCCACATATACTGTGTGTGTTTCTGCATAGTCATATAGAATCATAGAATCATAGAATGGCCAGGGTTGAAAAGGACCACAACGATCATCTAGTTTCAGCCACCCTGCTGTGTGCAGGGTCGTCAACCACTAGACCAGGCTGCCCAGAGCCACATTCAGCCTGGCCTTGAATGCTTCCAGGAATGAGGCATCCACAACCTCTCTGGGCAACCTGTTCCAGAGTGTCACCACCCTCTGAGTGAAAACCTTCCTCCTAGTATCTAGTATATTTTGCAAACCTGGCATATTCCACAAATGATAGAATGTCAAACCCTGCTGATGAGTTTCCTCCATTTATAAACCGAACTGTAATTCTAAATCTGCTGCTGCCTGTATTTATGGTTTCAGACAACCTGCGTACAGTCCTTATCTTGCTGTAGGGAGACAACTATAATTCTTCTGTTTTATGAATCAGAGCTTGAAGGGGCCAGATCCAGTTCGTGAATGATGGGGTATAAGATTGGTTTCTAGTCAACAGAAAGTTTCCACCTGTTGCACCTCCATGTCCTTTAAATACATTCTGTACGATACTCTAAAGTCTAAAGCGTTGTGATAAGTTAACATTAATAGCAACAGTAGTGTGTTAATGTATAGATAAAGGCACGAATTCTTGATATTATTTGGATTTATGTCTTTAATAAGCACACCACGATCAGATTATGCTCCTTTTACTTCCTAATACAGTATCAGGTTGAGTGATTGTACCAGCTAGCTAAGATGAACTGCAGCTTCCATGTTTGCACATGTAATATTTGCACATTTAATGGTCTCTGTTGAGTCATGTCCATTATCACAGACATTTGCATACCTAAGCCCCTGGAAACAGTCATCAAGCAGAAAGCTCTGCTTAATCTTAAAGAGAAGCCTTTGCCCTCCCTCTTCCACAGTTAGATCAGAGATCATACTTTGATGATATTGCCTGGAAGCTTCCAGGTAAGAGTTCTGAGCAGCCTCTCTGTGAAGTGGAGCAGGAGGCACAGTGGCAGTGTGTGAGCTTGAAGAGATGCCCTGGCCCCCCAGGGCTAGGCAGCACCTGAATAATACTTAGAGCGTGTAAAAATTGCTGTGCCTTAAGTGGGTAGCAAACATCTCAAGAAACTGAGGCTCTGAGCTTTAGTCCCTGGCTGTTAATGTCTGCAATTCTTCTTTCTTCTGGACTGTGTCTGCAACACTCACTGTTATTTGTTTCACTGTACTTTCACTGTGTTGAAGATTTGGTCCACAACCATTAGAGCTAGAAGCGTTCAGTTTTAATTGGAAATTGACTCAAATTAAACCATACAACTCCTGTTCAACAAAGGCATATTATTCTTGCTGAGCTTGCGCTCTGATGACTGATGTATCTGTAGCTCTGTGGCTGAACTCTCATACAGGCAGGATCTATCAGCACTCATTGGAAAGAACCAGAAGGAAGCAGAGTAAGTTCTGGGGTTTGTTTTGCTGTAGATATTGCTGTTGCTTTCATGTAATTTCAGTTTTTAGCTGGGGCAAAGGAGTATTTTATGATGGAAGAGCAACACAAATTGGGCACAAAATACTCTGAATGGGAAGAAGCTCAATACAACCAGAATTGTTGATACACACTGTTGAGTGTCATAGGTGAACTATATGGGGAGAACAGTTACAGTGATTCTCTTTGTTGGACAATTTCTATGCAGTGATAGAGCTAAAAGAACAAAATAAAGCAGTGGAATGGGAGTGGAGGTAGACCCAGCACTGGCACTATTTGCTCTCTTACAGTTCTGCCCACAGGAGATGTGAAAAGAACTTTGTCCCTTTTGTGGCTGTGGGAGTGCGTGGGGTCAATGAGGTAAAAGTAGGGATGGCAAGGTTGAGTGCTCCTCATCTGCTGTTTGTGTAAGGATGTCATGCTTTTCCTATTCAATACGCTGGCTTCTGATAAACTGCTTTGCGTGTCAGCACCTTATTTGTAGGGAAAGACTTATTGGTTGGTATTATTGTTAATGACCCTGAGGGATAACACTTAATTGCCATGATTCTAGGGGGGGACATGAGATGGTGATGGCTACATTTGATGATGTCATGCTTATCTTGGTGACAGTGCCTGGCAAATGTCTTAAAAGATCCCAAGACAGAATACAACCACAGTTTCAGTACTGACAAACTGTCCTCTGAATGACGACCCATTAAAATAAATTACTAACAAAGATCATCATTGTGGAGAAGATTATTCAAATGCCACTACATCAAAGTAATTTAAAGATTTTATTCTGAAATTATTTATTTTTTCTGAAAGTTTTATGGTTTTGCCAAATCATCTTCCCTATGAGCAATACTATGATACCATTTGTGTTTGCAATTTTTAAGTGAAATTTTATTCTTGGAAATGATTTGTAGTAGACTCATTTTCTTCTTCAGTGCATCTGTTGCCATATTTGTCAAGGTCATAGCTGCAGTTGCCAAAGGCTAAAACAAATCTTGGGCACCGTGGTTCTACGATAACATTGCAAAACCAGCAGAGCTGACACAGTGATGTGTATCCTCTCTTTTCATGTGCATTGCCAAGAGAATGACTGACTTTTAAGCAACAGTTGTGCCAACAAACGGAGGACATGGAAGAGCATAGGTGACACTGAGGGTACAATTTGTTCTGACAGCTCTTTGTTGTTGTTAACTATTTGCAGACTGGAAAGTAAGTTTGGAATGATGACCATTAAAAACAGTAACATCTTGTAAATTATGAAATGAATACGCTTGCATACAACACATGTAGAGTATTAAGATTTTGTTTTTATTGGCTCTTTTTAAAACAACCCTACACTATAGGGCCTTGCTTGAGAGCTCAGCTCCTAGTAAATCATGAAACATTTAAATGGCTGCCTTAGAAATAAGAAGGCTTGGCTGGGCTGAGCCAGGACTTGAATATACAGTTCCAGACAGTACAAACACCTAACAGTGGCTTGGCATCCAGATATTGTGTTTCATCCAAACATCTAAAAGAGCTTTAAAAAAAATTTAATTACAGCATAATAGGTTTCCATTTTGCATCAAGGATTGTCAAAATATAAAAATACACAACCATCATTTTCAGATCTCTGTTTTGGGGTACTTACAGTCATATTATGCTTCATGTTATTGATCTAAATTTTGTTTTAATTGTAACTTGCATTCAAGTTTTAAAATGATCTAATTTCCAGGCCCAAAGATGAAAGGGAGAATTTACCATAAGCATGTAAAACATTTAAAAGCTTAATTGTTTTAGGTCCTTTCCCACTGATATTTTTGCTCTTAAATTTTGTTTGTGCTTTAAATAATTTGTCTCTACTTCAGTTTGTAGTTGTTAGCTAACATATCCCCATAGTACTTCAACCACTAGTGTGCCATCTTCTTCAGAAGCAGAGCAACTATTAGAGTTATTCTGGCAACACTACAAAAACAATAACTAGGAAGGAAAAGAAAGTCATAATTCTTGGTAAAGCATGTAGCATAGCAGTGTCCGTGACATTTCCTCCTATACTAATTATTTTAAGCAAGCAAGAGTTCATGTCATGCTGGGAAAAGGGATGATGAATACTCACCTCTTAATTAAGGAAACACATAATACAGCTGGTGATGGGGTTAGATAACTCAAGGCTCTAATCTTTGCCTTTTGTGGACCAATAGAAATTGAAGATGAGCATAGAGACCTAAGGGACTTCTATGCTTTCCCTATATACTTTGCACACTTTAAATTAAGTGCTGTCAAGTTGGCTTCAGCTTGGATATTAGGAGAAATTTCTTTTCAGAAAGACTGCTAAATGTTTGTTGCAGCACATGGTCCTTCCTCTGTTAAATTTTTAAACTATGGCTTGGAACCGGTGCCAAGATTCATCTCTTTCTGCTATCTTTATGTTTTATTTAAAAAGTAATAGTTTAAATTAAAATAATAATTATAAATAAAAATATACATATTTCCTCAGTCTTTAAAAAAAATGACAACTATATCAAATGACGTCTAATCCCAACTCCACTTACCTCTGTTTTTCCTGAGTGTCTGAAAAAAAGATTTTGTGGTTCCTCTACAGACTATTAAATGAACTATCCTATGATCTCTTCTTCCCCAAAAATTTGAATGCTTTGAGATGCTTAGAGTGATGCACATAAAATTATTACGGCTCCCCTATTATTATATTACCCTAGGAATACTGTATAAATGAGCATCACATGATAACGCAAATCTCAACCAATTGAAAAATCCAAAGGTCATTTTCACTCATTCTATACTGAAATGAAAAGTAAAACAACGTACAAACTTTAGCTTATGCTATGGAGCTGAGCTACTGTGTTCTTCAGTTCAGGTCTCGTTCAAGTGCAACCATGACTGGAGTTGTTTCACCTCATTTTTTTTCAAAAAATCATTCTGGTCCAGCTCAGATTTGAAGAAGAGCAGGATAAGCTCCTGTCCTGGTTCCAGGATAGTGTGCAATCATGGTGTAGTCGCCAGATTAGTACCAAAAGAAAAAAAAAGTACAACCAACAGCAGATTGTGAATTTTTTTGTTGTTGTTGCTGTTCAGAAAATGTTGTCAGGAATGGATCCCATTTGTAGTTCATTGTGTGTTATTTACTATTCCACAAATTTAAAATATTATTAGATTAGAAAGTGGAAAGCGTGTGCACATCCTTTTAAGGTCAAATGGTATCAAGAGAGATAAACTCTCAAATGCTGTTATTCTGAACCACTCTTCTGCACTTGCAAAACACTTTGAACTAGGCATGCTACTTTAACTTTATCCCTACCCGTTTTGAATATTTCTGGGATTATGAATAGTGTAAAACCCCAATATTAAAAAATACAAAAATAAAAAATAAAACATTTTAAACGTCTGTACAATAATCAAATGAATGCATCAAATGGAAATTACCTTCAATAGATTCTTCCAGAGATTCATAAAAGCAGACACTACAAGACCTGAGTGGCAGAGATGGAACTCTTTTTTCAAAAGTGGCTCCAGGTGGGGCTTTTCAAGTTCTTTGAAAATTTGGTGAGCAAAGCAACACTTGATTTTGTCTGGTTAACCGATCGTCAAATATTTGACTCTGAACTACAGATTTCCTACAGAGCATATTAACCACCTGATAAAACAATTACAGAAAACAGGTACATTGGAAGCTACTGAGATTACCATGGAAATAGATGGGAAGTACAGGGACTATGACACTCCTCTCTCTTAAAATTCAAGCCATATGTGCTTTTTGAATCAACCTCCTGGCTTCTGGCCCTGGGTATTTTCCTTACTCAGCTCCTGAATGTCCCGTTGCCACACCTTCTCTGTACTGGTAAATTAGTTTGGTCCTCTTGCTGTGTAACCTGACCCACGGCAGAGTATGTTTGAAGGTTCACACTTTGCAGTTAATAGTTATGTTCTCTAGCTGTGTTTAAATGCGTGGCTTCTGGGACTTTAGCTGGGAACAGAACAGTGTGTCAGTTTGTCTGGGTGCACTCATGAGCAAACCAATGGATTCTTACAGTCCTGTGTGAACAGAAAAAAGGGAGACTGGAATTGTTTTCAGTGATACTGATTTGAAGAAGAAATAAGGCTTGGTTTTGACAGAAAAAAAAGTGAAATTACTTGAATTGAATTACAGAAAGCTATAGAATTTGCATTGGGAAAGGTTGTTTTTTGATTTTTTGTTGGTTTTTTTTTTTTTTTTTCAAATATATGATACGATTTAAAATCAAAAAGGAAGAGCCACTTCATGATGAAATAATGGTTGCCTAAACAGCTGGTATACAGGATGGCCCAGTTCAAGCCTTTCAATCAAGTCAGGGCCAAGCAGAAACTGAGTGTTGCAGACAAGTGCCACCTCTCCAGTAGCCATGATTTTCTGCAATGATTGATCTGTTAAAATTTATGTCAAATGCATTAGTAGTAAAAAGTGTTTAAACAGAAACCTCTCAAGTCTTGAACTCCTGAAGATGATGGACCTATGTAACTGTCCAGGCTTGACACCTGTGTTCTTGCAAATGAGACTTGGAATTTACCCTGATGTTTACAAATGTGTTGTTTTAAAACTGCATGTAAAGTATAATTTGCATGTTTTTACAGGGTTTGCATCATGCAAACACTATCCAGCATGGCTACCTCCCAGAACACACAGCATAGCTGATAGTCTTAGTAACAAAGCCAAATTCAGAAACAGCAGATGGACGGACAGGCATAGACACTCTGCTTCATTGCAGGCTTTACAGGATTCTAAATACACAAATGTATTAAACATTTGAATATAAATTATAGAATCAGAACCACAGAATGGCTTGGGTTGAAAGGCAAGTCAAAGCCCACCCAGTTCCAACCCCACTGCCATGGGCAGGTCTGCCACCCACCACGTCAGGCTGCCCAGGGCCCCATCCAACCGGGCCTTGAACACCTCCAGGGATGGGGCACCCACAGCTTCTCTGGGCAGTTTATTTAATGGCTAGACACTCCACCCTTTCAGTGAAAAACTTCCCCCTGACATCTAAATATATATGTTTATAAACCCTAATTTTAGAAATATTAATCACACAAATATTTAAATAAGAACTGTACGGTGTCTAATTGGTAGTTCTTGATAGAAGGTACGGTGACAAACACAGTAAGGACAACTGGGTTAAATATGGCTTACCTCTGAAATAGGAAAAAGAACAATAGAACTTCTGTTTCTGGATTTCAGCGGATCATTCCTAATTTTTTGGCTCCAAATGCCTCTACTGGATAGTCTTGACATGTGCACAACTGTATGTTTGGGAACACTTGCCCATCTCTGTCCTTAAGCCTGATCAAACAGATAAAACAGTACATAGTGGATATATATGTCAGTCTGTAGAAAACATAAGTACCGGAAAAAAATTATCAACCCAAAAATATAGCAGGCTTACAAAAGCAATTCTTTTTTAAAAAAGTAATGATGAGTAATCATATCGATAAGAATATTAATTGTTAATGATGAAAGTTATTGATAGAAATATGAAGTCCTTTTGCATCAGTACTTCAACAACTTAAAATTGTTGAAGGTGAGACTTGATGTGGGGGATTGGTTATCGCGGCTCAGTGTATATCTTGATCTGAAATAACCAGCAATGATTTCTGCTGGAGAAAGGATCCAGGCAAGTTATGTGGAGGTGTGGATCTGTTTTGTTTGTTTTTTTTTTTTTTTATGTAAATCTTGGTGGTCTTACTGGGACTCTGGTAATCAAAATTACATGACTTTATAATATTCCTCTCTAATTAATCTCTCTCTGAGACTATGGGAATCTTTTATATCTCTCCAGAAATCCCTTTGTGACACTTACTGTCCCTTGATAATGATGTTCCAGACAGAGCTATTAGCGCCAAGCCTCCAGACACAGAAATTGGATTTACAGGCTATTATTTAAAGTCTTTGGAGAGTTGAAGGGGTGGAGGGAATCTGGAATAGAATAGCATACTTCCCCAATTTCGCTTTTCAGAAATTAAATAAACATTTACAAAGAAAATCATGAAAGCTTTATTTTTAATTAGAGGTATAAGCATTAGCTGTTCATTATATCCTCCCACTTGTACATTGTGGGAAAGAACCATTTGTCATCCAAGAGTGAAGAGGCTTAATGATTATTAGGTAGTTTTGGATCCTTGGAGAGAAGCCATGAGAGGACTATACAGTATTATTATCATAATATTATATATATAATAATAACATTTTGTTTATTTTACGGAGAAACAATGGTTCAGTCTTAGCATACTCCAAACTGCTGAGGTCAATGCTAATTGTTATCTCTTTATTTACTGGCTTGGAAGCAGAGGTTTCTTTGGCTGCATCCACCATTACACAAGAAGAAATGAGTGAGCAAGAAATAAAGCTGGCAAGAAATAGGACATACACAGTGAGCACTGGAAGTCTTACTGATGCAGTATACCTTCTACTGCTGTTTTCTCGGCCATATTTTTGTTGCTAATGGGTTGAGCTCAGGAAGAGGTTATAAATGCTCATGTTAGTTTTATATTCTCCTTGATTCTTTTCAGAAGGACCAGTGGGGTGGGTGCTTTGTTTTGTTTTGTTTGAACTCGTTTCCTTCAGCTTTGCAAATATCAAGAAGGACAAATATGTTGTTGTCTTCTGAAGAGTTAGGAGCAATCTGCCTTGACATTTTATAATTCAAAGGTGATTGTGCTGGGTCTTTAGCAAGCCTCTTTAACAATGTTTTCAGACATTATCAATTAAAAACAAAAACCAAATTTGATTAAAATTTGCTGTTCCCAGTCACTTTCTAAATGTTTGTTGCCTTGACAACTGATGCTACTTTTTCACTGTCTGTCTGGTATTTTCAAAGAGCTTTCTAGTTACAGAACTACTGATTTGCTCAAGTTCATTTCTGTGCTATGTCCTAGGTCTCTCTTTTCAATAGTGATCTTATGACTGTTTTTTTTTTCAATTTGCAGATTAATTCTAAGAGTATTTCTGTTCACTTTGTATCACATTAGCTCTTTTGGGTGACTACAGATCTGGTAGACTTGGGCTTAGTGAAGGCATATTTTGAATATTGAGTCTGTCCTGTTAAAAATAGAATATAATACTACGTCACTTTATTGAGAAGCCTCAGGATGATTAGAGAATGAGTTTTCAGGTGCAGTGGTTGAAGTGTGGGTACCTCTTTTAAAAGTAAATTATCAATGAAATGACCTCTTGCTAGTCTATATTTACTCTTTTTTGAAGCTTCATCTTTTTTCCATTCACTTTGTAAGTCAAAACAGAATATCGCTCCATTGCTAACACTGCAGGTTTAGCCTACTATCTGAAAATCAAGTTTGGCTTGTTCTGCTTCACTACAGTAGCACCCACAGCACAAGCATTCTGGATCTGGAACTTATCAAGGTTTTTTCTTTATATTCTAGGCAAGTATACATGTGACCTAGACTTGAACTTTCACAGTGCTGACACTATAGGAAACATTTCCCATGTCAGTAAGTTGATATGTCAACACCAGTAGTTACAACAATTAAAACTAGTGGCAGCTTTTTTTGTTGTTTTTCTTTTAAAAAAATAATAAAAAAAAAATTAAAAACCACAACTTTTTAAGATATTCTGAGTTGGCTGCCTAAATAGCTGAAATGTGACAGTTCTGCTGAGAAGAGAGCTAATTCCTCAACAGACAAAGTATAGATAAGGTGCAGCATAATCCAGTCTCACATTTTTCTACTTTCATGACAGTGACACATCTGTGGCATACACACTATCTATGTTTCAGAATCGTGGTACACTCTGGGGAGCTTGGAGTAAAACTGTCCTGAGACATACAACATCACATGTTCCCTTCCTCTACCCAAATATTATGCATGTCCTTTGCCTCAAATATACTCACAAGAAAGAAGGCTGTGATTGCATCCCTTGAGAAAATGTCTTATTTTTTGAAGATCTTATCAATCTATCAAATCTCCGTTTTTAAATTTGTTGTTTGCATCTCTCTGTGCAAGTCTACGGAGATAGAAAAGAAAACAGTGACTTAGCTGCACTTGGGACTCTCGCCAGCCTCTGTGGGATGGAAAATTCCTTCCTAATTCCATATCTGACTTTAAATTTGACCCTCAGCATGTGTGCAAGATAGACCAACACACGCACTTCAGAAAAAAAAAGATCCTTTGTGTCCTAGCAGGACATTGGTGCAACTTTTCCAAGGTCCCAGTCTGGATGCTGCCGATCAAGGAAGCTTTGTCTTCCCTCAAGCATCCTAGAGTGTGCGGGTAAATTGGGCATCAGAAAAAAGAGCTGTGCTCTACCTCCCGCGGGCTGTCAACAGAAGCCTTGAAACATGAGATGTGGCTGTAGTGTTCATCTCAATGAAGAGCTACCAGAAAGACAAGCACATAGAGCACATACAGGAAACCACTGGTCCCAATGGGAGGGTTATAATGCACATGTTCCAATATTAGTGATCATTTATATGTTATAAATTTAATATATTTATATATAAAATTGCTAGCTAGCACTGCTAGCTTTTATCTTCTTAATTTTTAACAAAATCAGTTTTATTTGACTATCTAGATACCAACTAAAAAACATCAAGTAGGTTCAGAATGAGACTGATTCCCAAGTGATCTCTTGATAAATTATCCCAGTCACTGATATAAACCCTTTAAGAAAACCTTTGAGCTGCCTTCATAAATCAGTTTTGAATCTCTCCATTAACTGCACTTTTCTAATTTGTACATTCCAATGTCTTGGAGAAGCCCACGTGATACACACAGTTGCCTTTATCAAGTTAGCTTATCACAGTAAGAACAGTGGGATGCTGTGTGTGTGTGTGTGTGTGTGTGTGTGTGTGTGTGTGTGTGTGTGTGTTAAAAGATGATTCACATTAATTTAATTTTATCCTTACTCGCTTTTAGAAAGAATGCTAACATAACTCCCTTCATTACTGTATCCACATTGATATTGAGGTACAGTGCCTAAAATTTCGTAGGCACTTCTTCTTTAGTAGTTATTTAATGCCTAGACTCATTTGCAGTTCTCCAGCCCTTTGGAATTTTCCCCGTTTTCCATTAGATGTTCAGTATCAACACCAGTGGTTCGAAGAACTCCTCATTCAGTTTATGTAAGTCTCCAGGCCTGTTGATTTGAAAACATTTAATTTTAGCAGATCTCATCTCACATCTCTTTTTATTACCTACAGTGAATTTTGTTGTGCTGACGTAATATGGGATGATACATTCTCCAGATTTATTCCAAGGACAAAATGTTGTGCAAAGGACAAAATGTTTATTGGGTATTTCCTCCTTTTTTTTGTATTGTTATTTACAGTTTTATCATCCATATCTAGCAGTGGGCTCATGGCCAGTCCTAGGCTTTTCCTATTATTTATAAAAATATCTTTTTTCTCCCTTTATCCCTATTAACTATTTGTGTTTCCTTCATTTTATTAAGTTCCCTCGTTAGTTCCCTGCGTATTTTATTTTAACACTTACTTTTCCATTTCTGCCACGTTGCAAATAAGTGAATTTTCCTATGTTTTATTTCTGTCTTCTTTATTGCTATCTTTTAGCCTAGACAGTTTCTGTTTCAGTATAAATATTTTTGTGCTTATAAACACACATCTCCCTGTGATTGGATAGGTTTAACACTTTATTTTATATTTCCCATTTGATTTTGCATTACCAGCCAATCAGGCTAACAGTTGTTCTAAACGTTGGAAGTTTGTTCTGTTTAAAGCCGCAGTTCTGTGTTTTGGAACCAGCCCATTACTGATTGATGCCACATTCTGCTTGCACAAGGTGACTGTGACCATATCACCATTATTAATACCTAGACAGTTGCTGGTTCAAGGCAAGCAGTTAAATCTTCTTGGCTGTGGCTGAGCTATTCCAGCTTCCATAGGGGAGAGTCTGCATTGCCACAGGAGCCCTGGGAAATGTAACAAGTCATTTTGTTACTGCTCACACCAAAGGTTCAGCACATGCTTCTTAGCAGGAGCACATCCCTCATGACAAAGTTTATTTCAAGTTAGCAAGCAAATCATAATCAGAAGGAAAACTTTAACTCAGGAGATAAGTAGAATGTCATTAGGAGTGATTCCAGCAGAACTTCAAAAGGAAGCATGAGGAGTCGCCTGAAAATTCTTTGGAGTTTTTTTTTGGTTTGGTTTGGTTTTGTCCAACCAGCTGCTCATTCTTGTTCAGTGCTGTTTGCTGTTGGATATATTTATAGGACAGTACTGTAAAGAGGAGCACCAACAGTCACTCTCATTTTCAAAATATTCTCAATGAATATGCATTCTGATTTACAGCAAGGTCTTCTGGAGGCTGCATCAGCCAAACATCTGTTGGAATTTTTGATATTAGACCAAACACAGAGTAGGATGCTGTACTTTTACCACTGCCCAGGTAAGAGAGGCAAAATGGATCCAGGTTGTCCTGTACACGGTGGCAAATATAGCTTCCATGCTATACAAGCGTTGTGGGCTCTAATTTGACACAGAAACAGGGTCTCCCTCAGAGAGAAAAAGGAGGAGAAAAAAGCCAGTTAAATACCTGGGGTTTTGCTAGGGATCAGAAGTGTCCATGATAAAGCGATCAGATGGGAAGGCTGCCCTTTTCGCTACAAAGCATATTTTGGGTTTATCTTCAGGTGGCAGGAAGCACAGTTAGTTCCCTGGTCTTGTACTTGGGCTGTTGCTGAAGAACAGTTCCTTAGATGAACATGTGAGGTACCTTCTGAAACTTAAAAATGGGCTGCTTCTCTCTCTTGCCTCCCTCCAGTTTTTTTGTTGTTGCTGTTTTTTTTTTGTTTGTTTTGTTTTTTGAGATTTCCAGATGGCAAAGACAGCATTTCCTTCTTTTAGGGTTTCTAGATAAATAATTATAGGAGCAGCTGAAGACTGAGTGGGATGGTTCTCCTTTTGTAGGAAGCAAAAATCCTCCCAAGTAAGGGGAAGGTATAGTCACGAAATGGTGAATAAGCATCTGGTTTATGCCATGATCTGGCAAAGGAGCCTATACGTAGCATGATGACTCCTGTCACCAGGATTGCCTTGTTTCCTTTCTCATGTAGCAAATGAATGTACTCATTCACTGTGAGAGCCATTCAGGGATAGAGTTAAGCTCCATGAACAGAGGGCTTGCACCCACAGGAACCACTCTGAAGGAGGAATGTCCGTTTAAGCCTGGCCTTCTCCCAGCATACCTTCATTTGCCTTGTTAATCGTGACAGCAACACCGCCAGTCAGCATAATTCCTTATTATAAACAAAGAAATACGCACAAATACCTATTCAAAGTAGGAAATGTGTGGATTTTTTTTTCTTTTCTATTCTTCTCTTTTCTTTTTCCACTTGCTTAAATAAGCACAGCAGAGCTGTTTTTTATCACGGTCCTGCTCCTGCATTTTTCCAACCCAATTAGGCCATTACCAGGGCTAAATGAGGCATGGAGCCTTCAAAAGTCACACCGTCGTCCCGGAGATGAAGCGCGTAGAGCTGCAGAGTTGGCAGGTAGGTGAGGTGATGGGGCTCACTGGAGTGTGACCCCGGCTGTTTCTGTGTTCCAGAAAGATCACCTTCAGAATGAGGTGGGGAGGGAGGAAGTCAATTGAAAATATTGATTTTAAAAGGCACGGTGCTAACTAGGGGTTGCAATGCTGTGGTCGAGTGATGCAGCTGTGTTCATTGGGGATGCGTAGAGGATCGAAGTCAGCCTCCTCTCCCATGTAACTAGCAGTAGGACTAGGGGGAACAGCCTCAAGTTGTGCCAGGGGAGATTCAACTTGGACATTAGGAAATTCTTCTTCTCTGGAAGAGTGGTGAGGCGCTGGAATGGGCTGCCTATGGATGTGGTTGAGTCACTGTCCCTGGAAGTGTTCAAGAAACATGTAAATGTTGTACTGAGGGCCATGGTTTAGTGCAAAATATTGGTGATAGGTGGAAGTTGGACTGGATGATCTTGGAGGTCTTTTTCAACCTTGGTGATTCTATGATTCTAAGTGGGTCTTACTGCAGGGTGTTGATGGTGGATGTTCCCTGGTGCCACACTGGGGACTCTTCACTCTTCACATGGAACTGCTGTAGAGGTTCATCTGTCCTTCCCTGAAGCTCTGATAACTCTTGCCAATATTTCTTCTGATACAAATTGGGAAAACTTATATATCTAACACAAGAAGAAAAAAGGCTCCATTTATAAAGACAAGGAATGCAAAGCCAAGCAATTAGGCTCACCAAAGACAAGCTTGGGATCCCCTGCTATGTTTCAGGGAGGAGCTCTGACAGAATGAATGTCCCATACCTTTTTAAACACTTCAGTTTTTGAGTACTGAAAGAAAATGAGTGCTTGTACTTTTATGCATTCCATTTTTGTACAACAAAGAGTGGACAAAGGCCTTTGCTCAGAATGCAGATTATTTTAGGTTAATATCTTCACCTCAGTTCTGCTGTCACACTGAGCAATAGGTTAGTTACCAGCTAAATCACATAAAACTTCTTTCAGAGTATAGCAGTAGAATCAGATACAGTACTAAACTCACCAGCTGAATTAATACCAAAGTGAGAAAGGTAGTCTTCCCAGCCTCCTTTGGTTTGAAAGCATTATAGATCTGTTGAGATAAATATAGTCAAAACAATCCCAACCTTAAGCATTATTGGACATGTTCTTCATGATCTGCAGAAGTTTGAAATGTTACTCCCACATCAGCATGTTCTTCACCTCTGCAGTCTTCACAGCAAGTACTGCGCTCCTAATCTGCTTCAGTCCCAAATCTAGCTCATTTAGTCAATTTCACCTTCATTGTAGTTTGAGCTAAGATGCCAAAATTTGCAGGAAAAAGCTGAGGGGAAGGCTTATGATCTGTCATAATGAATTCAGAGCTCCTTATGATCTCTAATGGGGGGTACAATAAAAAATCACAGCTGAGATTGTGATATCTTACGAAACTGCGTGATAGGGAATTTCCAATAGGGGAATATCACACAGGGATACATATTTTGTTCACAGGGATGTGTGTCTCCCAGTGGTGCAAAGAAATGAGCTTCAATAACTTTAATATATTGATTATTTTATTCTAAGGTTGATTTTTAGGGTCAATTTTCACAAAATTGCTTAGGTCGTTAACCAACTGTTAACTAGTGGATCTAGAAATGTTGCTTAAGACACTAATGCTACAATTATTTAGCACAATATTGTTGAAGCAGGTATCACTGGGTACTTCTAGGGGCAGGATCTCATACCAAATGGTATTAGATGCTTTGAATGCTGCTTTGAGTACAGATGGCAATTTCTGTAATTCTTATTAATTACAAGGGGAAAAAGTATCTGTATTCTGTAAAGAATCTATGTTGAATTACTGAAAAGAAAAAAAAATTGAATTAGTCCTCCTTGTTTTCCAAAATAACCTTGCAAAGTTTGCTTCATACAAACTTGTAAATAATATGATGCATCCTTACATAGGGAAGGTGGAGCAACAGGGGAGAGCTGTGTGAAGGGCTTGTATGTTCCTGCTTTGGCTTTGCTACTGCCAGTACTAACTGCAAGTCATGGATCTGTGTTATCATCTCATCTACATCTTTAGCAGGGAAGTGCAGCCCCATGGGCTCAGCCAGCATTTCTTGGGTGAATAATACAGTTGTAGATGATAAACAAGTCCTTGCATATCACATTGATCTACCAGAGCATTGCACAGCAAAATAAGGGTCGTTGGTCCTATTCAGGGATCAGTGTATGGCTTACAGTATTGTATTCCACCCTGTGCTCTCATGGGACATGCTACCACAAGCCAACACTGCAGGGAAGAGTCAGCAAAACCTGCCGTCCTCTCCCTGTAGGACTAGAGCAGGACATAGGCCTCTGTGTGCCACTTACTCACCTCCCCTCATGCCTCTATTTTTACTCTTGATTTCCTTCTCTGCCTTTCACTAATCTACATTTAGTGATCTTCATGGGTTCAGCAGAACTTCTGTCCTTGTTAGAGCCCAGAATTTCTCTGAGTTCAAGGAAAAGCCTCTCCGTATGTTGAATTTATTTTCCTTTTCTAGGAACCTACTATGTCCCTATTCACCACTGCATCTCTAACAGACAGAGGTTACACATAGCAGGCAGGCAAAAGAAATATAAAAATGCGTAAGAGTATTTTGCTATTAGAACAAAAGGAAAGAGAAGGAAGATGGTAAAGGTATAATTATTCTGTTTAGAAGTCATAAAGAGGAGAAAATAGACAATGGAGAAATGGAGATTAAAAAACACATCCTGGCATAGTTAAGAACTAGAAATGTGAAAGAAAATGTAGGAGGGAAGAAAAACACAAAAAAAATCTAAAAGGATTTATTGGTGAGTCGTGCTGGACAATGAAAAATTAAACCGTCCAACAAAAAGAAAGTGTTTATTTGTTTTTAATACGAGTACAAATGAGAATGGAGCAGCCAGCCAGGGGCTACTTCAGCTTCTGATTCAGCAAAGCACTGAAATACATGATAAGCTTTTAGAATCTATTAAATTCATTAAAGCCAATTGCGCTAAAGTTGAACACATACTGAAGTGTTTTTTCTGAATTGGATTTATGTTGAAATTGGCTCAGAATTACAGTTGTCCTTATTGTTTGGTTCACTGAGAATTCTGCAGGAGAAAGAAATGGAACCAAATAAAGCGTTTTGCTTCAGATTCAGAAATTAAAAAACAAACAAACAAACAAAAACCCACAGGTAAAATTGAAGGAAATTACAAGGCAAAGTACGTATTTTCCTTGCAAGCAAATGGATGAAGTTCAATAGGAAAAAACTGTTCAGCTCTGAAATCTGATTTTTTTTCCAAAGGAAAATCTGAATTGAACTTGATGCAGCTGATAGTCAGTTTGATGTTTTATTTGATACTTGTCAGTGTGACACAGCAGAAGCAACAAAATTCTGAAATAATTTCTGGCTCTGGACACCCCAGACAAAGAAAGCAATTGGCATAAAGGCTTCCCAGCCAGGAGAACGAAGCAGGTATCAGATCAAGGACCCCAGCTTGTACCACCTCTGGGAAAACATCACTTTTAACAAAGCCACACCACTTTGTTATCAGGAATCTGTCTCCATACTTTATTTAAAAGCTGCATTTCATACATTGATATTTCTAGTGGCTTGCAACCAATATCAGTGTATCACAGAAGGTTTTGGAAAGAATTTTGCTGATACAACCCAGATTCTTCTTATATTTGTTTACATGATCAGAGTTTATTGGCTCCTGTTATTTTGTGAAAGAATGATCAAAAGCTGGTTGATTAACCCAGAAAAATACAGAAACTTATGGTTTTCCTTTTTGTAGTATTCTTTTCTATTATTTTATGTTCCCTGACATTTCAGTTTGCCAGCCAGAATATCATACGCTGGCTGGTCAGAAAGTGTGAGATCTCTTTTGGATGGAGCTGCACTACATTTTGTAATTTTAAGTACATACAGACAGCTGACTACTTTGGCATTTCCCCCACTTCTCTCCAGTTCTTTCCTGCCTCATGACACAGCATAGAAAGAAAACTGTTTAAAATGGGTTAATCCTTGTGACCAGTCCTTCTTTCTAAGCAGAAGAAGGGCAGGAAAAAAACAGCACTGAGCATCTAAAACCCGTTAAGAAGGATAGTGCCTGCTTCTTCTCTTAAAGGCAAAAGCAGCACAACTTCAGAAATTATGTTCTTCTGTTGGCATCTCTTGATATGCAAGACTTGAGCCGAAGCCCCTTTTCATTTGCAGAAATGCCCTGATGCGAAGTGCATAACATAATTGTGTTTTAATGGGCATGACTAGAAAGGAAGAATGACTGTGCTAGAGAGATGAAGCCCTCTTTTCAACCACAGAAATGTCTCTTGCAGGAGTGGAAGAAGACAGTCCAACAGCTGGGAAATATGGAGAAACCAGTTACCTTTGTGGAGTTCATAGAATCACAGAATGGCTTGGGTCCTCAAGGATCATTAAGCTCCAGCCCCCCTTTCGCAAGCAGGGCCACCAACCTCCACATCTAATACTAGACCAGGCTGCCCAGGGCCCCATCCAGCCTGGCCTTTAACACCTCCAGGGACGGAGCATCCACAAGCTCTCTGGGAAGCCTGTCCCAGCACCTCACCACTCTCTTGGTAAAGAACTTCCCCCATCATCCAACCTAAATCTTCCCTCCTTCAACTTACAACCATTCCCCCTTGTCCTGCCATTATCTAGCCTTGTAAAGAGTTGACTCCCCTCCTGTTGGTAGGCTCCCTTGAGGCATTGGAAGGCTGCAAGGAGGTCACCTCGCAGCCTTCTCTTCTCCAGGCCGAAGAAGCCCAGCTCCCTCAGCCTGTCTTTGTAGGGGAGGTGCTCCAGCCCTCTGATCATCTTTGTGGCCCTCCTCTGGACCATCTCTAACAGCTCCCCGTCTTTCCTGTACTGGGGGCCCCAGACCTGGACGCAGTACTTTAGATGTGCCTCACAGAGGGCAGAGTAGAGAGGGACAATCATCTCCCTCTCCCTGCTGGCCACCCCTCTTCTGATGGAGCCCAGGATACCATTTGCTTTTCAAGCTGCAAGAGCACACTACCGGCTCACGTTCAGTTTTTCATCCACCAGGACGCCCCAGGTCCTTCTCTGCAGGGCTACTCTCAAGGACTGTTCCTTCCAGTCTATGTATATGCTTGGGATTCCTTCAGCCCAAGTGCAAAACCTTCCACTTTGCTGTCTTGAACCTCATTAGATTCACCCGGGCCCACCTTCCGAGTTTGCTGAGGTCCCTCTGAATGGCATCCCTTCCTTCCATTGCGTCAACTGCACCACTCAGCTTGGTGTCATCAGCAAACTCACTGAGGGTGCACTCAGTTCCATCATCCATGTCACTGACAAAGAAGTGAAAGAGCACCAGTCCCAAGACAGTCCCCTGGGGGACACCACTCATTACCACCTGGACACAGAACCATCGATCACCACCCCTTGTCTTCAGCCTTTCAACCCATCCCTTATCCACCAGGTGGTCCACACATCAGATTCACATCTCTGCCATTTGGAGATAAGGATGTGATGGGGGACCACGTCAAAGGCCTTGCACAAGTCCAGATAGATGACATTGGTCACCTTCTCTTTCTCTACCAATGCCGTCACCCCATCAGAGAAGGCCACCAGACTGGTTGGGCACGACCTTCCCCTGGTGAAGCCGTGCTGGCTCTCTTGGATCACACGCTCATTCCTCATGTGATCTAGCATGTCATCCAGGAGGATCTGATCCATCATCAGGCACAGAGAAGACACTCACCGGCCTGTAGTTCCCCGGGGTTCTCCTTGTTCCCCTTCTTATACATGGGAGTGACGTGACCCTTCTTCTTGTCGCCTGGGACCTCACCTGACAGCCACGACTTTTCAAATATGAGGGAGAGTGGCTCAGCACCCACCTCAGTCAGCTCCTTCAGAACCCTGGGATGCATGCCATCCGGCCCCATAGTACGCTTCCAGTCTCGTGAGGCAGTCTTGGACTTGCTCTGCCCTTACAGTGGGGGTGGGGGTTTACTTTCCCAACCCCCACCTAGAGGTTTAGGGTTGTTCTGTTTGGCAGTGGTGAACTTTTGTAGTGTGGTCTTTGAACACAATGTCCACTTACATTTCTGTATCTTCTAAGCACAGCTCCAGGAAAAAAATATTAATCCTGCAGATTAGGAATTAAGAGCAATTCAGATGGGTGACACTTGCTGGCAAAGCTTCTGTATTAGATATAGGAGGAAGGCTTATTTGAGATGCAGGAAAGTAAGCAACCCTGAAAAGCACACTGGTTGAATGCCTGATTGTTTCAGGCAAAAGTCTGAACTAATCAATCTTTGCAAACAACCAGTGACATCCCACAAGAATGTGATGTCCTCATTCTGCAGAGCATTCGCCAGTGCTTTCTCCATCTGTCCAGGATGGGCTAACCACCTCCCAGAAACATGGTGTGGGGTAACAGAGCTGTCACTGTAATTCATATTCTTTAGCATGGTTGGTGGAACTACCTTTAGAAATCTAAAAGTTAGGGGAAACAATATCATAAAATAGACTTCAGTAAAATATTTCACCTCCTGTTTTACAGTAACTCCTAAGGCTCCCGATCTCCTCTTTAAATGAAGACAAAAATCATTGAAATTACCTCTTATCCTTAGGCCAATATTGTATCTAAGTTATATTTTCATTCTCTTTAACCAGCTTACAAGTTGGCAGGTTTTTAATAGGAGGGATAGGAAACAACCAAATGAATAAACTATGGCACAGCAAGAGAAGATCAGAGTCTCAGAGGAAAAACAGGAAAACTTTAAGATGCAGAGCAAATGAATTCTCTGGTAACTAGAATCTCTAAATCTGAAATTGCTCGAGGGCCCAATGCAGCTACCAGTATATATCAGGGTAACCAATAGCTGATTGGTTTATGGCAGCATCACAAAAGGCTGGAGATTGGCTGCTGTGCACCTGGAACTCCTTAGAGCCTAGAAATTACTTGAAGCTATGGCTGATGTGTGGTGATATAGCTCCTAAGTGTTTCTTAGTGGTTCCTTAGACAATCTGATGAATTTGTCATATGTTGCTTCTTGTCTAGTCATTTCCCAGTGATCACTGGCAGCGTAGCAGAATGCTTTGCTTGGTTGGATGCCTTGACATCCTCACTCATTTCAGTATTCCCTTTTGTGTGTACATGCACATGCTTTTGCTATGATTGTATTGAGAAAGGCACAGGAGTAGGAAGATGAAAAGCTGCAGAATATTCTTCCAGTGTTTGCTTCTGAGATTTGCAGTATGTCTTGCAGAAATTAGGTTTAGCTTTTATTGCAGAAAATTCTTACCCTTCAGAGGAATAAAAAGCCATGCTTATGAGGCCCTTAGATCTGTTTCTCGGCCTGGCTGGCAACCCTGCCCGCATAGAAATGGCTCCAAAGACATACGTCACCTCCACACAGATTTCCACCAGGCACTTGCTGGTTCAGATATCACTTATATCCGTGTGCCTGCTAACATCTAATGGTGTTAGCTGAGCTTAGATGCTCTCAGCTAAAACCTAAAATACCTCTCTGAGGTATTTTCTATTACCATACTGTTTCACTTTTTGGCTTCTCACCATCAGCACATAGAATTATTTACACAGAGAGATATCATTTCCCAGGACCTAAATCACACTGTTCAGGGACTGTGAGCATGCTACTGCCACCAGTATGCAAGTTATTTCAAAAGTGTTATGTGAATCTCCAAATCAGGTGCAGTTCTGACAGCTGCTATAAAGCCATGTGGTCCCAGCAGCATTGCAGGCCATGGGATCATGCCCTCTTTACAAGCCAGTGAAGTGGCAAGTAGATCAGAGGCCTCATAATCCCCCCCCCCCATTAAATGCACACATGGTAAATGCTGCCTGAAGAGCAGGTCTGGGTTTTTGCCTGGCTGTGCAAGAGCCAGGAACTGATGCTCATTTGACTGCCATTGCTGCCACCAAATTTGTTCCTTAAAACAAAGTATTCTGATTAATCCTGGCTGCCTTTTTCTGTATCTGCATGTCCCCACAGATTCAGACATCAGTCTCTAACAGTTTAATTCTGAAAAGTTGAGGAGGATAGCAACAGTGATACCCAAGGCTCATTTCTCCCACTCTGCTATTTAGTAGTGCTGAAAACAGATCAGAGTGTGACTCCACACCCTTTATCATTCTTTATTCTTTGGACACCAGTGCTTGAGCTTAGGGGTGAAGGAAAACTAGTGGTACAACCATTACATGAATAATGCTACAGATATGGAATCTGTATAAACTTAAGCCTAGCGGATGGTAACCCACTGACAACCTTCACAATGCTGGGCATATTGGATGTAGCAGAATTAAATGTGATACAATTGCATTGTTAACTACATATTTTTTCATATTTAGTTTATCTTGGAGAATTGAGAATGTTGGTCTAGGACAAGTGCTTAGATTTTTCATGGCCAACTTAAACACATAATTAGGCCTACTTTCTTTCTGTGGGCTATTCCTCCCTGTGCTAAGATTATGTGTTTGTTGTTATTTTTTTTCATTTGACCTGGCCTGAACTTGTTATTTATGAGCTTCAGCAATTTCTTCAGTATCACAGCAGATTTGTATGAAATATTTTTAGCCTTCTCTTAGCTCTCCAAAGCCAAGTGTGACTATGATATAGCTTCTTTTTTTTTTAACATGTATTACCAGTAATACAGTAAAATATTAGCATCCCAATTCCGGCCAACAAAGTTCCATCTATACCAGATAATACCTCCATAAGTTAATAGCAAGGCATGGAAATATTGTCCCAGAGACCCTGTGCTGATAGTCTTGATGATTTTTTAAAGTCTCTCTCTCATTAAAACTTACAGCATTCATGTTTTGGTTTCAATTTGAAACCAAATGTGTGGGTAGTGCTTTTGAAATTCAATTATGACTCTGTATCTGAATTTTGTTTTGCAGCCACCTTGTCTCTGAACTCTCTAAACTAGTTGGGATTTCATTTCTGAGTCATGCCACTTTTTCAGGCAAAAATCTCACTATGTTAAGGAGAAGTAAAAATTGTCCCTTTTTACATTGGCAGCATTTTAATTTCACTTAAGACTTGTTTTCTTTAAAGACAGAATAATCTAATTCCACAGAGTGAGCTCAAACACAGCTCTTCTGTTGGAATGCACTAGCAGCCTGGTTTTGATTGCATCTTTGATGCGCTCACTCCTTTTGACCAAACTGGTGAAAGAAGGCTGTGCTAATGTCTGCCCAGGTGACATATATGAACAATTTACTTTTGCTCATACTGACATAGTGCTGAGAACTAAAACATTTTGTGTCTCATGGTCATCATCCATTCTTCCACTGAAGGGCCCTCCTTCAGCAGTTTTGATTATCTGGACACAAACTTGACCACACATATCCTCTTTGACCCCTGTTCAAACAGATATCCAGACCTCTCCCAGGTCTGCTGAGGGCAGGCATGTTGCTCAGGGCTTCAGCCTAACTGTAATCTGATTGTCGGCTTTGGATTAATAAGAGAATTTCAAGGTACAGCAGGATATCTGCTGAGGAGTTTCTGCCACTTTAGAAAATCATAGCTATCCATTAAGCAAGACTTAATGAATCCCAGATTTAAAAGCCACCAAAAAAACCTGAATTACTCTGGCACATGCATTATACAAGGTGTAGCTCTCCAGACAATAATTATTACTTAGATGCACAGCTCCTGCCTGAGTTGTGCTGGACCTTCTAGAAAGATAAAGGAACTTTGAAACTTAGCCGAACAGAAAGTGTTTGAGCATTTTCTGACAAAAGGACATTTCCTCAGAAAGCAGTGATTTGCCAAAAGCAAAAAGCTCTGAGGCAGTCTCCTGGCACATGCAGAGCTTGCTGAAGTGCAGCTGGAATTCTCATAGGCCTTTCCATAGAGCCCAGCAGGAGCCCAGTGTGGGTGGGTGGGCAGCTTGGCTCCTCCCAACCAGCCAGTGCTACAGCTCTGGGATATCTCACCCATAGGTTGTGCTTGCATGGGGCATCTAGGCCTCTTGGGGCAGGCTGCCTTGCTGGGCAGGCCTGAGGGGCACTCCAGGGTCTCTGAGGGTCTGTAGGACTGGGACAGATATATTACCATGGCCAGGAGTCTTCCCCAGCTCTCTGGTCTAAAGAGGTCCTGAAAGCCCAACAGATTCAACTGAGCTTGAGCACGTTGGAACCTCATTGGCAGCCTTGCAGCACCCAGGCTGATCACATGCAATTTAGCAAGTTCTTCTGTTGTTTTGAATGGGAGGGAAAAAGCATTTCAAAATTGTAATTTCTTGTGAAGTTTCAAGACCTTGTGGATATAAACAGATGAAACTTTGACGTGTGTTCAACTGATGATCTACCATAAGTTAACAGTGTCATGCTGTTTCAAAAAAGACATATACCATGCTGAGATGTATAAACAGAGCTGTAGCTTGCAAGGCACGTGGAATAATCCTACCACTCTGCTCAGCACTGATAAGGGCCCAGTGAGAACACTGTGTTCATTTCTGGGCACTGCTCTGCGTTAAATACAGAGACACTGGACGGAGTTCAGAGGAACAAAATAAGAATAATCTTGAGTTCAGGAAAGCATTGTTTCTTATGAAAAGGATGAATGCAGTTTGCTTATTCTAAAAAGAGAGAAAGAAAGAGAGAATGGATGGGTAATTAAAATTCTAAATAGGTGTGATTTTGATGAAGTAGGCACTCATCTGTGATAAGAAAATAGGCTTAAGCTGTGACAAAGAGCATTCAAGTTAGATGTGAGGAGGCATTTGCATTGGTAAATGTAGAGGAAGCAAGACCTGGAGTTTGAGTTTGTTGCCTTGGGAGTCTGACATGTCTCCTTTCTTGGAGAGGTACAGGTATTGCTGAGCCCATCCTGGGCTAAGGGTCGGATCCTTTCCTACCCAGTCATTACATGAACTTGATCAGCTGCAGTTTAAAGGTTGCTCCTTTTTGACAAAGAAGTACTTCAGAAGAAATATATACTAGGAATGTGCCATGTAGCTTTTCACACAAAGAACAAATTGAATATTTCTGACTTCTCTGTATGATTCCTGACAAAACAGTGCTGACTGCAATAAACCTTTCAAATACTCCTGCTTGTCCCAGGATGCCTTCTCTTCTCCCCCAGGTTCTGTCTCTACCATGCCAGTAGTTGCCTGTTTTCTCTTGCTATTCCTGGAGCTGCTCTACATTTCTCCACTGAAGTTTAGGCAACACAGCTGCTACTTTATTTCCACTTCCAAGAGAGTTCAAAATCAAAAGGTCTGATGAAATACAGAGAAAAAAGAAGCTTAGTTAAAGAATAATTTAAAGGGGAATTCCCTGGAATTCCCCCAGGGAAAGAAGAGAATAAAAATAGGACTCTGTCTAAAAACATTGCAATGAGAATACTTTTATGTTGTTGTTTTTTTTCTTACAAAAGAAATTTCATGGAGTTATGCTTGCTAAATACACATGCTGCAGAATAAGCCTTCTGCATTGAATAGCATAGAATCAAAGTATTTCCATTTTAGTACTAAATAATGTTTTAAACATAAAACTACTCGCAAAAGAAAGAAAACAGTAAAAAAAAAAGCTTCCTTCTAAGTGTAGTTCCTTGTTAATATAATCTTTTTTAATTTACTAGATGAAAACTGCAGGAACACGGTAATTTGTTCTGTTAGTGGTACAATTTCCACTTGTATTTTGCTACATTTTTATGTCTTCAGGCGTGTATTAGCAGGTAATTCAGTTTTTCCTTTAATAAGGAAGAGGCCCATAATCTTAATCTAATTATGAAAAAGAGAACTGAAGGAAGATTTGCTGCAACAAAAGATAATACTAGAGGATAATAGCTCTTGGTGCTGGCAGCAAGCTAATAGCTGCTCATCACAGAAACAGTATCTTCAAATATTTTCAACCTCAGGCATGGGGAGTACTAGAAAACAGTTGACAGACTTGTGTTGTATTAAATGAGTTGAAGATACTTGATGTCCCAGCTATTGAAGGAATTTAGGTATGGACAGCTGTAGATGTTGATGGGAAATTTACAAGGAGCTGTATCGCCTCAGTTTGCTTCCATGGGAATGTCACTTATACATGAACAGCTCATAACAGACAGAATCTGTGATAGTATTTCAGTTCTCTGTCCCATCTTGAGAACAGCTAGTTCCAAATTATTCAGAGGGGGGATGCCACATATTACCCTATGCTGTGAATTAGTACCTTTGTTTTCATTATCTAATTACTTGTCTAATTGCTTGAATGACTTATTGGAGAACCAAGTTCTGTAAATACTGTTTTAAAGTTAACCTTTTTTACCAGTTTTGATCTGTTTCCTTTCAACTTTTTCTGCTTCGACTAAAGAAGCAAGAATATGAATTCCCTTTTCCTGCATTGAATACTTCAGCCATGTACTGTCTGGTGGCAAAGAGAATTTACTAATTATTTAGAAGCTCAACCTACCTCCAGAGCATCCCAATAAACTAAATTACAATGTCTGTTCTTGATCAAAACTGTTTCCTTTTACATAAGCAAAGAATCTCAAACATAAAAAGAGTTATTAAAAGGAAAACAGAAAACTGGGAAAAACAGTCATAAATGAGCAAGCTGTGATCTTAAGCTCACCCTCTTCCCACAGCAGGTGACAAGTCGTTGATCCTATCCCACCTTGTCTGAGTCCTAAGCGCTTTGTCCCCTCAAAGAGCACATAGCCCCCATCTCCTTTTGCCAGCTGGGAAGGAAGAGGAGGAAGAGATGCTCTGGTCAGTCAGACCATCCCACCTCTTTGTAACCACCATCAGAAGTTACCACTCTGTGCTTCAAACATCTGACTTCCAAGTACTGCTTCTGTTGAGCCTCATGCTTCCTACAGAAAGGGACCTCTGGCCAAAGCTCAAGCTTGTTCCTTTTTTCTTTGCCCATAGGAGCTCTTGTTTATTAATTTAGGCTCTATGTACTGTCCATTGCTTCAGACATGGTTTATTCCTCTCTTTCCTTCATGTCCTTTCTTAAACAACACCAAGCTTGCTGCACGTTCATCAGCTACCTGACTGTATGCACAGGAGCATTAGCATCGTGTCAAGGTCATTGTGTAAAGCACTATTCTGCAGCAGCCAGACCAGGTCTTCCTCCTTCCATAAGATCAGACGCCCATTCTGTAGATCACTGTAAATATTTCCATTGGGTATCAGACAGCAGGAGGCCTTTGTAAACCAGGGCAGAATTAAAAGAGTCTGTAGCTGACTTCAACAATTGTTGAAGTTTGTTTCCAGTAACGCATCCTGTAGGAACTGGCAGCATTAGCCTCAGCCAGGCAGAGAGGACATCAGCATATAGAATGTCTGGTATACATTTCACATATTGTTTGAATCCATAAGTTACGGGAGTAAGATGACATTTCCCTAGTTGAAAAGTGAAAAAGTATTTCCTTCCCTTTTCTGTTGGGCAGTGAAGAAGCAAGAACCACCATCCATTGGGAAAAACGAGAACTCAAATTCTCGGGGATAGTTTTCCACTCCCTGACTCTTTGCTCTGATTTGTCACCTGCTAGTCCTGGCTCTGGTCATCCTGTTGTCAAAGGGTCACAAGTCAATACCAGAGGTTTCTTAGACACCAGAAGTCAAGGTGTTAAAACAACACACTAACAAGCAGTAGGATATATTATACCCTGGCTAGAGCAGTCTGAGGTAACTCCAATTGCTTGCTAGAAGAATGCTGCAAGGTGTTTTCTGTCTAACAGTGTCAGCAGCAGCAGCTGGGCATTTCATGTCCATGTTTCAGAGTTTGAGGATGGATCTGAAATGCCCATTCAGAAGCAAACAAACAAACAGACAAAAACCACCAAAGCCTGCAATGCTATGTTCCTACAAGATCTGTTAATGTGACAGCACATTTCCTGTTAGAAAACTGTTTGCCTATACATATTTTGAACTTCAGCCAAAGATTTGATTGTCCTTGCCAATAAATATGCTGGGACCAAGGCATAGCTTAAAACAGACCCACTGTAGGGAAGTGCAACATATATCCAGCTAAGTGTGCTGACTGCAGCAGCAGCAGCAGAATTATGTGAGTTTTGTCTCTCTTTCCCCATTGACTGCTGCTTCTGGACCTTCATTTTAACAAAACTGTATGAAATATTCACACACACTTGGTGGTCGTACAGAGTACATAATACAATAATTTTTTATTATTATATATATTATATAATGATGTATATAATATTATAATAATATACATAATAATAATTTATTATTATTATTATGCACTCTGTACGACCACCAAGTGTGTGTGAATTATTACTACTACTACTACTACTACTATTACTATGAACAGAAAGCTAGAAGAACCCCCAGGATCTTAATGTTTTCCTGCAGTAGCTCTTCTTTTGACCTAGGCAGAGGTCAAATCTGTCTAGATATATTTAATGCAATATGAGCTGTTCTTACAAAAAATTCTTATTACTTGAAAACTCATGATAACTTGCTCTAGAAATAAATTACCCTCAGGATTAACAATATATGCTTGACCTTTAGTCTCAAAATTGGCAGACTTCAAATTTTTACTACTAGCTTTTGTACCTGTTCCCAGTAGGTTGAAGAGACGTTTATTATGAATTTTTGTGCCCCTCTCTTCCCTTGTAACCATAGCCATTGTCATATAATTAAGTTAGCTCTTAATTTGGGAGGCCTGTAGATGTACTGCAGAGAAGATGTATTGAGCACAGAGAGGATGCAATATCTGTCATCCCAACAGGATGCAGACTTAAAAGCTTCACAGCTAAGCCTGGAGTGGTATGGTGACTGAACCTTCCAAGCCTTCACGGTTCATCGTGGAGAAGTATCTTGATTTCAGGTACTTCCCTGGAAGCCATTCTCACTTTAGATAAAAAAGTTTTTTTGTGACTTTGTTTCGTTTTTAGTCCGGATAAGTTCAAAACAGAAGGTAAAGAGTGGCCAATGGAAAAGATGAGATGGACAAGTACCAGAATCTTATCATAGTTCTTTACTTAAAAGGTTTGATTCTTACTGCATTTGATTTTTCCTTATTTCCAGTTTTCCGATCCAAGACCCTCCCACAATGCGCTCTGTTCACTGAGGTCTGATTACAAGTTTTGCAGGGTCCCCGAGCGAGACACCACAGTCATGCAGAATCATGGGCAGATTTCATAACCTACTTCACAAGTGTGGTAGAAAGTGAGGACATCTGCGAGAACGTCTGCCGCTTGTTTGAGGAGGTGCAGCTGTGATCATTGGCGTTCTTGACACTCTTTCAAAGCTGGGATATGTCCTTGGTTGTTGACAGGAGACAGCCTGTGGGGGCATAATGTGACACTGGTTTGTCAAAGCAAAACCACCCTGAGTGCGTGGGGCTCTGCTCTGTATATAGAATCACTGTTGATGTCTTTATTTTTCAGTTCTTGAAGATGGGCTCTCTGTAATGCTTTGGTCATGAAGAAACAAGGAACACTGAATTGCTGTTTTACAATGGAGAAAACAGAGGGACAAATACCAGCACTGTGGCTTCCACCTTGTTGCTTATCTCTCTGCAGACATGTGTCCCAAATGCTCTCTGGGCTGTATTAAGGAAAGGAAAAGCTTAGACATTACAACATCCGCTTTCTTACATCGTCTTTTCCAATTTTACATCCTATAACCCCTTGGTGAAAGGAGGAACAATGACTTTATATAGCTGCTGTTTGATTCTTTTGCTGTTTACCTGGAACACTGCTGCCTATGGGCCAAACCAACGGGCACAGAAGAAGGGAGACATTATTCTTGGAGGATTGTTCCCCATCCATTTTGGAGTGGCTGCTAAAGACCAGGATCTAAAGTCAAGACCCGAATCAGTGGAGTGCATAAGGTAAGCCACAAAAAGAGAAGATAAAAAGTTTTGGTGCGAAAGTGCTGCAAGGGACAAGCTATAAGCTGAGTGTATACAGTATGCAAACCAATACTCAGAGAGTTCTGCTCTATTAGGCATTGAGAAGGTACGGTATAAATAACAGGAAAAGCAATTGGTAAAGACTGGAAGTGTGTGCGGTAGAGTATCACAAGTAGTATCTGGACAGCAAAAGAGGGCAATCCTTGCATTACATAGAGCTGCCAAAACTTAAAGGCACTGATCTACCTAGCCATTCACAGTGGATGTTTGAATAGCATTCAAAAATTAGTTTTCCTAGCAGGACAGAAAATAAATCTAGTGCCTTTGAGTTCATTTTATTACAGCCATGCCTTGCAAAATAGCTCAGGAGTCAAATTTGGAGATTGTTTACCATCTACCTCTCATCTTTACAAACTGTTCAGCCCAAACAAGTGAATGAGTAAGAGTGGGATAGGTTACTGCTTTTGGAAAAACTCCCACTGAACATATATCTGTCCCATTAGGACCTTTGTTTGCAAAGTCCCAGACTTGAACTCCTTACTCAGTCTTTCCTCACCCAGAGATTTCTCCTTCTCTTTAAATAGTTCATATCAGGTTTTGTCCAGATCTTTGGCAATTAACTGGATGGAGTAACACCTGTAAAAACTGTTTCTCTAATTATTGTGGTGTGCTCATTTTTATGAAAAAAAAAATGAGGATTTTTAAACTTTGCAACCCTGTACATACTACACATCACAATTGGGAACTGACAGAAACTGATTCCAATTGAAATACAAAATAATTATTTAAGAGTTGATGTTCAATTTTGCCATGCCCTTGCATGGGAAAGCACTTCAGTGTTATAGGACCCCTTCTGTAATCATATGCAAAGAAGTGCATATCTGGAACTATTTGGGCATCTCATCCTAATACATTTCTGTTGCAATGGTAATGAAGAATTATTGACAGCATTTCTTCTATGCCTACAGGTCCCCACTGCATTTTCCCACTATTTTGATATTGAGCAGAACGTATCCATCTGTGTTAAGAGATCATCCCCAGATTCCCTCACAGGGAGTGCATAGAAAGAAGTGTAATTAAATAGAGGTTCTTTTGGCTTCTTAATTCCATGCACATGAAAGTCATGAACTAAATATATGTAGAATGCCTTCTTCATGGAGTGAAAAGTAGCTTGTTTCAGTATTCTTTTCTCACCTGATTCACCATTTTAAAACTGGAAGGCTGAAAAGTGATGGAATATTTCAACTCATTGTCTTCTTTACCTGCTGCATGTGGCAGGCAGGACATGCCAGTATTTGCAACCTGAGTATTTTCTGCCAGCACTGGGTCAGCGTCAGTGACTATCTTGACATGGAAATGCCATTAGAATACACCACAGGAGAATCCTCCCTGAGAAGTACTGCAAGTGTGTGGTTGCCAAAAGATATGTTAGCTGGGTAGTACTGCCAACAGCAGGCATATTCTGAAAAGCTAAGCCAGCTGTTACGAGGATGCGGTGGGAACACCTTTTATGTGCGATTTGGTCTGCCTAAGGCAACCTCCACCTGAAATTTCTGTGGGTAAAATCCTTTTACTGCTATACCAAGAATTTGCAGATGAGGAGATGACTGAAGAGGCATTTATGCCATTCTTCCACACTCCTTACAGGAACAGGATAAACTGTCAGTTGATAGCATAACACAAACGAATAGCTAATGAAAGGCAAGAAGTCCAGCTGCAGAGGTAGTAGCAGCTGCAATTCGATCAAAGGGATAATTCAATCACAGATAGCTGGAAGATCTTTCATTGCATGTCTTTCCAAGGAAAAGTTTAATTCAGAAATAGTTGACTTTTTGAGAGTATTCATCAGATATATTTTTTTTAATGTACTGTGATAAGTTTCTTGTTATTGGTGTCTGTTAAATTGAGAGCAGATATTTTTTCTGAATGGATTTTTTACTTCAAGCAGTTTATAAATCAGTAGATTCCTCTGGCTGAACTTGCACAAAAACCTCATGAGATGGACCACGACTAAAAGGGGATCCTTTTTGGTTTTGGACTCCATAATTCCTGCTTGGTATAGTGGATGCCCCATTCCTGGAGGTGCTCAAGGCCAGGCTGGATGAGGCCCTTGGCAGCCTAATCTAGCAGCTGGCCACCCTGCCCACAGCAGGGGGTTGGAACTAGATGATCTTTGAGGTCCCTTCCAACCCAAACCATGATTCTATGATTCTGTGATTAGGTAGTAGACTAGGGAAGGATTGTGCATTCAGATTCAAACAACCCAATACATTCTCCTAGTCACAAGCTAGAGTTTTTTCATACCACAGTTCATTTTCTGCATTTCTGGTTAGTTGGCTAATCTGGAAAAATCAAATTTGTACTTTCTAGAGGAAATACTATAGGCTCCAGGTTCTTCCCCTAGTGGAATCTCCCCAGTCTTGTACTGTTAAAAATTTTTGTAGGACAGCAAATCATCTAAAGGAACATAAGCATGCCTCTACCTGGCAAGTGTGAAAACTTTTCCCTACTTCTGACCACTCTTTTTGGACTTTTATGAACTTTCTCCAGCTCTACCCTTTGTTTCAAAGCTGAGGCTAACCCATTTTATGTTCATCCCTTTTTAGATGGGCTTTAATCTCTTTATTACATAGGAAAATATGTCACACATCAAACATCAAACAAATTAGACCCTGATCAGTTTTGAACAGCAACAAATCATCAGACCGTGTGATAATCTCCTTGCTTTGCGACCAAGAAAATATCTGAGGGTCGCACTGAAACCCTGCAGGTAGTTTGGCCCAAGTCTTCTGGAGTTCAGTATCAGACAGTTTAAGATAATGTGGTTTTCCTTTCTTTTGAGAACTGTTCAACCTGGTCTGTTTTGTTTGGATGTTTTTCTACACATAGCTGTGTTTGGTGCCATACCTACACTCCCAAACATGAACTCTCTAAATAGGTAGGACTGTTCTCCCTCCATTCTCAGTTTTCACACTATTCATATGTTACTTCCTTAGCTCAACATACGAACCTACTCCTGCGTACACTGCACATAGTTATTTGGAAAAACATTTCCATTACTCAGCAGTGAAAGGAGAAAGAATGATAATGATCTATTCACAATTATTTTTGTGCTGATTCTACTGAAAATGCACCTTCGCACTTTAAGCAGTGTTTTGTTGAGTCCGAAGTGAAAACCTACTCATGATTTTACAACACCAAAATGTGAGATAGGAGAGAGTGCATTCTGTTTCCTGTGCTTCAGAATTACATACATGATTTATTGTTTAAGCAACCAAGTATCCCGCATTTGATACAAATATACCTTCTGTCTTTGTGTACCTTAGGTGCTGTCACAGCAACATTCCTTATAACATTTGCTGATTGGTATCTGATGTGCACAGTGGAGACAAAGGCTGAGCACAACACAAACAATCCCTGACCCCCATTCCCTATAAGTGCCCACAGAGGCTTGTTCATAACCTGATTCCTCTTTCCTTTCTTGATTTTGGGTAGATAAGCAGTTGTGGTTATATTGTCGTCAGTGTTATTGTTAGTAGTGCTATTGTTAGTAATATTGCACAGATTGGCCATACCCATGGATTCCTCTTCCTGTACTGAACTGTTTGCCACATGGATGTATCTATCTAGTCTGCCTTGTGTGTATGTTTGCTAATCCTACTGGAGAACTGTATGTTTATCCTGCTGTCCAGATCTTCTCTACCAACACCAAATTATTTCCTTTTCCTCTTTCTCTTCCACCATTTTTAAATTTTCTTTGGCCTGCACAATTCCCACAACCAAAGTCCTAACTTTTAAGGGTGGTAAGCAGCTCTGTTTACCTCCTGTCTAGAGGAATCTGGCCAACAACTGAAGATCTCCCCTTGCATATTTTAGTAATAGCGGTGGTAGTAGCAGCAATAACATGTAATTAATGAACTGGAAATCTATAGAGGACAAAGAAATTAGCATGTGTACAACCACTACAGGAAGGGAAGTACTGGTATTTGCTGAGAAGCATGTGCAGCTTTGCCACCATTCTTGAATAAAGTACATGTTAGATATGGGAGAGTAAGTGGAAGCTATTTAGGGTTTTACTGTTGCTTTTTCTCTTCTTCATGTTCTTTTGGTTTCGGATTCATGCCTTGCAGGTGTTGATCATTGAAGCTCATGAATTCACATGAAGCTGTGAATTCATGGCCTGCTTTCCTTCATAGAGACTAATAGATCTCCATTTCTCCAGTGGATCCAGAAAATATGAGCTGTTCTAACCAAACCAGATAAACAAACAAATGATATCTCAGTTTTCTCTTCAGGATTTCATGCAATCATTAGGGTTTGTCATCCTTTGTTTTTTATGACAGACCTTGTGCGTTTGGTGGCTTTGGCTGCATCTTACAGATGGGGAAACTTAGGGAACAGCTTGATCAGGGTCCCACTGAAGTCTGATTCTGTTAGTAAATCCTTTGGATGTTGCAGTTTCTTCATGCAAATTACCAGTCAAATTTCTGTGTGGCTGAAAGACCATGACAATGGCTGGTCACATTAGTAACACCAGCAGTACAGCACAGGAGGTCAGCTGGATCTGGGTAACCTGCTGCAAGGTTCAAAGCTGCTTTTACCTATCACTCACGTACACACAAAGCCGGAAGGAACTTACCTAATACCCTTTCTTGGGTAATATATATTTCTTGGGTATTTCTTGGTACACTGGGAAAGAATTTATCTGCACAATTTCCATTCACAGAAATTGAAGGAATCATGAAATCTGACTTCAGTTGGACCAGTTTAGTGGCACTGCATTCATCTTACTGTATCAGCGTTGACTCTGGTGTAGTACTGATGTAACACTATCAGTCAACAAAACCAGACTGTGTCTGAAGGTCTATCAAGTATTAGAGAAGACAGAGCGAGGTTTGTTTTGTCTCCATCCCATCTGACCCTCCTTTATTGTTATCATCAGAGGTGCAATTGAGAGAATTGCAGGTCTGCTGTCCATACTACTTTGAAGTAAATTATTAAAGCACTTCAAGAACATTCTGAATCTAGCTCGCAGACAACACTTTCCCTTTCCTGTGCAAAAGGATGCCAATCCCACCTCAGGTAGCTACAGTACAGACCTAATGCTATAAATGTTCATCAGGAACATTCTGTCAGAAAGGAAAATAAAAGCAGGAACTGACAGATCTCAGGTCATATACTTCAGAAAGTGAAAGCTCACTATTTCATGAAGCTTATCTTTTGCTCATCTGAAGTCTAAAATATTCTCAGTCTGTATCTCTAAAATGAAATAACAAATGCATTCTTTGAAATCAAGTGGACGGTAGTCCAGTTCTTACTGCTTTTGAAGATTCCACCAGAAATATTCCTGCATTTTAACAATTTAAACCAAATCTCACTGTCAAATGGCAGAATAACCAATTGAACTTCTGTGTCATATTCCACATCAGTAATTTAAAGTGAATTGTCTTAAATTTCAGCTTATACGTACAGGAATGTGTGAAAATTCTCACAATTGTACTCCCCAACTTCTCAGCAGTCTTCTCTTTAAGTACATAAAATGCTTTTTGTTTTTTCCTGATTTACACTGGGAGCGTGAATATGTGTAGGTCAGTCTGAAAGTAATGCTTCCAATTTATTTCCATGAAAACTACAGCGTATACAAAGAACACAATAACACTATTTGATAGAGCAAATTCTCAGCTACAAGATGCTATTTTTCAGCATAGTCACCACCTTTAGCTACGGATTTTCACTGGCAACGAACAAGAACCTGCATGCCACACTCATAAAAATCTACACCAGTAGAGATGACCCACTGTCTCCACTGCTAAAATGCAGCCACCTCCTCACTGTGCTCACATCCACTGTTTGGTTTGCATAAATGTTCAGCCAGTGTTGATGAATGCCAAGGGTGCCACTTTTTCCACACAGAGGAATTCATTGACACACCTTTGCTTCATCTGCACTTCTGTGTGAGACGCCATTTGTCAGACTGCCCCTCTGCTGCCATCTGTCACATGGCAACAAGCATGTATCAGAATATTGTTGAGAAGGTTCGTCTTCTACTGTCATGTCACCAACATCTGCCTCTGACACTGTGGGCCAACCTAATAAAATATGAGGCATTATTTTTGGAGCAGCCCTCACAGTTCCTCGCTTCAAATCCTATTTTCATTTTATTAAAAATATCTGTGAAAAAAACAAAAATGTAGCCTTTTAAAAGGAAATGTCATAAAACTCCTCCTTGCTGCCATTCTGATCTTCCCAGAGTGCATTACTGTGCGTGTGAGGCAGCTTGGGGTGCCTGGCATATTTTTTCATGTACAGAGCGTTCACTGCCTCATTCACTATGAGACTTGCCCTTTTATTTTAGATCTCTCCCATTGCCTTTCACTCCCTAATGGCTTAGAAATAGAGCAAAAAAATAATAATCCAAATGACCAAATTACTTCCAAACGTTCTTTTAGAACATTCCTGTTATGAAAGGTGTCCATTCTCCAGTGATGTTCTTAAAAAAGCCAGGTGTCTATGAGGTCATAAATTATAACTAAGAGTTTTTATTGATCTCAGCTTTTCTGACAAAGTATTTGTAGTGAAACCATGCTATCTGTTCTTTGAGCTACAGCCTCAGAGCAGAACTTTTTTTGGAAGTTATCCAAAGATCTCTGGTGAAATGAAGTCAGATAAATGACCTAAAAATAAACCTTAAATGTGGTATATTTAGAATTTCTGATTCCAGATAAATCAGACAAAACTCTTCTAATGGAAGTAATGTGGTGACGTTAATTCAGTTTTGAAGAAACCAGATTTAGGAAACACATTTTGAAATCAACTCATTTTATCCAGTAATTAAAAAGTGTTCAGGTCGTGTGTCTTGGAGATCAAAAGGCTACGGAGCTCATCTTTTGAAATCTTTGCTTTGGTATGGATATCTCAAAGCATTTTGAAATAGCACTTATCTGAATCCTAAAATCTACCGTTTTATATAGAATTGATCATAGGGCTGACTGTTTCCCCACGCTCTGCCAGTTCCGGGTCCCATCAGTTCTTCCAATGAATCTCAAGCATAACAGCTTTAACACATTCCTGTTTCCAATCACAACTCAAAACCAAACCATAAAACAGCTGCTAATCTGACCTGTAGTACATTACAAGGAAGGGCAGGTGCCAGTTCTATGTCAATTTAGCCAAACCAGATGAGTTGTCTGAAAACGTAGCAGCTTCAAAGACGCACAACTGGTTGCTTTTTTTTTTGGTAAGTAAAATTTGAGAAGAACATATGTCGAAGCTACTTTTTTTTTTTCTTGCTGCTTTCCTTGAAGAAGCTTCTCTCTGTTTTGGGTTAGTAGTTACTCAGCATCAGTTTTTATCTCATGTGATGCTCTGCAGATAAGCCAGGTCCTGACACACACTCTTGCCTCCACACCCTAACTCAGGCTTTTCTCCATGCACAGGTCAGAGACAGTCAGAAAAGAGCTTCTCCACTGTAGAGAACAGAAAGTGCTTCAAAAAGCAGTGTTTCAGTTTCACAGGCCAGCTCTGGTGGCAACATCTGATCCTGTGGCTAGAGCAGGCATATGAGAAAACCATAGTAAAGTATTATTCCTTCAGTGAAAACAATGAAATACATAACAAGCAGGTTAAGAAGTTATGTTAGAATTTATGTTTGTAGCATGTTTCTATTCTCTGGTATAAAAAGGTTAACAGTGTCCTCTCTCACTCTAAGGTGTGTGATATGAGACCTAGTGTTATAGATGACCAACTTTCCTGAGTAGAACTACCAGGCATCCAGCAGCATGCCAGTGCTCTGTCTCATCTCACACTGCCTGCCTAAAACCATCAGAAGCTGGCACACAAGGCATCCCTGAGCCCAAGTTCCTGACAGCATCATGTTCGTGCTAGCAGACACTGCCATCTGCATTCAGAAACATGTCAGAGGAGCCTGGAAGGCAATCTGATAGGAGAATCTTTATGTTACAGCATTTGCTCAGGAATTAGGAGACCCAGGTTTAGTATCCCATGGAGAAGAACCAGACCTCCAACCGTGCTCTCTTTTGACTTTCTCAGATTTTAGGGGACTTTGAAAGGTTTGTCTCTTCCTCATAACTCCTAAACTGAGCTCCCAAACTGATGAGTTATTTTGGTTTCAATTGGGACAGAGCTGAATTTCTTCATTGCATCTGGTATTATGCTGTGTTTTGACTTTAAGAGAAAAGCAATGTTGATAACACACCAATGGTTTAGTTGGTGCTGAGCAGTGCCACACAGAGCCAAGAATGTTTCAGTTTCTCAGCTTCTCATACTGTCCTGCCAGTGAGGGGGCTGGGGGCATGAGGAGCTTGGAGGGAACAGAACCAGGACAGCTGACACCAAATGGCCAACAGGATATTCCATACCACATGACTTCATGTGAAAAAACTTGAAAACTGGGGGGAATTGACTGTGAGCTGGGAGCAGCCACTGCTTGGAAGTGGGCTGGGCATCAGTCAGCAGGTGGTCGCCAATTGTGTCATGCATCACTTCTTTTGTAAACAGATATACATATATTTATATAAAATTATCATTACTGTTATCTCTGTCTTCCTTTTCTGCCTTAGTAAACAGTTTTTATCTCATCCTACAAGTTCTACTTCTTTCTTTCTGATTCTGTCCCCCATCTCACTGGAAGCAAAAGGCTGTGTCGTGCTGAGCTGCTGCCAGGTCAAACCACAACATGAGCTGAAAAGCAGAACAAAACCCTCTACCATATGCATGCTTTTTTTGTAAGCACTGAAGATAAAAGTCTGTAGATTCAGAAGGATGCAAGACTGAGGTAGATAACTTAAGCTGCTTTTGTCTTTCCATCCGGGATCCTTCATTCACTTTTGTCTCAGCCCTGGTCTCCTCTCCTTTGTTACCCTCCTTCTCACTCCATTTTATTTTTATTTGTTTCACTCACCTAGGTATAATTTCCGAGGCTTCCGCTGGCTCCAGGCTATGATCTTTGCCATAGAAGAAATAAATAATAGCCCAAATCTCCTTCCCAACATGACCTTGGGATACAGGATATTTGACACTTGCAATACAGTCTCTAAAGCCCTTGAGGCCACTCTGAGTTTTGTGGCCCAGAACAAGATAGACTCCTTGAACCTGGATGAATTCTGCAACTGCTCAGAACATATCCCTTCCACCATTGCAGTCGTGGGGGCAACCGGCTCTGGGGTTTCCACCGCTGTGGCCAATCTGCTGGGACTCTTTTACATACCTCAGGTATGCCTTCACTTGTCTTGCTTGGATTACAGAAGTACCCTGCCTCTCTGCTCTGGGATATTGCCGTTTGGAAAGGGTTACATTATGGAACTGTGATGGAGAGCTGCACTGCTGCTTACGTGCTCTGACTCTGTTTTAAACAAAAGCAGGTTTGAAAATGCAGAGGCCCTAACTATATACAAAAACTGAACACACTTGGAGGACTGAACAGTAAGGCAACTGTGAGAATCACTGGCTTTCGGAAGGGGACAGTGGTTTATGTGATAGAAAACAGTCTATTTCCCTCCAAACCTACCGTATCAATTTCAAATGAATTCTTTTATTAGCAAAAGATGCAAGTCTTCAGTCTCACACTTGTCAGATATGCATTTGGGCCAGTACAGGTACGTGCACTGGCTGTGCTGGGTTCTCCATTCTGCTCTCTGCCACACACCAGAAGGACTCAAGGGGAGTTTAGCCTCCATGGCTTGTTTAATCTTTGCCACTTCACATAGATCCTCAAAGAGAGAGAGGATATAAAATGTGTATTTTTTCTTATGGCAGAAATATGACTTCCTAGAAATACGTAATCCCTTAACACAAAGATTACCAATTGGCCAGTGACAGCATCCAGCCAACAGCAACCTAGCCTAGGAGGCAGGTAGAGGTTTAGGTTCAGAGAAAGGTGGAGACTAAGAGGCTCAGTCTGCAAACACTGGTAATTTAGACAAGTCATTGGCAGCTGCCAGATACAGCAGCTTAGTTGTGACATTACTGCACTGTGGTGGCTCTTCAGCCAAGCCCACCTTCCACAGAACAGACTTCATTCCTTACCAGCCATTCCTACATCCTTCAGTATCTCTGATTATTCAAGTAAGTGACCTGTAAAGCAGTTGCCTCTGCTGATAAGGTGCTTTGAAGGGTTCTTCAGGGCTGACCTTCTTTTCTTTTGACCTAGGACCTCCACGATGAGGTTTGTAAGAGTTTGTGGATATGTCCCACCATGTTCCTGGGCTATCTGTGTGGTGGTGTAGTTACACCAGTTCTTGTGCCAAAACATTCTTCTAGCTGTCTGTTGACTCTACTGGGACTGGGAAGAGCATAAGCAGTCTTATGTTTTTATTTAGCAAAGGTGTTGCTCTGTCCAGACCCTAAGCAGAATATGAGGCAATCATATTATAGCCTAATGTTGCATCTGCTGCTTTTAGATTTTTGCACTGAGTGCATTTTATGTAAAGTACTCACTTTCATCAGTTTAGGTGTTGCTTTGTGTAGCATAACACTTCCAGTTCCCCTTCTGAAATGAGCATAGGTGCCAGAAATTACAGGAGGCCTTGTGACAAGATTGTGTCACTATGTGCTCTCAAGTCTGTCCTGAGTGGACAGCTCTTCATTTCAGACAGGGCTCCAATTCCTCCCTCTAGCACAAATGAAGGATTCTTGCTTGCCTGGTGAACAGTAGCATATCTTATCTGTTTAATGTTATCCGTTTCATTCCCTTGCAGAAATCTTAAGAAATGGAGATTGGGTCTCTGAGCAGAACAAGAATGGTTTAAGCTATGATCAACAACTGCTGTCTAGATATTGCTCAGAGAAGCACTGTAAGGTGGTGTGTAATAAACCTTGTGGTGACAATTTAAAGCTTACTGTTAATTTACACATCCCATTACCATATGAGCAAGGGCTGCTGAGAAAGGTTGGTGGGCTGGACAGAGCATAGAAGATGTTTGCAGTTTTCAGAACTCTCCTCTGAACAGGGAATGATGTTTGTACTACAGGGAAGTAGCCTTATCTAGTGGTTGCAGAAACATAGAGACAGAGGTCAGGAGGTTCGCTTCTCTGCATGGAATGAAATTTTGACCAGGTGGCTGAAGTTTGACAGCTGAACTGGGAGCTGTTGAGCAGCATTAGAATATGCATTATCACTGCCATTTATAGCAAGGCCATTAGCAAATCCTTGCTTAATAGACCTTACATTTCAGTATAAGTTGGAAGTATATTTTACAATTAGTGTAAGGCTTATTACTCATTTTGCTGACATGGAAACTGAAAATGTTATGGTTTCTGTTCTACTTCTCAGTATCTTTCTTTGGTGTACCCTGTAAAATTGCTAGTAGTTAGGAATAAGGAAACTCATTAAAAATAGGCTTTTCTGTATTTAGAGTGAATACCAGGACAAGCTTAAACTGGATGCTCCCAAACAAATGGGTGCTGGAAAGGTTGGGGAAGCCACTGTAACTTCATCTGAGGTCACCTCCTTTGGTGTATCCAGGTCTGGCTCTTGTACACTAAAATACACAGAGAGGAAATTTAGCTGTTGGGTCTCTTACAGCATCTGCAGGAGTAGGTTTCCTTGCTCATATTTCCTGGTTTGAGGCTGTGGGAGAGCAGTTAAGGGCAGAAGCTTGACCAGGGGAAAGTATAGCTCTGTAAAAGGATGATTTGTTTCTGTGGCCCTTGAAACTGCACTGGCAAATCTCCTTCTTTTCTTTCTTGCAGAAACACTAAATGCCAGAGTTTAAGGAAGAGATAAGGTTTTATATAAATTTCCACTTTGTACAAAATGAACTGTTTATAGAAGATTTTTCAAAGTGAGAGGCAGTCCTAAAGAGTTCAGATACCAGTGTCGAAATGCAAAGATAAGTGAGATTTAAAAATTCTTCAGATCTTTAAATTGTTCTCTTTGGGGTTTTATTGTTTCCCTACTTGTAGAAAATCCAAGTTATATCTTAAGAGCATATGGCACTTGCTCTGATTAGGAAAAAGAAAACATTTCTTGATAGCTTTAGGAAAGAAAATGAAGTCCCATTTTATGTTAAAATACAGTGGCTCTTGGAGTGTGAAATTCTACTTGCTTCTTTACAGATTCTGGTCAGCAATCAGGAATCGTGCTATTGACAGCATTACCCTACCAGTCCCCATTGTCAAGGCCAGTGATGCATGTCATGTTTCTCTTACTTCATTTGGCAGGGTTTTATGTAACAGGCTGATGGAGCCTGTTTAAGGATGGAGACAGAAGTGCCACCCATAGCTCACCTGCTTGCCATCCCCCCAGGCTAGTGTCAGTGTCTCTCTCCCTGATCCTTGGCCTTACAGGAGAGCAGGTGCTTGCTACAGCCCCTCAGGTCTGAGCAGCTGCTCCTGTACGTGTGTCTTCAGGACACCCACATGTACAACCACAGGCTAAGAGGACATGGCTGACAGTGCAGTGCCAGCTTTCCCTTCTTCTCATCCAAGGTTACATAGGTTGACAGTGATGCTAGGTAAATGTACACATTTTATGCCTAGGCAGCTCACTTAATGGTCTGTTTTCTTGTTCTCTGTGCTCTCACAGGTCAGCTATGCCTCATCCAGTCGTCTCTTGAGCAACAAGAACCAGTTCAAGTCCTTCCTCCGCACAATCCCCAATGACGAGCATCAGGCCACTGCGATGGCAGACATCATCGAGTACTTCCGCTGGAACTGGGTGGGAACGATTGCAGCTGATGATGACTATGGCCGGCCAGGGATTGAAAAGTTTCGGGAGGAGGCGGAGGAGAGAGATATCTGCATTGATTTTAGTGAGCTCATCTCCCAGTACTCAGATGAAGAAGAGATTCAGCAGGTGGTGGAGGTCATCCAGAACTCCACAGCACGAGTGATTGTGGTTTTCTCCAGTGGACCAGACCTGGAACCCCTCATCAAAGAGATTGTCAGGCGAAACATCACTGGAAAGATCTGGCTGGCAAGTGAAGCCTGGGCCAGTTCATCCCTGATAGCCATGCCAGAGTTCTTCCGTGTCATCGGCAGCACCATTGGGTTTGCACTGAAGGCAGGCCAGATCCCAGGCTTTCGCGAGTTCCTGCAGAAGGTGCATCCCAAAAAGTCTGCCAACAATGGATTTGCCAAGGAGTTTTGGGAAGAGACATTTAACTGCTATCTCCCCAGTGAGTCCAAAAATTCTCCAGCTTCAGCTTCCTTCCACAAGGCCCACGAAGAGGGCTTGGGAGCTGGAAATGGTACAGCTGCCTTCCGACCTCCATGCACAGGTGATGAGAACATCACCAGTGTGGAAACACCGTACATGGACTTCACACACTTGCGGATATCCTATAATGTATATTTGGCAGTATATTCTATTGCTCACGCTTTGCAGGATATATATACTTGTACCCCTGGGAAAGGACTCTTCACCAACGGATCCTGTGCAGACATTAAGAAGGTTGAGGCATGGCAGGTAAGTCCTTTGCCAGTATTAAAGCGTGCCTAAGCAATATGTTCATAGGGGGAAAAAAAAAAAAGAAAGCTGTCCTGGAGCACCTCAAGGCTACCTGGGGAGGAATGACATTCACTGTCCTGGGTCTCAGATGCACACAAACTGGCTCCTGAGATTTTGCGTATAACTGGTGGAAAGTTAGGTGCTTGCTTCCACCTTGCACTGAGTGTAATTTGTGTTAGGTTTGCCTGCAGTAGAAGGGGTTTAAATGAAGCTAAATTTTCTTACATCTGCTACAGGCCAAAAGTGCACACACAGACAATTACCATGGCCAGGCTGACGCAAGGTAACTTGATCATATATTGAGCCCTTACATAAACAAGAAGGCCTGCAGAGAACACATAAACAAGGAAAACAGTTTGTAGAGTTCATTTTCTTTGGCAAGTTCTACAGGTTTTGCAATCCCACAGCAATTTTCCATACAGGCCTTTTTTTTTTTTTTTTCACAGTTTTCAGCTTGTATAGGATCAAACTAAACCGAATAATGAAGGAAAATAATGAGTGGTTATTGGGCAAATAACAGAGCTGCTCTGACTTGGCAGCTGTACTTGTGAGCTAACAAAATGATACTAACATATTCAGTAATTCAGTTGATACATGTGGCACATATGATACTCTGGCATTCTGTCTTCTGATCCTGTATGAATAATCTACACCTTATGATGTGTTTGACTGTGCTATCCGATGTTAAATTCAGTATGAGTTTTTAACATCCGCTACATTCTCAAATCACATCATCAGGTTTAAGGCTAACAAATGAAGACACGCCAAATGTGCAGCAAATTTATTTGCCCTGTTCCATCATCTCATAAAACTTGGATCCAAACAAATCTGAAATCACAAGAATGCTGGTGAATATAAAGAGTACCACATCCCTGTTTGCATGTGTAATTCCCTCTGTTTGGGATAGTCTAAGCAAAATAGAAGCTACCCATGCCACTGACTTTGGCTCAGAATTTGCATATGTATAAACTGCAGGTTAGTTTCCATCTAGGGTCAGTCAATATATAAACATCAGTCAAACCGAAGTAAAAAGTTTTGTCTTGAAATCTGCCCTATTTATCACTAGGTATCCAATTCAGGTTTGCCAAAGCCACACTACTTGGAGTTGATGAGTGCAGGATTTGATCCTGGTGTAGGGTAATTTTGCAATTGCTGGCTCAGACGTTTCTGTCCTTTAACGCTGTTCTGCTTTTCAGCAGCATACCAGTAGAACTGAGCAAGTCATAGACAGATCTAGCTTTCACTTGCATCAGAAAAATGTTGCAGAATAAATATTCATTCTCTCATGCCTTGTCACTCTGGGAAGTAGAAATAGTGGGATGTTCATACCATACCAAAGTACGGTGTTTGATGAGGATTACAAAATGGGAAAGAAAATTTTAGCTTACTTTTGTTTTTTTTTTCCTTTTTTTTTTTTTTTGTTTTTTATTTGCTTGGGGTTTTTTTGTTTTTATTTTCTTTTTCTTGTCCGGTGCTATATCCAAATGTAAACAGTGTGATCCAGGCTTCCTGCCTCAAAGGAGGGATCAGCACCAAGAGAACAGGACTGGATAGGAATAGCAGGTCCTATAAAAGCAGCGGGGTATTTGAAATATCCACCATTATGTGGCGTTGACTATCAAGCACGTTTGGTATTTGTGTATTTTTTCATTTCATTTCCACATCAATCACGAGAATAGTGGGTAAATGCCAAGTCTGTGTGCACACCTACTTCACATCAGGTATTGCGGCTCATTACCCTTGGGAAGCTCTCCTCAGTCATGGGAGGGTAATGAGTTCACCTCCTGGACGTGTATCCTCCAGCATCTGTGGGGAGCAGTTCTGAACAACTGCTGTGTAAGACTGAAGAAAACCTCGCTGCAGAAATCAACCTTATTCACAGCAGTTCTGCAGGTGATCAGTGCCTGCTGACCCATTTCCTCCCAATTACTTCAAGAGTCTCTGAACAGAAAGCAGTCTGAGGGAGAGAAGAAAATGTTGGGAAGCCTCAATACCAAAGACTATAGGCAGCAGCATATGAAATCCGCGACCAGGTGGTGTGTGTGGCAGATAAGGTGATCCCTGTGAACTTGTGGCTCCATTAGCCTCTGAACTCCTTCCCATGGTTGTCTTTGCTAGTGAGTCAGTGGCTGGCCAGGATAAATAGTGTGTTCTGCAATTTAATTGTGTAGCGTTCAAATTTGTTTATTTTCAGTGGTGTTATCCCATTAACTCATAGGATTTTTTATTTATTCTGATAACTGCTAACATTTTGTACTCAGAATACAAACCTTTGGAGGAACTGTTTTATATACTTGGCAGAGGGTGTTTGTGTGGGTTTTTATATAGAAATAATACTTGTTACCTCAGTGATCTGTTCCCTTGAACTGGATAGCATGAAGCCTAGCACAGTTTCTGTCAGCCAGCTAGATTGGGTGCAGTTCTCCTATTATAGATTAACCATCTGCAGCTTCAGAAAGCTCTATATATGTTTCACCACAGGGATCATGGGGTTTTATGTCGCCCAAGCTGAAATATCATGTGTGTGAGTGTTCTTCTTGGTGTCTCTGTATGCAAGACAGAATAGCCTGTGTGCACTTGGCAAAATGTTTACCTCAATCTCGTCTACAGTGTACGTAATGATAAAAGCACAGTAATGCTAGTAGGGTTCAGAGTCCCTGAGTGAAAATGGGAAAACTGGCACTTCTATACTCTGTATAAAACTGTAGACTTTACTACTATGTCTAAGAAACTGTTATTCTGAGCAATGTATATGTCTGCATCTGTAACATTTTAAAAACCCACCATAGTGCAAGACAGAATTTGCGCACTGAGCTGTGCAAGATATCGGTAAAGAACAGATGGTATTCTCTATGTGTTCTGTTTGCTGTGCTGGGCCCTGAATGATATTCAACAAGATGAACTTAATTCCTTATTTTTGCAGCATTTTGTTTTGTAACAAACAGGTGCAGGACAATCCAGAACAAAATGCCTAAGCAATTTCTGTCACTTTTAGAAAAGACATAATTTTTTAGTGTTACAAAACACTAAGTATTAAAGTGCATTATTACACTTAGAACAACAGAAATGAACCTCACATAAGGACTGTTCTATCTCTGACTACTAGGTCTGGATTCTCATTCACTGGTGAGCTGTGAATTTTTTTTAGGAGAGTCTGTTGAGTAGAGCTAGTTCTTTTTGTTTCTGTGGTTCAGAGATTTGACTTCCTCCAAAATCAGACTCTCCCATAAACTACAAAAGAGCAGTGGGACAGTATGGCAAGGGCTGAGGACATGGGCTCAAGCCTAATGTACCAAAGCCTTTTCTTCCCTACCACTTTGTCCCATCTCTGTAACAGCCCAAGCAGTCTGCTATTACAGTACTACTTGTCTTAACATCTTCTTTGATAGAGAAGCCCACATCAGTGAACAGATAGCTGATGGGCCTCCCTCCTGCTTCACAGTAATAACACTGCAATTCAGTGGGAAAGACAGGTTCTTGGGAAGGCAAAAAGTGCACAGTCACAGAGTCATGCAGTCCTCAGATGTACCCCCCAGGGGATTTTCAAGTTGCGATTACACTGAAGGCTGTGAACTTTGGCAAATTCGTGGGTGAGAAATGAGACAGCTCTTCTAGTCATCAAGGCAAAGCATCCTGCACATGCTGAAAAATATGCTCTCCAAATGATTAAGGATGCACTTATGTAAATTATTCTACACCTAGAAACCTGATTGTCCTCCGACTTGGTGAAGACTTGCCATACGCTTTTCCACATAAGAAAAAAAATCCAATACAAATTGGCTAAACTTAGCAACAGCTAAAGTCTTTTAATACAGTGATGTGCACCTTCCAGCCAGCAGTTCCTTCCTCCATGCTGTTGATACCCATTTTGAAGAGATAAAAATGGATTGGTGCCTTCTCCAACTTTGCATTTAGGTATATCTGTCTGGCTGTCAATTGATTCTGCAAGGCATTACAGAAGTGAGTGTTTCCTGAGATAGCATACATCTGCATAGACTTTTGAGTCTAAGGGCTTATCTAATCAATTTTGTGTCTGTTGAACTATATAGACCTGTCTGAACGATTAAAATGGTGTATTTAAAACAACTGCTTAGTGGGATAGAGAGTGAAACAATATCAGAACAGGTATTTAACCGAAGCTGCTGTGAAATCTGGTCATTTGGGAAAACTTTCTATGAAAACAGAGGCAGCTGCTGAATATCAGGCAATTGGAAAAGCTTATATGATGTGTATTGTAAATGAACGGAAGATAGATGTTATGAACAGGGTGTCAGTCATTTCAACAGTGTGACTTTGTTAAGGGAGACCAAATTAAGAGGGAGATGATCTGAACCACACAGAGAAATGTACAGGTCAGTACAGCAAACAGCTGTTTTCCCACAAGGGCAAGAATAGATGATTTCCTATTCATCAGTTTGTAGAAAAAAACTTGCCACCAGCTGAGAACATCATTTGTGATTTCTTCAACACGGCAGACAATAATTGGAGCATTATTTAGATTCTCAGATGCTGAAATGAGAACCTTAATAAACTTTAATAAAGAGTGAGTCAGGACTATAACATCATCATTAGAAAATGCATATGAAAACTATCAACCCTGGTAGAGTTGCTACTAGAACAGCAAATGAGCTACAAGTAGCAGATACACAACTTCTCATTTTGATGTAAAGGCTCAGATTCTTCAGAATGTCCAAAAAAAAAAAAAAAAATTCCCTCCCCAAGAAAAAACATAACTATTTTTTCATAGTCTCTTATAGTATAGACACTTCTTTGCTTCATTAAAACAAAAACTGTTCTTGTAAAGTAGCAATTTCTAATACTTATAAAGCTCACTTGCACCTTTGCCACAAAAAGTGGCCAGATTTTCAGTCTACACTGGACTTGGGAATTTTAGGGAAGGCTCCCTTTGGTGCTCATACAATGCTTCTGTCTGTAGCAACTTCAGGTAATAATTACCCCTCTAATTACAAAGACATTCATGACTTACTAAGACATAGCACATAAAAACGCAAAGTTTTTTCTTGGGCTGACCTTGCCCGATGCTACTCACAAATAGAGCTGATGACAAAGGGCACCTTGAGAGCCTCCTTAAAAGCACACAGAAAGTGAGGCATTCTGAAAAAATCATGAAATGGGTTTTTCAAAAATTGAATCCTATGTTATAATCATTCCTCTGACCTGGCTGGTTTCCATTCATCCCAAGGTAGGGTTGAAGTTAACTTTAAAGGCATGACAATTGTACCATAGGTTGTCATTTGTTTTCTTACTATGAGGCCAGCCATCTTCACAGATGCTGTACTCATCAGCAAGACAGTTTCATCCCCAGAGTGAACTTACTTCCATGCATTATGAACAAATGATGTCACTCTACACAGTGACTGAGGTTTGGAGGAAGGACAACATGGCATTAATGGCATATAATGGCCCTTCTGCCTGGTAGAATTAAATGAATGATTCCCCTGCTGGAGCAGAAGCAATATATATTGCTCCGAATAGACCTTTACTAGTGTCTGTAGGTTGCCTAAGCTTTGGTCATGTGCACGAGATGAATTACATGAAGGTTATTGAGGAACTCTAGAAATCAAATCCTTGATAAGTTATTTCTGTGTTGTCCAAGTTTTATATTGATATGGAAAAGGCTGCCAAGGCAGGTGGTGGTGACACTGCTCCTGGAGGCGTTCAAGAACTGTAAAGATGTGGCACTGAGGGACATGGTTTAATGGGCATGGTGGTAATGGGTTAATAGTTGGACTAGATGATCTTAGAGGTCTTTTCCAGCCTTAGTGATTCTATGAAATGGCAAATTCAATCTTAAGCTAGTCGCCAAGTGGAATGTGCCCAAGCACAGTAATAATGAACCCACTGGAACTTCAGCTGACTGTTGTTGGGACCGTGCTTGTAAGAGCTGTCCTGAAATGACTGCATGAGTTTCATCAACTCAGTGTGACTATCAGAAACTTTAAGACTCATATTTTATGGATAGCAGTTCTTGAATCAATTAGAAATAAACATAGTATTAGAAATAAGCATGGGGAATGATTACTGATTTGTTGAAACAAATGATAGCAATGTATTATCCATTCATAATCAACCTACACACAGAGGTGGTTTACCCAAGCAATGAAGTAATTTATCCTATAGTTTCAAGTAAGAAGGAATTTATAGTACAAAGTGGCTGTAGGTAAAGGCAGCAGCATAAAGAGTACACTCCAAAATGCCATCCAATTTTACTGATAATTAGCTCTCACTGTACCTTCATCTCACTGTACCTTCATTGCTTCTTTTTCTGTCCAGAGACTGTACACAAAAACTTAATAGGAACCTCCTAGAGCCACCTTCTAAATGATTGTGTAGTTTACAATACTTCGCATTGTAAACTGTATACATTTGTACTATATTCAGGAGAGCAATCTTGATCCATCCAAGGTATGTTTTGTGTTAGATAGAAAGCCTAGGGTGTTTGCTGGTCACACTTGTGTTTAACATGGTTTATTTTCCCTGGTAGTTATGCTGAGTAGCAGAGCTTTTTCTTTATTAGTATGGTCCCTGGTATGTCACAGCTTCCATCACAGATCATGTCTTGTTTCTAGTTTGAATTTAACTGACCTTTAGTTTCATTGGTCCTCACTTGGCCTTGTTCTGTTAGATTTAGAAGTCCACATTAATTGTTCATCATTTTTGTCAAATTATTCCTCAATCTCATCTTGATAATTTAAAGAGATGAGTTTAATCCTAAAATGTGTTTTCTGATTTATTTCTGTATCTTGCCTAGTTACTCATCCTTTTTGGCAGATATTCATTATTGCTCTAACAGCCAGACACTGAAAAGAAAGATCCCACATTTACAGACACTTATTACTTCCTCATTTACACATGCATAAGTTCTATTAATCTTGCCAAGAGAGGAAAGGTCGCAACAAGCTGCCAGTAATACTGTACTGGATGCGGCACCCTTTCTGTGCCTGTGGCTGGAATTTCTTATGCCTTGACACATAAATCTGAATTTCTTTGTATTAAATCCAGATGTGAAAGAGCAAGCGGTGTGGGGGGCAATGCTTCTTTCTTGTAATTTACTGTTATGTTAATCCGTGCAATTTCTGTAAACTCTCCCAGCAGCACTTTTGTTGTTGCTTCCAGAGTGCTGATGGGCATATTGGATTACACTGAGTTATTGACTGAAGCTTGAGGAGTTGTCCATGAGCTGGTGGTTTGTCTCTGTGGGTATTTGCTTTTAGAAAGCTGTTGGTAATTCTTCATCCATGAGAGGGTGCTTTACATTAAATGTAAAGCCTAGGTTCTCCACTTGTAAAGGAAGGCATTTGCAACCACACTTGTGTTTAACAAGATCTGTATTTCTCAAAGCATTAGTGACTGACAGAATTTATGTGTCCGTTCTATAACTTTGTAATAGTTGATCCTCAACCCAAAAGACTTCGTTTGCCATTTTTTTTTCCTCGGGATTGATGTCAGGTTAAGCAGTCTGGCTACAGAGAGCATCCCTCTGCCTTGGATTCTGTTCCCTCCCTTGGTAGCTGTTGCAGTCCATCAGAGGCTGACTCTGGAGGCCTGCATGGGCTGACACAGGGAAACTTCAGATACTCTGCCAGCCATGCACTACACTTGTACCTGTGCCAGAAGGATGGGTGTGATCACTGTAGGATAATACTGAGTAGCATATTGACTTGTTGACTTTGAAATTCCAGGCCCATGGCATTTTTATGTGTATATCATAAACCAGCTCTATTGGCACTCTTTTTTTCTGCTGGTGAGTGGTGTGAAGAACTTCCTGGTTCTGCTAGTCTCTTAGATATGATTGAAATTGCTCAGGCTGTTCTCTAGTCCCTTCTTAAGGACCTCCACCTCCATTAATGATGCATTGTTGCTTCAAAGTGAGTGCCACTGGCATAAGTACATACTTTTGTAAATCATTCAGCTTTCCTGCTCCTTCACCATCCTCTTTACTTGTCTTTTTCAGCCTTATGTCATGAAGGTCTGGCGTTCATGACACCCTCTTATTTTAATACATTCAAAAAATATCTTAGTACATTCCCTGATGATCTTTTCCTCCTTGTTTTATGGGGATTTGGTTTGAATTCTGTTTTCCATTAACATAATGCTTGTGTTTTGCAGCTTTGTTTGAATGATCTGTGTTGGAGTAATGCCCTTTAGAGCACACCTTATTTGTATGATGATGACAGAGACATATCATTATCCTTTACTGAGTTTTTACTTTATTGTACACAGCCAAAATCTCTGAATTCATACTGGGTTTATCATGCATGCAGATCACGTACTGTCATTCAGTCCTTTCCTATAGCTTTTCATTGAATTTTCTCTGTCCTCTTGGATGCAGAAGTCTCTGTCATCTTTGGCCTACGCTTATGTATCACCAGGTCAAGTGACCAGCTAGAAAACAGCTTTGTTTTGTGTAGTATTACATTCCAGGTCTAGGAATTCTCCATAGACATCATTTTCCTCTTCACTACCGTGGTTTTTGCCCTAATTAGTAGAAACTGCATGAATGCTCACAGTATTTTCAGAGGGGAGAGATGCTGTCATTTAAGGCATTTTTTTCTCCAGAAAAGTACACTTTCACGGCCTTCCAGGTGCATTTTTAGATCTTACAGCTACTCCTCAGCTGGTGGATCAGTTGAAGTCTCCTTGGGATGGCAGTGAACTGGGACCAAGGCTACTCCAGATGCTTCAGCTGCTGAAGTTACTTGGCAGAAGGACTTTTGCAGACTCTAAGGAAGTAATAGTATAACATCATGCTTTGTGCTATGCAAATGTCTTGGGATTTCATCATACAGTTGGATTTTAATTTAAAATAGAAAGAGGGAAAAACACTGGGGGGAAAAAAAACCTTCTTCATTGAGAAGTAACTTAAGGTTATTTTGAAACAGTGATAAAATGTTGGTATGTGTCACCTGCCATCTCCCCTAGATTTAGTCAAACTCATTAAGTACAGTTAAAGCCAATGTAGTTGGAACATTTTCCAACTAAACATTTTGAAAAACTCAGAATGAAGTGTTTCTCCTTTTCTCCATTAAGATAAAAGTAATTAAAATTAAAAATGGAACTGTGACTTAAAGGTCACATTTCTAAGCTTGACTTAAAAAATACATTGCACTGAATTTCAACTGACTGGATTTCACGTGCAGTTTTCCTATGTAAATCTTTGATTTCATAGAATTCTGTAGTTGAGATGTAACGCAGAGGATGTTGCCACTCTATTTATTTGCTCTTGTATTCAGATTGTTCCAAAAGTAATTCCTCCTGTTTATTTCCAGGAAAACTACAACAGATACAAAGAGCACAATAACAATGTCTGATAGAGCACATACTCAGCTACAAAACACTGTTTTTCTACACAGTCATCACCGTTAGTTATGCATTTTTACCAGCAATGAACAAAAGTCTGCATGCCATGCTCATAAAAATCTGCACTAGCAGAGGTGAACCAGTCGCTGGTGCCACTGGTGAAACGAACCGCCCACTGCCTCACTGTGCTCACATCCACTGTTTAGTTTCCATCAACGTTCAGTAAGTGTTGATGAATGTCAGTGGGTGTCATTTTTTCCACACACAGAAATTCAGTGACACACCTTTGCTTCATACATGCTTCCGTGTCAGATGCCATTTTGTCAGACAGCCCCTCTGCTGCCATCTGTTGCACAGCAACAGAATGTAATAGAATGTTGATGGGAATGTTCAGCCTCTGCTGCCATACCACTGACATTGGTGTTTGATGTCATGGGCCAACATAATGAAATAGGAGGCATTACTTTCAGAGGAGTCTTCATATTGTGTACATCCAATCAAAGCCAGAAAAAAAGTGAAAGCTTTTCTGCTATATTTTCCATCTTTTATCAAGCATACTTAAATGATGTGCTTGTTCAGTATCAGCTTTGCATTAGTTCAGGACCAGTATTCTAAGGACAAGTGTACAAAGAAAGGAAAAGAAAGATCACAATTGCAGAACAGAGACCCAAAGGCTGTACAGCAGTTCTGCTCATAGCCAACATTAGTCTTTGAGGGCTTTTAGAAAACAAAATATCCCAGTCCCACTTGTATTGTGTTCCATGCCCTTCTAACTGATAGCTGTATCAGTCTGTAAAAACAGGCATACAATGCCAACATACTGTAAGATGATCTATTGATTCCTTTGGAAATCTCCGTGACTCAGCACAAACATCTTTCTGGAGCACAGAATCACAGAATGGTTTGGGTTGGAAGGGATCTTAAAGATCATCTAGTTCCAGCCCCTTGCTCCTGTTCCTGTCAGGGACACCTCCCACTAGTCCAGGTTGCCCAAAGCCCCATCCAGCCTGGCCTTTAATACTTCCAGGGAGAGGACATCTGTAACTTCTCCAGACCGCTTCCTTTTATGACAGCCAAATGTCCTGTACTTGTCTTGGTCCCTGAATAAATTCAGTTGGTCTTGAAGTGGTCTCTGCTTCTGTATGAACATAACTCACCTCCTTCCTACAAGTCACCGTGTTTGTCATAATCTTCCTCTGCTTCCTCCCTTGACTTAAACAATCCTGCAGTTTTTCTCTTTTCATTAAATGCAAGTCAGACTGGCTGTCTAAGAGTTATCATCACGATTTCTAGACGCCTTAGATCTTCTTTCAACTTTACTCTTCTTTTCTGATCAAGTTACTGGAACTAAATGCATTTTCCAAGGAAAGCTGTACTATTAATGTATATGTTGGCACCATATTCTCCATGTCATTTTCTTTCTCATTCCATCTTAATGTTTTTGTCGCCTTTTCAACTGCATCATACATAGGCTGCCTAAAGTAATCAATGGGTCTGTGTCTAGAGTGGTTACAGTTAATTTAAATTTCAATAAGGATCGTGAGTACCTTAAATTCTTACTTTAATGTATGGCACACTGCATTTGGCATATGTTTAGGTTGCTCCAAAAGTGATGCCTCCTCTTTATTTATACAGAAACTACAATAGATACAAAAAGCACAATGATACTGAAAAGAGAGAGAGAGAGAGAGAGAGAGAGAAAGCAGCAGAATTAAATGCTGAGATATACAATAAAAATTAGAGCTTTTCTAGCATGTTAATAAAGATAGACCCGTAGACAGATGGGAAGGAATGAAGAAAATAAAAAACCCTATTGATCCAGGGAACATGTCCTTTACAGAATTTTATTAGTGGCTCTTTGAGGAGTGCTATACACATATTTCCTCCTAATACTTGACTACTGACAGATGTCAAATCCTGTATGCCATGACCACTGGGTTAATGTGACAGCTGAGACTTCAAGCACTTACACATATTGCAGTGTCTGAAGATCTGAAACAAGAGGGAAAAACAGATCCTCAGAAATTCAAAGTGAGCAGGAGAATTCACCACTTTGAGTACAAATACAAATCATGGCTGGTACATGGGCACTAGTTAAAGACCTGATACAGTTGAGGCAGAGTAAATGACAACTCATAGCAGATCTGGACACTGACATTTATTTAAGAATTAACAAAAGTAGAGCAGTGGGGAGGAAGTAGCAGGCTGGAAAAGTTTGGAGAAGGGTCAATGGAGCAGTTTCTGTACAAGAAGCAGAAAAGCTGGAGAGGATTCATGAGCCAGGGAAAGATCTAACAAAGGCTTGTAAAATCCTGGGCGATGTGGAAAAAGTGACTTGCAAATAGCAGTTCTTTGCCCCTTCCAGCAAGTAGCATTTTTGTCATAAAATGCAGATCTCTTTGCTGCTGGAGGTTGTGGATGTGAAAAGTTGGCACAGTTGGAGCACACATATGCACAACATCATGGAAGTAAAATCCACTATGGGTTATCAAACACAAAGACCTTTGGCCCAGGAAGCCACTGAGTTGCAAAATGTGTGAGTATTCGGGGGAAGTATTACATTCCGTTTGGCTCTTACCTGGTCATTTGCTGGTTGGCTACTGTCAGGTCCTGGGGAAGTGGGCTGCTGGTCTGACCTAATACAATGATCTATATTTGTGCTATGTTTTTGTGTTCCTACTGTTACAGTGGAAATAACATAGAGTATTTGGTCTGGATAAAACATGGGATGCTACATGGCTGGGAATGGCCATGAAGTTCTGAATTGCCAGAAGTCATGGGAGGGCTGACTAGACAGCAGTTTACAAGTTATTTCTGATAATACGTTTTTAAATTAAAAGGCACTGTAATTTGGTGTGGAGCTTGTGACAGAAAGAAGAAAAGGAGTAGAAATTAGAGAATGAAAAATCCAGAGTCAGCAGCTTGTAGAACCCATAATCCACAGGCTTCCACCAGCTGCTGATGGTGTGTTCAGGCCATGAGTATAACATTGTTTTTGCAAACTGTCAGTTTCGAGATACAATACATAGATCATAGACTCATAGAATCACAAAGGTTGGAAAAGACCCACAGGATCACCCAGTCCAACCATCCACCCATCACCAATAGTTCTCACTAAACCACGTCCCTCAACACAACGTGCAAACATTCCTTGAACACCTCCAGGGTTGGTGACTCCACCACCTCCCTGGGCAGCCCATTCCAGATCCCCCTAGGCATGTACTTTTATAATCATCAAGGTTGGAAAAGACCTCCAAGATTATCCAGTTCAACCATCCACCTATCACCAATATTTCCCACTAAACCATGACCCTCAGTACAACATCTACATGTTTCTCGAACACCTCTAGGAATGGTGACTCCATCACCACCCTGGGCAGCCCGTTCCAGTGCCTGACCACTCTCTCAAGGAAGAAGCATTTCCTAACATCCAACCTGAATCTCCCCTGGCACAGCTTGAGGCCATTCCTTCTAGTCCTACTGCTAGCTACATGAGAAGAGGCCAACCTCCACCTCACTACAGCCTCCCTTCAGGTAGTTGTAGAGAGCAATAAGGTCATCCCTGAACCTCCTCTTCTCCAGACTAAACGATCCCAGATCCTTCAGCTGCTCTTCATAAGACTTGTGCTCCAGACGCCTCACCAGCTTCGTTGCTCCTTCTCTGCACATGCTGTAGGGCCTCGATGTCTTTCTTGTAGTGAGGGGCCTAAAACTGAACACAGTACTCAAGGTGCAGCCTCACCAGTGCTGAGTGCAGAGGGGTGGTGATCACTTCCCTGCTCCTGCTGGCAACACTGTTTCTGATACAAGCCAGGATGCTACTGGCCTTCTTGGCCACCTGGGCACACTGCTGGCTCATGTTCAGCTGAGTGTAAACCAATAATCCCGGGTCTGTTTCCTCTACACAATCTTCCAGCCACTCTGCCCCAAATCTGTTGTATTGCCTGGGGTTGTTGTGGCCAAAGTGCAGGACCCAGTACTTGGCCCTGTTGAACTTTATGCCACTGATCTCAGCCCAGATATACACCCTGTCCAGGTTGCTCTGTAGGGCCTTCCTTCCTCCTGGCAGATTGACGCTTCTGGCCAGCTTGTTGTCATCTGCAAACTTACTTGAGGGTGCACTCAATGCCCACATTCAGGTCATCAGTAAAGATACCGAACAGGACAGACCCCAGTATGGACCCCTGGGCAGCACCATTTGTGACTGGTCACCAGCTGTATTTAACTGTATTCACCACCACTCTCTAGGCCCTGCCATCCAGCCAGTTCTTTACTCAGCAAAGAGTGTACCAGTCCAAGCCCTGGGCTGCCACCTTCTCCGGGAGAATACTGTGGGAGACAGTGTTTGCTGATGTCGAGGTAGACTATGCCTTCCCTTATGCACCGGGTGAATCACTCAATCATAGAAGGAGATCAGGTTGGTCAAGAAAGACTTGCCTTTCATGAATCCATGCTGGCTAGGTCTCATCCCCTGGTTGTCCCACGCAGAACATGTGATCTCTCTCAAGATGGTCTGCTCCATAGTCTTACCTGGTACTGAGGTCAGGCTGACAGGCCTGTAATTCCCCAGATTCTCCTTACAACCCTTCTTGTAGATGGGTGTCACGTTGGCAAGCCTTCAATACTCTGGGACCTTTCTGCTTGACCAGGAATGCTGATAGATGGTAAAAAGTGGCTTGATAATCACCTCCACCAGCTGTCTCAAGCACCCTTGGGTGGATTCCATCTGGCCCCATGGAGTTGTGGCAGTCCAGGTGGAATAGTAGGTCTCTAACTGTTTCCACCTGAATCGTGGAGGATTTATTCTGTTCCCCATCTGAGATGACCAGGTCAGGGGGTAGAGCACCCTGAGGATAACTGGTCTGACTTTTAAAGACAGATGAAAAGAAGGCATTGAGAACCTCAGCCTTTTCCTTATCCTCAGTTGTCACATTCCCTGCTGCACCCAGTAAAAGATGGAGATTCTCCTTAGCCCTTCTCTTACTGTTGATATAAAAAAAAAAGTTTTTTTTTTTCTCTTTTATCCCAGTGGCCAAGTTGAGTTTAAGCTAAGCTACTGCCTTTCTAATTTTCTCCCTGCACATCCTCACAACTTCTTTGTACTCTACTTGAGTTGCCCTTCCCTTCTTCCATAGAAAGTAGGTTCTCTTTTTCTCCTGGAGCCTCAGGAAAAGCTCCCTGTTCATCCATGCTGGTCTTCTTCCCTGTCAGCTCATCTTGTGGCACAGGGGTATAGCCTGCTCCTACATGTTTAAGACTTCCTTCTTGAGGAGTGACCAGCCTTCCTGGATCCCTTTACCCTTCAGGACTGAATCCTCTCCCTTACCATCAACCCAAACAGTTCAGTCTGCCCTCCAGAGGTCCAAGGTAGCAGTTTTGCTGCTCCCCCAATGATTTCACCAAGAATCAGTCATTCTGTCCAAGACAGCTCCCAACCTTCACTTTTCCTACCAGTCCTCTGTGAACAGCAGGTCTAGTGGGGCACCTCCCCTGGTAGGCTCTCTCACCAGCTGTGTCAGGAAGTTATCTTCCATACACTCTAGAAATCTAAACTGCTTCTTCTGCACTGTATTGTATTTTCAACATTTATCACGGAAATTGAAGTCCCCCATGAGAACAAGGGTTGGCAACCATGCAACTTCTGCCAGCTCTTTGTAGAATGCCTCACCTGTCCCTTCGTCCTGGTTAGGTGGTCTATAACAGACCTCCACCCCCACCAGGATATCCTCCTTTATGACCCTCCCCCTGATCCTTACTCATAGAGATTCAACCTTATCATTCCCCAAGCTCAACAACATCAAAACACTTTCTAACATGGAGAGCCACACCATTTGCATATCCCTTCTGGAGAGCTTATAGCCATCCATTCTAGCACTCCAGTTGTGGGAGCGATCCCACCACATTTCTGTAATGGCAACTAGGTCATAGTTTGCCTGCTGCACAATGGCTTCCAGCTCCTCCTGTTTGTTGCCCATGCTGCATGCATTGGTGTACATGCACTTCAGCTGAGCCTCATGCATCATCCCCAGTCCCATCATTGTTCCCCTAGGCTCATCTCTAACAGGCCTGGTTTTACTCCCTTCCCCCTTCATATCTAGTTTAAAGCCCTCCCAATGAGCCCTGCCAGCTCCTGGGCTAGGATCCATTTCACCCTTTGAGACAGATGAGACCCATTCTGCACCATTAGGCCAGGTGCTAAGTAAACTTCTCCATGGTCCAAAAAAAAGTTCTTGCATTTGCACCAGCCTCTCAGCCATGTATGTATGAGATGGGTTTTCCTGCTCCTTTCAGTATCCTTCCCTGACGCTGAAGGGATAGAGGAAAATGCAACCTGCATGCCTGCTCCATCCATGCACCACCCCAGACCCCTGAAGTCCATTTTGATAGCCCACAGGCTTCTGTCAACGACTTCATTGCTGCCGGCCTGAAATGTAAATAAAGGATAGTAATAAAAGGGGTGAATCAGACTAGGAAGTTTCCTATAAATATCCCTGACTTGGGCCCCAGGGAGGCAGCACATTTGCCTGCAGTTAAGGCTGAGCTGACATACAGGGTCCTCTGTTCCTCGCTGCAAGGAGCTGCCTATGGTAATCACCCTCTGTCCTTCCTGGCAGAGGCAGACTGGAGGTGCAGAGTTGACTGCCTCACCCCAAATAACCTCGAGGGTAGACCTCCCACTGCATCTTCACTTACCTCTCCCTCAAGTTCCAGAACCTATTAGGTAGGGGCACCCGGGGAGCCAAGGTAGGTCAGGATAGGGGTTGCCTGTGACACCGAGCTGAGACCTGTCCCCAGTCCTCCTCTTTCCTTAGATGGCCTCCCTCTGCTCAACAATGGCAGAGGAGTGGAATCCCCACTGCCCTTCACCAGTAGCAACAGGCACAGGCACTCGCCGCAGAGTCTTGAACTACCACATTTTTAGGCAAGCATTCCGTCTGAGTCACCACGATCTTTCTTGCCAGAGCTTTCTGCCTAGTGGAGACCATGGCTAGATTTGTTGTCTGGGAGGCAGCCAATACGTGAGCGGGACTCCCGAGTGGACAGAGGCACTGTGCTGTCTTTGCCCTCCCTGTTCGCCTGCCCTGCGCGAGCACCCCATGCAAACTGCCGCGCCGCGCCGCGCCCTCCTGACACACCGCGCCGCTCCTGTGTCACTGCGCCCCCTACCGGCAGATTTTATACACGCAGAGGGCGATCCCGCCGCTGCTCCTGGCGCTGACCCCGCGTTGTCAGAACGCCGCTGCCGCGCAGAGAACGGTGGCACCTGACAGTTGTGCCCTGACAAGGCTGCCTCTCAACCAGCCGAGGCAATTCCCTGCTTCGGCGCGGAAAGTGCCCGCACCAGAGCCGAGTACCTCACTAAAAAGGTCTGTACTGGCTGTTCTTCCCGGTTTCAGTAACGGATTCTGTTATTCCTTCAACCACCCCAATATCTGTTGGAAGGACAACACAGCAGGGCACCTGAAATCGAAGAGGTTCCTGGAATGCGCTGATTACAACTTCTTCCAAGTGGTACAGGAACCCACGAGAAAAGGTGCTATCCTGTCGTCACCAACGAGGAGGGGCTGGTCAGTAACGTAAAGCTCAAGGGCAGCCTTGGCTGCTGTGACACGAAATGGTGGAGCTCAAGATCCTTAGGGCATCAAAGAGGGTGGAGAGCAGACTTGGAACTCTTTAGGGAGCTGCTTGTCAGGTTGACATGGGAGAAAGCCCTGGAGAGAAGAGGGGCCCAAGAAAGCTGGTCAGCATTCAAGGACCATCTCCTCCAAGCCCAGAAACAGTGCATCCCAAGAAAAAGGAAGGCAGGCAAGAATGCCAAGAGGCCTCTGTGTATCAACAAGTTGCTTCTGGACTTAGGCACGGAGAGTGGAAGCAGGAATGAGTTACCTGGGAAGACTACAAAGAAGTCGTCCAAGCAGCCGGGGATCAGGTTAGGAAAGCTAAAACCCAGATAGAACTAAAACTAGCCAGGGACATAAAGGGGAACAAGAAGAAACTCCACAGGTATATCAGTGATAAAAGGAAAGTCAGGGAAGATGTGAGCCCTCTCCAGAAGGAAACGGGAGCCCTGGTCACAAGGAATACAAAGAAAGCTGAAACACTCAATGACTTCTTTGCCTCAGTCTTCATAGGCAAGGGCTCTAGCTGCACCACCCAAGCTGCAGAAAGCAAAGGTAAAAACTTAGAGAAGGAAGATCTGCCTGCTGTAAGTGAAGATCAAGTTTGAGACCATCTAAAGAACCTGAAGGTGCACAAGTCAATGGGACCCAATGACATCCATCCACAGGTTCTAAGGGAACTGGCAGATGAAGTTGCCAAACTGCTGTCCATCATATTTGAAAGGTCATGGCAGTCTGGTGAAGTTCCCCCTGATTGGAAAAGGAGAAACATAACCCCCATTTTCAAGAAGGGAGAAAAAAGAAGATCCAGGGAACTGCTGGCCAGTCATTCTCACCTCTGTGCCTGGCAAGGTCACGGAGCGATCCTCCGGAAGGCCCTACTAACGCATGTGGAAAATAAAGATGAGGTGATTGGTGGTAACCAACATGGCTTCACCAAGTCATGCCTGATAAACCTGGTGGTCTTTTATGATGAAGTTACAGCATCAGTGCATAAAGGGAAAGCAACAGATGTCACCTACCTGGACTGTGCAAAGCATTTGACACTGTCTCACATGACATCCTGGTTGCTAAATTGGAGAAAAATTGATTTGATGGATGGACCACTTGCTGGATACAGAATCAGCAGGATGGACACACTCAGAGAGCTGCAGTCAATCGCTCAATGTCCAAGTGGAGTCTGTTGACAAGTGGTATTCTTCAGGGATTGGTGCTGGGACCAGTGCTATTTAACATCTTTGTCGGTGACATGGAGAGTGGGATCAAGTGCACCCTCAGCAACTTTGCAGATGACACCAAGCTGAGTGGTGCAGTTGGTGTACCAGAGGTAAGGGGTGCCATCCAGAGGGACCTGGACAGGCTTGAGAGGTGTGCCCATGCCAACTTCATGAAGTTCAACAGGGCCAAGTGCAAGGTCCTGCACCCAGGTCGGGGCAATCCCAAGCACAGATACAGGTTGGATGAGAATTGCTTCAGAGCAGCCCTGAGAAGGATGTGGGTTGTCAGTTGATGAAAGACTCAACATGAGCCAATAATGTGTGCTTGTCGCCCAGAAGACTAACCATATCCTGGGTTGCATCAAGAGAAATGTGACCAGCAGGTCAAGGGAGGTGATTCTGCCCCTCTGCTCTGCTCTCATGAGACCCCACCTGAAGTACTGTGTCCAGTTCTTGGACCCTCAACACAAGAAGGACATGGAGCTGTTGGAGTAGGTCCAGAGGAGGGCCATGAAGATGAACAGAGAGCTGGAACATCTCCCCTATAGGGACTGGCTGAGAGAGCTGGGGCTCTTCAGCCTAAAGAGAAGGCTCCAGGGAGACTTTATGGCAGCCTTCCAGTGCCTGAAGGGGGCCTACAGGAAAGCAGGGGAGGGGCATTTTGAAAGGGCATGTAGTGACAGGACAAGGAGAAATGGCTTTAAACTGGTAGAGAGTAAATTAGACTAGATATTAGGAAGAAATTCTTTACTGTGAGGGTGGTGAGACACTGGTGTTCCAGTGTTGCCCAAAGAGGTTGTGGTTGCCCCCTCTCTAGAGGCATTCAAGATCAAGCTGGACGGGGCTTTGAGCAACCTGGTCTAGTGAGAGGTGAGTGCCTACAGCAGGGGGGTTGGAACTAAATGATCTTAGAGGTCCCTTCCAACCCAAACTGTTCTGTGATTCTATGATTCTACGATACTGATGTCCCTCCTTTAGGGATTTTAAGGAACAGAGTAACTGAAATGAATTTTATGAAATAAGGGCAAAATAATGCATCCAAAGGATCTAGAAGTTTCTCCATCAGATCTCTCACTGGCAGTAGGACCAGCCATCCTCCTGCCTCTCCAGATGATCAGGAGAGGCAGGACTTGAACTGAAGAATCTTAATAGAGCTCTTTCAAGATTGTCCCTTAATGTGTGGAGTAGTTTTAACCAAAAGGAGTGCAAGTTCTACATGTCCTGCCTATACAAATAAAGGTCAGTGCAGCAGCAATACTCACTCAGGGCTAGTGTAGGTCAGCAGAGTGCTGCAGTAATGTCTGAAATTTTAATACTGATTTGAAGTGAGAAGAAATATGGCATTCAGCTCAATGTAAGAACTCAAATTTGGTCTGGATACTGATGCTGGAGGGGTAGCTGCTAGAGCCTGTAGAAAAATGCAGGTTTCCTGAGTCATTGGGTGCTTGGGTCCCATCCTGTACATTAACATTTGGACATCCAACAAGAACACACAAAGCTGAAATGGTATTGCCAGCCACATCCTGTGTGGCTTTGATTATTCCAGACTCTTTCAGATTGGCATTAATAGAAACAGTGAGAAGAGACAAGAGTGTCTCTGCAGCTCTAGAGATTTTACTTTGAGACAGCAGGGTCCCAAGGAGAAAAAGAGAAAAATGAGACAATTTAGTAAAACTGACAAGAATTAATGAAGTGATTCTGTTCCTCTGTTCCTTTTTTTTCCAGGTGAAAGCACTTCAGCAAAACAGTTTTTTTCTGTTCTATGTTTATAGGGTGAGAAGGACTCTGGCTGCCTAGATAAATTTATTTCATTTTGTTATCTTTTTTTTTTTTTTTTTTTTTTTTGCATTTTGCATTTTGCATTTTGCTATCTGAGATTGAATGCTTGTGAAGTCACAGATAAGAGAGGGAGAACTGGACTTATAACCCATTGAAGGCACTAAAGCAAGAGCAGCAACTGTACCATGGTGCTTTAGGGACAGGTGACATCCAGGTGCCTTCAGAGTCACACCAGTTTTTCATACTTAATCTCTACAGAGAAACTGTCTAACTGAGAGCATCCATTAAATAAGGGGAAAAAGTGAAGAAGATAAGTGAAGAAGACAGCTATTAATTCTTGGAGATTAGAAAAGTACCTATTGTGTGGATGAATTGTCTCACACATTTGTCTCAAACAATTGTTTGTTGCTGTTTCTTTCATCTACTTGTCACGTTATTGGGATCATCAATTTTGCAGCTGCAGTTGTTTCTGGGATTAACTGCTTCTGTTCACAGCATGTGACAGTTTAAGGCATGAAAATGACAGAAGTCAACATGTGTGGACAGGCAGAATGTGATGATCTGAAACTGCATGACAATGGGACAGAAAAAAAAAGAGCTATGAACTGCCCAGGCCTGCTATGCAGTGAATTATTTGGGTTTGTTGGTTTTTACACAAGTGCATTAGGCTTGGGATGATGAAAAACAATCAAAAGATGAGTTTGAATTGTTTCCCAAGTATTTCTGCTTCTGACTGATTAATCATTCAGAGATGAACAGTACCAACTGATTACACTTATGTGGAGAATAGTTTTGCAAGAGAAGGACAAGAAGGATACCTGGGTGACCAAAACACTTCAGTCACTTCTGCTACATTTCTGCCCCTTGAAAGAGAAATGAAGGCTTGGAGGGGTGGGAGGAGGGGTCGGAAGGGACAAAAGGGGAATGCCAGAAGGTTGAGAGGTGTAGCAACTGGTGAGCAGTATTGCAGTGGGCACAATCCATCCTGTGGGCCACAACAACACCTTGTGCCATCTACGTTTGTGGGTGCATGTGAAGTCTATGAGAGAAAGCCTGCTGCTGTTGTAATAAAGCGGGTTTCTCAAGAAATTAAATGATGCAGAAAAGTGATTATTTCCAGTGTTGCTCCCATATCTGATCCGTTCATGTTGTGAAACACAGGCATTTACAATGTCTCTGTATCTCTCTCTAGGTTCTGAAGCACCTGCGCCACTTAAATTTCACCAGTAACATGGGGGAGCAAGTGGACTTTGATGAGTTTGGAGACCTGGTGGGGAATTACTCAATAATCAACTGGCATCTCTCTCCAGAGGATGGCTCAGTCGTCTTTGAGGAGGTTGGGCACTACAATGTGTATGCCAAGAAAGGGGAGAGGCTCTTTATCAATGAAAACAAAATCCTGTGGAGTGGATTCTCAAAGGAGGTTAGTGCTTAAATCCTCAAAGCATTGTTTAACAAGTTGCATCAATCTGAAATTGGAACAAACTTTGCACAGTCCTCATGCTATTGCACTGCAACTCATTAAAAGACCTATTCATCTTATTGTATACGTATTCTCTGCCTTAGTCCTTCACACCCTCAATATACACTTCTGGATTGGCTGGCAGATCAGATAGCTCTGCAGCAGCCGAATTTGCCTAGCACATTTACACCATCAGCTGAGCCTTACCTTTGGGGTACCCTTTCTAACAGTCAGGGTACCTTTTGCTGTTGTTTCCCCACACTGAGCAATTATGTTCTCTTTTCTACATTCCTCCAGCAGTGCAATATTCCTATTCTCTGTCGTAAACTGTTACAAATGCAGCTATGTTGCTGAGTTTCACGCCAGAAAATGTAAACTATATGAAAGCAGGGGGGACTGTAATCTCTATGTCTATTGTAGCTTGTTTTGGTTTGGTTTTTTTCTCAGTTTATAGAATTTAAATTTCTTCCAGATAACAGCTTTGCTCAAAGGCAGGATTGCCAGTACTGTATTAGTTGGAGTCTTCTGAACTTCAGTCTTCCTCAAAAAAGATTAAATATAGTTAATTTTAACTTTAACTTTTGAACACAGGATCTGCAGCATTGGCCAGAGTTGGAGGGAAAAAAAAAAGGAGTTAAAGAGTAGGTAAAATAGATAGATGTGTTCTGGCAGAACTTGATGAAATGTCCCACAAAATACTTAAAAAGGCAGCGAAAGCAATCTCAATAGTACTAGCAGTTTGTCTTAGAGAAATATGGAGGACAGGTGATGTCTCACAGGATTAGAGGAGGGTAAATTGTGATATCTGCTTTTTAAAGCAGATATTGGAGAGCTAAGGGAATTACACACAATTAAGCTGAACTTCAGTAATCCAAAAGAATTGATAAAAACAAATATTAAACAGTTTATAAATAGTTAGAGGATAATGAAATTATAAGAAAAAGCCAACCTGGATTTGTCAAGATGAAATCATGTAAAACCAATTTAATTTTCCTCTCTGGCAATACAGTCAGCTTAGTAGATAACAGAGAAACAGCACGCAACTTCAGCTGGGTTTTTGATTCAGCCCTGTTCAAACTCACACTGACAGCCTAGGGAGACAGGACAGGAGATGTCCTCCTGATGGATGTACAACCTGTGGAAACGTGTACCAGGCAGTAGGTGTTAGCAATTTGCTACAGAGTGCTTAAAGTTGGGAGCTGCCAGGATTTGCCCTGGATATGCATCTGCCCAATTAATTATGCACTCCTGATTAACAGCTTAGAACTAGTGTTCCCAAAATGCTGCAGCCATGCACTTAGCTACATACAAATCAGGGTACTCTGCTGGCAATGGAAAATATGTGTTTAGCTCACATTCTCATGCCCATGCATGCTTGTGCAACCACTCACTGCCAGGGTATGACTGCGCCCACGTGGGCTCACTCACACACAGCATGAACGTGCAGCCAGCAGGTAACGCAGCTGGTCACTGCAGCAGCAAAAGCCTGAAAGCCTGGGTAGCCATACTGGTGAAAGAGGTGGGGACTTTACAAGTCCCCTCCATGGGCTTTGACATGGAGAACCTAAGGTGTGCTTCTTGTGGAGATGTTCTTTTCTGGATCTGCGTGTACCTGCTGATCTGCATCTTCAGATGCTCGGTGTTCTAAGACTAAAGCCTTTCTCTCTTTTATGTGAAAACTCATCTTGTTCAGTTAATTTACCTTATTTTTCTTTCTAGGCCAGGGAGGGTCTTTGGGACAGTGAGAGGAAGTAGCTTCAAGGAACAGTTCTAAGTCCCATAAATCATTAGCACTCAACAGACAATCTATGGGAAAGGGAATCAGCAGTCAGAGTCCATCATCTCCACAGCTGATTTAAGTTCCTACCATAGACATGAATTGTCTTTTCTTTCAGTCACCTAAGGACTGTTTTCTGGTGTGTGTCTCATGGGTCACATATCGTTTTGCAGTGCCTACAACATGGTAGAGATTAGAAAGCTCTGCTGATCATCCCTACCATTCCTTGATGCAATCCTTCAGATGTATTATTACTGCAGGGGGTTGAGGGAAGACTGTTGTGCAAGATCTTCACTGGACAGAAGAGGGGAGTGTCTGAGGCTCTCCACCTAGCATGTTAAACAAGCAGTCACACCCTTGGGGTAAGCTCAAGGTCTGCTGTAGGAAGACTCTACTTGAGGTACTGTTGCTGTTAACCCTCCTTGGGCTCTTTTCTTGCAGGTGCCCTTCTCTAACTGCAGCAGGGACTGCCTGCCAGGCACCAGGAAGGGCATTATTGAGGGAGAGCCCACTTGCTGCTTCGAGTGTGTGGACTGCCCTGATGGGGAGTACAGTGATGAAACAGGTAACGCACACAGTACTGCTTTGGGGTCTGCATGGGCCAGAAGAATCCTCTGGGCATTGCCCACAGTTGCACTGAAGTCACTTTCCCGCAGTGCTGAGCTGGAGGCTGCTCTGCCGGGGGGCTTCACAGAAAGCAGAGGGAAATCTGAGAAAGTTTCTTAGGCAGCCAGAAGCAAAGTAGAAGTTTTTCTTTCTCCAGAAATCTCGAGAAAGGAGACACTCCCTAACCTAATCCTAGATACTGTAGTCATCAGTCCACCTCCACCTTTTCCTCATGGTAACTGCTGTTCATTTCATGCTTTACAAAGAAATAAAAGTCCATTCTATTCCTGACTTCACAAGCAAAAAGGATTATTTCCCTTTATGGGTTCACTAAGCACATGTTCTGCTGAACACTGGCACTGCGAGAGACCAGAATGTCCAGGTCCAACATGCATGGACATCTTTTTTGTTGGTGTCAGGGAGGTTTTAGGGCTGCTCAGGTTCTGGAGTGAAAACTCCAGTTTTAGAGCTGGTTGAAACCTTCTGAATTTCCAAGACCATTATCAGTTCCTCAGTGTTGGGCATCCCCAGGCTAATGAAGGCAAATAGAATCTTCCAGAGCAGCAGTCCCATCAACAATGCTGAGTGCTCAGGGTCTTCTCACCTTCTTCAGCAGCACTGGCCCCAGCACACACTGCAGACCAGAGATAAAAACCAGTGAGGTGCATGCAAGACTGAAAAAATATTCTCCTTTGAGGGAATCTAATTTGCATCCTATCTAATGGGAATGGTAATACTTTTACCCAAACACATAATAAACATATTGTACATATAGTACTGCATAGAAGAGTACTTATAGTATATGTACATAAACATATAGTACAAGTTGCACTGGTGCGGCATTTTTTAATTAAATAGAAACAATCCTGGTCATTTGTAATATGCACCATTTGTTGTTTTTCACAAGATTTTGGAAACTGGCATTGTTATATTTGCAAGATTTGTGAGGCTGAGGGGGCAACTGCCTTTGGACTCCACAGTTTTCTGCTTCAATTTCAGCTGACAGTAACGCTCTTTATTTCCCGTAGTTAACAGTTTTATAGGCATAGAGAACAGTTTCACAACCAGTCAAATTGACATACTGATACTACTGAAGGGGAGAATCTATCTTCTTCTCCCCTAGCTGTTTGCTTTCATCCAGAAATACTTGTGCAGCTGAGGACCAAATAGGTTCAGGTCTCTGGTCTTCATGAAAGTGACCTCATTGCTGGGAGGTTGAGTTTCCACTTGGAACAAAGGATGGGACAGGAATGAGCAGACTCACAAGAGGAAAAAAGTCTGGTTTGCTGCCTTCTGTGGCAGCATAGTCTCTAGATCAGCTCAAGACATCAGTGAAAACAGTTCTTCAGGATGCAGTGATAAACAGATGCCTCATATCAGGTAGAGGTGACTGAATTCCCCAGTATTAGAAGTTAGCTCTGCCCCACATGCAGTTTGCAATATGCTTCCAGGTAAAAGGCACACAAAAAATAGAAGTGATTGGCTAAACAGAAGTAAATGAAATGATGTGGTGATGGAAGCCCCTGACTAGTGCATGTCTTTCAGATGAACAGCTCAGGCAAAACAACCAGCCATTAGGAGAGCAATGTCATCTCCCTGCAGCCAACCCTCCAGAACAAGTGGGCTTGAAATACTCTGTGCTCATTACTGACTTCCTCAGGAATGCCCTGTCCCTAGAAGCCTGCAAGGTCACATTGGATGCGGTGTAGGGTAAGCTGGTCTAGTGGGTGGCAACCCCACCCATGGCGGGGGCTTGGAACTGGACAGGCTTTAATGTCCCTTCCAACCCAAGCCATTCTAGGATTTTATGATTAGCATCAAGCTTTGCTCTAGGAGCTGTGCTCAGAGTCTCTGTTTGCACTCAGGTGCAAAGCTCAGAGGGTGGTTGCTGCAAAAGAAGTTTCCTGCATGTTTGTCCCCTGAACTCACTGTATCCCATTGCTCTCCTGCTGGGATCCTGAAGGATGTGGTTTCCAACTCACTCATTCCCACTGCTATCAATGGAGTCATGAACCTCAACATTGGAGTATAAGACCTGTTTGGGTTGAATAAAAGCAGTAGCAGTAAACCCCTCCCTTTTGATTATGGCAGTCACTGCAGACAGATGTTGCCATCCCAATGGGCTCTAATTAGCTCTACGCAGAAGGAGACAGAGGCATCGATTTTCCCTCTACAACTCTCAGAGGGATGTTTTCCTGGGTGTGAAGAGAGTGATATCCTTAGGACACATCTCTCCCAATGTTCCAGCATTGAGAGTGTGATGGGAGTCAAGGGCATTGTTTGCCTTCAGAGATAAGCAATTCAAACACATCTAAGACTTGTCTCCAAAGATTATGAAATAAGCTATCAAAGGACTTAAGGAGGTGAGTACATTTTTAATTTTTCCTGTAACAGAGACAGGCAGGATGTGTCAAATGCTAAGAGTGTGAGAATTATGAAGACAAAGAGAAGCAGATGAAACATGAAGAAACATAGGGTAATAGATCTTGTGTAGCAGCTGACAGTAATCAAACAACTTTTGCAAAGTTTCATCAAGAAATTGATCCAGGAAGCAGAGTGCATGGGCAGGACTTTTAAGTGTGCTTTGTGTTTTCCTGAATAACCTGTGAGAGACTCATTGTTTCACTGTAAAACACTCTGAGACATCAATAAATGACACTGGGAACCTGCTGGCACCTGAAGTGAACAGCTCCTGTATTTGAGCTGAAAGACAGTGTGTAGCTACCATGTACTCTGTCATCCATTTCACCCTTTCATTCTGACAAACCTTCCATCTCCTGTCACTTGTTTTTCAGATGCAAGTGCTTGTGACAAGTGCCCTGAGGATTACTGGTCTAATGAGAACCACACATCCTGCATCCCCAAGCAGATAGAGTTTCTATCCTGGACAGAGCCCTTTGGAATCGCTTTAACTCTCTTTGCTGTGCTGGGAATTTTCCTGACTTCTTTTGTCCTGGGAGTCTTCACCAAATTTCGCAACACTCCCATCGTCAAGGCCACAAACCGGGAGCTGTCCTACCTCCTCCTCTTCTCCTTGCTCTGCTGCTTCTCTAGCTCATTGTTCTTCATTGGAGAGCCACAGAACTGGACTTGCCGTCTGCGGCAGCCAGCTTTTGGCATCAGCTTTGTCCTCTGCATCTCCTGCATCCTGGTGAAAACCAATCGTGTCCTGCTTGTCTTCGAGGCAAAGATCCCTACAAGCCTCCACCGAAAATGGTGGGGCCTCAACCTCCAGTTCCTCCTGGTCTTCTTGTGCACATTTGTGCAGATTGTCATCTGCGTGATTTGGCTCTACACGGCCCCACCATCCAGTTATCGAAACCATGAGCTGGAGGATGAGATTATCTTCATCACCTGCCATGAAGGCTCCTTGATGGCCCTTGGCTTCCTCATTGGCTACACCTGTCTCCTGGCAGCCATCTGCTTCTTCTTTGCCTTTAAGTCTCGAAAACTGCCTGAGAACTTCAATGAGGCCAAGTTCATCACCTTCAGCATGCTGATCTTCTTCATTGTCTGGATCTCCTTCATCCCTGCTTACGCCAGCACATATGGCAAATTTGTCTCTGCTGTGGAGGTGATTGCAATACTGGCTGCCAGTTTTGGGCTTCTGGCCTGCATCTTCTTTAACAAAGTCTACATCATCCTCTTCAAGCCTTCCCGCAACACAATCGAGGAGGTGCGCTGCAGCACAGCTGCCCACGCTTTCAAGGTGGCCGCCAGGGCCACGCTGAGACGCAGCAATGTGTCACGCAAGCGTTCCAACAGCCTCGGAGGTTCCACCGGTTCCACCCCATCCTCCTCCATCAGCAGCAAGAGCAACCATGAAGACCCTTTTCCTCTACCGGCTTCTGCTGAGCGGCAGCGGCAGCAGCAGCGTGGGTGCAAGCAGAAGGTCAGCTTTGGGAGTGGTACGGTCACCTTGTCACTGAGTTTTGAGGAGCCACAGAAGAACGCCATGGCCAACAGGAACGCCAAGCGCAGGAACTCCCTGGAGGCCCAGAACAGCGATGACAGCCTGATGCGGCACAGGGCCCTGCTCGCTCTACAGAACAGCGAGTCCCTCAGTGCCGAGCCTGGCTTCCAGACAGCATCCAGCCCAGAGACCAGTTCACAGGAGTCGGTAGTGGGAGACAACAAAGAAGAGGTACCAAACCCTGAGGCAGAGCCCTCCCTGCCGTCAGCTAACTCCCGAAATTTTATAGGCACTGGAGGCAGCTCTGTCACAGAAAACACAGTACATTCCTAACAAAAGAAGGTCATGAAAAGCACTTCCCCAGGAGGAACTTGCTCACCTCTTGCTTCTGAATGGGAAAGACAACAAAGATACATATCTGTGACACAGTCCCACCACACATTGTTGCTATCACCAGCAGGGTAAAACACGTGCCTCCAGAGGAAAGACTACCAGAAGCCTGTGTGTGGGGAGCCTCAAACTGAATTTGCAGTTGCTTTACTGAAATCAGGACACGTGGGGAGGACAAGTGAAGATTGCCTCTGGTGGGGCTTTAAGTAGAACTCTGCATATTGTCTTGCCTCTGTAAGCTTTTCCTGCCAGACTGCAACTCAGCTGACTATGGGAGGCACTGAGCAATTCCACTATACTCTGCTTTTACATTTATGTATAATATTCCTCTTTCCCACTATGTATAATATTCCCTCTTTATCCAGTATATGTGATCTGTAACCACGTGCATCAGGACTCTCAGCTCTTCAAAAGCAAGACACACGGTTTCACTTGGGGAAAGCACGGTCATTGGGAAAATAAAAAAGCCCCCAACATCCTGCATGCTGTGTACAGCCAAGGGTGTGAACATGTAAAGTATTTAATGTGACAGAGCACCCTGCTATTTATATTTAGTAATGTCCCAATTTCTCCTCTCTGCCCAGCAGGAAATACTGGACAATACCCTTCATAGACTCCATTGCACTAGACCAAGCTACTAGGTTCCTACTGGTTTCTTCCAGCAGATGTAGCTTTACCTCCAGCCTGCCTGCTTTGGTGGAAGGGGAGAACAGGTTGTAAATCCCCCTGGAGATTGCTGCGAGAGCACAATGAGATGTATTCGTGATTGATTATGTCGCTAGTAGTTGTATGCTTAACAAAGTGTTGCTGCTGTAATATTCCACATGGCATACGTGGCTAACCCTTCCACACCATAGTCAGTGTTGTGCTTTGCCATATTAATCCGCCTCATACCCACACATAGCATTGCGCTGGTTGTGACAATACTTGTGGGCCTGATACAAAGCCAATGAAACAAGGTGAAATGGAGAAATAGCCCCCAAATTTGATAATATTTGAGATGAGTATTGCAAGTGTGCATGGTGGTAGAGGATGGAGTAAATAAAACATACAGAGTTGGGCTCTGAGACGTGCAAACAGACAAATGAGTAAATTGGATGTTTGGTTCCTGTAGGCCTTCAAGTAGGTTATGTCCCTGTTGGCCCATCTTGAAGAGACAGTACCTAAACAAGAAGAGTGCACTGTGCCTTGGTGAGAGTAAGGACTTCAAAAGAGAGCACATCAGAACTTCATTAGTCTTGGCTCTTGTTCAGCACCCCAAAAGTAGACATAAGTGCTCCTGACTGTGCACGATGTGCCCGGTTCCTCTGCATTCTGCGAATGTTGAAGTAAGAGAGTCCTTAGAACAGATTTCTGTTGCAGCCTGAAGAAAGAAAGAGTGACCCTAGGCAACTTGGCAGGAAGGGCAAGGTTATTCTGTAGAATTTACTTCCCTCTTCCCAGATCCCATATGCAAGAACAGGTATTTGTCATGAGGATATCAGTACCTGCCCTCATCACACACAGAGGCACTCTAGACCACTGCGGAAAGGTATATAGGCCTGCTACTTATTGTGAATGGAGATGAAAGGACTGTTGTGAATGTGATGGGGAAAATACCACAATTCTCTTGTTACTGTTTTTGCTTGGTTGATGTTTTGTGTTTTTGTGTGGTTTTTTTCTCGCCAGAGCAGGAAAATAAAACTTACAGGTGACATTACTGCATAAAAACTTGTTTTGCCACCTCCCCTTGCTGCTGACAAGGAAAAGAAGTTTTGCTTCAGGAAAGCACAATGGAAGTCCAGAACCCAAAGAAGAATGCTGTTCAGACAAGTTATTTTTACCCTTTTGCTTATCTGTTATATTCACCTTGGAGAGGGCTCAAATTTTAATTATATCATGTAAGAAGTGATCCAACTCTAACTGTATGACCTGCAAATTACAAGATTTATTAAGCTATGGAACTGCAGGTTAAAAGAAAGAAAGAAAAAAAAGAGTTTGAAAACACAAATCACTGGGGTCACACAAATCACTGGGGTCACACTTTTGGAAACCACATTCTACCACCGGACCCGGTGAGCATTCCTCATTGCTTCTGAAAAACCATGTCCCATTCCCAAGCTGCTGATTGCAGGCTCCAGGCTAAATTTAGAGTTGGTAACTGAGACCTGTATCTAACGAAATGCAAGAACAGACATGGCCACTAGATGGCAAAAGGACTAAGAAAAAATACTTTGATTATGGCTCGCTCTTAAAATTAAGTTCAGTAGCCAATTTGTTGTTCTGCTAGTGAATCACTCCTACATGTCAGATCCAGTATGCAGCCCCTGAAGTGGATGGCTTTTAAAGCATAGAAGCACTCGGTGAATTCAGTGAGGGCAACACAAGATGTGAACTGTGCACGAATGTGAGAAATGAAGTTTCCTTCCCACATCCATACCCTCCCACCCCTCCCCCCCCAAATATCCTATGGCTCAAAACCCTACTGAAAAGAATGTGCCCTTGCTGGCATTTGCTGGACCATGCAGTAAAGAAGCAGTGGGGACAAGAAGCAGACTATCAGCCCTGCACTGGATTTCCATTGGCAGACTTGGCTGATGGATGAGGAACAGGAACCATCCCAGCGAACAGCCCAGTGCTGCACCCCTGCTCTACCCAAAGCCCAGGCAGAACACCTATTTGCTCCCCTGGGAGGAGCGATGATATCAGAGGAAAGAAGCTCTTCTTCATTTCATTGCGTGCACCTCACCATGTCCTCCCAAACCCATGTAAGTTGCCTATGCAGTAGGCACTACCCATTACTGGTAAACTGAGGGCTATATTTATCAATTTTACCAAGGGGTGTTGGGAAGCTGTAGAGGAGGGTAGTGCTGTTGTTCTTCCAAGGAATTGAATGTTTACGGTAATGCCATAGACATGCTTCTTTGTAGTGATTGAAATCTTCCAGTCTCACTTGATTTCCATTCAGAAAAGATTACACTGATTTTGCTGCTCATCTTGGTGTAGGGCCAGCCTTGTGGGCACTGTACAAGCATGCAGAGCTGCACAGGGCCAGCATCACTTCAGGGCAGTTCCTGTTTTCTGCATCCTGCCAGGGCCCCGGGAAGGAGAGATGTTGACAACCTGGGGGTCAGGGTAGGACCAGGCATGGCAGGGCTGGAGCTCCTGCCCTGCCTGGGGGGTGGACTACCTTCTAGGGCAACTGACTTTGGTTCCTTTCTTTCTCTCTACTTAGTTTTTGGCTTGCTGGCTTTTCTGCAGAGGCCATGACCACCCCTGCCCCACAGCAGACCATGGCACAATTCAGCCTCCATCACTTTGGTGAATTGTGCCAGGTCCACTGTCAGGTCAGCCCCCAGGCTTCTGCACCCCTGCCCTTGAGACCTGTAGACCGGATCACTACACCCCATTGCAAGCAGCACAGTCTCTGTGCTGAAATCTGTTTGGAATAACATTGGGACTGGCCACCACTGTTCCCCCTAGATGATGGCCAGCTCCTGGCACAGCCAAGGCAGCACAGGGTCAAGGATCTCCTAGCACTCCCAGCACTGAAATGTGCTGTCCAGACCTCGGGCAGGAGACCATCCCGCATAGCCCTAGTCTCCATCCCTGCATCCTTCTGATCTTCTGGGAGCAGTACAGAGGATGCTGCAAGTCCATGGGGGTCAAGGGCAATGCCTGATAGTCATCATCTCCCTCACAGATACCTTAATGGTGCTCATGGGCGCCCTGCAGAGAGGGCTATCTGCCTTCAGCTTTGTCCAGGACAGGTAGAACTGGGATTCACGTGGTACTGTACACAGCAGATGGGACACATTCACACCTCCTCTTTGGCCAAGGTGCTGGCTCTCTGCGTTGGACTGGAGAGAGCTGAGGATGAGGAGCTTCTCCGCCTCCCTGGTACTCCTAATGCTCTGAAACTCCTGCAGGCTTGACTCTCCAGGCCACAGTTTTAGGAAGGAACCTGAATTTGACAGCCCCATGCTGCGCGTCAGGCAAGACAGGTTCTCTCTTACAAGGTCAGCAGAGTTGCCACCCTGGACCTCGAGAGAGACTGGTTTGCGCACACGTATCTTCTGAGATTTCAGGGTGTTCCCACCGTCCTAGGCCTGGCAGACAAGGGGCAGCGCCTGTGAGACACCTGGAAGGCACAACGACTGCCGCGGCGGGTGGGAATTCCAGAGCGAGGCCCGGATGCAGCTCCCGATCGCCCGCCGAGGCGAGCCGAGGCTCCGCCTCGCTTCCTCCCGCTGCCAGGCTCGGCCCGGGGGCGGCAGCGCGACGGGCGTGGCGGCTGGGTGCGGGTCGGAGCGGAGCTGAGCGGTGTGCTGCGCTGCCACCATGTTGTGCGGGGGCGTCTCCAAGGCCCGGCCCGCCACCAGCGAGACGCAGCAGATCGCGGATGAGGTGAGGCGGCTGGGCCCGAGGAGGGCGGTGCGGCGTGGAGGCCGGCGGGGCCGAGGCGGCTCTCCTGAACTGCGCACACCGCCGCTGCCGGCCCGGTGCGGTGTGAGCCTGCTGCGCTGAGGCCCTGCCCGCGGGGAGCAGCAGATTAAGGCAGCCGAACGGAGAGCCTCCCCGCCCCCAAAAAAGTAAATAAATGTACGAGCGGGGAGACTGACAGACCGTGGGGGAATATACCGAGCAATTCGGAACCCTCCGGAGCGCTGCCTGTGGCGCGCAGGTCACTGGTGACAGGAGCACTACCTGACGTCTGAAGCGTGTGCTCTAAATTGAGCTTCTTACAGCCTGAATCTTATAACCAACCTTCTGCTTTTGGAGCGGGAGAAAGAGGCAGGCAAATGCCCGTGCTGCTCCTGCAGCTCCGTGAGGCAGCATTCAGCTCTCCCCCTGCCAGGGAGCGTGTGCTTTCGCTCCAGAAATGCCTGTGCAAACAAGTTCTGTCACGGCCTGTGCTCTCGTTCCACCCACGGGCAGTAGCTGCGCCCATCCCCTGGCTTTATCATTGGGAGTGTGTCAGGCCAGAGGAGAAAGATGAAGGACGTGCTCCTGCTTCTCTTGCGCACTGTCATTGTCCGGATTTGTTTCTAAACACAGAGTCACAGCAGTCTGTGAATTAAAGCTGGGCTGGCTGACCCTGATGAGATTGTGTTACTAAAACAAAACCAAACTGCATCTCAGAAGCACCAGGCTGAGTTTGTGTGCAGTTTGGAGCGCAGAACTGAGAACTGAGAGTCTCGTTATCGTTTTGCCCTGAAAAAGGTCCCTGTGTGACATTAGTTGTAGTGCAAGTATGCCATTCACGTCGCACACTGATTTGCTTAAAACCTGCATTTCTGTTTTGTTCTAGGCTGTAGTACTTCATTCCAAAAGTAAGTTGAAGAGTAAAACCAAAAGCCTATTGGATTCAGAAATGAATAGAATTAACCTAAGTATCTAAAATTACCAAAATATTTAAAAGCGTATCCAGCTAGTTTTGGCCACCCGTTTAAATTGCTATACTAAGTGAAATACGTATGGGAAAACTCCAAGCTGAAATTAGCCTGTGCAGAGATGTCCTCATCTAGATATAGAGTGCAAAGAAAGCATGGTCTGTCAATTGAAGACAGACTTCTCAGATCATCTTGTTTGCTTGAATTTCTGTGGAAATGCATAGAGCCTGCCCATTTGCCTTCATTTCTACCAGGGTGCACTGCTGGCACATGTGTAGTGCACTGTCCCCAGGGACCCCCCAGCCCTAATCTTTATTGTGGTCTAGCAGAGTGGGCTGATAGCGCATCTTTCAGAGATTGCTTCCGTCTGGGCTTTCCCTACTGAATCAGGATGTCCACTGGTCATATGCTGTGGTGAGTCACTGCTGTGACACCCAGCAAGCTGCACCTGCATGTGACTCTGAGCTGGCTGTACTCATGGAGCTCAGAGTTTCTAGTGGAAACAGCAAATGTGCTGAGTGCAGGCAATGTGCTCCTCCTTGCATTTCAGAATGCAAACTTGTTGGGCGTGCTTTGGTCACATCTCTGTGGGATGGGATGATTACTGGTTGGCTGTTGCATGCAGAAAAGACCAGAGTTTGGTCTCATGCTTTCTTGGTGCAGGAGAGGCAGGAGCACATACTCTGCTGTTCTTCCTGTTGCAGGAATTGTTTCTGTTCCCACAAGCGTCACAGTGCTGGCAAAGTAGTGTTCCTTTTTCCACAGGGCAGCAGGTGGGATGCAGGCAGTAGCAATGCAATAGTATAGGAAGAATGGAAGAAAGTCATGTAACTGAAAAGAGAACATCTCACTGCTATTACTGTTGCACTGGAGTAGAGGAGGGCTGGATAATGGCACACTCCTATGGCCTCCTTGGAGTCCTCAGCGTGCAGCAGGATTACCTAATGCAAGGACTAATTCACATTGTCCTTGTAAACGAAGCCTAAAGCTCTCTGCTTTCACAACTGAGAACCTTACTGCATGGCCGTGATGCTCTAGACAGCCAAGTGTGGGGAGAGACCGCAGCTCACAAAAGCTCATCTGGGCACTGGGCAAGTTATTCTGAATTCCTGAGTGCAGCTTTTACACTCTGGAAAAATACATTTTGGGGAAAATATTTACATTTTGAAACGCTGTAAACTGCAGTTATTAAATGCTAGAAGAACTATGATTTTCCAAGTTTGTTTTTTGGATGCCTCTTTGTCCTGCAGTTCAAAAAGGGAGCTAGTGCTGAAGACAGCCAAGGGCTGTTTTTTCTAGTTGCAAAAATGAGATATATTTTAAATGCTGTCTTTTTAAAAGACCTTAAAGTCTTGTCCGTGTAGATCTTGAACCGCTTTACATTTTTCGTTAAATATATAGAACAGAAAGGGAAGCAGAGACATTAACAGCGGAAATACTTTGTCAAAATGAATGTAGAATAACAGCACGGCTCTTTGTTAGAGGCTCCATCTTTGGTTTCAGTTGGTGGTGACTGAATCGCATCACTGTGTTGCCTTGGCTGCCTGCCTGAGTAGCTGGTCTTGCTTTGATGTAATAGGGAACTGAAAGGTAATGAGGCACACTGATGTCATGAGCCGTAAGTCGTAAATACTACATACTGTCTCAGTCTTAACTAACTTCTTGTTTCCCTAAGGTGAAGCCTCAGCTAGAAGAGAAAGAAGGGAAAACCTTTGATGTCTTCACTGCAGTGGAGTTCAAAACTCAGTTGGTGGCAGGAACAAACTACTTCATCAAGGTAGAGGACACTGGGCAATGGAAACAAAAATAATGTTGGAATGTTTTTTTTTGTTAACTTACCTACACAGAAATGCTTGTGATTTAGCTTTAATAAGGAAAATATTTGTGCATTAAAAATAAAAAATAAAAAATAAAAACATTTCCCCACCGCCTCCCAGCCTGTCACCTTGCCTGCATTAAATGGAGATATGCATATTTCTCTATTTTCATAACAATTTGCATTCTTTAGTTATTTTGTGAAAGTTGATATTGTAATAGTTACACATCCATGATGTTGAACACTAATATATTAAGTGAAGCCTGGATGTGTAAAGATACAGCCAAGCATCAAACCTCTTCTCACTCTGCCTATAGTGATGCCACACAAAACAAACAAACAAAAAAAACCCAGCCGTGGTCAAAGCATTTAAGTGTTTGTTGTTCCGTAAGATTCTCACAAACTCCAGTTCCCTGTCTGTACATCCCCTGTCTTGGGTAGAGGGAGGGCTTGCAGACCCAAGGTTGAGGTGGTATTTCCACCGAGACACAGCTCCCAGTCTGCCTCAGAACAAGGTGACACCTGCTGAGGGGGTGCTTTTTCTCTACCACCTCACTTCTCCCATCCTCAAAACATGCCAGCCTAAATCCCCCTTCCTGATGAAGGTTGCTCCATACCTCTCACTGGTTTTCATACTTTTCAGGTCCATGTTGGCAATGATGAGTTCATGCACCTGCGGGTGTTCAGAAGCCTTCCTCATGAGGACAAGCCATTGAGTCTTCATGGATACCAGAGCAGCAAGACCAAGCATGATGAACTGACCTATTTCTAGTAAATTTATCTCATGCACTTTCCTGACAATTTCTTATATATATATATTCTGTAGGCTGCAAAATGTTGATTCCTGTGCCAACAAAGAAAACTTTTTTTTTTAAACTTAATGCTGGAAAGAAAATCCATGTTTTTCTTACTCCTTTCCCTTACTGTGCAATATCTAAATGATTCACATAGCTCTCCTTTCACCTTTTGCTAATGTAAACCTGAGTAACTGCACTGATTGTGGTATAGCTTAATACTGTGGTGTGCTTGTGGATTTCCCTGACCTGGAAATTGCCAGGGAGTGACACCAGCACTCACGTATTTGCAGCAAGGAGCAAGAGGAAAACTCGAATGTTTATGTGCTGTTTTGCAACTGTGGGTGTATCTGTAAATTTAAATTGTATTATGTTTTTTACTGGCAAAGACCTGAAGCAAGAGAAAGAGGCAGGCTGTAGTCTTTTGTAAGAAACATTTCCTTGGTAGTAATGCTTATCCTCTTGCCAGCAGCAGGATGTAGTGTCCAGTAGAGGACGTACAAGTTTTGTTGTTTTTAATTGCTTATTTTCTGAGTGCTGAGGAAAAGTACTGGAAAGGAATTTCAGCTGGACAAGCATTTCTGCATTGGTGGCAATAAATATTTATCTCAAATGTAGATGGTATATTTCACTGGTGTTTCACTGTTTTCTTTGCTAGTTTTTTAGTACTGGTGGTTATCTTGCTCAGAGCTTTTCTCCATAAGTTTTTTTCATACTCCAGATGTCCTTATGTTTACATTTGTTTTTATGTTTAATTAGAAATATTTTAATCTGATGAGGGACATGGAAGGCAACAAGGAAGGCTTCAGCAGGCATATCAGCAAGAGGAGTGCTAAGGAAAATGTGGGCCTGTTGACAGAAGACACAGAAAAGACTGAATGTTGCTCAGTGCTGCCTTTGTCTTTATTGGCAGGATTTGCCCTCGGCAACTGGTGGTCCCTGAGACTAATAGGAGAATCTGCAGAAAGGAAGACTTCCCCCGGGAGGGGGGAGGCTGTGTGTGTGCACTGGAAATTTTGACACATGCCTTGTATAATGAACTGGGGAGGGGAGAGATGTTGCTGCATTCTGAACTGAGGGGAACCAACCTACTTCTTCATTACACTGCTATATCTTCTTGGTCCTATAGTGAAGAAACTCCCAGCAGTTTTTAGAAGAGCGGGCATGGTGAACTTGCATGTGTATTACTGTGCTTCTTACACACCATGTAGGTAGCATTGCTTACACAGAGCAAGTTCTACCTCCTGATTATTAAGGGAGGGTTTAACAGATCTCTCAACTACTTTCTTCGCGTGTGTGCTTTTACTCATATCTGCCAAAAGAGTCCCCACCCCCAGTGTTAAACATACAAAGAGTACATCTGTGTTGTAATGCAGTTCCTATTTTGCTAAAATGAAGTAGTTCTGGAGACATACATACAGTTGTTCTTTGTTGCTGGTAAACTTATAAATTGTTTTCTTGGTTCAAAAAGCTAAATATTTTTGCCCAATGCTATTCTGAGAGGAGGACGGCTAGTGCTGATAAAGCCAGACTTACAGCATTTTAAAGACATCCAACCACAAGATTCATCTCTCATGGAAATTATTAGGTATTAATCCCAAAGTCACAGGAATCTACAGATTGTCTTCACACTTTTAAGACTTAAAGCATTTGATTTGATGTCTCATCCCTGAGCACCGGCTCAGAGTTGCACGGCAGGTAACTCCAGAGACCCTGCCTGAGCAGCTGCCAGCAGGAAAATAGGGTTATGGTGGTTTGGGGTTGGCGTCTATTTTTGTCCCCACAGAAGTCTTAACTGAAGACTGTTGTCATTGCAGGTGGCTGATGTTACAAAAAATGGTGAGCTCCATACATCCCCAGTCATCACAGTCACTCCCTACTCCATGGCCTGAACACTGGGATTGAGCTGTTTCTGCTCCAGCTCCTCCTGGTACTTTGAGTAGTTCCACCCCTTCCTCAACCCCACCCCAAATAGCCAAGCTGCTTTTAGAGAGGGTCATGCAGTTTGCCTTCTCAACTCCTCCCCTAGCAATACATGTATCTCACACAGCTTCTGAAGAGCAGCCAATAGCTTGTAATTAATGCACTTAAAGCAAACCCAAGAAGTATGTGGCCTGTTACACTCAAAAGTACTCACAACAGCCTGAGCTTTGTATTCAGAGCTTGCCTTTAGAGTACTTGGAAAGAAGAGCTGAAAGGGGTGTAGTGTACTCTTGACTCAGAGCTACAGCACTGTAGGTGGCAGAAGGAGGTGTGGCTAGTACCTCAGAGCCCACTCACGCTTTAGTCAGGCAGCAGATCTACACATGACACGTGAACAGCTTTCAAGTGTATTTTATTCTCCTGCATTTACTGTCAAAGGCAGAATCCATGTGTGACTTGCACCCTCAGAAGTAGACCAGAGGATCATCTCTGGTTTTGCCAGTCTGATAACCGGTAAGGCTGGGATGTTGGTTCTCATGAGGAAGGGCTTGAAATATTTTTAGATGGATGTACTCATCAGAAATTTGGACCTGGAAACAAGAACAGCATGAGTGAGGATCATGTGTACAACTAAAAGATGACTGCGTATTCTCAGAATATGTTCTTTCAGGAGCTTAATTTTAGGCATATCTCCAATTCCACTCCAACAACACTTAAGCAAGACCAGGCTGTAAATCATGACAGAAACTATGTTTCTATGTAATAGAGACTGTAATAAACCATTATAAAGACCTTCAGATTCATGTTAATGGAAAATTAGGACTGCCCAGCTGTGGAAGCACCCAAAGGAATAATAGGAGATATGCTTTGATGGCATCCTGTTTATTTAGCTCATCAAGATTCCATTCAGTTCATCAGCTTGAAACTTCTCAGAGCACTTGGATCAGTAGACAAAAGCCAACAAGCAAATCCTAATGACTCAAAGTGGGGACAAGACCCAGAGAGCTCCTACAAGATACAGAAAGAACTATCCAAAGCCAGCACATGATTCTAAGGAACACCGCAGAGAAGCGATGACAACTGAAAGCCAGGATCTCCTGTCTTCAGAATCACTGCAAACATATTGGTGCCTGGCCAGGCAACATGACATGTATTTGTGCTCGCAGGAATGACCACAAGTGTATTTTTTTTAAATAAACTTGCCTTCCCCTCCAGAAAGTCCTTACAGAGATTTCCTACAAAGCTGTGCATTATTTCCTCTGTGCAGAGCCAAGTACAACAGGTGCTTAACTCTTATAGATGTCCACAGTATGAAAGAAAAGTTTAATCCCTTCGGCTCTAGGAGGTCTTTACATGCTTTCTGGTGACTGCAGCATGGCACTATGTCTTGGTCTGGATTATACCTTAGCTCTGTCTGTGGGTAAAATATTATTGATGTGGAAAATGCCAAAGTATTGCAAAGAATGGCTCTTGTGACAGAGCTCATGCCACTTGATGCTAAGAGCAGCTTGGTCATGAGGCTTAGCATGGACCGAGGCAAGTACTTTACATGTGATTGCCTAGGTCACCAATAAGACAGCTCTGAAGGAAGAAATGCAACCACACACAACTTCTGCTTTTACCACAATTCCTGTGAATTGTTACTCTTCATCAGCACTTTTCCCAAAAAATGAAGGCTCATCTCACAGAAGCAGGGCAAGGATAAGCATCAGTCATTTAAACAAGGCTCAGATTGGCCATATAATATGACAATTTCTCAGCACCCACAGAATGTAGAATTAACTGTGAAAAGATATTTTAAGGACAGACTCAGTAAAGTTTGGCAGTGTCTGTCCTTCCACGGATCAAATAATATGAGAGCAAATGCTTGTGTCTCTGCAGAATCACTGCCCCTCAAACCCCAACTGCCAATTCTCTTCACGTCAAGGGAGCACATCCTTCACTAGGCTAATAGCCACACATAAATGCAGTGTTTGCTCTACTTACAGAAAGCCAGCCTGCCTATTAGCAATGTTTTCCTGCTTTCCATTCTGGTTGCAAACTATGCTCTTCAGTTTCTTACATGCTGCTTCTGAAAAAGCTGCTCAAATCCATGGGTAAGATTTCCCAGAAGAGGATGAATCGCACTATCAGAGGACTCCAAGTGAAGCACACTTCTTTCACAAATGAAAGTGTTGGCTTTTTTGTTGATTTGGTTGTTGGGTTGTTTTTGTTTTGTTTTGTTTATTAAATAAAGCAAGAACTAGCATGCAGGCTCTACCTCTGCAACAGATGGCACAGAACCAAAGCATGACCACATGCCTGCATGCAGCCCTAATCAGCAGAATCTGGGATGCTTGCATTACATTAAAAAAAATACTTTTCCATCAGATCCTTGGGCTGACCTGGAATTAATTGAAATAATCACTACCAGGGAACGGAAAGGCAATAGGAAAGCCACTGCTTTGCCTTGAAAGGTAACAGACAGAGCTCTGGCTGGTAGAGATAATTTGAGCTGGTAAGGCTCAGTCTCTGAGTGAGATGATCCTGCAAAAAGTTACCATTCACACCTGAAGAAGCTGTGCATGCTTTTTAAGTTTTTATATTCCTGTTCTGTGGTGGTGACAGAGGAACTCTGTAACAGCTGGAGATACTCCTAACTCCATTAGTCACATTAGAGGTTTTTCTACATTTGCATAGTGGCAAGAAATGGAAGCAAGTCACCTACACTGTTTAACTAGAAAGTAGTCCCTCTTATCACATGTACAAACCTTAATGAAGTAGTTGGTTCCGGCAACCACTTGAGTCCGGTATATTATGGCTGTAAAGGTCTGATAGGTCTTGTTCTCCCTGCTTTCTAATTGTGGCTTCACCTGTAAAAAGAAAGGGAAAAAATGGTTGGTAGGTTCATATTTAAGCTTTTCGCTCCCGACAACCACTCCAATTTTCAGCTTTCTAAGCACACACCTGTAATGAAATAAACTCGGAATCACCAAAATAACTCAATTTACATCCAAATCTTCATCTCTCTTTCCTACTTTTAGTATTACCTCCAGCATTCTTTAAAATCTCTCTTATAATTAGTCTTCCTAATAGATTTTTTTCCTACAAGCTGTCCAGCTAAACTGTATCCTGTCACAAGTCAGTGCCAGACCTGCATAAACGTCATCAGCCGTTTGCTACACAGCAGCTGCAGAGAATGCAGCAAATGGCTGTAGATAATGTATGTAATCATAGATTCCATTCCAACCAAGGTTGGAAAAGACGTCCAACCTATCACCAATATTTCCCACTGAACCATGTCCCTCATCTAAATGTTTCTTCCAATAACTTCCATTAATCATATGCAGGTTTCTCATAATCTCTTACTCTAATTCAAGTAACTGCCCGGAGCCTTTTGCTCCTCTTGCACAGTAGTGAGGCTTCTCCATGTGGCTTCTGTCCCAGGCAGCAGACAGCTATACTTCCAGCTCTGGAGCTGCTGACTCCAGAAAACCAGGAAAATTTCCAGTCCTGTTCCAGCCAGGTGGGTCTGGGGGCTGCTAGGGGCAGAAGTTAACTGTGGTGTTTTCGGTACCCTTGGTTCCTACCTCAGTAGAAAAAAACATCAGCATTGCCCCCCTCCAGACTTAAGATGTCTCATGAACTCTGACCACTATTTCCCCATCTGTCACTTACAGATAGAGCCTTCTGTAAAACCAGGCAGGAAGGCAGACAGCTTCTTAATCCTCAAATGGAAAAAAGTTATGTTTCTAAGCCCTTATCTAACAGCTGCTTAAACCCCAAACATTCCCCAGTTTTAGGCAACAGCTGTAAAACAAGGAGCCTGAACAAACAGCATCCCCTACCTTGCTAAGGATTAGGCTACAGAGAAGGCAAAGGTGCAAGTACATAACCACATAATCCCAAGAGCTGACAGGTCTTGAATATATCACAGTTTGCAGACACTTTTCATAACTGCATTCAAATTATACCAATTGCTCCCTCTCTTAGCAGAGCATAAAATCATACAGAATGATATTATTAAAGGGTGACATTTATCCAGCTGGGAGCACAGTAGGGCTACCCCAACACAACTCATACCTTCACAGTATTTTCCCTACAAAACCATATGAGGGGCTCTGCAGCAGTGTATGAGGTTTTGCAAAGGAACAGAGTTAGCAAAAGGGTTGCAGGGGAAGGACCAGGGAGACTTCTCTTTCCTGCTCTCAGCACAAGGCAGAAATGTCACCTTGTAGAAAATAAATGGTGAGGAATAGTTGATTTTTATTTTCTCAAAGATACTGAGAATAGAAGAGCACCATATTATTCATATCATTCTCTACAGTTGCTACAGAGTTCTACATGGAAGGAACGATGATACAGCTCCTGAAAAATTCAATTCATATCCTCCAAACAATTTTAGATAACCATTTCCATTTCTGTTTTGCAGTAGATCACCTCCCCACTGACCAGCCTGTCAGCATTATCCACTATCCCCTTCCGTCATACTCCAACCCTTCCCCACTTATATCTCCAGCTTATTCACAGGATATCCTGCTGGCTATGCCTCGCCCCATACACAGCAACACAGAGCAGTGCTGGTGCAAACGCCACCCCCTAAGGCACCTCAAAAAGGGAGCTGGAGCCCTGCACACGCAGCAGTGTGCAGCACTGTCAGCCAGCATCTTCAGCCCCTCTACTTATATGTGTTTCCTCAAAGAGGGCATTAGTTACACTTTGAGCAGCTGTCAAAGAAGGAAGATTTCATCCCTCAGAACTGTGAGGGTGAAGGGGACTGCTGGAATCACCTGGTAGGAGTCATGAAAGGAGCTTTGTCGTGCCCCGTTGTCCCCCTCCTGCTCCTTGGGATGCACCTTATAGCCTTTTAAGAGTTGCTGCACCACAGGGCATAACAGGATCTGCAGGTTATCAATGACATGAGGAATTTTCTCCCTTCAAATACATGGACCTCAGTGCTGGCATAGTAGATTGGTTTCCCACCTATATGCAAAAAGTAACTAAAAGTAGCCATCACTATGCCTACCTACAAAGACAGAAAAGTGATTTGACTTAATCTTACTGGCACAGTGTCTATCCAAAATGCTGAGAAAATGTGCACTGGCAATCACAGGGACCCCCCATTTTCAGCTTCTTCAGTTCAAACACTCAGTATCACCTCTTGGTCTTCCTACCTTCACACAAGATTCAAGATTCAGCCCTTTAAACAGAATTCATCTATTGGCAGGGTGCAACTCACCTGGTCAGCAAGATGCTGGACCTCTGCAGTAGCAGGTTTAGGGTCAGACAAGCCCCCGGTCATCATGGTGGCAGGAAACTTCTTTGAGATGTGCAGTGGTTCTGAGGAGGGACGTCCAGAGAAGTCTGAGAAGAATCACCAGGCACCTCCTATAAATACATGCACATGTGTCATAGAATCATATGACATTTAACATATGGAGTTTACCATTACTGAACTAGAGGGGGGGAGAAGTGGAGAAAATAGAGGCAAAAGCCATGTAAAGCAGCAATTATAGTCGTACTTAACATAAAGAGCATTTTAAGATCTTATGTGGATAATGTTTCCACATCAATAAAAAAGAGTAAATGAGAGTCTCCAGCCCCCATATCTTAAAACAGATGGTTTGGGCTGAAACCAGAAGCTCTTGCCTCCACCCACATGCAGGTCACTATCCCATGCACTCAGGATCAAAGTCACACCTACTATTTCCCAACACCATCCAAGATCAGCAGAAAGCATTCAGAAGCTTCCTTAGCACAAGTCCCATTGAAATTGTGTCATGATGGGATCGAGTTCACTCAGCAAGCCTGCTGATGACACCAAGTGGAGTGGTGCAATTAACACAATAGAAGGAAGGGATGCTGTCTGAGACTGGTAAGGAATGTCTCAAATCAGCATGAGGCAATCAGCATGACTTTGTGGACAGTTTTACATTTGAAAGCATTTCTTTGGACTTGTTTGCCTTCCAACAGGAAAGCCCAGGAGTGTTTATTGGCTGAATATTTGGCCTGAGAGCAAATGAAGCCAGCTGATACAGGAGATTTGGAGATGATACCCTTGTATCCTGCCAAGGCAAGATAGAAGCTGGCTTTTCCTTGCTTCCTCTAACCTGCTGACTTAAATTTGCAAGGCCTAGAAGTCAATAGCAGGGGAGTTACTGTTGAGATCTGGAAGCCAGGAGCCATCACTGCAAAAGAGCAGGCTCGACACTTTGGAATATAAGTAAGAGTTTGTACTGTCGTCATTAATCATCAACTGACCAACACAACCTCAGCATGACCCACCGCTACTGGAGATCGGCACCTGACACCGAGACATAGCTGAATCAAGGAGTGGTGAACCGCCTTGCTTTGCTGTGTCCGCGTATCTGTCTGTCTGTCTGTCTCTCTTTCCTCATTTTTTAAAATCTTTTCTCTTTATCTTCTTTTACACCCTGTGCAGTAGCCATTGCCTAATAATTTCTTACCTGTAATGCTTATTAATCATAATTAGCAAAATAGTCAATGTTACCTCTGAGTAGAACATTAGTTGTTGTTAGAGATCTTAATAAATTGATGTGTGTTATTCCTCTGAGTCTTGGATGACTTGCAGACCCCCTGCTGACTAGAGGAAGTGCAACTCAGGAGACTGAAAAAGATTCACCTCCCTCAAAACCTACTGTGTGGGACAAGACAGATGACATCCAGAGGGACCTGCACAGGCTCGAGGAGTGGGCACGTAAACACCTAATGATGTTTACCAAGGCCAAATGTGAGTTGTTGCACTTGAGTTGAGGCAACCTCAGACGTATACAGATTTGGAGAAGAACTCATTGAGAACAGCTCTGCAGAGAAGGGCTTAGGGATACTGGGGGATGAAAAGCTGGACATGAGCCAGCAGTGTGCGCTTGCAGTCCAGAAGGCCAACTGCATCCTGAGCTGCAACAAAAGAGGAGTGGCCAGCAGGGAGAAGGAGGTGAATGTCCCCCTCTACTTTGCCATTGTGAGGCCCCATCTGGAGTATTGTGTCCTGAGGCCTGGGGCCCCCAGCACAAGAGAGATGTGAAGCTGCTGGATCAAGTCCTGAGAAGGGACATAAAGATCATCAGATGGCTGCAGCATCTCTCCTATGAAGAAAGGCCGAGGGAGCTGGGCTTGTTCAGCCTGGAGAAGAGAAGGCTTTGGCAGAGACCTCTTTGCAGCTTTCCAGTACTTGAAGGAAACTAACAGCCGGAAGGGGGAGCAACTTTTTATGCAGGCAGACAGTGACAGGACAAGGGGGAATGGCTTTAAACTAAAAGAGGGAAATTTATTTTAGATGTAGGAAGAAATTCATTCAGAGTGCAGTGAGGCGCAGGCTGACCAAAGAGCTGTGAATGCCCATCCCTGCAGGCATTCAAGGCCAGGTTGGATGGGGCCCTGGGCAGCCTGAGCTGGTGGGTGGCAGCCCTGCTTGCAGCAGGTCATTTGGAACTGGGTGAACTTTAAGGTCCCTTCCAACCCAAGCTGTTCTGTGATTCTGTGATTCTATGATCTCAATAGCCTTCTAAATGGGAAATATGAGCAGATTTTGTTTTATGCTTAGTGACTTTACTTCCTTCTGCTTGATCAGAAGGGTGCTTGGCAAGAAGCAGAAGGGGGAAAAAAAGCAATCCTAGGCTCAGGTAAGTACCACAGATTATTTAATTCCATACCTCTCCTACAAAACTTATGGTTGCTTTCATATGGTCATGGTAATCATTCAATATGTAGTACCATTTACACTTTTCTTGGAAATTGACCTCCTCGCAGATAACGAGTGATGCAACACACTGCAAACATGTACTTCATATAGCTTCAAGGTCTCTTCTTGTTACAAATAACTTGAGATTGAGAAACTGGGGCTGGCAGGGCACTAAATCCAGGGGTATATAGAATGAGATAGGAGCATGTTACAGATAAAGATGTTGTAGAATTTCCCAAACTTGAGCAGCAGCGTTATGTGACTTAACGAAAGCCATGAAAAGAAAAATAGTTCTCCTGATACGTCTTTCTGAACATAGTGAAACACATTCCCAGTTCTTGGGAACAGGTGCTCAAGCTGGAAGCCTGCCATTTCCTCTGAATTCACCACTCCGGATGAGATTCTCACAGCACATTTCATGGAGTACATGATAACTCAAGCCAGTGAGTTCAACCTCATTCTTTTGCACAACACACAGCTGATTCAAACACTGATAAGCTTTCACTACAGCAAGACAGATGAGCTAACTGGAGGAACCAGTTCACCTTACTGAGGTCAGAAGCTGCAGAATACATTCAATAACTAAGCAGCGCCAGTGCTAAACAAGGCCATTTTACAAATTTCTTCACTCACTAGGATGCAGATCTCACTAACTCCTTTGGAAAGAGATGGTGGCACAGTACCCAGGGCAACATACTTCCTCTTGAGGACCCTTGCTTCTGATTAGCAAGAAATGCGTCGAGTACAAAGTTCAGTCACAGTCTCAGGTAGACTCTAGGAGAGATACTAAATTTATTAATGTTGTGTAGAAATCACTCACTGGACTTCATGTTTATGGGCTTGTTGGTTTTGGCTTCAAGGCATGTACATTTTTTTTTTCCCCCCAGACACAGAGTTGTGCAGAATGGGAGGAAATCAATATTAACAATGGTCATAGAATCATACGATTATTATAGTTGGAAAAGACCTCCAAGATCACCCAGTCCAACAGTCCACTTACTAACAATACTGCTCACTAAACCATGTCCCTTAGTACAACATCTACACTTTTCTTGAACAACTCCAGGGACAGTGACTCCACCACCTCCCTGGGCAGCCCATTTCAGTGCCTGGCCAATCTTTCAGAGGATAATTTTTTCCTCCCCTGACACAACTTGAGGCCATTCTCTCTAGTCCTATCGCCAGTTACCCAGGAGAAGAGACCAACACCCACCTCAGCACAACCTCCCTTCAGGCAGTTGTAGAGAGCAGTTGTAGAGAGCAATAATGTTACCCCTGAGCCTCCTCTTCTCTGGACTGAACAATCTCAGTTCCCTCAGCCACTTTTCATAAGACTTGTGCTCCAGGCCCTTCACAGCTTCATTGCCCGTCTCTGGACATGCTCCAGGGAGTATGTAGTGAGAGGCCCAGAACTGAACACAGTACTTGAGATGCAGCCTCACTGAGGTACTGAGTGCAGAGGAACAATCACTTCCCTTGTCCTGCTGACTGCACTATTTCTGATATCAGCTAGGATGTTGTTGGCCTTCTTGGCCACCTGGGCACACTACTGGCTCATGTTCAGTCAGCTGTCAACTAACACACTCAGTTCCTTTTCCTCCTTGCAGCTTTCCTGCCACTCCGCCCCAAGACTGTAGCATTACCTGGGGTTGTTGTGACCAAAGCGCAGGACCCAGCACTTGGTCTTGTTGAACTTCAGCCCATCAATCCAGCCTGTCCAGATCCCTCTGTAAGGCCTTCCTACCCTCAGGCAGATGAACACTTCCTCCAATCTGCAAACTTACTGAGGGTGCACTCAATTCTCTCATTCACGTCATCATTATGCTAGTTTACACATGCAAATCATCTTGTTTTCCTTCCCAGGAGCATTACTGGCTGTCTCAAAATACAGGGATGTGTTTAACACTGGGATGCAGTACATTCCTGCACACATAGTTCGTGAAGCCATGAAGTTCTCAAAATGCTGACATCTCACAGACCTGTTACCAAAGATGACCAGGGTCAACAGACTATCCAACGCAACCTTCATCTAAACCTCTCATAAAGCTCTGGATGTAATGAAACAGTATTTGGAACACCGCCTTGAAAGGAACAGCTATCCTTGCAGAACATTTACAAGCTTCCCTGTGTCTCCATTGTTTAAAATATGTTTGATATTACATATAATTCCAGGGTATGCTCAGCACTTGCAGAAATTGCAATTTCTTTTCACACAAGTGCACTGCTGTTAACTGGAAGAACAGTACTACTATTCTTTCTGGTCCTAATGCTGTGTAGCATTTTGCAGTATATACTATTCAACTCTTTAAGAAAAAAATCTTTGCAGCTTTTAGGCTACTACTCTCTGGTCCCGTGTAAGCGATTTCAAGTAATAAACACAAATTGTAGTCGATAAAAGTACCAGTAGAGAAACAAAACAGAAACAAACAAGAAATGTGTTCGTGAGTTATTTTTAAACAAGAAATGAAGCCAGCTCCAAATATATGATTGGGACACCTAAATGAGTAGATCAGTCTTGTTGCACAAAGTTAAGACATGGTTGACCGTGACTGAATGAACATGGTCTGCACCAAATTTCAAGAGCTGTGAAAAGAGAGCAGCTCTTCATCTACCATCTGAGGATCCAGCTGTCAACATCACAAGAACAATAGCCTCAACTTTCAACATGTTGTTCTGAAAATAAAAGGGTTTCTCCTCCTGATACTGACCCTGAATGCAAGAGATTTCTGAAATTGTACATCAACTATAAAGATGAACAGAAATCTGAACTTCAGCACCAGGAAATTATTTGTCTCAGCCTATGGTAGCAGTAAAAACCTCCTCCCTCAGTCTGCTTCAAGATAATCAAGTTATATCCTTAAAAACTTTCTGTAAAGAGATTAGCTATTTCACCAGTCTTGAGTGCCTACGGGCTACAGAAGACAACGGCTTTGAGTGTCAGAAAAAATTCTTCCTTTTTATTTCACAACAGGAGGTAAGAAGCATACATGGAAGAGGGCTTTCTAATCTACTTGCATCTGGCTATACTGACCATTTCCCAACAATGGCCCATTACAGGGGCAAGCAGGAGATACAGACTCTGGGCAGGGGCATCATGTATGCCTCTTGTTAAAATGCTTTTAACCACAGAAAGAGATGAAATCCAGGTACTTCTTGGGTCCAGTTTTTTTATATACACATGACATCAAGAAGCCAAGTAATTTTGTGACTACCTTGATGGTAAAATTGAAAGAGAATTCAGTCACAAATCAGGCATGATTCCAGAATGGGAGGGGTTCACTAAACACAAAATATTATACCTGAGCCTGTCTAGTATGGCCCACAGTTCACACCAGTGCCATTTACGTGCCATCGCAAAGCTTCCCAACTCACAGAAAGATCTTAAATACCCATGAAGTTCAACAAATCCAGGTACAAGTTCTTGTGGGGTAACCCCACTATCAGGACAAGCTGGGGGATGTAAGGGTGGAGCACAGCCCTGCCATAAAAGACTTGGGAGTTACTGGTGTATGGCAAGCTGGACAGAAGCCCACGAGGTGCCCTTGCAGCCCAGAAAGCCAAACATATCATAGCATCACAGAAACATAACATGGTTTGGATTGGAAAGGACATTTAAGATCATTTAGTTCCAACCCGCTGCTATAGACAGGGACACCTCCCTCTAGACCAGGTTGCTCAAAGTCTCATCCAGCCTGGCCTTGAATGTTTCCAGGGAGGGGGCATCCACAACCTCACTGGGCAACCTGTTCCAGTGTCTCACCACCCTCACAGTAAAGAATTTCTTCCTAATATCTAGTCTAAATCTACCCTCTGCTGGTTTAAAGCCACTTCCTGCTGCTACCTGTCCTTATTAAAGTATCCTGAGCTGCATCAAACATTGTGTGGTTAGCAGGTCAAGTGAGGTGATCCTGCCCCTCTTCTCTGTGCCAGTGAAACCTCACCTGGAGTTCTGCGTCCAGATGTGGAGTCCTCAGTGCAGGAGAGATGTGGACCTGTTGGAGTGTGTCCAGAGGAGGCAGCAAAAATGTAACAGCTGCCTTACGAGGACAGGATGTGAGAGCTGGGGCTGTTCAGCCTGGAGAAGAGAAGGCTCTGATGTGACCTAATAGTGGCCTTTCAGTATCTAAAGGGGGGACATAAGAAGGAAGGAGACAGACTCCAGCAGGGTCTGCTGTGACAGGATAAGGGTCATGGTTTCAAACTAAAAGAAGGGAGATTTAGATTGGATGTAAGGAAGAAATTTTGTACTGTAAGGGCAGTGAGGATCTGGAAAAAGGTTGCCCAGAGAGGTGATGGAAGCCCCCTTGTGGGAATAGGGCGAAATATTTCTTTCTGGCTCAGACTGTGACAACACTATACGGAACTGTAACGCTGTAAATTCTTTCTCTCATTGGTTAAGAGATGGATTTACAACTAACTGGCGACTGGAAACAAAACTCTAACAATCTTGTGAAGGCCTCAGAACAAAAGCTGTACTGTAACACTCTTCTGAAAGTTGCAGAACAAATACAAGTTGTGCATAAGCACAGTGGAGAACTCAGATTAGTCTTCTTGCTTAAGGTGGTCTTGGGCCCTATCCCACCTAGGACCCTCCACAACCATCACACAAAGGGAGAAAAACTGCTGGTTCAGTGTGGGCACAGCATGTAATACCAGACTCTGCCTGGCAACAGCTCCTGGTCCAACTGGAAGGGACCATCGTATGGCATAAAAGGAATTGCCAACCCCACAGCCAGTGGTGCTTGCCCCACCATATTCTCAACCACCTCAGAAGGAGTAGGAGGAAGATGGACCCTCAGGACATCACAGTATCTGTGGTGGTGACTTGCTTTTCTTTCCTTTTTTTCTCTCTTCTTTCTTCTTTTTCCTCTCTCGCTCACTCATCTTTTAATAAAGGCACACCACTGCTCAGTCAGCACTTGACTTTGTTCTAAGTCTTAACTTGGAGGGCTGTGATCAGTGTAACAAACCACAAACCGCTTTGGCTTGCAACACCTGTCCTTGGAGACATTCAAGGTCAGCCTGGATGGGGCTCTGAGCAACCTGATGTAGCTGTAGGTGTCCCTGTTCACTGCAGGGGAGTTGGACTAGATGACCTTTGAAGGTCCCTCCCAACTCAAACAATTCTGATTCTTTAAGACAATGAAGCCTTTTCCTCCTTCCCCATTCCCCAAAGCATGACATGCAATTCCAGTTACTCACCTTAGTTCCAATAAGTTCAACAGCCAGATTCAGGTAGCCTCTGATACACATGATTTGCCATATACTGTAAGATAGTCCTCCACACTCAGAGTAAACCAAATAGAGTAATTCAGCTTTCTAGTATAACCCCGTATAAACAAGCTGTAAACACTTGAAGAGAGGAGTGTTTGGGACTTAGAAGCTTTCTTGGGTTTCAGAAGTTTTTTCACATAAAGGCTTATCCAAATCTACTTTCTTGGCTCTGTATATAAATGAATGGTTACAGTAGAACAGTGGTATTGACGCCACCTCCACACACACTTGCAGAAGTTCATATTGTACAAGTGGCTTAAATGGATTGCAGTTCTAAATTCAGACCCTAAAGAGAACAAAGATTTTATGACCTTACATTAAGATCCAGTATTGGACAACCAACTTTGAAATCCAAACCATTTGTTCTCACTATCTGATCAGTGGAGAACCTCCTGTGGAAATTAAGTTACTAGCAACTTGGCCCACAGTTCTGAGCAGCACTTGATTTCTACTTTGTTTTAATAATCAAGAATGAACAATTATAGGAACATAACAGTTGAAGAACATCTTTTCTTCTTTTAGACTTGAAGCACTTCCATTGTTTTTTTGCAAGAGTGAAATGAGAGCTGCAACCAGAGTGAAGTTCTGTTTAGCGCAATTGCAGTACCTTGTGCAGGGATGCAGGGAAAGGTGTTTCAACATTAGAATTTATATCCCAAAAGAATTAGAACAGATTTCTGCCTCATTCCCAAAGAAAAGTGGAAATGAGTGACATCACAACTACCCTGCTACCCCAGAACAAAGGCCACCATGTAGTCTAAGTCTCTACTGGACACAGGACTATAAAAGAGATGATACTGCATAGAACTTTGGCAGATTTCTGTGACACATGTATACTCCTCCAGCTACATCCTGCTCCCCATACACACAAAGCTTTTAAGGACATGAGAGTTCACAGCCATTTCAGTGGCATAACTGTATTCCAAAGTGTCTGCAAGATGGAGTCTGCATTTTATGGCTCTGTTCAATGGTAGCTCAAGTCCTATTACTAGTCTGTAACAAAAGAGCTGGTAACCAAGTGGACCTTGTTATTTTACAGTCAGACATCTAGAGATAGTAAAAACTAGATACATCTTCCTCACATTTACCCAGTTTTAAATGATGTTTCCACTGCTGCCTTACCACAGGGGTGTTGCATTTAAAGCTTTCTAAACACAACAGTGTGACCAGCTTCAGCAGTACCAGGCACACATTGCTATTCCCTCCACTCTAATACAACTCACCTAAAGAATTAATTTTAAGGGCTCAGAAGAACAGATGGAATACAGACCCCAGAGAGTTAACTGTCAGCTTCCTGAATGCTGCTCAAATATGTATCTTCATCTCCAACACAACGTGTTTTTAATCAACACTACAGTCTTTGTTAAAAGCAGAATGCAGCCCTTTGTAACAAAGACCACACAGATGCTGCCTGTCAGCAAGGGGGAACAATGGCAAAATTGTGTCCACATTCAAATTTTGAAACAGTCACTGGTGGTGGGTAGTTCAAAACAATGCTGGGAGTTTCTTGCTTTGATGTGCGCTGAACCCACAGTTTATCATTCTGCAATTTTTATATTCTTTTACATTTTTGTAAACTACTCACACGAACACACCATGCTCTCCGATCATTTACTGTGCACTGCTTCTAGGAGAACCCCATCCTCCCTGTTCTGAGCTGGGACTTTGTTTCTTCCTTTGTTATTTGTTCTCTTTACTCTGTCTTCCCCTCTATGACATCTGCAGCACGAGAAGTTCAAGAAAGATGCCATTTTCACATTCCATTTGAAAATTATTTTAATACTATAAAACTCATTTGTTCACATATTTTGTACAAAAGAGGAGTTGTTTTCTCTTAATTACAGGAGAATTATTTAAACCTTGAGATTCCAGCTAAGTAGGTCCAAAATAAAGCAAGACTGGGTTATCCTGGTTCTGCAAGGCCCAAGAATGGCTCGCCCAAGGTCTCTTTCCAGTTTGGCTCTCATGATTGTGGACCACCTTGATGGAAAGTACTTCACATCATTGACTCTTCGGAGGCTTGTAATGAATTCGGCAACGCTCATTAAATACCTGAGACACCAAAAGAGAAGAGAAAAAGCAAATCAGTCTTTGTCTAGAGTCTTCAGACCTACTTCAGGTAACTGTTTCTTCCTGCAACACCCAGCTTGAGGAACCCAGCACCACGGTATCAATAAACTGCACTTACCAGCCCATCCGTCTCCATTTGCTTTCTCTCCTGGCTCTACTAAATCCAAAGTGCACAGCTCAGTGCTGGGGAACTGAACAGCACTGACAGTATTCACCCTCAGATAAGGCACCCATCATCCTTGCGGCCTGTCTGCGTCAAAGACACTGAACTTTTGGCTCATTGGTTGGTAGGTTTTTTGTTTGTTATTGTTTTAAAGAGGGAGGGAAATGATCAGTGAAAAGATCCTGACCAGCTGTGTCCTGTGAAGTTCACTGCAGCATTCCAATCTGGGCATTGGATTCTTCTCTTTCCTGAGCAAATGCATTGTACGTAGTGGCAAGAGCTAAAAAGAGGTGCAAGTGCTCTTAGAGACCATGCCCATACTTTAAGTTATTTGGCTGCAGGTGCTGCTGTTGCCAGCATTCCATGCAAAGGGCATGCTGCTTTCACCTCAGCTACCTTTGGCATGTTCTCTGGGAAAAAATTGGGACACAGAACTAGAGACTGAAGATCACTTTAATTTAGCTCGAGCTACAGAGCTCAGCAAGCAGTCTGCTTACCCTAACAAGGGCCAGTAAGTGTGACTATATCAAGTACAGCCATCTGAATCAAAAGCATAACATGTAGCCTGAAAAAGTTGTCAGTGCTGTTATCGAGGAATTTAATTATTTACTGTTTTAGCACCAAACATTGACCAGTGCACGTCCTGAAAAGTGGCACGAGCACCACCTAGCACCAAGCCAAGGCAACGGCAGTTACTAAGCCACTGGCAGCACCCATGTGAGAGCACATTTTGCCAAGGTACCCCGGTCCTTCTCTGATACAAATTGTCTTTGATCTTTAGGATGTCAAATTCTGTGAAGTCTCCCACAGGCTTCACGTGCAGTGTGAAGAGTCTTTAGTTTTGAGGAAGTTATGCATCAGATTATATAAATATCTTATTTTAAACTTATATTCCATTCCCTAGAATAGAATTAGACAATTCTGCAATTGGTCTCCTTATTCAGCATGCAGAACCAATGGCTACTTCAGTAAAAGTGAAGTTTGCAGCATGCCTTACAGCAACAATTTAAGTAACCTTCAACTTTGCTTCAAATTTAGTGTACCTTAGGAAGTAGAATACATATTGCAAACTGATTCATATTAGAGAAAACATGACAGCTCTGACATAATTTCTTTCAAACGCATGCAGAGCCTGTGCCATTACATTACCACATGCAGTAGACACCTCTGGAAGGTGTAACGATCTAAGATCAAGGAACCAATAGAAGGAAACTGTAGAAATTAAAAGCCACACAAGTTTCCCATTAGAAGCGTTTTCATACTAAGCAAATTGCACCATTTTTCTCCAAGTCATTCTATGTGCATATATGCCTTAAAGAGTACTGGAAATGCAGTCTATGCTTTCTCACATCAAACAACATTCGAAAACCATCTCAGCTTCCAACACACTATCATGCAATCTTTTAAAGCACATTAAACAGCAACTCTGAAGCCCATGGAAGATCAATATTGCAATCTTACTAACACTGCCTCCTACTTTTAGAGCATCTACCCACAGACCCCAGGGTGTTATTCAGTCCACTTAACTCCTGTAGCCTACCTATGAAGTGTTACTGTTGTTTTTCACATAGGAAAAAGCACCCAAGATACCATAAAATTAATGCTGCCTTGTAAAGTTTGATTTTGCTGTCTTTCGTGTATTAATACAAAACACTGCAATAACAAACTCACGTAGAGGTGGTACAGAAAGATTAATGTGAATGTCCTGTTTTGGAAGTCAGTTACTTGCTTGGTATCAGCCAAACAGATCTCCACCACATGCACTGCTATAAAGCAGCACCTTTCTGTATCTCACTATTGCTACAGCTACCCAGAGTAAGTATCTCAAAATAACTGTTTCCTAACATGTATTTCCTGTTTGCAGAGGTCAGGGTTAATGTAAATCCATGAGGGTACTTTTTAACCGAAAGTCTGCAACACTAAAAAAGAGCAGAGGTCCTCAGCTGCACTCCAATAACCACTGCCACGTAACAAATGGTATTAAATCCATAGCTATGACTGGATCTAATTCCATCAGTGGAGCATTTTTACATCTGAATGAGACCTCAGCTAAGCCTGCACTCAGACGGAGGTAACAGCAGAGATGGAGATAAAACTCAGGCAGACATTTCTCTTCAAGTCCTTCTCTAAACACTTGCAGCCTGAAATCTCTCTGCACCATGTGCATACCTCACCACTTATAAACTAAACATTCTCCATTCCCAGGAAAAGCCAGGCACTTCTGTCACTAACAAAAGCTTAATGTAGCTACAGAAAATCACTGGTATTAGCGCTAAGTTTTGTGCCAACTCCAGGTTTCAGAATAGAGATACTAGAGGAGAAACAGGCATTTCTCCCCACAACCAACCCCACACCCTTTTAAAATAAAACTGACAGTGCTGTTTCATGAAATGTTTGCCACCGGTGTTGTTAAAGTTATGGTATTTCTTAGTCCTATTCAAGCTGGCTCAAAATTAATTAAGCTCAAAGGCATGACTAATCAATTAAGGGCATGATAAGCTTTTTCAAACATTACAGAGACTGAGTGGGAAAACATGTAAACACTCATTCATTTAGCCTCCATCCAGCTCTATTATGGTGATGTTCTCCAAGAATACAGAAGACATGAAGTTGTATTCCATTTACCCTGATGAAACCCAGCACTAAAATCCTAAAGCTGAGATTAAGAAGAGAGAGGAGCATTTGGGGCCATCCATCCAGAAGGTGACACCAGAAAGCAACAGCAGGACTGCCCTTCACACTAGGATCACCCATCCAGGCCTGCAGAAACTGTCAGAAAGAGGTTTGACTTCTGCAGCCGCATCCTCCTCCAGCCTCTGCTTAGAAGCACGACTGGTACCAAACAGAGCCGTGACTGAAAGGCTCATCCCTCTGGCACCAGAAGAGGCCCAGCCAAGCTTTTCACACAGGCCACCACAGACAAGTTTACCAAGTCCCTAGCCACTGACTAAGGCTGAGAAGGGGATCTATATGGGGAGCATTCTACAGTCCTTCTTCTCCACTACATCATCCTCATTTCCTTCCTTCACAGTGCCTCTGAAAAGCCCTGAAATCTGACTGAAAGTTCTGAAATGACTCACCTGAAGCACTTGCCACCCCAGCACTGCCCTCACTGTTCCTAGTTAACCTGCCTCATAAAGCATTTGTCCCACAGCTCCAGGGCAGGACAGCTCAAACCCATGGCACGGAGCTACACCGCTTTCTAAAATGACTGAGTACCTTCCAGCTTCTGTCATTTACCACTTCTTCAACATTCAGCTCCGACTGCATCAATTTCAACTGTAAAAAGTAACAGACAAAGAAAGAGGTTATTGTCAAGACATTCCTTACAGCCATCAGTATTCACTACCTCTGCAACTTCTGTGACAAAAACCCAGCACCAGCTGCAAACTGCAGTTAATCATCCTGAAAGCCTGGTCCTTCCATTCAGCCAGTGCTTTGGGCAGGCTAGGGAAGTCTACAGGGAGCACCCTGAAAGCAGAAGTTACTACTGGTTACTAACCCATTCTTAAATATTGCCTGTCAAAATTTGACAGAACGAACTGATCAGCCTTAATGGCACCACAGACAAAAATTACTTCTGGTTGAATAGCACTCAGCACAAGGGATAGCAGTGCTACGGTTAGCTTTGCAGTCTTGAATTCTGGGTCTTCCACACATATTACCGGAGTCAAACAAGATACCTAGCAACAGAATTAGGGGAAAATCACAGATTCCTGATTTAGGATTAAGACCAGGAAGGTATCCCTTCTGCTTCCTTTGCCATCTATCAGTGCACTGACCAAGAAATGGTCTACAAGAACAGATCACATACGCTTATGGTCTCTGAACCAGTTACTATGATATTTGATTACAGTGGGACAAAGTAGGTTTACACAGGTTGGAAGAGCTGTGAAATACCACAATAAGCAGTTCTAGAGCACTCAAACAATCCAGGAGAAATGTAAGAATCTTTGCTTCAGCCCCATTAGTAACTCCACAGAGCATATGTGACAGCTGTGTTCAGATGACCGGTGGTATTTTGGCCCTGCCACAAGTTCCAGAAGCAAAAGAGGGGATATAAGAGCCCATTTGCCATTCATGCCTACAGTTCAGATTTTTTTGTTGGAGTTTTAGACTCCAGAATGAATCAACTTTAAATACATAGTTCCACTCAGAGAGTTGGTGAACAGGTGCAAACCAAGACAGCAGTCTCATCAGAAAAAAGAAACCCTCCAAGCAGGACATTCAGACATGTACAGTTTACTCAGGTGTTATATGAGTTTTTGCCTACTCAATAGGACATCAAACTGTTTGAAATAATAACACAGCATTAGTTGGGTGATCAGATGACCATAATTAGGCTCTCTAATATATCTGCTCAGAAGATCTTGAGCATATCAAGGAAGAATTTTCCCCGCTGGAATACATGAATAGGTTTACAATCATCTGACATCAAACCCAAGCAAAACGACTATTTCAGTCTTTTGCTTTGAGATGCAAATCCAAACAGCAATGCAATCAGCATTAATCAACAAGGCTATAAAGGTGGTTTGGGTTGGGTTGTTTTGTTGTCTCGTGTTTGTTTTTTTTCCTTCAAAAACAGATTCCAACATTAGGCACAACTAATACTCATTAAGCTATATGTTTTGGACTCCCAGAATTAATTTGGTTGGCTATTTTGAAATTTCATATAAGAGAACTAAGATAATAGCAATAATCAAATGACATTTTTATGTAAGTGGACTAAAAGAATTGGCTGCTAAACCTGCACAGCTCCAAGAATGTTTCTTAAAATCAGTAACTCAGAAGTGGTAATTTTGTATGAAGTCCCTCAGTTTGTATCACTAGCAGTATGGGAGAAGCACATGTAATAAAGAGTAAAATTGATCTGTATTGCAAGCAAATAAAAATGCATTTGAAAGGCATAATCTTAAAATAGGAAATGCACTGTCAGGAGAAATTACCTAAATTTCAGGGGAAAAAAAAAACCAACAAAACAACAACAAAAAGAACAAAAAACTGAACTCCTGGAGAAGGAAAGGAAAAAGGGAGAAGTGGGGAGAAGTGAAGAAAGTAAATTTGAGGTCACATGACCAAAGGATTTCTGAGATGTTTACAAATTATGGATTGTTTTCAATGTTTGAAATCACCTGTAGTTATTATACATTATCACTGCAACCTTCTTATTGGTTTCAGTGATAAGCTCAGAAACCAAGCGATTTAAGGAACTGACTGCAAACAAAACTTGCAGAAAATTGTAAGCTATCATACTAGTTTTCCCAAAGTATCACAGAATCATAAAATCACCAAGGTTGGAAAAGACCTCTGAGATCATCCAGTCCAACCATCCCCTATCACCAACATTTCCCCACTAAACCATGTCCCTTAGTACAACAGCTATGAGTTCCTCGAACACCTCCAGGGATGGTGACTCCACCACCTCCATGGGCAGCCCATTCCAGCGCCTGACCACTCTGTTGGAGAAATTTTTCCTGACACCCAAACTGAACCTCCCCTGGCACAACTTGAGGCCATTCCTTCTCATTCTCTCTCTTGTCATGTGGGAGAAGAGGCTGACCACCTCACCACAACCCCTTCTCAGGTAACTGTAGAGAGAGACAAGCTTTCCCGAGACTCCTCCAGACTAAGCAGTCCCAATTCCCTCAGCCTCTCCTCTTAAGACCTGTGTTCCAGACCCTTCATCAGTTTCAATGTCCTTCCCTGGACATGCTCCAGAGATTCACTGTCTTTCTCATAGTGAGGGAACCAAAACAGAACATACTACTTGAGGTGCAGCCTCACCAGAGCTGAGTACAGGGGGACAAGTAATGTGGGTGTTCATTTTAAGTTCTGTAAGTTAGACTTTAAGGGCAAAACCACTTGCCTGACACTTGGTTCTTCAAATATGAGTTCACATCAGAGCACTTCTCCAAAAGCATATGTCCAAATGTTCATTCAATGCCTGGAAACATCAAATGATGGACACTGAACTCTTGAGTTCCAGTCATCCCTCCAGGAAGTTCTTTAGTTACAAATGCATCAGCATTTCACTGCTCTGGAAAGCAATGCTCTTACAAACTTCTGATATGCCATCTAGCCCACCTCTGATGTAGTACACCCTCCATCCAGAGGCTACAAGGTTGGGGTTTGCACATTACAATCCCTTGTGCAAATCCAGAAGTCTCTCTCACACAATCTAAACTAAATACTAACAATAACAAAAAAATTGCTCAGTTGGAATTCAAAGCGTCCTGGCAGCTCCTCAAAGTGGAGAGGAACCTCAATTAATACAATGAATAAGAAAGATACTTCTCAGGCTAAGAAGGTGAAGATACTTAACAGGTGAAGAAGGATGGCTTTAAGGCAGCATAACTGTATGATACAAGAGATAAACATAAAGAACACTTCATTGTCTTCTAGCGATCACACCTTGGCACCCACAGCCACCATCCGCAGTTGCACTACTTTTCACAAGAACCCAAAAAGGCAAAAGGAACTTCCAGACATTCTGAAGAGAGTCTACAGTTACATCCTACTAGGAGGTATTTGTCAGCAAAGTTTAAAGTATATTGTGCAGAAGCACGTATGTTTTTCTAGGCATTTGGGTAATGGAATCTCAGATGTGCCATTTACAGGATAAAAGCAGTTCTGTTCTGCTTTTATGGTTCTCACAAATCCAGCCAATAAGAACAGAGGACAACACTACCTAAGTTCCACTGCCTAAGCTGGCACTGTTCAGCCTGGAGAAGAGAAGACTTCAGGGTGGCCTTCCAGCATCTAAAGGGGGGCTATAAGAAAGACGGGGACAGACTTTTTAGCAGCAACCGTTGTGGTAGGACAAGGCGGAATGATTTCAAACTAAAAGATGGCAGATTTAGATTGGATACAAGGAAAATATTTTTTACAATAAGGGTGGTGAAGCACTAGAACATGTTGCCCAGAGATGCAGTGGATGCCCTGTCCCTGGAGACACTCAAAGTCAGGGAGGACATCAACCTGACTGAGCTGTAGGTATCCCTGATTGGTTGGACTGGATGACCTTTTAAAGATCCCTTCCAACTCAAACAATTCTACTCTGTGAAGTCAAGATCCCCTTCAGATTGTCTCCACCACGGAGATCTTTCCATGTGGGAAGACAACCTCTTACTTCTAAGTGACCTCTCAAGATCTCCACCACTCACCTTTGTCTGCTCTTTCCTGAGTTGCTTTAATAATGCTACATCATCCTGTGCCTTTTCCCTCTCTTCTCTGAGAGTTTTCACTACACTGGAAGTCTGAGCAATGCAGTTTTTGATGATTCTCTCTCGGCTGGTGTGAGCTTCCATCAGCTAAGTGAGAAGAGGGAAAGTCACAAGTAGGTCAGACATCAAATTAAAAAAAACTGTGTTACAAGTTTAAGAGAGACTTTCTAGAATCAAAGTATTGCTATGCCTACAGAACTCCCTTTGTCTCTACAATCCATATGTTAGAAGCAGCACTGCTTTAGGCAGTAGCTACCAACTTGATCTGATGGCAAAAGTCAAAGATACGCATGCAGATGACATATGAACAAGTGTTTTTGAGCACCACAGAACCATGCTAGCACTCATTTTTCAAAGAAAGAAGCAAGCCACCTGGAAGTACACCCCAAAAGAACAGTACTGCAGAATAAGCCAGTCTACAATGTGACTTTAAAGCAAGGCAGCCTTTACATGCATGTGGTTTAGCTGTGGAGGCAAGTCAAGCACGCCAGCTATGAACACATTAAAGCACAATCTATCAGGTCAGCCTTTTCCTTAGAAACTGAGGTTCTCCACTTCAGTGGCCAGTGCTCATTGTAACATCTCCGAAAGTGAGCAGCAATTAAAGGAACAGACACTTACAGACTGGTAGAGCTCTTTACATGTTTGGCTGGCGTCAACTTTCCCTACAAAGGAGGCTGTAGGAATTGTAGTGTTTAATTCATGGACGATTCTGTCATCGATCGTCCTCATCACCCTGAGCAACTCCTGTATTAAACAAAAACAAATTTAAAAATAATTGTTTTACCCAAGAGAATTGTACTGCAAAAAATGCATAATTCAGTGTTTTAATAGAAATTAAGGTTTATCTTTAGAAATAGAGGAAAAACAAACAAACAAACACACAAGGAAACCAGGGTTTCTATGTGCTTGGCACAAAACAATCGGAATGAGCAGGAAAGCCAGTGGGAGACAAGTGGGCTCATCCCTACACCACAGTCTCCTCAGGATGCAGGGCAGAGCTGTTGCAGCCCCAAAGAGCTCCCCGTGGAAGAAGCAGGCCTCTCGGAGGGTTCACGGTATTAGAGAGCAGCACCGGCAGACCGCGCCGAGGCACCACACTCCGGAGCGGGCTCCCACACGTGCCGCTTCTACATGCAGCCTTACTCCATGAAGCTGTGCAGCCCGGTCACGTTTAGCGAAGAGCCCGAGCCCACGGCCTGTCCCCAGCGGGCAGGGCAGCGCTGGGGCACTCAGCCTGCTCCCGGCTGCGCGACCAGGAAGGCCGGAGCGCCCGTGTGCACCGTGAGAGCGTTACCGAAGGGCGGGAGGGCGGACGGGACGAGGAGGGAGGGGGGCGCCGAGGGCACCGCGGCCGGGCGGTCCCGCAGCGCCGCAGCCCACAGCCGCCCACAGCCCCCCGAAATCGGCCCCGCCGCCCCGCAGCGCGCTCCTCTCAGCACCGCTACCTGGAACTCAGCGAAGTCCTCGCAGTTCACCGTGCTGCTGGGCGCCGCCATACTGGAAAGGCCGAGGGCGCGGCGGCGACCAATCGGGCGGGAAAGGCGGGGCGAAGCGGGGACGGACGTGCCCTGCTGGGGGTCCGGAGCTGCCGGGCGGCGCGGTCGGAGGTCGCCGTCGAGCTGCGGGGAGGGCGGGCGGCCCCGAGAGGCGGGTCTGCGCGTCGGCGGCCACGAGCGGGCCCGGGCGTCCCGCCGCCCCCCTCCAATCGCCGGGCCGGGGCGGAGCGCTGCGGAGCGGTGACATTGAGGGGAGCAGCGCAGGGCCGGGCGGCGGGCAGCGACATGTGGGGCCGTGCCGGTGAGTGGCCGTCCCGGCGCGGGGAGCGGAGCTGCGGGATGGGCTGCGCTTCGCCGGGGCCGAGGGGGCGTCCGTCCTCCCCTCAGGCCGGGGGACGCGTAGCGCGGAGCTCGGCGCCTCCGAGGGGTCCCGGGCCCGGCGCGGCCCCGCAGCACGGGAGGGGCGGACGGACGGGGCGGCCGTGCGGGACCCTGCGAGCGCTGAGGTGCGGGGCCTCCGGGCTGACCCACAGACGGGAAAGGAGCGGGCTGCGTGCCTCGTTGTTGCTGATCCTCCGAACACCTTGAACGCCGCTTGATTCGAGAGGGCATTGATCCCTTTTTCTTTCCCCGGAGAGAGGAAATTTTCCTTCACAGAGAAGTAAAAAGAATGCAATTTATTTTAAGCGCCCTTTCATTTTCCAGTTTTCTGTTTTGTTTTTTGGTTTTGTTTTTTTTTTCCCCCTCAGAAATGTTTTGTTAACGAACAAATTATGACTTTCTCGAGAGCACGTTTTCATACGCAAGGTATTCTGTCCAGTGCACCACAAAGCGCCTGTGCCAGGTCCCAGCTGTGTCACTGTGGGAATGGCAAGATGAATAAAGCGCTGGTGCACGGCGCTTGGAGGAGTGCTGCCCAGAGCGTATCGCCTGTGTCCAAGTAGATAAGTTCCTTGGAGCGGTGTTATGTCTTCTGCTGTAGAAACCGCTCGTAGGCTGTAATCGGTCATTCTTCTTGTTCTATATGTGCTTAATAGACAAACTCAAGTGATGTATTTTAGAATTTGTAAAATTGACCTTAATTTCTTTATTAGATTCTGGTGGTTTATAGAGTCATCTTTAATTTCCTTATTAGATTTCATGGATTGTTATATCTGTGGTTTCTTTCATAGCATTAGATTTGTACCTACTGTTTTTATTTCTTGTTTTCTCTCGGGGCCCCGGGGAGGAACAACCTCCTACCTAAAAGTCAGCCTTCTCACTGCTTAACATTCTGAGCTAGACCTAGCCCCTATGTTTCCTCTGCTTTCTCTTCCAGATAAGGCTGTTAAGCTGCTGGAAAGAAACATTCCCTCCTTTCTGAGGATGAGTCGGGGAGTGGGGCCAAAGGTGAGCAGGAGGCTCTGCAGCAAACCACAGGAGGAAAGTTCAGTTCAGCCAAGAGGTAAGTTTGTGACTATGATATGTTTCTTGCTGTCAAATATTTAGATACCAAGGCTGCAGTCATCTGAACAAGAGCCCCTGCTTTTGCGAGGGTTAACTCTTAATCTTTAGACTGAAAAACTGAGCATTGCAATTGGCAGCAAGATCTTGTGTTTCTTTTTTAACAAAGCCAAGAGGCAAATTTTCTTCTTGTGACAAGAACATAGCTTCCACTTTGTAGTAGATCATTAATGTCGTATTTGGTGTATGGCCTTACACTCTGATGCTCTTCAGCTGGAGCTGGCTGTTCAGCCCCAATACAAACAGGGTTTAGGAATGCTGTACCAGCTAAATACTTCAGCAGTTTTTCATAGTAGAACCAGCTCCAGCTGCTCAGAGACCTGAACATGCCCTGCAGGAGAGAATCTGAGTTATTGGCTCAATTCGTATTTAAGGATGGAGTGGGTCAGGGAAACATGAGGTCATGAAACACTGTAGATGGGACAGTTATGATACTCTAATCAGACGCTTGTGTTACTGGTTCCCTTCTTGGCCTATTGATGCTAGATCAAAGCAGTGTACAGATGTGAAGCATTTTGCATAAATCTGTTTAAAATTTAAAACAACACCAACACCAAAACTCATCTGTACTGGGTAAGATCAGGAATCTCTTTAACAGCATCATGTCTCCAGTAGTGGCCAATAAAGGATGATCCGTACATTTTTTGTAGGGACTAAAAGGAATGGTGATGGATAGCAAGGATCTGAGGGGGAGTATAATAGAAAGTGGCACTGTCCTTACACTGCTGTCCCAGAGCCAGCGTCTTCGTGTTTAATGGTCCTTGCTGGATTTTTGTTTTGTAAATTTTTGGAGTATCTTGAGGCTGGAACTATTTTTAGCACCCGCATCCTCTGGGAAGGGGTTCCTCAGCTGAACAGCGCTGTGAGAAAATATCTACTCCTTGTATTTGTTTTTGTATCTGTCATATGCTGTTCTTCCTCTGTTCTTAATTCAGTACTCTTTCCAAAGCAGGGCCATTGTGGCCCATGTTCGCAGCATCACTTACAGTTCTGCTGCCCTCTGTTGTGCTGGAGGGGTATTCAGTTGGTGCTTTTCCAGGCTGATGGGTTTTGGTGTAATATAGTGTTTGTTCTATGGCAGCCACTCCACACCTGTGATCATCCTTAGGAATTTTCACTGTTTCTGAGGCAAAGGCTCAATGTTTCACACACTTTTCAGAATGCTGGAGTTGTGTTTTTGTACAGTGACGTGGTAACACTTTTGTGTTGCTCAGTGTTCCTTTCCTTATCGCTGCTAATAATACTGTTTGCCTTTCTGTTGTTGAACTTTTCCCCAAACTTCTTTGAAATCCCAAGGACTGCTCCTCAGCAATAAAGGTTAGGTTAGAGTTTATCTTTTGTATGCAAGCTGAAAGTGCTTCTTATTTATATATATGGAATTCCACTGGCCCTGCCATTGACTCAGGACTCTGAAAGCCTGCAGCTCTTCTCTCATAGCCATCTTCTGTATGGTTCGTAATAACTGAGTGTTGTCAGCAAACTGTGTATCCACACCACTTCCTAGGTCATTAATGAATCCGCTAATTCATTTATGAATCCGTACCTCCATGCAGAATCCATCCCATTATTTGTTTGTTTGTTTTGTAGGCTAGATTGTAATGTTATGTAAGGAAACCTTTTGCTACTTTATTTTGAGCATTTTGTATACGGAGGTTGAAAGCCTGAGATGAAAATTAAAGATCTGGTCTTTGCTTATGATCACCTGGTTGTTTATACCTACAGGTAAGATCTCTCTAACTCCCCAGAAAACTTAAAATTCTTTTACGCTATGGACAGGATACTGGCTTTTCTATAGCAGTTCCACTTCTTTTCTTTAAACTAATTTAAATGTAGTAGGAAGATTATGATATCACAGTTTAGGAAGCTTAGATGCTGGAACAGGTTCTGCAAATTTAGAGCTGCAAAAGAGAGGCCGCGAACAAGGTTTGGCTTTCCCAACTAACTTGCCATCAGTTTAATCCACATTCAGAGGTTTATTAATCTGACCACGTGATTACCTTTTTGTTTTGTAACCAACTCCCACAATCATACAAAAAATTCTGCATTACTCAATCTAATTGGTTAGGGATTCAGCTTTTCTGACTGTCTTTTTTGGTTGGTTGGTTGTTTTTATTGTAGGTCGGCCTGTTTTGCGGGTGCCTGGACACAAGCCTACAGACTGGGAGAAGAAATGTTTGCTGTGGGCAGGCCATTTCAAGAAGCCAGAGGATATACCAGAGGTCGTCTCGTAAGTGCCAGTTTCAAAGCTGAGAAAGAGACATTGCCTGCACAGGCATAAGTTATCTGAATGCAATTCCAAAATACCTTTTCTGAAGGAGAATGGATTTCCACAGCTGAAAATTTGTATGCCGCTGTGATTGTATCATCCTGTAGATGAGATTGTGACCTGGAGAATTCTGGATTGCTGAGATGATTTAGATGTAAATCATTTATTTTCATTTTTTCCTGAAGGGATGACCAGTGTCTATCAGTTGTTTCATTAGAAAAACATCACATATCAATTAATTTTTATTCATCCAACCAAAAAAGATCTTTGCAAATATTAGCATGAGTTTTTTCTAGTGTTTTCCTTTACATGTCAAAGCCTCCTATTGCATGAAACTTTCATGATAGAGCCATAAAGTAATTGAAAGTCACGTAAAATATTTATTAATGAATGTCTCGAGGGCAGAGGCCAAGTTTCTTTACTCTTGGGTTTTAAACAAATAGCATAAGGGTTGCCTAGTGAAAATGCAGTAAGTTTTCCCCATTGCCACTGGAATCCAAATGTTACTGCTTTGCTCCCTGTGATATAGAAGATAAAACTGGATGTTTTAGTGTACCTATCTAAAATGAAGATCGAATTTTAAAAAAAGCAAATTAAAAAATGCAATTATTAGTTTAAAAAAGCATTCCCAGTGGCACTTACAAGGGAATTCTTGGTTTTGTTGAGGGAAATAGTTCAGCCAAAGTTGAGAAGGGGATCAAGAACTAAAAAACTACAAAAGCTTATTTGCCTTTTCTAATCTGAGTAAGATTGAGCTGTAAGGGCATGTGATTATAATCATATCTTGCAAGATATGGTTGTGAGAAGTAACTAATTTGTTAAACAAAATAAACACTAAGCTTCTGAATTGCTTTTAAAATGAAAGTTGTGTTCAGATGACTGCCTTTTCCTCTTGCATAGTCTAAGACACCCAAGATACTTCAAAAACTAACTGGTAAATAGTTAAAAACCTGCACATTTCATCTTAAATGCATCCTGAACGCAAGTTGTTCATCATAAATTATTTGTAAGAACGAATAACCCGGAAGCTAAATTATCAGCTTCATGCTAGATCAGTGTGTTCTCTATGATCAGAATTTTTTTTCAGATCAGTACTCTGAAACGGTGATCAAACCACTCTTACTCTCCTCTTCAAAGGAAAGACAAAAAGCCTTTCAGTTCTTATGTCCTATGTGACTTACCATGTCAAACCATCATGAATCCTTTCCTTCCAAGTATAAGGATTAAAACACGATACAGGATTCCACATTCACACGTTTGTGTAAAAGTGTTAGCATCTCAGTCCTGTTAATTCCATTACCTATGTTAGACTTAGCATATAATTATTTTGTGCCATGATGCTGATGCGTTTCAATTCATCTATAATTTTACAGTATGCCAGATTTAATCAGTGAGCATACTAGACTTCCTTATGAAGGGAGTCATCCACTCTAAATTCTGCAAGAAGAGTTAAATATATAGGAGTAGGTCAGTGGTTAGTGTGGAAAGCACATCTGGAAGTGTTACACTTCATTGGCCCTTCTCATATTGATACTCCTAATAAAACTTTCCATTTACTGTAATTGAGATTTAATTTGGTACGACTATCTTCACAACATTTGGAAAACTTTAATAGCTATTCCTGTTGTGGAAGATTTCTGTTAGAAAAGATGACATTAAACAGGTCGACAGATTTCCCAAAGGAGTAGTACAGCTACTGGCACGTCTGGATAAGCCTGCTGAGGTATGGAAAAGATCTAAAGGGGTTTTTCATCATCAGCTTTGGACAGCTTACAGTCCTCCGTGCCTCCTTCGTTTCTCAGGAAAACAGATTACCTGAATGAGGTCTGTTTCTTCTAGCAGGAGGGAAGTTGTAACCACTCGTATTCTACCAAGTCCTGTTCAGAATTTCCAGGAGTGTTCTTTTCAGCAGCCAGTGTGAAATTTATAAATAGCTGTAGTAGAGGAAGCCTTCTTTGGAAAATATAAGGTACCATAAACGAAACCATTTTGAATCGTAGGCAAAAAGAATTGGTAAGCTGCGATACTACGTTGCTCTGCTCAAGAAACTCAAACAGTTAATATTTCATTCCTTCTGACAAGTGTTTGTTTTTTTTAACCAGGCTTCCGCTATTGAGGGAACACACATTTTACAGTTCTGGAACACACTGCAGTTCTAACATGGATAGGGTACTCACTGTATTCACAAACTCTAGAAAGCAGTGTCATCAAACTAATATTAGTAAAAATATCTTTCTCTCTTTCCTGTCTTCCCTGCAGTGAACTGACACACTGAGATACTGCAGTGCAGTCAGGTGGTCTAGAAAGGCAACATTCTCTAACAGTTGAATAACTGAAAATTAAAAATGTTTTGTGTGCTTCCAGCTTTGAGAGGATCTCCTTTCTTACTATGATTTGCAACTATCCCAAGGTAGCTCTAGACATCACACTTGCCCATTCTTGTAAAACTCTGGGTTTGTTTCTTTGTTGGTGGTGTTTTTTTTTTGTGAAAAGAACAAAGTACTGCTAGTGTAATGCACAGACAGCATGCCAGGAGAAATCACACAACTAGCCACTGCTTTATTCGGGTCTCCAGTAACGAGTCTGTTATTTTATTACTTCTTGAGGATTGACACAATCCGAGCAGCACAAACCACACTGCGGGTGAAGTTCAGCTACGTAATGATTGCCTTGACAATAGTGGGATGCATAGTGATGGTGATCAGAGGGAAGCAGGTAAGCATAAATTTTTGGCTGGTGAGTGCAAATGCATCTTAACATAAATTCCTCAGTTCCTCCTCTGGATTCTTAGAACTGTTTGTCCTTCCAGTTCCCCAGAAGGTAATGCTCACTGATTAATTCCCAGGTCAGAAAAGAAAAGAGTGACATCGCTGTCAGACTGTATATACAAAAACGATCTTTTTCTCCCCCTGCCTTCCCACCCCAGCACAATACTTAATCTTACCTTACACTGTTTTAACTCCTCAGTTTTGCTGACAGGCTGCAAGAGTTTGAAAGGAAAAACAGTCTTCTGTTCTGTTAATCTGGTAGACAGGTGAATGTTCATTGGGCCAAAAGGATCCATACAGTTAATAATTGTGTGGCGAACCTATTACAAATCACAGTACTTCTCTATGCACTGCAACAGCTAACAGGAGTGTTTCTTCAGCCAGACTGAGAATTCTCAAGTCTTTAAACAGTGGGGAGGTATGGCAAGCACTAATTCTGTGCTCTTTAATTGTGTTAGAAAGTCTCCCTTTACTCTTAATAGGGCAATTTTTTTTCAATTATTGTTTAATTGAAAAAGCTGTAGATTTAATAGAAAAGCCCCCAAGTACTGCAGACACCAAGCAACCATCCTCTCTCTACTCGTAGGCTGCCTTTCCCTAAAGCCATTCTTATAATTACAATGTTTCAACTCTTCTTTCTGTTAACAACATTTCTAGGTAACCTTTAAAACTGAGTCTCAATGCCAGCACTGTAAATTATTGAAGTGTGGTAACGCTTTTACTTGTCTGCATTCACTTCTCAAAATATAAAAGGATGCATCACTGAAATGAATCAGTGGAAAGGCTTCTCCTTGGTGTTAGCAGAGGAAATTAAGGACTAAGAATTCCCAGAAGTTATTCCTCTTAGGTTTGCAGAGTTTGAACACAAACACTGGAAAAGAGGACAACTGCTTTGGGACCTTAGTTTTCACAGCAGCTGTAATCTGTTATATTTAATGTTTTGCTTCTAGTACCTCTGACTTCTGAAGACCAGAGATTAGTATTAAATACTGACCATAAGCACAGAATACATCTGCTAGTGCTATTAACAGAAGGGCTTAACTTATTCCCAGGGAAATAATGCGTTTAAACTAAAATTATCTGGATGTTGAATTTTAACCCTCTCTTTTCCAGTTATTGCCTTGGCAAGGATAAGCCAGATATCCTGTAAGCAAGTCATCTCTGTGGTCCTATAAGTGACACTTTCTACTCATGCTTTGTCATTATTTTGTAGGCTGTTAAAAGGCATGAATCTCTTACAAGCATTAACTTGGAGAAGAAAGCTCAGTGGAAGGAAGAAGCTACTCAGAGTACGTCTGCTAAACCTTAGAGGAGAAAAGGAAGAAACCAGGAATGGGGCAAGAAAAGCTGATGTCCTTTTCAGCTCCTTTTCAGAGAGTTGCATCTTTTTTGTGTTCAGCACTCGTGTTCGAAAATGAATGCATTATCCTGTAATCATTAAAAACAAACATCTGTTTGCTTCCTGATACCTTTCCTCCAAACACTTTTTCAATTCACGTAATTTTATTTCATTCATTAACTGTATTATAACTCATTACTTCAGTCATCCACTATTGTTGACTACTCCAGCTCCCTTTAGAAAAGCTATTATATGTATTCTGTATTTGCAGGCTCCCTAAAACGTTCTGCATGAGAGAACAATTATTAGGCAAGTCCTTGACTTGAGAGTAATTGTATGAACTACATTAACATTGTCAAAATGATCAAAAGTTATTGGAAAGCTTGCTTACTTATTCTAGGTCCAATATATTCTTGCCTTCTTTTGCTAAAAAGAGAGGGAATGCTAGCGAAATAGCATTCCACAGAAACACTGTGTTGTAAATAAGAACTATGGTTTTTGATATTTTCTTCCTGTTTGTTTTTTTACACTGGAGTTGGCAGTGAGGTAAGAGGAAATTAAAATTAAGATAAGTATTTTAAAGAATACTGAGCATCAGCTTCAGCCTGCGCTATCCACTTGTCTACTTAGAGGAATATGAGAAAGTCAGTCAGGCATTTCTGCTCTCTGCTGCCAAGCTCTTTTTCAAAATTTATTTGGATTTATTCACATATTTTCCCTTTAAATTGCCAGCTTTCATGATGCTAGCCTCAATTTTCAGAAGCAGATCCCTTCCTAATAGCCCTGTTTCTGGCATCATCTCAGAAGAGTTACATACTGTTCGTGCTAAAGAGCATTCAGCATTTGGAGACCAGTATTTTTTCCTCCTTTCAGATCAGCAGATTGGGACCATCATGGCTGTCCAAATGTATTTTCCCAGGACTGCCTGTTAACTGCCCTCCAGGGACTCCAGAAACAGAAGAGACACGTGTTTGACAGATGTAGTTTGTGAATATTTGCTAGCACGGGGCAGATTACTTTTCCTGAAACTTTTCTTCCTTGCGCTATAAAAATCAGCAACATTGTTGAAGAAATTAAAAGTCCTTCAAAAATGCAAAGAAGGATTGAGATTTCTGGTGCAGTACTCTACTGTTTTGTCCTGTTCTTGACAGTGAACAAGTGTCGCAGTCCATCTCTCTATGAATTGCATTTCTGGTTACCCCTCCTACTGCTGAGATGAAACCAATCAAATACAACATGCATTCATTCCACAAAAGTTACAACCAACAAGTGATGCCACGACTCATTATCAGATTCTAAGACAATCATTGCAGGAATGCTGTCATGCAAGCAGAGCAAGCTCTCACAATATTATCCATTCAGTTAATACCTAGTGGAAGTCATGCTTAATTCACTGCAGTTACGTGAATAGATCTTTCATGACAGCTTTGGTTCTTTGTCACGCTATTAAGCATACAGGTGCCTGTGCTTACACTAAATAAAACCAAAGAGGAGAACATCAGCTTCACAGCAACCTGAAATAATGCCTGGAGAGAAACTTGTTATTTGATTTATGCCTGGTGACAGAACCTAGAACTATGCATCTCTCAAAAGTGTTCCACTTTCAATAAGCACCTCTGAATGTACTCTTTAACTAGCAGGTATCTCATCTATTTTTGTATATAAATCTTAGCAACACAGCAGAGCAGCAACATTGATCAGTTTTTCCATTTCAGACAGTACCTATTAACCTTTATGCCCTCTTTTATTCAAAAATTGAACTCTGGTCCAGTAGTCTGACAGAAGCTCCATGCAGTAGCAGTCATATATCCTTATGAGTTTGGTATCCCCACAGTTTCTGCATCTACAAGAAAACTTGCACATTGCTGTGCACATTTGTGTTTTCTTTCAGCTTCCATGTAGGCTCAAAAAGCCTGAGCATGAGCTTTATGCCATCCTCCAACTCACCCCCAAACAATGCAGGTTTTGGGTTTGTGGTTTCTTTTGCAAACAGTTTGGTACCATAAAAATAACATTAATCTTTATGAGAGGAAAAAAGAAAGAAAGAATCACTTTCAGAGTATGGCAGCTTCTGTGAAAGCATTTCTGAACACAAACAAATGTTTAAGAAATATATGTACATATTGCACACTTCTGCCTAAGTAGCTAGTCTAACTAACTGGAGAATACCCTGCACCACCCGATTAGGTCATAGCTTTAGCCTATGCTGTTATAACACCTCCCGATGAAAAAGAACATAACAACTTAGAACAACATTTCATTTTTTTCCTCCCCTTTGGCTTAGTCTGAAACACCATTTACTTCTATTCCAAAAAGTAAAATTACTAATGCTACACCATGCACCTTTTAACTGTACCTGTTCCAGATAGGTCTCAATGCAGTGCTCGATCTGCCAACTTGAATGCTGCCTCAGAAGACCATGCAGGAGCCCTAAAAACATTGTTGTAGTAGTACACAAAGAGATCTTGTTTATCTTCCTACTAAGACTCAGGCATCTGAAGATCTTAATGTTTGCTAGCTAAAATTGGCATAGGAAAGTACTGATCATATGTTGTAACAATTCCAGACGGAAAGAAACTATACCGGAAGACACGGGGCTTAAAGCTTTTCAGAGATGCAAGTTGCCCAAAGGTACACCAGTGGTCCTAGAAATCCTCAGGGAAGCACAGGGATGCATAACCATGAGCATCATCACTTTCAGAACTGGATGGGAGGGTTGGTTCTTCAACAGTCTCAATGCTAATTGTTGTAGAAATGTGGGGTCAAGAACACACCTGTTTTCCTGAGTCAGTGCCTTCCTCCTTTCCCTCAAGAGACAGGACTTCAACCACCAGTATTTGGATAGCATCAAAGAACAGACACAGAAGTAAAATAACAAGCTAGTCTCTAGGCAGTAGTTGCCTCAAATAATTGTTTTGCCTGTGGTGTATTCCCAGAAACCCCAGGCAGTGGCTGTGCTTTAGTTACTGGAGTTTCAGCAACTTTCTGCCCTACCATCTCGTATATCCTAAATGCAAGAGAGCAACCTTGCCTGCCGCGTTCCACTGGGAACTTTACCAACAGAATGAATTGTAGTTCGTTGCTGTTTGCTGCGTAACATGAAAGGAACTCCAAACCTTTTTAACAGTTGTTGCTCCTAGTTTTTAGCATCCTTCTTTTAAGTGCTTAAAGCAACACTGAGAATGTTCCTGTAAAAAAAAAGTTTCAACAAAGCTGAAAATGAAGTTGTCGTATTTCCCCCATTTCTAATCAAAGGTCTCTTTTTATACCTATGAGAATTATGTTAGCCACACAGAATCATGCCAGGCAATCAACAGTCAAGTGGTAACGTAAGAGGATCCTCACATTTTTTTCAGAAGCACTTATCCGCCAAAACAGAGTCCTTTACATGTGGCCTGAATGTTATTTATTAGATGGGTATGTTACACCACACATTTGGCTCTATCAAAATACAAACAGTTGGATTGCCCTTGGTTTACCAAGTAATTCTGATTAGTTTGTATCAGTAAGCTCTTCCTTTCATAATGCACAAGTCTGTTCTCCCTTCCATACTCGTGTAATTTGCAGCCTTGTTAGAAATTTTGTTTCTTTGCAAGTCATTAGTAAGACTAAATAAAGCAAAGACAAGAACTGGTCGCTGGAAGATCCTGATGAAAATACATTCATTTGAGCACCGTTTAAAATCAAATTGAGACCTATGAGTTAGCCACATTTTAATCCATTTAATGTGTGCCACGTTGACTTCTGTATTGTTTTAGTTCTCAGTCAAAATATAATGCAGTACCAGTCAAATGCTTTACACAGTGTAAGTATATACAACAACAATATTACCTGTGTCAACCAAGCCTGTCACTTCAAACAAACATACCAAGTTCAAAGATTTATACTAATCTGCTCTGAATTCACATATCCACTGCAAAAATAACAAACACTGGCTAGGCTCCTTACACAGGAAGGCACACCATTCAGCTTAAATGGACTCATTTTTTAATTTGCTCATTTAGAGGCAATTGTCATTTTTCTCTTGGGGGCAGGGGAGGGAAACGCCAATGCACCACATTGTTTTCACTAGCCTGGAAGAGAAAACACTTATATATATATAGATATATAGATATGTATATATACACACATACGTATGTGTGTATATATATATACACGTGTGTGTGTATATATGTATATATACACACAAGTGTATATATACACAGAATATACATATATGAATATACAGAATATATGCACACACACTTCGCTCAGATTTGTTTACAAAATATGTAGCATTTTTATACCATCCAATAAGAGGTAAATGATTTTAAACAAATCTTATAGAAATGACATGTTATTGGAAATTTACACGTAAAAAAATCCAGCACAAAAAAATCCAAAAGCTAAAACAAGATTTTGCTACTAATCAGTGCTTCTATCACCCTTCAAGAAAAGAGAAACACAGTTATTTATATGTGATGTAAAGGCAACATTGAGGGTTTTTGTTTTTAAATTAACCACCAAATTTAACCCCCTAAGATTACAAAGAATCAAAGTTCATTTACAGATCAAGTGCAGTAAACTAAATGTTCCTTCAGCACAAAGCAGCACTAGAAAATAACTGGGAGAGGGAAGAGGGAGGCCAACTGGCTTAGCTAGGGAGGCAGCAGGTGGCTTCTGCAGCAGCCACATAGGTCAGTCTCCATCCTGAAGCACAGACAGAACCAAAGATTGTATTTAAATAATGATGACACGGAGTTGATGTGTTCAGGCCTTTGCCTAGCTTCTTTCAGCACTCTGACAAGCAATTTATATATTTGTATTATTCTGTATACAGTGGGCTGTTTTTGCTTTTGCAGTGGCTTGTCACCGAGAAGAGTCATAAGGAGGAGCTTGCAGACAGTTCTGCCACTAACATTTACCACAGGTACATGACACTGCAGATGTCAGAGGCATTTTTGAAATGTTTACGCTGGACAAATGGGTGTTACAAATGTTCCAAATGGCTTGAAAGAACATAGCCCATTGCTTGGGGACGAGGGGGGCAGATAGCCTGGAGAATCCACTGCCTTTACAGAAATGGAACTGCCACTTACAATCACATTGCATCTCCCCCTTTTTGAAGTTTGGTGTCAATGTCAGCTGAACTCAGTGAGGAGCGGCTGGCCTTTGCATCAGATGTCTGTGATCCAAATAGCTTGAGGAGCCAAGAACATGCTGCTAGCAGAAGGGCAGTCTACAGCTGTGGATGACAGCTGTCATGCAGTCAGCAATGCCATATAGATGTCCTGTAGGAACCAAGCATTCCATGCTAGTTCACCTGACGTCCCATAAACAGCAAAAGGAATAATGAAATGAAAGGGCTAGGTGGATCCGGGTGTAATATTAACCATCCTTTGAACATAGTGTCATTTTAGTTCTTAAATACGAGGCTTGACCAGTAGGACTCTGTTAGATGAGTTGGAAAGGAAGCTCTTGTCTTGTGAATATGAAAAGGAGATCTAACACTCCTTGTGCTAAGTTTTACAAATTAAGATTTTGTGTTCAGAAGGTAATTTTTCAGAACTCAGTTCAAGTCAAGCTGTGTAAAAATGTAAAGAGGCAGATAGAAATTTTTCAGCCATAACTCTACTACCAAGGACCAGACTTTGTAGCACGAAGTCAGGAAGGGCTGAATTTTAAGGTAGGCCTGGCCGGATTATACTGTGCTGGCAAGCAAAATGAGGGTAGTTTCTCCATTCTAAAAGCTGCTTCGAAAAAGTCGTTTCTGGGGAGGTGGTAGGAGTGACCTATTCACAGGTTCCTTTTTGTGGATGGAAAGACTGAGAAGGTACGTAGATCTCCATAGTGGTCTGCAGTCCACATTGAGAGCTCAGTGTTGAGAAGGAGTAGGGCCGTGTGTGTTCAGTATTCTTAAGAACCAGAAAACACATCCATTGGAGCTTGTTGTTGCAGGGGATAGAAGACTTATTCCATTATTTGTAATGATCTATATTCCAATAGCTCCAGCTGGCACATACAGCAAAGGAGATACATTCCATATGAAGATTTAACACATCTCACACAGCGATCCAAAGAGGCATCCAGAGAAAAGTATGGGAAATGAATTCAGCCACGTTCTCAGAAAGTCCGAAAGTCTCCCTGGAACTGCAGGCACACACTGCAGTAAATACATGAGAAAGGCAGCCTTACCTTGGATGCCAGAAGTGCGGGGGGCTAGTGGAGGTGGGATTCTTTTCCTGTAATAGGAGTAGGGAATACCTCATAGTATAGAAATGTGCCTCAACCTCACGAAGATGACAGTGGAGAGGTTCAGAATCTAGAGAAGAAGTGTGATTCTGGGAACCCCTTGCCAAGAAGGGGGCATCCTGCCACAGAGAGCCAAAAGTTTTCCAGACGTATGTAAGAGAATGTGCACAAGGCAAGCAAATGAGCGCAAACAGGGTTATGGAAAACACTGAGAGAATCACTCCACAGGTGGCTTGTGGCTCAACAACAGGATTGGCTAGGTAGAGAAGCACACAGCACAGAGGCACCTCAGAGCTGAAAGCCTTCCATGGGAGCCTCACACTGCTGGAAAATGTACTGTTGCTGGCTGAGATCCACCTGTGGGGCAATGCTACTATCTTCATCCTCTGTTCCAAAGTAGTGCTCAATCAGATCAAATGCCTTCTGATAAATCTCTTGATTCTCATGGCTCTGGAGGAACTCAATCTTGTCAAGGCCTGCAGAGAAAAGAAGTGAGCAAAAGTTACTGCTTGGTGAAGCACTACGACCAATGATCATCTTCAGTCTGTTTTAAACATCACATTCCATCAATCTTTAGAAAAAGATCCGGACATTTTTGTGACATTAGGTGGCTAAGTAATCATGTATCTCTGTGGCCAGCTATATCTGTGCCAAAAGAGTGTATGTGTATAGCAGTGGGGAATTCGTGCTTTGCCTCTCTACTGTATAGGTCTAGAAACAAGAAGAGGGAACAACCTCTGAGTCCAGGTGACCCAGAAGGGAAGGAATCCCCTGGGTCCTTTCAGTCTACCAATCTCAGCTGCTATTTAACAGAATGAATACTCAAATTCACCTGGAATCTGTCAGTCAGAATCTTCCAAAAAACCTCAATTATTTTATTCCAAAACGACAGTTAAAACTAACTGATTTTATTATGCAACTGGCACGCATACAACGACTATACACCCTGTCTGAACTGATATGACATAAACACACCTTTGTAGCCATACAAATTACTTATGGACTGCTTGCCACTTCAGTATTTTTGAAAATATAAGGAAAGCTGTGTTATAGGCAGGGAATGGAGAATGGCCCAACAGCACAGTGTGCTAAGAGGACAGAGGATTAAGACCTCATGAAGTAGAGAGCAAGCATGCTTACTGTATCCTTTGTACTTGCCACATGGAAGAGAGGAGCCAGCAGTCTACAAAAAACACATTAAGAAAAATCCCCCAGTACGGCAAGAGTGTTAAATGGTGAGCAACTTACAGTCTCTTCACCTTCAGACTTCTGCTAGACAATCTTATTTATGGCATTGAAAAATGAAATTAAGTTTTCTCAAAGATACTTAGTTATACTGAGAAACACTGCTGAGGTGGAGAAACAGATGTACCACACAGGACAGAAAATGTCCAGACTCAGCTGAGAAGACCTCAGGCCTTTTAACACGAAAACTAACCTTAAAGAGTAGCGGTACCTCAGAATCAGGTTGAAACGACCGCAGTAAATATCACAACTACAGCAAAGCAAAGGCAAACCAGGAAGTTGCTGCTGCTGGCAGAATTCTGCAGGGCAGCGGAGAGGGAAAGGATAGGCCTGAAAACAGAGCTCCTGAAGCTTATCTGCTGTGGAAGGAACATACTAAAGGCTGAATGATACCCAGAAGGCTTCCTCAATGTGAAAAAGAGGAAAGACCATGTGCATACATTGTCTCAAGTTACACACAGAAAAAGAAAGTAAATGTTGAAGTACATTGGTAGATGGAAACTTGTCTAAGAACAGTTAACAGTGATAGGGCAATCATTTCCATCTGGTCTACTGAAACTCTAATGGATCCATGGTCATTGCTCTAAGACCTGCCATCCACAGATGTTTTGCTCATACCATATGCTTCCTCAATAAGAGCGCAGTAAGGATTAATGCCAGCGCCACTGCGCTTGGATTCCTGCTCTCCAAGCCTCAAGATGTTCTCCAGCCCACTCAGAGCTACTTGCACAATCTTTGAGTCCATTACAGTAAGGAGGTCACAGAGTGGTTTGATGCATCCCAATTCTACTAAATATCTGAAAAACATTACAAACAATTAATCAGGTTCTATGTGATGTTACAGCAGATATTGTTATTTAATAAGCATTTAGTGTGAAGGACTAAGAACCAAAACAATCAGATAAAATATCAACTTGATTGGAGAAAACAGAAACTCTACAGACAGCTATTTGTATCTTACCAATTCTGCTAAAACACTGAAAATATCATATACATCGTATGTCTGTTTTATATATTTCTTTATGTACAATTTTCTAGCTTATATTTATATACATCTTACTTTATTTGCAAGTTTTAAATGAATATTATTAATATGAACTGCATTAATTTGTAACATTAAGTATTTACTTCATACAAAATTGCATATAAGCATAATATACTAGTATAAGAAAGAGGAAGAGCAATGCACATGATGCCCTAGTTTCAGGAGCTTGGCAGTAGGTCTCTGAGCCACTCCTCTCCAGTCTGCTAACTTATTTTATTACATTCTGAAATGACCACTGTGAAATAAGTTTAAAATTTAATTTTTCCACACATGAGAAATGGTTCAATTAATTAAATTAAATATTACAGATGAAATTCTCATGTGATTTCTCTATACAGGAATGAATACAGCTCATTCACACCTCAATCCAAAAATGACATTTCTGTAGACAAACATTGGAAGCACACAATTGTACACAGCGTCTGTCAGAATTGTACCAACTCTTTATAGAAAAGTTTTCTAGTTTCTAGATTACTAGTTTGATTCCTAGAACAAGCACTAGTTCACCCAATTGCACTGAAATATTTGTACTATTTCATACTTGATCTGTTCGGCAGAGCCTCCAGACGTTGCATTTGTGATTGCCCAAGCTGCTTCCTTCCTTGTTCGAAACTCAGCTGTTTGCAAAATATTTATAAGAGCTGGAAAGATATGAGCATCAATGACTGTCTGCAAAAAAGAAATAACATGTCAGGGTTATAACGAGAATTAGAAACAAATTTCTTGTGCTGGCTCATTTAACGTCTATGCTCAGGACCACACATTAAACAATGAAGCAAACTTCTCAATGGGCAAAAATTAGTTTATAGCTTTACATTCAAAACCCAAATTATCACTGGGTAAATGATTATTCCAAATTGAACAGATCAGGTGAAACTACCTTCATATCTAATGTGCCACTTAATTATATTTTGACAGCAAGAGAATGCCATATTTCTCTTACTTTTCCAGATAGCTAACCACTCAGCTATTAAGTCAGTAAACCACTAAGTCATTAGGATTCCCTAAACAGAAAAAGAGTTCATAAGCCTGATTATATGGCACTCTATTATGATTAGATTAGACAACAGGGCAAAGAGAGAATGTATTTTAAGAACTAAGAGTTCCGCAAAGCAAGCAAACACCTGTATGTTCCTTCCTGATGAAAAGACAAAGCAACAAGCAACAAAGACTGCTTGATAAGATGCTTAACTGCATAGCCTACCAAATTCATACAAGTCAAATAAGTATTTAGCAGCTCAAAGTTTCTAGTAACTTCTGGAAAGTATGTTCTGCAGTAAGAGACAAACAAAACCACTTCAGTACTATACCCACAATAAAGATCTGAAACACTTTCCCACGGATCACTAAAAGCATCAAGAGCTTAGGGCACATTTTTGAACAGCCCTTTTGTAAGCACATCATCACACAACTGGTAACAGTAAACTCAAAGTCAAAGAGATTCTTTGCATGGAGCTCCATAGAGCGGAACATACTGCATCCAGCATAAAGCTACAGACAGTTCTCTTTCTTTCTTTTACCCTTCCTGTTTATCTGGGCGTCCATGCTGCATGAACTTGCAAATCCACATGCACACGAGTTTTATCAACAGTTCCATGAACAGTCTCCCTTACACAGATTGTACACTTCTATAAAGGCAACCTGTGGGCCTCAAGTAAAAACAGCGTACCAATTTGAAAACCATCACAAAACACAACTTAAAGGAATTTGATAACAGAAAGCTCTTTTACATTTGCCTGTTTGCTACCACTGAAAGGCTTCATATTCGTTTTAGATTTGGAGGAAGATGTCCTCTAAGAGTGAGAAGATTCAACAGAAATCCTTTTCTATTTTCTGCACTGATAAAGGTACTGAACACTACAGTCTCCATAACCCTACTGCCAAACCCCAGGTTCTGAAAGGACAGTAACAAACACTAATAATGGAATGTCAGAAAGCCCAACACCGTGGTTTCACAACTCTCTCTCAGGTATGTCTCCTGGCTTCACTGATCAAAATGCAACTCCTCTGGAGTCTATAATAGCATATTTTGAAGGAAAGCCTTAAAGAGCATAAGCTTCAGTGTGGTGGAAAAAAACAAAACACTAATGCAGAAAATAAAGCATTAAAGGAGAGTGTTTGCAGCATCCATTATTTTAAAGCCCATGTCTCACACCCCTTCCTACAATGGTTATTCTTGAAATAGAATACACAAGGATTCCTAGCTCTGACATTTTACGTGGAAACAACATTTATTCCAGAAGTAGGTCACACATTCCTCTCAAGTACATTTATTTACATGATAACAGAGAAATACTGAACTACTGAAATAGACTTCTTCTTTCTCTTGAAGAAAAGTACACCTCAGGCAGAGCAAAACCCTTAAGGATTGTGGTAGGAGGAGACCCTACAACCAAAGACTTAAAAAGCGTTAACTTGAATGACTTTTTCCCCCTCTTACCACAGTCTCTGTCTGATATGGAAGTGTGATGAAAACTAAAGTAATGTGGTGAATATTAAAAAGTGCTCAAGCTCAGAATAGCTTTTAAGTAAAATGAACTCTTAAGCGACTTCAGTTCAGTAACTGGTCCTTGAAAAATCTAAGATGACTTGGCCATTCATGAAAATAGGTGGGAAACTTCTTCTTACTAGCCATAAGGTAAAGGATATTTAAACATTCTTTCTGGGCAGCTGATGTACAGTAACTTTATTTATGTAAGCCTTCTAAATATGTCTGAAATTTATAAAGAAATTTTATAACAGCAGGCCAACAGGATAAAAATTTAAAGAAACACTCCAAAAGAACACATTTTCAGCAGCTCACATGGTATTTTTTTCAATCCAAATTACCACTGTGCTTGCACGTAAGAACAAAATATATAAACAACCTTCTTTCAAAAGCAATCAAGAGCAGATGCACAGGAAAGTGTAAATCTTCATATTTTTTCATCTTTTCAAACTTCCCAGTTGCAGCAGTGAGTTCTAGTTTGACTACATCTGAAGGAAACAATACATGCTTGTTTGTCCTGAAGACAGCACACAGTCATTTCTCTGCTGTCTCTCTTTAATGACTTTGCTCAAAAGCCAGGAATAATCAGTCCTTCCTTGTTCACCTTCTCAAATGCCACTAATGTTTCTACAGCATTCTATTGCAACTCCCTCCACTTATCCCTTAGCATATGTAGTTGCTCTTTGTACAGAATCAAGCTGACATTCTCTGGTCTTCCTTAACATCCATGCCCTATATATTTCCTGAAGATGGTTGTACACACAGTGCAACACTGAAGGTTTATACTACAACTAGAATAAGGAATACCGTTTTGGCTTTATCTCTTTCCCTAACATTTATAATAATTGTGTTTGATTTCAGGCTGCTACTAGGCACTGAAACAACATTTTCAAGATATACCAATCTGTTTTCAGCCCAATAGCTAATGCAGAGCCCATCCATAAAAACATGAAACTAACACCAAAATTTATGCCCAACTGCATCCCTTCAGGTACACTGCAACCATTCTGACTCACAACAGAATCTTGCAGAAAACTAAAATTGAGTTTGAGTCAAAAATCTTAATTTTCAAATTTAATTTCAAACAGAATTGTAATACTCAGCCCTTCAACAAATCTGGACCTCACTTTTGAAGAGTTTTTGTTGCGTCTTTTTATAAAGATTGCATTCCTGTACTGCAAACCTCCAATAACTGCTCACCTTGGAAACATTCCATCCTTTTTATTTCTTCTAATCAAGTTTGTTCACTTGATAATATTTTGTTTTAAGGAATGGACCTATGTGGAAGTGAATTTTCAGAGATTTATTACATCTGCATCGCTGTCAAATCTAACTACTTTACAGCCAGTTAGGGAGCAACTCTTCAGCAGTAGTGTATTAGAAGTCAGTACATGAACTGGACAACACTAACTGAATTTTCTCCTCTTTGTTTCAGTTCCAACAAATAAATCACATATGGGATGCAAAAATACACATATAGTATGCAACTGTCTACACATGATTCAACATACATATGTGAAAGCAACCAACCAAGTCTCACAGTGTGATTGTGATTTCCTGCTCCTGCAAGCTGTCTCAGCAACTTCAGCAATTCAAAGATTACAGTCACCACTCTATCTGGCAACTGTAAGCATAGTCCTACTCCTACATTCTCCTTCATCAAGCTGGAAATTTCAGTTTGTAGGGATTTCACAGTAATTTGTGATCCAGGAAGCACTTGAGATCTCAGTTCTAACAGACTTTTGTCGTTTACACAGACACTAAACCTATACACTCCAAATTGTTTATAAAGTAAACTTCTAGATTGTTTACACAAGGTTGCTACCTGTTCCCAGGAAGAGCCTGCAATATAATGAACAGTACTGTGTTGAGGTGTCTGCAGCTTTGAGTCTCTTCTACAAAAAAAAAAAAAAAAACAGTAACAAACCGCTGATGTTTTCAGAGAGAATAAATGAATGAAAGGTATTCTAGCTCCACTGCCCTCCATATGGCATGATATATGGATTTACCATATGCAGAAGCCCAAAGGTAGACTTTTAATAAAACACAAATTTAACAATTTTTCGCTCTGAGTTTTGCTAGTCCACAGACAAATATGACATTCTCAGCAATCTCAGCAATATCTTGTTCCTGATTTTTTTTTTAAAGTCCTACCACAACAAGAGGCACAAAGATTTTAGACCATTGGTGCAACATATTTTATATTTAAATAACTTGATAGTTTGCCTATGTAAACAGCAACATTGTACATGAACTGCATTATTCCTTTTCCACAGCCCCAGTCTTATTGTGGCCTTTACAGACAATTTCTAACAATTCTCAGCTTGCATCTTCACCCAATTAATAAAAATGCATTTTGTTCAGTCTATAAAACTGATAAATAAGATAGCATTTGCTACACTTCCCTCTATCACATTTCAGCACGGATAGGAAAATTTACAGAAAAATATGGCACAGATCCAGATGTTACCATGCACAGCCACACTCCATGTTCCAGATGTTCATGTGAGAATTTAAGGCATATAAGAAAAAGTGGTAAGTTTTTTTAACCTGTCAACAGGAAAGAACTCCTACGATGTCTTCACTGTCAGATATGGAAGATTGTACCTGGTGTACTGCCTTTCATAGCTTTTCAACAGCTTGCGAAGTTAGACAACATTTTCTGAGGCATCTGATAGCCTTTCATACCCTTCAGAAGGGTCGACAGTCAGGATTTAGCTTCAGTTGTGCAGTTCTCCTTCTGATTCCCAGGAAGATGTAGTTCCCCTTCTCCCTGACTGGGGAAGCTATCCACTGAAGTACAGCAAAGCTGTATACAAACTAGGAAAATTAACAAACAAAAACTATACTTAGTGACAATCAAGACTGCATCAGGATATACACATCCAACCCAAACCTCAAAAGCACAGAAATAAAGAGGGGAAAGACTGCTGTACTCTATCACACTTTTCCATTGCCTAAACACTGTTCGATAACACACTCTGAAAGGCTTTCACTTCCACCTTTGGAGGAGGAAAAAAAAACCAAACACAAGCCTCCTGTGTTTTAAACTTCAAATACAAAGATCAGCGCTTACTTCCACACATTTCATGCATGTTAACTTATACTGCCTTAACACTAGAAAAAGTCTGTGTTTGAGTGCAAATCTAACAGTGATAGACGGTCGTCTAATCTTTTAGAAATGGCAGTGAAAGCCTTTGGAGTGTGCTATCAAACAGCATTATAGACAGTATGAAAGTGGAAATGAATATAGAAGTCCTTCCCTCTAACTTTATATTCTATACTTTAGAGTGGGTGAATGGAGGGAGTGTAATCCAACGCAATCTTAGACACTAAATATAGCTTTGTCTGTTAATACTGATTAGATACGTATTAAATTTACCAAAATACTTCATTTTCTTCTTGTTCAGAAGTGATTCATAGATTGCGGTTTGAGCACTACCCAAAGTTTCCATAGTATTCTAACACGCTGCTCTGGAGCAACAATCCACTCATAAGAATAGCTTGTAACTCACAATAATGTTATTTACTACATAAAACAGGTATTCAACTTCCAGGAAAAACTGCAATTACTCTTATTTGCTTTCTGGCTAAAGATTGTGTGTGTTCAAAACCTAGTTAATACAGCAGAAGCTGGAATTGATCTGGCTAGTCTGCCACCTGCAGTAGGAACTGTCAGACAACTTGGAAGTACTGGGGAAGAAGGAAAAGAAACTTAGTTTAGAGCTGCATCTAGTATTTCCTTCTATAAGGAAGGTCAGTTCTCAAGAACTGATATTTTAATTCATGGCAACGTGTAAAGTTGTCTTTGAAATTAATTTCTATGAAGTAAAAAAAAAAAGCAACTCATGTGAGATAGGTTCATCCATGCACTTATTTCAATTAGATGTTCTTCACAAATAGGAATTATCCCTTGTCCTCACAGCTACTGAAATCAGACAAGGATTCTACTCTCCATTTCAGCATAGAATCATCTTTAAGAATCTTTACCAAATAGCATATTCCAACTTCAAAAATTATTTTGAAGTATTTTTCATCTCAAGCATTTACAATGACTGACACTGAGTAGGAGTTACTTGAAGGAATATCTCAGAGAAGGAATTTTGTGAGAAAAGCAGGCATAACAACTCCAGATCTGATAGGAGGTTTCATTACACCTTAAACTTCACAAGACAAAGTCTCCAGTCAGACTACACTTAGAAGAATAAGAGCTTTTCTAGAACATTTTTACACATCTAGGATGAGACTTTCAGCATGTGATAATCACTGCAATTACACCTGTAGTTTCTAATTTTATTTCCAAGAAAAAATGGCCTCATGTTTTCCAGTCAAGCATGTTGTAAACATTCTGAAACAGCCCTTACTTTAGTTTTCCTCTAACAGGCCTCCTTTCACGGTGTCAAAAATGTAAGCCTCAGGACAGACATTGTTTGCAAAATGCCACAATCACCAGGGTAGTTATCTTCCACCCACGATCAGAATAACTCCTTATTTTAATTTCAGTTTCATAGGTGACAGTATGGACTGTATTGGCTATTCACGTGGGACAGCCAGTGTTTCACTACATAGTATGTGTTCAAAGTTCAAAGGCAGTTCAATCTGTCTGAACTGGAACCAAGGGATAACTAAATGAGGAACTATCAATTTCGCTTTTGAGAATTTTCTTCTTACGTTTTTCCACTGGAGTTGGATGAAAATACTCAACAGATAGCCTTCCAATATTGTCTGTGGTACAGTCTAAGGCAGGCTATGTTATGTTTAAATCTAAACGCACTTTGTGATTTGGTTTACACTACATTTTCTTCATGATGCAAGAGTTCTGAGAAAACAAGCTTCTGTCCACACAACCACAAATATTTTTTTATGCAAAGCTAAGGGTTCTTCCCTACTTCCAAATGATTACTAGCTAGAAATGAAGATGCAATATTAGTGACTCATGCGATTATTTCCCCCCCTCTCTGCCTTCTCATCTCCCTTTCCCAAGCCAGAAAGCAATTCTATTCTGTTCAGTAGAAAGGGAACCAACATAAACAGGTGATAAGACACCTTGAAACATTTAAAAGCTACTAACACACAACCAAAGACGTACCTAACAATTTTGTTTTGTTAGATAAGGCTAATTTTGTGAAATGAAGATACTACATTATCATCACTTAATTGGAAAAAAGATGGGACAACAGTTTAAAAGATACAGTCTTATAAAAGCTGTAGTTAAGATTCCATCTAAATCCTTACTTTTGGACATTTGAGCAGTGTGTATCAGGTGTAAGACTGCTATGCTAACAAGGACAGTCAATACTAATTGCTTCATTTCAACAGAATGATATAATACAATGAATGTAGAAGGCACAGAAGCAAATGGATTATTGAAATAGCTTCTAGGTGTTCTATAGTATAAATTACCTCTAAAACTTGAAAATGAAAATAGAAATCCTGGCATTTCGAAAAAAAAGCTCTATTAGCAAATTTTAAATTTTATTGATGCTTCAGATACTTGTATCTTTACAGAATGACTTCTGTGAATATTTCTGATTCTCTAAAGCTCTTTTTTTCCTCGCAGTTTGAGACATTCCTACATGGTTATGCATCTTGAAGTACATCTCTGACAGACTTGAGAAAAATAAATGCATTGGGTTGGACTGCTCTGCAGAACTCCTACGCTTAGAACTCTTAGGCTTCCCAGGAAAACCTTCTAGATAAAAACAGAGAGGATTTCTAAGGTAGTATGGATAAGGCAGCCAAAAGATTCTTCACTGAAAGGAAAGCAAAGGCAAAAACATGTTTACCCTACTGCAAGTGGTACTGACTGCCTTACTTGCAGTGCTAACTGTACAACAATCAAAACAGCTGATACAGAAAAAAGCAGTGACACAGCGGCTGATTTTATACAGTTCATTTTCTTAAACATTCATCTACTCCAGATGTAATACATAAGCAGCAGCTCAGCCAGAATCAAATTTTTTGGAGCTCTACCACGGTTAGATGACATGACCATATCCCTTTTATTTCAGACAAAGAAAAACAACACAAAAACATGATCTTCAGTATTAAGAGTAAAATTTTGACTGAGAAGGACAACTACAACTGCAGAAGATTTCTTTGCCCTCGGTTCCATTTTAGTCACATCCTTGAATCAGATTAGGAAGACCTCCAGTGTTTCACCTTCCATAAGTTCTGTTTTCTCACCTCCTTGCTTTTTAAGATGAGTATCTCTTAAGTTAGATAAACATTCACACTCAATTCTAAGCATCTTAGGAGAGACTGAGCTATCTTTCTGAAAAACCTTATCCTTATTTCCTGCTCTTTCCGAGAGGTAGATGAAGATCTCATTTGAGTCAGCAGCTGAATGTGGTTTATAAAGAAGGTATACCTGCACAGATCACAACCGCCACTTGCAAAGCAGGTACTATACATTTTTTTTTTTTAATAACCTCCTGCAAATTTTCTACAGAAGTAATCAATCCCCTTGGTGAAAAAGCTTAACACTTCATGCTGACTCTGATGATATAGAATGAATAATTCAGAGATATCAGATATAAGACTAGTAAATATTAGACTGCCTTAAAAGGAAAAGTATACATTAGCACAATTGACTAATGAAACATGGACATGGCCTAGTTTATGTGCACCCATGCATTACTTCTCCCAGGTTATTAGGCAGTAGCGAAAATATTTCTAATGTCTAATATTTCTGCTATCCATTTCTGTTCCTCAAAGACCCAATGCCTCCAGTTGGACCTCAGCATTCTCTGAGAATGCTCTCTAAATCCCATGAGAAAAGCACTGAGAAATATAACTTCAGAAAAATCAAATTTGATTTATGGGAGGAAATTTTCATTCAGGATGGTAACCTTGTATATTTCACCAAAATCTGTTTTTCCAACAATTTTGAAAAAGATAAGGTACGAGGCATCGTCTTTGAAGCAAAAAAAAAAAATCCCTTAGTATAGTCATTCTTAAAATTCCAGATCCAGGGAAAACAATCTATTTAGCACTTTTTTCTTTTTATAGTTTAAGAAAAAAAATCTTCTCTGTAGAGAAGATGGTCAATCTCCCATTTATACCGCCTGAAACAAGTCCCGGGATTTCCTCATGACAGCTGAACTTAAATCATGACTCAGAACAAAGATGTGTGTTTTTGGAGGCCTTATCATAATGGCTGACACAAAGGACTGAGACTTCCATTTGCTTTTCTGTGCTATTACATAACATAACGGATTACAAAATTTGGTATAACCAAGAAAGACAAATCACAAAGCAAAAAGTTTAATATCCTCAATTATGGTTCAGATTAATAAAAAGCAATTTCAGATTTGGCTAGTGCACAACTGCCAGTACTAGGAATTAGAAGAATATATAAATAGGAATAAAGAAAGTATTTCACAATGTAGTTCATCCATATTTGGCAGTGAAACCAAGAAACATCTGAAGTTATTTGATTCTCAAAGTTTGTAGCTTACTCATTTCTTAGTCGAGAATTTCTGTATCTTAGAGATTGCCAAATGCATGAAGGGCTGTCTACCTCCCTCATTATCTGTTTAATATTATAAAATTAAATAATTCTAATTTGCATCCGAGAGATAAGAATATTTCTATGCTTCTATTTTGCACAGAGCCTATAAACATGCTTCTGCTTCCAAATAATTATAACCATGTAACTGTGTATACATACAACACAAGAAACAGTTTATCACCCGATGTTCTTTTCTAGCCTGAAAGAAAGATCACTGATCATAGCTGAAAAGGTTACCTGGATCTGGGCTCTGTTTCCAGCTGTTATATTAGATATTGTCCAGCAGGCTTCCTTTTTGATAGATTCTTTAGGGCTGCTTAGCAAATGCAGTAAACTCTGCAGGGCAGAACAATTTAGAATTACCTGAACACAAAAGAAAAAAGAAAAGCACATCTTAGAGGAGATTTAGGATAGAGAATCACCTTGAGAAAGAAATACAGAGTCTTCAAAAGCTAGAAAGCATATGCCATTAAGATATTCCTAAAACGCTTTAAAAGATGAAAAATAAAAATAAAAGAGCAATAACTAAGAAATAAATGCTTGTATTTTACATCTAGAAAAGCTAACAAGCAAAAAAACTGAGTAGTTTAAGTAACATAGGATTTCATAGAAACATAGAATGGCTTGGGTTGGAAGAGATCTTAAAGATCACCTAGAGCCAATGCCCCGGCCATGGGCAAGGTTGCCACCTACTAGATCCAGTTACCCAACCTGGCCTTGAACACCTTCAGATATGCGGCATCCACAGCTTCTGTAGGCAGCCTGTGCCAGTGCCTCACCACTCTCTAAGTAAAGAAATTCCTCCAACTTAAAGTCATAGAATCACCAGGGTTAGAAAAGATCTCCAGTGTAATCTAGTCCAACTGCCCACCTACCAACAATATTTCCCCACTAGACCACATCCCTCAGTACTACATCTAAACATTTATTGAACACCTCCAGGGACAGTGACCCAACTATCTCCTTGGGCAGCTGGTTCTAGCACCTGACTATTCTACTGGAGAAGAAATTTTTCCTAATATCCAACCTGAACCTCCCTGGTGCAGATTGACACCATTCCCTCTAGTCCTATGGCTAGGTGAAGTGGGAGAAGAGGCCGACGCCCACCTTGCTGCAGCCTCCTTTCAGGCAGTTGTAGACAGTGAAGAGGTCTCCCCTGAGCCTTCTCCAGAGAGAACAATCGCAGTTCCCTCAGCCACTCCCCGTAAGACCTGTGCTTCGGACTCCTCACCATCTTTGTTGCCCCTCTCAGAATGCACTCAAGGGTCTCAATGTCTTTCTTGTAGCAAGTGGCCCAAAACTGATCTAACCTAATTCTCTCTTCATTTAATTTAAAACCGTGTCCCCCCTGACCTATCACAATCAGACCAGAAGTATGAGAAGTATGTGCCCCTCCCACTTATAAGTTCCTTTTAAGCATGAGAAAGCCACAAGGAGGTCTCCCCAAAGCCTCCTCTTCCCCAGGCTGAACAAGTCCAGCTCCCTCAGCTTTTTTTTTTTTTTTTTTTGCAGGATTTCTGATCTTGGAATCTGTGAACTCCCTACCTTCCCTCTCTCCCCCCTTCCATCCTCCAACTCCTCTTCAGTCTTTGGACATGTTCCTAAAAACTTTATTTAGCAAATTAAGTACCTGGGGGGGGGGGGGGGGGGGGGGGGGGGGGAAGGTTATGGTTCAGCATTTATCAGATATCTGTCAGGACAAGAAAGACTGGATTTCTTTTTCTTCACATATACTACCTACGTTTTTGGCCAATTCCAAGCACTGGCCATTATTAATTGTTGGAAATGAGATATTACAGAAGTGTGCGCTCTGAGGATGCATCACAAGAACAGAATATCCCACACTCAAAGGGATCGACAAGGATCATGAGTCCAACTCCCAGATACACACAGAACCACCCCAAAAAAATCAGACTGTACGTCTGACAATCCTGTTCAAATGCTTCTTGAACTCTGGCAGCTTGGGTCCATGACCATTGCCCTAAGGAGCCTGTTTTGGTGCCCAACCAGCTTCTGGTGAAGAACCGTTTCCTGATAACCAATCTGAACTTCCCCTGTCCCAGTTTTGCACCATTCTCCTTGGTCCTGCTGCTGTCACCAGAGAGCAGAGATCAGTGCTGCTCCTTCACCTCCCCTTGTAAGGCTGGGCTGAGGTCTCCTCTTGGCCTCCTCTGCTCTGGGCTGAACAAACCACAGAACCTCAGCTGCTCCTCATATGTCATCCCCTCCAGACTCTTCACTATCTTTGTAGTCCTCCTTTGGGCACTCTCCAATCGTTCTATGTCCCTGTGGTACTGCAGTGCTCAAAACTGCACACACAGTGCTTGAGAAGAGGCAACATCAGTTCAGTGTAGAGTGGGAAAATCACTTCCTTCAGCTGGCTGGCAATGCCATGTTTGATGCACCCCTGGATAGGGTTCATATTCCTGGCTGCTTGGGCACATTGTTGACTCACATTCAACTTGCTTTTGGTCAAGACTCCCAAATCCCTTTCAGTAGGGTTGCTGTCCAGCATCTCATCCCCTAGTCTGTACACATAGCCAGGGCTGCATCTTCCCAGGTTCAGAATCCAGCACTTGTTCTTGTTGAACTTCATGTGATTGGTGATTATCCAGTCCTCTGATTTGTCTAGATCTCTCTGCAAGGCCTCTTCACCCACAATGGAGTCAACAGTCCTCCCCAGTTATTGTCAGACAACTTGTTCAAAACACCTCTAGTTCTACATTCAAGTCATTTATGAAAACATTAAAGAGAACTGGCCCTAAAACTGAGACCTGGGGAACTGTGCTAGTGACTGACCACCAGCCTGATGTAACCCCATTTACTATTACCCTTTGAGTCTAACTCATCAGCCAATTGCTCACCCATCACATTATGTTTTTGTATAGCCCTATCAGATATTTTGTCCAGAAGGATACTGTGAGAAACAGTATCAAAAGCTTTACTTTTGAAATCCAAAAAGATAACATCAACCATCCTCCCTTGATCAACTAAATGGGTGACCTTCTCATAAAAGGAAATTAAATTAGTTAAACAGGATCTTCCCCTTATGAACTTGTAGTGACTCTGATCAATGACCACACTGTCCTTCAGTTGCTTTTCAGTAACACCCAGCACAATTTTCTCCAAAATTTTACAAAGCACTGAAATGAGACTCACAGGCAGGCCTGTAATTACCAGGATCTTCTTTCTTGTCTTCCTTGAGAATTAGAACAACATTTGTCAGCTTCCAGTCAATGGAGACCTTTCCAGATTGCCAAGATCATTGAAAAATAGAGAGTGGTCTTGAAATGCCACTGGTCAGCTCTCTGTGTACCCTGGGATTTGTTCCATTAGGTCCCATGTACTTTATATACACTTAGGTGCAGTAGCAAATCCTGCACAAGTTTGAGGTTGGCTGAGAGTTGATCCTTACCACAGTCACAGTCCTCCAACTCAGAGCACCTGAGATGCCACAGTCCATCATCAGACAGAGGCAAAGTAGTCATAAATGCCTACTTTGTTTGGGCGCACTACAAACAGGGACATATTCTTACCAGGATATGAGCCCATGTTATCTCTGGTCCTCCTTTTATTATTAGCATATGAAATGTATCTATATATATCATCCCCCACAATATTGGTCAATTTCTACTCTAATTCTGCTTTAGTCACACAAATTTTCTCCCCGCAAAGGCAAACAATATCCCTGTAGTATTCCCATGTTTCCTGACCTTGCTTCTAGTAGCCATACAGGTTTTTTTTCCTAAGCTCTAAAAGATCCTGTTCAGCCAAGCCGTCTGTCCCATCTGCTTCACTTCCAGCATTCTAGGATTGCCTGTTTCTGTGTTCTCAGGAGGTGGTACTTAAGAAGTAGCCAGCACTGATGGAAGTGTGCATTTGGAAGGCATTTTTCTAGAGGACTTTACTAACTTGTTACCTGAGCAGCCTGAAATCTGCTCTCCCCATATCAAGAGTTGAGGTTTTGGATGCAGTTTTCCCATCACCAAAGATTTTCAATTCAACTACTTAATGGTCAATATGGCCAAGAAGGCCACCAACCACCACTTCACCCATGAGACCTTCTCTATTCACAAGCAAAAGATCTAAGAGAGGACACAAACCTTTTTCAGGCAGCTGCCTTGTATTTTGTTCACATATTCAGAAACACGTTTACTGTCAAAGCTGGACTCTTCTTTCTCCCTCACCGATCTGGTTATGGATTTTTTGTGCATCTTCTGGATCCCTCTTTGTCATATGCCATAGCCTCCATGCAAGACTATCTTCCTTTAATTATCCTTAGAATTTTAGAAACATTTTGGTATGCTCCTCTTAAAAAAAAAAAAACAAAACCAAACACCTGCATGCAGCTAAGTAGTTGAAACATTTTCTTGAAGTGAAACCAAAGATTCCATAAAGTGAAATGTAGTATTTAATTATCTGCCTTACACATAACTGAGTGATCATCCCTTATGGTTTTATTAAAAAAAACAACAAACAGCTATGTTATCAAAATGTATCTCAATCACACTTACAACCAATCTGAAAAACAGTCACTAAAAAAAAAACCAGAACACCGCCTACAGAATCCAACCACAGACTATGAATAAACATTATTAACACTGTAACCTCCTCACCCAGCACTAGTTACAAAATACTCAAACAGTATCTTGCTGTTGCTAACTCATCTTTATGTCTGATCTTCTTGCCACAGAACTACAAAATTCAAACGGATACGTTTATATAAACCAATAATTATTGAACACACCTCAAGGTTAGGAAGTTGGATTTTAACTTTAGCATAATTCATGTGGAAGAAGTAATTCAGTGCTTTGTGTGGGTAATCAGATACTATCAGTTAATTGTTTTTCCTCAAGCTCTTCATGTCATCTAAAATCCCCAGCTACTAACACCATCACCTGGATGTCCATCTCAATGCCTCCACCACACACACCTTCCCATTTTCAGCTACCACCGCTTCCTGATCCTATTTCTGCCATCAGCTTTAATAACAGTTAACAGCCCACCACAGCAAGCCTGCCTGAGCCTGTGACTTCAATCCAATTTGCTTGTGCATTTGTCTGACAGCTCCGCATCACACAGGCATGCTTTTCATGCCTTTTAGTTTGTGAACAAGAGGTGGAGGCCAAAAGTCAGCAAAGCTTCAAAAGCAGCAGCCTACTCTGTACTTTTCTTTCACATATTACCAGATCCTCACAAAAGAATGTCAGAATACACAAAAAAATGGGAAAAGTTTAACAAAAGGTACAGTAGATGAAGCTCATAATAGGATTTTCTGCTCTGCTTGCAAGAAAGGTTGCCACCAGTCAGTGGACCACGAATAACATGTATACATGGCACAGACTCTGTTTCCACTGATTACAAAAATTAATAGGAACTGCCACTTCTTGCAAAGCCTACAAATCAGTAGGTTGACAACTATGTACCTCTGAGGCAACACATTCCTGGCTCCCAGTTTAACTCCAACACAATGGTGTGAGCCACTGCTTCTTACTTCTCCAAGCACATGCCCAGACTGTTACATATCATCAAAGATCTCACCACACTGTTTTGGTACATTCATCACAGACTGTCACTGGCATCAAATCCAACAGGCTGTCAATGGCCCCACCACACTACATCACTCAGTATAAAATTCAGCCTAAGAGGAAGACTGCTTTAAACAGAACAGAAAAGGAAAAATTCAAAGAGTATTGCACAGCTATATAACAACTCCAGACACAGCAATACAAGAATAAATAGCAGTTCAGGAAAAGAAAACCACTACATACAGCAATTAGTGTCAATCTTTCAAACTTAAAAAGGAACAGGTACAGGTACTTGTGAGTAAGTTACATCAATATTAACAGAGAAATGAACAGGGGTACAACACATGAAGAAGTGAATCCATACCTGGGTCTGGATATCATCTCCTGTGACAATATTCCCAACAGCTCGTAAGGCAGGAGATACTACCTTATAGTCGTTATGCCTACAATTACCAAGATTGAGATGTTAACCATCTTGAATCACCTTCATCTTCACATCTTCAAGGAAGAAACATTTGCCAGGGAAAAATATGCCAGCTAAGACTGACTTATCTACCATTATATGAATCAAATCCCTTTTGATTTTAAACTAATGGCAACTCATTCTCGAGTTCAAAACTTTTAGGCCCTAAGATATCATTCAGCAACATAAAAATTGAAATATGACACTACTATAATACAAGCACCTCACAGTACAGGCATCTTAGGGAGCAGAAAAATCAACTTGAAGCATGGAGCATGCTTAACGTAGCATGCACAAAGGCAGATAATGAGACAGAGGAACACGGGCAGAAGAGCTGCATTTAACTCAAGCACATCCTCAGCCAGACATTTAATCATATTCTGTCATTAAATGCATTTGCACAGCATCTCCCCATTATCATTATTAAAGGAAAAGTAAATAATTTTTTCAGAAATTAAAATACTTAATAAAAAGGTACTTTAAGTAATACATTCTATTCAATAATTCAGCAGACTGCTTTTTCTAATAGCCTTTTTAATTTACATCATGGAAAACTATTGTTTCTTGTTCTTCTGTATATTTTACAAAAATGCAGCTGCTACATGTTGGAAAAAACAGCACACGAAAAGCTCCACCATTCCTGTTACTCATGACAAATAGAGAGGACTGATTAGAGACAGGTTAAATTATAAAATTCAGATTGTTTTCATTCTTAGAAAATTAATAAATTTCAAGATATATCTAATTGTGCTTTCTGGTGCAAGAACCATGAGTTTAGGGAAAAGAGAGAATAATGCATTTACTCAGAACAAACTTCTTACATCAGCAATTCCACAAGTCTTCTGCAGACTCCTGCATCAATCACAGCCTGGATTTTATCGTTGGGGCCATCAGACAAATAGGACAAAGCCCAGCAGGCATCAGCTAATACATCTGTATCGTTGACAAAGAGCAGCCAGGAAAGCACACTAAGACAAGGCGAAACCTGTAGAACAATATAAGAGATGCATAGATTATGCAATCATAAGGGCTGGAATATCTATTAACATGTCAGTTAATTCTGTATGCATCATTACAAAACCACACACTAGCATCACAATCCTGAATATCTGGCAAATTTCAGACTTCAGCAGCACTTTGGTGTAGGGCTGCAACTACGCTAGCAGAGAGGAACAAGCAAGCAGAAAAGCACCTAGAATTCTTCAGCCTCTACAGTACCATGTCTGCAAACTTAACCTCAAACTTCTCCATCAAGGCATGCCGTTCTCTGCACTAAAGAAGCCAAGATGCAGAGTTTTTCTCTACTGTGCAATGAAATTAACAAATAACCAGGAGGCAGCAATATCAAAACAATGGTTGTGAACGTCTGCCAAAAGAACAAAAAACATTCAGAAGCTTAATTTGTAATAAGCGCACCATTGTTTCAGAGAAATTCAGAAATATTTCTGTGTAGTTTAAGCTTAACCATTCTTACTTCTTCTTTGGACATCTACACCTCACAACACATTACCTTAAAAGGAACACATTTCTTACCTTGGCAAAATCTGGAGGAGGATTTTTCCCTCTGCAGAGATTGGATAGAGCCCATACAGCATTTCGGGTCATAGTGATACGATTCTGTTTTGAAAGTAATCTAAAACAAACAAATTCAAAAGTTCACAAATGCACATTCAAAGCTAGGCAACCCAGTATGGCCAGCTGCCCAATTCATTCACATGAATTCAGGCCTATATTTTAATCGATGTCAGGGGAAAACATGCTAGAATCTTTTTCCATAAAACCAGATCCTGAGGAAAATTACGCTTCACAGCTGGATACTAACATTCACATTAGACCTTTGAATCCTACTACAGCATCCCAAACTGGTCTCTTTCTGAAGTTCTCACAAGATGACACATACACCATCTGCAGGATTCAGTTTCTGCTGCATGAGACACAGGAAGGACAATGGTGTAACGTACTCTAATACAGATATCTTCATGATATCTGCGTGCCACAGGACTACCACACTGGTCAAAGCTGCTTCAGTCTCTGGCATATTGTGCATTTCCTTATCTGAGATTAATCCTAGCACTGCTGCTCGTTAGTTAAGTCAAATACAATGCAAAGTCTATCTGGAGCACTTTCCAGACAGCTTAAAAACAACTAGCCAATAAATCCACAGAAAATTCTGATTGATTGTCAGAACATTGTCTTTCATTATGCCTTGATCAAATACTTCAACAAGTTGTCCAGAGTCGTTATGGAATCTACCTTAGACATTCCAAATTTGACTAGTTAAGTGGCTGAGCAATTCTGATCACACCTGCCATGAAAAGAAGGTTTGACTAGACAACCTCCAGAGGTCGCTTCCAACTTAAATTACTCTATGATTCTTATTAGTTCCAGGCATCCACCCACCGTGTAGAACAAAATAGCTCCAGCTTAGCTGGTCTTAACACAATTCCTTTTTAGTTCAGTTACAAAATAAGCCCTCAAAAATAAGCCTAATTAGTCCACAAAAAAAAAAATTATTTTTCAAGGCAAAACAAACTTCACTCTTATCAAGCACTTGCGTAATATTCTGAAGAATGTATTAAAACAGACTTACTGCAGTAAGGGAGGCAGAATATTACAGTCCAGTACATAGTCTCTGCACATTGTGCTGTCTCCAGCAATGTTGCCAAGAGCCCATACTGCCTGCAATAAAAACAGAATAGTAATTGTTTTTATTTTCACAATTCAAACCATTTAGTATGTGAATTAAGAGTGGGAGATCATCTCTGTTCTCACCATTATATCCTGGACAATACACAAAAGGGGAATGCATTCTGGTTAAGAGTTGCAAATATACACCCAAGCTCGTTAAATTATTCAGGAATGTTTACACAGGTCTAAGTACCCAAGCAGTCAATGGGTATGTCACCAAAGACTGCAGGCAGTCAACCTTACTCTGTCCACATGAGAGCTCCTCACCTTAGGCTCAGTAATGCACTAATTGTACATGCCCCCTGGTTCAAGTCCAGATGGTTCATAGCACACGTCAAGCAGGTTTGTATCTACCCAAAAATGTGTACAACAGCTCATATTAGTATTTCCTAGGAAGCCATAAAAGCATGCATTGTTTACACAGTCACATTAAGAACACTGATAACAAGGAAGATGGAAAAGATGATTTAAATACAAAATAAAACAATATTCAAAAATAAAAAAGTTCAGATGGACATTGTTATATTTCTTTAAGAGAAAGCAACACAAAACAGAACCAGTATTGACTATTTAGATATATGCATGACAAAATGTAAGGACAATAATTTTCCCCCTTGGGCGTCACTGTTACCCTAACCCCTTATTTTGAGTAGTAAGACACAAAATACCAAAGGATGATTAAAAAAGCATGAAATCTATCTTACATAATACCAGAACGAAGGAATTCATTAATTTTGTTTAATATATTCAGGTCAAAAGGTGTTTCTGATATCACTTTCTACTAGTGTGAGAACTGTAACTGAGAAGAACTTAAAGAAAGCAGTCTATATCAGCAGAACGATTCACAGACATTTTACCACAAGAGTATGAAACTCACATGTTGTTGTATGTATTTTAAGTTAGCAGAGGTCTAAGTGACATATGAAATAGAATACCTTCTTAGTAGGTAAGAGCTATACAAAATCTATGCAACCACTGGAGATATCATGAACAGCAGCAGTTCAAAGTTTTTAAAAGGCAGTAAAAGAGATGCTACTCTACAATATAAGGAACTTTTCTTCCAGCCTCTGAAGTTCTCCCCCCAGTCACTCTAAAGGCCCAAAAGATAATATTCTCTAAAAAAATTAGTACAGCTAAAACAAAATAAAATGAATACAAAAAAAAATCTGTACATACATATTTAACTATATTCAGTTAGCTGCTAGGTACACAAAGGACTTACCCACAATAATGCGATAGATTGATCAACTGATAGATCATAAGTCCCTAGACTGCAAGTTGTTAGAGACTAGGAGACTATTCTGGGGAAGGATTTGTTTTGTTCTCCTACTGTTTTTCAGGCTTTTGCTGTCAGCCACAGTTAGAATACCAAATCATACTGAGCTTTGCTGTGACCTTTGTCACTACTAATTCTGTGTCCCTCTAAAGCTAATCAAGAAAGCTTATTTTTCATTCCAGTTGTTACTGTTTTACAACTGTTCCAACAATAGTTTATCTGAAATTAACCTGTAATGTTGGGTCCAGCAGCCTCATAGATTCAACATGGAAAAGACAGCTAAAAGAAAAAAATTAACCTAAGAGACAGAACTTATACCAGCTCGTCTAAAAATTCATTTGTATTAAAACTGTCATTAGACATGCCTGTTGCTCACTGCAACGCTTTCACTTCTGCAGTGACGTGACTCCCTAGGCACAAATCAAAAATTTCAGCAGGCTCTACACAAACATGTGAATCTTGGTAAAAACAGAGAGGGAGAAGGATGGCATCTTCGTGTAAAGATGCAACCTCCTTTTCTGGACAGTCTTATGTCCACTGAAACACCCTTGGAGGCTGTACTTCACTTATCTGTGACCCTGCTTCTGCCATTATAGTAATACTTGTTTTCAGATTTAACAACAGCAATAATCACTTAATACAAATGTCTACTCTGACCTTGTATGACAGACTGGTTTTGTAACTGCAAAACTCTCAATCTCTCATTAGAAAGTCTAGCCAGAGAAGTCATAAAGCATCTTTACCGTTTTCCTACTCTTGATTTTGAAGGGCAGAGAAGTCTGTCTCAATAGCCTGATATCACAGAAGCTGGTAACAATGTTAGAAGAAATTCTAGCATTAACAACTGGTAGCTCTGGATAGTACAAAAGATGAAAAGGAACTGAAATACCTTCAGCCAAAGTATGCAGAGTTAAGTTCAAATATCTTTCCTCGAGAAATTGTTTCAAGTCTTCTGATAAACAAGGAACATAAGTCAAGCTCATTCAAACTTCTCTCACCAGACACTGCTATAAGCACAAAGCTACCTCATGGTTTCCACAAAGACACGTGAACAGTGACAAGTGTCTTCAGCTTTTCTGTCTGAATAATGTTCAGTAATTTTCACTGATGACTTTCATGCACTCATCAAGATGCAAATATCTTGTTTGCCATAACATTATGGTTTCATTCTGTACATCCTAAATCAAAGAATCATGGAATTGCTCAGGTTGGAATAGACCTTAAAGATCATCAAGCACAACCACAACTTAACCATACTACCCTAACTCTAACAGCCCTCCACTAAATCATGTCCCTGAGCACCACATCCAAATGATTTTTAAACACATCCAGGGATGGTGACTCAACCACCTCCCTGGAGAGCCTATTCCAGTGCTTAACAATCTGTTCAGTAAAGAAGTTCTTCCAGATATCTGACCTAAACCTTCCCTGCGGCTACTTGAGGTCAATTCCCCTTGTCCGGTCACCAGTAGGAAGAGAGCAACCCCACCCTCACTACCATCATCTTTTAGGTATTGGAAGAGAGCAATAAGGTCTCCCATCAGCCTCCTTTTCCCCAGACTAAACAGCCCCAGTTCCTTCAGTCGCTCCTCGTAGGGCATATTCTCCAAGCCCTTCACAAGCCTTGTGAAATTCAGTTTTTTAATCTTTTTAGATAGCTGCCAAGGTTAAAGAATATTTATTCCAGTAATCTCAAGAGTTTATTATTTAAAATATCAAACTCAAATAAATAAAATTAATTTCAATACTTTATCCACACCAAAACTCAAGAAATGAAAAGAACCTATAACTTCAAGGTCTGCAGATTTTTAACCAATATCAAGTTGTGTATAAATTGGAAATACAAATGTTGCCTTGTCAATTTACAGGGTGTATTTTTATAGAACAGCATAAATTTCCATGTACTGTTAACGATCAAACATGGGTTTTTACAAGTGTCCAGTTTATTTCACCTGTTATTAAACTCTAGAACTTTTACATGCAATGCTGGACAATATCAATAGTCAGTAACAGTACAACGCTAGTTTATAGAGTAATGTTGATCTATACGTTGCATTCTGTGAATAGTACATATGCTTTCTGACAACTCTCCCACTTTTCTCTGGATTTTGATAGCTCTCAGTCATGTATTTAAGTGTTTGAATATTTAAATCAAGACATAAGCCAACTACCAATACTGCATTAAGTTTGTACCTCTCCGTGGAACAGAAACATTCTGAATTAAGAATCAACACTTTTTCCACTTTTGGATGTTGACTTGGGAAACACATCTAATGCTGGGATGAAGGCAGCAAAAATTAGCTTTGCATACAAACACAACTGCACTAATGGACACAAGGAAAGATACCTGAGGGAGGAATTCCTAGAGATGATTTCTATTACATCCCAATGCAGAAGAAACCTTCCTATCAGAAGCCAGGATGTTCTAACTTAATTACTAGCATCTCTTCCAACCAGACAAAGTATTTCATACTCAGCCCTCAATTAGTTTGCTGGTTTTTCTTCCCCTCATTTTGAATATAAAGACCTAAGTTAGCAGGGGGTGCTGATGTATAAGCCAGAGAACAGACAGATACCAGATTCATAGGTCACTTCTGCCAAATAAACACTGGTTTGTAACAGCAATACAGCTAGAAAAAACACTGAGGTAAAAACGAAGTGTTGCTTTAGCTGAAAACACAAACATCTGCAAAGGAGAACAGCCATGGGCTACTGCCATGGGCTACTCTTCAGATACAGAGCAGAATGACACACCTGTCACTGCAAGATGATCCCAAGAGTTTCAAACATAGAACATAAAGTTTTGCCCGGTTTTTGATGGAAATTCTATGCACATCCAGAAAAACCAAGTTAACATCTAGGTTTTAAGTACAGCAGGGCACTCAGGATAGAACTACAGCTAAGACATTGCTGAAGCTACATCAATGTCAAGCATTTCCACAGGGCTTTGATGAAGTCCATCAGTATAAATAATTTCAGGCTGGCTTCTCTAATTTTCAAGATGCGTTTTGGAAGAAAAAAATGGGAGGCGGGGAAGACATACAGCTAGGACATACGCCATTGACTAAGTTTAAACAACAGCATAACAGAAGTTGAGGAGAAGAGTGAGAAAGGCAAGGAGGGACAGAGAGATGTAATCAATACATTTTTATAAATAATGGAGATGTAGCTTCTGTCACAATTTCAGTTTCTTCAGTGGGGAAAAAAAGATGTGAAACGGTTTCAGATCACTAATTACAGGAAATACCTGAGATAGGCTGATATACAAAGCCAAAGCTGATAGGAATGGCTGACACACCAGAAGGCTGTGCTGCCATTCAGCAAGACCTGGACAGCCTGGAGAGTTGGGAAGAGAGGAACCAGATGAGGTGTAAATGCAGAGTCTTGCACCCAGGGAGGAATAACCACATGTACCAGTACAGGTTGGGGGATGACCTGCTGGAGAGGAGCTCCGCAGAGAGGGACCTGGGTGTACTGACGGACAACAGGTTGGCCATGAGCCAGCAGTGTGCCCTGGTGGCCAAGAAGGCCAATGGCACCCCGGGGTGCATTAAAAAGAGCATGGCCAGCAATCAAGGGAGGTGATCCTCCCTCTCTAACTCTGCCCTGGTCAGGCCTCACCTGGACTACCGTATCCAGTTCTGGGCTCCCCAGTACAAAAAAGTCAGGGATCTCCTGGAAAGAGTCCAGCAGAGGGCCACAAAGATGAGAAAGGGCCTGGAGCATCTCTCCTATGAGGAAAGGCTGAGCGACCTGAGTTTCTTGAGCCCTGAGAAAAGAAGACTGAAAAGGGGTCTATAAATATCTAAGGTACAGGAGGCAAAGGGATGAGGCCAGACTCTTTTCAGCAGTATGTGACAATAAGAGAAGGGGAAAACGGTCACAAATTGAAGCACAGGAACTTCTGCACAAATGTGCGTAAGAACTTCTTCACATTGAGGGTGATGGAGCACGGGAACAGGCTGCCCAGAGAGGTTGTGGATTCTCCTCTGGAGATATTCAAGACCTGCATGGATGCCTACAGGTGCAGCCTGCTGCAGGGAGCCTGCTTTGGCAGGGGGTTGGACTTGATTCTCTCTAGAGGTCCCTCCCAACCCCTACAATTCTGTGATTGTGTGAAAATATGAAATAGCAGAGTTAAGGGATAGGATAATTAAATTGCAGCTGACATAGCTTAACGGGAAACATCTTGTGAAAAGACAAGATACAATTTCATTAAAATACATATTGTTTAATAAAGATCCTCAGACTCCTATAAAATCAACCATTTAGTATCACAGCAGAAACTTGCATATGCAAAAAACTGTCAAATACATTAGACTAAAACAGGCTTAAAAGTAATAAAGAACTACTGGAAGAATCATGATAAACTGGTACGTGTTCCTGAGCCACTAATATGGGAAGATTTTAATAAAAAGTTCAAGACAAAAATAGTGTATAATGATTAGCCAGTATGTCAAATTGAAATACAAAATATGAACTATTTTCAATTTATGGTATGATACATGTTCAAAACTGTATTACTGCTTACATTTCCTTCCACAAAATTACTACACCACTTAGCACAAAGAATGATCTACTTAATACAGCCTTCAATGTTACTTTTTCTCTTTTACACTCTGCATTATGTTAGTATGGCTAGATTCTGGCCTATGTGCCCTAAACATAGTTTTCTGTATTTTCCTATGAAGACACAATTTGTTGCAAATGCAGCAAGAGTTGCTTGCAAAATAATAATCTTCACGGTACTACTGCAAAAAGATACAAATCAGAGGACAATTAGAGGAGAAAACTTATGGCTAAAATGGTAAAATATTCTCCAAAATCTGGATTTCAGCCTGAGATGCTCAGAATCAAATACGTTCAAAAACATATTGCCCACAACTATAAAACAAAATGCAATAACTCACATTGAGAATTCAAAAAAAAAACAAAGAACAAGTATCCCACTTACCAAAAACTGATTGATTTTTCAGCATTAGACAGTAAGTGGTAGATAGATTTACCTCTAGCCTACAACAACCTTAATAAGAATCTCTGCCTTTTTTTTTCCATTCACTACAATGTGTACCAAGTTTAACAAACAGTGCCCCAGTGTGATAATTAAAAGCCTCCTTTACTACCCACTGATTTCTAACTAGGGCAACAATACGCTGAAAAAGATGAGAGTCATTTGGAAAAATACTCTGTAATTGTGTACTTAGAGCTACCCTGTAATATAGAAGTACAAGAGCTAACATTTATGTGCCTAATGCCTTTTATTTTTGTTAGATATTACAGTGAAGCATTCATTTCTCTTTTTAAAAGCTGCCAGAAAAAAAAAAAAATTCAAGCTGGCCTGCAATAAACTCAAAGTGAGCAGTCAGAAGGCTGCAACATCTACACCGGCAGCACATTATGTAAAGGCACAGGTAACATCACAGTGGTATCCTTTCCTACTTTAGCATAGCTTACCACAAAACAATTTGCTACTGGTAGTTACAGACTTGCTGATAACAGACAAATCACGGATTCAATAACGGCACTACACATAAACACATTTTCCAGTGGCTACAATCAACTCTACATGACTCCAGTATGAATTTAACCTGTCAACAGTTTATTGGAGGCAAAGCAGGTAGAATATTGATAAACTACTTATCTGTGACCCCTAAGCTCTTCTGTTAATTCACACACAGGGGCTGAAAGTGGCACAACTCATTCTAAAGCAGGCTGGCTCTTCCCACATTCTTCTCTGAACATTACCAAGAATGATCTAACAATCTAATAAAAAAGTTCTCTCTTGCATGGGAGATCATGGGCCACAAAATAATGCAGTAGCCCTTACTACTTTCAGTGTATCAATCATTCTTCAGGAATAGCACTCAGAAGTGGTAAATGAATTGGAAGATAATGCCACCAATTTCAACCTCCTCCAAAAAACAAACTCTAAAAAGCACTTTGGACATCATATAGCTGAGTCTGAATAGATTTTTTTATGTGGGCAGAACATGGCATCTCTCTGCTATTTTGGCAAGATCAATATCACATTTCTAATTTCTTCAAAAATAGACTAATTTCCTCAAATTAAAGAAAAAGGACAAAAATACTTATATCCTTGAATACAATTTTCTGGGGCACCCAAACTCTCTTCGAAAGCCTTTGTCAAAATTATCCAGCATGAGAGAGGCCACTGAAAATGGAAAGTTGCAGAGTGGAAAGCTACAAGCAACTTGAAGAAATGTGTCTTCTTGTGGAAAACATTACGCAGTCTTAAGTACGAGTGGCTCATTCTGTGCCAGCTATAAGATAGAAAGGTAAGTTACATAAAGCGATTCAATGCTTATGAGTTGGACTCCTCCAATCATGCATCTCAATACAGCCAAATGCAAGGTCAGACATCTAGGAGAGAGAATAGAGGGCACACTTACAGGATGGAGAACTGAGCCCTGGAAGCCAGTGACTCTGAAAAGAACAACGAATTATATTGGATAATTAGCTTAACTTGAGCTCACAGCAAGCTTATGTGGAAAAGAGTCCTCACAGACATCTGGAATATTCACGCAGGGAAGAATCAAGTAGAAATGAGTATTGGGTACTACCTCTGCAAACAGCATTGCTGGAACAGTACTACTTGGAATATCCAGAGCTTGTTATTTCACCACCACAAAAAGTTATTGAAACAAAGAAATGTTCAGAAAAGGATCAGCAAGAAAATTTTAAAAGCCAAAGAAATATCCATAGTAAGAATTAAGAGTTTAATTTCATTTGCTCAAGGAAAGATTAAGCTATCATCTGTAATTAACTACAAGAAAAAAACAGAGAGCTTACTGAGTAGACAGTGAAACAAGAGCTAACACCTGGGCCCAAAGCTAATCAAATTTGTATAGTACAGGTACTCATATTCAAGTTAGGATTACGCATTACTGAAAATGTGTTCATTAGCATGATTGATATTTCACCATCCTAAGTCTTCAAAGCAAGACTAGACGTCTTTTTAAAATACAACCTAGTTCAAACACAAGCTACTGCCCTCAATCAGAAATTACTGTAGTAAGTCTGTATGAATCTAATGTTTGGCCTGCACTTTACACTGATCTCTTTGTGTCTTAAAGAATATTGATTTGCTCTGTAAGAAAGGCATTCAAGTAGAATTTATGGACAAAGATTGCATTTATTCTTTTATTTCATCATTAAAAAAACAGCTAAGTAAGCAACTTCACTATCTTTTTCATTCAACAGACCTATAGCATGCTTGATTGCACTTCTGCCTCATTTTCCTTCATTTTTAGAGAACAACCTATAATTTCCATGCATGCTTTATCTTCAGGAGAAATAAATGTGAACTTTCCACCTCTGAAGTATTTTTTAAAACAAAGTTTCTTGAATTCCTCAGCAAGCAGATAAGTATTAACTCACTACAGATCAAAACACACTACCACATTGGCTGTGGTTAAACGTATCATTTCCAGAACAACCGAAAAACAGTACTTGCACCTTAGCACACACTAGGGAGAAAAAGACTTAGGCTGAACTTCCAGACACTACACTTCCTATAAAGGCACAAGACTTTCTTATAGAAAAGCCTTGTATTTTTATGTTAAAAAAAAAACACCATTCTTAATCTTTACCTGTTCCTGTACATCTTCAAACTCTGAACTAAGCAGCTCTATGAAGATGGGAACAGCTCCTGCTTGGATCACTATTCGAGTCTGAAGGGAATTCCCCGAGGCGATATTTGTCAGCACCCAGGCAGCTTCAAACTGAAAAACAAAATACAGAAGAAAGTTCACTGGGAGTCTTCTGTGTCATATCAAAAACAATGACAATGTGTCTTTAAAATAGAAAGAACTGGTAAAGATAAAGCATAATTGTTAATTATAACAGAAGATGAATAGTAAGAATCAGAGTTAAAAATTATCGTGATGACATGAGCTCAAAATTTCCAAAAATTCCATACAGCACAAGATCAGATTTGCTGTGGCTTCTCAACATATATTTATTTATTTATTTCGTCGCACAGTTACTATCATTTGTCTGCTAAAGAAAAAAAAATAATAGGCTCATCTTGGTATCTGTTTAGTATATTCTTTACGATTATTCTCATCATCACATAAGAAAAAGTTATTCGTGTATGGTTTAAATGATCATAGAGAAGAGTGCAGCTTTTTTAAACCTGAAAATCATTTAAGAAAAAAATGTGTACAGGGGAATTCCAGACAAATATGGCCTTCCTACCACTGATACTAGGAATTCGTTTTTTACTAGATATTCCACTAACAATACAGTAGAAACCTACAGAATAAAGACACATACAGTTTCATGTTCACCAACATAGGATAGTTTCCACTATTGGATGGATTCAATCCATCATACAAGTAATACCTGGGGAAAAAAAATACTTCAGCATTTCCTGAATGAGTTGGAAGTACCCTCCTTCTACAACTAACCTGAAGTCAGGAATACCTAGAACGGAATGTCCAAATTTTTTTTGCTTGTGCCACGTTACTGGCAACAAGGACAGAATAAAAGAACATTAAACTGGACAGAACAAAAACTTACACCTGCAGACCTGTGTGCTGAATAAACAATGAGATAGATTTGGTAAGAACAATTAAATACGTTTCACTGCTTTGTTATAAACTCTTTAGGTCAAGCCTATACATTTCAACATAAAGTGCTTTTTTGTTGTTCTTTGGACAAAAAAAAAAAAAAAAGCATGTTATACCAGTAAGGTCAGAAGAATCTGACACAGCTTACAATTACTCTTAAAGTATTTTAAACTAGCGAAGTATCCTCCAGCCTCATTTTCCCTTCCTGATCTTCTGTCCAACAAATATCATTCAATTTTCCCCTTAAATCTTAGACTTCCATGCTAGATATCCTGTAAGTAATAAAGATTCAATTTTTTTTTTAATAAAGAGATTGCTTAAAACCTTTCCATTGGAGTTCAGAACCAACAAACTGGCTAAATCTGATACATGCTCTTAATTACTGTGTGTACACTTCTCAAAAGCAACTAGCAGATCTTTGGAATTCTATTGGCCTCAATTTGGAAATAAATTCTATCTTTTCTCTATTTTGTAAGACAAGGAAAAAGTCCTTTTTGCATATTTCCATGCACCATATTTTGGCTTTCACAAGGCATTAACGAATTATTGCCTTACATATTTTGAAGGAACATCAATTTAGCCTATATATCACATTTAGCCATTAATTATTAACATTTTCTTTCATTATGAGATCAATTTCCTTCCATGTTATGCTAGCCCAGATGAAAGACTGCCAGGCAAAGGACAGCTGGAAATAAGACAGTTCTAAGGAGTAAGTCCAAAACGCATTAATTAAAATTGTAGCAGATACGATTTAGTTTTTCAAACCGAAGCAAGCAAGTTTCAGGGTTTCTCTGTGTTTTGTTCTTGTTTTCATGTTCAACTCTAATTCTAAACTCCTTAGAATTTAATCAAAACTTTATGTCATAATTCTGAACACTGAAAACAGTCTTCAGTACAAAAATAGACAAAAAGTATAGTTTAGCTTAATAGCTTTTCATCCTTTAAGTCTACCTTTCAAACTGTTTTTGTTACACAAGGAAGTCCAGGTAAACATCCCATGTTAGACATCACCCAATAAAACTCAGATTTCTCTCATTCTCTCCTGGCTGTATCAAAGGCTCAGCAATTGAGTTTATTATTAAGAAGCCCTCATAGTAAAACAGATGTGTTATCCTCATAAAGAAAAAGAAAAGTACAGCTCACTAAGAAAAAGTGACCACACTTTTTGCCTTATTTGCACCACCAAAAGCCTTCATAATACAGAAAGCTAGACATACTCATATTTGTATACCTGTAATGTACAGTTTTCTTTCCGTTTCAGGAACTCCACAAATCTTGCCACCACGCCTGGTGTGCTTATGACTTCGTCTATAGGGGGATTTGGTTCTATTTAAAACAAAATGGAAAGTTTAGATGCATTCATTTATTTGTTGGGGGAATTTCCTAAAAATCACTGCACCAAAGTAATACCCAATGACATGCTGATTTTTGAGAGTCTTATTTTCCGTTATACTGCTTTATCTATCTTTTTTTTACTAAAAGGCAATTAATTCAAAGGAAGACTTCATTTTAAATTTTGAAGTATTGCTATATCATGATTTAACAGTAACGCACTCATTAACCTAAGCATAAAAACTTGACAGCAGCAGATCTGCAAAATCACCTCGGTGCACATATGCACACAGCTCAACTTCCAGAAAGAATAACTTGTGAGCCATAGCGACACTAACTAAAATGATTAAACTTACATTACATATCACAAATTGCACCTGCATCACTAAAAGTTGTACAGGTTTCACAAATAGAAGTGACTGTCACGTATACCTAATTGGCATGTTGCAAGACAATTCTGCTTGGACCAAACTCTTCACCCAGAAATTTCTACACAGAACTTGATCTTCACTGCTGTCAAAGTCAAAACATATGCCAAGGACCACCCAAGGTTTTTCTGCAAGTAAGTTCGGTCCTTACCTTTAGAAAGGAGCTTTCGGAATTTCTGAGTGGCTGAAAGCTGCTGTTCTGGACTATTGGAGAAAATCATCTCAATCATATCGGAAGTGATAACAGCACTCTAGTATTCAGGTGGGGGGAGACAAAACAAGAGTGACAGAGAGCAAGAGTAAAAGAAAATTGAGGGTTAGTGGAGAAAAGTTTATAATATTTGCTAAAACTGTCAATTTTTTAACCTTATAGAGCAAAAAGCCAGATAAGAACTAAGAAGAACAATAAATGAGTCGTCATACATGTACAGATACATAAGCAGAATCATTCTTAAGTATTGTCTTTTTCCTAGAAGACAAAATTCAGAATTTCTTTAAGCTGTGCCACAAAAAATTCTCTTCAGAATCTCTCACAGGTATTTTCTCTCCTTTTTTTCTCATCTCCCATCCTATAAAATAACTGTAAAACTGTCAGCTTTAAGAAAAGATAGCATAAATTAGAATAGCAATTACAGTTATAAAAGAATACTGATTATGGTGTTGTTTAGATACCTGCAACATCTACATTTTGAGTTACTCTTATAACAAAATGTACAGGAACTGTCTTTTTTTTAAAGCACTGACAAACCTAATGCTTGTCATCATAATCAAATATAGCATTTATTTCCCTATAATATTGACAGTTTCCATTGATATGGCTAAACTAATCAGTGACTTTTTTTTATGACAGGGAAAATCCGACATTGTTTGATTTGCCTAAGCTAAATCCATGAAAAGACATCTAAGTGATGTTGTATTTTTTTCCCCTCTCTTTTTGATCCAAAACATTATAGTGCTCAGATCCAAGTCCTCAATAGACAGGAAAACAGGCAATAGTGCTGAAACACACTTTGTCTGTACTTGCACTCTCAGTAACACAACATAGGAAGTCTAGATTTTTGTCACAGAAACCAATAAAAGGGAATGAAAACACGAAGTTTTTCATTTTAGATCCTTCTTTTTCAGTACTAAGTCTTAAGACAATAAAATTAATACTTAAAATAGTAACCTGTGTAAGATAGCCTTTCCTTACTTTTCACCATCCTTTTATTTCATATAAATTTCTACACAAAGAATTAAAAGGCATTTAGGATTCATCTGATGTTTTAGGACTACCTTGAAGAATAAAACTATTTTCCATCAATTATTTATTATGTTGTTGATAGGTATTTCTGAGTAATTCTCATTGCCTAACCATCAGTAGAAATCATAAATAGTCTGATTTCCTTCAAAATATACTCTGAACACAAGAACAAGCATGAAGATCAATAGTCAGACTTTAGGACTCAGTGAAGATTGTATTTTAATTTATTCTTTCTGCTACAGGTGGAATCCCATAACATTTTTCTTTCCACATATAGGAGCATCATAAAGAAATGGTGAGAAGGCAGAAAAGCCTAATTTCCATTAGAAGGCAGCTTTCCCATGGGATGAAATTCCAGCTTGGAATGGAGTTCAAGGACATTAGCAGATAGCTAGGCAGGTCTAGTTATGTTTCCAACACTCTGATTTAAATTTTATTACTTGAAAATTTATTAACAGACTTCCAGCCAGTCTCTTTTTATTTACTCTTTCCTCCCATAATCTGTTTCAGGTAACTTCACTGAAACAGGTGTTTGAAATGTGAAAAGCTCTGAAAGCTCTTTGAATGCCATTCTCCGCACTCTTCTGCAATTCCGTTCCCTTAAACTGTGTAACAGACCTGCTCAGTTTCAACAAACAATATTCCTTTCTCAGCACTTACAGAAGTCATTTCCATGTTGTTCATTTGAGCCTCATGGAAGCCACCATCTGACATCACTTCCTCCTCCGCTTCTTCTTCAGCTGTTGCAACATTTCGGCGTTTAAATAACTAAAGAGAGAAAATGCATTTAATAAAAGCACTACAGAACCAAGAGTCAGCATATATATCTCACATACCATATCAGGCTGCAATAAAAATGATAATTAGTATCTCCTGAAATAAGCTAGAATACTGACACCACGACTCTTCTGGACAGTAAACAGGCACAGTTTAGTAACAGAGTAAATGAACATGGCTGTGTGTGAGAATATTCATTTGACATTTCTGGAGAATCTTCACTGATAATCCCTCCTTTTCTCTACTGCTAACTCTTCATCTATCAGCTACCTCTAGCTTCCAGGCAATTGCTTTCCTCCCTTCCCCAAAATGAGCAGGGGCTCAAAGACATGACAAACCACTGTGTATAACAGATCCCTGTGGAATAGACACTGAGACCAGAATAACTGAGTTCTGTGGCAGAGAGAGGACTTTGGGGGATAATCACTTAAGAATGGTTTAAGAAATGACACTGGGATGAACAAAATTTGGATGCTATCACGTAAAGGAGTTAGCCAGTTTGAAATGTTATTAGGAGAGCTAGAGAGGCTACAGTTTCTCCCTTGATCTAGCTATCTCACTGCAACAAACATTAGCGGTGATGAGAAGGGCTGGAGTGTGCTGCTTGCCTGTCAAGTTCCCTAATGACTCCAGCACTGAACCATGTCAGATTTGCACCACTACAGAGGACAGCCAAGACAGTGCCCCGACATCAATCTGCTGTTATGCGTTTCTCCAGAGAAATCTGGAAGGAAACAGTATGCAAAGCTGTTAAGTCTACATCAAACCTAGTTCAGTGACAGGCATCCCTGTGGAGTGCTGCTCCTTCTAGGCTACCATCCAAAGTGCTCGCCCAAGCCCTTCATACACTGCTGAAATACAATCCTATGCCAAAATTTATACACTGTTAATTTATGTGAAAATTCAGGAACTTGACACTGTTTTTGTAGGGTGGTTTGGCTTTAAAAAAAAAGAGCAAACTTTAGTAAAAGGTTAAATGAGTCTTCTCTGTAGAGGCTGAAAATGCAACGCTAAGACAATAGAACAAGGAATAAGAATATATTTTAAAAATGAATACATAAGGAAATTGTCAAGTCAAAGAGTAAAACAGGCTTCTTCACGTATATCAACAGCTCTAACCAGGAGATGCAATGCCAACTCTGGCATTCTCAATGCTAGTCAAGTATCTCACTGACACCCTCATGACCAGCATGCCAAATACATAAAAGTACCTGCACATTAGGTCTGAAATTGTAACAATAAAGGAACAAAAGAAAAGACTGCTTGCAGCACCACTTCCACTACACTGTAGGTAGGATTAACAGTTTGCCTTAAGGAAATACTACTACCCTTCATTTAGCCAACCTGTGGTAATCAGGTGCAAGGGAGGTCAGAGGCACAGATAAGACAGATTTCTAAAATGACTCATCGTTTTCCTAATTTAGTACCAGCTTTACAGATAAGACTGCTGACATTTTGTACTATCTGTCATCTGGAAATACTGCCTTCTGTTTCTGAGGAAAATAAAAATATTTCAGTTCACTCTCAGAATTCTTCCTTGACTACAGACTTTCCTTGAAAGTATCTAGTGTTGACACTGTGAAAAGGATGTTAAATAGAACAGATTAAAGACTTAACCTACCATACCAAGCTAAAGCACGTTACTATCTTTTGTTTAACTCAACGCGGATGAAACTAAGCTTCATTTTAATTTTGTTGTAGCCAGTCTCCTAAAGCTTCTAATGAACATAACTAAGAGCAGAAGGAAGGACTGCTCAGTGCTACATGTTTTTTATCAGAAGATTGCTTTCACCATGTCTTGTCTCTGCTGCTGTTTCCCTGTTAAACCTGTAAAGAATCTACCACTTCGCAACATGAACATGCTACTAGCCAGACACGAACAGCCATGGGAGCTTTGCTTCCAAACATTCTCCTCAAATATTCTGTACACAATATACAATAATCCACCCTTGCCTGCTCTACTAGGGCATAAACTTTTGTAGACTGATATATTAACTGAAATTTAAAGACAGAACACCAAGAAAAATTAGATCAATCTATTCTTCCCCCAGTAAAATCATTATTGGAACTTAAACGGATTTGGTTGGACACGCTTCTATGCTGCAATGTTTTCTTCACCCCACCTCACCATTCTTTAAAGACAAGAGCAACGACAACTCAGGTAGCAAAAAATAAAGAATTCCTCAGTTACCTTCAGAGCAAGGAGAGACAGCTCTGTTGCAACAACCTTTACTAACAAGCTGTCAATCTCACACTTAAGTGAAGCACTCATCAATCAGCAAAGTCTGCAACTTACTGATTTCAGACGGACTGCGTGGGCACTTAGCAGGACAACAACCAAGAAGAGGTTTCAGAGAAGCAAAGAACTTAAGACAGTGCAAGACAACTGTTACATTTATGACAGCTGTAGTACAGTACCTGCTCTTCTCTCTTTTGCTTACGCAGCTGAAGACCCTCTTCCTCTCGCCTACGACGCATTTCATCAGGATTCAGAGATTTGTTCTTGTAGCTCTTCAGTCGGAAATTCTCTTTTCCTGAGGTCGTCATGGTTCCTTTAAATTGCAGTTAAGAAGAGAACCGGTCAGAACAATCACACTTCAGCAACACATCAGTTTATGTTCTGTCTCTCTCAAACCTCTCTGCGCACTTCCAGCTACTGCCTCCCTATAACATGTTATTTAGCATCCAGTAAATTAGAAGGGGCAAGGTAACTTCACAAAATTGTCACTTCGGTATACCGATTTCTCCACATCAGACTGTTATTCCTTGAGTAGAGGTATAAATAAGTGAAATATTTTATTAAGAAAGAACTGAGATTTCTAAGCCAGAAGATACAGCCTGGGCTAAGAAGAAAGCAACACTAACATCTATTAGTGCTTCTCCCTTCAGGGGATTTATTAATCACTTCACTCAGAAGTGAAGTGGTCTTAGCTCCATCTTAGCTTAATTCACTCAGAGGCTTTTTTGCACTTCAAATACACATTTTAAGTTAATTCAAATCCATCTTGTGTTCCTTCTATCCAGGCAAGACCTACAAGTAAGAAATGGAGATAGACACATTTTAGGTGAAGGTTTACCACTCAAAAGGTCCACTTCTGCAAAGATAAATCTGGTTCTTCCCTTTTTCCCACCCCCAGCCTGTAATCCTGTTACTGTTTATACAAAAGAGCCTTTTCAAGCCTATGGTTACCATCTTTCATACATAACTTAGCAGATCAACTTTGATAGGGACCCCTGACAATTTTCACATATACTGTGATGCAATTTGGAGTTACTTAATATAGACCAACAGTTGCAAAACTGAGTAGAAAGTCTACCTATAAAGCAAATGAGCCAATGGTCCTGACCAATGGTCAGGTCTACACCCACAGTCCTCCGCTTTGCTGCTACTTCTCTTATGTCTCCCCATTAAGCCCAAAAAATGTTGAGAACAGAATTCTGAAAGTCACAGCAATTCCATGCATCTTCCCGCAGATGTAAAATCTGTAGTATGTTATAGGTATCTGAAACTCCGTAACAGAAGATTTAAGAAACGATGCTATATTCTACGGGGCTTTCAAAGGCCTCTTTCCAATGCCCCAACTTGTTGTACTAAATATGCTACGTACTTCCATTTCCATAAGCACAGAATTACCAGATGACAAGTGATATGCTGTGCACTTCATTTATACATAGAGTCAACTCTAAGCTCCCTTCTGTTAGCATGAAAAGTTTTAAGAGATTTTACCCAACATCCAAATGTACTTCTTATTAGACCTTATTTTTGAAGTTGCTGATGCCTGACAATCCTTTTTATAAAAACTGATGTTTATGAAACATTCCATGCATCACTTCAAGCTAACTGCATTCTCCTAGTTAAAACTTCCACAGGACACAAAACTACTGTACTCAAGATGGCTCAGTTACAGATCGTACTGAATGCAATATGAAAACCTGAACATATAGGTAAGTAATCTAGCAGCCTAGTTCTGCTGAAAAGGCTCTCTCTAAAGTGGTTTCTTTTTAAATAGAAATCCTGCAAAAATATGATTTCAGAACTCCAGGAGCTCCCTACATCATTCTTAGCAGCTTAGAGACGATATTCTTCATGTGAGATTCAATTTTCATGTTTCCTGCATATGCTTGGCAATCACATTTTCTTCCTGTTCTGAGGTTTTTCAAATGACTACAACCTCTAGAAATACCATTTGGGGAAGTCATGGATTTTAATTATAGAAAGCTTATGCTAACAAATACTCAGGCTGAGTATGGGAAGTCTTTTGTTTTCCCACAGAAATATTTAATATACTTTAGAATCAAGAAAATGAACTCCAACACCACATGGAAAACCATGAGCTAAAAGGATGCATCTAACCAGAAAAAGGTTTTGTAGACACACCACTCAATCTGTCCTACAACACAAACAAGTACAGGCACACACACAATAGCTCAGATAAGATCTCATGCCTCCCATGACATTACTCATCACTCTGCATTTCTATATGAAACATCTTCTCAAACTCACCAGATAAAATTTGCCTTTACTGGGGATGTCAGGACTTTGATAGCTCCTGCAATCATTTCACACCTTCACTTTCAGTCCTTACAAGTTCTCTGTTCAAAGAAATCCTTGACATTTATCATCTTCAATTCTTACTACTGAATTCCATCTTATTTCTATTTTGTAGTCCTTCTGTATGATGCTCCAATGTTTCTAAGTATCAATGAGAATCCATCTTTGCTGTCAATTTTCCTTAGCTTATTCTTCTTCCTTGTTGTCATTTTTGTCATCGGTGCCTAGAACTTAAGTATTATCTTCTATTTATTACAACCTTTCCAAGCTTTAGCTGTAGCTTTCAGCTATGCTTATTTCTTACCCTCAGGACAGCTCCCTTTGCTGACTGATCAGTGCACTTAAAATCATTTCTAAATAGTGTAATGCATTTTACACTGAGTAAAGCTTTCCTACAAAATCTCACCAAGTGACCAGGAATGCAAAGTTTCTTCTATTAAGAGCAGAAGCATTTAGTTTCTTTGAGTACTGAGAAATCACTGAATTCAATCACTGATTTCACTGTAGTCTCTCACCAGTGGCAAATAAAATCCCAACACGTTGCCACATACCTTCCTGCCTAATTTAACCAATCCAAAGATACTACCCAAAAGCAGCTTCCGTAAATACATCAGGATGTCCTAAATCTAAACCAGTATAATTCCTTTATTGGTTCTATGACCATATCCAGGACTTCATCTAGCCCACAGCTCCTGACAGCATCCTTACACCTATTCAGTATTTTTTTTTCTTTTTAAGGCAGCAAATAAAAGAATCGTATGTCAGTTGCTACAGATATCAAAGAATAGTCTTCTATAAATCTTGAATTTTTCAGGAGGTAGGCTTTACTCTAGACAAAAATCAATGAGTCAAAACAACTTCAAACCATTCTCATTCATCTTCGGCAGTTTTGCTGCAGCTTAACTGAAAATCTTTCAACAACCACTTCACATTCACCCACTGTAAATTACTTCATAGCAAACAGTAAATCCCGGATCTTCTCCTCACTATCAAAATTAATGCTGTTTGCGATGAAAGTCAGTGGTGGTTGTCATGGAAATGTTCTACAGATCTTTTCTGTCCTAGCAATAGAAGAGTAATTTCCACGTTTCTGGACACTCCTGTCTATAGTCTAAAATCTTTGGTCATCCAATGAGTTTTCATTATGTACTCTTTGATCTTTCGTGCAGTACCACTCAAACACTATACGACACTTCTTACTTCCTTGTTTTGGCTGCCTTGAAAAAAAAACCCTGTTTTTTAACAAAATGAAAAACATCTATTCTTGAGTGTCTTCATTCAGTAAGGAAGCATTACTCTTTTTTTTTTTTTGCTGATCAGGACAAAGGCCCTACCAAAAGCGGAGGTGACCAAAGAATAGGTTTTTAGGAGAAAGGAAAAGTATTGCATTTCTGCTTGCAGATCAAGTCAAAGAATTTTAGTTTGTACTCTGGGAAATGCAGAGTCACTTATTGCAATGACCTACCTTGTCCCTTGAAATCATCTATATAGGAACAAAAATGAACTCCCTGCCTTCTTAAATCAGATATCAATCATCTGAAGTAGTGACAAAAATGAGCTCTCTGTCTTCCTAGATCAGATACACCGTCACTAGCCTTAAGAACTTTGCTAGGAGGGATGCCACATGACAAACACTTGGCCATTCCACACATCAGAAGTATCCCAATATAAAAATAAAGGCCTTGCAAACAAAGAACAGCAGAAAGGTATACAAATCCAAAAAAATAACTGAAACTAAGATTACAAAATGTACTGATAGCAAAGATGGTTAGACACTTTTCTTCTTTGGAATGAGGTGATGGAAATAGGTTATCTGAGAACCATATAGCCATACACAAAATTGTACCTTGCAATGCAAATATGATGGGGAAGGAAGACTTGAAGAGGCTGGGGAAGAGAAATGTAATTTAAAAAAGAGTTATCCTGAAGAACCTTGACCCAAGACACCACCACTTCCCTTCTCTTAACTAACAAAGGCAGCTGTTGGTATTCACTGGAGGCATGTTGCGTTTGCTTTTTTTTTTTTTCTTGTCAGACTGCTGCACCCTGTTAACAGAAAAGATGCAAGAGGCACTGTCACCCCAAAAGGACAGCCTGTGCTAGGAATGGCAGCGTCAGGACAGAAGGCCAATGACTGAGAGAAGATGCAAGATTTCAAGGTAAGTGATGCTTTAACTACTCTACAAAACTGCAACTGCTACAGAACCTTTACTTCCAAGGAGATACTGGTTTGTTTAGTGGCTCTGCCACAGCACTCTATACTCCCTTGAGAACCAGCTTCCCCACAGTCACGCTTCTCATCATTCCTAAACACACACAGTACAGCCTGGACAGGTACTCCGCCAATTCACTGACCCCTGCTTACAGGATGCATCATCTCCTGAAGTTCTTTGTGACTAAAAGCCTATCCAATTTAAAAAATAGCCCTGAAAGCAGCATTTAGTTATTTGTTGTGCTCATCAACAGACTGCCCCAGAAGTCCAGCATCTTGGCCACATACACGTTTTTAGCCATGAAGCACTGGTTTTGAAAGGTGACTCTATTTTCATTTTTGCCGGTTCCAAGGCAACAGGTCTGGGATCCTAACAGAAGGACTTCAATATTGTGAAAATATTTTTAGGAGAAAGGAAAAGTACCACATTTCTGCTCGCTGATCAAGACAAAAAACCAGAAATGCCAGCTTTCTTGTAAATGACAGATAACTTCATAGCATAGACAGGCATAGTCTGCATAGTAAAACCATGAATGTACGCTATATGCTGATACAAATAACAGCAAAGGATTAATGCTATTTTCCTGAAAATAACTACCTTTTCTAGGCAACAGAGATGAAAAAACAGTCCATCAAGTCCCTGCATTGCTTACAGCCTTATCTGAGGAAAAAAAGAAAACACAGAAAAATCAGCAGACCAGTACCTCACGGCCACACCTCCTGCTGTCTGAAAAACTGACTCAATCAGACGAGCATTCTGCTGAGGTTCTATCTGCTTCTTCTGCGAAATTATTTGACAAAGCATAGTGGAACCCAGAGACCTGTTGGAATGCTCATCAGTAAAAACACAGGTATTACTCAAGGGGCAAGGGTGTCTCTAACTTCCAAAATCTGAAGATTCCTTTAAAAACTCGGGACATGCAGAGGATGAAAGGATATTTAAGCCACAAAAAGCTATTCTTCAAGTACCATATGGTCAAATTCCAAAGCTTTAGCTTAACTTTCCCCAGCTGTAAAATGGAATTGCAAAACAAGTCTGAAGTACTATAAAGTGAACAGTTACAGTATTTGTAAAGACCCTCAAAATAAGTTCTGCTGATGGCATTTCAAAACCTATCACTAACACAGAAGTGAAATGCTCATACAAATTGAATTTTCTGTGGCTTCGGAAAGCTGCTGCAGCAGACAGGAAGGCTGCTGACTGTATGGAAGAACAAAGCTCAGCTCCTGAGGAACAGCAGGGACACAGATTCCAGCGGGTATCACAGAGGAACGACAGAGAAGAAACAGAGGAAACACCTTCAGAGAAGGTTTGAAGCTCCTGTAATCCACCAGAATGTAACATTAGTAGTTAGCCATGGATGGAACAGATAGCCTTGACACAGGGTTCCAAGTCTTAGGAGTATGCTGTCAGAAAACTGAAGTAGCACAGATTTCTTCAGGGAATTGCCATGCATCTCCATATCTTTCAGATCTGCTTTATTATGCACCTATTAATTTCTCCACAACCAGGCCTTAATTTACTACTGCTTCTGTCCTAGCTTATAAACCCGTAAGACAACAAACTATGTACTGATTGACTTCATCTATAGCAAACGCAACGTGTTTTACCTCTTTGGCCATTTAGCAAGTTGGGTTGCTGCCTATCCAAAATGAGGACAACCTTAAACTTTAAGACAAATTATGCAAGGCCTGAGAAGATGCACAATTTTTTGCAATATGGAACATCAAATTACAAACTAATTAAGAGGCTCCATACTGACTGCTTTTTTTAATGTAACAGAAGCGCTAATAAAAAACCAATAAAATATAGATATACACAGTATATCTAGTATTTCACAATATATTTACTACCACTACAGTATTTCTGACTTTTTTTTGTTCCATTTTGACTTGCTGGGGCAGCAGAGATAGCTGTCAAAGTTCTGGAAAGCTTGAGAAAGACAGCAAAAACACTGATTCTCAAAGTCAGGAGAACTTAAAAGTTTAAAAAAAAAAAGTCCACAATTCATTAACTGAGCCTTTCTGAACTGAATAACAAACACAGAATTCCTCTGCTGCGTACAAAGTCATTGCAGTGCAAACAAATCTGTTTAAATGAACACTGATTTCTATAACCCCATAGTCCACAATTAACTTGAAACCAAACAGTTCCCACAAGCCACAAAACAAAGGAACTAGTGATGGGGAATTAAATTTTTAAACACATAGGATTATACTACCCTTAAAAGAACTTCATGCTAACATGCCCTTCTACATGAAATAGCGAAAGTGATTATTTCCTATGGGCCAAACTAAAGTGTAATGTTTTTCTTGTAAAGCAGAGATTCCCTTTTATTTTGATTAAGGTTACAGCACCCCCTCCCTGCACTTAGAGAACAAGCTGACCCACAGAGTATTTTCCATGAAGCTACACCTAAGAATTAGGCCATCTGAAAAAAAACAAGTCATCCTACATCACTTGACAGTCATCACCCGTCAGAAAAAAGTCATCCCAATATCTCCTGTGCGTCCTGAACATTCTTTGCTAGAGAAAAGTGTGGACCTTTCAGCGTTCCATTTCATGGGGATAGGAAATCCCACATATTTCAAAAACAAATCAAAAACAGACTACGTTAATTTAAATTTGTAGTTTAAAGCAACTTTTATGTGGAGTTGTGAATGACTGAAGACATCGAAATGAAACCTCTCTCTCATCTTCTTGATATCTTCAACAAACGTACTGGATGCAGTGACTCAGCATTATGAAAGGTATGAAGTGTGCCCAGAACTCTTTCAGTTAATTAGACTTCAACATCACAAAATAACAGTAAGGCCAAGTTCTGCAGAACGTATCCTTCCTTCAGACATTGGCAACCGGAAGAGTTGTATAATATTAATATATCAGCCACAGCACACCAAACCCCCAGGAACTTGGGGGCTTGACAGCGCAGGCTCTGCCTCATGCCCGTGGCAGGAGGGATGCTGGGTGCCAACTACTCACAAACCCGACAAACTGCATGTTCACAGAAACTCCTCTTTTGATAACTGAACAAAATAAGAACATATCGACCATTAAACGTGTGATCACATGTAAGCTTCGGAGAAGTCCTGCATCTTGTTAGATGCAATCATGCCTCATGTAATTTTAAAAAGTCAGAACAATCTAATCACAGTGACACATTAGCTGACATTTCTTAAAATTTGTGGTTTGCTTGCAACCAAAAGGTGGCTTTGTCAACCAAAACATTTTCACACATCAACAGGTGAATTTTCTGTCAAGTGTAAGATCAGCAGTGGATCTAATCAGATTACAATGCCTTCTTTGAGATAACTACATTTGGGATGCTTAGCCACCAGATATTTGATTCCAAAAATCAGCAATTCACACAGTCTCAACTTCAAACCCAAACCACAAAATAGAGTAAAATAAATCTGCGTGTGTCAAACTGGTTATGTTCTCACAAAACAGATGAAGCCTCCTGCTGAGCCTGGTGGGTTGTCCAAACTACCAAATAAAAACAATCAAAAATAATTATTCTAGGCGATAAAGAAAGCAGTTGCTGACTAGCTAGACCCCAAGTCTTACAGCATACTCTTAAAACTCAGAACATGTTTGCCTTCATAAACATCCAGGAACGCAATCCCATTCATTCTGTTCTAATGTTTTTAGGTTCTTCCTCTTCACAATACTGAGCATTTATTATGTTTCAAGAACATATTAACATTATCTCAATTGAAAATTGCTTCTATGTCACTGAAGTCCATTTACTCCTGCATTACACTAATGGATAAACAGAAGCGGAAATGCTGTGACTAATCCAACGCTACTTCCTACTGTTTTTTCACACACACTTCCTCCTCGTAACATCCTTTTTAAACCTGAAATTTCTGGGGAAGGGAAATTTACTGTTCATCACCTGCTTTACGCTCTGTTCTTCTCATAATGAATTATCAAATGTGCACAACGCTTAATAGAGTTCAAGACGCTCATGAGGTTGCTTAACATGACTTCCAGTCCTCCTGTTCCACAGCTTCTATATTTACCTGAGGTTTCCACCAAGAGCTTTGTGAAAGCAGCAAAGGTAAGCTTAAACAGAGTTCCTCTACCCTCTTTAAAATAATTCAAAAGCACCAAAATTTCTGTGGGCTTCAAATCCTGCTGCTTGCATTTTCTACCAAGAAAACCCCACATTTTTACCTGGATATAAAATAAAGCAGTTTAATCCATTACTCGCTTAACAGACTCCGGAAGTTTTAATAGACTATCGATGTTTTGGAAGGGTTTTTTTTTTTTTTTTTTTTGCTTTTTTTTTTTTTACTTAAGAGAAGAAGAAAATGCCTTACTTTCATATCAGCACCACTTATCTCTGAAATTTACACTGGCTTTTTCTTTCCCATTATCATATTATTTAAACAAGGACTTCCATTCTACTTAACCGTTCAGTATGAAGCTGGATAATTTTCTTATCAGTTCAGCTTCCAATCTTATGCTCTGAAAAAAGAGGCACTCTGGCCTTTCCACAGGGACTTCTCCAGAAGTAATGCTTCCTATTTTATTACATTGGTTCTCAACATTAGAGGCAGATGCTGGTGGTATGGCAGTAAAGGTTTGAGCCTTCCCACCAATACTGCCTTACACGTATACTCACATGTTGTAGCTGTGCAACAGATGGCAGCAGAAGGGCAGTCTGACGAAATGGCATCTGACATGGAAGTGCATATGAACCAAAGGTGTGTCAGTGCCACTCACTGACATTCATCAATGCTTGCTGAAAGTTTATGAAAACCACACAGTGGATGTGAGCACAGTGAGGCAGCAGGTCGTGCATTTCAGCAGTGGTGATAGCAGTTCACCTCCACTGGTGAAGATATTGACAAGTGAGGCATGCGGGCTCTTGTTCCTCATTGGCAAAAATGCATAGCTAGTGGTGGTGACTACAGTGAAAAATAGTATTTGTACCTGAGAATTTGCTTTATCAAATAATGTTACTGTACTCTGTTGTATTTCTGTGAAAATAAATAGGGGGGCATTACTTTCGGAGCAACCACGTAGCTTGTTTGTCTATTACACCATTCCAGAATCTCCTGTGTAGGGTTTAGATATTTTTAAATCTCACAACACTTAACCAAGCGTGTAATTCTTTCAATGTCTTTTACTTTTCTTGACTAGATCCTAGCCTACCAGACTCCCCCTAATCTCTTTGGCTACCAGAAGTCTTAAATGGATTTGACTGAATTTATTTACTTGTCACTGCTGTTTCATTTTCACTTGTGCTTCTAACTTCAATTAGAAACAATAACCATAGTTCACATCACTTAATTTTATCTGCTGCATTTCATACTTTTTCACATAAACTTGATTTTCATCTTTTCTGGAGGGCGCTATTTTGGCTCCATTAATCTCACACTTCTTGCCACAAAGTTATATTTTCCAACCTATCCTCTTGACAGTTACCTTCAAAGGCATCGTTTCCTTCAGTGTTCTTAAGGACATGAGTTAAGCCCCCCTATGCCCCACCAGAACTCATAAAACACTACAAAAAGAATTCCACAGTTTCACAAAGAGACAGATATCAAAACAAGCCTGCCAGATACAAGCAGTCTAAAACAAAAATACCATTCTGTTCATCTTACTCAACTAGACCAAAAAAAAAATAAAGAGGGGGAGCACTGTAAAATTGTGCTGAAACACTGAAGTTGTAATAAGACTGCCAATCTGGTTAAATAAACATTTACAACTAAGAGCCCTTCAGAAACTGTCACACCATCAGAAACCTGTACTACTACTTGTTTCAAATGTGCCTAAGGAAAGTGCTGCTGAAGTGGGCCACTGCTGCCTCTCCCTTCCTCAACAGTAAGCAGCTCTGAGCTCACTGCAGAGGACCACCTGGGCAGGCCAAGGCTGACCACATCAACACAGAAGGCACAACGTCAGAAAAAGACAATGGATGGCACACTGATGGCAAAAAGGAACATCCTGGTACAGAATTGCAATTAGGGATTGGAGATGACAAAGGAACTGTTTAGAAGCCTGGGGAGGGGGGGGAAAGTTATAGCCCCAACAACAGTCATGTTCTCTTGAGCTGAAGCACCACTGGATCCTCATGGGAAAAAAAAAAATGGGTCCCCGTTCTGAGGAAAACCTTCCACGTCATGGTATGTTGCCAACTCTCAAACTACTCCTAATTTTGTCTGTGCCTATGGGCATGTCTCCACGTAATTAAAAAGTGCAAGTGTAGTTCAAGCTGAAGTAAACTTGTTTTGAACTAGCTAGTTCACATCAGTTCAATCTGGTAAGGTAGCGGAGAGAGCAACATAATAAAAACAAAAACAGACATAGCAAGGAATAGTTTGAGACAAACTATTAGTTGCTACAGTTTCTCAGTATAAACAAGATAGCTTCCATATACCTAGCTTCTAGCTATAACATCGCAATCCCATCTCTGGATAGCCCACAGACAGACCCAAACTTCTGAAGTTAGTTATTACCAGTAAGCAGTTAGAGTAGAATATACCACGGAGAACAAAAACTCCAGAGAAAAAGAAGCTCCAATAAAACAGGATAAAGAGATCGCTAAACACAACCATTTGGGAGTTATGCAGAAGGAGCAGCTCAGTATTTCCACAGCTCACAACACATCTCTCAGCCTGGAGTTTCAGTTTCCATTAAACGCCCTCAAGAGGCAAAGCTTAAAACCATCCTCACATGTGTTTCAGTAGGAGGGAACAAACGCAAAGACTATGAATGGGCCGAGTTCCTGCCGGCTGCAAGACCGCCGGTTGCCTGACAATTACAAGTGCCACAGCACGAGCCTTCGCCGCACGCAAGAAAGTAAAAAGATGACACTGTAGCTGGAATAACTTAAGAAGGCGAGATAACGTTTGCAGCAAGAAGCAACAGTTTTTGCCAGACTAACTAGAGACCGCTACCGTGAAGAACGGCGGGCTTGAAGACACGCGAGGAAGTTTCCCCGCCGCCCGGACCGGGCCCCGCCTCCCCTCACAGCGTGGTCCCCCCACCCACCACCATGCCGCTCACTTCGGCTTCCCACAACTGAGCGCGGCCGCTACGCACTCGGAGCGCAGCGCTCCGCCGGCCCCTGCCAGGCCACGCGGGGAGGCCGTCGCACGCCCGCTTCCCGGGAGACCGCCCCGGTGCCGCCCGGCAGCTCTGTCCAAGGCCGCGGCCACCGGCCCGACCCACCCGCCGGGGCCGCCGCCCGCTGCCCGCCTCGTGCCGGCGGCTCCGGCCATACGCACGCCGCCGACCGGGCCGCGGCGCTCCCCGGCGCGGCCCCGCTCGGCACCCGGCTGCCGCTGCCCTCCTTCTGACGGCTCGGCCGGGCGCGCCCTCCCGGCAGCAGCCCCTTTACCCCCGTACCTGCGGCCCCGGCCCAGCCCCGCGCTGTCTCCTCTCGGGCCCAAGGCGCGCGAGCGCCGCTCCCTGCCGCCCTGTCTGCCCAGCGCTGGCAGCCGATGGCACTGCGCCTGCGCCCGGCAGAATGCGTCACTTCCGGCACGACCGCCGTGCCCTGTGGGACGGGGAGCCCTTCCGGCCTGCTGAGACGCGCCCAACCGCACGGCGGCAGCGCCTTCATCGAGAGGGACTCCCGCTCCCAGCAGGTAGCACGCGCCAGACTCGAGCCCGCGCAGCCGCAGATGAGCGCGCGGCCCTCCGGTGGGGAGTATGTCAGTGGTCGGCGTGGCATGCCGGGAGCTGTAGTACAGGGAGTGCCGGTCTCGTGGCTAGCCCAAAAAGTCACAGGCATAGCAGCAGGAAGGGGTGCCTTCCCAGCACCCTGCTACGTCTTGGCTCATGGAACAGGCTGCCCAGGGCGGTGGGCACGATCCCAAGCTGCTGGAGTTCAAAGTTTTCAGACATCGGGTTTCAATCCTAGTTGGGGCTGTGTGGAGACAGACGTTGGACTCCACGATCCGTGTGGGTTCCTTCCAACTTGGGATACTCTGTGGTTTTATTTTATCATCCTGCAGAAGCAAAGTCATTTGGGATTGCAAAGGGTTTGCGTGGGGATGCTTAGGGGTGGGACCACAGGTGGGAAAGGAAGGGATTCAGGTTACCTGTGTGGGAACAAGCGTGGGAATGCTAAGAGATGGCGGACTATGAAGGGCTGGCTGCACACGATTGCTTCTGTAAATAGCCTGCTCAGTGCCATCTGTCTTGTGCTTTTATTCTAGCTTTTCTCTGGGTGAGGGCTTCCTTCGCTGTATGCTTAGGGCCCAGGTGCCAGAGGTCAGCAGGGCTGTGCAGCTGTGCAGCAACACTGGGGTGAGCAGATAGGCGTGGGGGGTGTGGGAGTGGGGGTCCTTCCAGCAGCTGGTGAATGGGAGCAGGGCTGGATGGCTAGGGGCTGCAAGGGAGAGCTTCTGCCAGAGGGCCAGGGTCAGCCAGCTGCCTGGGTAGGGATGGCAGGCTCCTGGGTCCAGACGCAGGGGCTCTGGGGCTTGACATGGTGGGCTCTGGGGACCAGCCATGGCGTGTTGGCTCTGGAGGTCAGCAGGTCCTGGCCACCTCTGGCTGTGCCTGGGGCATAGGCTGTGCCAGCAGCTGTTGGGGCTGAAGCCATAGGGCTTGGATGTTCAGGACCAAACACTGGGAAGGCTGGAGCCAAGCATGTGGGGTTATATATATGACCTTCCATCCTGCTCAGCCAGAGGGGTGCTGTTTGAGGCCACTGACTGTGTTCACGAGTGCCTTGTGTGACTGGCTCTTATCTGTGTGGCAGTCCATATATATATGCATATATGTGTGTATGTGTGTATTTGTGCTTGTACCTACTGGGAATGCAAGCTGAGCCTGGCCACTGATAGGGGCTGGGGGTATGGAGCGACAGCCTCACTTCTGAACCACCAGATCTGCTCCAATTTTCCCATAGCAATAGATATGTATACCAAAATACATATGACTTATACATGTACACATATATTTACATGAATGTGTACTTATGCATATCATATTGGTAGATGTACTTCATAGGACTTTTATATACCATGGTATGTCTACCCCTCTATCTGTACTGCAGCAGGATTTCTAGTTGTAGTATTGGTTGGTGTGTTCCTGAGATTTCTTGAATCAAATCAGCACAGGTAACAGTGGCAGCAGAAATCTGCAAGTTCTCCTGTTTCTGCTGAGAGTATAATTTCAGATGCAGCTGTTCTAACATAGTGTTGTGCTGCAGGTAAAAAAATAAATAAATAAAAACGAGTTCCTGGTTCCTGTCACCTTCACTGGTAAAATTAAGATAGAAGGTGGTTTCATTTCTGACAACGCCTGCTTCAGAAGCACTTAGTAATCTGGGTTAATTCATCTGGAGAGTTTATTCCTAAACCATTAGTACAGAACTTTGAGAAGCAGTTTTGCATAAAAGTGAAGTGTGCAAGCAGTATGTTTTTAAGCACGGCGAAAAAGTCAATGACAACATTGAAGAAGCTGCCATGGGTAAAGGCTGAAGAATGGCTGTGAACTAGAGGGTGAGTGTAAGGGGCAAACATACCAGTGATAATGTCATGATTGGGTGAAATATGGATTCACACGTATTCCTGCTGGCCCCATTTTTACCCAGCGCGGTGGGGTGATACAAAATGGTACCACAATAACACAGCCCTTTCTAAAAAAAGGCCATGGAGCCAGACTGCTAACCATATTTAGCACTACTAAATCACAATTGGCACAAGCAAGCTTTCGTTGTCACCTACTGACATTTCGTTCAGCCTAAAAATGAAAACACGGTCGCCTGCACTGTTTCAAACTCTCAGAGCCACCAGGGTCTCACAGATAGGAACAAAGAAAGATAAGGCAAAGCAAGACACTTGTTGCAATTTAGGATCTCAGAGCTGCCACCGCAAAAAGAAGAAGGCGCTGTCGCACTGGGGAGAAGCACTGATACTTCAGCAACCAGACGGAAGGAAGCAGGGATGCTGGCTCAGTTCCTCCGTCCTCACCATCTAGGGATGGCAAATCCATTGATGCTGTTTGCATCCATCACTGAGGTGACAGTGAGAGCGGGGGATGCATGATGGCTAGAACAGCAGAAACTTCAGGTTGATAGGGACACCAGGAGGAGTCGAGATATAAAGGATGAGAGTGGCAGGAAACGGACACAGGGCTCTGGGAAACGCTCTGTTATTTTCTTCTTAATGCCTGGGGCAGAGGACGTGGTCTGTCCTGTCTCTCTTGCATCCTCTCCATTAAGTATCTCTCCAGTAGTGACAGTGTTAACAAATACAGTGGAAGAAACAGCTCTGAAAGCTGAGCTGCTCAGTCACATGCACAGGTTTTATTTTTAACATCCCAAAACTACTTGATGTTTCTGCTTGTGCTTGCTCTGTCTCCTCCCATCCTCTCCTCTTTATTTGCTTCCAGTTAGCCCTTCCTCACCTCACTTCAACCCAGCTGAGCAAAACCAAGAGAGCAAGTGTTTAGTACAAACACAGGGACCCTATGATTAAGGTAAGTCTTTGTAATTAGAGTTTCAGTCTTTATTGGTGAAACCTTATGCAATGCAATGGTTACTGTATTAAGCTCTGAGAACCAAGATATCTTCAAAAGAATCTTAGTAATTAGGATGAAGTAGAAAAATGAGACACAAGATGTCTTAAGTGGCACCCTAGAACGGAGGCGGCTGGTAACTGAACACTTCTGTGACAGGCTACTCTGCAATGAAAAGTGCTCCATAATATGTTCATCGTTTGCAGCACTGTATGTGGGATTTTAAAAAGCTAAGACACTGACTCTTAAATGGGAACTTCAATACCGGGACAGATGATAAATCAAAAATTCAATTTCTGCAATTTTCAAGAAACTCAAAAATGTTAAGTCTTCAAATCCAGTGGGTTTGTAGGTTCAGACTGCAAACCATGTGCTTTTAGTCCAGAATAAACAATAATATAACAATAATAAGATAACAAGTGTTACAGGTACTATCCCACTTTTTAGAGCTGTGACTGCTTAATGATTTTTATTCACAAATGTTCTCACTTTTCTTTTTATACGACTTAGACCTTAACCAAGAGCACTGAAACTCTTTGTACTGCGCATCTGGCTTTGGCTGAGTTTCTTTTGTTTTGCTCAAGCCCATTCACTTGGTTGTCTCTTGTCTTAAGAATTTTTCAGAGAAGTATATTAATGAAATTGTTGTCAGGGAATAAAAAACAACCTGAGCCCAAAACAAAACAAAGCAGTTTGGACCATAGTTTTTTTTGTTTGTTTTTTTCCCCCTCAAACTGCAACTAAACTGAAACCTGTTATTTTAAAGCAGTCATTGAACTCGATAAGCTCCTTTGCCAGGTACAGATGCACTGATGCACAGTGACAGTCTACTTAACTGTGTCTCTCTCAAGGACAGCCCAGGGACTTTCACGTGTGCTGCAGAGCAGATGCCTGTCACAGCCTCCTTATCTCCCATTTTGCTTCCCAACTCCTGCTGCTGCCCCAGGCCCATGAGACCACATCAGCACAAAGAATTTTTGAGTGGGTTTATCTCAGATGAGTTGCGACTGCGTTGTTGCAGGTAGGGAAGAGTGAGAAATACTGCTGACCTCGCAATCCTACAGGTGAGTGCTGTGTGGGGTTTCCATCAACAGTGCCTCGGTGCTCTGAGCCCTCCTCTGCTTCTCCTGCAGCAGCACCGGTGCATTTGGCTGTGTGGAAATGGCACATGCAAGTGTCTGTGCCTCTCCACTGTGATTTACCAGGAGAGGGGAGACCTGGTGATGCAACAGCTTCTCTTAGCTTGACGGTCCTGCACATCAGATTTTGGGAGCTGAAGAGAAACTGATGGACTGCTGTGGGAACCTGAACAGCACACATGATATGAATGAAAAGCAGTGCACTGAAGTCTCTGCCTAACTGATGCACTACTCTATGGATGTACCTTGTCCCTATCATTTTAAAGTATATTTTTTTTTCGGTAAAAAGCAATTCCAACCAATTCAGCAGTTTCAAACCAATGTTTATTGCCATTGGACATCACATCCCCAGCTAGCTGGTCCCCAGCTGAAAAATACAGGGAACAGCTCCCTGATTGCTACAGTCTTGTCCTTCCATGTTTGGGCTTACCTAACAAGGCAGCTGTCTCATGGAAAAACTTTTCCCTCTTCTTGTCTTATACCAGGGATTTGAGCTTCACCAGAAGACTTGCCCTGGCATCAGGGTGCCCCTATAAAATCCCTATGAACTTGTTCAAGGGCTAAGCCTTGAAGAAACTGTGGCTTGCAAATGCTTGATAGTAGTTTAATACTGTTACAGACGAAGATTTCATCTACAGCTTTTGCTTTCCTTTTGCACCTACCCTGAGCTGTGCCATGCTCATGTCAGGTACCACAATATACCTGTACGATCAGGCTGAATGGCCGTTGCAGAGCAACTGTGCCTGGCAGGACAGTGATCTGTGTGCAAAGATGTGGGGCATAACTCACTTAGGGACCACTGTGACTCCTGATGGTGACATTCTTGGATTTGGTTTTTATTTTGTAGCAAAGGACAGGACACTAGAAAGGTTAGATTCACAGAGATGTAAAAATGCAGAATGGTGCCATTTCCAGTGTCACAGTGTTTTCTTTCTGAGCTCATAGAGGTAAATATATCTGTATAATGGCTGGAGAACCAAGCTTGACTTCTTGCTGAGTTGTTCAGTTTTTTGTGACTACGGAGGTGCACTGTACAAAAAGAGAAGAAAATCTTTAGTTTGAGGAGACTTGGATATTTTCCTAGAAAATGTGATTTTCTGTCTCTGCCAGCATGTTTGTGTAGGAGGCAAGATATCAGAACCTGAGAGTCTCTGGGCTTGGTTTGTGTATTATCTGCAGAATGTATTATTTTAAATTCAATGTGGTTTTGTCTTTCTATACTCTAATTCTACATCTGTCAGATAGAAGTATTAGTTTCTTTTAACTTCAGGTGCATCTCTAGTACTGCAAATACAAATCCATTGTTACTTGTGAACCACTCAGATACTAAGATAGTATATACATTGGAAGACACCATAAGGAAATTAGTAACCCTGCATTCACCTCAAGATTTAAATATTATGTGGAAAACGAGATAAACAGTGCATAATGAGTAACAGGGAATGAATAGTTGCTTTCTGCCCTGCATATTTAACATGCCTGTAAAATATTTTTTGTTCTAATATTATATAGAACTTTGACATTCTTGGATCCAGCGTTTGGTCACAAACTTTCCTGAGATTTTTAAGAGCTGCATATCATATCGTATATCTTAGAAAGATTTGTTGGTGTTAATTTTTAATCAGATCTCAGATGCAGTCTGGGGTTTCTGGTGGCCCTTTTTGTTGGTTCCTTGAAATGGGTGACACCCCTTGAATCTTCAAGAAGAGATGAGGCATGATGTATATAGTCTTAGTGTATCGTTATCCATCACTTACACAACAAATACCAAATAAGAGAGAGTTGTTTTGTTTTGGCCCATTGACTCCAACTGAGTTAAAAGGACATCTACTGAAAATAAATTTTAATTGATTTATAAATTGTAGGTTATTATAACTGAACAGATCTTCTCCAGACACAGGCATATCTGCAATTAAAAGGCAGTTTTGTGTTTTTAAACATGACTTGATTTGCTGTCATGCCAGTCTAAAAATAAAGATCTACCAAAGTGGACATACTGTGGTTGATAGTTTGCATCTTTTCATTCCACAATACCTTAAACATGATTTAAGTAAGCATTTCTGTTTTGATTTTTTTTTTTTTTAACCCAGCTCTTAGAAAATATTGCATGTTGCAGGGAAACATTAAGTATAGAGGTTTAGAGAAATGCTTCATTACTCAACATATCGGTGTGTCATCAGCCTTTGGATGCTACGTATCAGTGACTGAGGCGAAAATCTGTAAACTTTCTGTTAAATGTTTTGGAAGGCTGTTGTATTTTGTGCACTGAGAATGATATCATCAACTAAGAGATGGAGCTAGCTGAATCATCAGTTAAAATACAGAGCTTAGGATTACTGGCTTGTTAGAATATAGGAATCATTCAAACCCCAATATATACCAGAAAAATGATCGCTCCATTCTCGCAGTTGTCCAGTTTCACGGATTCGATAATTAGGAGGGAGATGTAGAAATGATTTGTCTGAACAAACAGCATATTCAAGTTAAACATGAGGTAAACTGAACCAACAATGGCAGATCTGACTAATCAAGAAGACTGATTCTGGATCCGAATGCTCTAATGTGGTCATTTTTCATAAAAAAAATGCTTTCTTTTTCTACACTGGTGTGGTTGGTTTCAGCATACAGCAGCGTGAAAGCAGGCTCCTCTCCAGAAACTTTGTAATCAGCATTTCGTGTTTTTGGAGAGTCATAAGGCCTGTGCTTCTCATGTGTTTTTATTCATCAATTATTTCTCTCTAAGAGTTAGTTTTGCAGTGGAAAGTATTGTTCATACAGTCGTGTTTTCATTGCAGTGTAATGTGCCCAGCCTTCCTCTGACCTTATGCAAGTCATAGCTGGGGCTATTTTTAGAGATTATATTTGCAGCAAAACGCTACAAGAATGACAGTAGCAAGGATGCTGCCAATGCGAAATAAATCCATCTGCATCTCTTCCTTCTCTGAGCCACATAAAAGTAGATGTCACTGAACAATCTAAAGCAGGACAGATGCAATTCTAAATCATGGATATTTAGGGACTGAATCTGGCTAGGGCCAACGTGGCCAGCATCCCTGTGCTTCCCAAGGTAAGCAGGGAACATTATAGTGAGTGGCTGTGAAATAATGCTTTCCTTCTCTGCTGTCTTGAGCTCTTTCAGTGTGCAAACAAAGCCACAGATACCCAACCCTTATACTTTAGAGTGTAAGCTTGTCCCTGGGTGGAGGAACCACAGAGGAATTGTTCATTTACTGGGTAGGCTGGAGGGGCAATGGCATTGATTCAGTAAGGGGATTTAAACACATTTTGGTCAGTGTTGGGAGCTGCAGTGGACAGAATGAAGCTATCAACACAGGTAATGCACCTCAACATTAACAGCAGTTAATGCACACTAGACTGAGCCAGGCTAAAATGCGGGCCTTTACAGCAAAGGGCAGAAAGTCAGAAGCCGGGAGCTTTCTGCTTGCAGTAGCTAGTCCTCAAGCCAAGTTGCTGCTGCCAGATCTAGGTGTCCAGAAAGGTAACTCCAAGTAGTACGAGGATTAGGCAGTCTCTGGGTCTCCAGTACAGCTTCCCGTGGAAGCTGAGAGCTTGTGAAGAGAAAGGAATACGAAAGGTCCCACGTATCCCCCCAAAACAATGCTGTTCATTGTAGACATTGTGGAAGAACACAGCTGGGCTGGATGGACCACCGATCGACCCAGACTGTCATTCCTTCTTCAGACTGTCATATTTTTAATGTCAAAAGAAGGCATGCCTCATGCTAATCGCCTTCTCTTTTGACTTGCTGTCACATTCCGCTGGTTTTCCCATTTTTAGCACGGAGTAACAGCTATTGCCTGGAATTGCCTGGAATTGCAAGGGTAGTGATGTTAGAAGCAAAGAGCACTTAGAACTTTTGGGAAACAGGCCTTATATTATTTTCATCTAATTAAACTAATTTAATTGACTTACTGGGAAAGAGCGAAAAACACAATAATGAAACAAAAGCAGATGAGCGGTTTCTTTTGACAAAAAGCCAGTGGCAGTCTAGTAGTCTAGTAGTAATAACTTTTTACATAAGGGTCATCGTACATCATATTCCTTTGGCCTCAGGAAAATTGTATGTCTTTTTTGCATTAAAGTTTTTTAAGAAGAGGAGAGGAAAAAATATATAGATATTTTTAAATATTGATATCCCATATTGATATGGGAATGTGAGAACTGAATTGCATTCTTTCTTAAGAAAACATTTGGCCTGTTTACATGATAAAGCTGGTTGAAATTTCTGAGATATTTGTTTTGGCTTCCTCAACTTGTTCTTTTAATCCAGTCTGAGAGTTGCAACACACTAAAATAATGGAGCTGCCTGGTGGCAGCCAAATTTATGAAACAGAGACTGGTTTTGTTTATGCTCATTCTTGTTGCCTGAGAGCTCTTTCCCTGTTTTCTGACCACTTGGAGTATCACTAACATTTTCATAAACCAAATCTAAAATATGATCACCTCAAGATTATTTGGTCTGTTTTGGGCAGTGTTTGACAGTGACTTTTAAGTATATAGGATGAACTGAAAAATATAGAGCAGTTGTGACCAGATCATTTGTGATCATTCATGTCCTTAGTGGGACAAAGCAAGGGTGATGAGATATATAGGCCAAATGAACAGCTAATTTTTCTACAGAGGAAAATAATTGTCATCTTTCCCACTCAAAGAGTATTGAGGAAATGGGGAGGATCTCCCTCTGTGCCTGTGGAAGGCTTGATTTCAGCAATATGGAACGTACAGAATCAGTGTAAATACCATGACAGAAAACAGCTTACACTCAAACTTTGGCTGCCTCTGCTGGGCTAAGTGCAAAGAGTGCTGAGATCTTGTGTATATTCCTGCTGCTACCAGACCATGATGTATGGTGAGGATCAATGCTGATATGTAATTGTATGGGGCTCATAGCCTAATTCTTGCCAGAAGCATACGTGAGAATCTGACTTGTAGAAACCAGGCATGGGTATGGGCATGGGCAGTGGCAGTCCACGTCCCTTCCTGTCCCTTCAGGCATTAACTCTGCTATTCTTGCCTTTGCTACACACAGCACAGGGCTCCGAAAGCTCCCCCTGGGCAGCACAGGCACTGTGAGAGGTGCTTCAGTCGGCACTGCCGCGCACCCATCGAGGCCTCTGTCTCCTGCATGGTGATCAGCTGCCGCCTTCACTGTGGTGCCACTTTCCACATGTGCAAGCAAGAGGAGCACCAACTGCTCTGTCCCTTGGAGCACGTTCCCTGCCTCAACGCACATTATGGATGTCCTTTCTCCATGGCCCGCTTTAAGCTGGCAAAGCACCTTCAGATATGCCCAGCCAGTGTTGTCTGCTGTTCAATGGAGTGGAATCGCTGGCCAAATGTGGATTCAGACACAACCCTCCACAAGAATATTATGAAGGAGAACTTGAGTGAAGAGTGTCTGGACACAGCATTGGCGCTCAGAGACCAGAAGATACTTTTCAGGAATTTGAAAGTAGCTGACTTGTTTCCAGAGTGGAGGAAAAAGGAGGAAGTGAGAGAGCAAATAGAAGCCATGGATGGGATGGAAGGCGCTGTGGGAGGATTAGCCTGTGGTTCCCAGGAAGGCAATGACCAGTTCCCTGAGCTCAGCCAATGTGAGCGTGAAAACTTGGCAAAGGACAAGGAAGGAATGGATCTGGGGAGCTACAAAACCTGGGAGAACATTTTCAGCAAAGAGCTCTTGGCTTGCCAGGTAACAGGCTCAGCAACCAGCTCAGGAAAAAAGACGGAAGAGGCTTCCAAGCAAAAAGCATCGAGCCCTTGTGCTGCCGTCTCTGCGGAGAAGGCAAAGGAAGTACCTTGTAAGGCAGAAGAGCCAAAAGACCAAAAGCCTGAACAAGCAGCAAAGAGAGAAATGACAGGGCTGGCTCCTTGGCAAGAAGGGGTCCTGGAGAGGCTGAAGAAAGAAGTTGGTGTAGCTGATTACAATATGTATCTTGTGCATCATGGGGGAATGCTCATTCGCTTTGGCCAAATGGCTGCTTGCACACCCAAGGAAAAAGACTTTGTGTATGGGAACTTGGAAGCTCAAGAAGTAAAGACTGTCTATACCTTCAAAGTGCCAGTTAGTTACTGTGGCAAAAGAGCACGACTAGGAGATGTAATGGCACACAAGATACCTACTTCGGACAAGTCAGTGGATACCTCAGAATTGGGAATAAACCCAGAAGAACTACCTAAGGCAAATATAGTGACAGCCACACTGCTGTGTGCACTGGAAAAAGAACTGAAAGGGCATGAGATCTCTGAAGCCAGGGGTATTGATGGACTGTTTGTAGATTTTGCAACACAGACATACAGCTTTCCTCTAGAGCCTTTCTCCTCTGATGCTGTTCTAGCAGATATTCTGGATGAAAACAGCCAACCAGAACTCCATGTGGAGCTGTACACCGAATGTGTAACCAGAAGACATAATAAAAGCAGTTCAGCTTTCACATTCACTTGCAGTCATTTCTTCAGGAGGGATGAGTTTGCATCCCATTTCAAGAACGTGCATGCTGACATACAGTCATGTCTGGATGGATGGTTCCAGCTTCGCTGTCCACTGGCCTACTTGGGATGTACTTTTGTTCAAAATCACTTCCGCCCTGACGGACACAAGGCTAAGGTCATATACAGCAAGCTCCTCAAGACATTTGCTATTAAACCAGAGGTTGACACCCTCCTTGCTGAATCAGGGACGTGCAATTTCAAAGTGGATGATCGAGGGAAAGCCAAGGACTTGCTCAGCAGCCTCCCACTGGAAGTGCTGAAGTACATTGCTGGGTTCCTGGACAGCTTCAGTTTATCTCAGCTATCACAAGTGTCAGTGCTGATGAGGGACATCTGTGCCACCCTTCTTCAGGAGAGGGGTATGGTCCTGCTGGTCTGGGAGAAAAAAAGATATTCCCATGGTGGTACTTCATGGAAAGCTCGCAGAAAGGCAAGTGATTGCAGCAATGGGGAAAAGATCACCATGGGTCCTCACCAGATAGGACACAAACATAACAACCAATTCTGCATATAAACATGCTGATATGGGGGAGGTTCATGAGGCTGTGAAAGTGAAGCATAGTTTGTTGGGGAGTGAGGCAAGGCTTTAAAGTACTGCCCATCTAGAAAAGGTAAGAAGGTGTGAATAGGTATCTACTGCCTAGCTACAGGTCCTCGCCCATGCTTGCCTTAGGTAACTTGTTTGCATTTGAACCATATTTAGGCACTGGAAACTGAGAATTCCTGACACTTAAAGGTGACACATGGGGTTTTAAGGAACTTGCATTTCATACCTCTCATTTATTCTTTACAAACTGATCTAGAGTAAATTGAACCTAAGTCAAGCTTCAGAACACTGAAAGGGTAAAGAAAAGGTTGTGACTGGAAGCAGATCAGGCATTCACATCAACTTCATAGGGTTTTGGAATCACAGAATCATAGTAGATAATTTCCTCTTAATGTCTAATCTAAATCGACCCTCTTTTAGTTTAGAACTATTACCCCTTGTCCTGTCACTACACTCCCTGATGGAGCGTCTCTCCCCAGCTTCCCTGTAGGCCCTCTTTAAATAGTGGAAGGCCACAAGAGGTCTCCCCGGAGCCTTCTGCAGGCTGGACACTCCCAGCTCTCTCAGCCTGCTGTAGGAAAGGTGCTCCAGCCCTCTAGTCATCCTTGTGGCATCCCCTGGACTCACTCCAGTAGGTTTATGTCCTTCTTGTGCTGAGGGCCCCAGAGCTGGATGCAATACTGCAGGTGAGGTCTCATGAGAGTAGATGAGATACTTTTGGCTTTCTGGGCTGCAAGCCCAGTTTGTATTAGGTTTTTCATCCACCTCCAAATCCTTCCAATCCAACACCTCCAAATCCTTCTCTGCACGGCTACTCCCAATGCATTAGTTGCCCAGCCTGTGCTTTGGATTGTCCCAACCCAGGCACAGCACCCTGTACTTGGCCTTATTGAATTCTGTGAGGTTTGCATCCTCCACCTCTCAAGCCTAAGTCCCTCTAGATGGCATCCCTGCCCTTCAATGCACCACTCAGCTTGGTGGCATTTGCAGACTTGCTGAGGATGCACTCAATTGTATTGACTATGTCACTGAAAAAGATGATAAATAATACCAGTCCCAGTATAGATCTCTGAGGAGCATTCGTCACTAGTCTCCAATTGGACATAAAGCCATGGACACTGTGAGTGTGACCATCCAGCCAATTCCTTATCCACCAAGTCCATACATCAAATCCATGTCTCTCCAATTTAGAGACAAGATGGCTGTGCAGGACAGCATCAAATGCTTTGCACAAATCAAGGTAGATTATATCATTTTTCAAGATCTGTGGTTCACAAGATCACCATGAACGTTTGACTTGCTGAGATGCGAGCACCTGGGAGAGCAGCATGGGGATCAGAAGCCTTTTTCTGTAATGCTGCCTCCTACTATTTGTGGAGTGGAAAAATACCTCCCTTACTGGCCATTTGAGTAGTCAGAATGAAATGTGTAAACACAGTTCATTGTAAGTCCTAGTTAATGCAATAGTTATTGCAGATATTTTTTTTCTAGCTGATAGTATTGTAGCTACTCTAACATAAAACTTTTTGAAAGAATAGCAATAGAGGCTTCTGCTTGATCAAGCATACAAGGCAAAAGTCTAGGAGGAAATAATACAGAGATCCAAAGAATACTTACAAAATTAATCTGAGGACCTAGCTTTTAAGCAGACCTTTAAAGATCTCCACCTACCAATAATATTAAATGGATGTTTATGGCAAGTATTTATTTCTCTTTATTAAGAGAAAATATTAAGTGTGGTGAATTTGATATTTGTGTAATGAGGAACAGTGGCTTCAAGCTGAATTAGCTAAGTCTGAACAGGAGGTGGGCACTGACATTGTTTACTGGAGGATGTGGCACCCTGCAGTAGAAGGAAAAACTTCCACCTATGCACTGACCACAGAGGAATCTTGATTCCAATTCATGTACTCTGCTTGAAAACATTCAATTTGTAATTAGTCTGAATTTCTTGTCTACTTTGTATGACAGCTGGGACTACGCCAGGCTCAGGTAATTTTTAGTGTAACACAGCCACATACCATCCTTCCATGGGAAGAAACAATTTTAGGGAGCTGAAGCCTACTATGCCTTTTAAAATTATTCTACTTAAATGGTATACAGCAAAATGACATCTTCGCAGTCTTACCACTACATGGTTGTGTATCACTGAACAACATGGTATCACTACAAATAGACTGAGAATATTTTAACAGCCCATTTCTATATTTTACAAGCTGGTATCTCCTTTAGAAATAACCTTAACCTTAGACTTCCCAGCCTTGTTCTGGGGTGGGGATAGTAATGGCAGTGTTATTACATTCCTTACTTTGAAGTTGCTGATAAATGCTTTGCAAGGTTTGGAAGTCAGGTTTCTTTAAGATACTATCACACAGACATCCCATAGACATTCTGCCTTATAATTATCTTGGATGCATGCACCAGTAAGCATCTTGGATCCTACCACACATGTGATACAGTTTTCTGCATGTGTGATGGTCATACGTCCTAGATTTCTTTGTGCTTAGTTCCAGGTTGGCACCATAAGCTCTATTTTCCCATTAAAATTGACAGATGATGTCTAAAAAAGCAAAACCAGCAGGCATAAGGTAGGTAGCAATTCAGAGTACACTTCCACTTCTTAGGCAGCCCTGCATAACCAGATTTTTGCTAGCCTGTCCATAACACTCTATAGGCATATATGTTTTTAAAAACCTATTTTCACTAACGTTTTGGCTTTTCCTCCCCACTTCTTCTCCCTGTTCCTTTCCTTGGCCCAGACGTGGCAGTTCAGCAGCCTCTTCTCCAGAGTGGACCGGTGGCAGCTCAGCAATGTGGTCAGCATGTCAGAGCACCTGAAGGAGTGCCCTTTCTACAAAGTGGAACGCAAGACAGACCCTGTGCTGCTGACCGGCATGCACGAGACTCCACAGCAGGTTCAGAAGACTTTGGTTTCCACCTTCAAGCACAGGGTCTGAATAGCTGGCTTCCCCTCCACCATGCTTCCTTCAAGGTCTTTGGGAATTTGGGTATAAAGATTGTTACTTCCAACTGTTCTTCGGAAGTACGAAACTGGCTTCTTTCCAGATTTGGAACATACTTTTTGTTTCTTTTTCCTGCATTACTTTAATTGTTAAAGCTTCATCCAGAGTGTTCTGGCAAACTGATGGCATGTGTGCTTTCTGTTTATTTTTCTGTTCCCTGCTTAGTAGAGCACCCTGCAGAAAGCAATAAGGATACTGTTGGAACATAGCATCTTTGAATATCGGCTGATGCTCCTAGCTCCATGGCCCCAAGAGAAGCAGGAGTGGTCGATGCACGCAGCTTGACTAGATCTGAAACACCTCATTTGTGGCCAGAAAGCTGAGGTCTGGGAGAACAGATGGATATCCTCAAATGTAGCAGATCTAGGGACTGCTAATCTTTTCAGGCAAAAGAAAAGGTATCCCCAAAATTAAATGATCAAATAAAAACTCCAGTCAAGACTCAGGACAGCACCACACAAACACAAACCATCCTTTAGGGCCCTGATTTGGGCTTATTTAGGACGACATTTGAGTATAAGCTTAAAGCTGAGGTCGTGGGATCATCAAAACCACACCAAACCAATTTACACTATGTTGGAAACAACCAGGTAACAAAGAGATTCAGGGGCTCAATTGAGTTTTTCTTTTTTTTTTTCCCTGTTTCATTTCAAAACCAACAAAGCCATCAAAAATACTTGAAGATGCTTTTAGAATGTCTTACCTACTCAGTTTTGCAACTGTACATTGCAAATTCTAATTGTAAGCAATTGTAAACAATTTGTCAAATAAAGATTTTTTTTTTCTGTAAAAGACCTTTAACAAACCACTCAGCACTGGTATGGATAATGTTTGATTCAGTTAAGTAGACCGAAGTATAATTTTTCTTTTATATCATAGAGTAGAAAAGTGATTAGGATTTGGTCTATTTTTTAATAAATGCACTAGCTTAAAAATGAAATATGCTTGTTGAGGCAAATGATGAGGCTGGTGAGGTGAAAATGGGTGAAAACTTGCTGCATTTGCAACGCCTGGTTTTGGAGCAGATGTGAGATGTGCCTGGCACTTCATGGAGCCCTTTCCTACTGATGGAGGCAGTCATTTGCCATTGCAGACGAACCTGAGCTGAATGCTGAGTACTGAAGGCATGAACAGCGAGGTAATCGAAAGGGTTCTGAGCAACTCATCCTCCACCGTACTTGCAGCTTAAATTGTCCCCTTGAGATGTTAGCATATGGGGATGTTCTCTTCTCCAGACACACGCCCTTAGGAGAACATTGTCTGAGCTGTGGGGACAGTGAGTAGGTGCCAACATCAGGAGTAGGAGAAGTAGCAGTGACAGATTCTTATTTTTTATTTGTAGTTCTCTTTTCTTTCCCTAGAGATCTTTCATTGCAAGACTCCACACGTGAGAATAAACTTGTCTGTACAGATGTCCTGTGGAAAACAGGGCAAGTAGCACCTCAATTTTATGCAGCAGAAATTGAAGCAAATGAACACATGCAATCTGCAGCTAAAGCCAGGCGCTCTGTTCCTTTGCTCTATACCTTAACCACCCTGCAAAAATGAACTGCCTGTACTTTAAAGTTGCTTACAAAAACTCACCTGTTCTCAAAACATACATGAAACTCATTTTTTCATGAAAACTTCTAAAACAGGTCACCCAGTATTATTGCTCTGCTTTACGTAGGGAAGTTGATAGAGGTGAGAACATGTAGTCAGACTTTCTAGGCTGGCTTTTCCTCCTCTACATATCACGTACCCCCATTTTGAAAGATGCTGAGCACCTAACTGTAGACCCCAAAATTAGAGGCCAACATCTGTGCTTAAAATGGAGGCAGTCAAAACTATGGAAAATCTTGAGAGAGAAAAAAAAACAACCTTAAATGACAGCAACTCAGAGTAAGTCAGTGTTCAAAGCTGGTACAAGAGACCATGAAAAAAATTAGTCCAATCTAAGAACAATCTGATAAGCAACTTAACTGCTGTAAACTGATGCAGCTGCCCCACAGTTGTGGTTTATGTTAGTCACGAATTGGGCTCACTTTACCTTTAGCCTTGCTGTTATTCTGGTTCTGGTCTACTTCTGTCGATGCCAGAAGGGTTTGTTTTTGTATCTCCCTTTTCCTGGAGATCCCGTGATTTCAGTTCCAGACTTACGAGCCTTTACGTAGAGGGTGGCGAAACAGTGAAACAGTTTGCTCAGAGAAGCTGTGGATACTACATTTCTGGAGGTGTATAAGGCTGGGATGGATGGGATCCTTGGCAGTCTGATCCAGTGGGTGGCAACCCTGCCCATGGTAGGGGGTTGGAACTAGATGATCTTTAAGGTCCCCTCCAACCTAAGCCATTCTATGGTTTGAGTCTATGATTCTGTCACTGGCTTTGCTCCTTTCCCCAGCAGGAGGTACCAACATAAGGTACAGAGCGGGTGTAATCTCAGCAAACATGGTGGCTAGTGGTGTGGGTTAGAGATAGAGATGATGCTGCAACTGTGCCTCTTGGGATCAGCCAGAGATATGGATACAACTTCTAGGAGACCAGATTTGGATCACTTTCCTTCTAGTACTATTACAAGATATACTGCACAGAAACAAGGTGTTAATTCACATGGAAAGAGACAAGTTCATCTCTGTATATTTCTGCAAACTGTGGATTTGGTTGAGTCAACAAGGTTCATTTACAGCTTGGCCTTCAGCGTGTACAGTGGAAGCTGAAATCCACAGTGATCTCCAGATTAGCCTGGTTAATCTAGGTATGTGAGAAGGAAAACAGTACAGGGAAGTAGAGGTAGAGCAGTGCATATCCACCTAGCAAATGCCAGCTTACCACTCATTTAACACTAGAGGAGAGCTGTGTGCTAGTATCAGATGTATCCTATATAATCAGAGGAGGCATGCCAAGCTAGCTCAGTGTTGATGGCCCCACTCATTAGCAGAGTCAGCAGAAGCTTCGGGAGCTGCAAGGAACAGAATTCACCCAAGCATGGCACGAGCATACTGCTGACTCAGTGTAAAAAGAGAGGCTATCTTTTGGATTCAGCAAATCATAGAATCACAGAACCATAGAATATCCCAGGTTGGAAGGGACCCATAAGGATCACTGAGTCCAACTCCTGGCTCCACACAAGACCACCCAAAATTCACACCCTATGTCTGAGAGAGATGTCTAAATGCTTCTAGAGTTCCGTCGATTTGGGGCCGTGCCCACTGCCCTGGGCAGCCTGTTCCATGCCCACTGCCCTCTAGTGCAGAACCTTTCCCTGACCCCGAACCTGACCCTCCCCTGACGCAGCTCCATGCCGTTCCCTCGGGCCCTGTTGCAGTGCTCAGTTGCTGCCCCTCCGCCCCCCTGTGAGGAGCTGCAGCCGCCATGAGGCCTCCCCTCAGCTCCTCTGCTCTGGTCTGAAATCGTGGGACCCTAGCCACCCCTCATGTGTCTTCCCCTCCAGACCATTCCTCATCTTCACAGCTGTCCTTTAGATGCTCTGTCAGTGTTGTATGTCCTCCTTATATTGTGGCATCCAAACCTGCACACAGTGTTCAAGCTGGAGCCACACCAGCAAAGAACAAGTACTTAGGCTCCTTATATAGGCTTTTAACCTGACCTATAGAAAGTTCAGATAAATAAGGCAGACAGATTTTGTGGTGTTTCCTCTTGTTGGAAGAATTGGAACTGAAAAGGTGGGACTAGGGAGATCAGGGAGGTGAAAGCAGGACAAAAAGACTCAGGGCCAAAGAACAGGAAAACTACAAAGAGGAAAAGTATGTGGTTTGGATAGAGGAGAGATGCCTGAACATAGGTGTTATGGGGAAGCAGCAAATGGAGAAAGGTAAAAGGGCACAGATAGAAGAGTGGTGTAGAAGAATTGATGGGACTGCAAATGTGCAAGGAGGAAACATCTAAATTTAAGAGGGAATAGATGGTTAGGGGTGACATTAAGGACAGCCGAAACCTCTAAGAATATTATGAGAATTGAGAGTTTATTTTATATTATTTGGTAAGATATTTGGATGAGCCTGGTGAACCTAATGAGCTGCAGACTCTCTTTTGAAATGTAATTTTTACAGTCAACCTCACTCAGTGGCACAAACTCTCCTGGGTTGAAGTATTCAGCCAGTGTACTGCTGAAATGCAAGCTGAGAGGCCACTGCGAAATCACGGAGTCACCAGTTTTGATGTTCCTGTGCACTCATCTTTTGCTGTCAACAACAGATTATCTGGATAAATGCTTCTCCTTGGAGATGTGGATACGAATTCCCTATTAGTGTTATACATTAACATGGGGTAGATGGCATTTCTTCAGGGGTGAAAGGGTAAGTCACCTACTGACACATCGGTCCAGACTGGGGTAAGAAATTACTAGTCAGGTCCCCAATTCTTAAAACTGAGCAAACACAGATAAGGTGGATTTTATCAGAACAGTGTTTGTTATTTTGAAAAACTGTGTAACTCCATGTTGCTTTCTTAAAAATAAAATTTATTATGGTTAAAAAATGCATCAAAATCCACATCCTATCTTGTTTTCATAGTTCCATCACATAAACTTTATTTCTAAATTTAGAAAGATTTGCTTTCTAGATCAGAGATGGTAGTTCCTGTATTCTCATATTCACTACTCTCTTTTCATTTGCTCCTTTATTCAGTATAATTTTCTTGGTTTAAGACTATGTTTATGTATCAACAACGGGTAGTTTAATTCTTGACCCCATCTTCTTTGCATAGTCACCTTCTCCTTTTCGATTCAGGTATTTACTTACACAAAAAACTTTATTTTCTAAAAATTCTTTTTCCACATTAAGATCACATTACGTCTACAAACATCTGAAGAAGTATTTTCTATGCCAATCAATTTCCTTACCTGTCACGTATATTCAGTAACCTCGTGGCTGTTGATCCAGATAGCTACAGAAGGATTTTTGCTCTTGCTCTGAGGTGCAATTGCCATGACCACTGAGGATCTCTCACAAGAACCCTAGGCTTCTTTCATATCCAGTTTCTTCGCCATTACAGACTATTCTAAAGACTTTGCTTATTTCCTTGATTTTTTTTTTGTTTGTTTTCATTTTCAAGCAAAATTTTCAAGTACTCTGCAGGCCTATTTTTATTTAGCTTCCCGCTTCATTGATGTGTAAGCAAATTATGATCGCATGCTCCAAATGTATTTTTCGTTAACAATTTGTTCTATGACTTTATTGCTATTCACAGCTAACACATCTTTTATAGACACAGTGACTGCTTTGTGAAGGAATTTGTCATCTGTCATAGCAAGACTTATAGGCCTAAGCCCAGTTATGATTATCAGAGACTTCCCCCAGCTCCTGCAATTTTCTCTCAGCAAAGGACATGAAAAAAGGCGGTCCTTAAAATGCCACCAGAGCTCACCCATTCTCTCACTAATGCTGTGCACAGGCTGTTTTTTCCAGTGTTTTTTTTCTTCCAGGCAGCTGGGGTGGACTTGGCAGCTGGCGGCTGCCAAGCCTCCAAGTAAGGCAGCTCCTGAGCATTCCAGTGGCAGCTAAAGGAGGATCCACAGGGAAAAAGGAACAACCCAGGTTTCACCTCTCAGCCTCTCACAGAGCTGGAATCTTATGAAAAGCAGGCTCGTAGAGAAGTGACAGCCCTCACTGAGTGCTCAACGAGCTGGGAGAGAAGGACGATGTTAAGGAAGCTGGCATAGCAGTGACACTTAAGAAGAGGTCCAGTGAAACCTGCAGCTCTGGGAGTGCTCCTCCATTTATTTCACTTTCCTCCTGCCTAAAGCCTTCCTGTTAAATCCCCTGTGCTTGGTGAAGAAAGAGTTAACAGGCTCAGAATGCTGGGATTGTGTTTCCCTTCTGCTTCTCCAAAGTGAAAGTGAAATTAAAAGCATGGTGCTGCCGGCAGTCTGGGGCAGGGCCTGGTTCCAGCTAGTCTTTCCGAGCATTATGGTCTGCAGGAGACCCTTCCTTAGGGGCAGTATGATCCTGGGGCTTATCTTGTGCTGCTGCATGCTGGCTGTGCTGGCAGGTGAGCCGGGGCTGGGCCGGGGCTGTGCTTCTGCTGCTGCTGCTGCAGTGCCTGGGGAAGGGAAAGCTCACCGGAGACCTGATAGCGGCCTTCCAATATCTGAAGGGAGGCTTTAAGAAAGAAGGGAACAGACTCTTTAGCACTTCTCTTGTCATAGGACAAGGGGAAATTGTTTCAAACTAAAAGAGGGCAGTTTTCCATCGGGTATAAGGAAGAAGTTTTTTACAATAAGGGTGGTCCCATCCTTGGAGACCCTCAAGGTCAGGCTGGATGGGGCTCTGAGCAGCCTGATGTAGCTGCAGGTACTCCTTTTCACTGCAGGGGAATTGGGTTAGATGACCTGTAAATGTCCCTTCCAACTCAAACAATTCTATGATTGCACGATTAAAGCAGTTTGTGTACTAAAACAGTTCTTTTCCTTCTCCTAAGGGACAGTGGAAGGCCTCACACCGGTGCCTGAGCTCCGCAGGGTGGATGTTGTCCTTGGCTGCTCCTATGTGTGGGAAGGAGGATTGTCAAGAGCTTTTGGTGGCTCTGAGCATCCTGCTACCCTGGTGCTGAGGGGACTCAGCGTCACAGATGATGGCACCCTGGGAGATGTAACCGACTATGAGATCCCACAGGCAGACCACAGCTCCTCTCCTCCCATCATCTTTGAAGCCTCAGGTGAGTGAGGCATCAGAGCTGCCTCCAGGACTTTGACAACCTACATGCTCCAGGCTTTTCCAAAAGAACTTTTAAACAGAATTTAGACAATTACAAGGACTGCTGCACAAGTACTGCCTGTTGTTTTGTTATACTGGCCTAGAGGCAGATGTTAATGTGATAGCAGTAGAAACTGAGCCTTCCCACCAGTGTTCTACTACATTTTGTTGCTGTGTGACAGATGGCAGCAGAGGGGCAGTCTGACAAAATGGTGTCTGACATGGAAGTGCACATGAAGCAAAAGTTTGTCATTTAATTCCTCCGTGAGGAAAATATGGCACCCACTGACATTCACTGACACTTGCTGAATGTTTACAGAGACCTAACAGTAGATGTGAGCACAGCGAGGTAGCAACCTCCATAAATTTTTAATTTTTGAATTAATTTTTGGAGATTAGAGCTAGCTGATATTTAAACTCTCTTCCAACCCAAACGATTCTATTATTATATGAATGGCTGTTAAAGTTCTATGCATGACTTTCTACATTCAGCAATTAAAACTTTAAGAAAGGAATTCTGTGGAAGGTTAGAAACCCTGCCGATGCATCTCCCTCCTATAGGGCCTATCCTGGCTTGTCTCCTGGAAAATCCTTTGTCAATAACATCTTGGAAATTATGGTTCTATGTTTTATTATTGCACTCATAAAGAGCATCCCCACCTTTTGTTACTATTAACAATATTAGTATCTTAGTCAGCATGCATGAAGTAGCACTGTCCCTCTCAGAAGGCCAGCAGTGTGTACTTGGCTCTTCTTACTTCATTTCTAGGTGCCAGCCTGCAGTCCTCCTCCATAGCCTTGGCTTTGTGTGTAACTTCACGAACACAGCAAAGCAAAGGTCCAAGCCTGTACTTCAGTGTCATCAAATTAGCTACACACAGTGCTTACATGCAAACAAGAGCTTACATACAAGCTTATCCGAGGCCCAGCAGGGTCCATTAGCATGGGTCCAAGCTTTCATGCTGGGGTGTGACAGAACAAGGCATGGGGTGTGTTCAGTGTGCTACAGACAGGCCTCGGGATTCTGAAGAGGTCCCAGTTGACTGGAAGCTGGCAAACACTCCAATCTTCAAGAGGGATGAGAAAGAATACCCTGGTAATTACAGGCCTGTCAGGCTAAGTTCAATGCCTAATAAAATTATAGAGAAAATTATTTTAGAATTTATAAATTTAGAATGGCTTGGGTTGGAAAGGACCTCAAAGATCAAATAGTTCCAACCCCCCTGCTGTGGGCAGGGCTGCCACTCATTGGATCAGACTGCCCAGGAACTCATCACGCCTGGCCTTGAATGTCTCCAGGGACAGGGCATCCACCACTTCTCCACACAGCCTGTTCCAGTGCCTCACCACCTTCCGAGTGAAGAATTTCTTCCTAACATCTAACCTAAACCTCTCCTCTTTCAGTTTAAATCCATTCCCTCTTGCCCTATCACTATCTACCTGTGTAAAAAGTTGATCCTCCTCCTGCTTGTAAGCTCCTTTCAAGTATTGAGAAATTGCAATGAGGTCTTCCTGGAGCTTTCTCTTTTCCAAGCTAAACAATCCCAACTTCTTCAATCTTTAATTGTAGGACAGTCCTCTCGTCATCTTTGTGCCCCTCCTCCAGACCCACTCCACCAGGTCTGCATGTTTCTTCCACTGGGGGCCCCAGGCCTGGACACAGTACTCCTGATGGGGCCTTCACGAGGGCAGAGTGGATAGGGGCAATCACCTCCCTATCCCTTCTGGCCACCTCTCTTTTGATGCAGCTCAGGATACCACTGGCCTTATGGGCTGCAAGAGCACACTGCTGGCTCACGTACAGCTGTTGAGATTTGAGGGTCTTGGTCAAAAACAAGCTGAACATGAGTCAACAGGCAGCCAGGAAGGCCAGTTGTACACTGAGGTGCACCAGGCCCAGCATTGCCAGCTGAGCAAGGAAAGTGATTATCCTGCTCCTCTCTGCACTGGTGCGGTCTCACCTCAAGCACTGGATGCAGGTTGGGGCACCACAGTTCCAAACGGACATAAAGCTATTAGAGTGCCCAAAGGAAGGCTACAGAGATGGTAGAGGGTCTGAAGGGGAAGACACATGAGGAGCAGCTGAGGTCCATGCTTTGTTCAGCCCAGAGCAGAGGAGGCTGAGGGGAGGCCTCATGGTGGCCTGCAGCTCCTCACAGGGAGTGGAGGGGCAGGGCTGAGCTCTGCTTTCTGGTGACAAGCTGTAGAATCTGAGGGAATGGCATGAAGCTGCGAGGAGGTCAGGTTGGATATCAGGAAAAGATTCTTCACCAGAAGGTGGGGGGAGCCTGGCACAGGCTGCCTGGGGCAGTGGGCACAGCCCCAAGCTGCTGGAGTCGAAGGAGCATTTGGACATCTCTATCAGACAGAGGGAGTGAATTTTGGTTGGTATTTTGTGGAGCCAGGAGTTGGACTCAGCAATTCTTATGGGTCCGTTCCAACCTGGGATATTCTGTGATTCTTTCAGGTACTGCAGACACTGAGTTAATTTCCAATGATGTCAGTGGGAAGCATGTGGATCACTTATGGGCATCACATAGGGCTCCTATGCCTACCTGCTTTGACTAAAAAGCATTCAGACTAAAAGAATGAACATTGCAAGTCTTTACTTGTTATTTCACATATAGAACTTATTTGAGTTGGCTGAAGGGAATCTGTTTTGCTTATTCCCCTTTTCTAACAGCTTCCGTTGCCCACAGTAACCCCTGTGCTGGGTGAAATACAGCCAGCAGACTAAGGGATGTAAAGCAACCACAGCAAACATGATCTCATATTCTTTACAGACCTTCATTTGATAAACTTAGCCTTGCATTTCTGTGTTCTGACTGACCCTGTAGTGCATGATGTTTCTCATCTCATCAGCTTGCTCTGTCTTCCTTTCAGATCCAGACAATTAAATCTCTTCTCTCTCCTCACAGAGCAACTAGTGTCCATCCCATACGCAGAGGCCCTGCTGCATGTGGATTGCAGTGGGGAGGAAGTGAGCTGTGAGCTTTCCCCATATAGTTTCCAGCAAGAGGGCAATGGTCTCTGCTCTGCCTCCTGGTTCCTGGCCACCATTCGGCTCTCCAGTGGGATCAGCATTGTCCTGCTGCTCAGAGGGCCCAGCTGCAGCAGCCAGAAGGAGGGACACGATGTGACACTGCACCCAAAACTGAGGATTCCAATGAGCAAGGAGGGGACTCTGCTGACCACAGGTGACCAGGTGGCCTGGGATCCCAGCCCTGCTCAAGCAGGGACACCCACAGCAGGTTGCCCAGGGCCATATTCAGGTTCCTTCTGAAAGTCTCCAAGGAGACTCAAACAAGTGCTTTGTGCTTCAAGACCATGGCATGTATTGGTGTCCACTTGTTTGTTAACCCTACTAACCCCACAGGGCTGGCTTCCTCCCAGCACTTCTGCCCAGGTGGCCCCTGGAGCATCACACAAGGGGCCTGCTTGGGGTGAGGATGTCACTGCCCACACCTCGCACTTGAGGATGCCTTCTTTACCCACTTTGATTTAACTCACCGCTTGCCTGTAATTCTCCTTTCTGTTTCTAGTGGAATTTCAATCATCATCAAACAACACTTCCCTGCGCACACGTCTTGGCAGCTCCATCACCCTTGACTGCCACTTTGCCTTGGCTCCCAGCTTCCTACTGTCCTCCCTGGAATGGAGGAGGCAGCACCGAGGCAGTGGTCGCAGCCTTTTCCGATACCGTGTGGGGAATGCAGGCCTGACAGCGCAGCCAAAAGTCCACGTAGATGTGGAGCAGCTGCTGGGGAATGGGGATGCATCGCTTACCTTGCAGGAAGCAACTGTGAATGACGAGGGGACGTACATCTGCTTGGTGTCCACAGCACAGCACCAAGTCCAACACAATATCCAGCTGCTGGTGTCTGGTAAGGAAGGCACTGAAAGGTCACCCCGTTGCTCCCAGTACTCACTGTCACAGGAAGCTTGTGGGTGGATGCCATTTGTGTTCCCTTCTCAGTTTCTGACCCAGTCAATTCCCTATTTCCTTCCAGAGCCCCCAAGAGTTCGTGTGTTTCCAACAGAAGCGTCACTCAAGAGAGATGAGACCATTACTCTGACCTGCAACATTGCTGGCTACTACCCCCTGGACATCTCGGTGAGCTGGACACAGAAGACTCCTGAGGATGAGGTAGAAATCAGTCCCTCAAACACACGGTTCTCCAGTCACCGGCAAAGCCAAGATGGCACCTACAGCATCAACTCCTACCTCAGCGTCAACTTAGCCACAGCACAGGCTCCAGCCACCTACACCTGCCATGTTTCACATGTGGCTCTGGAGGCGCCCATCTCCATCAGCACCCATCTGAAGGCACCAGGTGAGTGTCAAGGTTGAGTGACATATTCTTCGCCCTGCCCACATCTCCTGCCACCTCATAACCCACCATAAGGATTAAAATCTCTGGGGTGCACCACGCATGCCTGCTTTTCCATGCTTTCCTCCTGATGTCCTCTTTACCCATCCTCTCTTCCCTTCCACTCCTTTAGCCTGAAGATTTTGGGTCAGCAATTATCTCATTTCCTACAAGGGATGAGAGATATTATGACTAAAAACAGAGCACTTGGACAGAGACAAGAGAAGCCATGCCCAAGGAGCTGGACACCCAGCTGGACTCGTTCAACTGGAGGCTGAAGCTACTGGGGAGCTGTAGTCCCAGTGCTGCAAAAAGTGCTGCTCCCCTTTAGAGTTGATGTGCTGTCAGTGTTCTTGCTCTCCTCCCCAGCAGGAGACTGCTCTGCTTTCTCCTGACCCGTCAGGAAAAAGCAAGCAATGCTGTTGTTTTACAGTTACGACATATCTGTCTAGCCAGTATAACTTGGCCCTGTGTTCATGGCCTTAGTGCATGTGTTTCATGTCATAGCTGACAAGAGCGTGTGTGTTGTCAGATGCCAGGGGTTTGATGAGCTGGGACAACCAATGGCTGTTCAAGTGCATGTGACATCCTTGATCCTTCTCTTCCCCTACAGAACACACGGAATTGGAAGGACTGGTAGGGGGGGGCCATTGCCACTGCCATTTTCGTTTCTGTCCTCTTCATTGTGCTCAGGAGGAAAAGAGCAGGTAGGAGGCTAAGCACTGAGCCACTTCCCTGATGTGGGAGATGGGACAAGCTACATCTTCCTGGCATTGGCAGCTCAGGGCTGCAGGGCTGCAGAGGTCCAGCTGCCCTATGGCTGCTGCTCCCTTTAATCCCCTGCTCTGCAGTGTGCAAGGGCTACAATCCCATAGCTGGAGGCCTGTGATCCTCCCAGTGCTGCTGAGCATGGCAGGGCTGAAATGCTCTTCTCTATTTGCTTCTGGCAGATCCCTGCACAGGGGCAGTGGTCTGTACACTTTGGTCTTTATGAATCTTAAGTTTTATTCCTTTATTTCTTTCCTTTTCAGCTGAACCAAAGCCTGAGCAACTTCTAACAGCTTCAGAGTAGAAGAACTCTCATGTCAACCACCTGCCCTCCACTATCTATCTTCTCTTAGAATCATAGAATCATACAGTACCCTGAGTTGGAAGGGACCTATAAGGATCATTGAGTGCAGCTCCTGGCTTCACACAGGAACGTCCAAAAATCAAAACATACGACAGAGCACTGTCAAGATGCTTCTTGAACTCTGGCAGCTTGAGGCCGTGTCCACTGCCCTGGGGAGCCTGTTCCACATCCTGCTCAGGAGAGTCAGTCTTGTCCAAGTACTGACAGAGATAATGGTCAGTACAGAAGGGGAAGGGCTTACCCAGCTGGAGGAGCTGAGCAATCATTCTAGGATGGAGTCTGAGAAGAGAGACAGGAAAGTGTGCTTTCATCTCAGAACAGGATTGACAGCCTCAGCTCTGCTGGGATGCAGCATATAGACGAGTGTTTATATTACTGTACATGTGTGAGTCTGTATAGGTAGATGTACAGGTAGATGTAAATAGTTATACAATGAATTTTCATACATTGTATATAGATACATAGCTGTAGATGTATATAGGTATATTTTCTTAATCTTTAAGGTTTTAAGGAATACGTTTACGCACATGTGTATGTATGTGTTTTAACTGTAGAGCCAAGCAAATGTGTAGGCAAAATCAGTTAAACTTCAAACTGAGCAAGTTGCTTATATTGCAAGTCCAGCAGTCAGAACAAGACAATGAAAGTTCTCCCATGGAAAGTTACAGTAAAATTTAAATTAAAATTTCAGATGGAAGTTTACAAATTAGAGATCTGTGGTTCTGCTGTTGTGAAAAATACAGACACAAATGTTTTTTAAAAAGAAATATTATTACGTATTCAGATTAAATGTGGATGTATTGTATTTTCAAAATAAGGAGTGTTTTTAACGGTAATGGTTAAGCTTAAGCATTTTTAGATCAACAGGCTGAGATAATTTACATCTCAGCATCATAACAGATTTGGCTGAGGAGGCGTCTGGTCCAATTGACTTAGGTATATTAGAATACTCGGGAAATCCCAAGGTACTGGAAAAGCGTGTGGTGCCAGTGTTCAGAGAGAAAGCAAGACAACACACGTGACTGTTAGATGGCCAGCAATGTGTGCTTGCAGCCTGGAAGGCCAACTGTGTTCTGGGCTGCATTAAAAAAAGGGGTGACCAGCAGGGAGAAGGAGGTGATTGTCTCCCTCTACTCGGCTCTTGTGAGGCCCCATTTGGAGTACTGCATCCCAGTACTGCAACCGAGGCCTGGGGCCCCCAGCACAAGAAAAACATGGATATCTTGGAATGAGTCCAGAGGAGGACCATTAAGATGATCAGAGGACTGGAGCACCTCTCCTATGAGGAGAGGTTGAGGGAACTGGGCTTGTTTAGCTTGGAGAAGAGAAAGCTCTGGGGAGACCTCATTGTAGCCTTCTAATACTTGAAGGGAGCATATAAACAGGAGGGGGAATGGCTGTTTACGAGGGTGGACAGTGATAGGACAAGGGGGAATGGTTTTAAACTGAGACAGGGGAGGTTTAGGTTAGGTATTAGGAAGAAGTTTTCCACACAGAGGGTGGTGACACACTGGAACAGGTTGCCCAAGGAGGTTGTGGATGCCCCATCCCTGGATGCATTCAAGGCCAGGCTGGATGTGGCTCTGGGCAGCCTGGTCTGGTGGTTGGCGACCCTGCACATAGCAGGGGGGTTGAAACTCAATGTTTCAATGTTTGTGGTCTTTTTCAACCCAGGCCATTCTATGATTCTCTAGCAACAACCATCTACCAGAGAGTGTGAATCTGATAAAAGGCATTTAGAACATTTCTTTCCTTATTTTTTTTTTAAGTTGTGAGAAACATACCCAACTTAATTCCTTGATGAAATAATACATTTGGTTGATAAAAGTACTGGTGCAGATTTAACAAACTGGTGAATTTGTAAATCAGCATGACATTCTGAAGAGAAAAATAACAGTGTGTGTATGCATCACAGTTTGCATTGTATGGATTAGTTACTGCCTAACACATAAATGTCAAAAGTTTGTAATCCAAACAGCAGCATCAATCACTGCCAAAAATGTGTGCCTCTGCATAAGGGATGGTGAGCCCAGTGCTTTTCAGTGCTAGGAGCAGGAGATACCATTTTAAATTATTGTCAGTAAAAGTTGCAAATGGCAAGTGGAGTGAGTACTTCAGATCTACATGGGCCATGGGAAGTTCAGTAATACTCATCTGTTCATCCAAACATAACCGATCAATTCATGATGCTCGGTAGTGCTGGTGGCATTTCTTTGGGTACCGGACATCCACATTGTTCCCATGCCATTGAACCATAAAACTCTGCTAAACCACCTACTGTGCAGGTGCCTACACTTTTAAAAAATATGTATGGAAAGTCTGAAGGTGATCCAGGGCTGAATGATCAATTAGGAAGTTCAGAAATTTGTCTTCTAGGGAGGCATTTTGAGACACTGCTCTGATCTTACTATGACTGTTTCCCTTAATTACACCACAAAGTGTGGGCACTGATGGAACTTCAACCTGCAGAGACAGGCACAGGGAGAAACCAACAGCTGCAAGTTAAATTTAGGAATGTTCCAAGTAGGATAAGACAAAACATACTCAGTGGTGAAGAGGATTTTCCTTGCTGCCTGTCAGCAAAAGTGGTAGACTATCTCACAAGATCTTCAAATAAAGACCAGATTACTGACATTTAATCAAAACCAGTTAATGACCTCAGTTAAAAGAGACATTGATCTCTTTTAATTTAACAAAATACCAATGTCTTTGTTGTGTATGAAATGAGAGCTGGTGATTTGCCTGTCTTTTCATAGAATCATAGAATTGCTCAGGTCGGAAAAGACTTTAAAGATCATCAGGTCCAACCCCAACCTAACCATACTACCCTAACTCTAACAACCCTCCAATAAATCACGTCCCTGAGCACCACATCCAAATAGTTTTTAAACACATTTAGGGATGATGACTCAACTACCTCCCTGGGGTGCCCATTCAGTGCTTAACAATGCTTTCTGTAAAGAAGTTTTTCCTGATATCCAGCCTAAACCTGCCCTGGTGCAAGGGACTAATTGCCCTGTGTGCCCAGGGAGTAATTAGTCTTACTATTAAAGACTGAGACAAAGAAGGCATTAAGTACCTCAGCCTTATCCTGATCCCTGGTCACCATGTTGCCCTCGGTGTACAACAAGCCCTCTTCTTGCTGTTGATGTATTTATAGAAATATTTATTGTTGTCCTTTACCTTAGTGGCCAAGTTCAGTTCTAGCTGGGCTTGGGCCTTTCTAATTTTCTCCCTTCATGGCTTCACTACATACTTGTAATCATCATAAGTTGCTTGCCCACCCCTCCAAAGACTATAAACTTTCCTTTTGTTCTTCAGTTCCAGCCAAAGGTTCAGCCAGTCTGGCCTCCTTGCCCATCAGCTCATCTTCCATGACATGAGGATGGCCAGCTCCTGCACCTTTAAAATTACTTCCTTAAAGTATTCCCAGCTTTCCTGGGCTCCCATCCCCTCCAAAAGTGCCTCCCAAGGGACCCTCTCAATCAAGGTCCTGAAGAGGCTAAAGTCTGCCCTCTGCAAGTCCAAGGTGGCAGTTCTGCTGACTCCCCTCTGTGGTTCAGCAAGGGTGGAGAAATCTAGCACTTTATGATCAATGTGCCCCACATGGCCTCCAACCTTTACATCCCCCACAAGAGCTTCTCTGTTAACAAACAGCAGGTCCAGGATTTTGCTTATCCTTGTTGGCTCCTTCACCAGCTGTGTCAGAAAGTTATCTCCCACACATTCTAGGAACCTCCGGGACTGTTCCTTATCTGCTGTATTATATCCAGCAGATGTCTGGGAAGTTGAAGTCCCCCATAAGAACAAGGGGGAGAGACCTTGAGACTTCACCCAACTGTCTATAAAGTGTCTTGTCCACCTCTCCATCCTGGTTGGGTGGCCTATAGCAGACTTCCGTTATAATGTCAGTCTTACTGGCCTTCGCTTTTATTCTGATCCATAAGATCTCAACCCAGTCATCACCATCATTAATTTCCATACATTCACATTCTTTCTTAAGATAAAGGGCTACACTGACTTGTGGAACAATCTCTATAACCACGAAGTAGCTGTAGAGCAGGTATGTTTTATTCGGCCGGTCAGGTGCAGGGGGGGATAACTCCTTCCTAGCCTGCACACCGAAAGCAGGTAAACATCCCTCTTTATAGAGGAAATACATACATATTTATGGTACAAGGAGTAGTTTTTACAGTTGATTCTAGTACAATATTCCACACCTATTCTTCGCCCCAAACCCCACCCCTAACTAATGGCCCCATATCGTTCCCATTGTTCGTGCTCAACTACTCTTAACAACTTAACAGATTAGCCTTTTATTCAACACCACCGCCTTTCCTGCCTTGCCTATCTCTTTTGAAAAGTCAGTAGCCACCCATGACAGCACTCCAGCTCCATGATGGCGACTATATCATAGCTTTCCAACCTCACTATGGCCTCTAGCTCCTCCTCTTTTTTACCCATGCTGTGTGCGTTGGTGTAAGAGCACCTGAGCTGGGCCACCTTTTGAGTGGGAGTAGCCCTAACTCTTGACCATACCCAGGTGTTTCCATAGCCACCAGCCTCACACCAGCCCTTGTGTTCTTCTTACAAAAAGGTGAGTCATCCTTCTCCTTCACCAGGGCACAAGACTGTGGGATCTTACTAGCACATCCCTCTCCCACAAGCACTGTCACGTTACATACAGGCTCCATACTAGTAACCCGAGTTACACCCCCTTCATACCTAGTTTAAAGCTCTATCAATGAACCTTCCCAACTCCCATTGTAAGACCCCTTTCCATCGGTGGGATAAGTTACTCCCATTGGTTGCCAGCAGGTCTGGTCTCATGTAAATCGAGAAGAGGTCAAAAAACCCAAACCCCTGCCAGGCACACCAGGCTCGGAGCCAGGTATTAATCCATTGGCCAATAAGACAGTGTAAAGCTAAGAAAATATAATGGAAAGGTATAGGAGATACATTAGGAGTTGCCATACTCCTTTTAAGGAGAAATATACCGTGGCACTTGAATTTTACCCAGCTGCCTGCTCTCTGATGCTCCCCACTTGTAATCTGAATTCTGTGACCCTAAAGGTCTCAAGCTGAACTCAAACTACAAGAAATTAGGCATACACACTGAAGCGGAAGTAATACTGATAAACAAAGTGATGTGCTTAATGACAATATTAATTATATTTTAAATATAAAATGCTTATTGCAGAAAATGCCACTAAGGGACCAAAAGTTTATCAAAGATGAACTTGATTACATTGTAAGGATATGAATAAGTAATATTATATGTTGTACGTCCCTGACAGACAGACGTACTGCTTTCCAAGGTCAAATAGGCAGTGGCCAAGTGCCACATGGCACCAGTGTATGGCCATATGAATGGAACAGGGATCTGGTCACCATCTGAGCAGTTGTTAGCCAGACCAACCTGCCACAGGGTATGCTGTATCATACAAATAAATATTAAATATAGAAGTATTAAATCAGCTCATTTGGAATTTTTGGAATTCCAATTTTTGGAATTGGAATTTGATATGAGATACGAGACGTGAGATTTGTTAGGGATTTTGTCAACCTGCAAAGTGTAAGGTCAAGTTCTCTACATACATGGTTACTTAGGAGCTGTGACTGTCGTATTGTGAATGAAGACTGCAAAAACTCCTAACGTGATATTGAAAGAGTTGTCACTGTGAGTAAATCTGAGCTCAGGATTATCTTTTCTGCAGAGGTTCCCTTTGCTTAATTATTCCTTCGCTCAATCAATTTAAGCTAGCAACGTTGATCCAGCAGTCTAACTACATTTGTTTAGATGCACTTTATGAACATAGCTAAATTTTGGCTGGTATGCATTTCAAAGCAAATGTGCATCAGCAATAAGGCATCTGTAAAGTGTTTAAATAAACTCTGAGCTTGCTTCCATTTGGCAGCATATCATCACTCAGAGCAACTGGGGACACTGCTTCTTTAGAGCCAGACTGCAGAACAGATGCTTTGCTGATTCAAAGCCCTTTTCTGGAATATGGCAGATGACATATATGAGTGGTCAGTTGTCACACAGACCACCAGTGTGCAGCCCTCTCCAGCCGTGCAGCAGCTGTATACACACTACTGGAATTCAGTGGTCCTGTTTTAAGGCACCACAGCAAGGACAGGATGAACAAGGGTTGCTTTTTCAACCACGGAGATGTCACTCTTGAAACATTTGAGGATGACATCTCTGAAAGTACCAGGAGTCCACTCTCCCCCAGGCTGTGCTTGTCATTACTTGTAATCTCCAAGGCCATCATAGATCTGACTAGGAAGAATCCTTCTTTTGTGCCTGAAGTGTTATGATTATACAGCTCCCTACAGCAGGGAGAACTGGCTTTCATAAACCTAATCTCCACCTTGGTACCACATGCTCAGGCTGAGAAGCTTCGAATTCCACCAGTCAGCTGCACCTCTCACACACTTATAGCAAAAGGCCTAATGTACAGAAATCAATCAGTCACATATTCCATACAGTCCACAAGGCAACAATGGACAGTTATTCATTTGATCCTAGTGTGCAACAAGAAACAGATTTCCACAGTGACCCTGGAAGGAACACCAGCCCTCCCCACATCTTCCTGTCTTTGTCAATGAGCTGCAAGGAATCACTGCAACCCATGTGATTTGGGTGGGATGGGACAAAGCATCAGGGCAAGCATTCATGCCCTCCTGCTGTAATTGTCTTGAAGATCAGAAGCTTGATGCAAGAATCTCCATTTCAAGAGCATGGCATTGCAGTCCTCACAGTTCTTCTTGGGTACCTCTGTTTGTAGAGAAGACCATCTCACAACCATACAATGGCAGCTTCTTCACAGATCTGACCTGTAGGAACACTGCCCTTGAGCTTTTCACTGGGAAGAGTATGAAATGCTGGTCACGGACACATTTCACTAGCACCGTGTGTTTGCTTTCCTCAATAACCACAGTTTTCTGCACTGATCACTTTTTCTGGCCTGATCTCCATCTGGAGCACGCTGATGGAAGCAAGGATATGAATCTCTTGTAATATTTCATACATTCAGGAAGAAAAGAGAGAGAGAGAGAGAGGGTTGGTCTTGCCTAATCTGAAGTTTTCTGGCTCTGTTACAACCATTCCCTACCTTGTGTCCCAGACAAAATACTTCAGATCCCCAGCTCCATTCCTTCTCTCCACAGCAGGATACATCATACTAAACCGGTTCAGCTCTTACCCACTGCAAAAACGTGGTCCTCCTCCCAGGACAGCAGAAACTGCAGTTACCTCCAATGTGAAGGTGGATTCCCAATACACCTCCTTCAATAAGCAGATACTGAAAATGCCAAATGTCTTTCTAGTTGAAAATTTGACTGAGAAGCTCAGAAAGCTCACCTGCACTGAGGATGGATGGTTTCAGCCCTGTCTTTTGGACCAGAAGCAGTTGCCAGCCGTTCTTGGTGAGATCCATGGTAGTGGTCCATGATGAGGCCCATGGTAGCTGAAGCAGTGTGGGGCTGAGTTGTGCCCAGAGGCAACAAGGAATTCTTGCAGAGTCAGGTACACGTGTGCAGACGCATGAAGTGAATCTCTCACTCCCCAGCAGTGGACAGCAGAGGAATGTCCACATCTGGATTCAATGTCTGCAGCATCAGGAGCTCCTTCTCTCATACCCTGCCCCTACAAACCCTGAAACAAGAGAAAGGAGAGGTCCACCACCCACAGTTAGATTCCTGGTGCTTACACAAACACACCCCTCTGTCACTGCTGCTGTCCTCTTCACTAGCAGCTGGGTGAAAGTGCCCGGACCATAACACCCAAAGATCCAAAAACTCTGCAAGGTGGCTCCAACGCTACCAGGCAAGATTCATCCAAGTACATATTCAGTCCTCAGGAGATGGACCACAGCGCACACCATACTTAGGCTGGTAGATGATAGTATGGACACACAGCCTACTGGGGACATAAGATATCAAGTGGTGTGCCAAACTTAGGCATTCTTCCAGTTTATCCAGACCCTCTTAGACTCTATCTGTACTTATCCCTCATCTTTTCATTCATGGCATCTTCATCTGAAGTCTCAAGAAGCCCCAGAACCTCCTCCACCACCTGTTCCTGGCCACTTGCAGCTCCAGGAGGAGGATCCATGATGTAAGGGTGGTCCTGGCAATTACACAGCATGTTTCTATTCCCTTCTGCTGTCTGTTCTGTTGCAGAGGATCTCAGCACAGCATCCACCACCTGGCACCCTCAGATGCCTTCAGGAAGCAGTGGGTACTGTTGTTGTGCTCTGTTTTATGTTTTGAATTGTTTGGTCCTTATTCTCTCCTTCTGTTTATCCATTCATCACCAAAATCATTTTATCTCTTCCTGATTTCTCTTTCTCTAAACTCCTCCTCTCCCTTCTCAGGGAAAGTTCAAGCTGAAGAGGAAGAACGGGGCAAATATATCACAGTTCTTAGCCATACTCTCCCAGCCTTCAAACATTTTCAGGTAATGGACTTCCTGGCTGAATCTTTAAGGTCTATTCCAACCTAAGACATTCTGTGACTGTGATTTTATAATTCTATAATTGCATGAATGTGCTTTCCGTGGTTTAGTCACCTCCATGGGTTGAAGCCGTCCATTTTTATCCAGTGCCCCCGTAAAGTCTTTAAGAGCTGGCATCACATTTACTGCCTTCCCCTCCCCAGGTGCCACAATGAAATGAAGCATGGGTCACACAATGCTGGGAGCAGCTCAGCTATTGTACTCTTGACTTGCTTTAAAACCCTTGGATAAATGCCATTGCTCCTAGCAGTTGCTGTCACTGCTCTCGTCATCACCGTGCTGATGGGCCTTTTCACAGTCACTTCAGTTTCAGGCACATTTATAGACCAACCCCACCCTGCACAAGAATGGGTTCTGCCAGGATGATCTGTTCTGTCAACACTGGAACAGAGGCGCAGAGATTTCTGCCGTAACCTTAACTTCCCCGTGGAAGTAACAGCGTGTTACTTTTGGGCAGCCAGAAGAAAACAGTTGCAGCAGGGGCTGGTATAGAGCAACGGTGCTGGGTAATAGGTCAAAACGGCAAGGTGTGCCAAAGCAGAATGGGAAGGAGAGAAGTAGCTGGAGAACAACAAAAGGCAGAGAGCGGGATTTTAACAGTAGTGAAGACCATCGGGTGGCAAAACCAGGATTACGGCCCGAAGTGTTGGGATGTTGCACTGAGAGGAAGTGAGAAGTAAGAGGGAATAGCAACATTAGCTCAGTAGGTCCAGCTGAGGTGGTGATATAGAGTTACAAGAGGTGGCAGGAGGGGCTAGGGGTGACAGTGAAGACTAGCGGCACATAGACAATATGAGACAATAACACTGACTAGTGGTGGTTCAGAGCAACGACTGCTTTTTTTTAATTGACAGATTTTTTTCATTTTTATTTTACTGACAGATTTTTTTACTGAGAGCGGTGAGGCAGTGGCACAGGCTGCCCAGAGAAGCTGAGGTTGATCCCTAGAGGTGTTTAAGACCAAATTGAATGGGGTCCCGGGCAGCCTGACTTAGTGGGTGCAGCCCTGCCCACGGCAGGGGGGTTGGAACTACATGATCTCCAAGGTCCCTTCCAACCCAAACCATTCTGTGATTCTCTGATTCTGTGATGCTATAAAAAGCAGGGCAGTACTGGCCAACACTGATGGAGAGCTGAGAGGTCCAGATAGGGCAAACCAACAATGACAAGGAGAGGAAAAGAAATGGAACATGGACTGCAAAGAGAGGAACAGCAATATTCCATTGTTTTAAGGGTTTGTGGATTAACTTCAGTCTGTTTGCCTCCTGTGCTCTGAATTGTCTGGTGTGAGTCATCGTCTGGGAGCTTTATAATTTGCTGGCCTATACTGAAGTGTCACTGCACCCTGCAAACCTTTCCACCACATCCAGGTGGGGAAGGAGGGCACAGTGTTCTTTTTCCTTCATTAGTAACCTTTCCATTTATCACACTCTCCTTTCCTCACTTTCAACGCCATTTTCTTATCTAACTTTTCAACTACTTCTGAAGTCGTGTGTTTATTTAACAGGGATTTCATTATGAATTTCTGTTTTACCCCTGTTGTTTTATACATTTATGTATTTACATACCATTCTCACTGACGCATCCTCGCATGAAATACCATCAATACTCTATTAAGTTCTTACCACAGAAGATCAATTACTTCAGCAGATATATGTGCACAGCACCAAACCAAGAGGTGTACTGCTGTCATGGTCCTGGTTTGGCCTAGGTTCCATGACAAGGGGGTGAAGGGACCCACAGACCCCCACCCCAGGAAAGGGGGGAGGAAGGAAGGGAAAAGGTAGGGAGATGGGCCTGGATGAAGGATAGCAGCAGCAATGAGCTACGGAAAAGTTTGATTTACTAAATATAGTAGTTGAATGTGAAATAACACAATATAATACAATATGATTGGAATTGAAGCTAATAAACCAGATAAAATGAGAAACAGAGAGTTTCTGAAGCCAAAGTTCTTACTCTAATGCTGTAGGCAAAGCAGACAGGGAACAAAGAGGGGCAGTCTCATGACTCCCAGTGAGTTTTATCTTTCCAATCAAATGAAAAATGGAAAAATGAAGTCAGGAGAGGAGAGGAGAGGAGAGGAGAGGAGAGGAGAGGAGAGGAGAGGAGAGGAGAGGAGAGGAGAGGAGAGGAGAGGAGAGGAGAGGAGAGGAGAGGAGAGGAGAGGAGAGGAGAGGAGAGGAGAGGGGAGGGGAGGGGAGGGGAGGGGAGGGGAGGGGAGGGGAGGGGAGGGGAGGGGAGGCAGATCATCAGCAGAGCAGAGCAACTTGAAATCCCTGTGGTAGGAGTAGTGAGAAGGGCACCTGGAGAATTAAATGTGGCAGTGTCAAAACTGGAGGTAAACAAAGATGAGGTTGCCTCAACACCAGCTTGAGTAAACTTCCATGTGGGCAGCAACTAGCATCTGTGTCCAGCAAGCAAATCTGCTGCACTGTGCCATGTGATGTGCTGTGCTCAGTGTGTAACTAAGGCACAACTGCATGATTCTTGTTGGCTGACGAGCAGGTGTCAAGAAAAACTGGTCTTGGGTGGCTGTGTCTGCTTCAAGTTTCCAGGAACGGGCAGAGGAGATCACAAAAGAGGTGGGGGCCTGGGGAGTCAGGTGGTTGTTATAATAGTCATATTGTTAGGGCTGGAATGAGGAAATCAAAGATTTTGGCTGAGCAGGAGAACGGGGGGGGGGGGGGGGGGAAATCTCATGGAATCTCTATCCTGATCTCCCACCCATTGATTGCTCCTCAGAACAGAGATCTTCCTGGATTTGATCTCTCAGATGGGCATCAGCCTTACCTACACTGGTAAGAGGCAATTTTCATATGGCCATTTCCACAGTCAGCCCTCTTGCAATTGCATGAGATCAGTGTATTGCGCTGTCAACCTGGCTGAGCCTACATGAGACCCCAGATTTAGGAAATACACAGCAGAGAGAGAGCTGGAAATTCTATCTTCAGTGCCCAGTGACTTTCAGGTCACTGCAGCAAAGGCAGCAAGCAGCTGACTTGAGCTTATACAAAGCAGCATGGCTCAGGTACCACAGGGTATGGGCGATTCAGCTGCTTCAGCATGCAAATGGATGCCGTGCTTGCAGCAGGCAGCATCCCTTGTTCTGCAGCAAAGACAACAGACGGGAGAGCAAAGGTTTTCAGTAGCCAGCTCAGATTTGTCGGTTAGGGCAGGATGTGAGCATATACACAGACTCTCCAGACTTCCTACCACATAGCAACACATGGACGGCTAAGAAAGAGGAACCACACATCTCTTATGGGGTTCACTCATGTTAACCTCATCCTCCTAGGAAAAGAGATGCATTTCCTTCCATACACAAGATGTTCTCAGACCTACAACAGTATTTTCATGATCTCTACCCTATCATCTCCCATCTTTCATTCTGAGAGAAGGGGATAAAAGTTTACTGCTTTGCTTTTCCCACAAGGCTCCCTTCTGCATCACCAGAATGGATATCTGTTCCTACAAGGTAAAAAATGAATACATTGGAAAGGAGTCTTCTTGGGACTCAAAGGTGTGGAAGTGAGTATATGGACATGCTTCTGCTGCTGTTGGTGTCAGCAACTATTTGGGATAGACACCACTGCCACGTGGCAGGCTGCATTAAGAAGCAAAGAAGGCGGCAGTCAATATCCCATTAGGCTGCTCTGCAAATCCCCAGTGTTTTTTTTCTAAATGATCCTGTTTCAAAATCATCACCTCTCAGTCAAGTGATTCTGTGAATCCTGGGTAAGTAACTTCTCCCTGAAAAGCAACAGAAATACAGAGCATAGCCCCCATCTACCCATCTTCACCTGCTACCAGCCTGGCATCTCTTTGGCCAGACGCTTCAGTTAAACTTGCAGCACCATCTGTGCTGCTATTCCCTGACATTTTGAGTTGCTAGTTTTCATGCGAAAATATATAACCAGCTGGAGATAATGCAGAAGTAAGCCAGAAATAATTCTGCTTCTACCCTGCGGCAGAAGGAAAAGCTTTGTCTAACACAGCCACCTATATACATATACAAAAAACCTAAAATGATCTGAAGGCTTTCAAGTGGTTCAAAAATGTGTTACACTTGCAACTCAAATCAATCCATAGAGATCAAGCTCTAGAGAGAGCCTTCCTTTTCCTCCCACCACAGTAGCAGCATGTTGCATAACGAGAAGTCTGTACTATTTTAAAATGCTGTGTGCATTACAGATCATTATCACATTCCTACCTGGGCTGATAGGAGACATACCTGATAAGGAAACATTTCAAATTTGATGCCATAAAAATGATTCACATTTACTCAGAGGTTGCTCAGTAGCAATAAAAAGCAATCATGCATTCAGCTGGCAAGGATGCAATATTCAGGAGCATTGCTCTCAGCAGCAGCATGCTTCCCACTCAGCAGAGAAGAACCTGCAGCCAGACATCCAAAGGTGAAGGAACTTTTCAGTGTAAAGCTCCTGGGATTCAAAGCTTGGTTACAGGTCATGTATAGATGATGAATCAAAACTTCCAAAAAGAGTTTGTAATGCCCAGAGGAAGATCATTCTTCCTAATGGAAGACTTGGACCATTCACCCTGTAACTGCTGAGCCTGAACGGGGCTGGGGAAATAACGATTATTGCCAAAACCTGCTCCGTCTGGCACGGCCTGCCTCAGTAGATGACTGCATTGAAGAAATATCCAGAAACTTGGGGATGGGCAAAGTGTTCGGAAGACATTTGCAGTGAGGGAAGCTTAAGACAGAAGCATAGCTAATCCCCTACAATATCCACATGAGTCACTCCCATGAAGTGCACTGGGATTCCACCTCACAACCTTCTGTTGTAGTCATCGTGCATGTCCAAGGACAACTGTACTGCGTTGGAAAGCAGTCGTTCAGGTGGTCCAGCTCATCTGACTCTGTGAGCTGACAGTCACATTGCGGCACACCTGTGTGACCACAGGAATGTCAGAATTTCTCAAAGCCATGGCCAAACTGAGACATTCACGTGGCTGAAATGGCTGGAGGTCACCTGAGGCTGCTCAGGGCTGCTATCTGAACAGCAGCAGATAACATCTGGCAGTCGGAGCACCTCGCCAGCAAGAGAGAGGGCAATGGAAAGCACTTTGATCACAGCTGGCAGCAGCTGGAAACTGCAAGAGCCAACAAGGTTGGTTTTTTTAATTCTTTATAAGGAAAAAAAAAAAAAAGCATGACACATGGAAAAAGGCTGAAAAATAATTGTATCTAGATCTGCCAGTTAGCTTTGTCTCTCACCTAGCAAAAAAGGAATTGTGTTTCTAAGTACAATTGCAACGGTCATTTGAAGATAAGTTGAAATGCTTTTAATTACTGTGGGAATCGTAGAATGCACAACTATCAGCTCTGCCAAATGGGGCTTAAGCTGTTCTGTGAGTGCCACTAGCTTAAATGACCATAAAGCAGGACTTCTTTGAGAGACAAGATAGTCTGGGTTCTGTTTGTATGTTGTATTTTTGTTTTTTCGGTTGATTGGTTGGTTGGCTGGTTTTGGATTTAAGGCATAATTGCAATAAGACAGATGCAGTTTTGATGGATAATCCGTTAGCATAACTGAGCATAATTTCAGGAAATTACAATAATGTAGTTAAACAAGTTATAAACACTCTCCCTAGGAAGCTCCCAGATTATAGCTCCAGAGCTTACAGTGGTAACTGTAAAGGCTGATGCTTTGCAACTGCTGTACATCTGTGTATGTTCACAGAGGTTAAGGAATAAGCCTACCAGGCTGAATGACAACGCTGATGTGCACCTTTGGGGATTGTCTGTGTGTATCCAAGTGCATAAAGCATGCAAGCAGCACAAGAGAAAAGAGCTCACATCTGTCCCCTAAAAGGAAAGGCATTTCTAATGCTCTTAAGAAACTGATTTGCAACTGGCATTCATGAACAATATTTGTTCATTTCCCCTATCCCTTCCACTCTTTGCGATTTGTTTTTCTAATGATAATATAAGTTCAGAACAAACTGCTTGGTATAACGAAGTTTACAATGGCAGAAAAAAATACTCTGCTTTGCTCTTGACGTGGGATGGAGCCAGGAGCAGCTCAGGGTAGTGTTTGCAGGTTAGCAGCAAACAGCTATCACAGGGCTGCTCCTGGCACGCTCCACCAGCCTCAGAAGGGTGCTCCTCGCCATTTTCTAGCGTGGTGTGTTGCAACATGAAGTGGCTGTGTCACTAACCAAACTGCTGCACGCTCCAGTCAGGATCAAAATCCGGGAACTGCAGTAGGTGAATTGCAACAGGGACTTGACCTGAAGAGGGCAGGCATGAAGGAAGAAGTGAAAGCCTCAAACAGTGCTGGTTTGAGATGAAGTCATTTGGAGAAGAGTGGGAATGTGGTTCCTGAGTTACAAAGGCTGGCAGGCTGCTGGGCACATGTGGCTCTGGGTCCTTGTTTCTGTGGACTGACGAACCTGCGAGGCACTGGGTAATGACAAGAGGCCTCCACTTCCCTGGCACAGCCTGGTGAGACCTGCTGCCAGCAATGTCTGGGCCAGCTCATTCTGGATGTGAGATTTCTTCGTTAACAAAACACCAAAAGCAGTGTTCCTTCATGCATATCACCTCATCCCCATGAGCCTGCCCTGCCCCAGCCCTCACGGAAAGGCCAGGCTGGATGCGGCTCTGGGCAGCCCGGTCTAGTGCTTGGCGACCCTGCCCATAGCTGGGGGGTTGAAACTCGATGATCATTGTGGTCCTTTTCAACCCAGGCCATTCTATGATTCTATGAAAAGCTCACTCTAAATTAACTCCATCTCCCTCGGCTTTATGAAATCCAGTAGTTAAAGCCACACACAAAGTGCTGCTGGGACGCAGGATCCCGGTGTGCCCCCACGACAGAGCACCTTTACCGACACTTCCGTGGGCACGGCTCGGCTCTGGCGGCCCCCTGGACGGGCTGAGAGCGAGAGGGGAATGCGGCCCCGTCCCTATATTCTCAGGCCAGCCCTGCCAGCTAGCTTTCCACATCACCGCCGGGACGCCGTGTCCCCGCCGCCGGGGGGGGGCAGCGAGGGGGGGCGCGCCGTTTCCCGGGCCCCACCTGGCCGGGGCAGGGCTGCCGGCTCCTTGCTGGGGGCGCGGCGGTGGCCTTGAGCGCCCGTCGGGGTCCCGGGGGCCGCCAGGACGCCACCGCGCGGTGTTCTCCGACGGCGCGGCGCCGCCAAGGTGACCCCCTAGAGCAGACCCCAGGCCCTCCGCCGCCCGCTCCCGGCCGCGGACACTTGAGAGTTTAAAGAGGCTTTTCTTCGCCGGGAGCGGCCCGGGGGGGAAGGGGAAGGGAAGGAGGGGTGGGCGGGGAGAGGCTGGCAGGGCAGGAGCCGGGCGGGGTGCTGGCTCCAACTGGAAAGGAACCGGTCCCAGCCCAGCCGGGGAGCTGCGAGCGAGCCGGCAGCGCTGGGGAGAGCGAGCCCTGGGCCCTGCTCCCGGCCCGCCGCCTCCCGCCCCGACGGCGAGGGACGGCCCCGCCATGGGCACGGCGTCCCGCGTCAGTCCCGCGAGGGTCGGCGGCTGCGGGAGGGCTGCGGGCTCGGGTGGGAAGCGGGGGTTGTCTGTCACCTGTCGGGCCCTGGTGGGATGAGGGAGGAGGGAGTGGGAGCGCTGGCTTTCCGGAGCTGTGATCCTGTGGGAAGCCCACCTCACTCTTAATCTGTGTTTCAGGGTGGTTCTGTGAAGGCAGAGAAGATGCCAGAAGGGGAGAAGACGAGGCAGTGCAAGCAGGAAACGGAGCAGCAGCAGAAGGAAGATGAGAGGGAGGGCCTCATCGAATTCTATGGCTCCTACCAGGAGCTGTTCCAGTTCTTCTGTAGCAACACGACCATCCACGGAGCTATTCGCCTGGTGTGCTCTAAAAAGAACAAGATGAAGACGGCCTTCTGGTCTGTCCTCTTCATTCTCACCTTCGGCTTAATGTACTGGCAGTTTGGAATCCTCTACAGGGAGTACTTCAGCTACCCTGTCAACCTCAACCTCAACCTAAACTCGGATAGGCTGACTTTCCCTGCAGTGACGCTGTGCACACTCAACCCATACAGGTAAGAAATGGTCTCCCAGAGCTTTCAGCTGCCTTGACCTCCGTGGGCATAGGATAGAGATAGAGGCACGTATTCATGCTCTCTTCTTTGTCCTTGACTTGTAGAAGGGCAGGTGGAAGGAAAGCTTCCTGTGAGCCTTTGCTGCCACAGGGCATTCGCAGTAAATATTGTTCATTTAAGCTGCTCTACCTGGTGGTGTGTTAGCAGGCTGCTCTGAAAACTTTCTAAAGGCAGAAGCAGTTGCACTTCCTTATCTCCTACAAGGAACAGTGGCCTCCAGCAAAGGGGCTGGATTTTCACCTGTCAGTGAGAATGTCCTGAATCACCCCATTAAACTCCGCCACATGTCTTACTCAGAACTGTTCATGTGCATCCAGCCCTAACCCTGCAGGCTCCTCTCTCCCACTGTATAGGTACAGTGCCATTCGGAAGAAGCTGGACGAACTGGACCAAATCACACATCAGACACTGTTGGACCTTTATGACTATAACATGTCCCTGGCACGAAGTGACGGGTCAGCACAGTTCTCACATAGGCGCACCTCGAGGAGCCTGCTCCATCATGTTCAGCGCCATCCTCTGCGGAGGCAGAAGCGGGATAACTTGGTCAGCTTGCCAGAAAACAGTCCCTCGGTGGACAAGAACGACTGGAAAATTGGCTTTGTTCTGGTGAGATCCCAAGATGTGCTATGAGCTACTCTCTCCGACCCCTGTCTAGCCACTTCTATCTTGTTAGCCTTGTGGCCATGCCCTTCCTCATATAGAGGGATTTTTGTTGCTGGCTTTTCTTGATGACAGATGAAGGTGGTGTTGAAGCCTTTTCCCAAAATATTACTGCTCCCCAAGTCCTGTCCCTATTCGTGTGGAAGACTTGTCCGTGTCAGTTCCTAGGTGAGACAGGGAAACCTTGTCCTTCTTGAAGGCTACATCAGCCTTTCAGAGCCATTTACTAACAGCCACAGCATTGCTCAGTAATTGTTGAGGAGATGGTACTGCATGGCTGTGGGCCATGCAGAATGTGACAGTGGCCATATTTGCTCCTGAGCAGTTTCTTCTTTGCCCTAGGGTATCTGTATTTGCATTTTAAAAGGCACTGAAGGGAATCATTTGCCAGTTAAATGAAGATCCCATGGGGTCACCAAGTTTCTCTGGACACACCCTGAAGGGAGGGCTCCCCATTCTAGAATTTAAAGCTGCTGGTTTTATATCACGTAGATTTTACATACAGTAGATCACACTGCACATCACACTGCAATTTGCTGCCTCCAGAGTCTCACTTACCCATGCTTGTTGACCTGGTGTTCCGCTTCCACTGAGGGATTACTTTCTCCTGTGCTATTGATTGCCTTTTTCTTGAGCACAGCAGTGCCGCAGAACGTTTTTGCTCACTCTGCTTTGTTTCTATACCCTGCTGAGGGAGCACGGCCACCTCCTCTGGGACAAGACTTCCCTGATACAGCTGCTTTTTCATTCTCACAGTGCAGTGAAAACAACGAGGATTGTTTCCATCAGACGTACTCCTCAGGGGTGGATGCAGTGCGGGAATGGTACAGCTTTCACTACATCAATATCCTGGCACAGATGCCTGATGCCAAAGACCTGGATGAGTCTGACTTTGAGAATTTTATTTATGCTTGCCGCTTCAATGAAGCAACATGTGACAAGGCGTAAGTGGTGGAAACACCCCACTGTTTATTCCTACTGACAACTGCATGTTGTGCTTGGGTTCAAGGGGAATTCGAGAAACTCCTGTTACAGAACTTCTTTCCCAAGGTGGGGCTGTTCTTTGTTCGGGTCCCACTTTCTCAAGCGGTATCTCGAGTCTTTCCTGAGGGTTGTGCTCACCAAGGTCAGATGTTCTGTGACCTGAAGCTATGGACCTCAGAGAATGGTTTCTCCTTCCCTGAGTTTCACAGAAATGAAATAATTATACTGCTACAAACCCCAAGTGTACAACATAGAAGGCTGGTGTGCGTGCTGAGAGTGATGCGCAGTGCTGAAGTCGTACATATCAGCCCCATACAGGAAGAGAAAGACAGTGAAAACAGCATTGCACTTCTCTCCTGCCACTATGGTTTAGAAGCCCTAAAGAGGCAATGAAATTAAACCCATCAGCAAGGCAAGGGATACAGAGAGCTAAGAGCTCTATCAATATTAAGATAATACAGTAATTGCTGATACTGCTAAAAAAAATCCATCCTGGCTATCAAATGCTAACAGTACAAGAAAAAAAACCTGTCTAGCTCTAGGACATTTTTTACAGCAGATTTTAATTGCTTTTCCCTGTTCAGGTTAGTTTACATAACAAACACTGCCCATCTGCTCTAAACCCCTCTCTGCGCAGGTGTAAAAGAGAATTGTTCCTTTCAGGAAGCCCTTGGTCTCATAGCCCTTCTCACCTGTCTGAATATTTCTGTTCCCATCACAGGAATTACACTCACTTCCACCATCCCTTGTATGGGAACTGCTACACCTTCAATGACAATAGCAGCAGCCTGTGGACATCCTCTCTGCCTGGGATCAATAATGGTGAGAAGCACTTTCGGCTTAGCTGTTTTCCCCATGGAGGGTGTGTGGAAGGCTGGAGGAATTACAGGCAGCCAGTGGCGGTGGTAGATTGCAGCTTTGCTCTCATCCCAACTCTGCTTTGACCCATGTGGAGGTGTCTGTGTCACGGACATGGCTGTCCTTCACCGCCGTCCTACTGAACTCTCTTTCCCATCAGTGCCTGATCCTTACGTTCACCGCTCCCTCTGGACTTTCACTGCTCCTGAAGTCTCTGTTGAGCTCTAGTGCTGCCCTCCTGAGAGTTTAGTCTTGACCTCCTCTTTTGGCACTTAACGTTTCAAGCAGCTGATCTGTGTGCATTCCTAACCTTCCTAAAGCCCCTCTAGGGCCAATCTTCAATCTTTTGTTCAATTCCAGTTCTCTCCATGAAATCTCTCTTCGTTCCCAGATCTGTCTTTTCTAAGTAGCAATTAAGAAATCCATTTTTCTCTGGCCTTTCCTGGAGCCTCCAGCCTTCTCTCTGGTCTCCCTTCAGCCACACTCCCATTTCCACTCAGCTTAGGTTCAGCCCTGGTTTACATTTCTCTCCCTTTACTCCTTATTGATCCAGATGTAGTAACCATTCTGTTCTCTGTCCTTCTCCACATGATGGCCACCTGTGACATCCCTTGTTCTCTGCCATGTCCTCAGGCCTCTCTCTGGTGGTGCGCACCGAGCAGAATGATTTCATCCCTCTGTTGTCAACGGTAACTGGAGCCAGGGTCATGGTCCACGATCAGAATGAGCCAGCCTTCATGGATGATGGGGGTTTCAATGTGCGTCCAGGTATTGAGACCTCCATCAGCATGAGGAAGGTGAGGCAGCAGCAGCAGCAGGGCTAAGAGCTGTGGATGTGGGACTTCAGTGTGAAAGGTGTTAACTTGGTGGATGAATACAGATGGCTTGTCATGGACTGAAGGTGTTAGAGGGAGGGGATTAATCATCTGAAATGAAGGGGGGGGGGGGGGGGGGGGGGGCAGGAAGAGCAGCAGTTTACCAGACTGGATGAGAAACATTTGGTTGCAGTTCATAAGAGAACAGTGAAACGGGTAATCAGGGGGAGCTGGCATCCAGAGGTAAGCATAAGGAGCAGGTAGTGATGAAAGCAGTGGGTGGCAAAAAAGCGTAGAGATGGTACAACAAAGTGCTAGTTGTTTTGTGAAATGACTTTGATATTCTAGGAGATGACTGAGCGTCTTGGGGGCAGTTACAGCGACTGTACAGAGGATGGCAGCGATGTGCCAGTGCAAAATCTGTACTCATCTCGCTACACTGAACAGGTAACTTGTGATCACCGGTTCCGTGCCAGCTTCTTTGCCAGCTTTCCTGGAATGCTTCAGTCCCCTAATAGTCATGCTTGTCCACGGGCAATGTTAATAAGATAATGTGATACAGGGTATAACAGCATTGGTTCCCCTGTTCAAACAGTCCACATTATGTGCTCCCAGGTCTGCATTCGTTCCTGCTTTCAGCTCAACATGGTAAAGCGCTGCTCCTGTGCCTATTACTTTTATCCCTTACCTGATGGAGCAGAGTATTGTGACTACACAAAGCACGTAGCTTGGGGTAAGTACTTACAGGAGAGGATTAATATGATAAATATGACATAGTAAACCTGCCCATCTGAAACTGTTTGGCCCACCTCATGTCCCAGTAACTCTTTTCTTTAAAAAAGTTTTAAATGAGGCTTTCTGATATGGGACAGCCAAAAGACACTCTTCTCTTGGACAGTTAGTCCCTCTGAGCTTATGGAAGGAACTCTTTGGATTCCCTCTGCTGTTGCACATTACTTTCTTTTCATATAGATACTGTGAGCTTATCTGGATTTACTTTCTTTGCTGCTCAGGCTACTGCTATTACAAACTCCTTGCTGAATTCAAAGCTGATGTGCTGGGCTGCTTCCACAAATGTCGGAAACCTTGCAAGTAAGTTTCTAAGTTACACTGGGAACTCTCTGTTCCTAGGGGTGTTAGAAAGCATTCACTGACCAGGGCAAAAGCTTGAGCCACTAGCTGAAGTGCAGACCTAAATGATATTTCTCCCATCAAGAAGACAAAATGGCTGAGGAGCATCAGTGTCAGCTCTGGGGTGAGCTCCTGTAGATTGTGCAGAAGCTCAGTGGGAAGTGGGCACTACTTCAACATGGGAGGGAGTTTCCAGGTGTGCCTGGGGACTGAGACCTGGCCTTGTGGCTCTGATCACTTCAGCAGCTAACACACTCTCTTGTCGTACAGAATGACAGAATACCAGCTCTCAGCTGGATACTCTCGCTGGCCTTCTGCTGTCTCAGAGGTAAGAGGGTAGTGTCCTGGCTCCACAGCACTGCTCCAAACTCTGGTTTTATCCTCCCCCTCAACTGGTTCCAAATCTACAAGGGGTGACTGTAGTCACCTAACATAATTTATTGCACTTTCATTTCAGGATTGGGTTTTTTACATGCTTTCACAACAGAACAAATACAATATAACATCCAAGAGGTGAGAGACCATTTACAGAGGTTTTATCAAAACCAGAAGTAGTCCAGGTGGAAAAAGGGTGAATGGAGTGGTCAGAGTTCGGATTAAATCACTGATGGTGCATGGACTTGGGGTCAAGGGCAGCAGACTTGAGTCACCAGAGAGAAACTGAGACCAAGTAAAGACTCTTACAGGGTTAGCTGTTAGTCTGAAAAGAGTAACCCAAAGGCTAATGCCATATGGTTCAGAGTCACAGTAAGAAGTAGTGAAAGAGTGGGAAGGGAGAGCAATGCAGGAGTTGGTACTTGGTAAATTATGACACAAACACTGGAGTTCACGGTGCAGTCTCAGAAGTGCACAATTGGTCCCTCAGATTTTCATACAGAGGGAACTCTGGAAATGGAGAAAAGCTTCCAGGTGGTGGATGTATAAGGAGCACAGGAAGTGGAAGGAGACAGAGAAGACAGCTAAGCTTAGTGAAGGAATGCAAGGACTACAGATCCTTAGCATTGCTCATACCCATTTTTCGTCAACAGGAATGGAGTTGCAAAAGTGAATATCTTTTTTGAGGAATGGAACTACAAGACCAATGGGGAGTCACCAGCCTTTACAGTACGTACTTTACCACATCCACCTGTTGCACCATAATGTCCCTCTGCATGGCAGGTGTTCATTCCAGCAGCACTGCTGACTCTCAAGTCTCTTCTGTAAGAGGGGAAAAACTCTCCAGTGCCATGATGGTACCAGTAAGGGGAGCAGGCGGAGAAGCCAAAGGCTCCAACAAATGCTCTCCTCACTGCTTCCTTCTTTCTTTTGCAGGTAGTGACCCTCTTGTCTCAGCTTGGGAATCAGTGGAGTCTCTGGTTTGGATCCTCTGTCCTATCAGTGATGGAGCTTGCTGAGCTGATTCTGGATTTCACTGTCATCACTTTCATCCTGGCCTTCCGCTGGTTCCGCTCCAAGCAGTGGCACTCCTCCCCTGCGCCCCCTCCAAACAGCCATGATAACACTGCTTTCCAAGATGAGGCATCAGGACTTGATGCACCACACCGCTTCACTGTTGAGGCTGTAGTGACCACACTGCCATCTTACAACAGCCTGGAACCATGCGGACCAAGCAAGGATGGTGAGACAGGACTTGAGTGAGGCAGAGGTTTATTCCACAATTCAGTTAGATGGCAGTCAGACCAGAAGCTGTGTACTTTCTCTGTGGGACCTTTCTTTTTGGGATGCTCTGCCTCGATCATAGCAGAAGACTGTATTGTGGTTAATTGCTTTTACTATCATATGTGAATCCTTCAGTCTTGTAAAACACTATTGCTCTTGGGATCACCAGGGATGAGAGTCAATCTAGTGTCTGCAAAGGGGAGAGGTCAACTTGGCTTCCTTATAGTCTTTACATGTGCACTTTTTTTTTCCTCTGCAACAAAGATGCTGCTACAGTTCTCATCTGTTGTTAATTAAAGAGGTTTGGCAGGTGTGACTGGCCTTCTCAGAAGTATGACAAGGGACCAAAATGGAGTCTCAGCAGGGATGTAAGTCACGAGGCTGAGCCTTAAACTTCCCCTAAGGTTGGAAACTGTTTGCTCTTTCCTACTTCTTAACAGCCAGCTCTGATCTTCAGACCAAGCTGCACACCCCCTCTTCTCTCAGAGGAGAGGCTGCTGGCAGTCTCAATCCATGTGATTCACAATAGTCAAGGGAGGTGGCTGAAGCTTGTAGCTGTTCTTGTAGCTTGTTCCATGACAAAAAGCAGCCCATAGCACATTGGTAGAGCTTTGCTGTGTAACAATCTCCTTCCCTGTGATATACCATACATTCAGCCATTTGTTTGCCAGAGGGTTCAGGGTGAACTGAACTCAACCCAGAGTGGGCCCTCTTACTCTGCTAAGGATTATGAAACAGAACTGCTGCAGGCTTTTATCTAAGATGCTTTCAGGGAAAGTTGTGGCCTGATCAAAAGATAATAGATTGTTACCTCTAGAAGAGGACCCTCTCCTCAGTGTAAAGAACAATTTGGGGATCTCAGCCTAACAGCATACACCTTCTCTCTTGCAGAAAGCTTGTCTTTTTTTTCTTAAAAAAAAAAAAGTCTGCTGCATCTGCTGGCAGTGGTGTTTATACAGCACTTTACACGATGTCAAAGAGAGCAAGGGTGATGTCCTTAACAGACAGGAGTGAATATCCACTTCATTGGACACAGATACCAGAATTAAAGCATATAGTTTAGGCAGATCCATGTACATACCGATACTTCAAACAGCCTCCTCTTTTGAATTCAGAAATTAGTCAGACAACAAAGAGAAACTTAAGATACTTCAAAAATTTAAGGTAGGTGCCCCACTCCTGGAAACCTGCAGAATTTTACAAGTGTGTATTGTTGCCTAACTCTCCCCTTTGATATGTTAAACATGCCTGTTGTACTACTTGTTACCTTGATACCTAAGTGCATTTTCCACTTCCTAACAGTGATTTTATTCCTCGCAGACATGAACACTAAACTCAAGTCTTAGTTTTCCAAACTTTGTCCCAGTGCTGTGCTGATCCTTTCTGTTTAAGGGAAGAAATGCTGTTTTTCTACTGGGAATAGAAGCGAGCAGAAGTGAGGCGAAAGGGCATTAGCTGTCATTGGTATCCTTGTTCTTCAGACTGACAGGAGAGAGAGCTCTGCAACCACAGGCACTTAGAGGCACGGGTACTGAGAAGCCTCCATTGTAAGAAAAACAAAACAAAACCAAAAACAGAAACCAGACTTCTACAGTTGTTTAAAAGAAAAACACTAAAACACCCACCCTAAAGTTGACTCAATATAGGAACTTCTATTTTCTGTAAAAACATGCTGGCTAAGAAGCAAAGAGCTAGACCTAGTGACTAGAACAACAACAACAAAAAACTTTGTTGACAATTAAAGCAGTCTAGAACGATCAAAAGCAAAAAGAAGTTAGAATGCTGCACCTGCAGCCCAGCTCCTGAACGTAAATTCAGTAATACAGACTGATGCTTTGGGAATTCACTGGTACATGAATGAGCAAAAATGTGATACTGGACTCACTGCCAGTTGTTTTACAACTCCACCTCCAAATCAAGAAAAAAAAGATCAGGGTTATCAAGTGTAACACATAAAGCAGTCTCTATATCAGAAATGTATAATGATTCATACACCATCTGATCTTTCTAGAATATCTAAAAAGTAAAGCATGAGTCTTCACATGATACAGTACCTTGTGACAACCATAATATTGATGCAACCCACTACATCATGCATAATTTAGTAATTAAATAAAGATTAATCAGAGGCAATAGCTACTTGAAAGATATTTAAGGTCTCTTCAGATATAGCTATAGAAGAAAGTGATAATTCCCTAGAGGAAGCTTGCACCATATTATCTCTTCTGCAGAAGTGGCAAAATTTAACACATGAGCATTGACTGATGAACTCAAAGTAATGGCTGTAAATCCAGAACCAAGGCCTGTACAAACATGAAGTTGCTATACAGGTCGGCAACTGGATTAGCTGTACCTGTCCAAAGGATAAGTGCAAAAATTGCCATTGTGTGAGAGATCAGGTGATCCTCAAAAGAAAATCCCTACGCTAAATACAATAGTTTATGGCAGGCAATGCCATAAATTATCAGCCCAACAGATGCACAGTGAATTTGGTCTGGCTGATGAGAGGTGAGTCCAGTAGTGCTGGAATGAGTGCAGAAAACTGAGTGTTTCACTGAGTATATGAAATACTAGAGAAAAGGGAAGAACACATGCATTCAGAGATGTTCATTGGACAAGGGGAAAGGCTTCAACTTTCAGTGTTGTGAATTTGTACAGAGAATGAAGTTATTAGTCAGTTGCATTAACAGTACAGTGCAGTTACTTGGAAGACATGGAAAACACACAAGGAACAACTGCTGGGCACACGACACTGAAGAAAGGGAAGTGATCTTTTTAGATGGGGAACACATCATCCTAGGAAAGGCACAGAAATAGGAAAAAGTGCCTGAAAGGGAAGGAAGGTGGAGAAGAAATTATTTTGTGGACCAGTTGGAGCATGAAGTAAGAATGCTGCTGAAATATAAGGAAGAAGGATTTGAGCTCTTGAGATGTGGAAGAACCAGCTGAGACAGGGTATAAAGAGCCCAAATGTCTGTGGAACTGTGGTAGTAGCAAAAAAATTTGCAACCTAATAGATTTAAAAGCATTTGAATGTCATGCTATGGAAGGAATACAGTCTGAGAAATTTAAGGGCACTAGTTATTTTGATGGCTTCAGTCAAACGAGAGGACCTGAAAAAGCTCTAAGAAAAATGAGAGTGTAGTAGGACCAGGGAAATTGAAAGTGATATGAAAAGGAGAGGAAAAACAGCTCAACCCTCTAGCAAAATGGGTTTGAGAATGCGAGGGTGTGGGGATGACGCAAGACAAAAGCAGGGGACAACAAAATGAGAGGGTTCCCATACACAGGTGCAAAAAGTTACAGGAGTATTCAGAGCACCCAAAGAAACTCAAACGAGTAGGTGGGGTGATGAGATAAGCCAGGGAACTATGAACATGTGTGACAGGAAAGGCAGGGGTAAGGATAAAACAGCAACATCTGAGGCAGGAAAGTGTTGAAAATTTCCCAGCAACTCAAGTTCTTACGTCTGGACAAAGGGAAGTTTGAAGAAAGGACAGCTGACCAGTTTTGGAGAGTGAGCACGTCTCCAGTTTTGGCTAGGGACTTTGACATTATGTCATCGGTGGAATGGAAGATTCATGTGTTTTGAGAATAAAATCCTTTCTGCCCACAACAAAAACAGGACAGAACTAACAGCTTGGTTGTGCAGGCCTGCTCTGTACTGACATTTGGACTGTATGTGCTACTTCAACTCAGTTGAAGAATCCCTCCTCTTCTAAGAGTGCTTTCATTTTTGAGATAGTCAGCCTAGCAGCACTGCTTCAGTTTCACCAATGCACATACATTGTTCTGATAGGACTGTGGTAAAGTTGAGCCTGGACAAAGATTGCAATCAAAATGTTGTTATCCACAAGCTGCAAGGAGGATTGTTTACAATTTCAAGATTGTAATAGGAAGCGCAGACAAATGCACACATCTCATTTTAAAGCAAGTTCTGTCCATTTCTTCTTAATGAGTTTCAAGCATACAAGTGAAGCAAAACAAGGGGTACTTACCTTAATTCCAGCCATGCTCCAATATGTGCTGTATCATCCTGCTTTGGAAGATCTTCATTCAGATCCTGAATATACCCCAAAAAAACCATCCCAACCTCAGTGAAAAATTACTTTCCAAATTTAAGGACCTGCAAGTAGGTCACTGAAACCCAAAGGCAATGCAGCCTGAGGAGTTAAGAGCTACCAGCAACGCATACATTCAGAGAATCACCTCTCCACGCATTACACCATGGCTGGACATGGTGGCTGGAGGTAGAATTGGCTTGAGGAGCCTCTAGTCTGCATGCCTTGTTACAGACATACTGCTGAGTCAGCCACACGTACAATGGTACCACTGCAACCAGCACCATGGCAACAGGAGACTGCTCGTTGCTTTGGGAGATAGAACTTTCGTTATGTATATGGTACTGAAGTGACAATAAAAATAATGTGTTTTTTAAAAGCAATCTGTGATCCCAGCCCTTCCCCACCCACTAACAGACCAGACAGACTCAGTAAGGTGATGAATTGTGTTTCTTTGAGACTGTTTAAAGTACATGAGCTGATTACTACAACATGCCAGAGATTACAGTTGTGTTTATAGAGGAAGGAAATAAATTGCACGTGCGTAACTGGCTGTAATACTGCATACAGCAGAGTCCCTTGCTCTTACTCAGAGGGCCTTGGTAATTTTTTTTGCCCATGCATAGAGACACAAAGAAGGGGAAAGGTAGCAGAAGAGACAGCAACATACAACATCCAAGAGAAAGAAATGGAAGAGACAGCCTGAGGGGACCTTAGCCCCCAGAGGAATAGGAGGAATGGGGCACCAACGGCTTTGTTTTGAAAAGTTCAAGAGAACTGCTGGTCTGGGGGCCTCAAGCTTGTATGCCCACCCCCTAGAATGATAGCCATAAGTAGTACAAAGCAGACCCTGGCTCCTCTTCAGCAGATGCACTTCTGACCGTCCATCACATCTCAGTTCCACAGGGAATTAGGGAAGTGCTCAGGGGACGAGGGCTGCTTCACTCCAGATCTTCAACTCTGCCCTCACCCAAGGTGGAGAGGGATGGAATTGCAGGGAGATGAACTCAGCGCAAATGAAATGCTGGGGCATGGAAGTGAGCATGCAAAACCTAGCCCCTTCCCAGACAACCTGTGAGGAGGAAAGGGGCTTCTCCAGCATACTCAGTGCAACAAAATGCATCTGCTTCTCCCATCTTTTGTACTTCCACCTGGGAACGCCAGTGATGTTTTCCCCTACATCCTCCTAAGCCTAGACAGATCTCTGTGCCTGAGGTAGAGATTCCTCAACTAAAGAGCTGTCCTCTTTACAGTCTAGATTATGGGCTACAGCTCAGCTTGTAAAAAAAAAAAATACACTCCTCAAAAAACTGCAGAAACAGCTCATTTAACCCCTGGTTTGCCAATATATTTGAGCAATTCACAGCTCTTGCTCTTTCTTAAAGAGGAAAGCGTGGGATATTGCTTACAGAAAACCATGGCATTTCACACTGTAAGTTTATTTACAGCAGAGACCACTCCAAATCTAAGCTCAAGAGAACTCATAGCAAGTAGGAAGATTTCAGTTTGATCTAGAGATCTATGCTGCCAAATTGGGACAACTAATATCACTTTGCAATATCCATGCCAGAGCAGCATTTCCCTTTGAATTTCTAGGTAATAGCTTCAAATATTTTTTAACTCCTGCTAAAAGTTAGGGCTCTTGTGGTCAGAGAAGCAGAACAGGTATTCTTAAAACCTGTGTGACTCAGTCTCATGTGGAGTACATCCAATTTCCTTCACCTTCATCTATTATGTAGTGGACTTCCTTTGCCATTCAACATGGTAACACTGGGAAGCACAACTCTCATTCTCCTTTCTGCCACTAATCCCAACATCTTCCAGAAAGCTACAAGGACAGTAGAAAGCTGTAAGGTACTGGATTGTGTCTGCATAGATGAAAGGAATATTTGATGCACATACACCACCACACTCCTTGCTGATGGTGATGTATTCCTTAGTACTAGATTTTATGCCCACACAGGCTCTTTAGACAGCGACAAAACTCCTTTCAATCAACATGAAATTTGTTGCACTTCACTGAGGTAAACACGTTGACTCCTTTTTATTACAACTGAAATGTCCACATTCAAAGAGCAAGTCAACTTATAATAACAAGCAGAATAAATCATTTCCTTGAGCGCTCATCCCTGCATGACTACAGAAATCTAGATGACTGTCTAGCTCAGTCAGATGGATCACAGTCACTGACCAGCACAAACTAGCCTTTATTTCATCAATTAAAAGCATACATCATGTTGCCACTCTTTATGCAGAGCACAAGAATCTCACATGATGAAGTCCTGCACACCCAAAGGCACTACATTAAGGCATTCTTTATTTGCTAGAGTCCACACAGGCACTAACTGAACAAGCTTACACCCCAAAATAAGCCACAAATTCCCCGCAGAAGAGCAGGAACAATAGCTACCCACTCCTCCTCTGCTTCCTATTCCTCTCAGCTCAGATGACCCTCTCTTAAGCTGCAGCTGTTGGAAAGTTTAACCCATGATCAGTAGAGCACTTCATAATCTTAAAAAAGACAACAAATCAGAACCAATAAAGTAATCAATGAAGAAGCTAGGTGGAAGGGAAGGGAAAATTCAGAGGCAAGAAGAGACAGGCAAGGTGACAGGGGACAGCAGGTTGCAGACTGAAGGGGCTACATTCAAGTAAAAAAGTAGACTGGACATAAAGCAAGAGGGAAAAAAAGGAAAGAACAGAAGGGCAAGTTACATCAAAGGTCCCCCAGAGACCTCCAAAATCCCCCACCAGGAAAGGGGCTTGCAAACCCACCCACTTCAAGGTATCTGTCCCTCATATTTACAGGTTTATTTGACCTGGTAATAAAATGTCTCACTTCTACATTGATGGCCACCCCCACTTCCTTTCCTTGCTCTGTAAAGCATACTATTTCCACAGTAACTGGAACTAGTGTTCCAACGCTACCACTTCCCTTTCCCAAGGAAAGAAGTTACCACTTATGCAAACAAGACCCTCCAGATCATAAACCAAAAAGCAAAAGTTTTAAAGTACTCTGGTGTTACGGCTTCTTCACCTGTAATCCTGGGCTTTTCAGTACTTACTTACAATCACCACCACCACAATGGCACAAATCACTCCCATCATGATCATCATCTAGAAAGAGAGATTGTCAGATAGTAATACTCAGAACAGACTGCTGAGTTCACAGTTTCCATGACAATGAGGGAACATAAGGCAGATGCTGAAGGCAGGACAGCTGAGGCCTCAAAGACTTTCCACAGTGAAATAATCCTAAGCATTTGAAATTGTTATAATAGTTATTATGTCCCAACTATCCTCAGAAAGCCCTGAAGAAAACTAATCAAATTCCCTTCTAATGAAAGAAGTCACGGCACTAGGAAACTCACCTTACAGTTCTTCCACCAGTACTTCCTTTTGAGTTTTGCTGCACTACTTTCAAATACTGAGGCACCAGCCTGAAGTGCATCTGCCCGGTCATCAAGCTCTGACAGTTTCTGGTCTCGTTCCAGTACCTTGTCGACATTTACACGCATTATATCAACCACCTGCAGAAGGAAAAACAGTAGCAGTAGTCATAGCGGTTCAACAGGGTTGAAAGTAAGAGCAGTAACACAGCAACGCTAAGATACTACTAACAAGTAAAAGCCTGAAACAAGGAATAAAGATGAGAGTAAAGAAAAAACAGCTTTCAGGTCATTGCCTACTCGAAAATGGGGAAAGACCCTAGCACACTGCTAAAGCATCCTTTCAAGTATAATTAATCTACACTTGCAGCACACTACTCTCACTTGTTTTTGAAAGTTCTCAAGTCCATCAGGATTAGAGCAACCCCCTCTACAACAGCAATCACATGCTCAAGGGAAGATAACTGCAAAGACAACTTAGAGCTACGTGTTGCTGCCCCAGCGAGGCATAAGGGAGTTACTGCACTCTGCGAAGTCAGGTAATGTTCACGTTTTACATTGAACGCGCACTCTAACTGTTCACCCGGCAGGGATTAAGAGTAGTTCTGGATCCCATAGAGGTTTATTTCTATGATACTCGTGTCATATGAAGTACAAGGAATCTAGCAGGTCTGCTCCCTAGATGTCATAACCAAAATTACACTGCTTTTAAATATAAAGCTATTTCATCTCAGCTCCTGCCCGTTTACAGATCAGACACTGTCCTTGCATTGATTATTAGCGCCTCTCCAGCAAATGTATTCCAAAAGCATCCACCCCTTCAGCAACATACACTTATCAAGAGCACCACTGCAGCAGCGCAGCGCAAGCGCCCATACAGCCCAAGGGAAGCAGCACAGCTACTGACCTCCTCCACCTGGGCCTGCGTCTGCTGCAACCGACGGTTACTGCTCAGATTGGGGGGTGGCCCCGGGGGGCCCCCGGCAGGGGCTCCCCCTTCCGGGGCCCCAGGAGCAGGCTGCTGAGCTGGTTCAGACCTACGGGAACACACAAGGGCAGAGAGAACGTAACATCAGGCCCCCAGCTGTCAAAGGACAGATGCCCACCCCGAGCTACCAGCGCTGAAGGTGACAGGAGGCAACAACCCCCCGTGCCACAGCCTCCCTTAGCTGCTCCCGGAGCGGCTGCAGGCATCTTGCGGGTCGGGCCGTGCTGGCACCGCGCCCTGCCAGCTCCCGAGAAGGGGACGGAGGTGACCGAGAGGCGGCCCGCAGCGTGCCGCAGGCGGCGGGAGCGGAGTGACGGAACCGGGCCCCACCAGCAGGGAGGCTGCAACGAAAGGACAGGCCCCGCGCACCCTCTCGCGCTGCGGGCGGGCAGCGGGAGCGCCCCGGCCGAAGGGTGGCGGTGCGCGCAGCCCGGCCCGCGGTTGCTGCAATGCGCCACTCTCCGTGCCGCCGCTGGGCAGGCCGCCGGCCCCGCGCCCGCGCCCGCGCCCCCTCCCCCTCACCCGCCGTCTCAACCCGCACGGCTCCCCTCATGGCCGCCCCATCTCCAGCGGCCGCCGCTTCCCGCCCCGCGGACACTCACATCCCCCAGCCGGCACAAACAAACAGCCCCGCACCGCACTACCAGAAGCGCCGCGCGCTCACTGGCCCTCTTACTTATAGCGGCTGAGGCCCCGCCCACAGGGCCGGCAGCCAGTCAGAAGTAGTCACAGGAAGGCCTCGCCGAGACCCGCGAATCAGCACCGCCCTCTCCTTCTCCGAAGCCAATCAGCGCGCCTCGGCTCGGCCGGAGCGAGGCGCCCGTGAAGAGAGCCCCTTCCCTAAGTCCCGCCTCCCGCTGTCCCCCGGACTCTCCGGGATTGAGCCCCGTCCCCGCTTGGCACCGCCCAATCAGTGCTGGGCTCAGCGCCGCCAGAGTCCGCTGTGCGCGAGTGCTGCAGCAATCTGGGTATGGTGCTGCTGGCGTGCTGCCGCCGGGCAGGAAAACCTGAATGAGGCCCCGCAACGGCTGCGTTCAAGCCTTGGCTGCCAGCTGAGGGAAATTAGGCTCTGGCAATAGCCCCGAGAACGGCTCTGAGTTTGGCTTGTTCCTCTAGAGGTGTTGGGAAACCTACCAGATCAGAAGGGAGCGTTCTTCCATTTGGTTGCAAAAAGGAAAGCAGAAATGTACTGGGACGAGAAGTTTCCATGCAGCATTAACAGAAGGTGAAACTTGCTGAACTTGCTTGGTTTGGTTCTCTTGGTGCATGTTCCCTTGAGGCCCACAGAGCTGATGCTCCTCAGTTTCTGATGTATTTTCAGCTACAAATTTGTTGAATCTCTTCCACGTGCTTGCTTGGTCGCCACTTTGGCCATAGTCCAAGGTGGTTCACAAGCTGGATGTGAGAAGCATCAGACAGAAGGTCTGTCCTCCCCTCAGATTTCAAACCGTGACCTGTTCTGACAGCGTGACTCACCGATCTGACGGGTGGCTGCAGACTGTGGGTCAGCCACAATGACCACAGCTTCTCTGGCTTGTTAAATGGTCAACCTCTCTGCCTATAATTTAGGCAGATGCGCGCTCATCTTAGAGATTTTGTGCTAATTCTGCAGCATATAACAGTAAACTTTATGAGAAAAAGGATGCTGGACTTGAGGGATCCCAACTTTGACTCACTGTGGCTTCTTCTCTCAAGGGTCTAGAAGTAGTCATGGAATATTAGAAGCTGGGAGTTTCATGAAGCAGTTAAGTACCTAAATCAACAGACAGATGCTTGCTAAGTGTCACTAGTATGGGGTTTGTTGTGCTTTAACCCAGCAGGTGGCTAAGCAACACAGAGACATTTGCTCACTCTTCCCCTTCCCAGGATGTGGGAGAGAATCAGAAAACAAAACAAAACAACAACAAAAAACCGACAACAAAAAAGTAGAACTTGTGGGTTGAGATACAACTATTTACTAGGATAAAGGAAAATAGTTATGACTACATATATACATATATATGAATGCATATAACAAACGATGCACAAGCAATTGCTCACCACCCCCTGACCAATGCCAAAGTAGCACCCTGAGTAATGGGAGAGTAAGATGAACTCCCACCCCCTTCAAAACTCGTTCTTCATGTCACATGGTATGGAATATCCCTTTGGCCAGTTTAAGTCAGCTGTCCTAATTTTGTTTCCTTCCAGCTCCTTGGGTCTTTCCCTGAAAATGGCCTTGGTTCTGTACAACACTGCTTAACAGTGACTATAAACATGGGTGTGTTATCAGCTTTGTTTTCTCCTAGACTCAAAAAGACAGCATCGCACCAGACACTCTGAAGAAAACAATTCTGTCCCAGCTGAAACTAAGACAGGGTTAAGTCACTATCACTATGAAATAGAGACAAGTCCTGTTCTAAAAACACATTTTTATGTATTTCAGCTAATGTTTGTTTCTTTAGACTTGACAGCAATCACAGATATGTGGAGGTCAGGGGGCATGTAGTGAGCACCGAGAGGTATTACTGAGAGACATGCTCATCGTTAACTTGGTAATTTGGCTTATGAGGAAAAATCCAATATGACATGTACTGAAATTGCTGAGTATGATATGAAAACCTGGAGCTAATAAAGATTGAAAGGAAGCTGGAAGCCTGGCCAAAACCTCTCAGATAGAAGACTCTCAGATAATAGCCAAAAGATGCAGGCTGGCACCGTGAGAAGTACATGAGACGTGACTAAGGCGGCTGAACTTCCAAAGAGCTCAGGTCTGGCGCAGCAGCAGGACCTTGGGGCTGGGCCAGAAATACACAGCAAAGGCTGCAGAAAGCACTGGGAACAAAGCTGTAAGAAGGATGGCTTTATTCCGACTGTGACACCGCAAAACCCCATGGCAGACCCACAGTGTCTCTTAGCGGTGCTTCCCAGTGCGGTTGAAGCGCTTGTACAAGAACCGGATCCTCTTTTTGAGATTGTGGTAATCGTCCATGAACATCCGATCTCCCACCATCTGCTTCTTGCGAATGCACCGCTGCAGCTCATTCCCCCGCCAGCCTCGCAGCCACTTGGGCCCCATGATGAGGTGCTTCGGGTGGATCTGGAAACCGCCTGAGAATAAAAAAGTAAGGGTTGAAGGCAGAACCCGGGAAAGGCTCCGACCACCCACTGGAGGAGCTGCTCACTCGCAGCTGCCTCCGGGCGCCGTCCCCTCCCGCCCAGGGCCCGCAGCCGGTAGGGGGACACCTCACCCAGGATCCCCACGTTGTCGTAGACCCCGAACAAGGCCCGTTTCTCCGTCCACCGATCCACCTTCTGAGGCTTCGGGGGCTCCCTAACGCGAAAGTTGCGGGGCAGCCCGGCCAGGGGGGAGGTGATGGGCAGGGGGCGGTAGGGCTCGTGGCGCTGCCCCCCACCGCTGACGCTCCGCACTGCCTGCGGCAGGGCCACGACCCGGCGCATCAAACCCCGCACCAGCGCCGCCATCTTGGCGGCGACTCGGATGAACCGGAAGGAGGCGGGCGGTGCCGCGCTAACGGTCGCTGAGGGAAGGGAACCGACGATTGGTCGAGGCCCTGGAGGGCCGCGGCGCTGCCGGGCGCTGATAGGCCGGGAGAGGAAATCGTGTGGGGCGAGCGTGATCCGCGCGCGCGGTTTCGAGCGCCTGTGAAGGTGGTGCCGTGCGGGGCTATGGCGGCGGCGCAGTGCGAGTTCCAGTTGCCCCTCGCTGCTGACGACCTGCTGCGGGGCGACAGCTCGCGTCACTATGTCGTGCAGGAGGTACTGTCAGTCCGCGAGCTGCCGCCCGCTGTCGCAGGTAAGGCCCGAGTCCTTCCCCTACTGGGCTAGGCCCTAGGAGGCCCGGCCGGCCTAAGCCCGGGCAGAGCAGGCGCCGTCAGACCCGGCCCCGCCGGCGGTTTACAGCTGTCCCCGCACCGCCCTCGCTCACCTTCTCCCCGTCTCCCCGTAGCCTTCCGGGCTGCCTTCCGGGAGCGGGGTGCGTTGGCTGTGCTGCAGCATTTCGACACCATTTACAGTCTGCTGCGGTAAGTAGGGAACGGAGGGATCTGGAGGCTGGAGGTGGGCTGGGAGCTGCCGCCTCTTCCCTGTGGCGTTTTCTTGCTGCTACGATAAGCTGTGCTTGCCCCACAGCCACTTCCGAGCCCTGGGTACCGCTGCCAAGGAGGATGCCCTGGAGCTGATGATGCAAGGTGAGTGTTTGCTGTCTCCAGGCAAAACTGGAGTTGCGGGGAGGTTGCTCCCAGGCAGCAGTTTGATGATGATGTAAAGGCTAATGTGACTCAACCAGCAGGGTTGCTCCTTCAGCCCATTCCAGTATACAGGTCTGTAATCTTGGTGGACAGTGCAGAGCTGTGCGTGTTCGCTGTAAGGGCAGGCCGACAGAAAATCCCCTTCCCCGTGTCCCTGGGAAATAAATCCTTGGGACGTGTCAGCTCTGAGCAAGTGCTTCTAGGAACTGACTGGTGACTGGGGAACAGGATGGGAAAGTGCCTCCGAGGTTTTGGTTGCAGGGGGCAGCCCATGTTACAGCTGGTGAGATGTGAGCACACATCTTTGGTAATCTGATGACTGCTCTAAGTCTCCAACGAAGAGGATGGCTGAGAAACCTGGCCAAGAATGGACAGTCTTTTTCTACCTTTCTCCAGTGGTGACCCGTCATTCCAATGAGCTTTCTACCATCTTGAATGATTCCGGGCTGAGCCATACCGACCGCGATGCTCACCTCAACGCTCTTAAGATGAACTGCTATTTGCTGTCTGGCCTGTTGGAAGCCTTTGAAATGGAAGCCTTCAAGAGTGGTTTGGTGGAGGTGGATCCTGCTGGAAAGGTGGGTGAGAGAACTAAGGAGAAAATGAGATGAGAAATGTAGAAAGTCTGTAAGCTTGCTGAGCTCTGTGTCAAAGAGTATAGCTGGGTGTGTTTAAGCATGATGCTGGGAAAAGCAGTGCCTAATGTGGAATTCTGTGAAATCCTTTCTGGAAGGCAGGCAGACGTGTGTCTAAGCATCAGTAGAGATTAAAATGCTTAGGCCTCAGTTTGGTCCTTAAGTAGCTACCTGGCTGTCAGTATTTCCTCAAGTTCCGTTCTGTGCTCAGCCAACAGTGGTCGCTTGATGAGGGCGTATAAATTTCTTGTACATCTAATGGTGTCCCTCTCGATGCTTTAGAGTTTAACAGCCATTTTCATTTCAAGGGAAACGGGATGGTGATGGTGGGTTTTTTTTTTCTTTCTGTGTTCATGCTATTGATGAACTGCATTGCATAACTTTCCTTTCAGAACAAGAAGAGCCGCACCAAGGCCTCTGGATTCTCATGGGAAGACGAGAGGGAACCGCTTTTACGGCTGCTCACACAGTTGCTGCAGCTGGATCTCCGTCAACTTTGGAGTGGTTTGGTGGTGGAAGAAGAGCTTGTCAGGTAAGACAGCCCTTAGAAATAGTAGGATGCAGTCAGTGTTGGTGTAGGAAGAAGGGGTTAAATGGTAAGTCTGCAAGTGAGGTGGTAATACAGCCTTCTGCAGGGTAGGTATTGTTGGACCCTCAGTAAGCTGAAGCAAAAGTGAGCTGCTGAAGAACCACTTCTTTTCCTCATGTAAAATTCAGGTGTTTGTTGCTCAGTTTCTTAAGGATACTGGATAATCTGCCTGGTTGAAGAGAAAGGTGTAGCTAATGCGTACTTAGTGCAGTTTGCTAGAATAGTGTCAGTGCAAACTGCAGTAGTGAAGTTGGCTGTCTCTTCTCTATGGTTTTAGCTTACTGACGGGATGCTGTTATCGTATATTGGAGAATTCAAATATTGGTCTTCAGAGGTATCGGGCCACACGAGAAGCAGCAACGCATCTGCTTGCTACAGCTTTGACTCACTATGATCACATGTTCAGTGAGTTCATGCTTTCCTCTTTTTCTGGAAGCAGTTCCTACGTAGTTTCCTTGACCTCTTTTTCTCCCTTACCTTGTCAAAAGGTGCTACTCTGAAGATCACACAGATGCTGCAGCACTTTGAACATGTAGCCCCAGTGTTTGCTCAGGCTGTGACTCTCTGGGCTAAAGAATATGGACTGAAAAGCATAGTAGGTGAACTGCTGAGGTGAGAAAAATACCCTAAGATGTATTCTTCTAGCCCTAGAAATCTGAGGAGCCCTTTTCCTTATTTTATTTTTCTGTGCAGGGAAATTGGACAGAAATGTCCACAAGAGCTGGCTCGTGATACTTCTGGAATCAAGGGTTATGCTGTCTTCATAACTGAACTGGCTGAACAAATTCCTGCACTGGTGTTATCCAACATCAGTGTTCTACTGCGTCACTTGGACGGCGAGGTACATTTGCAAAATATTACCTGTCCAGAGAAGACAGGCAGTAGAAGTACTGCTATCTGATTTTTCTTTTTGAAAACAGAACATCTTTCACAGAGATCAAGTAGCCAAAACCTGCCTTATAGAACAGGTCATGCCCTTCCCTAAAATATGCAGAGAAATTGCACACCATGACACCTACTTTCTAGCTGTTGCTTCCAGGCATCTGAGAAACACAGGGATCTGACTGCTGTCAGACCAATCTGCTGTCCTTTATTCTTCAGTGCCAAGTTTCTTTAATGGCTTTCATCATGTTACTTTTTAGTAAAGAGCCCTTAAAAACCTTGTGTTTTTATATTAGTCCTTGCTTTTGTATTGGACCTAGCTGGATAGCAGGGCTGGATTGCTCAGTCTTGCAGGCATAGCCATGTTCAACCAAGGTTGATACAAACTCTGAAATAGAGAAATTCAGTTTTATTCTCTGTTCCTGGTTCATCAACTCATCTTTTTGCAGAATTACATGATGCGAAATGCCATTTTGTCAGCTATGGCAGAAGTGCTGCTACAGGTGCTGAATGGTGACCAGCTGGAAGAAGCTGCCCGTGGTACTCGGGACAATTTCCTGAAAACACTGCAGGCCCACATCTGTGATGTCAATGGATTTGTGCGCAGTCGGGTGCTGCAACTTTTCACTCGAATTGTTCAAGGCAAGGTGTGTGTGTTGGGAAAACGGCTCTGCCTCTGTCTTCTCCTCCCCTGATTTGTTTTCTAAGGGGATTTCTGTCACTCTGATTTTTGCTTATAGAGACTGAAGTGGAACGGAGAAAGACATTGTCTTTGAGTAGTAAAGTATCTGTCATTCTTTTTCCCAAGAGAACAAAGATCCTAAGGTTAATGCAACCAGGGAACAGAAACTGCATGATTTTATGTCTTACTAGTACAGAATAGAAGGAAGAGCTCAATTGCACAAGCTCTTTCTGGACATTACTATGGGAAAACGTCTCTCTGCTCAGAAATATTAAGGCTCTTCTCAATAGACTCTTCGGTAACCTTTTGTAAGTCCTTGCTTTCAACAGATCTTGGACTAGAAGATGTATGGAGGTCCCTGCTCACCTAGATTTTTCTAGGAATGTGTAATCTGTGCCTTCTCGTATGCAAGCCACAAGTAGAATAGCGTGTGTGTATAGTAATTTGTCTGCAGGAAAACAAACAGTCAGGAATTTCTAGGGCTTCTTGATAACTTTGTCTATGCTTTCATTGTGTACTAGGTCCTGCCTTTGACTCAGTTCCTGTCTGTCGTATCCCTGGCTGTTGGGCGTCTCAAAGACAAATCTGTGGTGGTAGTTAAAAATGCCATCCAGCTCCTGGCTGCGTTTTTGTCCAATAATCCCTATTCTTGTAAGGTAATTCCTATTAACAGGGTGGATATGCTAGAAGTGTGTTTGCAGGCTGAGTATCTGCAGTATGGTATGGGCAAGGCAGTGGTCTTTCCATGTTGGCCCTTCAGCAAGACAGAAGTTTTGACTATGCAAATGGGAGCTTTCTGAATTTTCTGTTGTTCAGATCTCGTGTTCTCTGGGTCTTCACTGACTAATTCGTAGATGTGCAGGGCCAAGATGGTTGAGATCTTGATAATGGAAAAACCTGCAGCAGTTTGATGTGAATTCACTGTGGGATTTCTTTTCTTATGATCAGAATTAGGCTGTAGGCTTCTATGCAGAGCTGCAGTCTTTATGTTCACCTGCACCTCCTTTTGAGCTTCTGAGCCTCAGACTGGCATTTTACAGCATCTAGGATGGTGGCCGGAGTTTGCTACTTCAGTTTCTAAAATCAGTGTTTTCTGAGGTGATTGATAACACTAAGGAAATAGAAAAAGGATAATTCTAGAAAAACTGGATAGGTAATGGATTTCTTTTCTTCTTGGCATTTTCAGTTGAGTTGTAGTGACTTGGCTGAGCCACTCAAGAAAGAGGTGCAGAAGCTGCAAGAAATGAAGGACCGTTGCAGAGAAGCCGGTAATTTCTTTCTCTTTCCCATTCACAGGGTGTAACTTGGACTCTGTCCAGTATGAATTTCACTCTGGGCTTATTTTTGCTCATCTTACACTTCCTCCGAGATTGCGGTGGCTTTTATTTCAGATCTTACGTGAAACAGTGAGGCCAGATAACTGGGGAATAAACTCACAGAAGTCTTCATGCCATGATGTAGTAAAAGGACCATATGATTGTCCATACTTTGGTCAATAGTGTTATTCTCAGGGCAAGAACTGAACATAAGTATGAACATCCTCTCAGGCTTCCATTTTCAGCCATTCAAGGACAGCTTCTGCCAGGAGCTTGGTCAGATATGCATTTCAACTTGATTAGCCTTGAACTTTCTGCTGTCTAGAGATGAATAAATAGCAAATGATGGCTCTCTCTGTCATTTTCCCCCTTAGTTTTTTTTTTTTATTATTTTAATTCCAAGAGTTGCTAGCTATTCATATTCCGGTCTAGGTGGGATCAGCAATGGGGATAGTGACTGCCTGAGGGAAAAAGCCTGGGATTCCTAACTTCCAGATGAGTTTCTTTCCCCACTTAAGGTATCATTTGAATCTTTTCCATTCCTCATTCTCTGTCTGTCATTTCTTTATAGCTCCAACAATCACCCCAGAAGAAGAGTGGGAAGCAATGCTGCCAGAAGTTACGGCTGCTGCAAGGCAGATCCTTCAACCCCTGCAGGAAGATGAAGACGAGGAGGTGCTGGAAGTTGAAGAAACAGCAGAGGGTACATCAGAGCAAATCACTGGGATGCTGAGGAAGCTGAATTACAAGTAAGAAGGCTCTGCAATCTCTCATTCTCTATTCAAGGAAGGTTTGAACTCCAGTGTAAATGCATGATTTCCAGTAATGTTACTCTAAGGGAAGGGATTGACATGGGCACCTGACACAGCGTGCTGGCAGGAACACCTGGCTTTCCCAGGAGTTCAGGGCAAAGTTGGATGGTTTCCCTTATAGTCTGCACTAATGGGTTGCTGGTGTTCTGTTGGGTTCTGTCATTGACCAGGAATGCAGTTCGCCTTACGCAGAAAGCGCTGTGCCGCTTCCAGGGACAAGAGCCCTTCAGTAGCTCCAAAGAGGAAAATGAGGAGGCAACAATCCTGGGCATTCTGAAGAGACTTTACACAGGTAACTACAGCAGATTGGTCTGTCTCTTCCCTGCATTCAAGCTGTTGCTAGAGCTAGACCAAAACTGTCTGGAATGCTACATCTCTTCTTTCAAACCGTGGGCCTCAGTATACATCCCAGTATGCATGTACTCAGCAGTTCAGAGTTGCACCATCTGTGGATCATTTCCTCATGTAGCGGCTTGGCCTCTTGTCTGGATCACACTAATCCCAGTATTTTGATTCTGCTGAGAACAAATTAATATTCCCACTATAAGCGCACTTCTAATGCTTTAACTTGTATCGTCTCTGCTGAAGGGAGTAAAGCCAGTGTTACTCATGCACTTCTGTCCTGTCTGCGTTTGTGTGGAGTTCTGCTTCCTGAACAGGTGGTGGCACATAAGGCTCACTCTTAAAGGTCTTCACCAAGTATCAGATTCAATCAAAGTCTTGCTCCTTCAGGCTCACGCTTCTTGTTGTATTTTACAACTGTGCATCATCTTTTGTATTTGTTTCAGAGTAAGGTCTCCTAGCTTATTCTCCTGAGCTAATTTCTGTTTAAAAAAAAAAAAAAAAAAAGCTACTATCTAAATAATCTTCTCAACTTTGTCAGCTCCCCACACTTGTACAAACTGCTACAGAGTAGTAGGTTTTGCCTTCTCTGTACTCTGTCCTGATTCTCTTCTAGGTCCTCATCCATCTTTGGGGAGGTGTCAAGATCAGATTAACTTCTTCAGTGTTTTTATGGTATTTAGGTAAACTGGACCATGCCTTTTTCCACCTGTCTTAGTTAATACTTACGTGATGTGCTGTGTTGTAGTGCTGGAGTTTGCTCTATGATATGCTGAGATGTTGTCTTTGTAGCTAAGTCTGATGGCAGTGTGTCGCTGTTTGGGTTGAGTTGTGGGTTTGTTGGTTTTTTTTGTTTTGTTTTGTTTTTTTCATGAAAGCCTCCTGATTTTAATGTCAGTAAGGGGTCGAGTAAGAAGAATTAAAATGCCCTGAACTGTGCCTGTTTGTCTTATACCTTCAATACTGCTAACAAATAAGTGTTCATGCTGTGCAGGTTTCTGCCCAGGTGAGAACAGTGGGGATTCTCCATGTGCCAATGGCAGTCTTACAATTGAAGAAGCTGTGCTGGAAGAGCAGCCTCAAGAGCAGCCTCAAATGGAGCTGGTCAAACAGGAGATGTTGGTGCAGTATCTACAAGATGCGTATAACTTCTCAGTGAAAATCACTGAAGCCCTGAGCCTGATCAGCAAGCTGATGTATGAAAACTCTGTTTCAGGTGTGTGAAATAGCCATGGGGACTTTTTTCCTCTGTTTGTAGTTTCCAGGTTTGTCCCTTTTTGCTGGAGAGGAGATACAGGAGTGGTGGAGCTCTAGGGGAAAGGTTGGAAGAGCTGCTGTTCACCGAGCAGATGTCGCAGGCACTGGAATACTAAAACAGCAAGCACCATCTACATGGAGATTGTGAGAGATTTGCATTAGGGCATGAGTGGGCTTTTTAGACATGTAGAAGCCAGATTTTTAAATATCAAGATTAAGGAGGGGGGGAAAAAAAAAAGCAAAAGAAAGTCTGTACTAACTACTCATATTTTACCCATACTAAGAAAGCAGGTTTCCTTAGCAAGGTTTGGATGCTGTTAGGCGATTACACACAAGAATGAACTCTTGAATCAGCATCTTTGTAGGTCATTTGCAGTTTAAGGCTAAATGCATACCCCTCACCTGGTATTTTAGTGCCTGATTTTGGTTGGTTTGTCGGGTCTTTTATGGCTGCACAGAATTTACTAGCTTCTGTCCTGTTCTGTAGCGTGAGGAAGGCGAGTTAGACATCCAGACAACTGAAGCATATTGTGAGACCTCCTCTCCATTTGGAGAGAGTATTCTGCTGTGGTGCTGTCTGAGACTAAGGGATGTGTGCACTTGTTTAATTTTTTTTAATTAAAGGTTTAAGATTTAAAGATGTAAGTTTGTATTTCAGTGCAAGTGTGCCTGCTGGTATGACTGGGACAGCGGAAGCATACCAGTTGTCTAGATACAAATACTTTCATGTGTGGCAGGAGTACAGCTTCTCTACCGAAATCTCATTCTGCCTATACTGCTACAATCTCTCACTTAAGCAAAGATCAAACTCTATCGATAAACTGTCGAAGAGACTCTCTAATCGTTGCTATGGCTTTCTTGTGCATGTGCTCTAAATTAATGGGTTTTATTTTATTTATTTATTTTTCCTCTCTCCTCTTAAGAACAGAAGGCTGGGGAGTATCTTCTCTGGAGTAGCCAAGTTAAAATCAAATACATTATTTCTTATATAAGGCAAACACACAGTACACCATCAATCCATCTGCTAGCTTAGTTACAGTATTGCTTTGGGACAGCTGCTTTTTATGTGACCATAAGACATAAGATCTTTTTTTTTTTTTTTCTTCTCAAAGCTGCTGTTTCTTACAATGGATTTATGTTTTTTTTTCTTTCTCAGGTATGGCCTCTGTGCTCTTCTCCTAGGTCTATCATATCATGTTTAACTCTAATATTTGGTAACTTACTCCCATTTCCTCCAGGACATCTATTTGTAGTAGTGACCCTATTCTGACTTAAGCCATTTGCAGACAGTAGCAGTGATCTTGGATACTTCTAGGGCTAGCTATGAGAGCAGTATGCCTATGAATTTGTCTTAATGACCTCTTTAATAACGAGAAGGAAGGAATTACACTAATGCAGCTGTTCTTTCCTCTTCAGTTGTTCAAGAAGCCATTGAGTTCTTTGTGACAGTCTCGAAGTTTGGTGTGCCCCAGGCACTGCTTGGAGTCCGCAGGATGCTGCCCCTCGTGTGGTCAAAAGAGCCTGGTATCAAGGAGGCTGTGCTGAACGCCTACAGGCAGCTCTATCTGAGCCCCAGCGGGGATTCAGAGAGGTATGGGTTGTCCTAAATGGAAGTCTTTTCTAGCAACTCCCCAGAGAAATGTTTCTATATGTCTTGTATGTATTCATGTCTAGGAAAAATTAATGCAGCAGAACTCTATATGAGAAAGCACAGAAGGCAATGCTGTGAATTATTTTAAATGAAACTGGTATCTGGCACTCATGCTGAACTTCCTCATAAGTTTCACCCTCACATAAAGCACTGCACCAAGAGGAATCTGCTCAAATGGTCAAGGAGAGTCAGCTACTGAATGTTTGTCATGTCAGTTGGGTTCTTGATGGCTTCAATAAACTGATTTTTTTTTGGACGAGTATTTCAACCCATTAGGAAGCCAGCTGTTAGGGACAGATCCCATGTCTTGGAAATGTAATGCTCCACCCTCCTTGGACAAGGTTTTAGTCCAGTATATGTTCCTTTACTTTGGGTTTCTTATGGCTATAGTCTCTCCTGTCACTGGGTTGAGAATAAAAGGAATGGTATACGATGTAGTCTAGACTTAGAGCTATCTTTCTGATACTAAACCTCATTTTTTTGCTGCCAAGTCAGTCGTGCATGCTGTGGTCTTATCTGAGTGTAGGAGTTTTGCTTCTCATCTAAACAACGCATTCCTCAGTATTTACTGGTTTTCTTTCTGTCTCGTGTCCTTGGTTTTTTTGACTATATGCTGTTTGTTTATCCCTGACACTATACAAGGTGTTTTTAAATTATGATTTGAGTGCTTTCACACGCACTTCAGTTGGTATTTCATTCAGAATAATCTTAAATTTTTCTATAACAAAACTCTACACGTGGAGGATGAAAGGATGGTGATGGAATCTTTATTTGCTGACCCTTAATGAGGATCTAGGATGGGATGTTGAGGTGCTCTTGCATGCTTGCTTGTTCCACAGCAAAGAGGAGCTGTATCTTTTCTGTAGAGTGCCATTTGCTTCTTTTTCCAACTCTTCCCATGTACACCTTTGTTTTCACCTTTAAGTCAACAGACAGCACCCTTGCTTCTTGCTGCTGCTTGATAGTATTGTCTGGTTATGGCTGTCCTGCAGTTTGAGCTCTAGCCTTATTTGTATAGATAGTTTTGCAGTTTCTTATGCTCTAGTAAATAGTATTATGACTTGTGGTTCAGAGGGAACTGGGAAGGGGCTGGCATGAGCCTGTTGCCAGGCATTTGTGCAGAGCATCAGTAGCTGCAGTCAACTTCTGAGCTCATACTATCTGCACTGGAACTTGAGCTGGGTGACTCTGAGAAGTCGGGCTGGTAGAGGGGGAAGTTTTCCTGTTCCCAAGGAACAGATCTGTTACGTAGTAGTTGCCTATTCAGAGAGCTGAGGACAAGTAATCATGACAGTTCCTTTTTATTTTTTTTTAATTTTCTTTTTTTAACTTTTCAAAGGGCCAGGGCCCAGAACCTGGTGTGTTCTCTCTCTCTCATCATGGTGGATGCATCGTTAGGAACAATACAATGCTTAGAAGAAATAGTGAGTATTTGTTTTGTTTGAGTTTGGATTGTATATGTTGTTATAGATTGTTGTCATACGTTATATGAAAACAGCAGTCAATGAATGTAATGTCTTTACTAGTCTGAAGTCCACCCTCCTCTGGCTTTCCCTGCTTCTTTTGCATTTCTTTTCCAGATCTCAGAGTTTGTCCAGAAAGATGAAATAAAACCTGCTGTGATCCAGCTGCTTTGGGAGCGGTTCACAGAAAAAACCCAGTGCTCACCACTGGAACGCCGTGCAGCTGTGATGCTGCTGGGGATGATGGCACGGTGAGCCCAGGGCCCATTGTGATCTTGTGAATGGGGGGATGCAGAGGGAGTTAATCTTTCGTGAACAACTGTGGGTGCAGGATCAGCTGACCCTTGGTTCTGTAGCCCCCAAAAATAGTAACCAGAACATGGGGTGATGAAGCTTGGAATTAAACACTGTTTTGTTGTGTTTGAACAGCAATCTCTGAGTAATTGTGATCACAGTGCCTTCCTTGTGTTCTAAACATCCACTTCAGGCTTTACCATGCTACAGTTCAGCACTTTGTGTTTTGATTAGAACTGTGAGAAGCCGCTGAATAGAGATGCCTGGAGGCTTAGCATGGACGGAAATTAATCTGATTCCCTTTCTGTGGGCAAAGAGATCATAATTACACTACAATTTATTTAGCTTAAATAATTTATAATTTCATTTCCCAACCTGGTAACCGTTGGGTGTTAAGCTTACCTGCTAATTTCTTGTTCTTCCTACTTCTGTCCTTCATCAGTTAAAAATAGGCCTGGATGATGATGGTCTGAAAGATCTTGGCACTACAGTAAGATCCATTTCTGGAGCTTACAGGCAATTCCACAATTTGTGTATTAGCTATTCCTCCCATGATATTTCTACCACTCCATCCCATAATTGTAAGCATAGTTGTAAGCATAAATTCAAAATTCCTAAAAATCATGGGATATCCACAAAACTGTAGATTTGTAAGACATCCTGTGTCAAGTCCATGGGTATATGTGTAAAATAACAAGTTTAATTCCTTCTCCAGAAATTTGTTTAAAGGAGTGATTTTGCTTTTGTTGTAAAGATGCCAGTTATGTTTCTTATTAGATTCCCTATTGAAACGTGCTAGGTACTCTTCTTACCCTCTTCAGCCAGTTAAGTGCATGTTCCTCAGACCAGGTCTAGTATTGCAGGATGAGAGGGAGGTGGGGGTGAGGGTGGGTTGATTGGTTGGTCGGGGTTTTTTGTTTTTTGTTTTGTTTTTGTTTTTTTGCTAAGTGCAGCTTCTTTCACCCTGCCCCATCAGGGTGGAAAGTACTGCCCTCTACCAGTCTTGAACTGCTGGACTCTTTCCTGCTTTGCAACATTTTTGTCTTACGCTTTTAAGTTTTACTCGTTTCTGACAAGGAAGAAACAAAGCATTGATTTTCTTTACAAAAAGTCATTATGCCCAATTTTGCTCAGTTTGGATAACCACACATACACAGTGGAGTATAGGTTATCCTGTCTTCTGTGGAGTATGCACTGCCCTATAGCTGTATTTTGAGTCAATTGATTTATCTTTTTTCCCTACTCGAATGACTGCCTTCTGCAAGCCACGAGGATTACTTCTCTTGGTTAAATATTTACTGTAAAGCTTCATCAGCACCTCCTGTAATACCCCTGTCCCTTCCATTCCATAGAGGGAAGCCAGAGATCATAGGCAGCAACCTGGATGTTTTGGTGACAGTAGGACTGGCTGACAGGGTGTATGAAGACTATCGCTTGGCAGAAGAAGTATGCAATGCAATCTCCAAACTTGCCAGTAATTCTAAGGTAAAGCTCTCACTTTGTCCTTGTGGTCACAGAAATAGTTACCCAGTAAAAGAGAAGCAGGGAACAGACTTTGCACTGAGAAAAGAGAATTTATATCGTTTAGGGCTTTTGTTTTGTTTTTGTTTGTATGGGATTTTTTGTTTTTTCAAAATGAGGTAGGTTGAGACCATTCAGCAGTGCTGTCTGGAAAGTTTATCACACATCAGTGAGCATGCAATAAGAATATTTTCATTAGGCAACTGCTGAATTCAAATTAGAAAAGAGTTCAGTGCACAAGGAAATCTGTTTTCCTTCCAATTCTCTTGCTCATACTCCCCATTCTGAGCTGATTTATGTCTCCTCAACCATGAAGCACTTTCCTCTACTGATATTTTCTGGTGTTGTGATTCCTTTGCCCTCTCTGTTAATTGACATTTGGGAGTTGTTGGCTGTATGGCTGAATATAAAACAAGACAGTTTTTCAAATCTGTTCATGTTATAACATGAATGGTGGCCTATCAGATGGTTTCTTTGTTGAAGAGCAATTTATAGTTTTTAATGCACTTAGGGAAAGACTCTTTGTTTCGTTGTTGTTGCTTTGTTTTTAGCTCAAGCATTTTGGGTATTTTAATTCAGGAGTTGCAGCACGAAAGCAGCCCTCCTTCACACATCACAGTCAGTCTGGTTTTGCCCCTTTCACTGGGGACATGACTGCAGGACCTCCGTGAATTAATGTATGTCATGGCACTCTGAATTACAGCTATCTTCAGAATATTAAATTTTAGGTTGATTTAATGCTGTAGTTACTTATACGAGAAGGGAGTGATACTTGAATAATTGTGGAAGCTCTTCTGCTCCTGCCCCAAACAAGAAGTTCATAATGGAGAGTAGGATTATAGTAAACTGAGAAATTTTACTTCCAGCTACTGAAAGCTGACAAATCTCAAGCAGTAGCTTGTTTTCATCACGTATATCTTGATCAGGAATTCACAGATGTTCTGAGGTATCCCAAGTATTGTCATTCTTGGTTTAATAGTTCACAAATTTGTCTTACGCCAAGCTTATATATAGTGGGAGCAGTACAGAGCGTATAACATCAGATTTAGAGTCATTTTAAGATTTCAAGGGTTGTTTCAATTTAAGGTGAAGTAGTGAAACTATCTGGCTTGGCTTGGAATCATGGTTTGGACAAGCTTCAAATCTGCCCAATGCTGCCACCATGTCTTAAAAAGTGACAGTAATGTCCCCACTGTGTGTTGAGTTGCAGAGCAGTGCCGGATGTCCCTGCCATGGGCCTAACAGGCTTTTGGTTGAGATTGTGCACACAGCGAGATGAAGAGCCAGGGAGGGCGTGGAGGTGTTCTTTTGTCTGGTGGGAGTAACTCATCTCTCTCTGCAGCCAGCAGAGGGGAAGAACAGTGTCCCATTTCGACTGCCACAGGAACAAGCGCTGTTTGTGTGCCTGAGCGACGCTGTGAGTAATGGTGAGCTCAAGTCAGCAGCGGGTTTGGTGGAGCTGGGCTGTGAGGTAGCTTGTGTTGCAGCTGTTCCATGTGGTACATGGCTCCTCTTTCTTATCAGGCTTTGCCCAGCCAAGCAGTCACTGGATCCCCTTCATGGAGGCAGCAGTAACGCTCATCTACCAGCTAGCAGAAGGGCCAGAGAAGATATGTGCTCACATCCTGCAGGTGTGCAGCCAGAAAGCTCTGGAGAATCTGCAAGAGGCTGATGGGCAGAAAGAGGGTGAGGGAAAAAAAGCTGGTGAAGCAAACCTGTACCCGTGGTTTCTGGTGCTATGATCGGGTGGTCTGGGATAACTGTGGGAGGAGAAGAGTAGGGGCTAGTAGAGATGCTGGCATGGAGGAATGCAAGTGCTGTGAAGGGGGTCTGTGGACCATGGAGGTGGGTTATATAGTTACTGAGGTTGGGCAGTAACTGATATGTGTAGATTCCAAATCAATGCTGAACTGCAATAATTTTTCCTCCACTAGAGTCAGGGGCTTCTCCCAGCAGAGTCTCTGATGGTGCTAGCAGTCTTCCTACGTTCCTGCTGCTGCACCTGGTGGCCCTTGTGGGACAGGTGGCACTGCGGCAGGTAGCACATTTGGAAGTGTCTGTGAGCGCAGAGCTGCGCAGGCGCCGCATCCTCAGGGAGGAGGAGAAGACCAAGAAGCATAAAGAGCGTTCTGACAGCAGCACAATAAAGAAGAGACCTCGGGTGAGATTTGTTTGTTTTCCTATGAGCTCTTCTAATGTCCCAGCTACTGCCACAGCAAGCTTCTAGTGGACATGAATTTGTCAAGGATTCTGTTAAGTGAAACTCCAGCCATTCTCGGGTTTGGAACAGGCAGGGGGGGAGGAAGCAAAGGGTAATAGCCTGACTAGGTTTATCTTCTTCGTTAGTTTCCTCTCTACCCATCACCTACTTTATTAACATTGCAGTCTTTTTGCAATTGCTGCTCATGGTGAAGAATGAGCACCCATTTGCGCACTGAGTTTTGTAAAAACCAGTTTCCAGAAGCTTAATCCACAGCCAGTTCTGCTACAGGGTGTTTTCCAGTGAAGTTGACTTATTTGGGTAAGAACAGAGTTAAAAAATCATCTCCCTAGACTTTCAGTCTTTATTAGATGGATACACTGCTGTGTCCAGAGAAGTTTATACATTTTCTCATCCACCCTACTTAGGAGTCACTATCATTTCCCACAGAGGGGGAAGGTACTGTGAGATTTTCCCAGGAGTAGCAGTTGGGTGCAGATCTCTGATCCCCTATGCAACGCCTGTGTCTCCTTTCTTCCCTTGTATTGTTTTTCGTTTGCGTTAAGGTTCCTGTAGTCTTGCTCAGAAGACCAGAAATTCAAAGGCTGCTTTGATTTTCTTTGCTTTTGGGATCTGTGTGTCCCTCGAGTTGTTTGACTTGGGCACTGATGCTAGGTATCTTATTTCTGTCTCAGTTTGTTAGCTTCAGTAACCTAGACGTTTTTGGTGCGCTGTGGCACATGGACTAGCAAATCCTAGACTACATTTCACAGCTTCATTTAATTCTTACGGAAAAACCAGTTACAGAATTCTCTGTCAGTCTATTCTTCCAGACTCTTGTCATGCTGCTGGGGATATGCGTTGCACCTCTCACCTAAGAGAGAAGTACTTTGTGAAGGAAAGGATTATCATTGCCCATCATCTTCTTACAACCATTTTTTCTACACAGAGCACAGGAAATGATACCACTATGGAGGAGGAGCTGGGCCTCATCGGAGCATCTGCTGATGACACTGAGGCTGAGCTCATCCGCAGTATTTGTGAGACAGAACTTCTAGATGGTAAGTATGACTCCACTGAAGAACAGCACAGGTTCCATCTGCCACATGTGAGAGAATGGGAGAGGTGGGTAATGCATCTAGAGGAAGGGAAGGGAGGCTGTTCCCTTCATAAAGAAACACTGTCATTTTTCTTCAGTGTCAGTTTCATTTATAGGCTCCCTTTGTTCTCCTTTGAGGATAGTGGCAAAAGTGAGTTATCCAGCTCATATAGTCTGCAGGAGTTCTGTTATAAATTCAGTGATTTTTCTTGAAATGCTGCTTGAACAGTGCTCACATATCTGCTGCTTTCATCCCCACTATCTAGAGAAGCACCTGTTTTCTGCTTTTGTTCCACTGGTGCTCAAGATCTGCAACAACCCTGGGCTCTACAGTGATCCAGCGCTTAGAGCTGCTGCAGCCCTGACTCTTGGCAAAATCTGCATGATCAGGTAACGTTGATGTTCTCTTATCAGCTTCACTGGCACTTAAGTACAATAAATGTTGCAATTCCTTTGTGGGAAAAGGAAAAAAAAAATGGACAAAAGAGCATACGTTTATTGTCTCACTAGTATCAGAGACTGGATTTTGGTTACTGATTTTGGCCTTCTTTTTGGTACCCTGTCCTGCCAGCTCTGAGTTCTGTGACTCCCACTTGCGCCTGCTCTTCACTATGATGGAAAAGTCCCCTCTGCCTGTTGTGAGATCCAACCTCATTATTGCAGCAGGAGATCTGGCCATCCGTTTCCCCAATCAGGTGGAGCCGTGGACAATGCATCTGTATGCCAGGTAGTGCCATGCTTATTGCTAGCAGAGGACAGGTGATAAGAGCTTGATGGGAGGGTGGCACAGGGCTTCTGGAAGGTGAGCCTGTTGGAGGAAACCAAATCTTAAGGCACCAGTGGAAGGAAACAGCAGAACTGGCTTGTGGAGTAAGTAGGCTGTCATGGGTACTGGTAACTTAGAGATGCTCAGCTGCCTTCTGTATTAACTATTTGCTTCTGCCAGGTTGCGAGATCCCTGCCAAAGTGTGAGGCAGACAGCTGGAGTGGTGATGACTCACCTCATCCTCAAAGACATGGTAAAGGTGAAAGGCCAAGTGAGTGAGATGGCAGTTCTGCTTATAGACCCAGAGGAAGCAATTGTGGGAGTGGCTCAAAACTTTTTCAATGAACTCTCCAACAAGGCAAGTGGATGCTCAGGATTCTTAGTTCATCTTAGTTCATCAGGGGCTGATAAGGGTTGGGTCGCTGACACAAGAATTTGGAGTCCTGGAGAAGGTGTGTTGTTGTTGGGGATCTACCTGCTGTTCCTCTGTGTTGCCTAAATTATGGTAGAAAAAGGGAATTTTGCACAATGAGTTTTGATGTTGTCAAATTTGAGCTCATCAAAGAGGAGAAGGCTCCAAACCAGTGCTTTGTCTACCTGCTTACTTGTGCACACCTGGTATGGGCTTGGGAACAGGTCTTCTAAGAGTTCCCTTACTTCAGGCTCAGGCAGTGCATCATCTGAGACCTTTCAAGGTTATTCCTGGCTATGTGACATTTGAGATACTTAAATTGAAGCAGTTATTGTCCAGGTAGGTAGGAGCCATAGCAGTATTACCCTCTATGTGCTGTTTATTCATCATGAGGGCTGCTGAAGGCCCTTCAGAGTTTGAGATTTACTGCCTAAGAGGAGGCAGTGTTGCTGGAGCTTTACTATCTTGGCTTGCTCTGTTAAAAGGTAAGCCCTACTATACTGGTTTTCTATCTCTGCATTGTCTGTAACTAAACTGCCTATAAGAACTGGGAAAGGGAATTTGGGTTGGGTCTTTTCCAGCAAGTTGAGAGGCAGTTCCTTGAGTTGTACTGTTCCGTATGCTTTCTTCCAGAATGTTTTTGTGCTGGGAGGTGACAAGGTTGTAAAGAAACTGCATCCAAGGCTGACAAAGAGGGTTGCAGTTGTTGTCAGCTCCTTAGCTTTAGTCAAGTAGCCCCAGGTGGGATTGGCTGGCTGTGTACAGCTTGTTTCAAGAAGCTGATGCTTTCAGTTAGTAGCTTTGTGTGGGGGGGGGAAAAAAGGTAACTTTAAGTGAACAGCTTATTTGTCTTAGCTCAAGCAGTCATTCATAATTCTGTATCTCATGTAGAACCTTGTATCCCACGCAGGATAATGCCATCTATAACCTGCTTCCAGACATAATCAGTCGTCTCTCAGATCCTGACTGCGGCATAGATGAAGAATCCTTCCATACTATTATGAGGTATGTAAAATCTAAAATGAGGGTTAATGAAGTCTGTTCTGACTAGGAATACATTTGAGCTAAGGGATGCCAAATCTACAGAACAAACTACTATAGCATACATAATGCTTTTTCTCTCATTCTCCTCAATCTGACTTTTTCACAGTCTGCATCTGAAAGGGAAGTCATCCCAGGGGGAACCAATCCAAAGGGTGAAGAAAAGGCTCCATAAAGAGTTTTCACTAGCTTACTCAAACCGACTTTCCCTCTAGAGATGTAAAAACAGTTCTGTTTATGCATGGGAACCCAACCAACTATAGGAGAAGTGAACAGATTTTAAGGATCTGCCTTCCTTGTTATTTTGGTGACCTACTGGGTTTTTGTAAGCAGTTTGAATGTTTAATAAAGCCATAGATAAAGTAAGATTTGGTTGTTGGGGTGGGGTGGGTTTTTTTGGTTTTTTTTTTTTTTGCCTTTTTTCCAGAAACTCAAACTCTCCGTGGCATTTGCTGATGGCTTCAGTTGCTCATAAACAGCATAGAGAATCTTTGGTTTCCATGATTTATTTTCTTCGTAAGACTTAATCTGTCTCCCATCAAATGTCTTCAGTGGTAAATTACAAAGATTTTCTGTTCGTATATGAAACTTGGCCACATGAGAGTTTTTCTGAACTGTTTCTGATTGTGTTGCTCGAATCCATGTGGATTGAAGAGGAGACTATTGGACAAGTATTGCTGTTGCTGCAGAAAAAACTTCCAGTGATTTTTTTGACTGGAGTCTTTCTGTCTGTGAGATTCCACTGCATTTAGGAAGAGGGATGGAATTTTGAACAGGCAGGAATTGCAAAGGTCGGAAAAAGACTACCAGTGAGACTAAGACTAACTTATGGCTCCAAAAGTACATGAACATTTTGCTTCAGTTTTCAATCTCAGATAGTGGGAAATATAGTACGTAGCTACTGATAGTACATGTAGAAGAATTTAGTGTCAGAAGTGGAAGCAGATCATCAAACACCATTATATATGAAATAGATGGCATACATGAAAAGAATGGGAAATACTTGTGGAATTCTCAGTACTTTTTTTAATAAATGTGAAACTGGAGCTGTTGTCACAGGCGTAGAGTTTACTAAGTTTAGCACTTGCATTGAGGATGGACAGAGTACATGTGATCAAGACAGGTACAGATCGATTTTTCTGCCTTCCACAATATACAGGGAGAGAAACAGAAGTGCGTAGCAAGAGAAAAATTATTAATTTAATAAAGTAGGCAGAAGTCAAATTATTCTAAAGCTAATTAACGCAGAAGAGAATTGTGGCAGATCTACATCAGCTAGCATACCGCTTTGAATTCTTCAGATGGGAAAGAAGGAAGCAGTTGAAACTGAACTGTTTCTCCACGTAATAGTATTATACGAAGTGCTTGCATTATGGAGAGGATCTAGTTAAACTCAAAGGCACGAGCTGGGAGGAAGGGTGGCTTGTAATCCAAGGATACTTGCCAAAACAGAGATTGTGGAGGTGTAGAAAAGAAAAAACCAGTGATATCTGCCAATTGATAAGTAGCAAGGGAAGTATCGCCATTAAAGGACTAATTAATTGAGAATGAGGATTGCAGTAATAACTGTTCTGAAAACTAGTAGATCAAAATATAACAGTGAGTGTTAGAAATGGTTTAAAGGGCATCCCTGCTGTAAAGGGATGGCTAAAGTTAGCAAGAGATTCATTCCACTTGCTATTTTAACAGACATTTCTGCTTTCTGTATAGAAAATGTTGATAGTACTGGTGACACCTTGGCTGGAATGCTATCACAATTTGGGTTGCTTAAATTAAGGAAAGATGAATTGAAACTGGAACAAATGCAGGGGAGGAACGTTGAGGATAGGGTGTCAGTTCAATAGCTTAAAAGAAAGGAAGCTTGATTTGGTGATGGTTGTAGGCATGACAAAGACCGAACAAGGATGTACTTGTAGCAGTAACTTGACTGAGAATAAGTTAACAGAAATGTTGGTAGAAGAAAAAGGGGGGCTATGCTCTATAGCTCTTTTAATACAGAGAATTCAGTTATTCAGTAGCTTTTATGAGGACGTCATGTGAAACATAGGAGTACTTAACCGTCTTACAGTTGATGTTGTCTTTTTCCTCAGAAAGCTGATAAAAATGTGGGATCGAGTTGATATTTCAGTTCTGTTCAGCTTTGTTCCTACTTTACTGTAATGTTCACTTTTGTATTGATGAAAATTTATAGCAATGTACCTTCAGCAGAATAATAATTTTTGAGAAAAGAAAGTCTGCATGCCATCCCACACCCAGTAGAGTCTGCCTTTTCAGACATACTGGTCTGTAGCACAGCTCTGAAGTGAGGAGATCATCTGGAGGCGTTGCTTCTCTTAAAATTGGATGGAAGGATCTGAGCAGAAACAGGCACCACAGCCTTATCAGCAACCCACCTACCTCACACAGACATAAGCAATTCTCACTCTAGACCTGCAAGAGTCCTTGCTTTAGCTGTATTGCTAGCTGTATTTCATCTTAGGCAGATGCTTTTTGACAAACATGCAGTTATAATTATTGTAGCTGCTATCCTCCAATAGGGACTGCGATTACTACTTAAAAGATATTATATGCTAATAGCTTCTCCTGAACAGAATCTGAAGTGTGCAGAGCTCTCTAATCTTCACGTTTGGAGAAGCACGTAGCTGATCACTGGGCAGGAGATTTGCAAGCAAGCCATGGTGAAGGCAGAAATGGGATTTCCTCTCTTTGACCTTTCAACTTTACTATGTTTTTCCTTTGCAGACATCTCTTCCCATATATTACAAAAGACAAACAGACTGAGAGTTTGGTGGAGAAACTTTGTCAGCGATTCCGGACTGCCAGGTGAGTTTAAATCCTAAATTTCTTCCTATCTTTCTTCCTATCTAAAATGCATGAAAAAAATGTTTCCTTCTGGTCTTACAACATCTTACTACACTGTGATCTAGTAGGTGGCAACTCTGCCCATGGCAAAGGGTTGGTACTGGATGATCGTTAAGAACCCTTCCAAACCAGGACAATCTATGACTCTTTGGGTCCTTCTCCCCTTCTCATCTTTCTTAAGGGTAAAGGTTTTGTGAGAACTTAGATCTGCATTACTTACAGGTAGGCAAGGAGACACAGCCCCGGGGTGGCTTTTATTCACCTGTCTGGTCCTTTTCCACAAGCACTTCAGTTTAAAAAAAAAAAAAAAAAAAAAAAAAGTGTTAAACCGAGGCACTGGGATCTCCTTATCTGTCCCATTCTTGTTCTGCACGGACTGGTTGCTCAGTTCTGACTATGCTGCAGACTGTTTTCTTGCTTGAGTGCTTGTGCCACATGATATGTATTAGTCTGCTGTCTGCAAGACGTGACTTGTTTATGGTGCTGATTAAAGAGTATAATAGCCCAGAGCCCATCCCATGCATCTGGGGTATCTTTTTTGCCTTCTGGAAACTTTTTTTGTTGGTGGTGGTGCTTCTTTCCCTTTGCTCCTTAAGCTGTAACTTCACTGACTTGTTTTTTTCCTCAAGAAAAAAGGCGGAAGAAATGAACTGTCAAATATTTTCTTTGTTATCTTTATCTTCTACTGGATTTGGTGCACCCAACATTCCTCCATTCCTATGGTGTTCCATCTCCACAGTTGTGACTTTGCCCTTGAGGTTTAAAGCTGTGTCAGCTTATCTTGGCTATTTGTACACAGTGACTGGGCACGTGACCAACTCAGCTGCTGCAGGGAGTTGCATATTCCTGAGAAATATTTGGATTTTGTTTCCTGAGCTGGAGTAGAGAGTGGCCCCTCGCAAAATTTCACCCTAGGAACAGTGGTGAGATCTTCAGACCACACTTGTGTTACAGTCAGAAGGATCTTTACATCTAGCTTTTGCTATACTTGACCTAATGTCACCACTGTACCACAAAGATGATCGGTTTAGTGCACACTAGAGGTAATGCTAGAGCAAGACTCTTATTCAAGGCTAATACAGGAGCTTATCAGGAAAGATTATGCAGCCACCATCCTTAGGATTGCTGGAGTTCTACTTAGCAACATGCCAAGTATGACTGAGATGTTTCCACATTTAACACCTGGATGCTGCAGCTTTTTTTCCTCTGTGTTTGGACAGTACATTTTGAGCGTATATAGAAGCCCTCTGTTTTGTACACGTGTGTAAGAGGGACCTGCTGTTTTTACTCCCATTCTGTCCCAGTGAGCTATATTAAAGACATTAGTTTGGATTTTTTTTTTATTATTTGTTTCTTGTAACTTTCAGTAGAATCTGGACCTAGCTGTCCTTTGACACAGCAGTTGCTATTTGTATGCTTTGTATCGTAATGAAAATGTCCTTTATGCCTGTAACTGACCAGCAAAGACACTTTTAAGTGCAGCCTCTGCTTGAGACGGTCTTGGAAACACAAAAGTGAGCAGCCAGGTTTTTGTTTTGTTCCTTTATGCTTTTTAGTTGAAATGAGGCCCTTCAAAAAGAGCCCTTATATCGCTGCATGTTTCTCCTCCTAGCCAGCAACAACTTCTGGTGCTTTCTAACAAGTGACTATGTTCTTTAACAGTGAAGCCTTTGTGTTTCTGACAGACACTGTCAGTATTTTTGGTGGGATACAGTGGTTGTGCAGTGGTTGGTATGGTGTGGCACCCTGTAACAGAACATCATTAAATCTCATGTTCCAAAAGGAGAAAACACCTGTGGGAAATGCCTTATCCCCACATGCTGCAGTTCGAGGTAGGATGTGCTTATCTTTACACACTCCTTTTCATATGAACTATGGGCAATCTTTGTCTTTCCCAGAAATGAACGTCAATATCGGGATCTGTCCCACTGCCTTTCTCTGCTTCCCATCTCAGAGCGGGGCCTTCACAAGCTGCAGGACAACTTTGACTGCTTTGCAGACAAGCTCCAAGACCCAGCCGTCTACAGCTGTTTCCAAGCTGTGCTGGTTCGATGCCGCAGAGCAGCCAGCAAACCTGAGACTAAAGTAAGGATGGTTGGTGGGAAGCATTCGGGTGTGGAAACAAGTGCTTTATAAACACAGTGACTGGAAAGCTTTGCAGTTCTCCATGTTAAGCTGACTATTCTTTGGCCTCAACAATTTAATGGAGATGCTGATGGAAATCCTGGAGCAGGAACTGGCTATGCCATGGATGTAATGCTTCTCTCTGTTTTTTGTTGTTGTTGTTGTTTTGTTTGTTTGTTTTTGCTGCTGTGTTACAACTGTACCAGGCTTTGGCTGAAGAGCTGGAGCAGAAGCTGTCCGCCTGCCATAACCAAGGGCTGGATTCAGCAGAGGTGTGCCAGGAAGGTGATAAAACTCCAATGCCAGAGCCAGCCAAGCAAAAACCAACATTAGGTATCTTCCCTTTGTGGGACTGCAGTCTTCCCCCAACCTTACAGCCCAGCAGGGACACCTAGGGAGTTTTCTTCACCCTTACAGATAGAAGGCTACTACCTTTCCTTTTTTCTTAGCAGGCAGCCGCCGCCAGCCCCTGAGCACAGCCAACAGGGATGATGATGATGATGATTTTGTTACACCCCGGCCACAAGCACTCCGAAACAATAAACGTGCCCAAAAGTCCCATCGGCACAAAAAAACTGTTATCACCTTCTCCAGTGATGAAGAGAACAGCTCTGAGAATGGTAAGGCATTAGACATGTATGTTCAAAAGTAAAAGCGGAGAGGTGGAGAAGGACTGGAGATTTGGTGTATTAAGGGTGAAAGCTTGGTGGAGAAACTTTGTCAGGGATTCTGGACTGCCAGGTGAGTTTAAATCCTAAATTTCTTCCTATCTTTCTCCTAAAATGCGTGAAAAAAACTTATCCTTCTGGTCTTCTTACACTTGATCCAGTGAATGGCAACCCTGCCTACGGCAAAGGGTTGGAACTGGATGTTCGTTAAGGTTCCTTCCAACTCAGGACATTCTACAATTCCTCTGGAAGGGGGAGAGTGCAAATGGGGATCAAGAGCTGCACGCAGATTTCTCTGTTCAAGGCAGTAGAGTGCTGGTTGTTGACACAATTTTCTCTTTTAGAGCTATTGGCAGAATTAAGAGAGGAAGAAACCCCCACCAAAACAACTCCCATCACCAGGTCTTCAACCCGACGGCTGCGCTGAGGGAACCATCTGCCACTGTCTTTAAAAATAAAGATTGATTTTTGCAGCAGTCATCTTCTCTTGTCTGAATTACCAGATAATTTCATAGTGCTTTAAATGAAGACAAAATGGAAAGCCATGCAGCAGCCTGAAAAGGTTCCAAACCTTTCTGATATCTCCACAATGAAAGGCAGCGATTAACATGGCTGCTGCTTTGCCTGTTTGCCCTGACTTTGCAGATGGAAAACACACTGCCCTGATTTAAAAAAACAAAAAAGTCCGTTCTCTGGGGGAAAATAAAAAGCCAAATGTAACCACTGTGATTGCTCATTCCTTCCCTATGTTGTACCAGGGCATAAGTACACCATTCATCTTCTCTTGACACAGGCCCAATAATTTTGCAGGGTTTAGGCCGTTTTCTGTTTGATTGTTTTGGGGGCTCTTGCTCTGCAGGGACCAGCAGGACTCTGAGGGGATGTTACCTGCACCTTTTCTTGAACAGATCTTAAAGAAAAGGTAAGGAATAGTGGAAGGTAGAAGCTGATGTAGACCATGCAACCTGAGTAGGGAATGTGCAACATGAATGGGAAAGAAAATACAAATCAATTTTTAAGTGCAGAATTACTTTTGTCAAAGTTACATGACGTAACTTTGGCACTTGTTAAACATTGCCCATCTCGCTGCACTTAAGCAACACCAGTGCTCAGGTCAGGCCTAGCACTTAGACAAGCCATGTGAACATGAAGTGCTTTAAGTGTGAATGTTAATCATACAAACAGCCTTTAACCTCCTGTCTCGCAGGCAAATTGGCATTTGTCCCAGAGCTTTAGAACAGAATTATTTCCTCTTACCTGGCGGTTGCCTAGAAAACAAACGCTTCTCAGGCCAGTGACTTGCTGGATGGGAACCAGAAGGGTCCTACTCTCAGCAGGTTCCTGCACTTCTTTCCCTGCTCTTCCACTGAGTGTCTTGCTGTTCCTGCAGTCACTGTGGTTATCTTCAGTTCACCAGCAAGGAAAGCCTGCTGCTTGGTTCTCTGGTCTGGCTATGTAAGTAACTAGTAACAGAAGACTGCAGTAGTTTATTTTGATCCCTATATAAAGGAAGTGTTAGAAATTGCATAGCTCTGCAGTAGCCTGGGAATATGTTTTTATGCTAATACCCAAATGGATGTAAATACATTAGCAGCTTGTAAAAATTAGCAGATGGGGGAATAATGGGCTGACAGCTCTATTCATGGGGATGGGATGCATAGATTAAGTCCCCTTGCAGCCACTACTGTGTCAGAGAGCCAGATACCAATATAACCCCCCCATGCGCAATCCAGCACACCTGTAAAAACAGATTGCATAAAATACGAAGATCAGAAAGCTACAGCACTATTGTCCTACTCTGCTACCCTCCCTTATATTCAGTAAAGGCTACAAGCAACAGGGGAAGCAGCTACAGTATTAACAGTAAATACAAGTCATGCATCCTGTACACGATTCCTCCACCACCACCCACTCCAGAAACAGCATCTATGGATTCCTAAGCTCAAGGCACTGCAAGCTTGTACAGTAAGTCTTGTGTATGCATGAGAATGAGATGATATGTTGACTATGCTGCAGTGAGGGAGACACCAGCACGATGGTCAGTAAAATCCGTGTTCCTCAAGGGGCTCCATTCCATAGCTGGCTCTGTGTTCCTACCCATGGTCCTAAGTGGAATGACATGGACATTGGCCATTCCTCGGAGCCTGCAGCAGCCACCAGCCCTTTGCATTGCCATGGGGTATCTGCAGAATACTTCATCCTGTTCCTAGCTCTCCCACTCTCTGTCCGGCTCCTTTCCTTTTGCTTGTAAAAGACTGATTGCAATTCAGCAGGAACTATTTTTCTAATGGTCTTGCAAGCTCTAGAATCAGTGTCCCAGCATCAGAGGGAGAAGGGTTTTTACAGAGGCAGCTTGTTAGCACCAGAGAGGAAAGGACAATAACCTATTTCAGGCTGCAAAAACTGGGGCAATCAGGGACTCATTGCCTGCCAGAGCCTTTTTACTTCTCAGTCATTGCCAGGACATGACAGAGTAACTATTCAGTTCTACTGCACTCTCAGCAAGGATCTGGGATGCAAAGCAGCTGCAACTTCATTGCACCTGAGTTGGGCTGTGTCTGCAAATTTATCCAGGCTTTGTAGGACTTGCAAATTTGCAATAAAATTTTCCAAATCTTATACAATTTCCTAAGTTTCCTGCATGTTATGGAACCACTCAATTGGGATTTCCATCCCTACAGAGCTCAGTGTGCATGCAGCTGGGCTACAATTTCAAGCAGCTGCAAACATTTCTGGCATTCTTGCAACATAGGGGCTACCATACTAAAGGGTGCCAGGCCAAACTTCCACTACGTTTTGTATCAGAAACAAAGCATTTTTTGTTTTGTTTTTTTCTTACCTGTGACTCAGGAAAGGGTTGACTGAACTGTTGCATTCAATGTGAAGTTATTCTGCCTGTGGCTGTCTTACTAGCAGCATTAAAGCTCAGGCAGACTGACTTCAAGATGTTAGGATGTGAATACGAAGTACAGAACCAATATCCTCAGAGATTGAAATGTGGGATGAACACATGTGCACTTCCCAGTTCCTCCCTCCCCTTTTTTCCACCCCTTTGAAACTTTCACATCTCCTCACTGCAAAGCTCTGGCACATGGAGGGGCTGTGCATGTGTATCATGCACACCACTCCAGTACTCTGAATGCCCACATAAGCAGCACATCCCGATTCTCTACCAGTCACCTGTGGTTTAAAAGGTTGGAGTAGAAATTCCCTCTGTACTCAACCCTGGTGAGGCTGCACCTCAACTACTGTGCTCAGTTTTGGGCCCCTCACTGCAAGAAAGACAATGAGGCCCTGGGGCGTATCCAGAGAAGGACAACCTCTCCAGAGAGGTCTGGAGCACAAGCCTTATGGGGAGTGCCTGAGAGAACTGGGAATGTTCAGTGTGGAGGGAGCTCTCTACAACTACCTGAAGGGAGGTTGTGGTGAGGTGCGTGCTGGCCTCTTCTCCCATGTAACTAGGAATAGGACTAGAGGGAATGGCCTCAAGTTGCACTAGGGGAGATTCAGGTTAGACATTAGGAAATGCTTCTTCTCCAAATAAGTGGTCAAGTGCTGGAACGGGCTGCCCAGGGGGGTAGTGGAGTCACTGTCTTTGTAAGTGTTCAAGAAACGTTCAGATGTTGAACTGAAGGCCGTGGTTTAGTGGAAAATACTGATGATAGATGGACAGTTGGATTGGATGATCTTGGAGGTCTTTTCCAACCCTGGTGATTCTATGATACTCTGATAATCTTATTCCCCATGAAATGTCTCCCCATTAGCCAGGGGCCTGGGCAGAACCATCCATGGGTCACAGGTATCAAGGGGAGCATACTTGGATATGCCCCCACACCTCGTCCTACCTGGGCAAAATCTCTCCTGCTTCCAACTTTGGTGCTCCAGATGCAAGGTCTACACTCAGCTTTCGCAGGGTTGGTGTAAAATGGTTCATTATGCTTTTTGTCTGGTTGGGCTGAGAAGAAAGGGAACCACAGGTCTGCCTCAAGTGAAAAATGCCTTTGAAGGATGGAAAATAAGACAGGGCAATTATCTGAGCTGTGACAGACAGCACAACATTGTCAATTTTCATCCCAATTGCTGTATGCAATGATACCGAAGAAAGGGAAATTCAAGGTAGTATTACACCTCCCCTGCACACCCTGCTCCTGAAAAGGGGTACAGTCTCCCCTTTCTCTCCCTCAGCAAACTTTCCTGATTAGTTTCTGTCTTCATACTCAGGCTGACTTCTGCACTCTGGTTTCAAACAGTGACCTCATTGCGTTGTTCAGCTGGTGAGAAACTACAGTAAAATGGGAGAGGTAAACAAAGGGGGGGAGCTAATAGCCTGAAGATTTAGGAGGCAGGAGTCTGTTCCTCGCCATCCTACTCCCATTGTGCACCTGAGCTTGAGAAAGTGCAAGCTCAGCCTCAACAACCAGTGCTTTTCTGTGCTGGTTCCTCTGGAAACTCAGCCCAGCCCAACAGATGGTGCACACTGAGCTATGACTCAGGACAACCAGTATGCAGGCTGTGCGCCCACGTGTGCTTAGATCCATGCTCCTATCACTGCCACAGATCCCAGAGTTAGCACAGAAATCCATACATCTACTGCAGCAGGAGCTTCATGTCCCCTGGCCAAGCAGCTCATCAAAACATAGGTGTTAAAAAACCTGCGGCCAGCAGTGAGACTATCACCAGCCAAGCTGCAGCTCATGCTCACAGTGGTTAAAGCAATAACATTAACAGCATTCTGCCTTAGAGAATGTCAGTGTCACTGCATATCGCAGCCTCCGATTCCCTGTTTCTGGATGTGTCTTGAAGTCTCACCCTGATCCTGATAGATACCTCCAGGCCCCAGCCAGCAGCAGCTTGGCTTACATTTGTCTTCCCAGACACTCAGCAAACACTTTTGTGTCTTTTTTCTTTAGAGGAAGGGGTCTCACTGAGCTCACCCTGAAATATATCACCACGGACAAAAGGGCTGAAAGGTTAAGGAGCTCCAGGGGGGCGTGCAGCAGAGCTGGGGGGCAGGCGCCTGCCAGAACCAGCACTATAAAAACAAAGAGGGGACGGGGCTCTCAGGGGCTACAGATCCTGCCTCACCTCCCATAAACCCCGGAATAAAGAGAAGATGCTGGGGCTCCCAGCATGGCCCTGCTCGCTTTTCCTCCTCCTAGTTCTGCTCTCTGCCAGTGTACAAGCGATGTCCTCATCAGGACAAAGGCTCCAGGTAGGAGGGACTGGGATGGAGCTGTGGGAGGCTTTGGGAGTGGCAAGGGCAGTTTGGGGAAGTTGTGTTTGAACATGGCGTGAGTGGTGACCCCACATCCCAGCTCCCAAGGGCTGCTACCTCTCCTTCAGTCCAACAGCTTCAGCTCTAGGCTGACTGTGTCTTTACAAGCCACCTCCTTGGGAAGTGCCAGCATTTCAAGGTAAGGGACAGGCAACAGCCTTTTAGTGAGTGCTACTGGCTGTGAGTCTCTTCACTGCATGCAGAGGCTTCTGGCTGCAAGGAAAACAGTTCTATCTTACTCAGCCCTGTGGCAATAGCCACCTATAGTCCTGTCCCCTACAGGGGGAAGGGCTTCTTTGTTTTGTTAAATCTTTGTTAAACCTTTTAACATCGATTGCAGAAACAATATTTATGGCTTTTAAATCAACCCAGCTTCCTTGTCCCCAAGCCCTAACCCAAGCCCCAGCACTCTGCCTTCACATCAGCTACTCTGTCCAAGAAGAAAGCTGCAGGGAAGGAGCTAGGATGTGAACTAGAAATGCAGGACTGATTCCACTATGACTCACCATGGAGACACTTTCACTCCTCACTGAAGATGCCTGTGTCTGCTTCCATTAACTCGCTGCTAGAGAGGACAGAGCTAAATTGCACAAAGGCATCCTCAGCTGTAGGTCAGCAAGCATCCACGTGATGCACAGGCGTGGAGTAGCCACTGCAGGCCGCTGCCATGGGCAGCAGTGTGCCCCCAGGGTACCTCCTGACCCATCTCCCTGCCACTGGAGGATGCTGGCAGTGACGGAGGCATGTAATTAAATTAGAGCATGCCTGCCTGCACAGAAAGTATGGAGACTTCCCAGCAGATGAAGAGCCTGCCTTCCTTAGGCCCATTCTCATACTTGACTGCTTTATGGTAACAGTTTCTCTGTGACACTGCCCTCTGGAAAAAAGAAACATGACAAAACACTCAGCACACAGCAGCACTCAGCTTCACCAAAAGGAGCAAGGGCTGATGCCTCCCTTATTTTCCAAGTGCGGAGAGAATTTTTTGATAGCAGCATGGCAAGGAACAGAGACAGCAATACCACAGCATTCCGTCCTGTTCTTTGGGCAACAAAATCATCTAAGGCTGGATAGCTGCGGGCCCGGCCTCCCCTCAGTGTCCTTGGTCTGGATGCAAGGTCACAGGCATGGGGCCTTCTGCACAGGCACCATTTTATGTCCTGCCTGAGTCCGAGGGAAGAAGAGGGAGAGTGGGACAGTGGGCTGGGATACAGGAGCATGGGCAATCCACCCTCACCCATCTGCTCCATTTATCCCTCTCTCTCAGGTGCTCCTTTCCCAGTTGCTGCCCTCGGACTCCGAATCCATGCCGGCTGAGGAGGACATGAAGGAGGGGTCCAGCTCTGAGCCGCAGCTGCTCTCTCCCCCACTGCCGCTCCTCCCGTCCAGGGCCCGGGCTGCACACCCCCTGCTCTGGCGCAAGGCCCTCGCCAGTCGCAAGCGAGCTCTCTCTGGAGACTGGGCCTGGAAGGCCGTGCCCCGGGGCTGCTTTGGGCTGAAAATGGACCGGATTGGGGCCTTCAGCGGGTTGGGCTGTTAGCCTGGAGAGACTGGAGGTGAGGGGGCCAGCAGCAAGGGCCAGGCAAAGCGGGCAGGCATCAGGGCACAGACTGCGGGGAGTGCCCGGAGCGAGGGCGGCAGGAGGCCGGCCCAGGGGTGGCAGGCCGCGGGCGGCTCACCGGCCTTGCTTGTTCGCAGGCGGACCAGGCGTGTGGAGAGCCGGCCCGGGACAAGACTCAGCTCGGGACAGGACGGGATGGAGCAGGCAGCAGCCGGAGCCCCGAGGGCAGGGAGGAGAGTTGCGCCGCGCAATCGCGAATTAAACTGAGCCGTGTGAACCCTCGTGTCGGAGCTCGCGCCAGAGGCGCCCGCAGCGCTGAAGGGCTCCCGGGCCGCGCGACCCTCACCGCACCCGCCGGGAGATGGCGGCAAAGTCCGCGGCGCGGCACGGCGCGGCCTCCACGCGCGGGGCCATTTTGGGCGCCGCCGCCATTCCGGGTGGGCCGGGCGGCACGCGCGTCCGAGGCCCGGGCCCGAGCCCGGCGCCGCGGGGGAGGATGGGCGGCCGACGCATCGATCGCGGCCCCGGGGCCGCCGCGTTCTCTCGTTCCGCCACGCTCTGCCCCTCGGCCGCTGCCGTGTTTGCCGAGCAAACAGAGGGCCTCCGCGTGCCCCGCCAGCCCTGACCCCGCGACGTGCGGGGACTCCCCCAGCCCCGGCATCGCACCCCCCGGCCGCCCGACGGGGCCGCACCGCCGCCTCCCCTGGCCTTTAAGAAAAGGTCGTAACCTCAAGATGGGGCTAAACTTAGCCGCTGCCCCTCGGTGCACCGGGAATAGCAGCTATACAAGGAGAGTTGGGTTACGGGAGCTGCGTGACCCCTCGCTCGGACCCCCCTCACCCCCCCCCCCGATATCCTCCATCCCCACCCTTGGAGCTGGAGCCGAAAGGGAGGCCCGCCTCAACCCTCCACGTCCCCCTCCCGGCCCTTCCTCCTGCCGGACACCCGGCTCCAGGTACCCTCTCCATCCCACGGGATGGAGGCTTTCAACCGAGCACGGCTCCATCCCTCGGTTTGGGTCGCACGAACCCCGCCGCCCTGCAGCGTATGGCACCGAGCCGGGCGGCCCAGCCGTAGCACCCGGGGACCGCTCCTTCCCCACACACCGAGCCCGGCCGCCGGGCGCAGGCGTGCCGAGGCGGGAGCGGCACGGCGGCAGCTCGAGGCGGCGGGAGGATATCCGCCGTCACGTCCCAGGAGCAGCAGGATGCTGCAGTTCCTCATTAGCACGGTCCTCACGCAGCACCGCACGGCCTGCTGGGCCGGGCCCGGCCGGGAGCCTCAGAGCGGGGCCGTTGGGCGGCCGTGCACCCCGGTATCGCGGTGCGGGGACGGATATGGGACCCAGCGCTCCCCAGCAGCTCGGGGCTGCGCGGCCAACACACGCAAGGGCTGAGGACGGGGAGCGGGCAGGCTGCAGCCTCGCATCGCGCTCTCTTTGTCCCGCCCGCGGCCAGACGCCGTTCTCTGGGTACCCGCAGGAGCGCAATCCGCACCCACTGTACCGCATCGCGTGATGCAGCCGCATCGCCCCGGCCTCGTCCGAGGGCGCCACGGCCCCACGTGGGGCTTTGTCTGCACGCAGCTCCGCGCCCCCCGGCCCCGGGGCACCCCTCGCCGCCCCCACCCCGCACGGGCACCGTGGTACGGCAGCAACCCCCTAAGCCCACCCTGAGCCCAACGGCCGCCCTTTGTTGCGAGGGGGGAGGGGGAAGGAGAGGGGGGGGGCCGTTTCGCCCGCACCGTGCGCGCACGTAGCCCCGAGCCCGCCCCCGCGCTGCCATTCGGCGCTGGCCCGGCGGGGCGGGGCGCGGGGCGCTGCCTCCGTGTCTATAAAGGGCGGCGGCGCGGCACTGCGCCACCTTCTCACTGCGCGCTGGGGCCGTTGACGTGCAGCAGGTAACGGGCGGGAGGACGTGGGGGCGGAGAAGCGTACCCCCCACCCACCCGCCTGTCTGCCTGCGCCCCCCTGTAGGGGTTGGGGCTGTAGGACCGCGAGGAGTGCGGCGGGGGAAGGGGGGAGGGGGTCTCCGCGCAGGACCGCGTGGTGCCCGGGGCACAAAGGCGGGGGCGGGCGGCGCGAGATGAAGGGGGTGGGGGTTGGGGGAGAGAGGGAGAACTGCGGGGGAGAGAGCTCGATGGGGATGAAGGAAGGGATGGCGGGTCGGGGGGCGGTGCCCAGAGCTCCGCAGCGCGCGCGGTGGGGGGACGTTACTGGGCCGGCGGTCTGCGTGCGGCACCGCACGTCTCACTGCCGGTCTCTCCCCGCAGGAACACTATAAAGGCGAGATGGTGAAAGTCGGAGTCAACGGGTGAGTGCGGAGCCGGGCCGGGTGGGGCGGCGTCGCGGGGATGTGCGTGCCCGTGGGGGGGGCGGGGGGGGGGGGGGAGGACAAGGTCGCCTGAAGGGCGGGGGGGCCCCGCGCACCCCGCGGCGGTGCGCCGAGACCCCCCCCACGCCCGAGCCGGGAGTAACGGCCCCGCGTGGCGGTGCTGAGTCACTTCCCCGCGGAATCGGGGTGAGTCACCCCGGAAGCGCCAGCGCTGCCCGCGTGCCCCATCGGAGGGTCCCTCGCGCCCCATCGGTGGGCCGCGGCCAGCGGGTACCCGAGGAAAGGTCGCCTGGTGGATCGTGTGTCGGCGGTGCCCCGGGAATATGACCTTCTCCCACCCCACCGAGGAGTAACCGGATCCCCGGGGCCTTCAGTAAATTTAGCGCCTGACCTTTGTGGTGTGGGTGCCCTGGCCGGGGGTCGCTCTTAATCTTTAACCACTGCTCCTTGGCCTTTGGCCGCTGCTATTGGCCCCTGCTCCTTCAGGCAGTGACTGACAGATGCTCTGCGGGAAAGCAGTGAATAGGCTCAGCCATGCCCAGCCGGGCGCGTTCCTCACTGCTTGTCCTCACCCGCCTTTCCGTTTCTCCCCAGATTTGGCCGTATTGGCCGCCTGGTCACCAGGGCTGCCGTCCTCTCTGGCAAAGTCCAAGTGGTGGCCATCAATGATCCCTTCATCGATCTGAACTACATGGTGAGTTGCCTTGCAGTGCCCCCTCTAGGCACCGCGTGCACCTTGCCTAGAATGATTCAGCGGCGCCAGAGGCTCACCCAGCTCTGCTCCCCTTGGAAACCTGGCATAGGGTTGCAGGCGGGTTAAGAGACAGGAACAAGGCGTAGTGGTGCAGACTGGGTAGAGCGAAGTACAGAGCAGCAGTTAGACAAGGTCACCAAGAAGGTGGAGAGCTGAGATTGTGATGGGAGCACTGCATCTAGGATGCTCTGACCTTTCTCTCCTCTCTCCCTGCTAGGTTTACATGTTCAAATATGATTCTACACACGGACACTTCAAGGGCACTGTCAAGGCTGAGAACGGGAAACTTGTGATCAATGGGCACGCCATCACTATCTTCCAGGAGTGAGTAGCTTTCTCCTCTTGCCACTCCAGAGGATGAAAGTAAATGCCCTCCAGAGTAACTCCCGTGGTTTTGTCGTTCCTCAGGCGTGACCCCAGCAACATCAAATGGGCAGATGCAGGTGCTGAGTATGTTGTGGAGTCCACTGGTGTCTTCACCACCATGGAGAAGGCTGGGGTAAGTAGGCTACTGTGGCCCATGGGAAAAGGATTGCTGGTGCTTACTTCTGTGGAGCACATCTTTATCTACAGAGTTCTTCAAGATGGGGAAGGGATTACGTGGTCCGAGGATTGTATTGCTTCTCAACTGTTGGGGCATTCTGGATTATTTAATCTTTTTTTTTTTTTTTCAGGCTCATCTGAAGGGTGGTGCTAAGCGTGTTATCATCTCAGCTCCCTCAGCTGATGCCCCCATGTTTGTGATGGGTGTCAACCATGAGAAATATGACAAGTCCCTGAAAATTGTCAGGTAAAGGAGAGGAATGCTCCCTGGCCTGAAATTTTCACCAGGTTTCATTGCACATATATATGTTTTGTATTTGGCTGATTTGCCTTCTTTCTTTCCCAGCAATGCATCGTGCACCACCAACTGCCTGGCACCCTTGGCCAAGGTCATCCATGACAACTTTGGCATTGTGGAGGGTCTTATGGTAGGTCTGGAGCTTGATGCTCAGGAAGATGCCCTGTCCCCAGGTCCCAAATGCGTGAAGAAAAGCATCTATATGTAGTGCTTTCATTGGGTTTAGGGGGAGGTGCTGGGGATGTTTTCTCTGGAGAAAATGACTGCCTTTTTACCTCAGTGCTCTCTTTCCCTAGACCACTGTCCATGCCATCACAGCCACACAGAAGACGGTGGATGGCCCCTCTGGGAAGCTGTGGAGAGATGGCAGAGGTGCTGCCCAGAACATCATCCCAGCGTCCACTGGGGCTGCTAAGGCTGTGGGGAAAGTCATCCCTGAGCTGAATGGGTGAGTGTGGTCTTTCTTTCTGTGTCAGGAGGTAGGAGCCAGTGCCTGGTTGGCTCAAACATTTTTGTAGTAGAACAGAGTGCTGGTAGAGGGATGCTTATGCTGTTCCCTGCTGTTCCCTTCTTGCAGGAAGCTTACTGGAATGGCTTTCCGTGTGCCAACCCCCAATGTCTCTGTTGTTGACCTGACCTGCCGTCTGGAGAAACCAGTAAGTATTGTGGATAAGGCTGAAAAATCTTCAGGCTTGCCTCTAAAATTCTCCATACATGAAATTACGATTCCTACATCCATCTGTTCAATAGAAAAACTTGTTTTTGCTGAAAATAGTACTTGATATGCATGGCTAGTGCTATGCAGTTCCCAGTGTCTGGGCTGTAGCTGACATTTTGAGATGGGATTTGACCATCTTCTGCCTTTTTTCAGGCCAAGTATGATGATATCAAGAGGGTAGTGAAGGCTGCTGCTGATGGGCCCCTGAAGGGCATCCTAGGATACACAGAGGACCAGGTAAGTACTTTCTATGTAGGTGTTACTTGCCTCATATTTCTGATGGTGGCAGCCTTGCTGGGATGATGTTTTTGGGTACTTCTGGTTCAGGCTGTTATTGTCTGTTGAGTGGAAGAGTGTTTGACAGTGTCTCTCTGTTCCAGGTTGTCTCCTGTGACTTCAATGGTGACAGCCATTCCTCCACCTTTGATGCGGGTGCTGGCATTGCACTGAATGACCATTTCGTCAAGCTTGTTTCCTGGTATGCACAGCCTCGGGGTGTGGGGGAGACTGGGAGGTAGAGACTGGCAGTTCTGGTGTGGTTCTGTGCTGTTTCATTTCATCAGCACCATCTGATAATGCATGGCAACACAGATCCTTGCTGTGTTCAGGCGATTCCAGCATGTGACAGTCTCTAGTGAGATGGCTTCGTATCTGAAATGGCTGCAGCTGCCTTCCTGTAATGGAGGGCAGATGGGATGCTGCCTACTTTCTTTATAAGGAATGGATGGGAAGCTGTCCCATTTAGTTGTATGGGCTGGGACTGGAAGAGCAGTAACATGAAAAGGGATACGAGAAACCTGGTCAGTGCTGACAGCACTTCTTTCCCTTCCTCAGGTATGACAATGAGTTTGGATACAGCAACCGTGTTGTGGACTTGATGGTCCACATGGCATCCAAGGAGTGAGCCAGGCACACAGCCCCCCTGCTGCCTAGGGAAGCAGGACCCTTTGTTGGAGCCCCTGCTCTTCACCACCGCTCAGTTCTGCATCCTGCAGTGAGAGGCCAGTTCTGTTCCCTTCTGTCTCCCCCACTCCTCCAATTTCTTCCTCAGCCTGGGGGAGGTGGGAGAGGCTGATAGAAACTGATCTGTTTGTGTACCACCTTACATCAATAAAAGTGTTCACCATCTGAAGTGCCTTGTTTGTGTGTCATTGGGAAACTAAAGGGAATTCAATAAATGCTTTGAATTAAATTCAGTAAATGCTTACGGCCACCCTGTAACTGCGGGGCCAGCAACTCCAGCAAGTGTTCTGCGGCGTTCCATACCTGCTGCTCTACTGACAACATGTTAAGGCTACAAGCCCTGGCATCAGGTGCTGGCATTTGGATAAGTGTGGAGCTGTCCTGGGATGTATGATCTGTAAAAGCAGTCACTGCCCAGCTGTACTGAGTGTGAGGCTGCTGTGCATGGAGCTGTGTCCTGCTTGCTGGCAAGGGAAGGGCTCCTGCCCTTGAGCCAAAAGGTGTGTTGGAGGGCTGTGACTGGAAGACTGCTGCACGGTGGAATGGAAAGCAGCTGTTCATCCACCTTCCAGCTCTCTGGATTTTCTTGTCTGATGGGTGTGTGCAGAATAAAGTGCTGAGTAGTGATTTTGCATTTTGACATGGCAAAATGGCGCAAAACCCGGAATTTTTTTTATTCCCCCCTCGTTACTAGAGATGCTACAAAGAGAACTGTTCTACTGCATAGCTGAAAATAAATCACCCTGGAAGAAATGGCTGCCTCTGGCCCTGTGTTCTGTGGTGGGAGTTAGAATTAAGCACAGCTCTGACTGCAGGAGTGGCAGCTGTTGTCAGGCTCATGAGCAGCAAATCTCTGCAAGTATCAGCCCTCTGCCAGGAGCTGCATTAGCTCCCTCTGAAAGTGCTGAATGCTGCAGGGCGGGAGCCTACCCTGGATGATGAGTGGTAGGGTAGATAGGCAGTTCACTACCACCAAAACCGCGGGGTCCTTCCTTTTTTTTTCATCACTACTGAGGCCGAGAGCTGCATCAGAGATACTGCATTGCTCCCTGCAGGAGGCAGGTTGCAGCTGCTGACTGGAGACGGCTGCTTTTACAGTCTGACCTGGGGCAAGGACCGAGGCTGGAGGCTCTCCCATGGCCGAGACGTGAGAAACATGGGACAGTCTCCTGGAGCTGCTTATCTCTGACGGTAGAGCTGTGTGAAAACTAGACGTTCGCTGCGCTAGAGGGAGATGACTCAGAGTCGTTTTCCTTAGAGGAAATAGGTTGCATAACCTGTCTCTGGACTTACAGTACGAACAGCTGATTGGCTCTGGGATGGCCTCAATACCTGGCTTGTCCTCTAAATGTCCTGACAGAAGCTTTAGGTAACTCCAGAGTGAAACTGCAGCTGCTCTTCAGCTTTCAGCTGCTCTGGGGCTGGCCAGGGGGGCAGCCCTGCTGAGCAGGTGGGATGCTGCAGTGCAGCAGGCAGCCTACAGCCCTGCCAGGCTAACAAAGAGCCCTGTGTGGGTCCCATCCTGGCCATAATTGCTGTGCTCGGTGCTTTGAATGGCTGTCCTGTGTGCCGCTGCCTGCATAGTTGTGTGCATGCCAGCAAGATCCTTGTGTGATGATAGGGAAGTGCTGAGAGGCTGCAGAAACACCAGATGCCCGCAAGCAGGAACATTTTAAAGAATCACCTTTTTCATCTAAGAAGCCTTATGTTTCCTGAGCAGTCTCCAGCTGCCTGAAAAATGCATTGAACTCATGCTGTTATTCAACAAAGCCCTATCAAATTGCTGTGGGAGTGGGGGGCAAATTAATACAACCTGGGGGCTGTGGGGGACAGGGAGGGGAGGCAGAGTACCTGTTGTTCTGAGAACCACTGCTGCGAACGTTTTGGGTATAACGGTTGATTTTGTTTTCATTAAAACACCGTTCCAACCCGTTCACACTCTTGCTGGATGTTCCTGTAAGGCTACGGGCAGCGAGGCTGACGAAGCCGGGAGCCGCAGAACTTACAGCGCGGTAGCTCAGGTGTGGAAGTAGTGAGAGGGCGCTTGGCCAAGCGAGCTGTGCAGCAGCCCCAGTCCGCTGCGGGCTCGGTGCCCTCCCTCTCATCATCAGCCGCCGGCACCTTCCCGTGAGTCCTGAAGAGTTTGAACTCAGTCGCTGCGCCTGCAGATGGCACCACAGCAAGGCCACGGGCGGCAGAGCTGTGTCACCGCTGTGTCACCGCTCTGCCGCCCTGTCCAGGAGCTGCAGCCCTGCTGTTGCGGCTGACTCTCTCCCTGTAGCAGTTCTCGGCTCAGCAGAGAAGCTCTGGGTTTGCTCTTGCACATTTTGAAGGAAAACTTGCAGAAACGATCACTGAGGGGGACAGGGGTGGACAGGCTCTCGGGCTGGCAGAAGGAGGCTCTGCCCAGCAGAGGAGATGGAAGAAATGGTGCTGCTGTGCCAGGCCAAACCAGCTGCTAGGGCAGCTGCAGTCAGCCAGAACCCATGCTACTCTATGAGCGCCCAAGGCAGCACTCAGTGCTGCTCGGGGCTGTGCCGGCACAGCACAAGGGCCATGCCTCAGAGTGGCAGCCAACTACGTCCAGGGGTGCTCAGTTGCACCTTTTTGTTCTTATGAAGGCAGAGAAAATTCAGAATGAAGCAGTGGTATGGTAATTAGCAGTGCTTTTAGAGCAAAAGCGCTGCTTTTTTGGCAGTTTCAAATTTCAAGAGAGAGAATCTCATCGGCATTTGCACGCCTTACCATACGTGTGTTGCCTCCCAAGAAATGGCTGGGGTTGTTCTCAGACCTTCTCAAGATGTCAGCATGAGACCGTAGCCTTAAGCAGAACGTTATGTAGTGAAAACCATCTTGAGCAGACGTGCAAACTAACTAATGCTACTGGAACGTCACACCGAAATGGAACAAAACAGCCACTACACAAGCACAGTAAAAGTGTTGGACACCCACACATACTGTCTGCTTGTAAAGTAAACCGCTTGCTGAGCACATCACTCCAAAAGGTCTGTGCAAGGAAGATACAGGGCTCGGAGAGAAAAGACTGCGAGGCATGTATTGGACATTTGTACAAGACAAACACCTCCAATGACAGTGTTCCAAACTCATTGTAACAGATGCCTTTCACAAAGCACAGCTTCACGACCCAAAGTCACAGTATGCAAACAGCACTGCACACATGGCCACTCACAAAAGCAGACGTTTTGGCAGAACCAACCTGCCCACATTTTGGCAGTCTTGCCGCATATATACCACAGAAACAAATAGTTTGTTGCTTGCTCTGTGAGCTGAATATAACCTCTTACTGCAGGACAGCTAACTTACCTCCGTGTCTTATCTTACTATAGCAGTGTCATCTTCTTGAGGAAATTATTTTCAATTATATGTACATCTCCTAGAAGAAACAATAAGTAATGCGTTATACTTTACTGCGTAAGACTTGAATAGACAGCCTTCAAAAAGCAGTAGCTGTAGTCAAATGAAAATAGAAGAATTCATAAACAGTAGCAAATTAAATTTAAAAGAGCCTAAGAAGGCAGGTTTTTAGGACAGAGTATGACAAAAGAAAAGGTATTATTAAAATCTTTTTCAAATGCATCTCAGACAGGGTGGGATCAGATGAAGAAGGCCACAGTAGAAAAGTAAAAGCAATGCTTCTGTCAGCAGTAGGTAGGAGATTTTTTTCCCAGCAGAGGTGAGGCAAAGACACCATTGCAGACTGAATGTTGGGACTTGCAGACACGTCAATGCCATGAGGAGCAGCAGTCTCTCAGTGCCATGTGTCAGTCTCAGATGGTCTTGGACACAGAATGGATGAAGAGTTAATGACGCCTGTAATTCATCACACGTCACCCTCGACACCAAGGAGTAGGGATTTACAGATGTGATGTAGATTTTAGAAAGGATCTCCAAGGAGTTCAGAAACCAGCAATAACCATCAGTTTGATCTCTGTATCAGACAGCTGAAAGCCAGCACAAAGAGTCAGTCGGCACTTGGTTGGCGCCAAGTCACTGGGAGAGGATCTGAGCTGCTTCCAAGGCAAGAAATGATGCCTCCGAGATCTGTTTGCACCCTTGGATGAATTCATCGATGTGATTGCCAGTAAGGGTAAGCTGTGTGTTGAAGAGCAACTGGATTTGGAAAAGACAGACCGGCCAAACCTTCCAAAAACAGTCTGCAGTCTCCAGATTTTAGTTACCAGGCTGAGTGCTGCTGCTGGACCCTGAGCACACCCAAATGTCCCACTGAATGCATGTGGCCTCCAGCCTCTGCATCTCCTCATAGTCCCCACATGCCTTTCTCAGCCTGCTTAAACAGCCATCTACATCATCCTTGTGAGCAATAATTTTCCTTCACCTGCTCTGAGGAACAAAACAGACTGAACTTTTTACTCTCAAAGCATTTTTCTTCAGCCCGGAATCAGTTAGGACTTTTTGCTCACCCCTGCTCCAAAATCTGATGCAAACAGGGACAAAAGACACCAATGCCACACAGAAATAAAGACTTGTAAAGATCTCACTGGCTTCGGTGTCTGGCTGGGCACTCACCGAGGCTGCTCTGACTTTCCAGAGCTCCTGTTGTCCCACATGTGGTCGCACACAATTATTTCTTGCTCTTAGATTTATAGCGTAGGCTAAACAAAGCCGATGCTTTAACTCAATTTAAAAAATAAATTATGGAATTATATTTCAATACATCTCAGCATTTTGACTCAGGCATTTACCCTTTATTAGACTCTTCAGCTATCATCCCTACCTATGAAAAATGCTGTAAGACTTGGCTGTCAGTTCCTCGTCCCCCCAGGTCTGTGCAGACTGTCCTCTCTTTCCTGATTTTCCATCTCCTCCCCCACCGTTTCCATATCACCGTTGCCAGGCTCATCACTTGGGTCATTTGTTCACCTGTTCACCCTTTTTTAAAGGACTTTTTCCCAGCTCACCTAATTGACATCAGCAAACTGTGGATTCAGCAGCCAACAGCCATCACCAACAAGATCAGGGCGCTTCGTAAAACAACATTTGCAAAAAGAAAGCAGCTAGAACACTGCACTTTTTCCCAGGACCATTCCTTCCATTGCCTGGAGCATCCCCTGGCACTGCAGGCTGCTCACAGTAGCAGAGTACTCTGGGACACCCATGCTTGGAAATGGAGAGTGCTCCTCGAGACAGCCCCGTCAAGGATCCTCCGTGATTGCTAATGGCCTGGAAAGTGCTTCATCATTCCCCTGTGACTACACTCTGCTCTTTCCAAATACAGAACAGACACAGCTGATGAGTACTTCTTTTTTTCCCCCCTTCATTTAAGGTTTTTAAAAATTTTTTAATCGCAGTCAAGTAAATGGCTCATATTACTGCTAGGATTGATTTTCCTTTAGATATAGCTAAAACAACTTGTTAATCTCCTTAGCGATCCGCCTATGGATATTTATTCTTGAGATCATCAGCCACTCACATTACTATTGTTGATACATCTTAATTATTTTGTCATCCCTGCATTCCCCTTCCTTCACGCACAGTCACTGCAGCTGTTACAAAGTTAATTGTATTTTTTATTAAGGTCTTCTAAAAATTGCTTCTAATAGTACTTTTTTTCTATGACGTACTACTATCACATGGCCAGTTATTCAGGGAAACATCTTACTGGAAGCCATCTTCTCATGCATGCTAAATCACTGCTTTTTGGATAACTGGAAGAACTCTCATCTTTCCAAGGGTCTCCCATTTAAATAACTTTCCTAATACTCCCCTTAGGGGAATTCCTAAGAAAAGGCTATATAATATCATGCACTTCTGTATTACAGTATTTTTGTCCTGGGCAATGGCTTGATCTGTTTGTCAATCCCTTGTCTTTAGGCAACCACTAATTCTAACTTAATCTTCATCTATCATAAAGCCATATAAAATCCTTGCCTTACTTGGACACGCCATCGTCTGTAACTCAACGAGAGGCTCCCCATGGTATAGCATATTCCTCAGTAATCCCAGCCAAAGTCTCCCACAACAACATAACTTTCCTTTTCACATGAAGCAGAGGTAGTTCAGAAATAAATCACTGTGTTTTCTCCCATGATTCAGGATTAAATACAAGACCCTTCAATGCCTTAATGAATATGTGTGTCAGATCATACTGTTTTGCTATTAGCTCTAGAGGGAATGTGATTTTTAGCACAGCTTGCAAGCCCAATTCACATTTCACTTTCCTATTCCTCCTTTACCAGTGGGTTACAGCGGTGAGCTGGGATTTCTGCAATGCAATGGTGACCTTCAGAAATGCCAGTTAAGCACATTTCTTCTTGTCCTGAGAGCTTCCAGTTCCTCTTGTGCATTGCCCAGATGTACGGTCTTTTGCATAAGCTGAAACTGCTGCCTCTTCTCATTTGCTGTGACATTGGTTCAGTTTGGTCACTGCAACTTTTAGTGGTTGCTCACACTCCTCTCCTAGCGTTACCTTAGCATTCTCTCAGCTCTTTTGGCTGCTTTCCAAGCTATGAAATCTATACCTCCTCTTCCAGAGGACCTAGAGTGTTTTCTCCTTTATTACCATTCTGAGACAAAATGTCTCAGTCATTTAGAAAATCCACATCTGAAACATTTATCATAGTCTCATACATCCTTCAGAAGGTTTTCATTGGTGACCAGACCTCCCTACAGCTGCCTCCAGCCCATTCAGCCCTCCTTGCTGCCTTACCATTTTTGCCAGCTTTAGGTCCCACCAGTAGAGGTTTGCCAGCCGGCTTCATGAGCCCATCCATGCATCATACAGATGCATTTCCAGCACTCCACTGTCTTCTATGTTAATTCCGACCTCCCTTCACATAGGAGTGGAGCTCTTCATGTAGAAGACCTCAGCATGAGTCTGCAGCACCTGTGCCAGCTCTTAGGGTGACTTGAACCTGCAGCTGGAAATCACAAAGCTACTGACACAGCTAGTGCTCCGGTGGAGGGGTCTCAGCTTTTGGTCCAGCTCTACCCCGGCTGACTCAGCAGGAATTTAAAGGTGGCCTGCCATTTATTCTCTGCTCTTCTGCAGAGCTGGCTCACAGATCTCTCCTTAGAAAATAACCTACCACTGTCTAAACACAGAAAGAGACTGGTGTTCAAGCTTTTGTAGCAAAGGTATAAAGCTTAGGAAAGGCAGTCTCCTAGTTTGAATCTAGAAATAAGAGTAAGGTTCTGTACAGCTTTCATAGCTCCCATTCTCCTGGCTTAGAAAGAAGATAAACAGAATTCTGAACAGGTTACTGGGGAATCACAAGCTGCTCCAGTGATGGTTGTCAGCATCTCATTCAGGTCCATCTAAAGAATCCTGAAGTAGCAAAAAGCTAACTCACACAAAGCTTGTGTGCAGCTGGAACAAAGAGCCTTCAGAGTGATGCTGGGGGGGAGGTGCGGGACTGCAGTTGAACAGACAAAATCAGACTCTTTCTGTTCTGAGATTGATCTAAAACAGATGGGACTCAGGAACAAGCAAAGGGAGGGAGAAAACTCAGGAAAAATTACCCAGGCTATGTAGTGCTTGGGTGGCTGAACCCCTACTAGAACCTGTAAGAATATCCCACATCCATGCAATGAGGCACAAGGAAGGTGATGCTCCCTGACCTCTCAGTGGGCCCAACTTGGCAGCCAGGATTCTTTGCGATGAGAATTCACCTTTCAGACAAAATAGGAAAGGGGGGAAGAGAAGCTGCTCTGCATGTCACATATCAGAAACACCTTCAGCAGGGGGCATTCACTTCAGCCTTACAGCAAAACGCCTGGCATCATCTGCTGAAGGCCCTTGCCAAGAGGCTGATCTCATACAGTACAGCAGCCAAGGCAGAGAACTGCCTCTCACTCCAGCCCAAAGACTGGCAGTGTTGCCTGGTACCTGATGGAGGCAGGATGCTGACAAATGAATATGTCCCAGTCCTTGCATCAATGGGGGGCTTTTGTGCCAACCCCACAGATGATTAAAAAATGTTGTGCCTGTCCTCAGCTACACAAAGTAGTGGCTTCTCCCTCTCCAACATTTGCACAGCATGTTTCTAGGCTGCTTCAACATGAGTTCTACAGTGTAGGGAAGCTGAACCAGCCTGACTACATACTCAGAGGGAGGACCTTGATGTAAGTTCAGAGATGAGACTCCAAAATGATGGCCTTCAACAGGCAGTCACATAGACAGCAGTCGCATCTGCAGGGTCCTGAGATGGATGCTGACAGAAGAACTGCCAAATACCTTGTGCCATGGGACTGTATCTGCTTGGACTGCACTTGGGCAATAAAAATTCACATTAATGCACAGATGCTGCAACAAGACTTTGTCCCCTGCTTTCCGAGGTCTGCTGTGATGCAGTAAGGACCAGACTAGGCTCAGCAGCAATATGTTCCCAGGTCAATTGGAAAGAGCAGCTGACCTGCTCCTCCAATATTCACTTCATCAACTTATCTGCCAGGTCCAAGATAGGAAAAGGTCCCCTCCCCATCCACTGACAAGATGCCCCTGAAACCAAGAAGACTTTGAGACAGACAAGGCCAACCCAAGGTTTTGAATGAGTTGTAGTCTGAGGGTGAATGGGACATGTGATCATCCGCTGGGGGATGACCACAGGTATTCACAAAGACCAACCAGCAAGATTTGAGTCTCTACCAAACGTTTTCTTCTGATACTGCTGCCTGAGCCAGTGCTGCCACAAGGTGTCCTAGAAGAGGGAAAAGGTTGGGGCCTCAAGAATCAACATGGTGCTGAACAGTTCCTAGACACCATGGTTCCCAGTAGAGCTCATGCCAAAGAAAAACAGGTTAAATATTCCTCAAAGAAAGAGAAGAGCCCACAGAGTAGAGTTAAATAAATAGAAGCACACATCTCCTCACATCCAGTATCAAATATGTGCGGTCACCACTGGGGGACAGGCTGACGGAGGGGAGATGGTCCAGCTACCACTGGAGGCTTTGGGCGGTCATTCCCATGCTGAGAAATGGCTGAGGCAAAGAATCAGCATTGCACATGCCACCATTAAGATCTCATGGGCTTTCATCCTGGTGGAGAACAGAGCCTACTACTACCAATACAATTCACCATCTTGCAGAAACATGTAGACGAGATCTCAGCATCACAGCAAAAGGAATTCTGATCCATAGTGTGGGGCTGGGATTCCCATGTGCCCTGGCACACAGGTGTCTGACAGTGCCAGGTGATCATCGGAGCAATGACTTCTAAAGACTGAGATGTTGGTCCGCCTGCACTTCATGCTCGAAATCTTTCAGCAAACATACTCTACAGTCCTGTGGTTTTCTTAAGGACAGACAGATCAGAAGCCAAGATACGCATGCCATGGATTATGCATGGGGAGAGACAGATTTCGCCAGCCAGGCAGAGATCTCCACTTCAGAGAAAGGGTAGAAAACGCTGTAAGGAAACATATGGGAAAGGGGATTTGTATAAACCAAAAGAGCCTTCAGGCAGGAAGGAAAGTGATCCCTGAGCTACTGTGTGTGAGGCAACATCACTCAGAAGAAAAAAATATCAGATGAAAATATGTGCTCTGTTTTTTGTTCTTCTAGAAAGCAAAATTCAAAGGGAAAAGAAATAAGAACAACCACGAAAGGTGTATCTAACCAGACAGTTCACCTACACTGAAACACCAACATGCACTGCAATGTGTCTTGCAAGTACATGCAGAGGACCTCGCCCTGCTTAAATGCTGACCCTCTGCATTGCAACACACAGATGTGCAGGTGCTCTGCTTGTGTAGCACAGCAGCAGTTAATTACACAAACCAATCTAGCAAGGTAAACTCTTGCATCCCGCAGCCCCCATTTTATCTACCTTTCCTAATCTTACAAGCGATCCAAAAATCTTCTACAGTGATCTACTTTTACCTTCCCTGCAGGACCTTCTGCAGGAAGCATTTTCCTCTGGAGCTTCACCTGCCTTTGCTGTGCAGCCTGGGTCTGTTGGTCTGCAAACAGCCCTACAAAACAATCTCTCTGCAGGACACCTCTCCCACCCTACTGGACCCAAAGGTCCCAATAACAAGGGGGAAGGGCAAGGCCCACACAGGTAAATGCAACAAGAGATGGCAGGACAGGGATACTGTAGTGATGCCTAGGTTGGATACAGAACTGAGGATGAGTAAGGAGATGTTCCAGACACCTTGGCAAAAAGCTCACCTGGCAGAAACCAAGCTCTTAGACAAGAAGGTCTGCTAGGCACAAACCATGTTCAGCTTAGTTTCCTCTAGGAACTGAAACTGTCCCAATATCTCAGCACTGCTCAGTCATTCCCCCATCAACTAATCTCAGCCTGTTAACCAACATTTTTGTGCAGTTGGGTTTTTTTGATATTTTTAAATGCAAAGCAGGAGAAACCCAGAGTGAGGATGCTGGCCTGCAGTGAAGGGGTGCAGACACACTGGAGGAAAGTGCCGTAGCATCAGTGCAGATAAAACAATTGGGTTCACATTTATTTTTAGCCTGGAGCCTGGCCCACGCAGTACCAGCATTACATGCAGCCCTTTGAGGGCTTGTAGCTGCCAGAAGAGGGATCACGCCGCCAGCACCTTCTGAGGGATGGAGCACCCTAGGAAGACCATGCTGAAGTGGGCCTGGTGTGGGGATGGGCAAAGGAGCCCTGCTTTCAGCAGCATAGCCCAGCACCTGCTGCAGCCCAGTGAGAGCCCACACCTGTAGGAGCTGTAGAAAAGGCATCTGTCCCATTTAATGATTCCTGGTCTCCGTAACAAATGTGCTGCTGACGCGCAGCAAAGCAAAGTGCATGGTGAGCGGGACTCTGTCCCTGCTCCAAAGGAGGGCAGAGTGGTGGGGTCTGGTGCAGCTCCAGGGCCACCCCGGTGCCCAGAGAGCAGCAAGGATGGGAAGAGCCCCAGGCTCGGTCCAGTTGGCACCAGAGTCAGGTCCAGTTTGCAGGGAGGTACAGCTTGAGTTCGGCTTCTGCACGGCGCAGGGAGGGCCAGGGTCAGGTCAAATATGCCAGGACAGAGTCTGGAGGAGGTGTGTTTGGAGGACCTAGGAACAGCCCCTGGAGAACACTGCTGTGGCAAGTTTGGGACCATCCTGCCTGAACCATAGTTAAACCAAAGCAGGGGAGAGGAACAGAAGGGGCTGGAGGTGAGCAGCCTGGACAGGTTTACCTAGCCATTTGCAAGACACCTGATAGCAGGGGATCTGCCAGATGCCCTGAGGTGGGGGTGGGCCTGGGCAACAAATGTTTACCAGTGGCTCCACGTCCCTGACAGTCTCTCCCAGCCACAGCTCAGACACCTCTCAGCCAGGAGTGAGGGGCTGAGGAAACAGGGCCTCCCCTCATTATCTGATGGAAGCATCGCTGGGGGGGTCACGATCCGACTCCTCACTCTCCTCATTGGGGGCTGACTCGCTGGTGGAGGCTGGGGTGAAGGCAGGAGATTTCCTGTAGAGAATAAAGGCAGCAGTCACTGCACGGCTGAGGGGAAGGATCAATCACATCTGGTGGGCAGGGACAAGGAGAAGAGAAGCTAAAATACCCGCCCTGTGAGGTCTGTGACCTATCTCCTCCCCACATCACACCAGGACAGGGAGTACTGCTTCAGCTCCCACTCACCACCACACTGGCTCCAGGCCCTGGCCCTCCAAGCTCACCTGTCTCCAGACTGGGTGATGAGCCGCCGGCAAGTCTCCATTTGCACATCCAGACCTCGCTTCATGCTGCACATCTCCATGTACTCATGCAGATGCCGGTTCATATCATTCTTGGCCGTGGCCAGCTCCAGCTGCCAAAGGAAAGCAATGCAGAGATGAGCCTAAAGCACACTGCAATGCAGAGCAGGGGGTATAGCCAGATCTGAGGCTGCCATCCCACTGCTAACCAAATAAATGCACTAGCAGTTGGTATCTCTCTCCTTCAGGGACCCGCTCCCCCATTTCCCACCCTTCCTCGCTCCTTGCACCTCTATTTGGTCGATGGTTTCCTGGTACTCCTTCTCACGGCTCTTGAATAATGACTCTGTGTCTTTGATCACCTTCTCCAGGCTGTCATCCTGCTGCTGAGGAGAGCAGACAGCATGTTTAGAGGCAGAGAAGTTCCGACATGTGGAGCCAGAGGAAAGAGGGACAAATCAGAGAGAGAACTGGCAGCACTGAATAAAGAGGAAAAAGCTCACAAGCAGTATGGCCAGGTGACAGACATGAGTCAGCCCTGCAAACACGAAGCAGAGAGATCTGAGATGTGCCACACTAGACAGTAAGCACTTCAGCCCAGAAAAATCCCAGAAAAACCCAGTAACTTCAGAGAGAACAGCTAATATCCTGCACATAGACTGTGTTCAAGCACACATCCCCAGCGTACCAATGAGGTCCAAAGGTGAAGACAGCAAAGTCTTTGGCCAGACTTTGTGGCCTCAGTTTGGGCAGAGTTGCTGCCCCAGCAGTGGGCAAGGGCCATGAGAGCCCAGTGTGGCCATAAGAGCCAGCTGGGTCGGGGGAATGCATGAGAATGGGCCCATGAGGGAGGAAAGGACTCTGAAGCTCAGCCACTGAACAAACACCTCCCAGGGCTCAAGCAGGACTGAGCACCCCAAACATCAAGCGCAAGCCCCAGGCTGAAACCAGAGAGAGCACGGCTCCACTGTTACCTCCCCCTGCACCTCTGCAGCTGCAATGGCGTATCCAGAGAAGTCCTCCCAGAGGAGCAGTGTCTCTTCCGTTTCCTCCCATGTGAGGCTGTCACAGTCATCTTCAAAATCGTATTCCCTCCTAGGAGCAAGGGGACAGCATGTCAGCACAGTGCAGAAAAACTCCTGCCATGAGGACAGGCAGAGCATTGCCAAAGACCTCGTCCTGGCTTGCACAGGAACCAATAGCCAATGGGGAAAGGGCCAGCTTTATGGTCAGAAGCCCCAGACTGAGCTAGTGACTCACAAAATCCAGGAGCAGTGGTGAGAAGAGGAGCATGGCAGAGGGAAAATGGCTCAGCACTGCTTTCAGTGGCACATGCCACCTGGGAAGGCATTACCATGAAAGTGAGGGCACAGTGGAACTGAAACAAGCCCCCTGGAAAATACATCATCCTTGCTGTCCTTGGGAGGCCATTGGGCTGGAAGCAGGCTGGGAATACCCCAGGACAGGAGGGCAGGGCTACAGACAGCACTCAAGCACTAAAGCAGCATCCTCCCCATGGCCATGAGGGCTCAGGTCCTGGTCAGTCCCTCTTCAGTGTAGCCACAGAGCACAGGGCGTAAAGAGCAGCCCTGAAAGAGCTCCCACCTCAGCACTGCCCAGAAAGAAAAAGCAGCAGACTGCTCTCATCCCCTACATCCACCAGCCTGCATATGCAGGGCAACCAAGGAGAAGGCCAGTGCCTGGCAGGGTGGAGAAAGCCATAATGACCCACGCCATCAGAAGGCCTTCGCAGGAGCACAGCCCACAGATGTGGCATTGGTTTACGGCTAACAGCACAAAGCCACAGCCTGCAGCCAGGCTGGCCACGCATCTCCTTGTGCGGCAGAGCTGGGGTTCAGCGCCGCGCTGCTTGAGGTGGTGTGGGGCTGCAAGGGGTCAGCTGGAGTGAGGCCAGGCCACACTCACAGCTGGTTTAGCATCCTCTGCATTTCCTCATTGATACTCATGGCTGTGGTCTCGTCCTCTTCTTCCTCATCAGGCTTTCTGGAGGCATCGCTCTCTGACAGTGAAGTATCTTCATCGCTGACCTGCTTCCGCTCCCGCTTCCGCCCCATCGAGGCTGGGACCTTAACGGGAGACAAGTGCAGAGACTACAGAAACGAGGCCGGGTCCGAGGTCAGGAGTAGGCAGTTGAGAGGAGATGGAGGGAGAAGGAATGGCGGGGGACAGACAGACGGGGAATGAGAGAAAGAAAGAAAAGAAGAAAGAAAGAAAGAAAAGCGAGAGAGAGAGAGAGACGGGCTTATTATGATCAGGTTAAAGATGGTGCAATGGATAAAATATGGTTTTAGCATTTTCTAAAATTAAAACTAAGCAACTAAAGATGGAGTCTATGAATCTGATGAGAAAAACAATGTGATTTTATTGCAGAAGAACTCAAATCACCCACCACCCCAGACCAGAGACAGAGGGAGACAGAGACAGGAAAAAAGAGACAGTCTAAAAAAAGTGAAGTATGTCAATATTTACAGTCCAACATCATAGAAAGTTTATAATTTGTACAGTTTCTCAACTGAATGAAACTAACCAGTTGCTTCTGTAGGAAACAAAGAAAGACAGAAATGCAGCAACATTCAGAAAGAGAAAAGAGACAGAGACAGATAAGAGTGACAGAGAAGATGACGGAGAGGGGAAGGGGAAGGAGAGAGATGGAGTTAGAGACAGACACTGGAGCCACTTGTCTCCCTCCTGCAGCTGCTGTCCTATCGCTGTGGCATCCCAGGGCCCAATACTACACATCAGGAAGAGGTTGAGGGGACTTGATGCTCAAAGCAACACTTGGAGCTTTCCGCTCTGTGCCTTTTCACCCGATGCTTCCAAAGCGCATCATTCAAGAGGAGACAGAGAGCAAGGGACCACAAGGAGCACAGGGCAGGTGATAAATCGCCTCTCAAGGCGGGGTTGTGTTGCTGCCTCTTCTACCTCCTTTGGGAACTCTCCTCCCCAGAGTTGGCTGCTGAGCCTGGGACGGGCGCATCTCACCTGAAACATCTTTATCATGTCCTCGCAGTTCCGCTGCTGCGCCACATCGCACAGCTTGGCAGTGATGTCAATGCGCCGGCAGATGTCCATGTCCACCTTCATGGCCTTCTCCTGGATCTTGGTGTCCAGCTCTGTGATGTTCTGAACCCACAGTGACCAGTACAGCACCACAGAAAGGGGACAAAGGAGGAGGATTAGGCAAGGCACGTGGCATCAGAGCCCTCATGTTCCCTTGGTAAAATAACTGCCTCCCAGTGCCATGGACTCACATTGCTCATCAGTCCCTTGAAGACAACAAGCTCTGCCTTGAGTTGTTCCACCTTCATGGCCAGTTCCTCCTGGCATGCTTCAGCCTCCTGGGCTTCCTGCCCTCGGGCAGAGGGAGGGGCACACATTAGCCCTAGTAAAGGGCAGCAGGGAGCAGGGCAAGGGGGCAGGGGTGCTCACCTCCTGCAGCTCTGTGACTCGGTCTTGAAGCTGGACACGAACCGTGTACTCCTCTTCCCATCTAGGGAAAGAAATGCCCTGCTCAGATCTCGTGCCATAGACTGCCGGAGAGAACAGACCAGCAGCTGCTCACCCCACAGCAATCCCAAAGAGGGCAAGGATGGCAGCGGGGCGGAAGACAGAACATGCCCAGGAATATATTGCCATTTGTTTCCAGTTGGCCACAACTGCTAAACACCCATTAGCCCTCCTCGTCACAAACCCAGCCCCACAACGCTCTCCACGGACCTCGCTTGGGGACAGCCAGGGTTCCCTGCTTTGTGGCAGGAGGAGCTGGGGACACAAACACAGGCCTTGCGCAGCAGCTGCTCTGCATGCCCTGCAGCCCACCAGCTGCTTTGGCCACCCACAGCCCCTTGGTCTTGGGTTACGTTCAGCCACAATACGTAGGAATGGGCTTTAGGTTTCTCTGCATACAGCAGAATTGCACCCATCTACATTGTATTTGAGCAGTTCAGGTTGCCTAGAAGCATGGAACTCTATCTAAATATCGTGTTACATGGCCGTGCTGTACTTCAGCGTGAAGGTTAGAATAAAATTATTGCTTTGTCCCGCAAGGAAGTATGACAGATCATGCCTTTGTATGCCAGCTTGCAGCACATTAGCCCACAAATGGATTGGGCTGGATGGTGGGTGCTGCATTAGGCTATGCAGTTCTGCACCAAGCCCATGCTAGTCTGTCTGTGTGTTTTTGCTGTCCAGACACGTCACCCCGCAGTGGGCCACACCATATTTCTCAGCCATGAGCTCATCACCTTGGGTTACGCTGCGGTGTTGGCCCAGCCTGCTTGGCTGGGAGGCCACCAGCTGCACAGCCATTCGCTAAATGATGATCACAGACAGCAAATGGGCTGCTACGTGCCCCGTGCCCATGGCTGTCCCACACAGCGCAGGACACTGCAGGCCCACTGCGGTGCTGCTCCAGGCTCCTTGGAAAGGCAGGATTTCTCTGATGAAATAAAATTTATCTGGAAAAGCAACAAGAGCCAGACCCTGACTGTACCGGGATCTCTGGTTTCTGCTTAACGTTTGCAAGCACCATTGACCCCAGCTTTTAACGCTGTACAAGGACATGCAAAATTTCTTCTCTTGCTTACAAGTGTGAAAAATAAATCCCAAGGACTAGGAAACCAGAGAGTTCCCAAAAAGCCCTCACTCTCATCATCTTAGGGTATGAAGATGATGCCACGATTTGGAGAGTCCTGAGTTAGGCATTTTTAAGCTCTTATAGCTGGCAACGCTTCTCCTTATTCAGACAAGGAGAAAGTGTGCAGTCTTAGTGTTGTGGGTTTCATCCCACAGTCTCAGAGGGGGAAGCAAAAGGGTTTTGCATCCCTTCCTGGGAAGAAAAAGACAAAGAGAGGGAAGGAGAAAGTTAAAAGGTAGGATTTTCCTTATATGGGAACCACTCAAAAAAGGCCTCTGTCCCTGGGGAGAAGACGCATTCCACAACTGAAAAAAACTGTCAGCATCTTTCAGCATGGGGCTTACTTGCTCTGTTGGCCTCCACCTTCCTCTGGCCTCTGCACTGCCTGATCTGCCAAAGCTTTGGGAGAATTCATGTCACACAGATGCCATGGAAGACCAGTACAGATCATATAAATGCTGACTTAATGGCAGAAAGTAAGGATTCATGCTGTAAGAGACGAGTACGCACATCCATCCCTTACAAACCTCTCTCTCTCAGGCTCATCTCCTGCCTGGCTCTGTTTCCCTGCTCCATCCTGCAATGCACCACTCCTAATTATAACCCGGCTGCATCACTGCACCCAGCCTGGAGCAGCCAGCAGTCTGCCAGGCTGCTGCCACCTGGACCAAAGCTTTGCTGTTTGGTCCCAGCTTGCCGCCACCCTACCCTGCCACCACAGGGATGCCTGTCCCTCCCATGCCACCAGTCTGCCCAGAGGGAGAGGGCAGAAAGCATGTTCCAGCAGCTGGCAGAGCCAGCCACCCCCTCCTGACCTCAGGCCACCAAAGCTGGGGACGTGACAAGTTCTTTTGCCAGAGCCACCTCTGCTCCCACACAGCAAGGGGGACGTCAGGGCTGGCCCATGGTGCAGGGACAGCACAGAAACGGGATCCTCCTCTGCCGTCCCCCATTTAGGACCCGGTGTAGGGGGGGGTCTGGGGGTGGGGTCTGCTTTCTCCTGCCCCTAGTAACACCGTCCAAAAATAGATCCCCCCCAATAACATTGGCCTGTGGCCTTCCTCACCGCCTGTCCCCAGCCAGCAGGCTGCACCGTGACCCACTCTCCCTTCTGCCCAGGCTTCAGCAGCACCAGCAAACTGCAGCCAGGCACCCCAGACCCCGCAGCTCACACGCTCACAAACCCAAGAGGTGCTGACATCCCAGCTGGGTATCTGACCACTGTCTCCCTTCCTTCTTCATAGCTCTCTGCTTTTCCTCTCCCAAAAGGTGGCCCCACTCCCTGCTCAGGTTGCCCTTACACGGGACTAGCTCCTGCTATCTGATCTAAAAACATCAAGAAAGGAGAGCTGCTCTTGCCTGCTCAAGGAACCCAACCCCTGCTCAGTGAAAAGCCCTCAGGTGCACAGAAAAGCAGCGGCAATTAGGAAAAAAATGAGATGTCAACTCCCTTCTCATATGTCTCACTCGGTGCTTCAGAGCACCAGCTGTGCAGCAGGAACATCTGCCCAGACAAAGCCTTACCAAGCTAGAAATGCAAGGTGTCATATTGGGTCCCAAGCCCCAACTTTGGCACCAGAGCTCACAACTCCAAGGCATGTGGCAGTAGTATGCTTCAAGTGCAACATTTTGCTCCTTCGGCTACTTAACAGTGTACTTTACAAGCATCCTAGAGCATCACAGAGTGATCTCTCCTCATCCCAAGTCGGTGAGCAGCCAGCAACCCACCTGCGCTGCCCCAAGCCTTGCTCCAGCTGCCACCTGGTCCCATCCTGTGTGCCGCTCCTCAGACAGCCTCACCACCCAGCTTGGAGCGGAGTGCTCCAGACATGGCACGGAGGACGCCCAGCCACAAGATCAGCGTGCCTGCACTGTGCCCTGCTCCAGAAGCATGCTGTGCTGCAGCTATGGTGGTGCAGAACCCTGAAGAACAGGGTGCTCCTGTACCCACTGCCACCTGCGGCAGAGCCCTGGCAGCAATTTTTGGGTTGCGAAAGTGAGAGAAGAAGAAGGCCTGGAGAGCCAGTCCCCTGTGTGCCCCCAGCTCCTCAGCACATCTGCATGCACCCAGAGACCTCCTGGCTCCCAGACCTGCTCTGCTTCCTCACCGCTGCACCCTCGCCTTCCTCACCCACTCGCCAGTTGCTCCTCCTTCCCCAACGCTTCCAGATGCCCTCCCTTTCAGAACCCTGGCTACCGGCATCCTGCTATTTCTTCCCGCTCCGAGCCCCAGCTTGGAAAAGCGCTCCTGGTCCTCATGCCAGGCTGAGGAGGCAGAAAGCACAAGGTCAGCATCCCAAGAGGTTTCAAGCGGCAGAACACGAGCAACGGCCCGGCTGGCGCAGGGCTGGACCGGACGCTCGCCAGATGTCCCTCCCGACCCCAACACCTACTCTGCGAACCTGAGGAGTCCCAAACGCAGAGGGCCGCTCTCTGGGGGGCACGCTGCCTCACCACGCTCACGCCTTCCGGGGCCCGCGCTCTGGAGGCCCCAGGTCCCGCTGCCAGCGCTTCCCCACCCGGCGCCCGCGGCCCGTCCCCCGCTCACCTGCGCTTGTACTCGTCGCGCTCCCGCTTCACCTTGGCCAGCACGTTGTAGAGGGCGCGGATCTCGGGGGTGATGGTGTCGATCTGCACGCCCACCCCGTCCGGGTGGATCCACGACACCCCCGGCCCCTGCACCAGAGTGGTCTCCGGCCCCGGGCCCAGCCGGCGGGCCTGCGAGAAGGACCAGATGGTGCCGGGCATGAAGCGGGAGTTGGCCGCGAAGGGCGGCGGCTGGGCGGGGGCGCCGGGGTGGCAGCCCGGGGAGCCCAGCGGGCGGGCGGGCCCGCAGAGCGCGGCGGGGCGGCCGGCGGCCAGCGCCAGCCCCAGCGGGCGGATGGGCCCCACCAGGCCCGTCTGCACCGCCTGGTCGCGGCGCGGGGGGCCGCGGGCCCGGCCGCCCTCCTCCAGCGCCTGCTGCAGCTGCTTCTCCAGCTGCCGGTTGCGCCGTTCCAGCTCGTGGACCTTGGCCAGGAAGCAGCGGAACCGCAGGTTCAGCGTCTTCAGCACGCTGATGTTGGAGCCCAAGTCGTTGCGGAGGGCCATGGCGGCAGGCGGAGCGGGGAAGGGGCCGGCGGCGGCCGGGGAGGCCGGCGGCGGGGGGCCGCGCTCCGCCGCGAAGGGCTCTGCGGACCGCGGGGCGGGCGGCTCGGCGCCGGGCAGCCCCTGCTGCTCCTGCGGCAGTAAGAAGAGGTTTGGGCCGAAGAGCGGGTTCATGGCTGCGGCGGGCCGGGCGCGGGGCGCGGGGGGAGCCGGGGCCGCCGGCGCCAATCGAGGCTCGGCGGCGGCGGGGGCCGGGCCCGGCGGCGGGGGCGCGGCTTCCGCTGCGGATGGGATGCGGCGGGAGCGGGGCGGCTTCGGGCCGCGCGGATGCTGGCGGCGGAGGCCGCTCCCCGCCGCACAGCAGCTCCCGGGGCTGCCCCTAAAGCGGTGCGCTGGAGTCCCCCGCTGCCCCGCCAGCAGCTCGCCCGCAGGAAGTTGCCGCCCCGCGGGGGTACGGGAGGTCGTGCGGAGGCTGCCGGGTTCTGAAACGCGCCGTCTTGTGACCTCCTCGTTGCTTACCAAGCGGCATTAGTTCTGCCCGCAGTCCGAGCCCTCCTCAGGTTTTCCGCAGTCTTCCCCCAGGTCGGGGCTTGGATGACGGTCCCTTACCCCAGCAGCAGCGGGAGGAGGAGGAACACACGCCGTTCAGTGCTTGAACGCTCTGTCGTTTGGGGTCCTCACAGGATGGAGGATGGCCAGCTGCGCTAGCGCAGCCAGACCCTTCGCGGCCAGGCCCAGCTGGCAGTCCCTCCTGCAGGCACCGAAGGTGGGACTGCTGCTTGTGTCCCTTCACCTGCCGTCAGCTTCCTTCAGTGCTTCTCCTAGCAGGGCTGATCTCTGCTGCCGGACCCCAGCTTGCCTGCGTGTGCAGCGCTCCTCTTACAGCCAGAGCCAACGTGAGAATCGGCGCTTATCCACAGATGCGCTGATGTTTCTCTTACACCCAAGGATTCTAAGGCCAAGAGAGGACCGCTGCATTTTCTGACCCCGTGCAAAACAGTCGGTGCAAATTTCTGCTGCTCACTCAGGTGCTGGTGGGTGACTGTGTCTGTAGTTGCTGACAGCATGATAAAAAGAGATCAGTGCTCTGCTGTAATCCATCATAGGCAAATCGAGGTGGATTCCCCAGGCGGATAATCACATATTGAAGTCATGTGCCCTGCCTTGCTTTTGCTTTCACTACCCATTTGAGATGCTCCCGTTCTCCCAGCTCACAGAGCCTTTTACTGGCTAATGCAGCCTCCTATTCAGGCACTTCATAGATGAAACCCATCACTCAGTTATTCAGATTGGCTCCCTGGCTTTCCTAAAGGCTGCTATTTCAAGGCATAGGTAAACACCAGTGTCCGTAGTACCCCCATACAACCCAGTCCTCCTTCCCTAGCATAACACTCTCCTTTGCACAATGCTCTGCTGGAACAACCCAGCATAAACTCTCCAAGTCTTGCTGCTTCCAGACGTGTCCCTGTAGCCCACTCCCAGAATTAATTGCTCCTATCCACACCCAAAGTTGGGTGCTGCGATGGGCACCAATCATACCAGCAAAGCCAGGAGCCCAGAGTTAGCTGCCTAGATCTGGGTGCAAATGGGGAGGCATTGAAATACTTCTGCATTCAGCCCCTACAAGTATGCATCTGTGTGGTTATATACAATGAGATCTAGTACTCCAGGACCTAAATTTTGTACCCATATTTCTGAAATGTGCAGTGCAGTATATCAGTCCCTTCCTCTGGATGCAGCCTGCCCATCCCCAGTTCTGCAGCATACATCACTGCCAGCAGCGGCTGCCTATATTGCTGTTAGATTCTCTTCTGTTTCCATTACTTCTTCAGTGTTGTCCCCAGCCTCCTCTCCAGTAGTCTGTTTTCCTTATTTTGCCACAGTAAGCTGCTCAGCAGTGCTGCATCACTGCTTAATTGAAGATCTTACAAGAAGTATGACACTGCTCCTGTCACGCTGGCCGTCACACAGCAAATCACCTCTTCCATTTTCCAGGTTTGTTTTGCAACTTCTGGCCTTGTTTTTAGCCTAAATAACTTCACAGCATGTCAGCTGTGTTACAGAACTGCTTACTCATTTTTTTTTCCCCTCTTCAATCTGTTAAATGCCACCCAGTAAGATTTGCACACAAGACAGTGGAATAGATACCAAGACACATTGCACCAGTTTCTCTCACTCAGCTTTTAATTTATGAGAGTGTTTTTATACTGCAGCTCTGTTTCCAACCCTCAGTTCAGTTTCTCAGTTCTGTGGCAGGAGGGTTGGAACTTGATGATCCTTCAGGTCCCTTCCAACCCAAGCCATTCTATGATTCTACAATTCTTGCTTTGCTCTGCCCCAGCTCTTGCTTTGGCAAGTTGTGTTACCAGCAGCTTTCAGACATTCAGATACACTAACAGAGGGTACCAAAAGATGATCTAGCAGTCACGTTTTCCAAATTTCTTAGCTTTATGGCCATAGTTCCCAATGTAACAAGGAAACGCAAGCCCAGTGACCAGCTGCAGCCCTGCTCAGACAGCCTTACAACAGTGTACAGGGGCAAACAGCCTGCCTCCATCCCCAGCTCAATCCAGGGTCCTTCTTCCCTAGCTTACTGCTAGTATTTCAGTACCACCTCATGTTATCCATCTGAGCAGAGATAACTGCAGTGGCGCATATAAAGATTAGAATGGGAGCAAACCACCTAAGAAAAGTGCAAGTTTCTTCCATCTTCCCCCAGCTACAGCAAAAAGCTCACAGGCAAGTAAAACAGGAGGAATTACGCTTGCTAAGAGACTGGTTTTACTCAGAAAATGAAGACAGCAGCTATTCCCATCTTTCAGAGAAGCCTGACATGACTTGGAGATTCACTGTTATGCTGGGATCCAAACCAAGCATTTTCTACCCCTGCCACTGGTGTTATCAAGACAGAGGGGCTGTCAAGCAAGGATGCTACATGCTAGTGTAGGGACCGCAGCGTGCAGCAACACATCAGAACAGGTTAGCATCACTGCCAGAAGGATAGGCACAGCTTCATAGGATCACAGACTGGCTTGGGTTGGAAGGGACCTCAAAGCCCACCCAGTTCCAACCCACAGGCAGGTCTGCCACCCATCGGATCAGGCTGCCCAGTGCCCCATCCAACCGGGCCTTGAACACCTCCAGGGATGGGGCACCCACAGCTCCACTGGGCAGCCTGTGCCAATGCCTCACCACCCTCTGAGTAAAGAATTTCTTCCTCGCAGGATTCCCAGCCTCACTAAACAAAAGCCACCCTACATCTGGGATGTTTGAAATCTTTATAAGCTTCCACAGCTCTCTACACCTTGGATGACATAGATAGATCCTAGGATGTTATTATTGCTGGAAAACAGCAAACATCTGTTTCCTGTTCATTTTCTCAGTATTGCTCACAATTTTATGCACCATTGTATTGTTTATTTCCCCATGGCATCTTCTCCAAGCCTAAAAAGACCCACCCTCCTGCTGCCGCTCTTGCAGAAGCCAATCCATAGCTTTGGATGTATTTGTTCTCCTCTGAACATATTTCAGTTTTACAATCCTTTTTCTTTTTTCTTTTTTCCCTGACAGAGGACACTTGAAATGCAGAACTGAAGAAGTGCATGCATTGTTATTTTATACAAGGAGGTAATTTTCTCTGCTTTGCAATCTCATAATTCTTTTCATATCAGTGCCTAACATTGATTATTTTTTTCTGAAAGGCCTTGGGAAAGCCTAGGGTCCTGTATGTCAGACAATCCAGAGACTTCACCACATAAGCTTGAAGAGAGACATACATTCAGAAGCTTCATAATTTGCTGTGAAGCGCAAGGAAAAGTAATTTCCAGCTGTAAGGGTATCTGGCTAACAGCTACTCAGCACAAAACGTCCAAAAAACAAAACAAAACCCCTAGAAGTAGCAGAGATGTAATAAAATCAGAAGATAACAGAGGCTATAACAAAGACCAGAACTCCCAAGACACTGATAGACTGAACCATTGCAGGTATCACACAAGTGAATCCTTGAAAAGGTTCAGCCAGAAACTTCATAACTGATAAAAAAAACTAAGATTATCATGAGGTTTTAGAAGAAAATTTATTATGGGATATTTGAGAACTGTTGCGCTTTGTAGAAATTATTACAAGATGCTAAGGATTAAGGGAGCAAAACTTGCTATGGAATTTTGATGGGAAGGATCAAATGTGGGGAAAAGGAGGTATCAAGATAAGCCAGGGAGAAATGAACAGGAGAAAATGGAGAGTTGAGTATGCCTGTCCAGCTGAGCACTGAACCCAACTACCACCAGCCGGGCTACCTCCATAGTAAGCTATTTGTGCTACCTCTGCAAGCATGTGTGTCTGGAAAAAAAAAGTCTAACTTCAAGCTGGAATAACCAGTAAGTAGGGCCAAAGGCATGAAGGACAGATATTAGCAGACCACAAGTCTGAAGACCAGCAACCAGAGATCCGTGACAGTGTGCATACACAAGGTCCACTAGCACACTCAAGGTTTGATAAGCCTGTAAAAAGAGGATTGGGCCATATTTGCCATTTCCATTTTGAGTGCTGTTTGTATTTTCCTGAGCACATGCCACAGCACTTGTTTCCTATTTCTGCTGATTTCTCCATGGTTGGTCGTATCTATCATGCATGTGTGTATTTCTGGAGTTCATGCTCAGCCTCACTGCTTGCTGAATTTGGTAACAATCCCTAGCTCCTATAGCTTTCTGCATTCAGCTGTCCTTAACACCATACACAAAACACTGTAATAGCATAATGGAATTATAGAATTGTAGAATGGGTTGGGTTGAAATGAGCCTCAAAAATCACTCAGTTTCTACTCCCTACCATGGGCAGGATTGCCACCCACCAAATCAGGCTGCCCAGGGCTGCGTCTATCGTGGCCTTGAACACCTCCAAGGACGGGGCACCCACAGCTTCTCTGGGCAGCTTGTGCTAGTACATCACCACCCTCTGAGTAAAGAATTTCACCCTAACATCTAATATTAATCTCCCCTCTTTTAGTTAAAAGCTGTTTTTCCTTGTCCTAGCACTATCAAACAGTGTAAGTCAGTCTCTATCCTGAAGATAAGCTCCTTTTAAGCACTGGAAGGCTGCAATGAGGTCTCCCTGGAGCGTTCTCCAGGCTGAACAAGCACATCTCCCTCAGTCTTTCTTCATAGGAGGGGTGCTGCAGGCCTTTGATCATTTTTGTGGCCTCCTCTGGACCCACTCCAACAGCTCAATATTTTCTGGGGGCTCCAGGCCTGGGTGCAGTATTCCAGATGGGGCCTCACAAGGTCAGAGCAGAGGAAGATAGTCACCTCCCTTTCCCTTCTAGCCACCCTTCTTTTGAGGTAGCCCAGGATGCAATTGGCCGTCTAGGCTGCACATGCACGCTGTTGGCTCACGTCAAGCTTTTCCTTTGCTAGAACCCCCAAGTCCTTCTCCACAGGGCTGTTCTCAATGAGTTCTTCTCCCAGTCTGTACACATATATGGGATTGCCTTGACCCAAATGCAACAGCTTGCACTTGTCCTTGTTAAACTTCACTAGGTTCTTGAGTGCTCACTTTTTGAGCACTTTGATTGTGTTAACTGCACCAGCTTGGTGTCTTCAGCAAACCTGCTGAGGGTGCACTCAATCCCACTATCTATGTCATTGACAAAGATGTTGAAGACCACCAGTCCCGGGACAGACCCCTGAGGTACACCACTTGTCACTGACCCCCACCTGGACATAGAGCCATTGACCACAACCTTCTAGCTGTGACATTCCAACCAATTCCTTATCCACTGAATACTCCATCCTTCAAATCCTTATCTCCAACTTAGAGATGAGGATATGGTGTGGGACCATGACAGCAGCGGTACAGAGGTCCAGGTAGATGTTATCACTTGATTTCCTTTGTCTTGTAAAAGGCCACCAGTCCTGACTGCTCTTTGCCAGGCCCGTATTCCACAAGATCACAAACTCAACCAGAGTACAGGCACTACAGCCCAGACTACCTCTAATCTTAATTCCTTTAAATGATTTCCTCTGCACTGGTGAGTACCAGGTCCAGTAACACTTTGTCTCTGGTTGGTTTGTCCAATACCTGAAGTCATCCTCAACAGACTGCAGGAATGTCCTGGATTGGATTGCCTACAACTTGCCATGTTGCTTTTCAACCACCCAAATGTCCGCTGGGAATCCCCCCATCAGAATGAAAGCCTGCAAAACCAATGGTTTTTGTAACTAAAGTAAGAATGCCTTGTCAGCCTGCTCCCCTTATCAGGCAGTCTGTAGTAGACCATGACTCCGTATGTCCTTCATTGGTCTGGTCCCTAATTTTAACACAGAAGCTCTCAACCTGATTGTCTCTCTCATAGGCAGCTCTTTACAATCTATTCACTTCCTAACATGTATGGCAACTCCCCAACCCCTCCTGCTCCGCCTATCCCTTCTTAAAACTTGTAGTACATCAAGCTAATAGTACATCAAGTTCTTCCACAGACTCAAAGTATGGGGAGAAAAACCAAGGTAAAGGAAGCTACCCTGTGAGATGAGCTAGCAAGATAAGTGTAGACATGAGAGTGAGACCTCAAAGTCTGCACTTGAGAACAGTCTTGTTAGAAATCTTACTTGTAGTCTCTAGAAGAAATATTTATTCACTGGAGAGCAGAACCAAAGAGGAGAACACCAGCTCACATTCTAGGCTGCCACAGAAATAGAAATTACTGCTTGCTTTGTCACAAGAAAAAGTAACCACATCTGACAAAGCAAAAAGAGTATGACTGCACAGCACCAGGACCAGTAGGAACTGCAGTTGCAGTCTGGAAGACCAAGAACCAGGAGATGGATGCAGGCCACTTAATGGAGCATCAGAACAGGTTGCCCAGAGAGTTTATGCAGTCTCCTCTCTAGGGATCTTCAAAACCTACCTGGATGTGTCCCTGCGTGAGCACAGGAGTAGGACCAGATGAACCCAGAGGTCCATGCCAACCTGAGCCATGCTGTGGTCCTGGGACAAGCACAAGGAAGAACAGGACAATCACATGCTCACAGAAAGTGACAGCAGTAAGAACAAACACTGAAAATGTCAGGACATCAGAAGAGAGCAGAAGGGGGTTCAGTTGCAAAGCAGTAGGGGGACATAGCAAAATTCTGTATTCAATACTTAAGGGAAAAAGACAAGGTTTGAGCAAAAATATAAAACTTTTAATGAGTTGTGTGTCAGTCCTTGATGCAAAGGAAAGGAGTAAAAGGGGCTATGGCTGTCCTGGGTGCTCAGTACTGCAGTGATTACATGCAAAGAGCAGGAAAGACAGCACAATACACAACACAGCCAGGGCAGCCCTAGCCTTTGCTCCCTAAGGAGGGAAACAGCACCTGGAAAAGCAGTTCCTCTCACTGTCCGTTCTGTTTCACCCTATGCTTCTTTCTGTTAGGGACTGGAGCATGTGACTTATGGGGAGAAGGCCGGACAGCCTTCAAGGGCCTCCTCTGACCCTGCAAAGAATGTCTATTCTTCAAAGCAGGCTGTGGCTTCTTCTGTTCTTGGGCAATTTTTGACCCCTCAAGTTTCTTCTTTTTTGCCTGAGGCTCCGTGACTGTCTCAGGGTCAGCGGATGGATTTGTTGCTTCTGCAGCAGCAGGCTCTTCATCTGAAACAAAAGAGAAAAGTGCTGTAGGAAGAACCCACATGGTTTTTGAATGGGAAGCAGCCTGTGAGAGCAGGCTTCGGCAGCTCAGCAGAGCTTCCATACTAGGTTACCTTTCTGTGTCTTGGGGATGGCATTAGAGAATTTCTTTAACTTGGCAATGAAGAACCCATCCATATTATGCGTGTGGGGATAGAAACGCCGTGTAGACTTAAGAGAAGGATGGAAACGACGGTCCTTGAACCTGGAAGAGGAAGTGGGGTGAAAAATGCCTCTGCTGAAACCCTGGCAGCAACAAACAGCCACCTGTGCAACCTGTGACCTAGCACATACCTGGTGAAGCCTTCCTTGCCAAAGTCCAGTCCTGTGGCCACCAAACGAACATTGCGTTTCTTCAGGGCATAATCCACAACCCACTCATTCTCTTCCACCTACCAGAGATTAAACATTAGGATCCAAGACTCACCACCCCTAAAGAGATAACCATGGCAGAGCGCAGACTTACTGTAATGGAGCATGTGCAATACACAATATAGCCCCCTGTCTCTGAGGTGGCATTGACTGAATCTATAGCACTAAGAAGCAGCTCCTTCTGCAGGTGAGCACAGCGCAGGATGTCTTTCTCATCCTGTTAGTAAAAGAAAGGTTAAGGGGTCAGAGACACAGGGAAGCACCCCAGGCCTCTGAAACCGTTGCGAATGGAGAGATAACAGAACATGGGACAAGATATGGGACTGGGTTTTTCTGCAGAACTAACATAAAAAAAAAAACTAGCTCTGGCATAACACAGAAAATAGGCAAGAGCACAAAAATCCACTCCCCTTCTAGAGGTCTATCAAGAGTGCAGTTGCCCTGAAGTCACAGAAACATAGAATCATCCACCCTCTCATGACTCACACCTGATCCCCCATCTGGCACCTGTACTCATTACTCACCTTATTGGTTTTGATAGCAGGATCCTTAGAAATGACACCTGTCCCGCTACAGGGAGCGTCAAGCAAGACACGATCAAACCCTCCAAGTACCTACAGGCAGACATGAATTTAAAGTTACGCTCACGGTCAGGGACTGAGAACAAGACCGAGACTAAAAATGGAAATATGCCTGGGAAGGCAGAAGATAGCTCCTTCTTTCCCATCTACCTTCCTATTTTCACACCAAATAACAAGCACAATCTCCAGTAGCTCTGCTTATCTTCCTATGACGAATGACTTCACAGAACATATCTTGCTAAAGGGACAGCACAACAGCTCTAGCAAAGGATGGTAAGAACTTCCCAGAGCAGACAGGAACATACCTTGGGGAACTGGCGTCCATCGCAGTTACTCACTACTGCATTGGTGACACCCAGCCGATGCAAATTCCCCACCACGCTACGCAGCCGCTCAGCATTGCTGTCGTTGGCCAAGATCATCCCAGTATTCTTCATAAGCTGAGCTGCCAGAAGGCAAAACATCAGCAAGGGACTGAAAGTCTCCTATGCTTGTACCCAGATAAACACCTTTCCCAGAATTCAGTCCCATTCCATTTTCCCCTCCTACACAGACCAGCAGAAACCGATCAATTCTAAGAGCATCCCTCCCGAGCCTCCCACCAAGGCTACAAGGTGGTACCTATGTAGCTGGTTTTGCCACCCGGGGCGCAGCACATATCCAGGATGCGCTCATTCTCCTGTGGAGCCAGAGCCATAACAGGGAGGAGACTGGAAGCTCCTTGCAGCATGTAGTGTCCAGCCAGGTATTCAGGTGTGGCACCTGTGCAGGGACAGCAAAGCAAGCAAACAAAAACAACAAATGAAATAAAGGGAGCAGAGGGAAGATCAGCTAAGCCTTGTAACAGGAAGGGCGATCTCACCAATGGGCACGGAGGAGTCATAAATAACAAGCCCAGTTTTTGACCACTTCCCCAAGGGGTCGAGATTCACACCACGGTTGATGAGTGCCTACGAGATGAGGAGATGGGGCTGAGTCACAACTCGGTGTGATGGGCAGCACATGAGACTGCCACAGGTCAGTGCTCACCTGCGCCAGGTCCCGTCGCCGTGTCTTGAGTGTGTTGGTGCGAATGGTCACAGGACGGGGAACCTCGTTGGCTTCCAGAAAGTTGATTAGCTAGATAAAAGGCAAAAGGAAGGAGATAAAAACGAAGTAGGGAGGCTGCCAAATCCTGATCAGTCAGACAAGACACAGAGCGGGCAGGACCCTACCTCAGGGAGTGGGAAGATATCCATGAGCATCTTGAGTAAGAAGTCACTGTAGGAATAGTAAGCAGCCATATCCCGGCGCAACAGTGCAAGGTACTCTTGTCGTGTGCGTCCTTCCTCCCGCTTCACCCCAAAGTTCTGCAACACCTCCATGTTGCTCTTGATGCGCTGGTGAATGACATGCAGGTCTGGTGGCTCAGCAGGTAGAAAGGCCATTAAGGGATCATAAACAATGCATGAACTCACACATTAAGTCCTTCATATGCATTGCCAGTCGTGCACAAGTCCCGAATCACCACATCACAAGAAAGGCCACATTAGAGCATGCACACATACAAAGCTGAGTATTTACACTTCCAACGGGACTTAGCAGAAGCAGGATTCAAAGGACAGAATTGGGTAGAAAAGCTCACAAAGCAGAAGCAAAACAAACAAACAAACAAAAAAAACTAAATTACTTTAGGTAAGTAAGGAAAAAAAAGGGAAAAAGATGACATTAAAAAAGTCTTTCAATACTGAAAACGCTATTTATATCAAAAAAGGAGACCAGAAGTTCCCCAAAAGTAACTACAGAACAGAGAAGAAAGAGACAAGATTAAATTGCAGGAAGAACAAGAAATGAAAATCACTACGTACGCTGGAATCGCTGTTAGGCAGAGACCCTACAAACTGGCTGGATAAAGGCCTGCTAGGAAAATTAGGGTAGAGGAGGATAAACTATGTGGTAGATATCCATATGCTTTAAGGCTAGAAAGACTGGGAGAGGCTCTAGGCTCTGGACAGGTTGTAACATACTTCTTAGCTGTGCTGTACGCTGTTATGATAGCTCATCTAAAAATGCCTTACTGGGCACAGAGCACTTGTACTAGAACAATACTTATGATAAAACTAAAACAAAGCACTTCAGTTGTACACAGGCTTCAGACTGCTGCCTACCTATAGCTTATAGATGTTAGATAGAAAGGATATTTTCTTTCTCAATCTGTTCATCAGTTGGCAATTTGAATTCTTCATCTATCTCCAGGTTGAGCTGCAGATCTGCGTCTTCTTTTTCTTCCTGTCCTGTTTTCTGCCTGCTGGTCTCCTCAGCCACCTCGTCCTCCTCACTGTCATCTTCACTAAGATCTCCGCTAAGCGTAAAGAAAAGAAGGGATGTTTCACGCAAAACAGTGTTGCACAGATGCTTCACAATTATTGCCTTGTTGATAGAAGAGAATGAAAAAGAACAAAAGTAACGTGGGCTTCTCACCCATCCAGGAAAGACTCTACTAACTTACAATGTAGACAAATACTCACTTGTCAGCCTTCTGCTTCAGGGCAGCTTTCTCAATAGGCAGCAACTAAGTAGAGAAAAAAAAAGGTTAATGAACCAATGCCATTGGGTGCCCCCCTTACCCTCTGCTCCCTACTAAGTTTTTCTGCTCTGTTTAAAATGGATAATGAGGAAAGACACTCAGTGTTTTACTGGGTCCAGCTGACAAACCTGAACTCGCTCTGGTGGGGTGAGGAATGCCCTCCAGCACCTCACCCCCAGCTCTCGTGGTCAGGTTGGCCTTTTCCCCCAAGCCTGCTGTGCCCCTACAGCCAGAAAAGCCGAGGATTCCTTGCAAAATTAAAGCCAAAAAGTTCTTACTTCTTCCTCCTCAGAGGACAAAGCGCCATAGTCATCCATCAGCTCCTCACTGCTCCCATCCTCTTCCTCTTCCTCCATCTCCCAGCTGTCCTCTTCCACCTCGCCACTGCTGGATAACTCCACGCTGGTTTTCTTGGAGAGGCTCTTCTTGCCTTTGGCTGGGATCAGCCATTTTGCATTATCGTCATTGAAGCCAGACTGGCGCTGAAGGGCCTGTCCCACTGTCTTTACGGGACGACCCTCCTTCTCAGGGTCTCCCTGCTCTTTAACTGCAGGGGAACAAAAGGTTAGAAGGTAGGCATAGTTCCCAAGAGCAGCTGCCCCAGGCCACCAGCTCCGTGCGCACCACAGGCCACCCGCCCGGCTCCGAGCCCCGTCTGAGGGAAGGGCCGACGGCAGCAGCCGAGAACACGCCGCTGCAGGGCACACCGCAGGGCTCGGTGCCCGGCACTCACCCGCGGGCCGCCGTCCTCCTCCCGGCGCCGTCCGCCCCGCCACCCCCAGTCGTCTCTTGGCGGCTCTGCAGCGGAGGGAAGCGGCCGTGAGACCTCAGACCCGCCCCGGTCGGGAACCCCGCACCGGGCCGGACAGCCCTCACTCACCTTCTCCTCGCGTGGCTGGACAGCTTCTTCCGGCCGGCCTCCGCCTCTGCAGAAACAGAAGCGGCACTCAGGCGGCGCGCCCCGGGGCACCGCTAAGGCCCCGCGTCGGCGCGGGCCGCACTTACCGGGCGGCAGGAAGCGGGCCAGCTCCACCTCGGCTCCCCGCTGCTTGCGGGCCTTGCGCCCGGGGCCGCGCTTCTCCTTCCTAGTCGGGTCCAGCTTCCGCCCCATGGCTCCGGTACCGCCGGGACCACCGCGCCGCCGCGGCCCCACGTGCGGGCCTACCCTCCGCGCACGCGCACTGCCGCCGGCCCGCCCCCGGCCCACCATTGGCTGCGGGGGGAACGTCACGAGTCGGCGTGAGAGCCGCCGCCCGGCGTGGGGCAGCGCGGAGCTCGGGGCGGCTGGGGCTGCTACGGGCCGACGGGACCTGGGAGGCATAAACGCAGCGAAAGCAGAAGGTAGGCCGCAGCGCCGGGCTAAGCCCCAGGAAGATAATTACTTCTGCCCAGCCGCAGGACCTCAGCCACGTAGCAATAAGCACCCAGAGCTCAGTAACGCGAGGGGAAAATCCAGCTCAGCACAGCAGCAAGGTTCAAGGGAAACAACGAAGTAAAATACAAGGAAACTTTATTTTTCAGTTCTACCAAGATTTTGCTCTGCTTTTGTCCTTTTGTTTTTTGTTGGTTTTTTTCTCCTTTTTTTTTTTTTTCTCCTCTCCAAGCTGCTTAATTAGCGGACAAGTCCTGTCAGTTTCTGTATTAAAAAGGATCTTGATGGAGGTAGCTTTGTCTCTGTCCTGGCTTCTGCTTGATCTCGCCTGTGCAGTCACCTCGGTAAACAAACCCAAAATAAAATTAGAAAACTGAAAATCTGGAATTCCAGGCGGAGGCAGCGAGCAACGCAGCCAGGTTCTCCATGTAACAGACATGGCACCGTGGCCTTCAGTCACTATGTACAGAGTCCATCATCCATCCGTCCCCCTCTCTCCTAAGCACACTCCTCGCTCCAACGGGCTGGCTGCAGTGGAAGGAGGTTCTCCTCCTCCCAGAGACTCGCACAGCAGCTTCCACGGAGGGAAACAGCACCCAGTCAGGAATGTCAGGCAGAGGGGCAGAGTGTGAAGGGGTGGGGTGGGGAGGGTCACTTCGGCTTGGCCAAAAGATTGACAGCACTGGGCTAGAGACTCACTGCTGCTGCGCCACCTGTAGGGCAAGAGAACAGCCGCTAGACTCCATTGTATGGGGGCTATTTCCCCACATAGCCCCGAGACAGCCCCGCCTGCAAAGCAGGGAGGGCACATACTTGTTGGGGAGGGGGCGGTGGAGGGGGCTCACTGCTGCGGTTGGCGAGCCTGCTGAGGATGTTGCGTTCTGACATCTGCAGGCGCACTGCCACCGGCGGGATACGGGCAATAGTGGCAGGCAAGCGTGTCACGTCTGCCTTCATGTCACTCAGAAGCTCCTCTAGCTGCTTCAGAACTAGAAGAGAAAGGGACACGTATTCAGGGGAGGGAAAAGAAAAAAGGGCACCACACATGGGGAAGACCAGAGGGGACAGTGATGCTCAACGCATCCACTCTTGCTTAGCTCATAGCATCACCTTTGTGCAGCACAGCATTGGCAGGCTTATTCCCGGCCATTGACTCCTTGGATAGATGCTGGTGACTCTCAGCCAGGCACTCCACCTCCGCAAAACGTGTGTTCAGAGCCATTGAGGGGTGAGTGGGGTCTTCTGACATATTCAGATAGGCAGCTCGCCGCAACTGCTCCTCAATCACCAGTGCTTGCTCCAGGAGCTGCAAGAGGGAGCAGGCATGAGAGAAGTCTTCCGACAGTTGCCTGAAAAAGCAGCCTGCTTGCACACCCCCCTCCACCTCCCACCACAGTCTTTATGATTGAGTTGCCAGCTGTCACAAGGAGAGACCCTGAAACTACTTTCTTCTGTTTAGCTTGGTCTACATATCAAGAAACAATCAAGAGCTTCATTAAGCCAGGCTCGGTATGCAAGAAAACCAACTTACGACCAGTCTAAAGTAAATGCTGTGATCAGATTCCTATTCCTCTGCCTTTTTAAAGGACTTCCTCAAGTAAATCTTTGTTGATTTGGTCTTTCTGCATGAAGCACGGGAGATGAAGCTTTTTTTTTTTTTTGAACCTGAGAAGTATCCAACATTACTTATAGGAAGAATTTAAGAGAAACTGATAAACATGCCAGAGACCTCTGAAGAAATCAATCTGAATTCTATTACAGCAAAGCTGATCAGCCAAACTACATTAATGTTTAGTTCCAAGACTCAGAACTACATGGCCTAACTTGGGTTGGTCTTAGCTTCCAGAGCTAAATCACAGTCTCTGCCAAATAGATTGAGATGGTCTAAAAGCTGTTGTTTCATCAATTCACCACTACACGTTTGAGTTCCCCCAGACACATCCAACAGCTTGCAGTACACCAAGCAGAAGCTGTAACAGGAACAGCCACTGGAATTCTCCTGCATGCCAGTTGCTGAAGAAACATTCAGAGAGAAAACAGTCAAGCACACCACCACCACTTCTAATGGAAAGGATTTCATCGTGAAACCACTGCCTTTGACAAACATTCAGTTTGTGAGGGGGAAAAAAAAGCACTGCCGAAGCCTTCACTTTCAGTGGAAAAGTGTCAAAACAGCAACCTCAGCAAGGAAACCATCTTGTTCTTAAATGTTTGTTTTACTGAAAGGCACTTGTCACACTGAAGGCACCTTACCTTGAATCTCCTTGCTAAGAATTTGTTCTTTATTTCCAGGAAGTTACCCCTGTTCATCTCCCCCTTGAAGGGTTCATTGAGGATGGCGTAACGCGGATCATTCTGAATATCTTGCCAACGGGCATAGCCATGACTGAGATGGGATGAGCTCAGGCAAACAAAGGCAGTGAGAACATGGGAATACACAGTCCACACAGACAGTTCTCAAGAGGATTCAGAAACGGGGACACAAAGAGGGGAGGAACAGGAGCCAAGAAAGAGGAATGAGAACTACTTCCTGCTAGGTCTTAACTACACCAACACTAAAACCCTCCTCCCATCATTTCTTTCACTCTACTGAATGATAAAAGCACTCTCTCACTGAATGTGTTCCGGTCAGGCCCAAAACAGTCACTTTCACAACAAGATTTAAAGCACAAGGGGAGAGAACTGGTTTCCCAGGGTAAGGATACTTGATAATTCCAGCAAGTAGCCAGTAGTCATGACGCCGATGCCAGATCTCATATGTCTTCTTCGTGACAGTTGCAGCCCGCTCTTCGTTCTGCCAGAGGGAGTGTAATTCTGGAAAGGCAAGATACACAAAAATAACTAAAAGTTACCTCATGAACGAGAATGGGGGATAACTTAAAATATAAAAAGACCCCACTTACCTGTGAAGCCACCATCAGCTATGTTGAACATGAACCGTTGCTTTACTGCCTTTTTGTGCCTTTCATCTGCTGACTCTTTCAGCATCTCTCCATTCTGCAGCATCACCACATCTCTCTTATCATCGTCCTTTTTCTCATCTGTACACACAGGAAGTCATTAGAAAGAACATGGCAGACAGCACAGCAAGTTGGACCTACAAGAAGTCCTTGCAGGAGAGGGAATCATGAAGGGAATTAGGAATGGAATTATCATGACTCACCTTTCTCATCCAAAGTGATTACAGGGGGTTCAGAGGTATTCTCAGTAGGTGCTCTGTCTTCCACTTTCTCCACATCAGCTGCAAGAGAGAAAGGGAGTATGAGATGCAGCTGTGATTCCAAGGTTTTGTTCCTCAGTAAGTGAAACCTAAGTGCTCCCTGCTCAAAGTCTTGGAACAGTCCCCACCGATTATATACATTTATGTCTGCTTCTATAGGGTGAAGAACTCAGGCAAAGAAGTTGCAGCTTTAGGAGGATACTGGCATTCGTTTTTTGTTGTTTGTGTTCAAGATATTAAACAACCTCTCTAGAGAGATACCTTTGCTTTCCACTTCCATTGGCTCATCTGTTCTTTCCTTCACCTCTGGTTCTTCTTTCTTCTCATCTGCTTCTGTGGAGTTCACTGGGGATTTGGCTTCCTGTGGTGCTGTCTCTGCAGGCTGGGCACACTGCTGAGGATAGATCAATGAGTAATGAAACAAAGCAGTGTATGCAAACAAGACAGTCAAATCAGTTTGGAAAGCAAAGATGCACGAAACTGTTACACTGATTGTGAGAACGTGAGGAGAATCATCTTTAAGTAGAGACATTTGCAACTACATGAGACAAACTAGCATCCCAATACCCACCTCCATAGGGACCTCTGTGTCATTAGCAGAGGCACTGAGTTCTTTCTCTGGTTCAGCAGATTCTCCTTGTTCCTTGTTACTGGCTCCTTCTTCTGTCTTTATTCCCTCTTCTGTGTATTTCCCAAGCCAGAGCAACACATCAGATAAAAGAAGGAAAGAAGCCATCAGTGAAGTGCTTCCCCCACTGTAACCAAGCACATATCTTATTTGCTTCTAGTGGTTATGCCCATTCAAGAGGGAACAATATCACTTAAGATGAACCCACAGATTTTCTACCAACCACAAACACAGGGTGTTTATTCTCACCGATGTCCTCTCTTGCCTTTAAGGGTTTGCAAACATCTTCAGCAACCCTCCTAACTTGAGAGGGTAAGATGATCTGTGTCCACCCCCAGACCCCACCACCACAGCTCCGGTGAGGGGAAGAGTCAGGATGAGGTCAGGACACAGGACTGTGCAAGGGGGAAGCTCTCACCAGGAGGAGGGACAGGGGCAGGTGTATTTGGCTGAGTATCCCCTGGTGTTGAAGGAGTTGGTGTTTTGGGAGAGGGTGAGCTTGGCTGAGAAAGTTTCTTGTTCTCCTCTATCTCTGCCAGTTCTGGCATACTCCAGCGGCCATTCACATGCTCAAATTCCTGCACCTGCATGAGACAGAGAGAAAGGTGTGTCAACTGCAGGAGCCATATAAACCCTCATCCTCAAACCAGAAGTTATAGATCACTCAACACACAAAGAAATACGTGAAGAGAGAACTCTCTAGTTCAGTATCTCAGTAACTAGAGAAGTTGTACGGAGAGGGAAGGTCGCATTGCTCTGCCATACACTCACCTTTTTGCGTATAAGTGACATGACCCCAATGCGAGTAAGGACATGCTGTCGAGAAAGACCTTCCCGTGGGACCCCATCTGCAAACGTCTCTGCACCATCAGCTCCAGGTTCACATAAATGGCGCATGAACAGTGAGACATAGGCCCTGGCACAGTTAAGAGACAAACAGTTAGATAAATAAAGAAAAAAAAACACTGCCCAGGAAGAAGTGGAAAGCCCTGGAGGTTTTCAAGAAAAGGACCACATGGCACTTCAGAACACAGTTAATGGGCACGGTGGTGACAGGCCAACAGTTGGACTAGATGATCTTAGTAGTCTTTTCCAACCTTAATGATTCTATAGTTTTAGGATTCCTTAAAGGTGCTATCTGTTGTCCATTTCTATCCCTATCTAACATACTTACTTGAACTCTTTCTCTGACTTGCCACGGAGGTCCCGAACAAGCCACTGAGTGGTGAATGCATCCTGAGGTGGCATTCCATAGCGCATGATAGCATTGAGAAAGGCTTTTCTCTGGCGGGCATTGAAACCCAAGACCTAGAGTAGGAGAAAGAAAGTTATGGGAAGAGCCATACGGAAGTAGCTTGAATAGAAGTCTATCCCAGTACTACTTACCTCAATGTTCCCTCCCACTCGAGCAAGTAAAGGAGGCAGGGGCTTATCCTTATCATTTCTCAGGCCTTTGCGGCTAGGCCGACGAGCTGCTGAAGAGAGAAATGCAGCTGAGGAGAACAGACAATGCACAGTATATTGTTGTATGACTATTTCCCTTACAGAAGGGCGCCACAAAGCGTACCAAGCATCCAAATCAAGTCCCAGATGTTTTCACACATAGAAAGTGAACCAGGAATTCTGGCTTCACCAGAGCTTACCTTCAGATCTCTCATCAAAGTCCTCATCTCCTTCTTCAGAAGCAACTGAATAGTCTGACTGATTATCTGACTGGTCATCTTGCCAGTCTGAAAGAAAAACAGCACGTGAGCCTGAGACACTACTCCGTTATTCTTCCAGTAACACATACTTACACCCATTTCCCCCATGTTCCCCCAGGTCTGTACCTCTATCCTCCTGTGAGCCATCATTGTAGTTAACTTGCTTGCGAATACGTTTGCCCTTGCCCAGATTCCTAGCCAGATCCTCCTGTTGCTGCTCATAATGGTGGCGGAGCAGTTTCTCCCAGTAATCGGGATCCACCGACTCTTCCTGCTTAATAATCTCTCGTTCCACTTCTTCTTCCTCCTGCCACGCAGAGGTAAAAAAAATAAAAAATTAGGAATCCTATGTTCCAAACCCCAGTGTTTGAGCAGATACATGCCTGCTCACCCTTAAAAGCAACAGCGCTTAACTGAACATCAGTCAGCAGAAGACTTTAGTTGATCTACACCTCACACTCACCCCCATCTCCTCTTCACGAACCACATACTGGGCCACTTTGAAAGAGCTGAGATACTCATTCATGCCCTGAAGTTCCGTGTCTTCTGTTTCATCCTGGTTCCGATCCAACAGACGCTCAATTGCTTTGTCATCATAGTGGATAACACTGCTATCTTCACCTTCTTTGTTATCCCCTGAGGGAGTAAGCATAGACATTTTGTCACATGGATCTTAAGCGACGAGGAAAGGATATGGCACCCAGACCTCTTCATAGAGCTATGAGCAGCACTGTAACTACAGTTTCCTGCTAAAATACAGATCCAGTCTTCCCCATCTCCTCCATTATCACTTTCAGGCACTCACCCCCCTCCGTAGCCTCATCCTTGAAGAGCTCTTCAGTACCAAATTTGAGAATGTCATCAAGTTCCTGTTTGGACATGGAGCCTGTCTTGGAGCCCAGCCCTGGTCTCACTACCAGATGAGTTAGCATCATTTTCTTCTTGGCCACCTGAGTGATGCGCTCCTCCACTGATGCTCTTGTCACAAAGCGGTATATCATTACTTTCTTGTTCTGTCCAATTCTATGTGCACGGCTGAAGGCCTAGAAAAGAGATATGCTCAGAACAGTCTGGAGCTACGTAAGCGCTAGTCTCCTACACCCTACCTACCTCCACAGAAGTTCCCCAGTTGCCTTCATATTTGCTCTTAACATTAGTTAATACGAGACTTGAAAGAACACTCTGCTTGTTTACTTCCCACCTCTACCTATCCTCACTGCTCTAATTTTGCATGTTTCTAGAAGGAAGTCACATTCCTTCACTACTCCTGACATGCTCATTTCCCTCTTCCTCACAGGGCTCCATAGCAAGTGATCTCACTCAAACTCACCTGGATATCATTGTGCGGGTTCCAGTCTGAATCATAAATAATCACAGTATCTGCTGTGGCCAAGTTAATACCAAGACCCCCAGCTCGAGTTGAAAGGAGAAAGCAGAACTGCTGAGCACCAGGAGCTTGGATAAAAGGAGATAAAGTGAATCAAGCGAGAGTACATCACTCAAGTGAGAATTTTTACTCAACCCACATAATCTCAGAGGAATCACTACTAATTTAAGATTCCAGGAAAGCAATGGAAGACAGGCTACGTTTAATCCCATATTGACCACTAAGCACATACAAGACAACCATTTTCATTTTGTGTGTGAAGGAGGAGAATCCTTACCATTAAAGCGATCAATAGCCTCTTGACGCATGTTTCCTGTGATTCCTCCATCAATCCGCTCGTATTTGTATCCTTCATGTTCCAGAAAGTCTTCCAAAAGGTCTAACATTTTAGTCATCTGTATATCAAAAATTACCACAAAAAAAAAAGTGAGCGACAAGGAGACACCAGATCAACAGGCTCCCTTCCTCATGGACAGAACTTCCCGTGTACCTGAGAGAATATGAGCACTCTGTGACCTCCTTCCTTGAGATTCTTTAACATCTTCTGGAGCAGCAGCAACTTTCCAGATGCTCGAATAAGAGCACTACCATCATACATGCCATTTGGCATTTTTGGAGCTTCCTGAAAACAAAGAGAGTGGGGACGGGAAAGAAAACTGTTAGAATATATTGTGACATTAGTTCTTTCCTGTGTTCATCAGAAGCTGACTCACTCGAGTCAAATGGACACAATGCATAGCACTGCTCATACAAAACAGCATTACCCCATGCATTTTCTCTCAGCTTGTCTCCTAGAGCTCTTCTTCCTAATTCAGTCCCTACTCTGCCTCCACCACTCTGCATGGATCATAAGATAACCCCAACTTCTCAAAAAATAAAGATACTGGAAAAGGAGAGGACTTCCAGTTCACAAGGTTAACACAAAGAAAAACAGAAAAAATAGAAGAATAACAGAAAAGAGAGTCCCTCCAAAACTTCACAAGGAGCTCAATGGCTCCCCAGTAGCAGCCAGCCGGGAATTTGTTTATGTAAGAGTAAGTCAGCAACAGGACATACCATAGCAGCCACAGGAAAGAGGTAGGGGTGGTTACAGCACTTCTTCAGATCCATAACAACATTGAGTAATGAAACTTGGTTACCACCACCACGTGCATTCAGTGCCTCAAAGTTCCTTGTCAAAATATATTTATAGTATTTCCTAAAAATAACAAAGAAAACAAAAACCACAACTCAAACACCTCTCATGAGAACGACTAACATACACTTGCTCATGTCTGAACGGATCCTGTCATTCTGAACATTACCTGTCAGCTACCTAGACTGCTCTGCCAGTGGCAGTTACTATCCCTTTCATCCCTCTACATCAGAGCACAGGATTACTTCTCCCTTCTGTGGCAACACAAAATCTTCCTCCTATCCACTGTGCAGAAAGCCCTACAGTGAGGACAAGTCTACTTCAACGTCCTCTTTGGAAATGCAGAACAAAACAGTAGTACAAGAGTTGGTGATCCCTTCATCCTCACACTCACTTCTGCATAGGACTCAACTCCACTCTGACAATAAGCTCAGTCTTAGAAGGCATGTTCTTGAAAACATCAGCTTTGAGGCGTCTCAGCATGTGCGGGCCCAGCATGTCATGTAGCTTCTTGATCTGATCTTCCTTGGCAATATCTGCAAACTCTTCTAAGAAGCCCTCCAAATTACTGTGGAGAAAGACAGTAAGCAAAAACCACTAAAGAAACCATTACCAAAAAAACAGGGGGACAGGAGTGACAAGACAGGCAAGTTTGGCCTGGATTTGCACTGCAAGACTTACTGGAATCTCTCTGGTGTCAGGAAGTTCAGTAGGTGAAACAGTTCTTCCAGGTTGTTCTGCAGAGGAGTTCCCGTAAGCAGCAGCTTATGCTGCAGGGAATAACCATTCAGCACACGAAAGAACTATAACGTAGAGAGCAGGGAAGGAATGAAAAAAAAAAAAGCGGCTTAGAAGTCACAGTCCTACTAAAAAATGCTCTTAAAAATCCAGCAAGCTGCAGTTTGATTTAGATTCCCATCAGCTTGTTTGGACAAGTGCTCCTAGTAGTTGCCATTTCAATCAGCATCACTAGACTGATCTCAGTCGGATCACTGTTCTGCATAATTGAAACATGACTGTGACAAGTCCTGTAAGTCATCAGGTACTAAAAGGTTTCCTTCACTTTTTTTTTTTTAAGTTACAGGCTTTCAAACCACCAATCATTTCCAGATTGCTATACTATGTACTGTTTCCTCCTAAATTAGCATTCTACATTTTTACTTCTCTGCCTCAAGACTTCTAGAAATAACTAAGTCACTCTTCCTATTCATATCAATCCTGGCAGCATTCCAGCGTTCTGAACAAGCAGAGGAGAAAGAGTCAAGGGTTTGCCAATACATCTTTAAAGTAATTTGTGCTAGCTTTCACAACAATGAAGTAATTCTAGACAGAGCTAGCAAGCAGAGTATACCATGTTCACTAGCACAAAGTGACAATAAAGTAATAATTTATGAACTTATTTTATACTTAACATGATACAATGTCAAACTGAACAAGAGTAGCTTGTACCTATGCTGCTCCAGAAGTAATGCCTCCTAGTTATTTCCATGGAAACTACAGTAGATACAAAGAATACAACAGTATAATTTTACAGAGCAAATTCTCAGCTACAAAATGATATATTTTTTTTCAACTTAATCACCACCATCAACTATACATTTTCAACAGTGATGAACAAAAGCCCACATTCCATGCTCATTCCACTAGCTGTACATGGCTGTTCAGAATGAGGCTTGCCTTCAACATCACTGTCACCACTGCAGAAACGTGCTACCCACTGCCTCACTGTGGTCACATCCACTGTTTGGCCTGCATAAACATTCAGCAAGCATCAATGGACGTCAATGGGTGCCATTTTGTCCATGTGGAGGAATTCAGCAACACCTTTGCTTCATATGCATTTTCATGTCAGGTGCCATTTTGTCAGACTGCTCTGCTTCCATCTGTCGCACAGCAACAAAAATCTATCAATACTGGTAGAAGATTCAACTTCTACTGTCACATCACCAAGATCCACATCTAATGCTGTGGGCCAACATAATAAAATAGGAGGCATCACTTTTGGAGCAGCTCTTGTACTAGATGACAACTATTAGAAGAAATATACCAACACTTATTTTGGTTATCATACCAGAAGGATTTCTTCCAGTGCCTTCCATTAGGATTGCTCTCTCTATATAGTTATAGCCATATTTTATTCCAAGATGAGAACTTGTTGGGAATTACTCATTGTAATAAAAAAACCCACTATTTGGCAGGTAACCAACACTGTCTGTCAAGAGCTGTCTTGCATACAGATACCTAAAGCTGTCCTTAAGGGATACAAAACTCCTCTAGAAAAAGGTACATTTAACAGTCTCGGTGGATAACCAATTGTTACTTCGTCATAGTGTGACACTGAGCCTTTATATCCTCTTTCACTTCATGAATACAAATATGAATAGTAAACGTTCAATACTGTTTCCAATAATTCCAATTCTAAGCACAGAACAGCACCTAATCTTAGTGCCTACAGTAGAAATATCTCAAAACTGGACTGCACGCACAGCTGATAGAGAGATCACAAGATACCACACAGATCTGAAGAGCTAAGGCTACGTTTCTCTTCCCTATTCCCCTCCCATCCCCTACACAGAGGCAACTCAGTCTTACAGTCTGCAAGAAACTACAAAACCAGATTTCTATTAGCAGTTGCTTTTAGTGTACTAAGCCCCAAACCTAGCTAAAGACAGACAATCAATACAGATTTAACACACAAGAGCTTAGGGAGGAGTTGGATTAAGAAAGTACAGTCAATTCCACTGAATTAAAACAAGCCTGGTCAAGGTGCAGCCTCATATGAAAGCAGCTGTATGGCTTTCAGCATTCACCCAGGCATTGTTGAACACTCCTGCCCACTTTTCCCATTTCTATAACATCTAATTAGCTCTGCTACAGAGCTAGATGAATGCAGAAGGCAAGATTCCTCTGGAAGCAGAATAACTGCAACCCATGCAGCTTTTTTATACTCAATATGATTAGCCCTTCCAGAACAGAGGTGATCCAGATGTATGTTCTACTTCCAGAGAAGCCCATTACTGAGAATGGCAGCCTCCAGGTTTTTCTGTTTTCTAGCATACATCAATTGCCTACTCACAAGAGAGGAAGTTATTTTTACTAACGAAACATACTAGTGAAGCTGTTACCAATGATAATCAATATCCAAATGAAAGGTTTTTCCTCTTCTGTTTAATAATGAGGGTTGTTCCTCTTCAAAGCCCCCTCAAAAATGCATTAAATTCGCTATTGAACATAAGACTAAGAGCTGGCAGACAAACTTACTCGTTCAGCATCAGCTATCTAATCTTCTGAACACCTTCTGCAATACACGTAATGCTTATAGACCTTATTACCTATGCTTTCCTGTACCTTAGACTGATTGTTCTTCAGTCGATGAGCTTCATCTACAATGAGACATGCCCAGTCAATAGATCCCAGTATGGCCATATCAATTGTGATCAACTCATAAGAAGTGAGAAGAACATGGAACTTCACAGCTGCCTCCTTCTGCAAAGGAAGAGGAAAACACAGTAATGACATTAGGGAATGTCACAGGACAAAGGAGATAGAGTCTCTCCACTAAGTTGTCCCAACAAGCCATAGTCAGACAGCACATCAAAATAGATTTTCATACCCACAGTTTTCTGTCACAAGATCCAAAACACTACCCAACACATTCTAGTTTTTCCAATCTCTTATTACTTGTTTTACACATGTAAGACCCCTCAACCCCCTGCTACTCCAGCATAGCTGCCACCTCTCATAACAAAATTAAGCAGCAAATAGAGGCATGTTATGGAAAGAGACCAGGAATAGAGCGTCTCATCAAAACACTAATTCTTAGAGGATAAATAGTTTATCCAAGAAGTTACTATCATCAGTAGTTCCTGCATTTAAAGTAAGGGAAAACAAGCAGTTGTATTTAACCCTACTAAGAAAGTTTTAGGTTTTTTTTTTTTTTTTAACTAGGAAGACTGAGGTTCTACTAAAAAAAAAAATACCTCCATCAGGTCTATATCAGGTCATATTTATGCAGGCTGGCAATTCTGTAGGAAGTACGATACACAACTTGACAGATTAAGCAGAAAAACAAAAGGACTTTCCTACGGTCAGTGTTGCCTTAGTTGATCCCCTTTTTCTCCAGTACTGTAACACTTCAGACTGCTAGGAATGCTTAAAAGCAGTTTACAGTAGGAGCATAACAAAATATCCACTAGTCATCAACTTGCAGTTATTTCCCCTTGGAAACAAAAATATTATCAGCTCCCACAGACTCTCAAGCACTTGAATCTCAGCCGCTGAAAGCCATTCTAGTGCATCTCCTCTTCCAGTTCAGGCTTGCATTACCTTCATTCTGGATGCTTTTTTGCCTCCACGTATGGCATTGTCCTCAAAAGTGAACTCATTCTCACGGATGATTGCTCGACTGTCTTTGTCCCCAACATAGGTCACTACATACATATCTGGCGCCCACATCTCAAATTCTCGTTCCCAGTTGATGATTGTGGAGAGGGGGGCACTCACCAAGAAGGGTCCCTTTGAGTGGCCCTATGAACAGAATCAGTAAGAGCATTAGATGCTGCCTGAGTGAGCAGATGCACTAATCTCCCTAGGTAGTGTTCTCCTAGCAACATTTTGACTCTCACCTCTTTGTATAAGGAATACAGGAACACAGCTGTCTGCACAGTCTTTCCCAGACCCATTTCATCAGCTAAGATTGTATCCGTGCCCTGGGCCCAAGAGAATCGCAGCCAGTTCAGTCCTTCCAGTTGGTAAGGATGCAAGGTTCCCCCTGTTACATCAAGGTACTCTGGCTGCCGGTCATACTTCACTGTTGGCTACATTGGAAAGAAAGAGGAGTTGAGATCATTTACTTTAGCTATGGAACTACCACAACTCCTTCCCCAGTCACTCATATTCCTTACTGTACATTGACATCCCACAGAAATCAGATCAATCCTAGTGCCAAATCCCTAACAGGCCAAAAGGTGTCCAAATCTTCCTCCAAGAGCCAGCCAGCCTCTTCCCAATTGAGAAGATGGGTCTTAATCTGAAGGTTCTATAAGCTATCCACTTTTTGGGTCAGGAAGAAATTGTAAGCCATGTGCTCCTCACCCCTGAAATTCCCTATTTATCCCACAAGTCCCAGCCCCACTCAAAGTAACCAGTAGTATCAGATTGTGCCTAAGCAGTAAACAGCAACTTACATCTACTGTTGGAGTTTCAGGGGGCCTTTCCAGTTTACGCATCTTCACTTTCTTTAGCTTCTTACCAGGCCTTCCTTCTTCACCCCTCATCAGCTCCCTATGAGGAGACAGTCCCATGAATACAGAAATGGAACAGCTTTCATAACAGGCCAAGGGAAAACTATTCCAAAGAACAGGGGGGAAACCAGGCAATTCAAATACACTCAAGAGAACAGAGCTGGAAATTTCATGAACTGGTGGAGAGGCTTAAGGCCTCTGACCAAAGGAATAAGGAGTCAACAACAAGATGCTTCCTTGCTGTCTCCTCACATCCAGTCAGTGCTAGGTACTGACACACTTAAATACTTTCCTCAAGTGAAAAAGAACATTACCTTGATATTTATCCTACCTGTGATTCCAGTAGGCTTGCTTGTAAAGGTCATAATCTTGGATATCCACATCCTCGCTTTCCCATGATGCCTGGTCATAGGGTAGGTCTCTCCATTTAATCAAATAGTGGACATTCCCCTTCTTATCCACACTGAGGGGGGAAAAAGAACACTAAGTGTTAAGCACAGTGAGAAGACAGCATTTACTCATTCCATTCAAAAGGGAAAGAATAAAAGGATCCTTTAAAGAAGCTACAGAAACAATATTTGTCATAAACAGAAGAACTCCCACTTTCTCATCTCAGTTACGATACACTTTAGTTCATCACCTCTCAGCCCTGTCTACAGCTATCGTTAAAAACTGTCCTGCTCTTCCACTGGGACAGGTATTTTGATGAGAGAAACACAACAAAACTATCTTTGCTTCTTCCCCTACCTATGATTAAGGATTCTATGGATCATCATCCACTCCGGTTTGATCCCATATCGATAGAAGCGTTCCTCCATTTCAGCATATTTGGGGTCCTTGTTTTTTCTCTTACGACTTTTCTCCTCTTCCCCTCCAAAGTCCCCTGAAGGTGGCTCATCCATATCGTTCTTGCGTTGGTAATTTCGAAACATTACCTGACAGTGCAGCTCCAGCTGGAGTTGGGACAGAAAATCAGATTGTAAGAATCTCTCCCCAGCTATCTACAGAAATACCTAACCACCCTTATGACAGGGTTAAGAGCCTTAAACTCACCTGCAACTCTGACACCCAAGAGCAGTGCCAGTAGGACATGCCCTGCCATTTGACAAAGAACTGCCTTTCAGGTCGACCCTCCAGAGGCTTAGGAGGAGGTGCATTAGGATCTGCATCAGGTGGACGTGGTGGTACAGGGCCAACTGGGGGCTGACCCCATTTCCAGATCAAGATCTTCTGAACCTTTCCTTTCAGAGCTGGACACTGAAAAGGTAGAGCACTTGTCACATCAGACTGCAAGTATTCTATAACCTCAAGCGCTGAGGAGCAGAGACTGTACAAAGAGTCACAGTTCTCTTCTTTAGTTAGCAGCTTTACTACACAGGTGAGATTTGCTCTTGGGCTTAGAAGTGTTCATTCTTTTATTTCTAGCAGTTTTTGAGCTTTTTCCAGTTTGCCTTTTTTCCAGGACTTGCAAATACCAAGCTAAATTCAGTCTCTAAATTTAGTCACCTTTCTAGGGTCCCAAAAATTCAGTCCACCCAACCAGAACTCCAATGAGAGTTCATACAGAAAATGTTTTTCTGTAAAACAATCAGCCCAGCATATGGACATGCCCTGAAGCAGACTGCATTTTGTTCATTATCTTAGAAGTCCTTATCATCTAATGAATGCATCTAACAATTTACAATACCTCATTTCAATAACATCTTGTAAGTGTGAGATTTCCCTCCACCATCAACTAAGAAAGGGCTTGGCATTAGAGTAGTATACTGTAGTACAAAAGCCATTTAGCTCATTGGTTTAGAATATTTTTTAATTGCTCAGTCTTCTTGCATTCATACTGTTGCTTCTACGTACAAATACAGTCCAAGAAATTTGAGCTTTAGCATGGGGATAAGCCCCATCCTGCCCACTCTGCAGCAAAGAGAAAAAGCAACCAAGCTGCAAGGTACAGTCCAACCACAGACAACCAGGTCTCAGTAAGCCATAACAAAAAAATACAATAGTCTTCTCTAAGGACTTAACATTTCCAGGAAAACGTGATGATTAAATAGAATTAGATCCACCCCTTCTTTTAAGAACAGAAGAATGGTAGTAGCAGAAACTCACAGTGCAGCGAGGACACAGCCACTCGCCATTGGGAATCTCTGGCAATGGGGGATTCAGACAGTGGATGTGATAGGATGAAGGACATGCATCACAGCACAGCAGCTCTCCTCCATCCTTGCAGACTCTACAGAACTCCATATGGTGGTCATCTTCCTCTTCAGCATCTCCCACAACATCTTCCAGGATCTCTTCACCTTCAGAGTTATCCTCCTTTGCTTCCCACTGAATGCCCTCTTTTTCCTACAGGAGCAAGAAATCAGAGAAGTCATACTGACACATTCATGACTTGATTTGTACAGAATAGCATTAAGTCATTTGACCTCCCCCCCTTCACAACTACTTGCACAGTTTTGGATAATCCTGTACTCACACAGTGCGGGCAGCTCCATTTGCCCTCTGGGGCTTTCTCCATGTCTGGGTCCAGGCAAACCATGTGGTAGGCACGAGGACAAGTGTCACACAGTATGATTTCTCCTCCCTGCTGGCACACCTCACAGTAGTCCTGGTGATCAGTCTCATAGCCATCCACAGCCACTGTGGAGTCCTCCTCACCTGCAGAGGGTGAAGACGAGTTAGAGCAGTGCAAGGCACAGATAAAAGCTTTCTACAGCAAGGACGGGCATTCCCTCAGCACCAACAGCCTACGTAGTTATAGAGATTCAGAGTTCAAAACTCTAAGTGCATTCATGTACTAAAAAGGGCCAGGAGGTCCCTTTGGGCCTCCTTCCGCTCATGAAATTGAAGGTGTAGCTTAGGCTAGGAAAACTCAGTACTGTATCTGTTCCTCTACCAAGACGATGAAAGATTTCCCGAGCACCTTTTCCTTATTAGAAATAGATATCGGGTTCTTTCTCCATTAGTTTTCCTCTCTCAAGTATGCTGTTAAGCATCCAAATGCTACAGACATTGCTCTCATCTCTCTACACGCTTAACTGCAATTCTGTCTCCAGCTGACAGTGGAGCAATACCTTTCTTTTTCTTTTTTCCAGCTTTGAGTTTTTTACGACTGCGGCTACTGCGACTTGTAGATCCATCTGAAACAGAGTAGCTGTTGATGCTGGCATCGTCAAAGTCTGACTCCACATCCAGGTCATCATCTTCACTCTGAGGTAGGTAAGAAGGAAGCTATGCTGTTCAGGCAGGCATGCGGTGGACAGCAGTCACGCACAGATCCCAGCATTTCTAGCATGCCATCAGAATGTCAAGGAAGGAGGGTCACTTACCGATGACCTTTTACGCTTGGAACCAAATCCTCCCAGTTTGATCTTCAAAGGTGCCACTTTCTTTGTTTTAGGTTTCTTCATATCAGGAATACGAGGACTGCCCTTTGGCTTCCTCCGGGCATTGGGTCCTGGGAACATAGAAGCGTGTGAGTCAGAAGGACTACTATCTCAACACCACTCACTAACACCCTGTCAGATTTTTTAATCTCACCTTTGCCTTCCTTTGTCTTGGCCTTCCTGAGAGGCACATCTACAGGGGGCTGCGGCAGCACAGCATCCACATTTGTCACCATACTCTCCACTACTGCAACAGCTGCAGCTGCAGCAGCAGCCACAGATGCACCTGAACTTCCCTTGAAGGGGTTATTTGTGCTAAATTCCCTCCATTTGGCTCCCAGTACCATCATCATCTTCGACACAGCTATTTTAGGGTTCTTGGCTGCGATAAGTGGTCTGTATACATTTAAAGAAAAGAAAAGTTACCAAAACAGTTTCTTGATCATTTCCCTTCCCCCCACCACGCCATCAGTCCTTCTCTCTCAAACTGTATTCCTTTCTAGTCTCCAATCTCAACAACCAATGAAGCTTTACTACCATCCTTCACACAGCATGGATGCAAATGCTCTGTGATTTTGGAAGCAAAATGAAATTAAGCATATTAGGGAAGAAAGTGGACTGAGAGCAAGGACTTGCACCATCTTGACTACTGAAAACAGGATATGTGGATCAATTATTTTAGTGTTGCTTCAGGCTTTTGTTCTTAGGTGGGGAGCTAGTGTCCCTGACCTGTCTTGAAGTTCCAAAAAAAAAAAAAAAAGAGAAACCTAGTTCTTGTCCCCCTCCTTTTTTTATTTTATTCCTTCTTCAAAAGGTCTTCCAAACGCTAAAGACTTGCAACTCACCTGACAAACTGGCTGAAAGCTTTGTAGTTGGTGAGGGTGCGGTAATCCTCCTCTGTGAAGATATGATCAATATCTTCCATGCCCCAATCCTCCAGGAGCTGAGCAGATGACTTTGGCTCCTATGCAAAGAAAATCATGGCCACTTTGAGCAAAAGCACATGTTCCAGAGGAGAGAACTTCCACACATCTATATCATACATACATCTTTCATCTACAGATGACCCACTGGGTCAAGACTGGGGGATTTCCACCAGCCGCTCTCCATTTGTCACTGCCACAGGACACAGCCTCACTAGAACATCACAGATATATATTGAATTCAAAGGATTTTCCTATGTATTTAAGGTAGGAGAGGGGAAGGCATGCAGTGAGGGAAATAGACAGGTCAGGCTGTTTAGAGGAAAAAAAAAAAGACTATACTGTTCCCCACTCCATGTACTGTCAGAGACTAATCCCCCAAATCCACATGGAACTGAGAAATAAGCAGTAAGCCAGCAGGGTAGCTTCTCACCTTGGAGTCATCATCTTCTTCCTCCTCATCTTCTTCCTCCTTGCGTTTTGCTTTGCTTTTCTTTTCCTTCTTCGGCCCTAATTTCTTCTTTTTCTTCTTCCCAGGAGTGTAGTCACTGCCCTCGCTATCAGAGCGCAGAACCTCCTCTTCCTCCTCCACAAACTCATTGCCCTCACCAGAACTGTCCCCAAGCTGGGGAAGGAGGGAGAGAGAACATCAGGCGGCTGTGAGAAAACACCCTGGATAAGCACTAAATGCCACACTTCCCATGCTCTAAAGGATTCATACAGAGGACTGCTGTCATAGGTCAACAACAAAGCAAGCCTCCCCACCCCACACAGACATATTTTAGAGCATGATATGAGGCATCCTTTCCCTCACCTCCTTCTTCTGACGCTTGCTGAGTTTGGGCACTTTGGGTTCCTTTAGCTTCTTGGGTTTCTTCTTCTTTTTGATTTTGAGCGTCTCAGCCTCTGACAGAAGCTCTTCTTCTGGCTCCTCTTCGTGCTCTGGAGGGGAAGAGGCGACATCTCACTCAAAGCCCATCTGTGCGCTACAGCCCAGCCCACTTCTCACAGACATCACTGAATCTGTCTACTTCTTGCTACATACTTACAAACACAGAAGCGATTACTTACCCTATTAGTGTTTATACCTTGCTACTGTTCGCAACACTTACTAGTTAATCATACGACAAGCTACTACCATACACCCTTTCCTCCCTCCAACAAGGCCCACTTCCACAATACTCCTCCAAACAGAGCAGCTCTTAGGGACCAGAAGTTTGCCTTAACTGAACAAGAGGAGGAAAGGGCACAGAGTAGATTACCACATCTAAAGGAATTAAAACAGTGAGTACATTTAGCAAGTATGTTTGAGAACCTGAAAATAACGTTTCAGAATAACTCCAGAATAAAAAAGTACTCAATTTCTTTTCACCAGAACAGAGCATCCTACAGCTTACATAAAATAAAATACATTCAAAACAGTCCAGCAAGCCACCACTTGTCCTCCATAGGTAAGCTGCTACTTAGCAACTCAATTCTAATCCAAACTTGACATAACCTTCCCTCCACTCATTCCCTCTTTGTCAGCAGCTAGCAACCAAGCCCCCCAGTGCAGCCAACTCCCCACCACCATCACTTCCATCTGTGCCCCTACCTCTCCCGACCCCAGGGAGAACCAGGCAACCCTTTCCTTTGTGGCAGGCTCTGAGAGCAGCCCAGCCATTCGCTCTCCCCTGCTGCCCCGCCCATCGCACACAGCCAGAGTCACTCCTTCTCCCTCCAAGGGAAAATGGCCTCCTGACCACAGGAGCTGGGCAGGATGGAGGAAGCCACAAGTCAGGGAAATGCAGCAGGCAGATGAAGCAAAAGTAGAGCTCTTGGAATTTGGGGTCTTGCAGTCCTGCCACTGTGCCAACTAATCAGCAAGTCTTCGCTCACATGGCCCTGCAACACTAGCTCATATGGAGATTCCACATCTTCTCCAGCTAGTTCTAATCCAGAGCCTAAGTATCCCACCTCTTCCAATGTTTTCCCCTAAAACTCTCAAGTCTGCAGTGATTTTAACAGTTTTTTTTTCCCCCCCCCAACAAGATTTTCCTCATAAAGCTTAATGACTGTCTCCCCTCTACCTAAGAGGTACCAAATACAGCTGGAGTCAAAACTCTAGAAGAAAGCCAAGCAAACAAAAAAGCCAAGCCTTTGACAACATTTTGCCTCTCCACTTGCAACGTTTTCTCATTTGATACTACAACAGGCATAGCTAGGTGGGAAAACTCAAACTTGTCTTACAGCCCAGCACATCAGGATACATACAATCCCATTTTGCAAGGAAGCAGAAAAGGCAGATGTTGATGGCTTGCTTAGTGCACCCATCAACACATTCAAAACAGAAGAGTACCCAGGGCTCTAACTCCAGTCTCATGTAGATGAGGATGCAAGCAAAAGGGACAAGGCAAGGTACAAAGACTACCAGAAAAGCAAAGGTGAGTAGGCAGTACAGAAAACGAGCCACCAGAAGCCTCAATAATTGGGTGTGGCGAAGAAAAAGTGGGTCATGCAAGAGCCCAGGGCAGTTTGCTCTGGACAGCAGCAAGCCTGAGATCCCAGATGAAGCAGCCAGACATCCTCCCCTTTAACATACACAGCCCCCCTTCCCATTCAGGGAATCTGAAACTCACAGATACTTTGGTCAAAATTGGACATATCCCTGACTGCTCACTCCCCCCCAAAGCACGAGCCCCTGACAACCTGTGATGTCTTGGAACAAAGTCTGCTCCCCCTGACACAAAGCCGCGAGCCTCACACTTGGAGCTAAGATTCCAATAGTAAAGATCAAAAACATAAGCCAATCCCTAGTCAAAGGGACATTCCTCCATGGAGCATTTATTTCACGCATCCAGCCCAAGGACAGCATTACCCCACCTCACAAGCGTGCCCTGCAGGCCCTCAATACCTTGATGCTGGGGGATAGCGTTGTTCAACAGAATCTCCATCTCGTCATCATCACTGCCCCCTGAGCATGGCGACGGAGATCCGATGCCCGACGCCATATCCTCTGAACCAGGGGAGGCCCGGGCTCACAGACGTGCTGCCTTCCTGCCAGGGAAGCCGGTACTTCATTGAAAAGAATCAAGAGAAAGTTATAGCAGATGCAAAGCCTGGTTTCCCAAGCGATAGTACAACCAAGAGGACGCTTGAGAAAAAGCTCAGATAGCGATTTCATTGCACTGGGAGCCAACACATAACAGGTACTCTGGCAGCAGGTATCACATCAGAGTTGTGATGAAGCAGGCTTTAAGACAGCAGACGTTAAACTGAGTCAGCAACTCATTCCTCGCAGGGAGCCAAAACAGCTGTCCTATAGGAAGATCCTCCTGCCTCCCGCAGCCGGTGTCAGACCGGAATGAGCGCCCTAGGTTATTTCTACCTTCGCCTGCGAGGAGGAGGGGAGGGGAGCCGGCCTTCCCACGGGGACCTTGAGCCGCCTGGCTCTCCGTCAGGGCGGCGTCCAGCGGTCCCGCACCGCGGCGGAGCCCTCCCGCACGAACTTGGCGGGCCGCCCGCCGCGCCGCCCCCGGGACCCGCACAAAAGGCCCCACGGCCGCTCCCCCGCCCGGAGCGGAGCGGGGCCGCGGGGCGGGGGACGACACGGCGGGGGCACGGTCGCCGCCGGGCGGGGGCGCGGGGCGGGGCCGGGAAAGTCCGGCTGGCGGGCGGCGCGGGGACCGGCTCTCCCCAGGGCCGGGCGGTAGAGCCGGGCCCGGCGGGGCGGCCGCTCGCCGGGGCCGCGCCGGGAGGCGGGGCGCGGAGCGTCCCGCGGCCGCCGAGCAGGAGACGGCGCGGTCCCGAGGCGAGCCGCGGCCGAAGAGCGGGCGAGGGAAGGGGACGCCGGCGGGAGCCCGTGGGGCGGCGGGCAGACCGCGAGAGACGGCGGTGAGGCCGCGCCCGCCCTCGTTCCCCCCCAGATCCTCACCCGGCTCCAGACGGCAGCTCCGCTCCACCGCCGCCGCTGCTGAAGGGAAAATGGCTCCGGACCCGGCACCGCCTCTTAAAGGGGAAAAAAAAAAAAAAAAAGAAAAAAAAAGAAAAAAAACCCCGTCAGGCTCCGCCCCTCTCCCGCCTCCATCCCATAATATGCCCGGCGAACCTGGCAACAGACCCCGCCCCCGTATCCCTGGCAACACCTCCCCCCCAGCCGAGACATCCCATAATACTCACTCTCCCCTCAGAACTTCCCACTCGCCGCCCGGCCCAGCATCCCATAATACTCACCCCCCCCCAACCCTCCCCCCGGTTCTCCTCTCCCCCCCATCGAGAGCATCCCATAATACTCCCCACCTCTAGCCCCTCGCTTCGGCATCCCATAATACCCGCGCCGGACCGGGCGCCCCCCGCGGCGCGGCCTTCCCCCGCACGCGCCCCTTCCCCCCCCCCCCCCCCTCCCGCCACGGGCACCTCCTGGGGGTTTAGGCCGCCGATCCCCTCAACATCCCATAATAGTCACACCCCGGGCACGCATCCCATAATAGTTATCCCCTCCCCCTGCGCGGGCAGGCATCCCATAATAGTCGCCGGGAGCCACCGGCCAGCCTGCCATCCCATAATACCCGCGGCCGCCCTCCGCGGGGCTCCGCCGCCGCCCCGCCCGCCGCGGGACGGGCCTTCGAGGCCGCGCACACAAGGACCGGCGGCGCCGCCCTGCCCTCGGCGGGCACCGCAGGACCACGGCCCACCAGGGTCCGCCCGCCCTCCCACCTCACCCAGGTGTCCGAGCCTCCACGCCTCTCTCGCACAGGGCACGGTCCCCTGGGTGAAACAGCCACCGGCTGCTGCGGTGAGCGTGTCTGGGTCTCACGGTGACCTCTGCCACTGCTTGACCGTATGTCGGGGCCACAACGCGAGGCGCCCAACACGGTAACGCTGGTGCACAGCGCTATCCTAAAGGAACGTGGGGCATCCCTGCTCTACACCCTGCTGCTGCCCTCCACCTGGCACCATCACTTCACGTGGACACCGGCAGCCCGTATGCACAAGCGCGCCCTAATTGCATACACATCGCTGTGCCGTTAATGGTCACCCTGTGGCTCTGCTTGCCCCCTGGCACCTCCGTTACCTCCGCAGGCACCCAGCCCTGCCCACCTCACCCCACAAGCACAATGGCTGTCAGTGACTGCTGGCTCCTCCCTTGGAGCACCCCTGCAGCATCCCGCGCTGCCCATGCACGTAGCCGCCCCACAACAGCCGTTCCTCCATACACACCCCTGTGCTGCTAGCACAGATGGGCTGGGCATTGTGGAGCCCAACTGCATTGTCTTCCTTCGTGTGCTTACAGAGCCCTGCTATAGAACCCTGCCTACAGAGCCCTCTGACCTCCTGCCTTATACATGCGCCACCCTGTCCTCTGTCCCTTAGCTTGCATTGCAGTGATGCTGTTGGTTCTCTCAGCCCTATGGAGGACAGGCAGCAGGGAAAGGGCTGTGCACACTGTCTGTCCTCTGCACAGGAAAGTGCAACAGAACACCTTGTCACAGCGGTGCGCAGGCTGGGAGCTCACCCACCAGGCTCACGCAGACCCCTGCAGAAGTCCTCTCTCCCCTCTATGCACTGACAGTTGCAATCCCCTGCGACACAGCTGTGTGGGCAGCCATGCCAGTCCCCGTGCTCAGCAGGCCGCACCTGTGTGCCGCCCCTCCTGGGATGTGGTGCCAGTAAGAGGCACGATGCTGGTGAAGCCCCTGTGCAGGGGCTACTTGGGCGAGCTGTGCATGCACCCAATGGAACTTGTGCTAGTGCAGCTGTGGCTCTGAGGGCTGCTGTCGCTGTGAGCTCCCCAGCTTCAGGTATGCATCTTCCCACCAACCCCTGTGCTGGAGTCTCTGCCGCACTCGGACCCAGCTCCCCACCTCACCTGCTCGTTTCTCTTCATAGCCCAAAGTTCTCAGTCAGCAGAAATCTTCATTTTCACTCTAAGAATCCCATGCAGGGGATGAGTCATTACAACTGAGGCAGTTTTAGTGCCTGTGAGGGCCATCTAAATTGAACATTAAAAAATGGGACTGCTGAACACGCAGCCTCACAGGTTAGCTGCAGGCTGCACCCAGGTGGCCCCACCTTAGGGAGCTTGTAGCACTTCATAAGAAACAGTTATCGTAGGATCCCTACAATTGTAACTCACCTTGCTGCTTGCCCTGTCCACGCTGAACACTCCTTCAGCTCGCTTCTGCACGTCCCTTCACTGGGCCAGGGAACCCAAGGGCATCACAGGACACTCCAGCCCAGCCCTGCTCCCGAGGACACCCACTCACTCAGCCCCCAGGACCAGCCTTTATTAACCCACAGTCCTGCTGGACTGCACAGACATCTCCCTCCAGGTTACCACTAGAGCCAAACACACTGCACTATGGTCCTTGCAGGGTGTCCAACTGCTGTGAGCACCAGCAGTCCTTCAGTGCCACTCACTGAGGCACGGAGAGAGGGGAGGGCATCCCAGGCCTGCTCTCCTGTGCAGGCCACAGATAAGGCACCATGACAACAGCTTGCTGGTGGTGCAGCAGCGCACTTGTGGAGGTCAGTTTGTTGGCTGCTGGCTGTTTGCTGTTAGCGTCTCTCGTGCCCAGTAAACAAAGCACAAATGTTAACGGTTTCAAGCTCTGAATGCTGCCAGGCCACCTCGTTATTGCTTCAGTGGGTCCTGGAAAATGAATCCACTTGTTTTAGTCTTCTGCTGGTCCTCTGAGAGTTGCTCTAGCCTGTAACGTTCACTTTCTTAGTCAGTTTAAATACAACCAACCAATAACACTATCTATCAGGATCTGTCTAAAACCAGTATCATCTGATGTTTCCATAAATGTGATGCTGTTCCTTAATTGCTGCAGGTGCATTTCCCTTCCTTCCTTACCTGTTCTTTGCAGGTCTGTGTCAGTGTGAACTCACCGACAGCGAGCTCTCTGTTCTGCAGCCCTGCAGGTTCTCCCTGTCAGATTGCTGATGCTGTAACTCTGAGCCAAGGCCTTGCAGTCCATGCCCATAACCCTGAGGATCTCAGGGCTTTCGAGAAGCCTTACCTTTGTTTTTCTTGGGTGATCAGAGAATTCTGCCCCAGGTCATCCTGAGAGGGGAGGGTGTCAAACTCTCAGGTTCAACTTTGAAATTTGTGAGAAATCAACTCAACCTTTCACTCAGTATTCAGTTATTGTCCCAAAGTCTGTCTCTACATACAAACTTGTGTCCTCAATATCGGCCAAAGGAATTGTCCTGAGTTCCCCAAGCCTTCTCCAACACAGCTGAGCTCTTCTCTCTTCCAGATTTCTGCAGTCTCCATGGCAAGCTAAGGCAATTGAAATTATCCATTTTCATTGCTGCTTTCCCCTTTGTTCCCCTCCACCCCCACTCCGTTTTGTTTATTTGTTTGTAAAAAAAAAGCATGAACTTATTTGTTGAACACAATAGAAGTAGCTTCGGTGTCAGAAATGGATGTAAAAGACATTGCCTCCTCTTCTTGTGGAGAAGCAGCAACCACTCCCCCCCGCCATACCCAAGGGGCTGCTCCTGCAGAAACATATGCTATTGGAACGAGAGGCAGAGACACACTTGCACACAGAAAATTTGGTAACATGAATCAACACAAGATAGATCAAATAGGCCACCTGTGTTTCTTTTTTTGAGGACAACACACCAGTGTCACTGGAGGACCCGTCTCAGTAATGGCCACCTCACTGAGGACTGCTTGCACACCAGCATGACTCTGCGTGTGTTCTGCTGCTGGGAGAACAGCCGTTCAGACGTCACTCTGCACTGCTCCTGAGTACTGCTGCCAGAAGGAGGAGGGGGGCAGGGTGTGTGGCACGGCCCTGCAGCCAGGAGCACACTGTGCCAGGGGAGTACACATGCTGCATGGAGCAGTGGCGAGATAAGAGATGGGGGGAGAGAGGGAGAGAGGAAGGGATATTGCTCAGTACCCTGTAAATCCAAAGTGCTGATCTCTATCTCTGCACACCGTGCTTGTCTGCTCACTCTAACAAACTGCATATACTTGGTGCTGACACCTATAGCGAGGGTTGCTCAGTATTTTCCATCACAACTCTCTTTTCAGTTACTCAGAACTCTGTTGATACTCAGATGTGAATTTTCCATGTTTATTTTCACTCTTTATTTTCTGAAGTTAGAAGCACTAGGATGGAAAAAATAAACGTTTCACAATTGTAAAAACGTGACTTTGCAACAGTACTCATCTTATAACTGTGTATACAGTGAATAATGAAAGCTGGAAGCGAGACCCACAGTTGCTTATTAATATCAGTCTTACGTGCCCATTTCTCTAAAAAGCCTTCCACAGAGGCTCCATTCAGCTCTTCCTGAAGCAAAGAGTAGGATCCAATGGGAGAAGATGCAGGCATGGTCTCAGTGGGACCACAGCATCGGCCTGCTGCTCAGAGCTGCCAGGACTGCAGTTCTGAGATACCTGCTTTTGTGCCCTGTATGAAAGTTAGCACGTGCCGTCAAAACCCAGCTCCGTGCAGCCGAGAGCGGTGCGGGTGAGCCTGGAGGCTGCACACCCACAGGACTCGGTGCGAGCCCCACTGCCAGCAAGCAGAGCCAGTAGGCTCGGGTTGGTTTGAGGGAAGGACACGAGAGACTCAAACCCCGATGGTGGGGAGAGGCATTACATTTCCCTGTAACTCTCATCGACACCGAGCCGCTGTGGCTCTGAGTGATGCTGTGAGCCACGTTCAGCTCAAAGGCGGCCAGAGCTCTGCAGAGCCACGGGGTGCCGGCAAGAGGACCGCTCCTGTCCCGCGGCGGGCAGCAACAGCCGCGACCACGGACGAGTGCTGCTCCAAAGCAAGCTGCCCAGGGAGGGTCTACTCTATAGCACGCACGAGCACGGCTTGCTTGCAAAGTTGCCAGCGCCTAGCTTGGTGACACACAGACTGGAAGTTCTTTGCTCAAAGACGGATGTCTTTGGGATCGGCGCTTAAGCACCTCTCTCATTTCGCACGACGTTCTATCATCCTGAAGGGCTGCCTTCTCCTTCTCACCTCTCCCAGCTGGAAGAGGCACAAGGCGCTCCTGAAGGCGGGGTGCCCGAGAGCTGCCCCGAGAGGTTGCCCACGTTCCCGGCCGGGCTCCCCCCTCGCCGGGCAGTGCAGCGCGCCCCCCGCAGCCCTCCTGGGCAGCCCCACCCTGCGGCAACGGACACATCCCATAATAGTCCACAAAGGCGAGTCCATCCCATAATAGCCACCTACGGGAAATGCACCATGGCAACCGCCCCCCCACGCCCGCACCCCCGCACGGGGGGAGCAGCCATCCCATAATACCCCGCCGGCGCTATGGGCTGTGAACTGCTGGGGGGCCGGGGAGGGGGCGAGGGGCCCCGCGGTGGGACGGGACGGGACGGGGGCAGGCGAGAACAGGGGGTACCCTGTGGGCCCCCAGGCACGGCGGCCGGAGCTGCAGCCCCCTCCCCGCCCCGTGCTGCGCCGGCATCCCATAATAACGTTCCCCTCCCCCTGCCCGCTGCATCCCATAATATTTCGCAGGGAGGCAGTAGGTACAGCGCCATCCCATAATAGCCGCCCGGGCACACGCGCTGGGAATTGTGCCACCCCATAATACTCCACTCGCTCTGGCTGCAAAGGGCCCTGCCATCCCATAATAGCCGCATCCTCCACCCCCACTCTCAACCCCCCCCCCGCCCCGCTGCTGCTGCCGCCGCCTCGTGGGGCACCCCCATCCCATAATATTCCCCCCCCCCCCCCCCCGCCGCAGAAGGGCTCGCCATCCCATAATACTTCTGCCACCCACCTGCCCCCCTCCGGTGGCGGAAGGCCTCGCCATCCCATAATAGTCGCGGCTCTCCCTTCCCTCCCCCGCCGCAGAAGGCCTCACCATCCCATAATACCCACTGCTTGCCCTCCCCTCCCCCACTTCCCCCCCCCTTCCCCCGGGCCTCGCCATCCCATAATAGCTGCGGTAGGAGCGTGACCCCGCTCGGCTCGGCTCGGCCCGGCCCGGCCTAGTTCCTTCACCCTGTCGCTGCCTTCCGAGCCAGCCCAGCCCCGGGCTGCTTTTGGCCGCAGCCCCCCTGGCTGCCTCTGGCTACCACAGAGCCTGCTTGCCAGGCCCTCAGTGCGGGGCCCACCCAGCCCGTGGTCCCCTCGGCCCAGCCGCAGAAAAGCGCAGTGCCAGAGCAGTGCTGTTCCCTTGCACCTGGCCCGGGTGGAGCCTGCGCTGAGCCCCATCGCGCTGCCCTGCCACCATTTTGGCTCCGTGGTGGGCTCATGGGAGCTGTGCTGGCAGCAGTCTGCCTGCTCATGTCCGTGCTGTCGTGCGCCTGCTGCCACAGATAACTTCTGAGCTGCCCTCTGCTCACATGGATGAGTTTTTCTTCAGAACGTGACGATCACCATCTTTGGGGTTGGCTTCCAGGCTCATTGCTGTGCTTCTGTTGTGTTGAGTGTGTGTTATCGGCTCACGGTCATGCCAATGAGCTCCTCGGTGGCTGCTCGGGCTGTGCTCACTGCCCGTTCTTCAGGAAGGCCGAGGGAGCTGAGATTGTTCAGCCTGGAGAGGTGAAGTCTCCAGGAGCCTCACTATGGCCTTCAGCACTTGAAGGGGCTTATAAACAGGAGGGAGACTGACTTTACGCGGCCTGGCAGTGACAGGACGAGGGGGGATGGCTTTAAACTAAAAGAAAGGAGATTTAGGTTAGGTGTTAATAGGAAACTCTTCACTCAGAGTGTGGTGAGACGCCGGAACAGGGAAGCTGTAGATGCCCTGTCCCTGGAGACGCTCAAGGCCAGGCTGCGTGGAGCTCTGGGCAGCCTGATGTGGCAGGTGGCAGCCCTGCCCATGGCAGGGGGTTGGAACTGTGTGTGCTTTGAGGTCCCTCTCGACCCAACAAATTTCTGGTTCTATGGTTTCCTCACCAGAATGCCACTACCACCGCTCTGTTGAGCCTCATCCATGCTTCATTCAGGTGGGCCCAGCCCTGCCAGGAGCACAGCACCAGCCCTGGGTCCCCCACTGTCCATATTGCAAGGCCCTGCGAGGCGTGGTCCCTTTGTCTGGTAGCTGTGCCCCCCCAGCTCTGTGTTTTGCACAGCCGCCCGTGGCAGATCCACGCTGGCAGGAGGTGTCCACAGGGCAGCGTGGTGTCGCAGTGGATGCAGCCAGCGGGGGACTGTCTAGAGGTCTTTGTCAAAGGGGCTTATGTCAAATGGAGCAAACACAGGTTGGGTTTGCACAGTACGGTTTGAACCATTGCCTGTGATGCAGCTAATCAGCGTTACATCTGTTAGTGAAATACTGTGAGCACCCAGTGCAGAGGAGAGACTTGCTCTGTTCCACGCCTGGATTAATTGCTTAGGTCTGTGGTCTGAGCACACAGTCGCTCAGCCAAAGCCTGCTGCTGTTCAGGCATTCCTGTCCCCTGGCTGCCCACTGCTGACCTGCAGCAGCAGCAGCAGCAGCAGCAGCAGCAGCTCCTCTTCAGGTTCAGGCGTGCAGGCGCATGTGCTGTGCTCCTGTTCCATGCAGAGCCCAGCACCCTGCAGCACAAGAGATGCAGCAGGGCTGAGCGAGGGGAGGGGCCCAGCCCCAGGGCCCTGACTGCGTGTCCTGCCAGGACTGCTCTCTCCTCTCTTCTGCTATCTTCTGCTCCTCCATGGGGCAGCAGCCACAGCTCAGCAGCTCCATGCTGTCACTGGGTACGGTGTGTCAAGCACTCAACCACACCGCTCCACGGGCTGTAACCCTGATTATACTCTGTGAGTGGGCATCCGATGCATTGGTGTCAGAACTCACCAAATGTAATGGAAGCTGGAGTAGGCAGTATGAGGGGACAGCAAGTCTGGGGTGTGGAGCATGAAGAAGGGATGAGGTCAAGGAGCAACATGATGGCATAGGGCTTAGGACAAGGGCTGGAACCAGATGATCTTCAAGGACCCATCTCATGGGCAAGAGATCATCCTTCCTGTGTCTGTGTTCTCATCCACTTCCTTCCCGGGCTCCTTGGCGATGTCACAGAGAAACTGAACCAAATAGATCAAGAATCATCTATTTTAAAGCCTTTGGTTATCAGATCCTACAGCTCCCTTTTTGGGGGGGAGTAGAGTAGCAATGCAGAGGGGAGGATGGGGAACAGAGACCAAAAAGAGTGCCTCATGTGTAAAAAAAGGGAAGGTGCTGAGGTGCTCCTGGGGTCTGTGCTTGCATTCCTTCCTAATTCCTTCATGCTCTGCCCACTCGATGGGAGCAGCCATAGAAATGGCTTGGGTATAACGGGAAAAGACAGAAGAGACTGTCTGTCAAGATGGAAACCACTGGCCTAGGAGTCAGGAGCACCCTTGGGAAGCACAGTGGGCATCCTTGAAGTGCAGCCAGTACTGACACATCCTGACATACCCCAGATAAGTTAAAACAAACAAACAAACAAAAACAAAAAAAAAACCCCACAGCCAAACAAAAAAAGCCCTACCAAAACTAATCCACAAAACAAACCAAACCAAATAGTGACAACAAACTTATCTGGAAATGTGGAAAAGTAGTCTGGAAAGGTGAAAAACAGCCTGAGAAAGTAGGAACAGGAAACATCTACGGGCTGCTCTATCTTGAAAAACAGAAAAACAGTCTGGGAAAGTCAAAGCTAGTCTGAGAAAATGTAAAACAGCATCATCTATTGGCTGTTCCAGGTATAAACAGAAACCGGCAGCATCTGCTAGCTGCTCCAGGTGGCGTTGTCCTGTGCCCCCTTACGTCCCTCACACACACACACACACACACAACTTGCTTTGTACACAAAATGGAGCCTCACTCAGAGCTTCCCCTGCAGGGACTTTTGCACTCAAGGACTCCTGTACGGAGCAGACCCTCACCAACAACACCTGTCTGACTGCAGGCCCATATGTAAGTACATAGGCTATATAGATCTATACGGACAGGAATGTAAGTTGTAAGTATAGTTGCTTTACTGTTGCTAGTTTTCTGTAACTTGTAATACCTGCTTGTTCTGTTAGTAGTAACTTGTAGTAATCTGCGATAAAGAAGTTTAACAAACAAAATATCTGTGTCACTGTGTGTTACAGATTCCGATGAGCCCACTGCTGCAATCCTTACACACCTGCAAGCTGGCTGTGGCACGACTTCCCGTGATAGTTCTGTACCAGCTCACCTGCTGCTGTAGGGGGTTCACCAGAACTGCTAGGGAGGCAGTGCCTGGGGTGCCAGAGCTGGAGGAGGTCCATCTGAAACCTGATGAAGACTCTGGTTCTTCTCCCTTGCCCACCCTCCTGTAATGCTGCAATCCATGGAGGACAAAGTGGGAAAGGCTGAGGGTGGTTGAGCCCTACCAGGTGTGCCATTCCCCGGTATGCTGCTCTCCCTGCAACACCTGGTATGTTGGCTGACAGATACAGTCACCCAGACTTGAAGTAGAATCAAAGATGGCATTAGGAAAACCCCAGAAGCTTCACATAGGAACAATGTCAGATGTTAAAATCAGTCTTCAAGTCTTCCTTAAACTAATCCTTCCTTCAACAGCCAAATAAACACCACCAGCCATCCAGAGCAAGGGCAATGCACTTTACCAGCAATGTTTCCAGTTTGTCCTGCAGTAGTTCCATGTAGACCCTCATGAAATCTCATTTTCTTTAGTCTCCCACTTTTTTATGAGCTCTTTCCTCCCCTCGCCTCCCCTCACCCTTCTGCTCTTCTCCCCTTTCCCTTCTCTTCTCTTTTCGTGGAGAAGCCATGGGAGCAACGTTGTTTGAACAACACTCTCAGAGATATAGGCTTTGAGGTTTGAGTGGTGCTGTGTGGAGTCAGGTTGGACCTGAGGATTCTTTTGGATCAATTCCATTGTGAGATTTTTTTTAGTTTCATAATTCTGTGATTCTAACAGGGTGTAGAGAGATGCTAGCCTTCCTTGGCCAGCTGTCTCTTCAAAATGAAAGCCTTGGAACCACTCCTCGTGTTATCTGGGGAAGGAACATGGGGTGGGTTTGGTGCAGGTTTGGTTCAGGACGGGGAGCAGCAATAGGTGCTTGTGAGCTTTCCTGGATGGTGAAGCTGTAAGCTCCAAGGTTCAGCCATAAGCAGAGCCCTATCTCAGATTCCGAAAGCATCCATTGCTGTGGCGTGAATCCAAGGAAACAAAGCAAAATATCATTTTGGACATTTTGCCTAGCGTCAAAGCACAGAAACAGCACTATGAAGACACAGTGTTCTTGCTAGGGTCACTTCTGTTACCGTCTCAAAACACTCCTCCAGTGAGGAACACAAGCATCTTCTCCACCAGCCTACAGAGCTTTTGCCTGCTCCTTTCTGTCTATTTTTTTTTCCAGGGTCTGCATGCTCGCAGACAAAACTGCCAATCCAGAACACTAATCATGGCAAGTTCCCTGCACAACACGCAGTCACAAGCAAAAACTCTGAGGTCCCCACCCACCACCCTGCTTGGCCCTGCAGGCAGAAAAAGCAGCACAAAGCTCAGCGGGATCCAACTGTGAGCTCTGAGGAAGTTGTTTCCCAAGACCACTAAAACCATCTCCATGCTAAATCCAAGCCAGAAGGAAACTACTGTTTTCTTTCTTTATTTTTAATTTTAAATGGGTGAAGGCTACCCCCTGTGGAGAACTGCGGAACTCAACCCAAGGGCAGAGCAAGACATGAAAAAGAAGAGTACCACCAGCTTCACCCCATGTGTTTGCGTTCCTGGGGAACCAGATTATGTTCCTGGCAAATATTGCCTTTGGTTTTTGGAAAAAAAAATTTTCTCAGTGCTTTCAGAGTGCATGTATAGACAATGACAAGAGGAAGGACAATGTGGAGGGAAGCAAGTAGCTCAAGAGCGGGTTTGAGGGGAACAAAACAGGGAATTGTATGTATGATGGGGCCCTCCCAAGCTTCAGAAGTGATTCAAGGTAGGAGTCTGTCTATTTCCTTTTGGAGAGTCCATGTCAGCCTCCTGGTGGCAATGATCTACTAATCAGATCGAGGATATATTGCTGTTGGTAGTTACACTGAAACAGCTGAAGTCAATAAAAGCCAATTGTAAATGAAGGAGCCACAGAATTTTCCTGTTGCCTCATATCTGTCTAATTCTTCCTTGTCTGGTAAGTCATGGTGTCTCATCCAGCGGCTTGCTCTTTCCCAGCTTTAGAAGGTACAAAGTGCAGGATGACACAAGGCCACCTGTCATGCCTTTTTGCCTCTCATGCTTCTACTTTCAAAATGTTGCCTTTGCGTGGATTACAACTTCAGCTATCTGGCAGACTTCACCTAACCACTTGCCAGGGCAGCTCCCTGTGCTCAACAGCTGTACAGCAGCCCTGCACACGGCTGTATGCCCAGTGCCCCACACACTGCAGCATGCTTCTCCAAAACCTTTTTTATACACCTCTGTCTCCTCTGCACAGGCTGTAACCAGAAACTTGAGGATTGCAATCATGAAAATTGTCCACCATATTTTTTTGTCATGCTAATTATATTAAATGGACGCTCATCAGTGAGGACCCCTGGCTCCCCTTGCTCATTATCCAGGTTTTGCACTTTGATACAGAAACATTTGAAGAATCCATCTCCTCCCACCATGATGTTTGTGACCTCCTTGCCACCACCCCAGCAGCCCCTGCCACTGCGATGGAGCTCCAGGTGACAGCAGCACCAGCAGGTTGGCAGAGCTGTATTCCTGAGAGCCACCACTCTGCTGACCCTTCTGATAGCAGCTCTCCGCTCGAGGCCTTGGAGTTTGGTTTGCCGGGTGGCTTGCGTCCTGTATTTGTGGCTGGAATCTGCAGGAGCCGTACAGAAGATGTATATGTGCTGTACATCACTCTGAAAAGGAGCATCTGAGGTATTTCAGAACATACATTTTGGCTACCAAGCTTCCTGTTTATAAAATAGTAATAATACCACATCAGCTTATGGGCCTCTGGTGGACTGACTGAGTTCAAATGCGTGAAGGCTGCAGTCATAATGAACACTACAGAAAAGCGCGGGGAGATCAGTAGCTCTATTTGCAGAGTGGAGCTTGGATATGTGCAATAAAAGAGCCAGTAGATTTGGACACCACGTGTGAAAAAAGAAAAGAAGCAGATAGCTAATTCTTTGTTGTTTTTCCTTTCTGCAGGCAGCGTTCTTCCTGCCCGGGGGAACAAAGAAGGGACACGGTGAAGAGAACAATCCGTCGTTGGGTAACCAAGGACAGCCCCGACACCTCTGCCTAAGGAGCCCACCGGAGGAAAGCAACTCTGGCTTTCCTGACCCAAAGCGGTGCTTGGACACCTCCTTGGTGCGCGTTTCCCTTGAGAACAGCACTCCCTACAGGTGTGAATCAGCACTGATGGGGCTGGGACTGGTAAAGCCCCCACGGAAGACGTGCACGGTCTACGTGATGGACGAGATTACTTTGCAGTGACGTCGTTTTCGTGTTCTTCCTCTTGTACTGGGGTGCCAACAACAAAAGGAGCTCCTCTTCTTCCCTTCCGCTCCTGGGATAGAGGCACTCACACCTTTCCTTCCTTCCTTTCACAGCTTCTTCCCTGTTATTACCATTTTTATTGATCTTCTCCCCGAGGAGGGTTCACGAGGAGGAGGACGCGAACGCAGAGCCGTGCCGCGACGCACGACGAGCGCCGCTGCCTGCGACCCGGCCCCGGGGAACCTGGCCTCGCTCCGCGGGCTCGAGCGCCGTGTGCCGCCGCCGCCGCCAGGGGCCGCTGTTGGCCGCGGAGAGAGCGCGCAGCGCAGCGAACCGGAGCCGGGCCCGGCCCTGCCCTGCGGCTCTCGGGGCGCCCGGAGCCGCGCGTGGAGGCGGCCGTACGGGTGTGAGCTGGGTTTGGAAGAAAAGGAGAAACTGCACCCAAACACGAAACCTTTCCTCACGGGGGGGGGGTGAGGCAGTGGCACAGACTGCCCGAAGAAGCTGTGGGTGCCCCATCCCTGAATGTCTTCAAGGCCGGGTTGGATGGGGCCCTGGGCAGCCTGAGCTGGTGGGTGGCAGTCCTGAAAACAAACGACGCTGCTGGCCAAGATTAAGTTTGTTATTACAAATCATTAATTCTGTTGCAAGTCTCTCCCCCTTGTCAAAGACCCTTGGCTATGCTGGTTTCAGCACGTTTTACCCACACAGTGCTCCCGGACTCCTGAGAGGGCAAAGAGGAGGCTGGGACCCTGCGGATGTCCGCCTGATGCTGGGACAGGCTGTTCCCGTGTCACGCTGTTCCCAGGGTTTGGTCCTGTCATCTGTGTCCATCCCTGATGCAGTGACAGATTGCTTTGTAGCTCACTGATGCCTTTACTTCTTTGCTTTGCGTTTTTATCTTCTCTCTCTCTCTCTCTCTCTCTTTAAACCTCCAGTGTCAGAAAAAGTCTTTCATCCTCACTTTGTGGTAGAAAGTTCGAACCTTCCTCTCCACCCTCGGCCCCCGGAGGAGAATGCTTTCTTCTTCCCTTGCATTTCAGGGGCTGACGTGGAAAATGACAGTCTGTGCTTCAAGGCTGGCATTTGAGGGCAGGGGGTGTTACTAGCTCCCCATCCCCTTGTCACTAGCAGAGTTAAATAGGCTAAAGCACAGATAGCTGTGTTTAGCTTTCGCATACCAATTCCAGCATAGCAAGTTTTCTGGTTGTACTGTTCTTTTTTATTCTTACCTTGTCGAGAAGCCTATAGAGCTCACTCTCCCACTGGGCAAAATGCTATGCGAGCCAAACAAACAGTGATCCGCGCTCAAAGATCTCTCGCAGTGTGAGAGCAGAGGCAGCGGATGACAAGGAAATGCGGGGAAATGCAAGGAAAGCCTGAGCTGGTTTTGGTCAGCAGGATGTTCTGCAGCATCAGCACAGTGGTTGCCTGGCCTCTGCTGAGGCTCTGTTAGCACTGCAGAATATAGGAGATTTAAAGAAAGGCTTTAAAAGTAGCTCATGAAATAAAGAGCTTCGAGTGGCTGCTCTCAGCTGCAGAATTGAGGGCTATGGCTGCAGCTGGAATGCGGTCAGGTGTCTGCAGGGTGAGCAACCAGGAGCAACTGTACAGGCAAATGATTCTGAAGAAACACCAGATAGCAGCACTTATCCCTGTACCGCACAGCCTTCACCAGAATATCATAGGGTTCGGTGGTGGGGCGGAGGTTTCTCTCTTCTTTCTAACACTTCCCCGTGCTTGTGATTCCCAATCAGCGTCCACAACGCAAGAACAGGGGATCATAAAATGAGTTAGGTTAGGGACCTCCGGAGGACGTCTGCTTCAACTCTCAGAGAAGGAGGTGTTGAGGAAAGCACCCAGGCTTTCAAGTTGCTAAGGGCCTTTGTAATGCAAAGTAGGTATTTTGTTGGTGGGAGACACCAAATGGTGGGAGGTGCACAGCCAGGACCTGCTGCAAAGAACACCGGTAGTAACAAGATCAATTTTGAGAGAAAGTGTGGCTTGTGCTGGGGTTTTTGGAACTTTTTTTTTTTTAAGTTGAATTACAGAATTACAGACTGTCAGTGGATTTCCAGAGAGTATAGAATATGTTTAGGATTACAATTAATGCTAATAACAATGTGTTTCTAAATTGCCCAGACAAGAAAGCACTTCCTAAAGTGACTGGCATATCTGTGCTGGAAGGCAAAAGACTTGAAACCCAAACATACTTAAGCACTTTTGCAGATAATCTCTCTAATCCATATGAAATAAGCATTCTGTTCTCATCTGCCATCGCTCTGACCTTTCGCTTGTCTAGTCTTACTTGATAAGGAGACATTTGTTTTATGTGCACATCTGCAAATGACACAAAGTGCAGGGGAGCAATGAATGGCATCTTTTCCCTGTAGCATTCTTGCCAAGAATACTTATTCAACAATTATTGCAGTAGGACGTAGGGAGGCGTTTGTACAGGTTGAAAGGGCTGTGGTGAAATTAGATTCCCATTTAACATTTCTGTCTTGAATGCCTCTGTATTGTGTGTTTTCCTTGTTTCTGCTGTTTTAAACACATGCTTTCAAGTTGTTCCACATTGTAGCAATGAGCATTGTGTCAGAAGCTATTTTTAGATAGGTGAGTTGGGCACCATCATGCCCAAGGTCTTTCAAATTTATTTGTTTTATACTCATGAAGTAGAAGCTATAAAGCAAGATAGGACTAGTGACTCATTTCACTGGGACAGTGCACGCATGTTCTCTTCCTTATCACCACATGATGGAATAAAAACTTCAGTCCAACAAGAGTAACAATACAGAAGCAGACAACTTATCTAGCACCCATTCTCTCTTGCAAACATGAAAAATAGCCATAATCCCCTCCAGAATCCAAAGCAATCAAGCTGGACTAGAATTCTCAAAAATGAAACAAAACTAATGTGTGCTGAAAATGGTTTAAAATGCAAATGCAGCCTGCACTGGGACCAGGCACAGCATTGCCTACATATATAAATGATGGAAAGTTCTTGGATATCCAGAGCCAGAAACTTACCCATGTAGGCACACGCGGCATGTGGCATGGCCAGCCGCCTTCTTTATTGCTAAGTTATTTGATAAGATCCATTAAGAGAGTGGCTTTTCAGTTATTTATAATTTTGTCAAAATATTTGAGATAAAATTTCCTCTGCTGGAGGTGGTATATTTATAAAATGTTCCAGGTAAAAATAGTTCAGCTATTTTCAGAATGAAGCTACAAGAGAAGATGATGCTTTCCCATGTTCTTTTTGTGTCTGGGGGCACGCTTTAGCTTTGGCAGGTGAGCAGCCTCCTTCAGAGGATGGCATTGGCCACCTGATAGCTCATTCATACGTGGCAAACTTGGAGGCTCTGAGTGATCTCTGCTCAGCCCAGCTCTGGGGAGCGCAGTGCCTCTGTGAGGATGCCAGCTTCCAGCAGAAGGATGCCTGGAGATGCTGCGCAAGAATGGCCTTGTCACTGAGGGCTTGCCTTGCACTCACTGGCCTGAGGCTGACCCCGGTGACTGCTCCAGGCCTGGTTCCAGTGCTGACTCACTGACTTCTCAGGATGACCTTGGATCTGCCTTGTCACCAGGGCAGATCTGCAATCTGTACCCTCTGCTGAGCCCGGCTGCTGTCACTGTTCCCACCCTGATCATCTTGCTCAGGTGCAGTGGACAAGGCCTTAGCTTCTTCCTGTGCCTGGCTCTTGGCTGCCCTCCACTAGGGAGCAGCTAGCCCTTGCTGCCCCATCTTCTGCTGGGTGGACGAGAGGAAGGGGGACATATACTGCCCCAGCACAAATGAATCAGATTAGGTCTGGCAGAATATGAGCGCACAGGTGTGAATCCCCTCCAGCTGCACTGTGGCATGTGGTTCATATTCACATGATAAACCATCGATTTTCAAACCAGAAGTATCCCCCTAGCCCTCCTCCACCTCTCTCACTGCATCTCTCAGATCCTATTAAATGTCCTTCACCTGCAGGTGTATTGCAGAGCTGGCAGTTGGTGATGCACACACTGAGAAGGGATACGCAGCCAACTTGCCCAGGTTATGTTACTCCCAGGTCAGTCTGTAGCATAAGTGTCCCTTGGAGAGGGTCAACATCTCTGCTGCTACAGGTGCTACAGGATCAGTTGTAACAGGGTAGGTAAATCTTCAAGGGAGATTGGCAAGGTGGACTTAAATCTCTGTGCCTCCTAAAGTGTACTTTAACACAAAGCCATGATGCATATCAATACCTTTTTTTCCCTCAGGAGTCACAAGGCAGGGACTTGAAACGTGGTTCATATTGCTAATTCAGAAGGTAGACTAAGAGTATAACTCCGAACAACATTTCTCACCAGCTTCCCTAATCATTTCTTTAACTCTTTAAAACAACAACATCAACAACAAAACCCCAATCTTCATACATACTGCAGTGAACCAGCTCTGAGATGACCTGGGCTCTGCTGGAAGCCAAAGAGAGGCTCAGCTCCAGTGCTGGTGGGAAGGCAGCCCCTGGTCACAAGCAGGAGAGAGTAGCGGGAGGTTCCGTCAAGACCAGTGAACAACTGAGCCTCTCTCTTCTGGGCAGATTTATATGGCTTTAGCATACAGTGTGGGCTGAGAAGCTTGTACAAACAGTGCAAGCAAATATATTTCACTGCAGCCTCAGTCTGTGACATCATTTCTCTTTGACACTGAAAATCACCCAGACCTGAAATCAATCACTTTGCAGTCGAGTGACAAGAAAGTGCAAAGCACTAATGTTGGTGTGTTCTTCAGGTGTGCTGGCAGTACTGGCATTTTCCTTTTTCTGGGGCCACTGTGAATGCTGACTGTATTCTCAAGTGTGCTAGTGTTCCCCAAGCTCTTTTGCTTGAGGTAAATGTGTAGTCATTGTGATGCATGTGTGTGCATACAGCTACACAATCACATTTGATGAACCTACTAAAGATTGCTTTGCTAAGGTCTGTGACTAACTGTGCAGTTAGGGATCTACTTTCTGCAACAGCACTAAATGCTCAGCTAATCTCTTTGATCCCAATAAGAATTAATAAAAACTTCAACTCTTTTGAAACACTTGACACTTATTTAGGTGCCCTAAACTGGACTTACAACTGAAATTGAGGCATCGAGTTAAAAAACAAGGAGAGTAACAAAAACCCACAAAAGTTTCTCTCAGTCTTTACTACCAAATTCACTCTGTTAGCAAAGGGTATCATACCTGTGTTCTGATTATTCCCCAAACTTTTTTATGTAGAAGTGAAAAAAGGGAGATCGAAGATCAAGGCAAGATCAACTTGCCATAGGAACCTATGCTGAACAGACCTAGACACAGTATGCTTGTTTCAAGCACTTGCTCCCTACTATGTTTCCTGTACCAAAAGAGTCAAGCTGGGACCATGTCATCAATGTACCTGTGTTTATTGAAAACAACTTTTCATCCTTCAGCTTTGTATCACCACATTCACCCACATATAGCCATGCTCTCTCAGTTAGCTAAGTAACCCTGAGCTGTTTTCCACAGCCTTGATGTAATTATTGAATGGGCCACCCTGAAACTCAGCAATGCTAGGGGCTTTCTGTGGTTAAATTTCTGAGTCCTCAATAGGGCCATTCAAAAATACTGTAGTAGGAAGTGCTGGCACAGCTTCACCAGGACAGTGAAAGTTTTCAGATGGTAACTGTTTTGCTGTGGAGGCAGCGTGGTTTCGGGTTGACTTTTGTTCCACAACCTGATTCCTAATCACCCCTGTATCTGAGTGCCAGGTTTGTCCCCGCCGCAGTTTCTTAAAGGTGTTACGGAAACCTTCAGTACTGAAATAGTAGATCAGGGGGTCCAGTGTGCAGTTCATACTGGCCAACATCATTGTCACAATTAGCACCTCACGCACGGAGGCCTGCATTTGCTTCTCGACATCAATCACCCTGGCCTTTATCAAACCATATACAGCCAGGGTAGTGTTGTAGGGCACAAAGAATATGACAAAGATGACCAGATTGACCAAGAGGAGACGAACTGTCTTCTGTTGCCGCAGTGTTTTTGGCTGTCTGGTCTGACAGAGCTCCCGAAAGATCTGAATGGAGCAATATGTCACAGCGCTCAGTGGCAGGAGAAAACCCAGGATTTCAGCCAGGACGACCAGAGGGAAGAGGTTCTTCTGCCACATGTTATCACTAAAGCTTTCAAAGCACAGATAAGTAGTCTGGTTCTGTGACTCACAGTGGTTTTGCTTGTGAACTATGGCTGTGGGGATGGAGCCCATGAGGATCACGACCCAGACCACCAGGCAAAGGAGCCTGGCCACCTTGGGACGCCGCAGGTGCCGCCAGCGAAGTGGGTGCACAATGGCAATATAGCGATCCAGGTTGATGCACATGAGGAATATGCAGCTACCATACATGTTGATCTGGAAGACAGAGCCGGAGACCTGACACAGGGTGTTGCCAAAGGGCCACTCGTGGTTGAAGTAGTAGTAGAGTCGCAGTGGTAGAGGGAGCGTGAAGGTGAGGTCACTCACGGCCAGATTGAACATGTAGATCATCACCACTGATTTCAGGCGCAGGTAGCGAACAAATATCCACAGGGCCATCACATTCAGAGTCAAGCCTGTGATGAATATCAGAATGTAGCCAGGCAGGAGGAGTTTGTGATAGAAGCTGTAATCCTTGCATGGCTGAGACACATTGGCAGCTGACATACCCAACAGGGATAAGGAGAGGATCTCAGTGGAATGGCTGAGGCTGCTGGAGAGCTAAGGAGGCCCAAAGAAAGGCACTGAGAGAAGTCATTCCTCAAGGCTATGGACAGGTTGTCTCTTCATCTGCAGAAAGAAAAGTTAAGTTGAAAGGGGAAATCTCTTTTAAGATCAAAATCCCACCATATTTTCTCCCGTTGCAAGAACTTATAAAGAAACAGAATAAGAAAAATATACAGTAGAAAATCGAGTGATTAAATGGCAGAAGAATACAGAAAACAGACAACAGATTCCGTTGCACAGAATCTTGCACATGCCTCAGAAAATGCACATTGTTTTAATTAGTGCTGTGAGCACATGCATGCAAGCAAGGGACAAAACAAAGGAAGGTGGGGAAAGTAGAAGGGAAGGGAAGGGAAGGGAAGGGAAGGGAAGGGAAGGGAAGGGAAGGGAAGGGAAGGGAAGGGAAGGGAAGGGAAGGGAAGGGAAGGAGAAAGCAAAGAAGGGAGGAAGGAGAAGAGAGCAAACACTGAGGGAAAAAATGCTGGCTGGCTGGAACTTAGAAGATAATAAAAACTTCGTGGTAATTTTGTATCAACAAAACAGGACTTTGTACATAGATTATAGCTAAAAAGAATGACACTGCTATTAGACTTGACTCCACCCTAGTTCTCCTAGGTGAAATAACCCATGTAAACCTGAAACCCAGCTAAGGGCTTGACTAAAATGAATGAACTGTGATAGACAGATGCAGAGGGCTGGGGAAATCTAGAAATCTGACTCATATTTTCTAGGAATGTGAGTGCAAATGGGACCAGGCCATTAATCTCAGTTCCTTCCTCAGGACTGCTGAGACAGAATAACACAACTGGCAATGATTCTTAAAGATCTCTGCAGCTTCTTTGGTGTGCTCTCTTGCATGGTACCAGCAGTATCTACCAGAAGAGCCTATGTAAAGAGTAATTTATGTCAAAAGGAAAAGTAGATTTTGTTCTATCTAGAGGAAAAATTTGAAAAAGTTGGGTATTATTGTGCAAAGAAGCTACTCAGGAGCTTGACAGTCATGTCAGATGTTCTGAATGGCATTGTGGGATGATGCACAAGTCTAGAGGGACGATCTGTTAAACACAGAAGTAGCATGTGCAGGTCTCATAGGTGGGAACTGAATCACCAGGCTCCTTCTGGTACCTATATGTTAGACAATTGAAACACTAATAGAAGTGAGAAGGGATAACAAGCAGAGAGTTATCAATTTTCCTGACATCCTTTTGTGCCATTGCACAGGTCCACCACCAAGCCAGCTTTCTTAGAGGAACTTCTACTGTATTGTCAAGATACATCTGAGTGGCTTCCACCTTTCTCTAAAAATGATTCATAATTTTGTGTTGTAGACTTGCTTAAGTTCAGAGTATAAAATGATCCAACAAGAAAAGGTGAATATGCTAGAATTGTTGGTTTTCAGTAAAATTATTAGATGCCTCAAAAACACAAACTCAAGAGAGACACGCCAGCTTTTCCTAGAGTGAATACTCTGTAATGACTGCAGACTGAATAGATTGGAGAGTGTATTTGTCCTGCCTGAGACAAACTGAGTGAGACTGAGGCTCCTTGAAAAAGTATATCCTGCTTCAATACCTGTGCCCAGACCAGCCAGCCAGGTGAAGGCAACTTGTCTGCATAGACAAACCATTTTTGCCAGCTGTTATTCAAGAAACACCTCTAAACAATGCAATAGATAAGTATAGTCCATAGTTCGTGAGATCAGTGGTCTATCTACAACGAGTATTCTGTCTCAAATAATGGATGATGGAAGAATAATGTAAGAACAGTGCAATCACTCCTTAAGTTTTCTTCTTGTTTTCTACAAACTGTAGCCCAGAGATTTCCTGAGCCAGAGGTGAAATGTTTATATTTAATAGCTCACATTTGTTATTTTCTCCAGTTGTTTTTTGGAACCATATAAAATTTATAATCAACATCTGGTGACAGGAGCACCAAGAATTTCCACAGCTTAATTACATCTCATGTGATGAACCACATCCTTGTACCAATTTTGAATCACCACCATTTAGATTCTGTTCCTAGTTTAAATGCTGAAAGAGGAAGTGAAAAAAAAAAATCGTTATTCACTTTCACTTTATCACTGTTGATTTTGTAAACCACCATATTTCCTCTCAGTGACCTTTTCTTGAGATTAAAGGGTACTGGTCTTCTCAGTTGTTCCCGTGAGAGAAGTCATTCTGTAAATTTGAATGTCCCTCTTTCCCTTCTCAGAACCTTTCCACTTCTGTTACAGACTTTATAAGCTTTGTGGTGAGAGGCTCAAACTGTGCACACATAAAGTTCGAGATGTGCATGAACTGAGCTGGGTAAGAGCAGATCTCATACACAAGGAATAATGGTCAGTTTAGACAGCTTTTTTGCATCACTTAGCTAGACGAAATTTCAGCTGTTATTTTAAGGCCAGCCATTCACTCTTTTTCTAATCTCTGCAGTTCTTCTCTGCCACTCTCATCTTTTCTAACTGTATAATTTTATGCCTTCAACAGATTTGTTATTTCATTATTCATCCTTCATGAATAAATTAAACAGCCCAAGCCCCAGCACAGGGAGATTATAACTCCACTGCAAAAACTGACCATCTACCCTCACTTTCCATTCTGTGTTTTAGCAAATTTTGTCTACCTAGGAACCCTTTCTCTAAATTTCCTCAAGCACCATTCATGAGAGAGCCTTCTTGAAATCCTTTTGGATTTCCACCATCCCTGTGCTTGCCATCTCAAACTACTCCAGTAGTACCATGAGGCACAGCATCCCCTTTCAAAAGCCATGTTGACTCTTCCCCCCATAATTAGAGATAACTGCATGCCAGTTTATTCCCCCCCCCCCCTTTTTTTTACAACTTCTACTAATTTTGTTCAGCACAGATATCAGACTCCCTGGTCTAAAATGCCCCCACAGCCTTTTCTCAAATTGTATCTGCTGGTGACTCTTTAAAAACAATTTTAACCAGGAGTTTCTACACCACAGTTAGTCAGCTCTGTCACCCTTGAGTTGTTTTTGGACTGCTGGGGTAACAGCCATGTGGTTTCAGAGATTTACTAAGTGCTTATTTCATTTTACTGCATTATTACCTTTTTTAACAGCATTTTGCTCACAGACAGTCCTTTGATGGATTTGCCCTCAAGGAATGTTTCAGCCATGGAAATCTCCCAGATTTTCCTGTCAGAAACACCAGTGCAATAAATCTGTTTGGCTTTCTACTTGCCATCACCTTTTCCTTTTTCTGAGTGCTCTTTCATTATGTGTTAGCCTGTAAGCCTTTGAGACACCAGATAACGGAGTTCTGAACCAGCAGTGTGAGAAACAGATTTATTTTACCTTTTTTTTGGTGTGTGTTTGAGTTTTGTTCTTGTGGGTGGATGGAAGCACAGCAGCAAGTATCCATGAACTGAGCTTTACTGGAGACTAATGCTGATGTTATTAAAGATAAGGTTATAGTCTCAAATTTGACATAATAGATACTGTAATCAGTGTCAGAGCCCCAACACAAGACACAATTTCTCTTTGGAAAAGAGGAAGCTGTGGGAGCAGAATGTTCCTCTCCAGAGCTCTAGAGGTACTGTTTTGACTGCTCGTCACCGAAGAGGAAATCTCCTGATATAGCAGGCTGGTGGTAGGGGAGGCAGAAACAGTGGAACTGGTTCAATTGTTGCCTAATGTTTCACGAGCCACATTCACTGTGGATATGTCTAAAAGAGCCTCAAGTACTCATTGCTCTACATAAAAGTTGCTGAATGATCTCAAGCCATCAGCTGTGCATGGAGGCAATGGTACCACAACACAAACAAGCAGTAGAAGAAAAGCAACCAGAGAGATACTTTCACTCCGGTGTTCTGGTACAGAAATCATCCACATGATGAGATACTCTAAATCTTGAAGGAACTTCCTATTTGGCAGCTGACCTTAGGTGGCCTGTGAGATGAAGGACGCATCTTCTCACCTCACAGTGCAAATTAGTACAGACCCTGAAGGCTGCCCTCAGCCTTTCACCCAGTAGAGACAGAAGAGTGATTCAAACTGCAGACAGCTCTTCCTATCATACTTTCAGTCAGAAATTGAATTTGTTGCTTATGTTCTTGCTCTGGTAAGGGGCAGGGGAAATGACACGGGCATGCAAGCAAGCATGCACACGCACTAAGAAACTTCTGCAAGGGAGGAGCAGAAGAAACTAGAAGAAAGGAAAAACACTAGTGAGAGAGGAAGAGCTGCTGGTAGAGGTATGAAATAGGAGCAATGCTTTGTGAAGGGAGAGGATAACATGATGATGCAGCCAGAAGTAAACAAGCTGGAAACCAGTTAAAGGGAATATGTCACAACTCCCCCCCATATACACCTTCCTGTGACCACCCTACAGGGACCACAGTCAGCCACGTGCTTCCTGCAAGTACTCAGGAGCTGCTCAGGGCTGTGGCTGATGTGGGGTGCTCCCAATGGTCTTGGGCCAGGCTGCTCTGCTATGTCAGGGCACCAGCAGAAGATGAGCCACAAGTCAGTCCCAAGACAAGCACCTCTTGTCAAAGGCAGCAAAAGATGCTAGTCCACAAATCTTTGATTTTGTGACTTTTGAGTTTTCCTTGTGCTCCTGCTGGCTGCACTACTTCTGATACCAGCCAGGATGCTGTTGGCCTTCTTGGCCTCCCGGGCACACTGCTGGCTCATGTTCTGTCAACTAACGCCCACAAGTCCTATTTCTCTACGATGGTCTTCCAGACACTGCCCCAACCCTGTAGCATTACCTGGGGTTGTTGTGGACAAAGTGCAGGACACGGTACTTGGTCTTGATAAAGCTCATACAATTGGCTTCAGACCAGTGATCCAGCCTGTCCAGATCCCCCTGTAGGGCCTTTCTACCCTCAGGCATATTGGCATGTCCTCTCAACTTGGTATCATCTGCAGATTTACTGAAGGTACACTCAATCCCCTCATCCAGATCATCAGTAAATATATTAACCAGGTTGGGCCCCAATACCAACACCCAAGAAACATCACTCATGACTGGTCATCAACTGGATTTAACTCCATTCACCACCATTCTCTGGTCCCAGTCATCCAATCAGTTATTTACCCTTTCTGTACCTGTCCAAGCCGTGGGCTATGAGCTTCCCTACTAAACTTCCTCTCAACCTTTCTTCACAGGAGAAATGCTCCAGCCCTTTGATCATCTTTGTGGTCCTCTCCTGGACCTAGTCCAACAGCTCCACATCTTTCTTGTCCTGAGGGCCCTGACCTCGATGCAGTACTCCATAGTCATGAGAGCAGAATAGAGTTATGTGTGGGGCAGGGAGATGAGGTGAAAAAGAGCTAGAAAAGCCTTGCCAAGCATGCCACAGGGTCAACGTTTCTGGGAGTGATTTGTCATGTAATCCCTGGTGCACTCTGAAACTGCCTGTGGATGCAGGCAGAGAACACAGCATTGAGTGGCAAAAGAGTAGAGCGGTGCAGATGAGAACACAAATTGCACAAGCTTGTTTAGTAGATATGCCGCCAAGAGGAAATAAATAACAAGGAATGTGCTAGACTTCAAAAAATAACCCACATAGAAATTAGAAATTGAACTAGTTTTTTTGTAAATGATTATGAATATTTCTGAATTATTTATACTCACTCTGGGTGATATCTAACCCTTAATTTTCACCTTTTTTCCCCCTCTAAATATGAAATTAGATTATAATGGTGGAGGCTAGGATTCAAGACTGGGCTCTAAGCTATGTATACAACCTATGAGGTTGGGTCATGCTGTTACTGCAGCTCCCCAGAGGTATTACCCATCCTCACCTCCTAAGGGCCTGTGGAAGAGGACTTCCAATGCAGGCAGTATGGCAAGCAAACTCTGTAGGCTCCCCACGCTCTTAGCATTGCAGAACTCCAAGGAAGTCTGCGTTTCAGTAAACTTTGGGATTTGCCTCTTGATTCACCATGTGACTGCAGAGGTGTAGAGGGTTCCCTGATGTCCTATGGTCATCTGTGTCAGCATGTGCTCCATGCCCCCAGACCTGTGCCATCCAGTTAGCAAGCTGCCTCTGTCCCGCTTACCTCTATGTAGGAGAAAAGCCGAGGGTGCATGTGGGCTTGTTGTCTGATCGTTTCTGCCACAGCAAAGGTTTTTGGTTCATTTGGGCACCAGGACGGCAGCTTGGATCACAATAGGAGTGGGCAGGCTCTTAGGGCACTTGCTTATCCAAATCACGGCTGTCTCCGCTGCACCACAGCTGGCTCTATTTCTGCAAGCTGCAGCTCATTTCTCCTCCTCTCTCACTTCCTGACACACTTCATTCTGGCCACAAAGCATGAACTTTGAAGCATGATCCTATGACAGCAAACGCAATTGTGAAAGAACAACACCCAGGTGCACTCACAGATGAGGAGGCATGTGCTTGGTCAGAGTGCCAGATATTTGTTCTTCTTTCCTACTATGCTAACACGGCCACCCCCACAGCTGACGGGGAAAAAGTAAAACATCCCCTTCCTACAATATTGCCAGACAGAATTTTAAAGTGAAATATGGGAAGTGAGAGCTTGTGCAGGCACACAAGCTGTGAGTGGCAGGGACCCAAAATAACCCAGCTCTGCAGGGGTGTTGGTGTCTGCAGAAGGCAAAGACTATGAGCGTCCCTGTCCTTAGAAGGTGCAGGAGGCACAGTGCTAGCAGAGCATGAAGACGAGTAGCAGGACACTGGGGACTCAGTACTACCCAGCGCAGTTTCTTCCTGGTGACCTGCTTTTGCTTTGCAGGTCCTAGCATACTGGAAGAGAATGGACGTCACGGGACACTCCCCACCCACCGCGTCCTTCCCTACCACAGCTGCTGCCTGCTGCCCCAAGACAAGGAGCTGTGCCCGTGGGCTCCCAGCTCATCCGCCTGCGGGCTGTCACAGCCTGTGTTTGACTTTCTCACACCCTGTGCCCCTTGTTCTGCCTCATTCAGGGAGCGGTGCAATGAGGAATGTATATCTTTCTGCTGCTTGTAAACCCTCTGAGGGTACAGTGGCACCCAAAATGCTGATCTCACCTGTTTTAGTGTCTCTCTCTTTCAACCAGACCCCTTTCTCACTTCCTTGCTGCTGGGAGTTTTGTTCTCATGGCTGTTTGTGTCCCACCAAAGCTCAGTACCATGAAAGGCTTGCAGATAACTGGGGGTGGGGGCTTCCCCCTTTGTAAAAAGTCCCTACTGCTGTCTGCAGGGCCTTTCCCCTCCCTTGCACCCGTCACTGCCTGCACACACACGCCTGAGCCTGGCAGCCCAGGCGTTACCATTTGTGTCAGAGGAGGCCTCACCCTGTGGGCCTGCGCTGCCCCACAGCATCCCTCACCCCACAGGGATCACTCACCTCAGCGGCTCTCACACAGCATGAACAACCTGCTTCTGGGCCCAACTGCCCCTTGAGGGCTTGGCTTACAGGGGAGAGAAGATACCCCGTCATTCCCCACTGCAGCCCAGCTGACAGCAGGTAGGACCAGATTTCCGGGATGTGTCGGAGGCTACACCCCGGTGCTGCAGATCCCAACATGCCTGACGCCCTGCCATGCCGGCTCCAGAAAGCAGGAACACGGACCAAAGCAAAGCTGGAAGGACAAGCAGAGCAATGAAAAGCTCCATTGCAGCTGCTTGGTTTTGAGGGGATGGCTGAGCACAAATGCTCTTCAGACCTCATTGTGTGGACAGATATAGGTGAGCACAGAAAAGGGGTTAACTCACATGTTTAATGTCTTTATTGTTGGTCGGGATGAGGGGATTGAGTGTACCCTCAGTAAGTTTGCAGGTTACACCAAGTTGGGAGGACATGCCAATCTGCCTGAGCATAGCAAGGCCCTACAGAGGGATATGGACAGGCTGGATCACTAGGCTGAGGCCAATTGTATGAGCTTTAACCAGACCAAGTGCCGGGTCCTGCACTTTGCTCACAACAACCCCAGGTAACACTACAGGCTTGGGACAGAGTGGCTGGAAAACTGCATGGAAGAAAATGATCCGGGGGCGTTAGTTGAAGATGAGCCAGCAGTGCGCCCAGGAAGCCAGGAAGGCCAACACTCTGAAAGAGTTGTCAGGGGTTGGAACAGGCTGCCCAGTGAGTCAACCATTCCTCGAGGTTTTTCAAGAAAATAGACAATGTTGCTCTGAGTGGTTTGGTTAAGTCTGATGGTGATGGTGGGTGGATGGTTGGAATAGGTGATCTTAGTGGTCCTTCCAACCTTCATGATTCTATGTGGGCATGCAGAGGAGGTGGAAGAAGCATAAAAAGGCCAAATCCACAGTCTCATTTTCTGAATGATTCAGGGAGAAAAAGCTGAAATCTGGGCCTGCGTGATGATTTTTACATTCCTGAGCAATCAGCACAGCTGGAACTGGCCTGATGAGGTAACAGCAGTCTTTGCTCGTAGGAGGTTTCAGCCCCGTGGTCGCACAACCCACACACCCTACTGAGAAGAGGAGCAGCCACCACACTATGCCTTGCTGGGAGGAGGGCAGAGAACCCCCCTTCCTGCTGTGAGGGGCTGAAGGGAGACCTGTCAGAGAAAGAGTTAAGAAAGCTGGGAAGCGGTTGGGCTGAGTCTGTTTGCTGTAGCTATGAGGGCTGCAGGGTAGAGAAGAAGAATGTCCAGCCTGGAGGAGGCAGATGAGGGAGTGTCAACAAGGACAGCAGTGGAGCTGAGAGAAATGGCCGATCTTCCTGATTCTGTGCCCAGGGACTGACATAGCAGGGAGATACACTGGCTACCAGGGGGTTGGGTGACAGTGTGTCCATGAACTGGTGCCTTTAGCACCAGCTGCCTGATGCTCAGCTTCTCTTGTATATAAATCTTTGCTCGCTGCTGCTGGAGTAACTTGTCTACCGAGGATGACCAGATTGTCTGTCTATAGGACATTAGAGACTGGGACTCAGGCACTGACACCACCCTTAGCCATGTGAGCTCCCTGGGAAGGATACTCACTCCAGAGCCCCAGTTCACAGCTCTCCCATCGCTCTACCAGAACTGTAGTGGACAGTACTGCACAAACACTCTCAATCCAGCAGCATTCTATGGGCCACTCAGTCTGTGATGCTGGTAGGCACACCACAGCTATCCATAATCATCACCTGGGGCAGGGGCTACCCATGCTGTGCAGTGCTGTGCAGAATGGGATTCGGGCTGCTGCTTGGTGGCTGAAGGCAGAGTTTGGCCAGGGCCAGGATGGAGATAGTGCGACTGTGCATGTGATGCTGATCCCAGTGCAGCATGTCCTTGCTGTGACCTAGTTGCAAGTACACTTTGCACTCATGCTATCTGGATTGAAAAGTAACCTGGGGAGGTGCTGTCTGCAAAGAAACAGGCAGATCTGTGAGAAAAGGGTGGGAGAAGAAACCTAGGCAACACAAATGCAATGCATGAGATGGAGCATCTCTGGGAGCATGAAGGGAAAGAGGCAGTGACACTGAAGAGTCACAGATAGGGGAGCAGGAATGTCCAGTCTGGCACAAAGGAGAGTGCACACCCCCCTCCCTGCCCATTTTTACTCTAAAGTAAGGCTGTAGAGGACTAATCCTCTGCCATCCTGCCCCACAAGTACCACGCCAAGCAGACGTCCCTGGAGGGGGCCCTCCAGGACCCTGGTGGTTGCACAACTTTGGCAGGGTGGGTGGAGGAGCAGGTCTGAGTGTGCCTGCAGCAGGTGGAATCCATGGAGGCAGTGAAGCGAGGAACAGAGATGGCTGCTGAGGAATGTCAGCCTCAGTTTTGCTGGAGGAACTGTTCCACTCTGCAGGGGCTGCAGGCCTTTGGCAACATTGCTATCCAAGGTCAGCAGGACTCACCAGTGGGTTCCAGTGGGGTTGGCATGGGATCCATTCAATGAGCCAGTGTGTCCCCTTGGTGCATGTGGAGTGCCTTTTTCCACATGCTAATAGAGTTGGTGACACAGCAAATATTGAACGGTAAGCATGTGCTACTACAGATACTAATTTTCTGGCTAAGCTTCATCATTTGGCCAGGCCTGGCTTCTAGGTCCTGTCTGGACCGCTCTGGGTGTCAGCCCTGCAGACTGTCAGATCTTGCCCCACCCCTGCCACCAGCCCAGCCCAGCCCCCCAAGCTCCCCTTTCAGTTGCTTACTTCTCTTCCTCAATGGCACATGGGTCCCAGGAGCAGATGGTGCCACAGGCTGAGCCAAAAGCACCTGCAGAGCAGTCTTTCTTTCTGGTTCTAGGCCTTGAGGACCACGGCACTGGATGAACAACCTGATGGTGATTTCTCCTAAGAACTCTCCATCTGAATGCATCCATCATGCATGCAGTAACAGCCTCCCTCTCCTGCTGCATCCCACCAGTGCCTTCCCCTTCTCCACAACCAAGTGCAGAGCTCAGCAGGCCTGTGCCTTTTCTAACTTTGTTTCAGGCAAGTGGGAGGCTGTCTTAATTCATGCCATCTCCTCAGTGGGTGTTGCCTTTGCTGTGACTCATGCCTGCTGCAGTGGGGAGCTGGAGAAATGTGGCTGTGACCGCAAGATCCAAGGAGTCAGTCCTGAAGGTGATGGAGGAGTCCAGAGGCAGACTGTGGGTGGCAGAGGACAAGGTCCATGGGACAGGATCACCAGGGGAAGAGAGGCAACATTTTGTTTCAGTCAGTCCTCAGCCCTTCTGGCACTCCTCCCAGGGTTTCTCACTCTTCATCGCATGGTTGCTTTCCCTCAGCAGGTTTCCAGTAGTCAGGCTGTTCTGATAACCTCTCTTATGGGATTGCCTTTTCTCTTTGTGGACAACCCTGAGAGGAGCCATTATGTCTCCTCCAGCCAAGCACTCATGAACCTGCACAATAATGAGGCGGGGAGGAAGGTAAAGGCAGGAACAAAGTGGGAAGCAAGCCCACATTCCAGAGAGAAAGGTGTAGGGGAAGGCTGCTCGCTGCTTGGCACTCTGTCTTCAGCCTCATTGGGCTTTTTGTGGTTTAAATTTATTTTCAATACAGAGTTGGAGGACACAGGCCCCAGAAACTTTTAAACCTTAGAAATAAAGCAGCTGTGAAAGAAAGCAAAGTGTCTACATGAACTCCTTCCTCACAAACTCTGTTTAGGGCCTGTGGGGCACGTGGCTTTGCTCCTGCTGGGGCTGGCAAGGTGTGGTGCCACGCTGGAGGCCTCATCCTCAGAATATCATCACCCAAACCATGTGTGCTGCAGTGAGTCAGAGCCACCAGGGAGCCATGCAGGAGCAGGTGGAGAGCCAACTCTGACTAGAGGGGTTGCTGTGGATGTGACAAAGCGGCAGAAGCAGAGAGAAAGGAGCAAATTAGGTTTATGGGCTCTTTATAAAATACAATTCAGCCTTGGTAATGCTACTGATTGGTGTAAGCCTGCAGGGTCGGGAAGGCTAAGGGTTGCTGGGGACTTCATGCAGGTGGCTCTAAATCCATAAACTGGGGCCAATGCCTTTCCCAGGCTCCTTCATCTGGAGAAAACCTTTTCAAGAGGAGTTTCAGTGGGCAGCAGGGTGAAATGTTGGATGCAGCTTCCCTCCTGATGTGCTGCTGTCATGGATGTGGAGTAGGTGCTCAAGTCATGAGATTTGGCCATGGACAGCTGACTGGCCAGCATGGAGCCTGGAAAGAGCTGTTTGGGTTCTCTGCGCTGCCACAATTCCATGCAGCCTGCTCTGGTGTCCCGCATCCCTTTTATATTGCCCACCACTGCACCTCATCCTTCAGTGAGGCTGAGGAACCTCTGGTGCCAGCGCCTTACTTCCTCCTTCCCCTCTTCCTCACTCAGAACGTGGTAGGTCTGGTTTGTGAAGCAGCCATGGCGAATCACCTGAAAGAAGAGCCTGAGTTAATAGAGTTGATACCACCGCACTTCCTAAGATATGAGATAGTCCTCTATCCAGCTCTGGGGTTCTGGGCTTTGTTACCAGTAGGAAGTTGGTGTATGGGGGAGATCCTTCTTTGTGAGAGGAAATAGAAGGACAACCTAATGGATGGAAGGCTTCCCATGGCTCCCTGTCTTGACACTCTGCACTCATGTATCAGTGCCTCTCCAAATCCCACTGCTCAGTGGGATGACAGCAGGCCCTCTGTGCTGTTGGCACCCCTTCCATACACACCCAATTTTGTCCTTTTGGAAGGAAAAGCACTGACAGGTGAAGTCCTGCAGGGACTCGGGTCTTCTGTGCAAGCATGGACCAGGCTGCCCAGTGAGGTTGTGGATGCTTCTCCCTGGAGATGTTCAAGGCCGGGCTTTGAGAACCCTGGTCTAGAAGGAGGTGTCCCTGCCTATAGTGAGGGGCTGGAACTAGATGATCTTAAAAGTCCCTTCCAATCTAAACCATTCTGTGATTCTATGCCCAGCCACTGAGGAGAAGGCAAAGGCTAAGTAAGGGATGGCAGAGGCTGCTTCTTACCCTCTGGTTGTAGAGGCTGTGTTGCAAGCACTGGTGGCTTTTGAAGGCGCAGTAAGTGGGGTGCTGAACTCCACTCGAGTCGCAGATCTGGGGAGACGGGAATGAAAGCCAGAGAAGAGAGAGGAGAAGGAGAGGTGGAGCACCCTCCCAGCACCCACCTTGCTTGGGACATCCCCCGCTCGGAAGGTTGCGTACTCTGCTTGCAGCCAGAGCATCACACGAGGGTCATCACAGCCCTGGGTGGCTATGAGGCTGCACCAGTACTCTGGTCGCAGACCTCTGTAAACCTGTGTGCCAAAATACTTCGAGGGCTCTGGGAAGCTGGTCTGCAAAGGGGTGGGATGAAAAGAGATGTGTATTTCTCCCTCCTTTACCATCACTGTGACCATCTCCCTCCTCGCAGGCCAGGAGGAAATGCAGCATGCTCAGTACCTTGTTGCCTGCAGCCCGGTGCTGGGTTGAGATCTGGGGGTTGATGTATGTGATGAAGCTGCCTGTCTTGCAGTGAACACGCCTCAGGTGGTAGATGTTCTGGCACTGCTCCACTTTCAGTGAGCAGAAAGCGCAGGCAGGACATAGGTTCATGTGCCGCCGTCCAAGGCTGTCACACACCTAGGGAGGTGTGATGGTGCGGTCAGGGGGAGAGGCTGGGGAGTCCTGGATCCCTGGTGTGGGTTTGCCTCACTGGCTCAGCTGGGTTGGCTTCTCCCAGGGTGGCACCTGTAATGGCAGTGCCTACAAGCACTGCAGTCAGTACTACAAGGAGCCCTGCCCACAGTGGGGGTCAAAGGTGGACATCAGCATCTTTACCGAATCTCCAAACCCAAGGACTTTTTCTTCCAACTCCTTCCATGCCTGGGTGACAACTGAGGAGACACAGACTCCCTCCAGCACTGCATAGCACAGGATCATCACTGCTTCCTTCCTCGTCAGGGCAAGAAGACTGGCAGAGAAATGAATGAAGGAGGTCAGGTCTCTTCCCTTGTCATGAGCTAAGATAAACCCTTAGGTAAAAACAGAAGGGGAGGAAAACCATTCCAAGAAGGCCTTGTCCAACCTGCACAAGTGTGCCAGCATGGTCTACCTGTGCCTGTGCCTGTTCAACATGGAGGGGGTCTTTCAGGAACATGGCAGAGGGACTGGAGGAGGAGCAGAGCTTCAGGGATTTTCCCACTATCACCAAAGCAGCTGCTGTGTAGTTTTATCTATCCAATGGCACAGCAAGATCTTGGTTAGAGTCTGCTGAGGGCTGATTATGGGGCAGTCCCACTGCGGTATGGAAAGTAGTATGTCTCTCTTCTGCTCGAGCCAACATTTTTGATGGAAAGAGGAATGAATTGGTAATAATGGTGGTGAATTAACTATTCATCCAAACTCATGCAGGAAGTCACAGGCAGAAAGCAGGATGGTAGGATAACAACAGGAAGAATATTTTACGTCTTAGGAACAGCAGAAATTGTAGGCTATTATGCAAGAATCATGTGAATTATCAACAACGATGCAGAAGACATAAAAACACTCATTAAATATTTCTTTCCTGGGAAGTGATAAACAGATAAACAGGCAAAAGCAGCAACTGATCATGCTAAAATGTTCTTGAAATCCATTCCTGTGCTAATGTGTATGGAGGAGTTTCCCTGAGACTGGCTGAGACCTCAGAGAAGAGATACATGGAGAAACTGGAGGAATGTCATTAAGATGAGATTTCCCAGCACCTGGAAAACATTCACAGAGAGAGAGAAGCTAAAGGAGCCAGATGTAGATGAGTGAAGGCCCTGTTGAGTGAGCACTCGGTCAGTCTGCACTTCTGCCTGCTCCTGAAATGAAGGGAACAGCTCAAGAGATGGCTTCTCCATGACCTGGAGATAAAGATAGCCCAAATTTCAGTTACGAATGGAGCTGTAGGTCAGAAGTAATTATCCAATGCCCCAACAGCTCACAGTGAGCAGCAGCAAGCGAGCATGTCAGGATCTCTGAAGTGCCTCTGAAGGCACTGCTTTCATTTAGATACTACAAGAGAACCTGGAAAATCTTGGTCACAAAAAATATCATGGATGTCTCCATGCTATTTTTTTTTTTTTTAAGATGTTATGGTCAGAATTGTTTTATCAGAGTGCTGCAGGTGGTGCTTAAGCTTGCATTGAGACAAGAGAAGGTGTTCCTTCAACACACGGTGTTGTGCTGCACTCTAGACAGGCTGCAAATAGGATTCTGGGGATACAGACACATGAACAAATTATAGTGGTGCCAACACACAGCACATCAACAACACCCACCGAAAAAATGAAGGCACTTAAAAACCTAGAAACTGATGTATTGCAAGACTGTGTATCTCTCACTCCAATACAGCATAGTACAACCAGCCTGGTTGGATGTTTGAGGAGGGAAGATCAGAGCTCAGAAGGAACCTGGTGGTCAGGTGAAGTCCCTGGTGACTGGAAAAAAGACAATGTCACATTCATCTTTAAGAAGGGTAGAAAGGATGACCCAGGGAACTACCAAGCTGTCAGCCTCATCTCTGTGCCAGGGAACATCGTGTAGCAAATCCTCCTGGAAGCTATGCTAAGGCATGTGGAAGAGAGGGAGGTGATATAGGATAACCAGCATGGCTTCACAAAGGGCAGGTTCTGCCTGACCAATCTTGTTGTTTTTTATTATGGCATAACTGCACCAGCGGACAAGGAAACAGCCACTGATGTCACCTACCTGGACTTCAGTGAGGCCTTTGACATGGTCCCTCATAACATCCTTCTCTCCAAATTGGAAATTGATGGGTGGACTGTTCTGTGGATGAGTAACTGATATGAAATCTTACCCAGTAGTGGTCAATGGCTCAACGTTTGGGTAGAGATTAGTGGTAGGTGGTAACTCTCAGGAGTCAGTACTGAGACCAATGCTCTTTAATACCTTCATCAATGACATTGACTGTGGGATCAAGTGCACCCACTGCAAGTCTGTAGATGATCCCAACTGTATGGTGCGATTGACACGGCCAACAGACAGAATGTCATCCAGAGAGACCAAGACAGACTTGAGAAGTGGGCCCAGGTGAACCTCATGAGGATCAATAAATCCAAGTGCAAGGTTTTGTGCCTGGGTTGTGGCAACCCCTGCTATCATTACAAGCTGGGGGATGTAATGATGAAGCAGAGTCTTTTCAGAAAGGACTTGGGGGTACTGGTGGATGGCAAGCTGGATATGAGTCAACCATGTGCCCTTATAGTCCAGAAAGCCAACCATATCCTGGGCTGCATCAAAATAAGTGTGGCCAGCAGATCGAGGGAGGTGATCCTGCCCCTCTGCTCTGTTCTGGTGAGATGTCACCTGAAGTACTGCATCCAGATGTGGAGTCCTCAGTACATGGACCTCTTGGAGCATGTCCAGAGGACAGACACAAAAATGATCCAATGGATGGAACACTTCTCCTATGAGGACAGGCTGAGAGAGTGGGGGCTGTTCAGCCTGGAGGAGGGATGGCTCTAGGGAGACCTGAGAGCGGCCTTTCTAAAGGGGGCTATGAGAAAGAAGGGGACAGGATCTTCAGAAGGGTCTGCTGTGATGGGACAAGGGGAAACTCTTTCAAACCAGGAGAGGAAAGATTTAGATTGAATATGAGGAAGGTGTTCGTAAGATAAGAGTAATGAGGCACTGGAACAGATTGCCCAGAGCTGTGGTGGAAGCTCCGTCTTTGGAGACATTTAAGGTCAGATTGATAGGGCACTGAACAACCTGTTTTAGGTTGCAGATGCCTCTGTTCATTGCAGGGGAGTTGGTCTAGGTGACCTTTAATGGTCCCTTCCAACTCAAAAGATTCCATGATTCTATGAGAAGAACACAAACTGAGGGCAGTGGTGACAGGTACCAATTCATACAAAGCTGGAAAGGATGAAAATGTGCCAGCACAAAGAGAAACAAAGTCTATTTACTATAGAGAGAGCAGTTCCAAACCTGTAAGATCCTTTATGTCGACTCCTACATCCCACGAGTCCATATAATCTTTTTTTTTCTTCCTTTGTCAACACTCACAGGAAAGCTTTTGAAATGTAAGCAGAAAGTCCCTCCGGTCTGTGCTGATCCCAGATGAGGATCCTGCCTGTGGCTGTTTAATACAGCCTGTTCAGCATTACACTGTAACTGAGCGCTGGGCTTCTTTAGGAGAGGAACCAGGGGCAGCCCCTGGGTGCACCTAGTACTACTCCTCTGTAGAGAAGTGCTCTTTGAGTGGGAATTACCTAACACTTAGAGTTTTTCTCTAGAGCAGTTGCTGCAGAGCAGCCCAAGAGCCAGATTTCAGTCTGCTGTGCTGATAAGCCCGTGACAGCTGAAGGCAGTCTCTGCCGGCACTCAGAGCCTGACTGCTCAGTTACAGCTGGATCTTAGGCTTTAAACACTGGCAAGCTCCCTGGGTCAGCTTGGTGGGACTCATACTCTTTGATTAATGACCCTGACATTATTCTTCAAAATTACCTGAAACAATTTACCCACACATATATCACTGTTGTTTTACTATTCGTTTGCTATTCTAGTGGCATGTTTTGATTTTATTGCTTCTTTATCGTACCAGCATGACCAAACCATTAATGTGAGAAAGACATTACTAGTCAGTAAAGATGATATGAATAGCTCTAGTGTTTCCACCACCAAGGTAGAAAAACAGCCTTGCTTGCTATACTTTAAAAAAAACCACACAAATCAACAAAAAAAGATAATAACATGAAGCCTAGAATGAGTTTGCTACTAAATGGTTTCAACAGCCTTTGCTTTTTCCTATATAGTAGTAGTGCAACAAGTGCTGCCCAAGCCAGATGCAGAGAACTAGAGGGAGAAGGGTAGTGAAAGAGAACTCAGCTCCTGCCTTCTTTAAAAAGAGTGCTTCCATAGGCAGCTCATAAGCAGCAATAAAGCATCTGCTGAATGTTGATGACCTACTTGTTCAGAACAGACTCAAAGTCAGGAGAGGGCAGAAGCCTGTGCTTCATGATAAACTTCACATTCATAGATTGTAGTCAGTACAGACTATCTACACAGATCAGAACGCCTCGCACTCCTGAGCACTACTCACTGACACTTTGCTGTTGACCACATATGCAGAAGCACAAAACTGTGCTTCTATAACTATAGCATCCTCTCACCCTTCCAGGAAATAGAGTCATGCCATCAGCCTGAGGTGAACAAGAAATTATGTTGTTCTTGCTTTCACATCTATTTTCATCTCTATCTCTGTTTTTCATCTCTTCTCTGAGGCTGGCTGGCCTCACGGTTGCAATCTGGGCTGGTTTACCAGCCCTGTTTTACCAGCACTAGGTGCACCTGGGCCACCGCTGGTTTACCTCCCAGAGACCACAGTTGGCACTGCAGTGATCAGAGATGTTCCCTGCTGCTAATCGTGGCAGCGCTGAGGCTCTTGGTCTGCTCACAGAGACGTTGCAGCAATGGTGAAGACCCAGCCCAGCCTAACAGCACTGCTGCCCGATCCCTGTGCTTTCCAACACACTGCCGAGCATGGAGAAGGCTGCTGGCAGGTGTGCAGAATATTCAAGGATCAGGAAACCTTGAAGACCTGTCATGGGAACACCATCCCAGCTTAGCACCTCTGCACCACAACGTCATAACTGCTGTCCTGGAAAACGTTTAACAGATACTTACAGGCGATGTCTCAAAGGGAATGTGAAAAAACACAATGGAGAAAATTCTGTCATCCGACATCAGTAATTCCTCTGTGACAAAAAGAGAAAGCTTTGGATAAAAGCCCATCTTGCTTTAGTGACTTGAGACATGGAGCAACACATCTCAGCCTACTTCACTTCTGGGGCATCTCTGTTGTTGACAACATCCACCTCTCCCTCAACGTAATGAGAAGGATTTGGGCCATTACTGTGCAGCTGCTGAACCTCTGATATCAGCGTGAGGCAAGCAGGAGAGAAGATAAGGAACAAACAACGGCCTTGTGACTTCTGACTTGCGGGGATTGCTGCAGGAAACCAAAACCACTATGGGAAAGCTAACGTTAACAGATTCAGAAAGAAAAAGAGATTTTATTTTACTTTTTCCGTTTAAAGCATATCTCAAGTAAGACATGGCATGGTTATAATGTGTTGAAGCCAAAAAGGGTTTGTTGACGTGTCTTGTTACCCAGAACAATAAATATCTTCCAGTCCATTTATAACAAAAGATGTTTAACAGCACATATTCGGAATAAATCTTTTTGAGTCAGTGAGTCTGAGAAATCTCTCTCAAATTCTTAGCATTCAGGCTGAGGGGATCTCCAGCCACCTGACATCACCTCAGAGTGCCAGGGATGTCTCAGCAGCCTACGCGTGCCGCAAGACCAAGGGCGCAAGTCAACTGGCAAGTAGTGGACACAGGAGTGCTCCCAGTGTCGCTGTAAGCATGGGGCATTACACTGCCTTGGTCCATGCGCCAGGAATCTGGCTGTGTCAACGAGACTTGGGATGCTGAATGGGATACAGGGGTCATACAGGACAAACACTGCAGCAGCAGGAAGCTCTGGGGAGAAGGACACGGCAATTCTTGTGTTGACATCCTGCAGTGTATCACGCTGTATTGCTGAGTGGTATGTACAGACCTGGTGCGTGTTGCTGTCCAAGAGGGATGATGAAATTTGCCACAGAAATGAGAGTTGCCAGGCTTTATCGTGTGAGCTACAGAGCTCTGCTTAGATTATTCCAGGATTGAAGCAGGGCATATAGGCAACTTTGTGGAGAATAAATGCAAGGAGGTAAGAAGCTCTTTAATCGTGGGACAGAAAGCACAATAAGGACCAAAAAAAGAAAGAAAGAAAAGAAAAGAAAATGGATATAATAAACTGCATCTTTTTTTCTTCATTATGAATCATTGCTAGCAGAAACAGTACATAAGTGTGCTTTGAGTTCTCAAGCTTGTTATTTTGCTGTCATTGCCATCTGTCCTTCAAGGTCACAGCCAGCCTCACTGAGTAGCACAGAGCAGCTGCCACAGGCAGGGCCGAGTGAGGAGGGATGGGAGTCCTGCAGGACACGAGCCTGCAGGGCAGACGTGCATCCTGGGTCCAACACCCAGGTCACAGATACACACACCCAGCGTTAAACCCAGTGCTGAGCAAGACTCTGCGTGCCAATCAGTCCTAGCCATCACTGCAGGAATGGAAATGCCTCAAAGCACGGTGCCCCTGTTTTAGGTCATGCTTTGAAGTCCCTTGGAGAGGAGGCAGGATGTGGCGAGCAGTAAAGCTGACAGGCGCAGCCTAGCTCGCCTTTTTATCTCGCTTGAGTTTAAGCTTTGCTTAGCATGATTGATGGCACTCGGCTGTCAGGTTGCAGACACAGTCAGCATTAGCGTCTTTGAGGAACTCTGCAACAGAATAACGAGTGTCATCTGCAATCACAGCGGTCCCTCTGTAATCCCAGTATAACTAAATCAGAGCAAGGCTCAATTTCAGAGGCAGGGAAAACAAACATATCTTCAGTGAAGCATAATTTCGCCTTAGACTACATACACCAGGAAATGTTCGCTGGGCAGTAAAAGCCTCCTGCAGTGTTAGGAAGGAGGATGACATAAGTTATACCCTTGTAAGAGAACTGTTATGGTTTTAAGAATTTGATGCAATTACATGGAGAAGTGGGATCTCAGGCTCAACTCTAGCAGCACGCGGTGTTTTCAGAAGGCACCGCGTGTGCAGTCATGCACAAACCGGTGCACTTACAGGAAAGTCACTGCCCCGAGACAAAGAGAAGCTGAAATGACGTATCTATGAAAATCACATCCTCTGTACCGAAGTATGAAAGGATCAAAAAGCAAATGTGAGGGTAAGAAAATGATGCTTTGCAGACCTTTTCTTTTTGGGCTCAGCAGCCCCACCTGCCTGAACAGTGACGTGGATGGATCCTGTCAGATCATGGCTAGCTCAGAGGAATGGAGAAGGATGCACGAAATGACTGCAACAAGCTGGACTGCCACAGGCCTGGTGTAGGCCTGGTGCGGGAGCAGCTTTGCTCTGCGAAGTGTTAAAACGCAGATGCTCTCAAAGCCAGAACTACAAACAACCTAGGGAGAGCAGCGCTCAAATCCAGGGTGCAAAGACATGCATGTGCTTGAGCAGCAGTATGGGTCCTGCCAAGGCAGGAGCAAGGCTCTGTGAGCCCTGGCCCTGGGCTGAGTGAAAACAGAGCAACTCTCAGAACTCTTCTCAAACCAGGCTGTATGAAGAAATACCTGCTTGATACTGCATGCAGGGCAGCAGAGGGAGACAGTGGTGCCTTCCAGAAACCCAAGGCACTGTGGGTGTGAGGAAGCACCTCCTGCAGGTCACCCAGTCTGCCAATAGCTGGGAGCTGGGAGGAGAGTGAGCATGGTGTGGGGATGCACACAAGGCAAAGCCCTTCCTGCACACGGCTCAGGCCCAGGCAAAATGCAATTTAGTCATGTCACCAGGACAGCAACAGAACACAGAACAGTAACAGAACGCTTGTTAGCAATGCTCGTTCTGTGCTCGGGCAAGGGAAGGGAGGTGTTCAAGGGCCTGCCCATGCATACACCTGCTCTGGATGGGGCTTGCTCCTGAGTGCTCACCGCCTGCTCAGGGCAGGGCCACTGGCCACGCTGCTACCAACACATGAGGAACAAGCTGCGTGCATGGTATGTGGCAATCAGCACTGCACAAGTGTGGAGCTGAGTCTGCCTCACCTGCCAGGGGGGGCCACGTCCTGCATCTTCTCCTTTGTTCCGCTGGTCATGCTCCCCAGTTCTGAAGTGGTGGCAGGGACCTCCGTGCCCGCCATGGCCTCCAGGGAGAGGGCCGCACTGATGAGCTGCCAGACGCCATGCTGTAGGCGGTGCTCCCAAGAGTTCTCTGCCCAGGCATGGGATCGTGAGGGGGCAGGGGTGAGTGGGACCGGCACAGCAGATGGTGGTACAGGTGGGCCCCTGTCCTGCAGGGTTCTGGGCACCACTGGCATGGCTGGTGGGATCTTCCGCAACAGTGGTTTCTGACTTGACAGTGCGTAGGAGTATTTCAGGAGCATGTCCACACTGGAGTGCAGGTGGAGGTCAGCAGGAGAAAGAGACGGCTTCTCTGGTATTGGGGAGAGAGCAGGACAGGAGGGTTGGGGTCAGAGCCACCACCAGCAGTTGTTCTCCAGCAGCATGGAGGGCACCCTTCTGAGGGCAGCCCGATAGCTGCCTCCCCTCTTAGCAGAGCTGCGACCATTCTGCACAGGTGCTTCCTGCTGGACTGGGACTGGGGACATTTTTGCCAGTCTCACAATCCTTCACAAAACCACAGCATGGCTGAGTCTGGCAGCGCCCCCTGGGTCCATCTGGCCCAACCCCTGCTCCAGCAGGGACCCCCACAGCAGGGTGCCCAGGCCCACGTTCAGGTGCCTTCTGGAGATCTCCAAGGAGGAGACCCCACCGCCTCTCTGGGCAACCCGTGCCAGCGCTCCATCACCTGCACAGCACAGAAGTGCTTCCTGGTGTTCAGAGGGAACATTCTGTGCTCTAGTTTGTGCCCACTGCCTCTTGCTCCTTCTCAGTCACAAGACCATTCTGCAGGCCAGGAAGAGGGAATTCCCTAGTCAGCATGCAGACGTGCCAGCACCTGCATGTCTACCAGTCCCACAGCACAGCATAGACCCAAACCTCACACCCAGTTTTTCTAGAGGAAAGAGCAGCTATGAGCAATCATCAGGCTATCAGAAGCACCCAGAGCCATTCAGTGCATCCGTACCTGCTCCTGTAGGAGAGCTTTCATCTTTTATCCAGAAGTCCACATCATAAGGTTGCTGCCCTGGATGAAGAAGGCCTTTTGGAAAAAAACTCGGACATGGGATTCGCTGAGTGGAAAAGAGAGAAATACGAGCTCTTTTCCCTTCCCTTCCCTTCCCTTCCCTTCCCTTCCCTTCCCTTCCCTTCCCTTCCCTTCCCTTCCCTTCCCTTCCCTTCCCTTCCCTTCCCTTCCCTTCCCTTCCCTTCCCTTCCCTTCCCTTCCCTTCCCTTCCCTCCCCTCCCCTCCCCTCCCCTCCCCTCCCCTCCCCTCCCCTCCCCTCCCCTCCCCTCCCCTCCCCTCCCCTCCCCTCCCCTCCCCTCCCCTCCCCTCCCCTCCCCTCCCCTCCCCTCCCCTTCCCTTCCCTTCCCTTCCCTTCCCTTCCCTTCCCTTCCCTTCCCTTCCCTTCCCTTCCCTTCCCTTCCCTTCCCTTCCCTTCCCTTCCCTTCCCTTCCCTTCCCTTCCCTTCCCTTCCCTTCCCTTCCCTTCCCTTCCCTTCCCTTCCCTTCCCTTCCCTTCCCTTCCCTTCCCTTCCCTTCCCTTCCCTTCCCTTCCCTTCCCCTCCCTTCCCTTCCCCTCCCTTCCCTTCCCCTCCCTTTCCCTCCCCTCCCCTTCCCTTCCCTCCCCTTTCATCCCCTTTCCTTCCCTCTCACCCCAGCAGTGATGCTTTTCCTAAATCTGGCCCCTTCCTTCTCCCAGGTGACACTTCTCCTTCATGGCCCCAGTCCCACTGCTCACCTTGACATAGAATTTGCGCTTGGAGCAGCGATACTGGGCAAACTGGCAGAAGGTCTGAAACCATGGTGCCTCAGGGAAGGCAGAGCAGACAGGTCCTAGGGATGGGTGAGAGAGAAGGGAGGTAGGGGCAGGCCGCAGGCTCAGCCAGAGCATGACTGGAGACCAGCATCTCTCAGAGAGATGCTTATTTTCAAAGCATGCTTGTGAAGAATGGTGAGTTAAAGCTGTCTGCCCCCAGGTGGAGATCACAGCTTGGTACTGCTATAACTCCTGACATTTGATGCCACGTGTTTCTTAAAGGTTTCTTAAAGGTTTCTTAAAGGCCTATGAGAGCCTTCTGCATTAAACCCTAGATCTAACTGAAAAGAGATGTTCATTTCATCAAGGGTAACCTGGGAGGAATACAGAATATACACTCCCCAGCAGTTCAGTTCACCCATCTGCCCTTATCTACATGGCATATTCCTTTTTACAGAAAACCAAACCTCCTGTTTGCAGGACACAGTAAGGATTCTTATTATTCACTAAGTCACAGAATGGTTTAGGTTAAAGAGGACACCTGGATGTCACCTGGTCCAACGCCCTGCTGAAGCAAGGCCACCTAGAGCACCATCCCTGAAGGATGAAAACAAAAAAGGCAAGTAGCAGTGTAGTGGGTTAAGAGATGACCAGACCAGATCTGGTATCACCAGGGAAGACAACCTCTACAGAACAAAAAACATAGGTCACTCTGAAAGTAATGCTCTCTATTTATTTCTATGGAAACTATAACAGATACAAAGAGCACAGTAACACTATTTGATACAGCAAATTCTCTTCTACAAAACACTGTTTTTCAACATTGTCACCACCATTAGCTAAGCATTTTCACCAGCAATGAACAAGAGCCTGCATGCCGTGTTTGAAAATATCTGTACCAGCAGAGATGACCCACTGTTCCACAGCTGCTACAACAGCACCAATTCTCAACTATATGTTGAGTGTGGTAGGACAGTCCAGCCAAGATTGGCAGTGTGTTTCATGATCTTCCAGCTGGTATAGGGGCCTGGCATTATTGTGTTGTAAGAGAAAAGCTGTCTTCTACTCTGACCTGACTCTGGAAGTTCAAACCCTCAGTTTAGTCAGCATTGTGATGTAGTGGTAGGAGTTGATGTTTTGTCTGAGTTCCAGAAAATACAGAAGGCTCACCCCTTTCCTATCTTAAAAGGCAATGCATGTCACTTCACCTACTGGGGGATATGTCTCAAACTTTTTCTTCAATAGAGAAATTGGATTTTCACTATGGATTGCTGTTTTGATTCCAGCTCATAGTGATGACATCCCATCTTATCACCATTAATCTTCAGTTTCATATGGTCCTGACAAACTTGCATCTGGTGTTCTTCTTGTTCCTGTATGAGTATCTATGGGATCCACTTGTCAAAAACTTTGTGATATTCCAACGTTGCCACCATCATTTCCAATGCATCAAAGCTGATATTCAGCTTCATACACAGTTGTGATCCACTGATTCACATGGATGAACTGATTGAGATGCTCTTCATTTCATGATGTGACAGCTGTGCATGAATGTCTGGATCACGGCTTGTCTTTCACATCACTGTCGCCTCCGCTGAAATGCACCACCCACTGCCTCACTGTGCTCACATCCACTGTTTGGTCTCCATAAACATTCGGCAAGCATTGGTGAATGTTAATGGGTGCAGTTTTTTCCACATGGAGGAATTCAGTGATATACCTCTGCTTCATCTTCACTCCCATGTCAGTCTCCATTTTGTCAGACTGCCCCTCTGCTGCCATCTGTTGCATGGCAACAAAATGTAATAGAATATTGGCATGGAGGTTCAGTCTCTACTGCCATACCAGCAATGTCCGTCCACCTCTGACATTGTGGGCCAAAATAATAAAATAGGAAGCATTACTTTCAGAGCAGTCCTTGTAAGTTGATGGTGATTCTAGCCATACCAGGGTTAGTGGGAAGTCCACAGCATCAACATGCTGTGGGCAAAGTCTGTGCCTGTGCACACCTGTACAGCAGCCTTGAAGAGCACTGCTGACCTTACTGGCTCACATCTGCAGCCCAAAACCCTGGGAAATTTTGGGAAGGAGGTTATGTTGTGCTCCATCTGCTCTGTGCATGCATGAGCAGAGCAATTCCACGATTGCCCATGTCTGCAGGAGAGCTTAGAGCTCTATGTGCTCACTGTTTTGGTCTGCGTCCTGCCTCCACACCTGCACCAAAGCTCTTCCAGCCATCCTGCCCACTCCTGCAGCATGCTGTGAGCCCACAGAGAGTGGAGGAGCTGCTCATGGGTCTCTTGGATCCTCTGGAGCTCAGAAGAACCCTTCGTGGTCCCAGCAAAGAGCAACAGCCTCAACTCAGCTACGTGTAAGCAGGTAGGGAAAATTTTAGAGAGAAAAGTGTTTTTGGGAACCCTCAGAAAACAACACAGTGACTGCAGGACTGGCCCCTGCAGGGGGGCCAGTGGATATAGGTTTTTTTTGAGCATTCATTGTGCAAAAACCAGAGCATCCTGTTTTGTCACGTTATTAGCTTAGAGTTGAATTTGGCTGTTAATTTTGGCAAAAGCAATGGGCAGACCCAAACGTGAAGATAGATAGTCAGAAATCAGGGAGGACAGACCTGTCGCACCATACAGAGGCAGATAGAGGCAAAATGCTGAATGAGTCAGTAGTCTTCAGAGGAAGTGAGGAAGGTGTAAGGTTCTACATGTAAAAAACATGCAGAAAACAACACAGGTGTTACCTGCAGCTGGGGCTGATTACTTGAGTAGTTGTGCTCTGCCATGCCATAAGCAGGAGGCCGTAGACCTGTCTAAATGGTACCTCTTCTCTTGTGCTTAGTGTACAGATTCGCCAGCAAAAATAGAATTTCAGCTGTTCATCAGGAACCCAGCCCAGAAAAACTCCTAACTTGATTGAAATGAGCCTGACATCTCCTGCCCTTTGCCTTTTCTCTGAATCTCTGACATTCCTGCCAAGAGCAGCCCTTTCAGCACTGTTAATTTAATCCATAAAATCTTTTACTTTGTTCCTGTGCTCATCCTGCCCATTTGCTTTCTGCAAACAGCTACAGCTTCTGCTGGATATCAGAAGGCCATCTCTTTGGACTTTTTGGCCAACTCCATGTGCAGGAGCTCCAAGCACTGGAGGGTTTCCAAGTAACGAGCAATTGTTTTACAATTACATCTTCACTGAAAGATGGAGCCAGCCAAGTTACTTTTACACCCATGTTAGGAAAACTTCCTCCTGACTCAGTTCATCCACGTAAAAGAACACTAGGAGGTTACATGTACATTTCATAGAATCACAGAATCATAGAATCATAGAATGGCCTGGGTTGAAAAGGACCATAATGATATTCTAGTTTCAATCCCCCTGCTATGTGCAGTGTCACCAACTATTAGACCACACTGCCCGGAGCCACAAGGGCTTAGGCTAGAAGGGACCTCAAAGTTCCATCCCTGCCACAGGGAAGGGCTGCCGCCCTGGGCCCTGCTGCCCAGGGCCCCATCCAACCTGGCCTTGAACATCTCCAGGGATGGGGCATCTGCAACCTCTCTGGACAGCCTGTGCCACTGCCTCACGTCCTCCTGAGTGAATAATTTCTTCCTAATATCCAGCCTAAATTTCCTCTCTTTTAGTTTAAAGCCATTCCCCCTTGTCCTATCACTATCTGTCCATGTAAAAAGCTGGCCTTCCTCCTGCTTGTAAGGTCCCTTCAAGTACTGGAAGGCCACAGTGTTGTCTCCCCAGAGCCTTCTCCAGGCTGGACAAATGCAGCTCCCTCAGCCTTTCTTCATAAGAGAGGTGCTCCATCCCTCTGATCACCTCCATGGCCCTGAACTTTCCTTGTTTAAAGCACAACATAACTGCTTTCCTGAGCACCATGTGTGAAGAAGCACGGTCGACACTCAATGCCAGGACTGCCCAAGTCCCTGCAGGTAGTGGCTAAGCTGCCCGTGTGGCTTCAGCAGCGGGTCCCTGCTGCGAGGGAAATGAGGGAGGCTTCAGAGTGAGACAGATGGGGACCAAAGATGTTGGTCAACAGACACCAACCCCTGCTGCCATCAGGGTACTGGGAAGTGAGAGGCCCAGAGCAGAGCAGCAGTGGGAATGTCTCCAACCACTACCATGGTGGCTTGGTGGTCCACAGTGCTGGGCACTGCCTGTAAGGAAACAAGCAGCAGCCCTGGCTGCACCTAGCTCCTCAGCGTCATGGGCTTCAGGTGCTAGCAAGTGAGGCGGAAAGCCCAGGACCTCTCCCTGGGTCTGTTGGTGCAGGATGGGAACCATTCCCCTGGCACAGCTGCAGAAACAAGCAAGAAATAGTTGCCCTCAAGCTGCAGTCCAAATAAGCACGGACGTTTGGATAATCATTCATTTCATTGACGTTCATAGCTAAATATAAAGACATATTTTTTATGAGAAAATTGCTCCTATTTTTTTTTTCTCAGAAGAAAAATACAACAGAAGTAGTCCCAAGTTTTTCAGCTGCAGAGATATAATTATGCCACTTAAATTCTCTGATGCAGGGGTGCAGGGAAAGTATGATTGCAGAGATTTAAAGGGTGCTGTTGCTATGGCACTTTCTGAACTGGGATGTTTCTTGGCTACAGAAATGTTAAACACTTTAAAAAGCAGCTTATCAGCTCAAGGTTTCTTAAAGGCCTATGAGAGCCTTCCGCATTAAACCCTAGATCTAGCTGGAAAGAGCTGTTCATTTCATCAAGGGTAACCTGGGAGGAATACAGAGACACTGCAGAAGCATCCGAGGATGAAGTTAGGAAAGCTAAAGCCTAGATGTAACTGAATCAGGCCAGAGATGCCAAGGACAATGAGAAGGGCTTCTATAAATACATAGGTAACAAAAAAAGACCAGGGATAATGTGGGCCCATTCCTGAAGGAGACCGGGGACCTAGTTATGCAGGACATAGAAAGGTCTGAGGTACTGGATACCTTCCTTGCTCCAGTCTTTACTAGCAAGAATAGCCTTCAGGAATCCCTGGTCCCAGAAAACAAAGGAAAAACTGAGGCTGTATTCGTGGTGGAAGACGATCGGATCAGGGAATACTGAAGTGAACTGGATCCAGGGATCTCAATGGGATGAACTCTCAAGATGGCAGATGTTATTGTGAGTGTACTTTTGATAATTTTTGATCAATCGTGAAGACTAGGAGAAGTGCCCAAAGACTAGAGGAAAAGTAAATGACGCTGCCGTCCTCAAGAACAGTGCGAACCTTGGGAACTAGAGGCTCAACTTGGTCCCTGGGAAAGTGCTGGAGCTGCAATCCTGAAAACCATTTCCAGACATGTGAACAACCAGAAAATCATCAGGAGCCATGCTAGACCAACAAGATAAGGTTCTATAATGAAATAACTGCCCTGGTAGATGAGGGGAGAGTGGTGGATATTGTCTACCTGCACTTCATTTAGGCCTTTGAGGCTATCCCCTAAGATCCTCATAGAGAAGTAGTTGATGCGTGGACTGGATTGGCAGACAGTGAAGTGGGTTGAAAGCTGACTGACTGGCCGAGTCCAGAGGGCAGTCGTCAGCAGTGAAAAGCCTAGTTGGAGGCCAGTAACTAGTGGTGTACTACAGAGGCCAATATTTCATCCAGTCCTATTCAACACCTTCATTAATGATCTAGATGAGTGCGACAATGGGCCACAAAGATGATTGAGAGACTGGAGTACTTCTCCTACCAGGAAAGGTTGAGAGAGCTGAGACTGTTCTGCCTGGAGAAGAGAAAGCTCAGGTGGATCTCATTAGTGTCCATAAATACCTGATGGGAGGCTGCGTAGAGGTCAGATTAAGGCTCTTTTCAGTGGTGCCCAGTGCCAGGACAAGAGACAATGGGCACATTCTGGAGCACAGGAGGTTCCAGCAGGCAACACTTCTTTACTGTGGGTGGCAGAGCAGATCTTTCAGATCTACCTGGACTTCATTTAGACCTTCATTTAGGCAGAAGCTGCCTGAATATGGTCCTGGGCACCCTTGCTGTAGGTGTCCCTGCTAGAGGAGGGGTTGGACCACGTGTACCCAGAGGACTCTGCCAACCTCAACCATTCTGTGATTCTGTGAAGAGGAGATGGAGAGGTGATATAATAGCAGCCCACAGTGACTTGCAGGAGAGTGAAAGAACAAGAAAGAAAAACTCTTCTTGGTGGTGCCAAATGAAACAAGGAAGAAAAATCTGCAAATTCCCGCCAGAGAGGTTCATATTGGATAGTTTTTTTCAAGAAAAGCGGCACAACACTGGAAGCTCCCAGAGAGGCAATCACACCACCTGTGGAGGCTTCCATAACTTGTCTGCCCAAAGCCAGGGTGATCTAGTGCTGAGATTGTACTGCCCTGAGTCTGACTTTGGACTACAGACCCCAAATAGGCCCATCCCACCACCATTCCCGCTGTCTGGAGGCATTTTGACAGCTACTGCTTCTGGAGGTGAGGTGATCTCAGCAGCACTCCAAGGTATTCACAGTGTCCTACCTTCAGGGACACGGCCATGGTTCTCCTGCTCGTCGAGCCGCAGGACTGCAGGGCTGAGGCAGCCAAAGGTCTGTCGTAGGTGGCAGGATGCGTGGGCCTTCCAGATTGGCCACAGGCTGGAGAAGAAGAGCTGGTACTCACCATCGGACAGGGGGCTGCCCACAGGAGGCACTGGTGGCGCAGCAGAGGTTGCCAGCAACATCAGCAGTCCTGGGGAGACAGCAGGATGTACTTCGTCTCTTTTGACTGTGGCTGGGGCCCCCCTTCTCCCCTACATCCCCTGTGCCACCTTCCACTCCACATCCTATCTTAGAGCCTCCAGATCCCCTCCTGGTTGAACAGGACTGAGGGCTGGAACAGAAAGCAGGCTCAACACGGTGGTCTTGTGAGAGGCATGTGGCTGGAGGCATGTGGGATGAGGGGACAGTAGCAAGGACTTCTAACACCCACCCCTCAGCCTAGGCACGATGCCCCAAGGCCCTGCTCTGGCCCCTGGGAGGCTGGGCAGCAGCCTAGGGAGTCACTCACCCAACAGGGAGGGCAACCTCAACATTTCTACCCCTTGCCCCAGCACTCCTGTCCTGCTGGGCCTTCTGCTTGGTGGCCATGGCAGCAGCGGAATGAGAAGGGGATGGCATCACAGCTGGGGCCTGGAGGGGCACGAGCCTTGCTGGTACCAGTAAGGTAGGAAGGGCTGGTAGGAAGGGCTGGCTTACAGGGACATGAGTTACAAAGGGCTGGTGAGGAGACGTGTACAGAAGTCCCGCTGGTACTAGTGAAGTGGGAAGGGCTGGTGGGCACTGAGGTGACCAGTGTAGGAGACCCGAGGCACAGGCTCATGATGTGGGGGTGTGAAGGGGCTCTGGCATGGCCATACCACAAGGGATGAAGGAGCTGATGCAGAGAGCAGATAGCTGGGGACAAGGGGGCACGGCAGTAGCAAGGAGCAGGAGCCAAGTGTGTCCCTTATAACTTTAAAGCATGTTGTGCTCTTCTGTGGAAGAAAGGATATAAAACTGATTCCTTTTCTACCTGCAGAGACTGAAGCCCACCTCATGCCTCCACAGGGAGTGTCCTAGCAGCAGCTTGCTTCAGGAATCATTAGGAAATCGGTGTTACCTTTCCTGTACAACTATGCCACTTTCTGGAGGCTCCGAGTCAATGGAGCATCCTCCAGAGGGAGTGCCCCAGGCAGCAGGGAACAGAGCTGTGCTCTGGGCATCAACACTTCCCTGGAAAAAGGAGAGATTGTGTCTGTGGAGATGGCAGAGCAGCACTGGTACAGCCTGTGAGCATGGAGAGGCCCAGGGGCACTCAGCTACCAAGGCTGAAGCCCAGGGAGCAGACCCATGAGCACACTGCATGGTTGATGGCCAGCAGTGCTTGGGAGAGCCTCCTCTGTCTGGATGCCTTCTGATGTGACAGAGAATGACCACAATCATTATGGCCAAGGAACTATCAGTGTGGCTGCAAAGCAAGGTCTGGCACGGCTGCACCGGAAACTGCATCCATAAGCAAAAAACAGGGCAGCACAGCAGCTTTCAGTACCCACTGCAGCACCACACAGCCTAATCTGATCTGAGAGCTGCAGGCAAAACAGTATTGGACAGCCCAAACAGCAGGAAGCCCCAGAAGAAGTGGTTTCCAATGCAGATCGCAGGAGATGCAAGCAGCTCTGCTTTGTGCAGCAGCTGCAGAGAGAATTGCAGATATGCTGGCTGCCCTTGCAGGGCACCAGCTGCCAGTGAACAAAGTGGCCACGCAAGCTGCCAGGAAAGATCAGACTGCTGCAGCCAGGCACTACAAAGGCATCTGGCAGCAGCACAGAGCTCTGTGACTCCCTGCAGGAGACAAGCTACAGTTTGCTCCAAGAGGTCCTGTTGACAGACAACACTTCCAAGAAGCTTGAAGGCCAACCGTTTAACAACAGCACTGAGTTTTACGATGCTTTTGTGGCATCTTTCAAACACAGCGAGCAGGAGACATGTTCTAGCTGTTTCTTGCCACTCCCATTAAAACAGGCAACAAAGCTCGAGCTTTTTCCATTTCTTCTTTTTTCCATTGCAGAGTTTGAGATGCATTTTAGACATCTCTAGGGCCTCCAGCTCCCCAGACTCATGAATCACCTCTGTTCCGCAGTGACAGCAGAGCCCAGGCTGGGTTCTGCCATCAGTGAGCATCTCCCTGGGGGAACATAATGCTGACCTCAGTGGCTGGTAGAAATTCATGACTGATGAAAGCACACCAATTTGGCACGTCACACAGGGTTATCACGAGAGCTCCTGTTTGGACCTCCTGTTTATGGCATATAGAAGAAGGAAACAAGAATGAGTGGGCCAGAGTCCCTGAATGTACACTGAGAACTCAAACGTGAGGAATACGATGAAGGAGCTGACAAAGGAATCATCCTTGGTTGACATTCTAATAGCAGATCCTAGGGAGAGCTACTGTGTATTTAGAAAGACTATGTTTAGTGACGTGAGGACATGTTGGCTGCTTTGTGCTTCCCACGTACCTAAAGGCTTTCCGAGGCTGAGTCCATCCTACCTCTGTGAGCTACCCTGGGTTCGGTTCAGCTTGTCAGAAATCCTTCAGGGAACTCTTATAGTCCACAAGTGCACAGAACAGCATTGTGCAGTGTGCAGCAGGCGGGGAGATGGTGAGTGCAGGGCAAGGTGTCTGGCTATGATTGCGCCAGCTGGCTCTGTGACACTTATGTTGTATATTTCTGCAAATACTATTTCATCTTCAGGGCAGGGATGAGGACAGGATAAACATTTTGAACGGGAGCCATCAATAGAGCGAGCTGCGGGGGCTGCTGCCTGCTGTGGGGTCAGCAATTGCAGCCGTCTGCGAGGTACAGCACGAGAGTGAGGTTAATTCCAGCATTTCCTGATATCTGAGGGCTGTCTTGGCACCAGTAAGGTTGCACCACTGATGCCACACTACAAGCTCTATCATTCACGCCCTGGAGCAGATTTGCAGCCTTGTTTTCAGAAGACAGCGTTTCCTGCGGATATGTTCCTGCACTTGTCTGAGCGGAGCGGGCTGTAACCCCCAGGACTACAGCACAACCCGCAGCAAGTACTGCCAATAGCACCGCTGCTGCTGGGAGGGGATCTGTGTTTTTCATGTCACTGTCTGATTGCTGTATCCTCAGACACCACTGACAGAAGCAATGGCTGAAAGCCCAGGAGCATAGCTCACAGGCTCTTCCTCCTCTGCTACCAGAGAATGGTGCCCTTTCCTTGATCAGGCTGATGGGAAACATCACAGGATGGAGGTGAGCGCACAGCAATGTGCTGGACACGATGTGCTGATGGAGCCTGAACGACCTCCGCCATGCTGTGGTGGATCTGCGAGGTGCTGCCGGCCTGGCACCGAGCTGGGCCCCGGCTCTGCTGGGCAAAGGACCCGCGGGCAAAGGGGAGCGCAGAGCCAAGTCAGAAGTGGGGAAGGGATATAGCCTTTACATTGAGATTAGCACTCGTTTTAACTTGGTGGATGCATTAATCTATTCACACTCACACGAGCACTGTACAGTAATCATGTGCATTAACTCCAATACCTAATTTACATTTTATTTTGTTAGGAAACAATGAAGTATTTTTTTTACCCCTCACTTAGAAAATGGAATATTTAATTGATTGCAAAAACAGCATTTAAAAACGGTTTCTTGAACTAATAATACAACCTAAAATGAGGTGGGTTCTTAAAAGCATGCTTGAATGAACTGCTCTGGCCTTTTGGGCAGGCTGGCTTAGGGCAGAACAGCCTGAGCACTCCAGCCCGGTGCGAGCAGGGGGCTGGGCAACAGAGCTCCGGAGGTCCCTCCCCACCTAAATCACACTGAGGCAACTGAATAGCGTCATGCAGGCTTTCAGAGCACGGAAATCTCACGGTCTCACACTTTTTCTGAGTGCTTGTCATCGATGTGTAAAAACTAATTCCAGCCTTTTCTCCTCCCGGCCTTGTTTTCTGCTTTGAACGAGTTATCCCTTCAATGGCAGTGACCCAATCCACTGAAATTAAATTGTACAGAAACTAAATTGGGCAGAAAGCAAATCTGCAAAAACAGACTGAAGTGGACAACTCACAGAATATTTTCAAACTAGGCTGAAGGAGCCTCGGTGTTTGTCACACGTTTGCCTGTCCTTAAGACACAGGCAAAAATGTCTTTTTTAAACTAACGTTTATTCTTTTTAATGCATTCAGAGGAATAAACATAAATTAGCATATATTAATCAAGATGCTCGGCTATTTTTGTAAATGAAATGCATTTTATTTGATAAAACGTGTACATCTGCTACTGCAACTACTAGGCAACAGAATTGGAGGTACTTCCTTCGGTTGTATTTGGAAAGAAAGGCAGGACGCTGTTTTCTGCCTTGGTTTTGTTAAGTCTTTAACTCTGTTAATGCATCACTCAAGAAAAGTGAAGCACTGCAGGTCAGTTTGAAGGAGGATATCACCTTTCCATTGGAAATCCACCACGAGAGAGGAAAGAAGCTCAAATCACCCAGCCAGAAGGAGCGTGTATGGTCACTGCTTATCAATGGACTTGGAAGTCAACCCTACAGGTCCCTTCCAGCCGGGGGCTCTGTCCTTCCCGTACATAGCAGGTCCACATGTAGCCATAGAGCCACTTAGAAAATTGTCTTGCGGAGATATCAGAGCCCTTTGATTTCTCAGCAGTGCAAGCGATCTGGGAGACTTTGGGCCTGGACTTGTGCAGGAAAAATCCATCTAATTAACGGTGTTGTTAACCTCAGAAACGCAAGATCCAGTTTCTGCTTGGGCATAAAAGTAAAAACCTTTGCACACATTTTATGCAAGCAAAGCCTTCTGCAAGATCCTTAGCCAGAAATCTGAACTATCACTGACAAGACTGAGGTCTTATTTAAAGCACTGCAGAAATGAGATTGGTGCAGAGTATCGGGAGTTAATAAGGAAGTAGTCTGAATCAGACAGTCATGAATAATCATAGCCAGATCCAGTACCCTGGAACATTAGGACACGACAGAATGCAACAAGGCCTGTTTGGCACCAGGCTTGCACGAAGGCATCCTCCTACTTCACATCAGAATTCTGTGCTTCAGTGTTTGCTGGTCCTTTGTGACCATCCCCAGCACTTCTGAAGGCATCAAGTTCAACACCAGATCAATGTGGTCCCTTTTAGTGTTGCCCAGTGCCAAGACACGAGGCAATGCACACACACGGGGACACAGGAGGTTCCCTCTGAACACCTGGAAGCACTTCTGTGCTGTGCAGATGATGGAGCGCTGGCACGGGTTGCCCAGAGAGGCGGTGGGGTCTCCTCCTTGGAGATCTCCAGAAGTCACCTGAACGTGGGCCTGGGCACCCTGCTGTGGGGGTCCCTGCTGGAGCAGGGGTTGGGCCAGATGGACACAGAGGGCACTGCCAGCCTCAGCCATGCTGTAACCCTGACATGGCATTAAAGCATATGACTGCCTCTGACATTTTGCAATTCACCCCAGTGCCTAATCCTTCTTGTGCCATTGCTACAAGGTAGGTATCTCCCTATCAGAGATCTGCCTTGACTTCATAAGATCAGTGCATCTCCACTGAAGCAAGCTTTTAGCCATACACTTGCAGCATTCCCAGAAGGCACACAGCCCCATGCAGCACTTTCTGCTGGAGACACTCTTTGCTCTTTCTTAGATCTGACCCAAACAACTCTTCTAACTAGTTGAATTACCTCCACACTCTTTCTTTGGAGCTACCCATCCACTTGATAAGGAAAGAAATCCAGCCCAAGCTATCCAGAGAAGCAGGAGGCTTTTCTTGGAGTCAAAGGGACTCATACTGTCCCTTTGAGGAGAGTGCTGCAGCCCTTCTTGCTTCTTTAGAGCAGCCAGAGACTACATGTTGCTATTTGCTTTGTCAGCTCTTCCTGGTTCACACGGCAGGGAGAAAGTACACCCGTGGCCATTTATACAGGACAGCTGCTCAGAGACTGCTGAACCTGCCAGGTGTGCTTAGTGCAGGGCCTCGGTTCCAAGTTCACTTGGAAGTTTGGGTTATCACCTTAGGCAACCCACCAGCACGCAGCTGGGACGTGAGCAATGTGCCTTGCCCTGCTCCAGCAGAAACGAAACATCAGTGATCCCACTGCCACTTTGCACGATGACTCACTGCGGCTGTGTTGCTGTGCTCAGTCACCTCAGCAGCCCGCACGCTTTCAGCAAAGCCTCACTGAGGTGAGAGCACGACGAGATACCCTTCATGTCCCCTTCTGCAACTTGGAGAAAGCATCACTCATTTCTCTGCAGATGCTGGAGGGGAGCAATCCCATCGCCATCTGCAACTACCACCTCCTGATAGGGTGCATCTGCAATGAGAAACATCCTGGGAGAAGCTGGTCTTACTTTCAGCCATTAGAAGCAAGCTCTCTCTCAGGTAAATATATTTTTCTTCTCTGCCGTCAGCTTGAGATCTCCTGGCTGATTTGGTCAGCGTTTGAATCAAGCCCTAAGCCCATCAGCAGCATCACCTTTTTCTTGGAACCATACAGCAGCCACTTCCTATGTAGCTCGCCCCGCTGCAGCGCCGTGCTGCCTGCACACCTCACCTGCCTGAGGACCGGCAGCAGCCCGGCTCTGTAGGGGAAATGGAAACAGGCGACCTCCAGGAGTCCCTTCTAATCAGTGTTCCCAACTCTCAGATACGTATATTTATGCAGTCGTTTTCTCATAAGAATTCACCCCCAGTAATTTCAGTGAACACCACCAAAGTCTGCACTCGCTCTGCTGCCTGGGAATGATGCCCACTGTTAAGGAAATGGCATCGCGAGAAGATAAACAGGCCGTTTGTGTGCACGGCCAATTTGTATTAGTAAATGCGCTTAGAGAAGCCGGCACAAGTCCTACGTCTTGTAGTGCCGCGTGGCTCCAGCTACTGAATCTCAGGTTTGACTTTAGCCATTAACTACGTCATTGCCAATTGCTCCAGGAGGCAATTTCTCCAGCTCCATTTGAGAAGGTGGTTATGTTGTGCTGACTGCTATTGCAATGAATCTGCCAACTACCCAGCTCTATTTAGAGGAGTTTGTGATGACTCTAACACAGTTTCTCCCCTTCTTAAGCACAATAATCAAAATTTTGGATGAAGTAGACTTTTCGGACGCTTACCTGAGTGATCATTCCCACAACAGGTAACTATTAAAAAGACCTTTCCAAAAAATCACATCAGGTCATTTGTGGCAGATTCTCTTTTTGCTACCTCTGGTCAAAACGTTTTTATTCACCTGCCATTCTCCTTTGTTTTAAAGAGAAGTTGTAAGTTCTGCCCCTGTTTCAAGCCTGGGCTGGTAACAGCCAGCTGACTGGTGGCAGTCCTTTTGACACCCCAGAAGTCCAGCACGGAGCTGCTGCTTTTCCAGCATTTCAAACCAGTCAGGTTTTGGAACCCAGGCACCCGGGGCAGCTTTCACGGGGCTACGAATGCTATTTACTGAAGATTACCGATTCGCATTGTTCTCCCCAATGGACGCCGCTTAAAATCCTCCTTACTGTTTGCCTGGGAAATATATCATTCCGATATGACACCAGCACCAACTCATAATAAATATTTTCAGAACACTTCCCCCTCCTCTCATTACAAACAATTCTGCTATCTGCAGTTGGTAATGGACGTGTGCCATGTTCAATTACACCAGAAACAAAAGACATTCTAAAAAGAGCTGCTTGTGTTGCCAGCCCTGTCACTTGCAGGCTTTGTTTCCAATGGCTTCAATTTTGTACTTGGTCATTTCTAGCTTCTATGGATTCTATTATTTTCTCCCTTTCGGTGATTAAATTTTGCAGAGTTACTGCTTTCATTCCTTCTCCTTCAATGCTAGTTCTTAACGTCTTTTCGTTGTGATCTGTCATTGTAAGCCATTTAAAAATTCTTGGTTTTCACACATATTTCTGTCTAAATTCCCACTTTAAATACCTCTCTAAGTACACGCTTCCCAGAGAGCTTCCAGCTAATGCTGGTCATCACAACCCAGAGGCCTATCTCACCAAAAGCTATTGCATCCTTCGTCATTCTTGCACTTGGCCCAGATGCAGTTTTCAACTACAGATCGTATCCTGCCTTTGCTCTGTTAGTTCAGCACTCATTTGGTCAGCGGACAATGGAAGAGCCGCTGATGCCATCTATCAGGACTTTGGTGAGACCTTTGACACGGTCCCCCATAACATCCCTCTCTTCAAATAGTAAAGTTATGGATTTGATGGATGGACTGTTCAATGGATGAGTAACCGGTTACGAGATCGTACCCAGTAGCAGTCAACAGTTTAATGTCCCCATGGATATCAGTGACAAGCAGTACTCCTCAGGGGTCAGTAACTGGGAGCAACGCTCTTTAACATCTTCACCACCGACACTGACAATGGGATTGCATGCACCCACTGCCAGTTTGTAGACAACACCAGGTTGTGTGGTACAGACAACACACCCAAGGGATAGGATGTCATTCACAGAGACCTAGACAGGCTCGAGGAATAGGCCCAGGTGAATACCATGAGGTTCAATACATCCAAGTGTGGGCTCTTGCACCTGGGTTGTAGCAACTCCTGCTATCAAGACAAGCTGGGGGATGTAAGGATGGAGCACAGCCCTGTCAGAAAGAACTTGGGGGTACTGATGGATGGCAGCTGGACACAAGCCAGCCATGTGCCCTTGCAGCCCAGAAAGCCAACTGTATCCTGGGCTGTACCAAAAGAAGTGTGGCCAGCAGGGCAAGGGAGGTGATCCTGCCCCTCTGCTCTAAGCTGGTGAGACCTCACCTGGAGTACCGCATCCAGATGTGGAGTCCTCGGTACAGGAGAGATGTGGACCTGTTGGAGCACATCCAGATGAGGGCCACAGAAATTATCCAAGGGATGGAATGCCTCCCCTACAAAGACAGGCTGAGAGAGCTGGGGCTGTTCAACCTGCAGAAGAGATGCCTATGGGGTAAACTGATAGCAGCTTTTCAATATTTGAAGAAGGACTATAAGAAGGATAGGACGGACTCTTTAGCAGGGTCTGCTGTGACAGAACAAGGATAAGTGGTTTCAAACTAGAAGAGGGGAGACTGGAAGTAGGAAAGAAATTATGTACAATAAGGGTAGTAATAATGCACTGGAACAAGATGTCCAGGGAGGTGGTGGAAACTCTGTCCTTGGAAACATCCAAGGTCAGGCTAGATCAGGCTTTGAGCAACCTCATCTAGCTGTAGATGTCCCTGTTAATTGCAGGAGGGTTGGACTAGATGACCTTTTAATGGTTCGTTCCAACTCAAAAGATTCTGATTCTAGGAAGTGATAAAACTGATAAAGGCCAGCTTCAGTAAGGAACACCTCCTCACCTACCAACATTACAACAATACTTTATTAACAGTACCTGGAGTTTCTGGCAACAAAGTGGTCCAAGGTGAAGGTGACTCACTGGGGAACAAATTAACAGGATATCTAAAAAGCCTGTCCACATTCTTGGATGCAAAAGCTTTGTCCTGATGACTTATATTCTTAGTTGTACTGCCTGACAGCCATAGTGAGGGCTGGTCATCTATATTCTTCCTCGCCCATTTAAGAGAGGACTACTGATGAAAAAACAATCCAACAAAAATGAGAATAGGCATCTTTTCATTTGTGGGGATATGACTAAAGAGGCAGATGTTTTCCACAGACACTGAAAAGCTTAGAAATTCTTTCACAAGTGTATTAGTTGTATTTTAAAGGATGACCTTGGCAGAATGTTCAGGATTATTACATGAAAAAAGCTGTGCTGCACTGATCAGTGGAAAATCTGAGCGGAGAAAGAACTAAGAAAGAGACCAATTACTCATTTTGGAGGTGACATCAAGACAAACCAAGCATTTGTTTGAATGAATTTTATTTAATTCTATAGTATACAAGTGGGATTTGGATCCCCGAGCTTTCCACCATCAACATAATGGAGAAGCCCCACTGTACTAAAGGGAGGGAGAATTCTGGAGCCAGAAGACAGGCTAGATCAAACCGTTTCTCACCACACGGCCAGAAATTCTTCTTCCTTCATACAATGTGCTTCCCAGGCCAGCAGGTTTACCCCAGGAGTAAGACAGAAAGCTACCTCTAAACACTCCTTCTTCCTCCTTGCCCCAACAAAAGAGGCTGCTCAATGCCAGACAAAGTAGTGGAATGATTAAAGATAGGGAGTTCATTAAGTTTTCAGTCTCTCAACCAAGCTACTAGATTAAGCAGTGGCCTGGTTACTCCCTCTCTCCTGAAAAAGATCCAGGAAAATAGAAGACCTAAAATGCTGAAGACTTACCTCCTTCCCCCATCCCATAGCCTTGTTCTCTCAGCAGAGAGTAGGCAATGAACTCTGAGGAGGCTGAAGGAAAGCCAAGGAAAATCAGGGGCTACCTGAATCCCTGGGAATCTGGTGGCTACCCTGGTGCCCTCATTCACTCCCTTTGAGGTTCAGAGACCTGTTTGGAATAGTACACAGAGAGGGCCTCCCTTAGGGATTTGGAAGCAGCCAGGGATACAGAACACACTGGAACTGCCGTGAGGGTACACACCATTCCAGGGATGGCCCAAACCACAAACAGGGCAAGACTTCCCCTAGCCAAGGTCCCAAGGGCTGGGGGAGCTGTGACGAGGCCCTGGCAGGGGAAAGACAGCTCCTGCAGCAGTATTCAAGGCTCATGGGATTTTACTTCTTCTTCCTCTCCTGGGAACAGCGAGGGCAGAACCTGGTAGAAAGGAAAGTAAAAAGCCAGCATTTATGATCTAATATGAACCCCGAATTTACAGTTTCAAAGGGTCTTTTCCAAGATACCAAAGCCTTAATTCAAATTTTCCTTCTGAAAAAGTCTTATTTTCTCTTTTTTTCTCTTCTGTCACCCACCACCTCCTCTTTCCACAGACCAATGTGCCCTCCAGTACATTTGTTTTAATCACTCACTCACCATTTTCCTCTTGGTTTTGTTGTCAGACCCACACAGGCAAAATGAAACCATTCGATGGAGCACTGTTGAGGTGGAGAGCACTCAGTTAAAAAGCAGTTCTCCCTCGAAATCATTGTTTCTGGTCTGCTGAAACTTCCCAACATTTAATCACAAATTCTGAAATCACTACTAGCAATCCTAACAGGATCTGTCAGGAAACAGAGTCTCATATCCAACCTATACATTGTTAGTAAGCAGAATTCTCCCTTGCTGAGTATGGGGCCAAGAAAACATCTGTTGTATTAGGGAAAACCCCCAAGAAAGCTGCACTTAAATGGCCAGTCCACTGCTCTTCCCAGCTGAGATGAGCCCTGCTACTGTCACTGCTTCTACATCAGGCCCCACTCAAGCAGCACAAGACTTTCTGTAGGACACTCTCCACTCCCATCTCCCCACTTCCGTCAAGTACAGGCTCTTACATCTGGGTTGTCACAGCCAATCATCTCCCCATAGGAAACCTGGTGGCAAAGGCAGTAAGTAGGCTCATTGGGGTCCACAGGCATATCCAATACATCTGAAGGGTGCACATTTCCAAATGTGACTGAAGGCATCCCATATTCTGTGCTACTGCAGGAAAGAGAAATAAATCAGGTCAGTAAATCAACTAGCGCTGGTTCCCTTCATGTCTCCCATTACAATGCCCCTGCTTGCCAGAGACAGCCACTCCTCTTTTTTAAGCACATACATCCACATCCCCTGGAGTGATCTGTCCTCCCCTTCATGCCACACTCCCTTGAAAAACCTAAAATGTCTCCTTCCTTTCTTTCCAAGGAGAAACACACAGGATCTGCTCTGGGTGGGGATCAAATTCTTCATAGGGAAATCTGGCTAAGTCTCCCTTGGTCTGATTTGTAGTGCTGCTCCTCATTCCCCCAAGCATCTTAAATGCTTACGTGCGGACAAGCTTTAGTTTCTTTTGGGCAGTCTTTGGTGCCTCCTCATCAGAATTCTTCCCTTTAGAGCGTGCACGTGCAGCTTTCTTCTCTTTTTGGGCTCGGCCCTCTGGTAACAAGAGAAAAAGTTACTGCATATCCCATTCTGTCAAAACAGACACCTGACAGTAACAACCTCTTCAGCACCAAAATGCACTCCTCCTTCAGAATGTACATTGGCTTTGGGCCATGCATCTCATCTTAATTTTATCTAGTGGCCTTGAATATGCTCACACAAGAAGAGTCCAGGTCACCATCTTTTTACCTGTCCTTCAGATTCCAGCGTAACAGTCTGTACCACTTCAGTGCCTGCCTTCATCCCCACCACTTCCACAGTCACTTGGCTGCCTCCTGTATCAATCTGCAGCCCAGTGGTGGTACTCACTCTTCTTGCCCTTGCTGGAAGAACTGTCATAGTCACTCGATTCTATCTGCTTCTCCTTCAGGTCTGCTTCAAAGCGAGCAAGATCTGTGTCCAGCCTCCGGATGTGCTTATCGACCTGCAAGGAAGACAGTGACCAGGAGTTACCACAGAACAGAGCCCAAGACAGCAAAGAGGAGAGAGTAGAGGGCTTGCACTAAAAGCAGAAAAGCAAGAGTGGGTGAAGCTCGAAAGAGAGAGATCAGGGTCTTCAGCACAGCCTTTCATAAAACAACCACTAGACACTTTCCTTCATACCATCTCATAGGTCTGCATAGCCAGCTGAACCTTGTCATCCCCAAATTCTTTGCATTTCCCGTACGCCTCCTGGATTTGCTTGAGAAGCCCCAGTTTTTCCTCTGACGACAAAGTCCGTGCATTGCTGATATACTCCGTGGCCAACTTATCGATCTCCGACTTGAGGTCTGAAACAAGTTGACGATTGAACACATAAATACGTGTACATACATACACACTACAGTGTCTTCTGTTAAGAAAGCTGCAGGTTTCCTTCTTTTCCTTGAGGTCCCAGTGATGAAGGCAAAGGAAGAAAAGCCAGCCAGGCTGCACGATTCCTGTCTCATCACAGAAACCATCTCTAATCCTCACCTTCTGTTCTCTGATCCAGATCTCGCATGAGCTGGAAGTTTCTCTGCAGTTCAAAAGGCAGGTTCTCAATACCTGCAGGAATAAGGAGAAGATGTGGAGAAGTCAAGTCCCTGTCCACAATGTCAAAACAAAGCTAAGTTAAACAGCACTGACACGTACACCGGTCCAGTGATTCCCAGAACCCTCTCCTAGTTCACACTAGCGTGCCTCCAGTTGCTGTCAACCATAAAGGAGAAAGACTATAAAAACTGGATGCATTTAACCCAGGAGTACAATTCTATAGCACCAGACCAGTTAACAGAAAACTGCCATGCAGAAAGGCATGAATTAAAATAAGCAGAAAAGCAAAACTTGTAATGCAGTCATTCTAACGCAACGTATCCATCCAAGAGCTCACTTCACTAATAAAGAAAGAAACAAAAATCAGCACAACGGCTGGTAAATAATGCCATTTAGTTATTTCTATGCAAAGATGTCAAAACTAAAGCTTATCAAATGCTAATTCACTGAAAAGTGAGTCAGGTTTAATATTTACTTTAACAGACAGAGATAGGAGACTTTGCAGAACCAAAGAACAGCTCTGAGACAGGACGGAACAGTAAACAGCAGCCTCAGCCCCCTACTCCTTGTTCTGCCTTCTACACCAAAACCTCACTGTGGTCTGTCCCGCAAGTGGAAGGATGCTACACATTGTGAATAACAAAACATTTGTACAGCTCTGAACAAGCAACATGAAGCTGATAGCCAATTAATTTCCAGTGTGCCGTGCTCCTCAGCCCCCAGTCATCACCAGATGCTCAGTTGACAAAGCTGATAAAAACAATTCTTATTTTGCCATGCCCATCTAATCAAACTGACATCTACTGTCACCACATTAACCTGAAGTCCAAGCTTGATTGTTGTCACCTTTACAACTAATAAATAACAACAACAAAAAAAAAAACATTGCAAGTTGTTGCTGTTGTTATTAAAAACAACAACAAAGGTGGGGAGGAATATGAGGTTGTAGAAGAGAAGTTCTTCAGAAGCACAACACAAGCATTTCTGCTTCCTGAACCCACTCTGCAACACACACCGTGTAAATGAAGGCATCCCTACCCCTAATCAAGGCTGTCTAACACATCAGCCCCAGCAGCGGTCTCTATTTTTCACCTCCACACGTTTCTACAGCAGAGACATTTCCGTGGAAAGCAATCACCCAGCAGGGAAGGTCTGCATGCAAAGGAATTTATTTTGTTAGTTATTTTTAAACAAGCACCATACACACGCCACAAAATTAATTTCTACAAAGGGTAAAAACAACCGTGGGCCTCGCTGGGCTTCCAAGCTGTTTCTTTAACAAATAAGTTTCCACACAAGCAGAACATAGTTATTTATAAGGATTTTATATGTAACTTACTCAGTATTGCTTCGATCAATTTTTGTTGCCATTTCTATTTTAAATACCTAAGAAATGCGCAGATAGCAGGGCTCCTTAACTACATGGATATATGGCCACGCAGCACGCAGGTATCGCTGCCCTGCATTCAAGGTTAATAGTGCAACAGCAAGTTCTCAAAGAATTAGGAAGCAGCAAAACTAACGGTGTTTGCATATTCCTACCTGTTGTACTTCCTTGTCTGTCCAGTACGACAGCCTTTACGCATGGCTCAAACAGCCCACTACCAGATTACATCCCTACAGCTCAAAAAAGCCCCACCACCTCAGAAAACAACGGGCACACAATACTGAAAATCATCATTGCTTACAAAGAGAATTTCTGGCAGGGGTGAAATTCAGCTTGAGAATCTTAATATCATTCCTTTTTCTTCCATAATCCCCAGCCTCACTGAGTGCAAACCTTTCAATTTGCACAGCAAATGGAACATGGTCATGCAGCGGCACGCTATTTTTCACTCCTCTCCTCCAGGAGAAGCATCCTCTAGAGAAAAACAGCATTTGTTCTTGTATTGTGCACAGTACGTCAGACATGCACAAATCCTCGACTATCTGAATTCCTGATTTGGTAGTTTATTAAAAAAAAGATGGATGTAATTTCCTTTTTCTCCTCTAAAAATGAGCTCATAAAAGCACACGTTCCATCACGTCCCGCTTTCCCCCAGCAGGGCTAGAAACGGTCAGATACAGAGAACACCTCAGCCAGCACAAAAACCGGTGGGATGCTATTCTCTGGACAGAACAACCCTAAATGAGGTTACAGCTCAATCTCACACGGATGTGCTAACCGCAAGGGAAACTCGGACAGGACTTTGCCGCTGCCTGAGAACTTGAAAGGACTCATGCCCCAGTTTTTACAGGTATTGCAGCAAAAAAAAGTGTGCCTCCAGCTGTCATACACACCAGCACATGCCCTCACCTGGAAAGCATCCTTTCTCCTTTCACATCTACAAGATAAAGCTGCAGCCAAACAAGTTTTAACTGAGCAATTTCTATGGCAGGTAGTTTACCTGTGCATGGGGAAGCTTTCTGCTCTCTGCAGCTTAACCCAAAAGATCTTATCTATTCTTAGAAACAAAAATAATAACTAAATAAATACTCTTCATCACAGTATTTACCAGTGGTCTTAACACCTACTGAAATTGCTTGGCCTATGTCGTGATGGCTATCAGAAAACAACACTTTAACAGTACCATTAAAAATAGATGTCTTGGTGGCCTTTCGTGATGGAGTTACAACATCAGTGGATAAAGAAAGAGCAACTGTTGCCATCTACCTGGACTCATACAAAGCATTTGGCACTGTTCCGCACGACATCCTGGTCACCAAACTGGAGATAAATGGATGTGATGGATGGATCACCCACTGGATTAGGAATTGGCTGGATGGTCACACTCAGAGAGTTGCGGTCAATGGCTCAATGTCCAAGTGAGACCTGTGATGAGTGACGTTCCTCAGGGAACAGTGTTGGGTCTAATGCTATTTAATATCTTTGAAGGCAACGTGGACAGTGGGACTAAGTGCATCCTCATGAAGCTGAGTGGCGCACTTGACACACTAGAGGTGAGGGGTGCCATTCAAAGGGACCTGGACTGACTTGAGAGGTGTGCCCATGCCAACCTCATGAAGTTCCACAAGGCCAAGAGCAAGGTCCTGCACCTGGGTAAGGGCAATCCCAAGCACAGATACAGGCTAGGTGAAGAATGGTTTGAGAGCAGCCCTGAGGAGAGGGATTTGGATGTGTCGGTTGATGAAAGACTCAAAATGAGCTAGAGATGTGTGCTTTCTGCCCAGAAGGCCAAACGTATCCTAGGTTGCATCAAGAGAAGCACAACCAGCAGGTCAAGAGAGGCAACTCTGCCCATCTATTCTGCTCTCATGAGACCCCACATGGAGTACTGTGTCCAGTTCTGGGGCCCCCAACACAAGAAGGACATTAAGTGGGTCCAGAGCAGGGCCATGAAGATGATCGTAAGGCTGGAGCACCTCCTACAGGCTGAGAGTTGGGGCTTCGGCCTGGAGAAGAGAAGGTTCGAGGGGGACCTTACATAGGCATTCCAGAACCTGAAGGGAGACTATAGGAAAGCATGGATTCTCATTATTGCAACTTCTCTCATTTGCACAGATCACAGAGAGCAATGCACAGCCCCCCATGCACCCTGAATTCCTGCCACACCAAGATTATCCTATGCATCAGCGCATGTCTCCAAGTTTTTGCCTCCCCTTCCTTTTCTTACCTTGTTTTCACTCTCTATGTTTTCCATTCCTTTCTCTTTCCCAGGCCCTTATCCCTTCAGCATCCCCATTCTTCTCATCCTTCATCCTCTTCCCTTGTAATTCCTTCTAGCATTCCTGTTCTTCTCTCACCACATATAGGCAACCACACTGTCTTTTCCTGAAAGAACCACCCTTAACTTCCACTCTCCAAGAATTAGAATCCATCACCACCCTCCTTCCTTCAAATTACAAACAAACCAAAAATAAATCAATAAAAATAACACGTAAAGAGTTGTCAGTGCAGGCAACTGGCATTTAAACTTCAGCTACTGAACTGAGATGTTAACTCACAACCACAATGAGCAAGCCCATGAGCCCATGGAATTATACAACCTGGTTAACTTTCGCTGTCCTTCATCCTCTCACTGTACATCTTTCAGCAGTGCCAAATAATGGGTTTGTACTGTGAGTGTCCACATTTCTAAAGAGATCTATGGCACCAAAGTACTACATAAATACATGATGCCTTTCCCAAGACATACACTCATCTACCGTGTCCAGATATATGCTTATATGTATTAAAAAATGTCAAAATGCATTTTAAAACACAATCACAATGCTTTATTAAACAGTACAGATTTCAACAGCCAGCTTTAATGCTACACTGCTGGCAGCAATTAAGAAATCCTGCTTGTGACAGACTGGCAAAGAAATAGGCTAAGTTCTTTGCCCTCTGGAATGAAAAACTGGCTGAGATCTCATGAGGGAAGCACATAAGACTTTTTGGTGCTAATAGATTTCAGAACTTTGTAGCATTTGAAATAAAGCACAGATCAACTGGCTTAGGGTAATCTTCAGCAACTTCCTTGCTTCCTTATTAAATGGAATGATATATCCCTCCATCCCTCCCTTTAGATAACATAACCCTTTTAAAGTGCTGCTTCTACTTTGTTTGGTGTTCTCCATTTATTAGCTTCCTATACAGTTCATTAAAATCTGAGCCAGAGCATAATGTACCTCTCTCTTCATTCATTCAGCTCTACAGCAGCACGTGCAGCCTAACCTGTAACATTATCCTTACCAACACCCCTGTAAGGGATAGCACTACAACTAGTACTCAACAGATTGAATTGTCGAAGGCCACCCAGGAATTCTGCTGCATCAAACATCTCAAGTGTAGGGCCAGTGCACTGCATGCCAGTCCAAGGCATGTCTACATCACGCACTGTCCAAAGACACAGTAACAGTCAGCAACAACAGTCGATGCAGACTGTTAGCCATAGAAGCCTAACAGTCCCCAAAAGAGAGCGTACCCTTTCCTGAAGGGACAAAGGGTTCTTTCTGACTTTTCGATATTACAGTATCCACAACCAAGACAGCAGGCAGTATTGATAGTCTCACACAAGGGAACTTTATGCCTATGTTAAAGATCTACTTTGATTTCAGAAGTTTGCTGGATATGGAAGACTGGCACATCAAATTAGACCTGAAACACTGTAGGCATTCCCAGCCCCTCACAGACCTCCAAGGGCACCACCAAAGAGATAACAGGGTTGTTTGACAAAATGGTTGCACCAGATTTGCTTTTGGTAAAGTGAAGAAACATGGAGAAAATGCAGAATGTTTTGTCTTGTAAAACCATTTTGCGTAAGCTCTGAAAAAATTGCCAGTCAACAACAAAATCTATTTTTAAACCAACTGGCCATTAACAGTAATAAAAGTATTAGCTTAGTGTGGGTTGTGCCAGTAGCTTTCACACAAAAACAAGTGATGCCTATGAATCACCAAATCCTCTCCCTTTCATGAGATCTTTTGTAATTTTCCATAGCCCATATGTGCTGCATCACAGATGCAACTAATCCAAAGTCTCATAAAGGTGAAAGGCATCTTTTAGTGCGCTACACTAAAATGATGTTTAACACAGAAACCGTTTATTAAGAGATGTGCTCATCTGAAGTATAACGTGAGATTTATAAGCAGGAACTGAAGGGTATGGCCACATACCGCAATGGGGAGGGGGTAAGAGACATTCCCATGCCAGCTGCAGGGGAAGGAAGATGGCTTTCAGGAAGGTGTATGCTGCTACTGTTGCTCTGTGCTTATGAGGGAATAAGTTTTCTAATACTGACAAGCCTTGAACTAGTACATGTCCATGTGCCTGTAGAATAAAGAGAGCAAGGAAACTCAATGCCTCCCTAATAAGGATAAATAATAATAAATAAATGAAAATTAAAAGGGAACCCTCCCCAAAAATGCCTACACAGTACCACGTTAACTTATCAGCTGAGGACTCCATCTAAGTGTATAATCTCCATCATCCTCTTCAGTGAGGCAGCTATGTCCCAGTATCTACTCCTGGAATAGGTCCTGACTGGTAGTCTCCAAGACAACGGGATGAATGTCAAGCAGCTATCAGAGCAGACAGACCAGTGACATCCTTCTGCTCCTTGAGCTCACCAAGGCTACCAGCTCTCAGCTGAAGACTTTCCCAAACGTTTAGATCTAAGTTAGACCAAATGTTGGCAGAATCTAGACAGTCAGAGCTTTGGGGTGGGAGAAACTGGGAACTTTTTTTTAATTTATTTTAATTGTCCCTTATCATCATTTTACAATGATATTTATTCACTAACTCAACTATAACAAAAATTTGAATATCCTTCCATTCTGGCACACACTTCCCATATGGAATGATAAAAGCTTACATTCAACAAGACAAATAAAGCCATAGACTCATCTGTCCAGATAGAAAAATATGTGGTGGGCAACCGTGGCTGGAACCAGCAGAGAAGGCACCATTTGATTTCCTAAGGAACATACCCACAGACGTGACCCTTGCAAAGCAGTTAGACATATCCTTAGCAGCAGATCATTGAGAAGTGAGCAGAGAGTTTAGTTCACAGTAAATTCAGGCACTAGACAGCTGGAGAGTGGTACATTCCTCAGTTCTGTTGCCATAGATTTTTGTGGTATCACTACCTGTAACTTACTTTATTCTGATGTCCTCTAAATAAATAAAGAGATGCACTGACATTGCTATAAAGACAATCCCTACAATCGTGACACTTTCACAGAGACTCACAAAAAACTCATGGAAAACTGTGTTTCCTCTATACATGTGTTTCACTGATGCCTACTAAAAGCTCTACAATCCTTTTGAAACATCTAAACACAAAGAAAAACTCGGTGTTCTAGAAGATGAGATGCAAACATCTGTATTAGTCACCCTTCCTTTCCTCTCCCTTAAAGCTTGCACTATGTATTTCTAAGTCTGTAAGAGAGCAAATACTGAGCCAAACACAGTAACTAGAGTCTGATCAAGCACAAACTCATGAGAAGAGTTTTCATGCACACGCAATCACAAAATACCAGGGTTTTCTTCCTTCTTATTCCTCCTCCATCCCTTTCCACATTCCTAATTCCTTTGCAGCCATAGTTTCCCCCACACTAAAGTTGTGTTCCTTTCTTGGCATGGAGGAAAACACTTCGGTATCTAGCTTTCTCTCCTCAGAAGCAGACATTAAACAGTTTAGAGACCATTAAATGCCTTAGAGAAGGAGAACAATATTTGAAGAGATGGCAAACTTTTTATGCTTAACTTCAGTCGCTAAAGGAAACTGAAGAAAGCCACACAAATAATCAAAAAGAACAGAACTGGAACAGGAAACGTTCCTCCTCTCCCTTTAATCCTTTGGCTCAGTATTGTCATCAAAGGGACAGCTTCAGTTTGGTGAAGGAAGGAAGGAGATCAGAGTAGACCAGATACGGAGCTCCTCTGTGAGGCGGCTCAGCACAGAAGTAACACTGACATTTTTTTCTGCTGCAGGAACACCTGCTGCGAGCATAACATATTTCAGACAATTGAGCTTTAAAATTAACACCTTAAAGCAAGGGCACAGAAGGGTGTGTCTAATCCTAAACATAAAACCAGTTGTAAATTACAGCAAGGACTTGAAAGCCACTACAATACCAGGGCTAGGAAGCTGCCAGACAGTTTTACCGAGAACTCTGTTGATAATTTGGCTAGTGCACAAAAATCTCCTGGAAAAAGAAACCTTGAGAGATCCAAAATAGAGGACTCAAGAAGTTACAAGTTGAAATAACTAAGCCTGTATGTACAGCTTTGTCAGGTCTTTTGTGCATTCAGGCTTTAGTTGCCACATGGAATTATCATACCAGCTGTTTCTCATTCCAAACAACTGACTAGAGACCGAAAGTTTTATTTTATCCTTTTTGCTCAATAACAGTCATCACATACACTATCTGAAACCCAATCTGAAACCCAACCAGGCAATCAGCTTTTCAAGGTGCTTATTATTATGACATGAGACAGCTTTCTCAGAATACTACTATGGAATAGCCTGCTTCCCTCACCAATGGAATGAAAAACTAAGATAAAGAGATTAAGGCCATGTAATTGCAAACACGCTTCTTGAGATGTCTAAAAACGTTACAGATTCTCACAAGAACTATCTGCTCAACGCAGATTTCAGTTGCACCTATGCGCGTTCTTCAAGTCTACTTCTCTAACTACAAATGTTCACCCAGTTTAAGGGCAGAATAATCTGTTTGAGAAGAACTTGTAAAAAGCACGTCCTAAAAACAAACACAGACACGAAACTCACTTCATCAGGGTGGTATTCAACTGCCTCAAACATGAGACCATCTTTTTTGTTCCTACAATCTGCACTTAATTCGTCATACACCTTCCTTTCTTCAAGGATTTGAAGAGGTCCTGCAAACAACTGCCCTCTTTCATCACACCCTCCTCACACATTCCCTGAGCAGATCCAGTCAGTGAACCACATGAAAGAGAAATGCTGTGGGAGGAAAAAAAAAAAAAAAAAAAAAAGTCAATGGAAAACCGTGTCTATAGTAGGAGCTAAAAGAACACTCAGAGCATTTCATTCAAAGAAGTAATCACAAATGTTAGAGATTTTTAGAAGAGTTGATCAAACGTTCTGGGCTATTTACTTGTGTCAGTTTTTAGATATCCTGGAACATTACTGCTTTTTATGAACTGTTAATACTGAAAAGGAAGGAGCGAGGGAGAACACAGTGTCTGCAAAAGGTGTGAAACTACAAAAACAAACAAATAGCTGATCTGGGATCACCTTGAAGAATTCTGTAAGAGTGCCAATGTACACTGAGTGAGGGGAGAAAACCCCCACAAGTTTTCTGATGAACTTGGTTTTTGGTAAGAGTCATACATCATTAGTGAAAATATTTTTTTTTTAAATGACTAAGCTACAGTTTGCATCAAATACTTGATGTGGTATCAGAAAGCATCTTGCATCTATAATAACAATAAAAAAGCATAAGATATATTAAAATGAGATTAAAAGGCTACATAAGGCTTCTGGGCGCGTTACAGAGAACTACAAGCACCACTCACGCAAATCACAAGTGAAGTAGGTCTTGATGCATTAAACAAAGTGCATCTTGCCTGTAAGTGACATATACTGGAAGAACAAAACCAAAAGGAACACACCACCAGGACAGCAAGACAACAGTCTAATTCCTGATACATTCTATCTAGTCTTATGTAGAGTGCTACATTTAGGGAAAGTAATGGATAAAGGATGCTGGACCAAACTCCCAAGAAACAGAAAGGCTTGACAATAATAGTCAAGATATATTATGGCAGATAACAGCCAAATATGAACTTCCAGCTGAAACACAATGGCCAACAGGGATAAGGGCATATTCGACAGAGGAGCAATAACCTGACTTCTTTAGTTAGTGCCATAAAGAAGACTGGTAGTAAAGGACTGCACGCATTTTCAGAAAGTCAGAAATTCAAATATGTTGACAAAAGATGAGAGTAGGTGGGTTTTTTGTTTGTTTGGTTTTGTTTCTTGCTAAGTTGCCGGAAAGAAGAAGATTTAATTAATTTGAATCTACGCAAATGAGAAACTTTTAATAAGGGGGCACTCTTGAACATGGCAGACAGGAGACACGGCAGACATTATAGGAGCGAGAAAATATTGGAACTGTGAAAATGAACTACAGACAAGTCACAAAGCTGTGACAGGAAAACCAAGCAGTGAATAACTCACTGAAGGACGATATGGATTCTCTTCCATCAGAAGTATTAAAAATTATGTGCTCTGCTTTTCTAAAGGAAACTCTAGACTGAGCACAGCAGCTCTCTTACAGTTAGCTAATAAAGGGAAGTAATACTGCATACGATACACAGGATACCAGACAAAAATCAAAGAACACAAAGCCACCATAGCAAACACTTTGTTCCTCCTAACATCTCTGTAGTCGGGTATTTTAAGCACTACTGTATTGTGCATGTTGTTTATTTATTTATTTAAACAAGACACGTTAAAAAAAATAACAGCACCACTCCATTAACGTCTACCTGCAGGACCACATGTCCTGGCTGAGACAGAATAAAAGCTTGTAATTTTTCCACATTTGTATTAGAGGGGAATGGAAGAGTTCTCAGGGAGTTCTCAGACTTTAGATGACAGTGACAAAAATCCTGAAGCTCTTGGCATAGACGGGAGCACTCTAGCCACCAAACTCATCTAAAGCATTTCCCATCTCTGACTTCGTGCCTGCCATACATCACTACACCCCATACTGAATCTTTCTCATCCCTGCCTATTGGTTGTAAAACTCAGTCTTTCGCTACTTCATCTTCGCGGTTCTTAATATACACTCACGCTCCCCGCAGTAAGGAAACACTGCATCCACCCCCCACGCACTTACTCTTCATTTGTCTCCTTCTTTCCTCTCTTGCCCAGCCTCCATCCTCCCATCTACCAGCTATCTTTGTCTCCTTGTCCAACTTTTCTTCCTGCTTTTTGCATTCTCCTTCTTCACAGCTCCTAGATCAATATCCTTGCCTGTTCACTGCCAGCATCTCTTCAGCTTTTCTGGCAAAACGTACTTTATTGTGGTTCTTGACCTTCCTTAATTCATAACCCAGGGAACACTGCAGCTCTGTTTCCACACAGCAGCTCTGTGCTGGAGGAATCTAGTTCAGCGCAATTCCTGAAGAACCACGCTCCAGTGCTTCCAAGCATGTGCCAACAGATGGCAAGAGATGTAACTTGGCCAAGTAGACTGAAATAAAAGATACATACCAGTAATAGCATGCTGTAACACACCAAACTTTTCCATCTCCAGTGCTGACATCAAATCAGAAAATGTGAAAACTGCATTCATCAAAGACGGGACCTAATCTTAACCCATGAGTACATTTCTTCAAGAACAACTCCTCCAATCAGTTTACTTGTCTATTTTAAGAACACGGAGGAGGAGGAATATACTTATATTCTAAGTCTCACCCCCCAGAGGACATAATTTGATAAAGTTATATGCGATTTAAAGGAGTGCAGTATCATAGAAGGGCTCTATTAGCATTACCGACACCACCAGTATCTACAGAGCTCTTTCATCACACCAAAATAAGGCTGTATTTTTAAAATGTCAGTGAAGGCAGCTGCAGTGTAACTATCTCCCTACAGACAAAAGTTGCCCCCGGCTTCATTCCACCATCGCTGCGGCACCACCGAACCCAGGAAGGCTCCCGAAGCCGTGCGGTCAAGGAGCAGCAGCCGGCAGCTTCCCCACGACAAGCCAGATAGTGCGGCGCCGCACCCCCTCGGCCGGAGCAGGGCCGGGCTCCCGAGGAAGCCCCGCTGAGCCCTGCCCCGGCGGCAAGCTCTAAGCGAGCAGTCGTAGCCCCTGTCGCAGGCCCAGGACGCCTCTGCGCGGCAACAAGGGAAGGAAGAGGGAAGGAGGAAGGGAGCGCGGCCGGGAGCCCTCACAGCTACGGGAAGCCTCACAGCCAGGCACCGGGCAACCGGGCAACGCTGCCACCCGCGGGGCTCGGGGCAGCCTCGGTTCGGTCAGGGCCCAGGCAGGGATCAGTCCCCGCCCCGAGGCACGGTCTGCCTGTCCATCCTCAGCCGCGGCCCTCGGCCCCGCCCCGGCAGCTCTTACTGTCCAGGTAGTGCTCCAGGTACATCCCCGCCGCCATCTTGGGCCCCGACACACTGGCGTTTCCGGCAGGAGCCGGACGCCGGCGCACCCTCCCCCCCGGAAGTAGCTCTTGCCAGGCTGGTGAAGCCACTTCCGCCCTTCTTCCCATTCGTTTCCGCTTCGTTGCTGTCGCCATTTGGGGCTATGTAGGGCTGCAGCTCGGAGGCGGGGCTGTCTCTTCGCCGGCTTTTGGCGCTGGCCTGAGGGCTACCGCACAGGGCCGTGAAGAAGGGAATGGCTCTGCGCGACCTTTCGCCGCGAGAGGTAAACGCGTGCATCCTTCTCCTCCGTGCTAGGAGGATCAACCCTCGTCGTTTGGCGGCTTACCAGAGGTCGCTCCTGGCTTCGAGTAACTGTCTAGGCGCTCCTGGTGTGTAGTGTGGCTGCTAGGTTGTAGTAGCGCTGGGTTTTGCCATCCACCATACTACTTGCCAGCCATGAGTAACTGCTGCTGTATTACAGAGTGGGACTTCGCTGTGCAGTGACAGTGGTACAGGCTTTAGGTACCTACCACATCACCTAGCTCTTTTTTTCTCCACCTCGACAAAACCACTTCTCTGACTACGCACTACCACATGTTACTTCCAGGTTACAGGCCCTTCTGCTATAGACTTCAGGACTCCTTCCCCTAAGAGCCATTTGCCAGTGGCTGCACGTGCAGCCTGCAAGGGTGAGAAGGTGAGGACACAAGTCTGATTATGAAGGAACTGAGACAAAATTATCTTATTTCTGTTAGTCTTTAGGATTTATAACATCCAGGATTGCTGTATCAGGAGACTGAGGTTAATTTTCTACGATGCAGTTCTGAAGAAACAATGAATTTCTTTGGCAAATGTTAAAATTCATTTGCATTTTTGCTGCCTGCTTTTTTTCCCCCCTCCTTATTCTCCTGATAGACTATAAAACAAGAGCCATTGTTCAGGGTACCTTGTTGCTAGATGCCATCCATGAGGAGAACTGATCAGACTTGTTTTTTCTCATTCCTCCTAAAAATCTTCCAAGGCACCATACCTTTATTTATATGGACCTGCAGCGATTAAGTATTTTAGCAGTCTGCAAATCTGAGATGCTGGGACAAGAATGAATTGCAGCTGTTCAAATTATTGACCGCTTTGCTGATACACTATTTGGTTAATACAGAGATCCATAATGTTCTGAAGATACAAATAGTCCTGTTCCTGTAGTCACTAAAGTTACTCAATATTTTTAATCAAAACCTTTTTTTTACTCTTTGGTTCTTTCATGAAGCAACTGGTTTCAGTTGAGCTGAGCATTATTAAGCCTCACTTTGTTTTAAGGTACTTCAAAATTGTTATATAAATTGCCTTACACTCTTTTATTAAAGAGAAGGATGTGGCTGTTATATATAAATTGTACTTCCTATATCCTGTCACAAGCCTAAACCAGAAACCCCTAAAAGCATTAGGTTTGCAGTTACCATGCTGGATGGAACTGATTTTAAGAAACAGGCGTTCTTCAGTATTACCATTATTTGCTTAAGAGACGACCTGGGAATCCCAGTTTACCCTCCAAGCCAAGGCTAGGGATGTGTCAAAACAGTAGTCCACTAAGATAGAAAGAAAAATACCCTCTGGCTTTGCTGTCACTGCTGATATGAAAGACAGAACAGTACACCTTTTCCTAAAATATAAATGGTAAACCTTAGCAAAGTGTACAAATGAATCTTTAACCTCATTAACTACTGCTGTAAAATTGAAAAACAGAAAGGAGAGGGAATTTTGTATACCCATGTGCCATTGTGGCCAGTAGAAGTAAAAACTCTTTCAATTCAGCAAAAAAACTAGTTCCTGAATTGAGAAGTTTGCTTTCTTCCTGTTTATGCTTTCCTTAAAAAGTCAAGGTACTGATGTTAATGTACATCTCTCAGGTTTCCAGAAGAATCCTGATCAGCAGTGAGGTTACTGCTGTTGATACTGCTGAGAGGTGTGATATGTTTTAGTGTAAACACTTCTATGGGTTAAAATACCAGTGTAGCAGTGTTGGATGAGGTGTGAGCTAATAAACCTCACAGTAAGGCTTCCTTGAGATTCTGACACCCTGAAATGTGCCAGGACAGGTGTCCAGTAACTGCCCTGGAGCTGGTCCTCTGGCCACGTAGGAACAGGGGCAGAGAATTACCTTGAATCTCTTTCTGCTTTTCTGTTACATTTTTTTTTTTGTACGTTGTTTCAAGCATCCATCACGTATATCCTGGCTGATCCTCACAAGGAAGGTGTCTGCTCTGTCTTACAAGACTCCGTATGGAGTACTGCATCCATCAGGCCCTCAGCACAAGAAAGATGGAGCTGTTGGAGCAGGTCCTGAGGAGGCCACGAAGATGCTCAGACCTCTCCCTCCTATGAAGAAAGGTTGAAGGAATTGGACTTGTCTGGAGATGAGAATGCTCCAGGGACACCTCATTGCAGCCTTCCAGTACTCAGAGGGAGCTTATAAACAGGAGGGAGAGCAACTTCTTAGATGATCTAATAGTGATAGGTCAAGGGGGAATGGCTTTAAAGTAAAATAGGAGAAAATTAGATGATAGGAAGAAATTCTTTACTCAGAGGGTGGTGAGGCATTGGCACAGGCTGCCCAGAGAAGCTGTGGATGCCTCATCCCTGGAGATGTTCAAGGCCAGGTTGGATGGGACCCTGGGTAGCCTGAGCTGGTGGGTGGCAACCTTGCCTGTAGCAGGTGGGTTGGAGTTCAGTGATCTTTAAGATCCCTTCCAACCTAAGCCATTCTATGTCTCACACAGGTAATTTTACTGGAAGATGCTTCCCTGGCTGGAATAGGTTCAAGGCACAAGATCATTCACTGCTATCCCCCACCCAGCCTCACATGTTGATAGTTGAGTAACTGTAACACATGCTTAGCCTCAAGGGTTATTACCATCCTCCTCCCAGGAGTTTACCATTCCAATTACATCCTATTGCTAATGTGGTAACCCAATTTGATGCAGGAACTGACTATACTCCACAGAAGGCCTGCACAGCTCACAGAGGGAAGCTACAGCCTACTGAAGACTAGTGGTTCTCAGCCTTTATTGATCCACAGATGCCTGCATATTTTCCCTTGGAAATGTAAACACCTGCCTAAAATGTAAGCCTCCAGTTTTTCAGTTACCTTACAGACCTCTTAAATGTTGTCCAGGGACCACAAGGCGAAGGTCAGTACTTGAGAGTGATCATTATGCATACCCAGCAGGTAGCCTACAATTTCAAAGTCTCTCACTTAGTCCCCCCCCCCCCTTTTTTTTTTTTTTTTTTTTTTTGCAGTAAAGGTACACATTCAACTCTTCTTGGAAAGACTAGTTTCCACACCTCCCTCACCCCCCAGCTTCATTCTCACAAACATCAGGAGATCTGGAGCACTTTCCCCACGCATGGTTAATCAGCTTTGCATATGAAAGAGGATGCCAAATGCCCCCAACTATAGCTGTGTCCACAACCCAAAAACATATCCTAATTCAGCAGCAAAACTAGGCATAGACTCTAGTTCTTTGGTGTCATGATTTCTTGCAGTTTTTTTTTTTTCCATTCATTACATAGACACTACATGAAATCGAAATGTTTGTTGGACCAAGTCACTACATCTCTTGAGTACTTTGGTGTTCTACTATACAGAAACAAGAAACCATGCACACAAATTTAATCTGTTGTACCTGAAATGACGATTGGACAGGTACCTATCATGTAGTTAGCGAAATGTACAAAAAATTTCATTCTATGTTCAGAACTGTACTAGTAAACTTGGGCAGCTTTCGGGTACATTACCTGCAAAATCCTAGACAAGATATATATCCTTTTGTTGATATAAAGATGATAAAATAATTGATAAAAATATAGAAGACAAGCAGAATCTCCTAGTTATATTCTATATTATGAAGAAAATTGGATGATGTAGACAAATCTATGAAGTAATGAATTATTACCTATTGCCAATGATATTTATGGAGATGTTTAGTTCTACCCATAAAACATCCTGGAATTTGCATAGCTAGAAACTCACAATCAAGAATTTTGAAAGAATTATCTGGCAAGCAAATGGAAACAATGGGCTTTCCTTTCAAAACAACTTTGGAGTTTGAATGTGTTCCAGAAGACCAGTAAATACTTTCATTTTAAAAGTATTTGAAAAATAAGAGGGATCATCTAGGTTGCTTAGAAGCCAGTTGACCTAATGCTGACTTGGCAAAATCAAAGTGTAATCTATTTGGGTTACATTCAGCTAAGAAAGGAAACATTACAGAATTTGATTTAATTGAATGAAAAAGATCTCATTAAAAGAATTACATATCCTTCTGTGGCAATGTAAATTTGGTACTTCAAGATCAAGGTCCAAGACTAATATAGCAAGACTTAGCATCTAAGTACCAGACACCCTGGTCCTTTTGTAAAGGAAGAGAAAGGCAATAGGTAAGTGCTACATGAGGGAGCCAAGCCTTACTGGGAGACACCTAAACCTGCTCAATTAAATTTAGTTGTTTGGAAAGATGATTGAAGCTTGATCACGGGCCTGTAACTCGTTAGAAAAAGATTTTTGATAGCAGAAGACTTTAATGTACTGAACAGAGGCATAAGACGACCTTATGAGAAGAAAAAAAAGTAGAAGAGATGGCAGTTTCAATGGCAGTCAAAACCAGCAAAATAAGGGACGTGGTTGATCAACCATAGGGCTTTAAATTGTGCAAGTCTTAAATTTTTCTTGAAGATTTATCTGAATTGTAGACCAGCAATACTATCATTAGTCATGGCTGAGATTCCATTACCATGTTGTGGGTGACTTTTCCAAATGATTTCCAGCCTACATGATGTTTCCTTTTAAAGCAAGGAAGAATTTGCAGAATCTAGCTAAGAAATGACAACTGATTCAGTAGAGGACAAGGAGTGCTGCCACATTCCAGCAAAGGCTCAAGATGCAAACTAACACAGAACTTCAGAATCAATACAAAGTCTTCTTGGGTACAGACATACAGGAACAAATGGATTGGCATTATGAAGAAAATAAAAAGTTAAAGATTTCAGGAAGCTGAAGAGAAAGGACCACAGGATCTTGTTAGAGAATATAACTCCTGAAAGCAGAAGTTAAATAATTGAACTGCTGGCAGCTTGAGAATACAGCGCTAACAGAGCTGCACTATGAAACTTGAGGCTTCTTCTCTATAGTGGATAAGTATGTACAGATGTTATGTTTTGCATCCTGCATGTAGCTACTATACTTTTTCAGTAACCCATAGGCACTCCGAATACGTTAAACAGCCTCAGAAATTCGAAGAGGAAGACCTGATAAAAACTCAACGAGTCAACAATGAGAGTAAAGTATTTTCCATTATTTCTACCCAGACTTCCGTTGCTGGTGTAAACAGAAACAAGAAATTCAACTGACTGGGGAAAAAAAAATAATAATAAAAGTCCAGGAATAAAGTGGCACTTCTGAAACTCGGTGGGAAAGCACCTTAATAAAAGGCAGTTTCTTCCTGTGTGAAAGTAAGTTACAGAAACAGCAGCAAACTGCACAAACACAAGCAGTACCTTTGAAATAATTGATAACAAAATAACTGTACAGCCTTAAATACACAGACATCCCTGTGCTTGGTAATAGATACCAAGAAGAGGAAGGATTGAAGACATAAGAAAACAACGCATCGAACAAGGAAAGGTGATCTCAAGCACCTTTAACACAAAACAAACAAAAACAACAACAAAAGACCTCACAACACTGCAAGAAATTTTAACTTGCGAGACATTCCCCGAGGAATTCAAGCAGTCAGCCAAATATCCTTCCCATTTTCAAAATTAATTTTCTTAAAACCAGACACTGCACCCAAAACAAGTCGATTTCTCAGACTTCAACATGATCCATACAAGACATAATAATGTGAGTGCAAACTGGCAATTCTGTCATGTTCATATTGACTATGGGCACGTGGAGGAGAGCTACAAGCAGTAATAAACCTATGCAGAGTCTGTGCTTCACAGAGCAAATTTCCAAGGTGAGCAAACTCAGGAACTGAGTTGTCTGTAATAAAAAAAAAAAAATGTAAGGCAGGAAAATGTGGATGAAAACTATTCTTTAATTTAAAAATTATGATATGGCCAAAAACGTCCCAGTTCCACAAAGCTTTGGGTAAAAGCTTGTTCTGGGTTCACTGAGAAAGTCTGCGAGTGAGAAAAAACAACTGAAACAAGGGGGAAAAAAAAAAAAGATAAAAGGCCAAAATACAACACATGGAAAAGAGGAAGCTCAGACAACAAACGAGATAAAAATAGATATTATTAGATAGAAAAAAAAAAAAACCTAGTAAGGAAAGATTTGTGGCAAGCAAAACTAGTGATAAAAGGAAAGGAATTCTGGAGTTTTCATTTGTTGTGTTTTTGTTGGTTTTGGTTGTTGTTGTTGTTTTAAATAAAAAACAAAGAAATACTACTAATAGTACTGATCCATGCTAAATAAAAACTATTAAACTGCTAAGGACAGAGAATAAAGAACATCAGTCAAATACTTCTAATCCCATACTCAAAAAGAAACAGAATGTGGCAGTAGTATGAAAATAGCAAGTTCTCTTCAGTACCGTAGTATCAAAGCAAGAAATTAGACAACATCTACTGGGGACATATATTTTTAAGTCAGTAAAGAAACAGTCCTAGAAGAGTTGACTAACCAGCTCTCTAGCCCAACAATTCCAATTTTAATTAAATGTGGGATATTAGAGAAATTCTGCAAGACATTCATGACAGTATTCTCAAAATGCAAATGAAAGGACTCGGCATCAAAATCAGTCTGAGGCAAAATAATGGAAAAGCTGTTGAGATGAATGAATGAATGAGTGAAGAATGAAACCTACAATCCAAAGGTTTATGAAATACAGATTTTGTAGGAGGAAAAAGAAAAAAGAGATGAAACCCTGGTTTCATTCTTTGATGACATCGTTATATGTTTGGTTTAACAAAGGGGACTGCATAGGTGCAACATACTTAAATTTTCATAAGGCATTGACCTAGCACCATAAGTCAAAAAGATTTATTGTACATAATCACATACTAAGAGGATTAAGAAATGCCTTCTAGCCTGCAAGTCTCAAAAAGAAGCTAATAAAAAGTCACACTGAACGATGCTTTTCAAGTTAGTGTAGGTCAAATGGATCTGAAAGTAAAAAAGCAACAACTGATACAGTTTGCGGGTAACAAAACTGGCAAAGTGGCTTGTGACCCGGACCACTATAAGCCAGATCAAACAAGATGGACTCAGAGACAGTCTCACATTAAAAAAGCAGGAAATAAGAACGTGGACTAGCTCTATAGAAAGAGGAAAAGACTACCTTGGGAAGCTGAGATTTCTGATGATCTAGGAATTGCACCAGATAAGCAGCTAACGTGAGCTCCTGTATAATGCTGGAGAAAAGAGAAAATGCAATCCTCTGCAGACTTAAGGCAAAGGGAAGGGCAATCTTGTCCATGGCACCGGAGACTGAACACTTAATTTGGAAATGAATGCTTTTACAAGATACAGAAAAAATTGACAAGATGTGAAAATAAAAGAATAATTCAGAGGCAAGAGGAAATCCCTTATAGTGGAAGACTGAAGGAGTTCCCTCTGTTTAGCTTGTAAAAAGTAGATTGAGAGATGTTAGTGTTTAAATACCAGGTCAGAGGAGGAAGCTCTAAGGTTCTCTGAATCAGTGGGATGGATCTGAACCGGAAGCCAAAGGCAACCAAATCCAAGAGAAACCTGACTTAGATATTTAAAGAGCAAGAACACAAAGCCCTTGCAGAGGGTTACCAATGGAAGGGATTTGCTGTGTCCCTGTGCCTCAAAATCAAGCCAATACATTTTGTGATCATGCATTTAAATACACCTTAGCTATCGAGGCTCAGTGCAGGATAAATAGGTTGAAATGTCACCTGTAAATTGTAGGAGTCAGGTAGCTTCTTCTAGCCTGATCTGTGAACCTACAAAAAACTTCAGCCACTTGCAGCCAAGCCTGCTGACTAAGCACAGAGAAGCAACTCCCTGCCACAAGCTACACAGGTGCAGAGCTGCAACTTTCACTGCACAAACCACAAGGCTGCCTGACGACAGGGATGCATTACTCACGGTGCTCGGTGCTTGCAGCAGCAAGATGCTCATGCTGCAGTCTGGTGCGTGGGGAAGGAACACACGGCACAGGGGCAGGGTGCTTGCAGCAGCACCTCTGAGGAGCCTTTTACACCAGTTTATTTCTACACAAAGTGATTAAAAAAAAAAAAGCTCCTTCTGGTTGTTCATACAGAAATCTGAAACTATAGGCTTTGAGTGGGTATTTTAAATCCCAACACATGCTTTTTTCCCTTGCCTTCTCATTTGAGTCAGCCTCCATGATCCAAAGAAACTAAGAAGTGATACACAAGACCAGTAGTCATGTGGACCAAAAAAAAATAATAATAATAATTAAAAAAACCCAAACAAACCAAAAGGGAAGGAGAAGCAAAGACAAAGAGAGAGGGAAAAACAAACGAAGATTGAAAATAAAAATTCGCCAGGATAATGCGTTTTATAAACACAGAGATAGAAACAGTTACAGCAAGGACAGAGCGGGCCAGGGGTGGGGAATAGATATTTATATATATATATATATATGTATATATATATAAATTCACGGGGCCTTCAGTTTATTCTTGTTGGCTCCCCGTTCTCTTTAGATTGGTCTCTCTGTGGGGATCTTCATCCCTTTCTCTCCACTGTCCACCTTTTGGGGATTCTCTCCCATGATCAGGGTCCAGAAGAGGCCACCACTGCCATATGAGTCCAGCCCGTCTTGGCAAGAGGAGCCTGAGAGAGCACTCTGGTGAGAGCTGAGCAGAGAAGCTAGCCTTTCCCTACCACCCGCTGGCTCCTTGAAAGACTGGTCTACTCCTCCTCCTCCTTCCCTTTAGGAAACGGGGCAGGACAGGGGCGTGAGTCAGAACTGCTGTTGTTCCACCTTGTGGGAAAGGGAGTAGAGAGAAGGGCGATGATTATTTTGGCAGTCTCTCACCCTCCCCTCCGTTGCTTTTTGGTTTGTTGTTGATGCCTGCAGGCTTTTCTGAGGAGGTGGGGGAAGCAGGAGGGAGAGGAGAAGTACGAGCTGCTAGGACATTATCCACAACGGGCAGGAAGAGCAACGAGCAGGAACCCACATTCCTATCGGGCCTTGGCCGTTATAAACGCTGCTCAGACAGCTGGGAGAGGCAGCAGCCAGTTCCAACAGACTCCTCTCTATTGCTCTCCACTAGGGGAGAAGAAAGAGTGCAATACTCCATAGCCCCCAGGCAGTGTAGGCACCTCTCCAGCCCAGAGAATATGCCTCACCTCTCCCCCACACTGGTCTCACTTTCCACTGGGGAGATTTATCCCATCCAGTCCTGGGGGCTGGATGATCGACCCCTCCTCCCTTTCACAAGCAGGAGGAACAGGAATGGATATTACCCTCTTAGACACTCAAGGAAATCCTCAAAAAAAAAGCCATCCAGCTGTGAACCCTGCCACATTCTTCTGTGGCCCACTGAAAGCGTGTCCAAGCCCCTGTACATACTAGGACTCCATTTCATTCACCACGCATGTCTCAACACCTCCCCACCCCTTCATACGCATCCTACAGTGAGAGAAGGCAAAACAGAGGCCTTTCTTTGGGTTTTAAAGGAGGGGCTCTTGCATGAGGAAGTGATCCCAGCACAGGAAAGGGGCTCTTGCACAAGGAAGCATCCTCCTACCAGGCAGGCTGTTGCACAGAAGGAGCACCCCCTTGATAAAGGCTGTTATTCAAGGGGCTGCCATGAACAGGGTTACACGGCCAGAAGAGGCTGTTGCAGGAGGAGAGGCCAGAGACTGTTGCATGAGGAGGGCCACCACACAAGCGGTGCCCCTGGGCGCAGGCTATGCACAAGAGGCTTTCTGCTCCCTGGCTTGAGGTCTCTCTAGGAGCTGGAGAGGTGCTCCACTTGGATGGCGCTGGTGCTGACAGTGAGGCAGATGTCCTTGTGATGCTCTGAAGTCTTGTAAGGAGTCAGGTCAAAGGAGCACTGAGGGGGAGGATTGGGTTGGTTAGTGTCTCCAGAAGGGCCCCCTGCTGCCCCACCTCCCTGTGGCTGGAAGTGCTGCTGCTGCTGAGAGGCCTGGGCTTGGGCCTGAACCACCTGCTGCTGTGGATCAGGGATGTTGTGTTTCCGCATGTGCTTCATCAGGTACGTCTCCTGCAATGGGAAGAACGGCATGACAGGTGGGGATGACTCACAAAAAACAAAGGAACAGGGAGGGATACAACAGCTTATGGCACTGCTTCCACAGGACCTACTCCCTGAGGAAGTGTTACCACTTCTGATACTTCTCAAGGAGCCAACACTCACCGAGGTGTAGGCCCGGCTGCAGATGGAGCAGGTATAGACCTTGGCATGTTTCACCGTGTGTGTAGCCAGGTGTACCTCCAGCGAGGCAGCATCTGTGTATGCACGGTGGCAGTTGTGGCACTTGAAAGGTTTGTCTTTGTTGTGCTGCCGTCTGTGGGACTGGGGGATGGCAGCAGGGCAGAGGAAAGAGAAAGCAAGTGCAGAGAAAGAGGTGAATATTAATACTGGAGATGGCTTTACCTCTAACACTCCCTTCCAACCAGGCTCTGAGTCCCCCAGGACCCAGTCTGAGCAAGGTACACCTGGCTCCTAGCACAGGATATGGTACTTTTCACTCCAGCCCACTGCATCTTCCCCACAGATTCCTCATTTTCTCAGCCCTTCTATGCATTTGAAGAGCAATCTCCTAACTCTCCACAACATCCATCTTCTCAGTCTCAATGCAGTTCTTTCAGTCTTTTCCTGCCCTTCTTCTCTCCTGCCACTCTACACATTGACTCCCCATGTCTATTGACTGTCAAAGCAAGACCTTCCTTAACTGATCACAGGCATTTTGCCATTTGGCATTTTTCACAGTTTCCTTCCTCCACGATACTGCAAGAGGACATATTACCTTTGCTTCCCTAAATCTCTATTCTTACACTAATTCCATTATAAAACAAACAACAAAAAAATAAATCAGATACTGAGATTTTATTCCACGCGTAACATTTAGAAAATGCATTGCCCCAGCTATGTTAGAAAACTGCAGAACTGATGGGAAGAATGTTGCTAAGGTCTCGCCACACTGAAGTCAAGCTCATAATTTTACAGGATGCAACTGTTTTTGTGACTTATTTGGGTCACTAGTGCCACAAGAGCCATGAATCTCTTCCCTACCCAGCACTTCAATAGCATTTCTGTACTCTTTCACTCTCCTCCCAGCTGCCCAATTTCTCCACCTCCTCCCGCTTGACAGCTGTATTTGCCACCCACACTGTTGAGCAGGGCATGCCCAGCCTCTTACCTGCAGGTTGGAAAGCTGCGTGAAAGCCTTTTCACAACCAGGGTGAGCGCATTTGTAGGGTCGGTCCCCAGTGTGGATACTGTCAAGGAGGAAGAGCACAAATGGGAAGCAGTGAATAGACAGGCAAGGCAGACTGCCAGGGCCTGACGCCGTGATCAAATCTCACAGCCACTCAGGAGAGCAAGGGTAGGGATTATGCTGCCTCCAGCTGCTGTTCTATCTGGACAAAGAGAGCTCTGCCCAGCTTCCGTGTCCAGCTAGAAGTTAGAAAATGCATGCAGTCAAGCAGAGTTCAGAATGTGACTAGGACTGAAGAGTAAGACTTTATGAATGGATGGCCAGCTTGGCACGTGGGCCACATAAGAACGGGTGGTTAGGAGTCTGGGGGCCCAGGCTCCCTGCCTCAAGCTCAGGAGAACCAAGAGGAATCCATTCTCCTGCTTCCACAGTATCAAGAAAGTAGCTCTGCTCCTTCTCAGGATACACACTCCAAAAGTTCTCCCCTTACGTCATCAGGGAAACACGTTCATGTCCCTGTCCCCCTGCAATGCCAGGACAAGCTTCTACACACTCAGTCCAACCCCCAAAGAACCGGGCTGGGATCCCCTATGGCCAATGCCTCTCACTCTATTGCTCTCTCTCTGTACCCCCCGCGGTGCCAGACCAAGGATCCCCAGGGACAGCACATGCCCGCTTCTGCCCTGCCGTGGTCAGTGTCTCCTGCGCAGTCTCCATGCCGTCCACTCTGCTGGGCCACCTCCTTCTGTGTGTGCAGCCGGTCGCATCCCCCGCCCGCCCCCCGCATGCTTGGCGCGCGTGTGCTCCACAGGTGCATGCCGGCAGCGCGGGGGGGCCAGGGCCAGGCCCCCAAGCCTCCTCTGGCCCTTACCGTGTGTGCTGCTGCAGGTGGGAGAGCTGGCGGAAGGCCTTCTGGCAGTAGCGGCAGGTGTAGGGCTTGGCCCCCGAGTGGATGCGGAGGTGCTGGGCCAGGTAGGATGTGTTGGCGAAGCTCTTGGAGCAGTGAGGACACTTGTGCGGCTTGACAATCGCTGTGTGGAGCTTGGAGTGGATCCTGCCGAAGAGGAGGAGGAGCAGCAGCAGTTGGACACGACCGCCATCTGGCTAGTGCTGACGGAATGAGGGCATAAAGGGGGTGGGACAGCACCACTATCTGCTACACAGAGGAACTCCAAATACGGCATGAGCTCGCTCAGCCTCAAACCGTGCTCCCCTTGGATTCAAGAGCCCGTGGTCTGTCCGCACCGGGGGAGGATCCAGAGAGAGAAACTATAGAGTTTGGACTGAGGGGCATTGGCAGAGCTGTGTGTGAGAAGCCTATGGCTGAAATAACAGGGGGCTGCAGGCCTGGACTAAGTTGTTTGGCAGAACTATGCTGGGGTGACAGGGAACAGTCCTTCTCCGTGTACTCTACTCTAGTGCTGGAAAAACCAGCCCTACCTTTTGTCAGGTGATGCCGTTCCATTGCAGACACCCCTCAGAGTAAGCAACATTAACTTTTGTGCATACCCAGCCCCTCACAGCAAGCAATAGGTCTTAACGTGTCAGATACCACGACTGTTGGTTGGTTGTGTCTGAGACGTGACCAGCCCACGGAAATCAGCAAGGTCTCCCCACGTAGTCACCCACTGAGGGTGCTCACTCACAGCATGCTGGGATGACAGCAACATGCAGTGCAGAAGGCCCCCAGCCTCCTCTGGCCCTTACCGTGTGTGCTGCTGCAGGTGGGAGAGCTGGCGGAAGGCCTTCTGGCAGTAGCTGCACGTGTAGGGCTTGGCCCCTGAGTGGATGCGAATGTGCTGGGCCAGGTAGGAGCTGTTGGCGAAGCTCTTGGAGCAGTGAGGACACTTGTGTGGCTTTGTCTCCGTATGGGACTTGGAGTGGATCTGCATCTCCGACTTGGAGTAGAAGGTCAGCGAACACATCCGGCACCTGGGACCGGGGTGAGGGGAAGAGACAGCGTCATACAGGGGCCAGCCCCAACATCTATCAACTCTAACTGGAAGGGCTGATCCACACTGAGTGAATAAGGGGTATTTTCTTACTACGTGGTTCTGGGGAGGTTTCATCTGGGACACTGTGCTCAGCTGCAAGTGCTCCAGTCCCAGAGGAACAACCTTAAGCTAGGAACTGGCAGAAGAGACCAAACTATACTCTGCAGCCAGACAGGTGAAGGTCTTGGGAGAATCAAAGAGATTAATTTATTCCGCTTACAAGGAAGACAGGGCAGCACTTTGGAAGTTTTCCAAAAGCAATCTGAAGGGGACAGGAACAACAACTCCCAGACAAAAAACATTTTGTTCATCTATGATTTATTTCAGCCAAAAGAATTGGAAAACCTGAAAAATCCCAGGTTAAGCTTCATACTCATTATAAAAGTTAATTCCATGTACTGCAAAGTGTGCAAAAGCAGTTATGACCAAACCATTTAATTCTGCTCCCGTTTTTGGAGAAGACACGTTTATGAAGACAATGCTGAAAGTAACAACAGTGCTGCCTTCCTAGTGAGTCTCAGAAGATGCTCTGCACATCAAATCAGATATTTCACTGGTCTAATTGGCTTTCACCATTTCTATTTTAGTGATGTTTTGAAATGTTTTGTCTGGGAGTTTGGACCCATCTGTTCCCACAATGATCAGAAGCATGTTTGATAACACAGACTCTCTGAATAGGGAGAAGCAGTGGGCAACTATCTCCAATGGATGCTGATGTTAAAAACTATTCCTCCACCATGATACCAGGTTAAGAGAAGACTGCACTCTTATAAAATTTAAGATGGTAAAAGAGTTTGTGGTTAATAAAGTGACAGAGAGCTAGAGACCACATCCAAGTTACTGGAGTTTTTATCTTCCCTCAAAAGTGCATGCTAACGAGTAGCAGAGTTAAGGTTTCTCTGAACTAAAAGTTTTCCCACTTGCAGACTTCTCAATTAAACAGGACAAAATGGAACCTGCACTTGGAACTTCCAGGGTCACACCTGAGGGAAAAATTCCACCTAGAAGACCTCTGTTCAACCTGCTGTGGTGTGCTAATTATGTTTTTGTCTGGGAATTGCCTTAAGTTTTACAAGCGTTTAAGAAACTGCTCAGTGACAAAAGTCTCTGCAGCTATTACAAACAGTGAGTTTATCCTGCTCCTTCCTACATTCAAATATTTCTCCTCCTCCTAGGAGAATACTTCATTACGTTTACTACTGTGGCTATTTATGTTGGAGCCAGAAGCCATTATGAAGCATGTGGTCTAATTAGCACACGTAATGCAGGCAGTATTTATCCAGAACCTACCTGAACTTCCACAGGCCCTTCCAAGCCACAGCTTGACTTTGAGCCATTTAACTGGAAGCCATGCCTCCCCAGCGAGCGCTCTAGCACACATCTGCCATAACATTTTTCTTATCTATCACCATTTCTTTAAATTCATTATCATCTCTAACAGTTGTTTCCACATTTTCTGCCTTCATCTTTCTCTTACCTCCTTCTAACTGCACAACCGAACGCAACAAATAAGTTGAACACATTCTTTTGTAATTCCTCCCTCACATACACACAACCATCCTTTCTAGCATCAACAAATAGAAGCAATCTGACTGTTTATCCCTAGGTCTATTAGAGATGCAAGGAGCAAGAAAGAACATCAAGATCACCTTTTAGAAAAATCAGGTTTTGGTTTACAAACGCGAGCATCTCTAAACACTTGTCCAGTTTGCTATAGGCTTTATAAAACATTTAAAGCTAGACCTGAAGACAGCATAGGCACTTCACAATTATCAAACCATATTCAGAAAATGAGAACTGTATTCCTTAAAGTAGCAATGCTAAAAAGAACTTCAAAGTGAACACCGAACTGAAAAGTATCTCCAAGCTCCAAGTCCAGTGCCTTGCTAATGCAAGGAAATAAGCCATAACCCCATGCATGACTTTATCAAGCTCCTTTTCAGTGGATGCTTATTGCCAGTACTCTCAGTTGAATTCTGCTATGCAATATCACTCAAATGAGAAATCATTCAATTGAGAACAAGCTTCCAGTGTGATGTTGTGCTGATGTGGCTAACTGAATCGAAGAGGAACAGCAGGTATCATATTTGTAGATATGAATTGTGCGACTATTCTTGCAACAGCATATCTAATGCTGAAGACTAAGTAGTCAACAATTACTGAAATATCCAGACAAGTTCAGAGAACTTAAGAATCACGGTATGTGGAAAATCTACCTCACAGTAAAGATTCACTGAGCCCAGTCTATCTAGGCTTGGAGGAAAGGTTAAAAGACAGCTTGGTTAGTATCCATTTAAATCTATGCAGGGAAAAAAATAATATTATGGGTTTGCTTTATGCAGTAAAGAAAAGTATCATAAGATACAATAGCTGACAGTACAAGTCAGAAAAACCCAAGAAGAAACAGGATCATTTCAACCATGAGAATAATACATTTTTGGAACAACGTTCAGGGGCTGCATTGTGTTCTCAATCAGTTGGCTCCTACAATTATTGTTTTTAGAATTCAGCTACCTGTCCAAGTGTTCTACTTTTCTAGACATTTTGCTCTAGTGTACATACAGTCCTGGGAACTGATATCTTCTCTGCTGTATATGACCATATATTTTAAACATTCTATTTTTTGGAAAAAAAAAAATTAATGAACTTCACCATGTCTAAGCACTCCCACCCATTAAGTATGTGATGACATAAAGCCATCTAGTTTATTGTCCAAAACATCTGCACAGCAATTCCTTTACTTATTTGCTCTGTCAGGTATCTGCCTTCAGGTCAGAAATTCCCTAGAATAAACTTTGATGCAGAGAAACAATGTTCTTCTCCATTTTGACAATAAACATGTAAAGAAAGTATTTCAAAGTCCCCCTGGAACCTACATGAATGGAAGATAAACCTCAATATGAGGAAAAACAACAAAGCCAAGAGACCCCACACCCACACACAAAACAACAACAACAAAAAAAAACACCTCTCCAAAACACCCAGAAGATAAAACAAAACAAAACAAAAAAACAACCTCCCTTGTCTGCATTTAGCAGCTGTAGAGGTCTCCAAATTGTTTTTAAAACAATATGAAAATATATTTCATATATATATGGATGCATTTTCCAATAGTCCAACTAGCATCAGCCCGGAGAAGGCAAGAATGTTACGTAGCATTAACAAATTCATGAGCCTTATGAGTTGAAAAGGACCCGGAATACAGCAGACAGCTGCATTTTTGAGTTTTGCATCAAGCAGTTGCAGGCATTTTCATTGGAACAAATGATCTATTTAATTAAGGGCTTTGCAATTTGCCTCAGACTACATCTAATATTAAAGGGGAAGATGCAATCAGTCCTCTGGTGGGTAAATATGGATTAAAAAAAAAAGTTAAATCTATATGGGTAATGAGGACATCGCATCTGACACTTGCAGTGTTTCAGTATTTTATTGCATTGAAATTCTCCTTGCTAGGAAAAGTAGGGAGTGCTGTTTGCTAAGCGCGGACACAGCACTATATGAAATAATTCATCTTTTTTGTTAATATGCATTTTTAATCTTTTCTCCCCATTGTGCTTCTGAACTACTACTTCCACTGTATTCTGAAAGCAAGTAACACAAATGAATACAGCATTCCTATTGAGAGTATAATATCCTACGACTGTTTGTTATGGCTCTGCAAATTTAGCCTAGGAGAATAAACCCTTAATAATGCAGAGGTGCGTTTCTCCATATAAATAGTTCATTTTATACTCATCAGTATACTAGGGAACAGAAGTAACACCTTCCAATGTTTATCATCTTTTCTTTTTAAAAGGAATCTAGAAATAAAGTGAGACATAAAAAGAATGTGTGCATGGTAAGACTAACACCCTCAAAAAATCATGAAATGCCAGTAAAAGTTGGATATATAATTCTAATTCTGCTCCCATATGAAAGTCATCATGATGAGTCACAAACAAAATTATGCTTATAGGAGCTAGACTACAACTCTGAGGCACACAGTGCCATGTATTTGCTACTTTTCATAGAATGTTTTGCCTCATTCATCAGATGCCGTTATGAGATAAAATATCATCTGAAATATCATCTCATAGTAAAATCTGCCTAACATGGATTAACAGCATTTTTCAATCAAGTGCTTAATTAATTAGTGTCACAGTTGTGAAAACTGTAAGCTTTTACATGGCTTTCAGAATTCAATTTCCTATTGAGACTGGTCTTAGAATTTAACTTAGCCCTTGCTCTTTGGGTTAAGACTTCAAATACAAGCTAGATCACAAGTTGAAAATAGTAATAATTTAAAACAACAGATCAGAAAGGTTGGAAGTTAAACTAGTTAAGCTTAGACTTTCTGAGTCAACAGATATTTAGTAATAGAAAGAAATTTACTGCCTTTGCAAAGCAGAGTTAATGAAGTAACTAATGCAATCATAGCATAATAATGGATGCACAGTGCATAAGAAATGCTGATTTAACCTTCAAATTATCCAATATTTTAAAGCTGAATTAAACGTTTCCTCACTAATATCTTGTAAGAGGCAAGGGGAAGGAGATAGAATATTTAAGATACACAGCTAGAAAACTTGTATAAGACCTAAATAAAAGTATATGAATGCCAAATGCAAGCTTATGACAATTGTACTCCTGCATCCATTTGCCAATTTATACTATTGACATGCATACTATCAAATCTGCCAATTACACAGAGCTCTTCACAGACTCATTTCCACAGACCCTCCATTGCTTGGTAACACGGTAAGACTACAGAAAACAAACATGCACCTTTGTTCTGGCAAAGCAGTGACTATTTTTAAATGCTCTCATCTTATAGCATTTCTCCAGTCCTCAGACTCAGAGGTGATTCCTGCATTTTGTCAATTTTTCCAAATGATTAGAAAAATTATCAGACCTAGAATTTCGCAGCATTTCAGCATCCTTCACAAATTGCCTGTCTTTAAATACCTTTGTATTTATGCTTTCAGCAACTGCATTTACCATCTTTCATCAAAGCCTCACACTGCGAACTCACATGATGCCATTTAATTTCTAGAAGTCTTCTGCATTGCTTTCCAGGATACTGTTTCCCTGTTACTCACATTACTTATTCTTTAGATTAAAAATGTTCAACTGCAGCCAACAGGACACTTCCTAGAATCACCTAATATTCCGAGTTGGAATGGACCCACCAGAAGGATCTTCGAGTCCAGCTCCCGACTCCAATTCTATCCAGGCCTACATTATTGGTTTAAATCATGTCTGAACATTTAAGTCCCAATCCCCGACTCTGCTGGAGAGGCCACGCTGTATTAACCAAGAAACTAATCATAGAATCATAGAATTGCTCAGGTTGGAAAAGACCTTAAAGATCATCGAGTCCAACCACAACCTAACCATACTACCCTAACTCTAACAGCCCTCCACTAAATCATGTCCCTGAGCACCACATCCAAATGGTTTTTAAACACATCAGGGATGGTGAATCAACTACCTCCTTGGTGAGCCTATTCCAGTGCTTAACAACCCTTTCTGTAAAGAAGTGTTTCCTGATATCCAACCTAAACTTGCCCTAGTGCAACTGAAAGCCATTTCCCCTTGTCCTGTCACCAGTGAGAAGAGACCAACCCCACTCTTATTGTAAGCACCTTTCAGGTATTGGAAGAGAGCAATAAGGTCTCCCATCAGCCTCCTTTTCCCCAGACTAAACAGCCCCAGTTCCTTCAGTCTCTCCCCATAGGGCATATTCTCCAAGCCCTTCACAAGCCTTGTTGCCCTTCTTTGGACCTGCTCCAGCACCTCAATGTCCTTCCTGTATTGAGGTGCCCAAAACTGAACACAGTACTCAAGGTGAGGCCTCCCCAAAGCCGAGCACAGGGGCAAGATTACTTCCCTAGTCCTGCTCACCACACCATTCCTGATACAAGCCAGGATGCCATTAGCTGCCTTGGCCACCTGGGCACGTTGCTGGCTCATATTCAGCCGACTGTCCATCAGTACACCAGGGTCCCTTTCCATCAGGCAGCTTTCCAGCCACGCCTCTCCAAACCCATAGGATTGCCTGGGGTTGTTGTGACCAAAATGCAGGACCTGACACTTGGCTCTATTGAAATACATACAGTTAACCTTGGCCCATCGATCCAGTCTATCCAGGACCCTCTGTAGTGCCTTTCTCCCCTCTGGCAGATCAACACTCCCTCCCAACTTGATGTCGTCTGCAAACTTACTGAGGGTCTTCCATTGGGCTGTACTAAAACCACGTTTTGCTTGAACAGCTCAAGTTTAACAGCCATATAAAACTTAGTCTTTAAAAAAAAAAAGAAAAGAAAAGAAAAAAAAAAACTATCTACCAGCAATTGCTTCATCTGTGAACTGTCGAAGATTTTCTGTTGACCTCTAAAACCACTGAACAACATCAGGCTTAAGACCTCTATCGATTTCTGAAATCAGCAACCATTAGAATAAACAACCAGCAAAGCAATAAAATACAATAAGGTGTTTCCTAGGAACATGATAATATCCAATGCTAAATTAAAAGAACAAAAGCCCCGTAAGAAATACTAATAAATTTGGAACCAGAAGTAAGGTCATCTGTGTCACCATAATTCGGCTCTGCAATGCAGTCACATATTCTGATACAGCTTTATTGACTGCTTCAACAGAACTGCATCCTTATTATGTTGTACAGATAGATACTTAACAAGCAAATGGACAGGATTATTCATCACCATTGTGATGTGTACAGCATCAGCCTTGTCAAGCAAGTGCAATTCCAACCTCAGAAGGCAGAATCACTCTTCTGTTGGACTCCCACAGAAGTACCAGTGTTTCACAGACACTCATTTGTCCCCACAGCATCCATTTCTTTTTTCCTAACAGTAGGAAGTGACAAAAGACAGGAATGAAAAAGTAGCTAGTAATATATACCCACTAACTCTGAGTGGCTAATCCAATATCTGCAAACGCTGATTTTCCTTTAAAGGAACTTGACAGTATATACATTTAAATCACAGCCCCTGTAAGATTTCTATGCTGTAGCTATAAGATACTATGCTTCTGCAAAGCAAAAAAGGATGCAACATGTAACAGAGGACTGTTCAGTGACACTTGAGAAGGGATTATGGTTTTGGGAACACCAGATGTTAATTATTTCAGGGTAATGGTCTACAGACACTTCTAGCCTGCAGCAAACGTAAATCCACTGAAAGCTAGACCTAACTTGTATTTGCACAATGTGGCCTGAACCATGGCTAAGATACACTATTAAACCTGTGGCAGAGATGAACAACCTACAAGTTCTTCACGTTGGCAGTCAATTGCCTTCCCCAAATCATCCTTCTCAACTCCGCAACCCTATGCCATTTTGGTTTTTGTATCGTCCCTTTTTCCTAAGTAAATGTTCAGGACTCTGACAGGCTATCAAGTAAACTATAACTGTAAACGCATAAAGAAGGATGGTAGAAAAGAGCATTGACTCAATAGGGTCAAATTAAGGTGTGACCAGGCAGACAGATGCGGGACATAAGAGTTTTGATGTTCTCTCTCTCTCTGGCTGAAACAGTGACTCCCTCATTCCCTTGCACACAATCGTTCCACTGACAAGCAAGTAAAATGCACTAAGATTAAAACTCATGACTACAGAACCCTTCCTGTTCTTTTCACTTTGCGCTATGATGAACTACAATGAGAACACACGCACACATGCAAACACATAGTTACAACACCATAGTAGAAGGGAGAGAACTTACCATAAACCAGGTTTTCACCTTATTATATCCTGAGACACACGGTCGGTCTTAATTACCATTTCTAACCTTCAAACACGATACTCACACACAAAGCCAAGTTTATAGTACAAACAGCGTGTGTATATATAGAAGTACATGCGCACCTGTCCTCCTTAGAACTTTGAAAGCATAAGCCAATTTTAACCAAATCTGAAAAAGGGGTAAGAATTTTAAAATCACAACAAGTGTCACAAAAATATGCAGCTGGAAAAGATAAGAGACCCTCTTGGAGCCCCCTGCTGAGGGAAAGGCTAGTGAGCTCACCCTTGATTAGACATCAGAGAATCCACACAGGAGAGAGACGCTGGAAACCAGGCTTCATTAGTTCCGCTGCTCACGGAACTACTTGTTAAAAAAAGCAAACAGAAATTCCAACATGTGGCATCACTCTGACACCCACATTGTTCAACAGCAATCTTAAGAACCTCTGCACACACTCTGCCACCACAGCTAGGACAATGAATGATATCAATAGCAGTTTGACGTCTTTTTCTAGCATTGGAGGGGGGTGAGGCTCTTCACCAGAGGTCATATACTAACTAGTGCTGACAGCAGAAACATGGCAAAATTTAGGAATACCGGATTTAATATTTCTAGGCTTTGGAGGGAATGTGGTCTTTTTGCCCACTTTCTGCCCCATACTTCAATCTCTATGTCTCCTTTGCCCTTAGCGTTCCATCCTGTTGCAATCCCATCTCTCCTGTACCAAGACCCAGTCCCAGGCTCTTTTCGCACAATGCCCCAGCCTCCTCATCCTCAGTTGCCATGACTCTTCTCTGTTCATTAACATTTAACTCCTCTCCCTCACACTTCTATTTGTCCACATCCCATGCTCTTTTCCCCATCTGCTGTTAATTCAAGGTATCTCCTTCATTTTACAGCTGCTCGCAGATCTACCTCTTTCTTCCTGTTTCAGTCTTGACCCTCCCTAGCTTTTCTCTAACCTCGTGAATAGGCTCTCCACCACATCCTCTAGTTTGTGAGGCTCCTTCATCCCTCCTCCTTTCTGATTCCCATCTCTGCCTTATCAAGCTTCCAGACTTCAATCAGCTCCAAGCCCTAGCCATATCTCACTCTTGTTCCCACTGCGTTTGAATCGAGTACTGCCCTCTTCCACCTTGCCGTTGCACCCGCTAGAGGGGGAGGCTCCTACCAACATTGAGCACAAAGATTCCCTTCTGAAGCAGAATGAGGGCTGTGACTGAAGGAAAAGCAAGCTTGGCCCTTCTGCACTAATCTAGAAGACGCTTATCACAGTATAGAGGGCATACACATAGTACAGCCTCATATAAACACAGAGAGGTCAGAGCCTATTTAGTTCTTCTTTGGAGACAAACAGTCTGGTCAGGGCTTGGATTCATGCAAGCCTCAAATACCATCAAAGGAGATACAATAATCTTTGTATATTTCAAATACTAAAGTATACAGCATCACAGAGCTTGCTTAACAGATAATTTTCAAAACTTACAACTTGACTAAATTTTCAGACAGATACGGCTTATGAAAGCCATAACCACCAGATTTCAAATCTATTAAAAAGCAACAACAAAATCATTACCACATGGGAAGGTCAAACAGCATCAATAAATTCAGTATAGGGCCAAAAAAAAAAAAAAAGCCTGAAAAATGAGACACCTGAGGACATACCCACCACCTCCTGTATTCAAGCCACTGGCTCCTCTTATATGACTGATTTCCATCACCCAGATTTTTCCCCTTTCACTGCTTGTCTCTGCTTCCTGCCAAGACTTCGAAGGCCTCTGCACACTTTCTCTCCCTGGGCATACCTCAAAAGCTTATGTCTCTTAGCTGATTATTGTCTCCCAGACTAAAACTCCCTCCTGTTCTCAAAGCCCAGTGAAAGTAAGGAAACTCACCAATGAAGGTGGGAAACAGAGAGCTCTACAATTACAGTGTAATAGCAAGGTCCTTCTCATGCCTACAACTTTTCTACTTGTGCCCTGTGTTCGAAAGCAGAGCCAACAAAACCATCCCAGACAAAAAAACTGGTCTTTGTCCTAGCCATTATAAAGCAACACTTATATTAAGTTTGTAAGTGCTGATAAACAGCTTTCTTCCTATAGTAAACACAAGATCAAACTATTCAGAGAATTGTTTGACAAAACTGATGATCTGAAGCAGAGAGACTGAACCATTTCAACCACCTTGTCTACACATCACACCAGAAGCTTCAAGAAGTGCATTTGTAAACACACCAAAACAATACTGAGAAATACCACTGTCTCCAGGATCTGTGCTCTCTTCCTCAGTACCTTTTAAAGTTCTGATTAGAAATCACGTGCTTCACACACTGACTGCATCTTAGTAGGAACACTCTTGATGCCGATCTCTTTTTCCACAGAAAAAAAAGTAAATTATATCGGGATGTCAGGGGACATTAACAAAGAGCTGACAATGAATCCAGACAAGTCTGAAACAACATTATTCATGACAGAAAATGCTTCACTGAACTGGTTTAGATGCTTGTCCCCTGCAGGTACAAACACACTTCTAATATCACAAAGCAGAACAAGGACTCTTGCCAGACTAATCCTAAGGCTAGATGTGCAAGATCTGCAAGCAACAGCATCATCAGTAAAAGCCTCACACCTTTTCTCACAAAGAAAAACCTAGTCATAAAAGATTGCTGCACCACTGCCACAGCACACTAACTCTCTTCCAGAGATGGCAGCAAAACATCTGTCCTCTGCTTGGGCAGCAATCGCTACATTCAATGGGCTGATCGGCAACACTTGTATCACCCTTGTGCTGCAATCCCTTCAAAGCCTGCCTGCTGTGCTGCTCATTCAAGGCCTTACTCCTTCACTAATACACCAGGAGCCAGGAATTAGGGAAATTAGCCACCTGCTCAGACACCCATGACAGAAGAGCTCATGGAGCTCAAAAAAACAACTAGTCAGATTGATCAATACAGTACAACCCCTTCCAGGCATCTGACTGTCTTTAACATATCAGGATGAGAGTCAATCAAGACCTACAAACGCCTGCATGTGCACTACAACCGATTCCTTCAGCCCAGAAGGGAGCAAGTTCAGAAAAACCTTCCACGTAATCCTAAACTAGTTAGAATACGTCGGCGTACTGCAGTAATGGCAGCTACCCAAATCATTACCAACTAAAACAGCAAAGGAACCCAGAAGTTCTCAAAAGCTTTGACCTATGCGTCTTACGTACAAAGATCTTCCCACAGCTACAAGAGCACTGATCGTTCTCCTTTATTTTTGAACAATTCTTTTTTGTTCCAGACTTGCACATGGAAAGTGTCAGTCAAAGAAGAGACCCCTTGGTGGTCTTCAGTAAATGTCAATTTGGCTACCTTGCACCTTAATACTGCTCAGAGGAAGTCTGACTTGGGATGGGAACTGGAAGAAGAGGCAGAGGTGGACTAACCGTGAAGATGAGAAATACTCCCGATTACACGTTCCTACGTATAAACTCATTGGTGTGGGGTTTTTTTTTCCCCGCAAAGTCTTTTTCATGATCGGTTACAGAGACTATGGGTGTTCATAAAGTTTCTGCTGAGTCATTCCACATGGCCATTGGCATTTTTTTTTCCAAACTTACATGTAAACAAGGAGCTATAATTAAAGCTTTGGTTCGGCTTTAATTCTAACGTTCACTGCCAATTGTGTCCCCTGTAAATACATATCTAACAACCTAATTAGCAACCCAGACTGTAAGCAGCTTGAGTGGTGTGGAATTGTGGCTAAGGCCCAAAATAAATGGTGGACTTAAAAATAGCAAGCTACCTAACACTCCCACCCCTCTTCACCATACGCTGATTGTATTTTCAAAGTGGAAAAACTGGGACATTGGGTAAGGGAATAAAAGGACTGTTCCAAGCTCCAGTTTTGTAGCCATTTAACTGTATTGATTTAAAAATGTAAACATTTTAAAAACGCTGTAGTTAAAAATGAAACAGAGTCTGGGATGGATGCACAGATTTTGTGGAGTTGCCTTCATATTCTTATGACTTAATTCCAGAAAGATAACTAAATTGGTACGAGAAAAAAGAAAAAAAAAAGAAAGAGGGCCTAAAATGGTAAAGGGAAACTGTTTGAGAAGGACTCATGGGCACATAGTAGGGAAGTGAGATGAGCTACAGATCAATATTTCTTCTTTCATCAGGCTACTACTTTGACTCCTTGACCTTAACCAGCCCTCAGAACCTCAGGAATACACATCACTAAATACCCATACTTGCTCCTGCTTCCCAACAAATGCTGACCATCACGTTCCCACCCTAGCACTCATCTACTCTGTTCAGCTGCCACCTCCTCAAAAAATGTTGTGCTCCTTATTACCCTCTGCTTTAAGTACTTCCTCCTAGTTAACCTCTCTCCCTCTCCCAGCATTCACTTGTAGAAGTTCCTTAAGCCACATCCCTCCAAGCTCAGAAACCCAACCTCAAAGCTCAGAGCGCTCTCCCCTCCTATTGAATAACCATTGGGCTCAGAAACCCTTACGTCTAATTCAGAACAGAACTTTTTTCCTGTTTTGTTGAGAATGCAGAAACAGGAAGACAGCACATGGGGCAATGCACACAGGAACAGATGCTATCACCACGATTCACTTCCAGCTGTGTTCCTCCAGTACGGAGAATTTATACTGGACAGACTGGAGTCCTCATTCAGGGGCATTCAGGTACACCAGGGCTCTCAACCACAACAGAAGTGCTCCAGGTGCACCAGACAGTACTGCACTCTGCAGTATGCCAGCCACACTACCCAGCTGCAGCATCAAGGATATGGCTCAGCCCCTGGAAGAGCTAGCAGTAACTAACTGAGCAATACTAATGTTCTTACATTTAGAAAACTGAGGTTGTTCACTAAGAAGGAGATGCTTAGTTTGGGGTCAATCCAACAGCTTCCAAACATTCCAAATTATCAAGAAAACTCAACTCTCTCTGCAGCTGAAAGCTTCTCTATTCAGGGACTCTACAAGGAAGAGGCAAAGATCTCTCCCATCCCCACGTAGCCCTCCAAAGAGCAGAATACACTCCCATCCCCATGCAGTGTAACAATCATGGTTTAACCCTGCTCCCCACCTGTATGTCTTGCCATCCTTGTGCTGGTCCTCATCATCCTCGTTCGACAGCACAAAGGGGTCACTCATCTCTGGCAGCCCCGATTCCTGCAATCGTTTCTTCTTCCGACCCCGAGGCGGTTTGGGGGCAACTCCCCCACCCCCGCCCCCCCCCCCCACCTTCGGAGAGGGTGGTTGTCCCCTTCTTGGTCAGATCAGGCACCACCTGGAGGGCTGCCTGGGAGCCAGGGGGTAGTGCAGAGACGATCATGGGAGCTGAGATGGGAAAGGTTTGTGCAGAGGAGGCTGTGGTCACCAGGGAGCCTGATGGAGAAGTTATCACGAGACCAGGACCTGAAAGCAAAGAAAGACGCAGGTCAAGTATAACATTACTAATGACCTCCTCATCCCACAGAAGTAAGCTTTATACATCTACATTTAAACACATTTAAAATAGAAGAGCAGCTTAACCTCTCCAAAACGTTCTCAGCCTTCACAGCTAGAAGTCAAACCTCAGTACAGAGGATAGACGAATAGACTTCCCAGAGATTCACAGTGAAACAATGCTTAGGGCCGAGGCATTCTACACCATCAAAAATGCTCAGGATAATCTATAGTCCCAAGAGAATTCTCCAGAATCCTGTGCTACAGACATCCTGGCACCCTCCTGTTGCAGAGTTCCCTACCTGCTGTCATGAGTCCAGCAGACTGCACTGGCACCACGGTGATGTTCTGAGTCACAGGGGCTTGGCTGTGTGGTGTCAGCTGCTCCGGCTTGGTGTCAGAGTCCATTGCAATGCCAGTGGGTAGGGCCACTGAGGTGGGCACTGTCAGCAAGGCAGGGTAGTGGGGGGGAGCAAGGCTGCAGCCCTTCTCTGTGGGCAATAGCTGCTCCTTCATCTTGTTAATAAACATGGTGTTGTCAATCTAAACAGGTGGGAAGAACAGCTTTTAGAAAACTGGGGTACAACCTCTCCCAGCAGTTGGCTGAGCAAGAAAAGCAACAGAAACATGCATCATTCACAAACTTCTAATGTGAAGCAACATCAGCAAAATGGGTTGGAAGACAAAGATCTTACCTGTCCCGAGACGGTGGGCACTGCTGGCCAGAAGTACGGAGAGGAGTTGAAATGAGATTCTTCCATCCTAGCTGGGCACAGGGGGGAACAGGAAGGGGGAAGGGAAGAGGAATGGAGGAGAAGGAAGACAGAGACAGACGCACACACACACACAAAAGGAATATTAAACCCAAAGTGACTCCAACAGGGAACCGCCTCAGTCTAACACTGCGACAGTTCCTTAATCTCCCCTTTCTCACTTAAGCAGTCACCCCCCACTTTCGAGCTATCTACCCAAATCCTGTTATTTTCAGGGAAAAAGTTATCTGCTATTCCCACAGACTTAGGCCCATTCCTCTTGCCTAGTAGTCCTTCATGCAAAATAAAAATAATAATGACTATACCTGACCCAAAACACCTCTAATATTCCCCAACTACCATCCACCCAAGTACATGGCATAAATGATCAAGTCTGTGCACGTGCAACCTGGCAAATACAGCTGAAAACCATTTTTCACTGTCACAGCCATCCTGATCCCACAAGCAGTGAAAATTCTGGACCCTGCCTGTCCCTCCACCCCAGCTCACTAAGGATCCAGATGCAGCAAGGGCACGTTAGCAGTATGTTATACAGGAAGAAGGACAGGCAGAGAGAGGGAAACAGACTTGACCAAGATAACAGACAGTCACAGAAGACCAAGCAGTAAAACTCATAACTAGGCTCCTAACTTCCTGCTGCCCTTTGCTCTGACCACTCCAGCCCCACTCTTAGAAGAAAACCAGAAACGTCACCCAATCCTGACAGACAAGATGCACCTCTCTCATCCAGCAAGACCACAGAGCAGGGAAACAACCTGACTACCCTGTTCCTGAGACACCATATTTCCAAAAGGTATCGTGTCAGGGCTCTCTATTGCCCATCACAGTCCTGTCTCCAGGACAAGAATCTGTAGGATTCCGCCCCCAGTCAAGTGCCCGCTACTCAATCTCAGCTCTCCATGGACAAGTTAGACACCAGAAGATAGTCCTCTGAGGACAGAGGCTTAATCTCTTTAGGATCATCTAGCTGAAAGAATCTATTTTACTGTTCTTTCTATTCTAATCCTGTCATTCTTCTGCGTAATATCATTATCAAGAGAAATTTACAACGCTCTGTAGATGCTATTGAAAAGCTAAGAGATTCACATAACAGTATTTTCTAGAGTAGATGTGCCTGTTTCTGAACAAATACGGCAAAATCGGCAGGTAAAATAAATGCAATAAAAACTGTTCTCAATGAACATTACATCTGGCAGAAAAAGCTGCTTAGATAAAGCAAACACCGCAGGTTTGCAGCTATCTGCAAATTGTACCAGTCCTATTTCTGTTATGATGTGGCAGTAGACTAATTAACGACTAAATATTGTTTCTGAAGGACCTATCTCAGCCATCAGATAAGCTAAGAAACATGCCCCAAGAAGCATGAAACACTTTCCAGAAGTACATTAGGACAGAATAAATACATGTGGAATTGCTGCGTATGAGCCAAAACGCAAAGATAATTTTCCTCTATGTAGAGAAGCAGTATTTAAATGAACCAAATTACCTGTTAATTTTGTTTTTATGAATTGCTCACGCAACAGCAAAGCCAAGTATTCCTGCCTCACTCACTCACTCCAAATCAACCAATAAACGCACTTAAGGATGATTTATTTACCTTGCATCGGTGGCATGCAGACAGACTGCTAGCTGCCTGACGGAATTACTCTGGATTTACATTGCAGCAATTCAATCAGAATCCAACGGGGCACATACCTTTCCTTTGCTTCTTTTTCTCAGGGAAATTAACTGTGCATTCTGCCAACAAGGCTCTATGTATATAACACCTAACTACATGACTGTTTGCTTCCACAGCAAGAAAGAATACATGTGGAGGATAAGGCCTTCCTTGGCATCTGAGCACCACCTGAATCAAGATGTTTTTTTGGTTGGAGTGTAAAAGGGGTTTTGCTGTTGTTTTTTTTTTAAATAAGTAAGCTCCTATTTGCTCAGCATCCACCTAAAGAAGAAAAAAAGCCTACCCTACTCAAACCTGATTAGGTAAAAACCAAGTGTCATACAATAATCACAAACATTTTTAAAATAAACTTTGTAATTGTCAAGTCTTCAATCCCTCGGACTCAACTGTAAACTTCATCAGTAAAATGAAAAGACATCAATTTCAAGAAAAATCTCACAACAACTTTCTCACTTAAGGAATATAAAGCATGAAAGGCACCTCCATCTTCAGACTGTAAAATCCAAATGAGCACAGGCAGGGGCACGCAGTGGCCTCCTGTTTCTATCCAAGTCCTGCCAGACCTTCACAAAGCACCCAACTTTTGTTTGCTTAGTTTACAAAATGTTTCAGTTTAAAACCAAAACAAACAAAAAACCCAAACACCAATTAAAAAAAAGAAAATACAAAAACCAACCAAAGAAGTTCTCATTGATTCTCAAAAGATGACTACACTGTTTTCACTAAACTCTCTAAGAATCCTTCTTCCCATCCAACAGTGTCTATGCTTGAGCAGATACTGGGACTCAAAAGACTTGGCTTGAAAGACTGAGGTGTAATGAAGTTACAAGAACATGAAGAAAAAGGAGAAACAGTGTAAGAGCCAAAGCTTTCATGCAATCTCACTAGCAAGCCAATCTTCCAAAGGGAGAAAACAAAGATAAGAGTCCTCTACCAAACTACCATTCTAATACCCACAGATGTCCCTCCCCTATCCCACTTTTAGGCTAAAGGACATTTTGAAAACATGCACCCCTATTCATAGCCCCCACTTTAACACCACTCACACTTACTTTACCAGAACTCTGCACGCAACCCTTCCAATTGCTCTATAACTATCCCACATGGGCTGGAGCTTCAACCCTGTACCACAGCACGTTCCCACTGCAGGGCCTTCATCATCCCAGCTTCCACAAACGGGCCAGAGATGGGACCTTCTTCCTATTCACCAGTCTAGTATCAGACAGATGTCAATGTACCCTCCTGATATAAACCAAAAACACCTTCTGTGTACAAGCCACAAATGTACATGCACCAAATAAACAACTGAGTGAACCAGAGAACTCACAAGGGACAAGGAATCTGAAGTTTATGTCTCAGAGAACTTCAGAAAATCACATACTTAATGGGCTGGGCTAATACCTCTTTGCAGGTCATCACTTTAATCATAAACACACAGATAAAAAGCACGTGCAAGTAAACGGTGAGGCAGAGGCCATGTTTCTGGAAGGTATAAGCAAGGTCGGATGTGCAGATATTTAGAGATTGACTTTAATATAGTTTCCTTTATTCTCCAGATATCAGCATTTATTTATACGCAGCATAGAGCCTTCATTTGACAAAACAGTCATTTAAATTGTCATTCTGGGTCTGCCCAATATCTTTGGCCAGTAAGAGTGAGCTTCTGGGCTCAATCACTGCAAAATACTACAGATGCTGAAGGCCACACAGGGTATGGGACCAAATGCCAAAGTGCCTCCCCTAAGCTCCTCAGTACCAACAAGTTCAAGCACTGCTACGCCTTTAGAACAAGCACATGCAGATGTACATCAAGAACATCCCAAAGAGAATGGGCAAACCCTGAGCCCCAGGCCCCCAGCCCACACACCACAGCTACAGCAACATTGGTGCCATACCTGACACAAGGGCAGCCACCACCCCGGCCAACCGGACCCGGACAAAAGCCACTGCCTGATGGGGAAGCGCCCGGCACCCCACCGGTCCCATCCCGGCGGCCGTCCCCTCTCCCACCCCTGACCCTGAGGCCCCGTCCCGCAGTCCTCCCGCCGCCCTCCGGCTCTGCGCGCCCTCAAGCCCCAGGCGCACTGCGGGCGCTGCTTACCCCTCTCACTCTCCCTCCTCTTGCATTGCTCCTCCTTCCAGGGCCGTCTCTGCAAACAAACCGCCAGGGTTACGGGGCTGCTCGGAGGCCCCCATGACGCGGGCCGCCCCTCGCTTGCAGCCCCCCGGGGACGGGCCATGGGCGGCGCGGGGCTCCCCGCGGGCACCGGCCGGGATCGGAGAGGCCCGCACCCACCTCCCCCCGCAGGGCCCCGCCACCGGGACGGACGGACGGACGGGCGAGCGGACAGACAGGCGGCCCACCGCCGTTTCCGCTTCCGGAGCGCCTCGACGCCGGAAGTGCCGCTTCCCCGGGCCCCCCCGGCCCCGCACCCGCCGCATTACCGAGCACCACCCCCCAGCGGCGACCCCAACCCCGACTCCGGCGGCGGCCTCCTCACCGGAAAGAGGAGCGGCGAGGCGCTTCCGGATCAAGAGGCGGAGCGCGACTCAGCTCTTCCGGGGCGCCGAGCGGAGCGGAACGGCGTCATCGACGGCTTCTCTTGAAAAAGAGGCGGAGCGGCGGCAGCCGCCGGTCCGGGACGGCTTCCCGGCGGCGGGAGCGCGGTGGCCGGGCGGGCGGGCCGGAAGCAGGGGCAGAGGTGGGCGCGCGCCTACCGGAAGCGCGGGTGCTGGCGAGCGGAGAGCCCGGGTTGCGGGGAAGGCGGAAGTAGCTGTGGCGGCGCGCGGCTCTCCCCAGCCCGGCGTTGAGACCGCTTCCGGCCCAGGAGGCCTCCCTGGCGTGACGTGCGCCGTGCGGGAGCGCGGCCCTCCTGAATATTCATAAAAATATGAATATTCATGAACGGTCCCGCCCCTCCGCCGGGCTCCCGTCCACACTCCCTCTCCTAGCTAAGTCCGGGCCAGCCGCCGGCGGCTGGCGCCGGGCGCCTCCCGCACGGCTCGGGTCAGCCCGCCGTCCCCTGCCCCGCGCCGCGCCGGCCGACCTGGCGTGCTGGGCCGGGCGCAAGAGCCTGCCCTTCGCGGGTGGCCGGGTCAGAGGCCGCCTGTCGCCGTGTGGGCCGGGCCCCGCAGTTGCGCCGGCACTGGCGCGGCGCCGGGCTCGTGGCGCTGACACGCTGGCACCCAGCCCGCCTTGCAGCGCGGCGGTTTTCTGCCAGCTTTGCAAATCGGAGCGCCTCAGCCACATCAGTGCTGTAGCGGACAGAAGGGCAAGGCCAGGCTTAAGGGAGGCGGGCTAACCCCCTTTCTGCAGTTGCACGCAGCATAACCGCACCTATAGGCTTTTTTTTTCTTTTAATTATTCTTTTTGTAACCATTCACAACTTGACCCCGGGGGATGGCAGCTCAGTTTCACGATGTGGTTTCTCAGGTTAGGCCCATCTAAGTTGCTCATGTCGCTGTGCAGTGTGCTTGGCTGCACACAAGGCAGTAGCACATCCTTCAGGCCGTGGTGATGGCACGGGATGAGGCATGAGGCTGTTCCTGGACAATGCGGTGCACCTTGAATTGGAGAAACCCCACACAATCATGAAACCAAGCTGGCTATTGCAGCCCTGCCCTGCCCTGCCCTAAACTCTTGTAATTCAGGTGCTGAGAGAGTTTTGGATATAATCTTACTTCATTCCACCATGTGCAGCAGGACTAACTTTGGCACTGGAGCCTCTTTCCAGGTTACATTAGGTTCCCTTCTCACTTATGCTACTGCTCGCCAGGCATTTGGCTGAGCTGTTTTAGTGCTCTGACTTAAGAAAAAAAACTTTTTAATTGTTGTATGAGGTTTGTGCCAGCTTGGCGTGCTGAAACAGCTTTCAAGGGCCAGCATGAGTAAGAGGGTGGGACCGGGGAGCACACGGCTGTAGCAGCCGGCATTTAGGTTGGCTAGGGTGATCATGAAACCGCAACATCCGGAGTGCTGGCTAAAAGGAAATCTCCTGGCGGCTGAGAGGTAGCGCCTGCCTCTCCCACAAAGGTGCTGGGACAGTGGTCATCCCAGGCAATGCAAAAGTTCCTCCTGCGAGGAGCCAGGATTAGCTCTGTTCTTAGCAGCAGTCACATGAAGGCAATTGTTGATTTATTTAAATAAAAGGAGTTGGCAGACTAATCAGTTTGGAAATTAATTTCCTTGTTAATTTGGGGGTTTTGACTTGCTCATGAATATTCACAGGCGCTCATCTCTTTTATTTTTTTTTCCTCTATGTAATTTACTTTTGTGATTGTCAGATCACCTCTGAAGGTGACATTTCTCACTCTGCAACGCAGCAAATTAATACAATCTTATGTCTCAGAAGAGGAACTCTGGCCTGACGCTGGTGTCTCTCGTGCCTCTCCTTTGCCCCAAAGCCCCTTGTAGCCTCTCTGCTCTCCTCCTTCCCTTCTTAATGCTGCCTAGAAAGAAATTAACCTGAGGGTCTCAGAGAAAAGGCTGGCCTTGCCTGGGTAGCTGGGAGAGCTAGTCAAGATGTCCTACACCAGACGAGGTAAAGCCATAATTGCCATGAGGAGTGGGACAAGGTGGTTAATTTTCCCTTCCTGTGCATGGAGTTTCAGGCTTCCCTCCCCCAGCACTGCCAAGAACCTTTCAGCAGCACGTGAAGCAGCGTGACTAACATCTGTCACAGGCACTTGATTTCTCTTATCTCCTTAGGAGACAAAGTAAAAGAAACAGAGGTGTATTTCTCCGGAGAGCACACCTGATCTCTTCACCTTCTTTCCCAGCTATTGGCTGCCCTCTTGTACTTATCCTGCCTGTCCTTGTTCCTTCTATGCACCATAAAAAAGCATCCTGGCCTCCATCTCATGCTTCTCCCTGATGAGGTGTGCTCATGTCCCACGTGCTTGTCCTTAGAGCTGCTGGTGTTTCGTAACACCTACCAGGTGGGCTAGCCTGAGGATGGTGCTGGTTGAAAACCCAGATGGAACTGCTGCAAGCAGCTCAGTAAGCGCAGTGAAGCCCCCTAGAGCCTGCATTGAGACGGATTTGATACGGCTTCCACCTATGTAATGTCTTGTGCTTGGGAGGGCCAGGTGCTATGCAAGGGGAGATGGCAGCACCACACCAGCTGCAGGTTCACCTGGCACGAGGCCAGGCTGGTGAGTGGGAGCAGGGCGATTAAGAGGAGCTGGCAGTTATGGGGCAGGACAACAAACAAGCAGAGATGTACAAGAAACTACAGGAGGTAGGCAAGACCCAGAAGAGGGTGGCAGGTGTAGGCTAGGGGGCCTCAGTCCTGGGAGGAAGCACACAGCAGAGCTGAGCACCCCCCTTCCTCTGAGGGACCAGCTCATAGAATCATAGTATGGGTTGGAAGGGACCACCAACCTGCAGATCTGGTACTAGTCCAGGTTGCCCAGGACCCCATCCAACCTGGTCTTGAACACCTCCAGGGACAGAAAATCCACAGCTTCTTTGGGCAGCCTGTTCCAGCAGCTCACCACTCTCTCTGTGAAGGACTTCTCCCTGATATCCAATCTGAACCTTCCCTCCAAGAGCTCATGACAAACTCAGAAAAGAAACTATGTGGAGAAAGGCACCTGAGATAAAAGCTGCCACAGAAGTTGCTCTCTCCCAACCTTTTTAACAAGCTTTTCAACTCAGCTTTGACCCAGGAGAGAGGCAAACACAACTCTACACTGCCTGCCTGCTCCATCTCCCATTACCCCCTCCTGTTACATCTGTTTGTCACATTCCCATCTCAGCTCTTCTTTTTTTCCTTCTCTGATGTCTTCAGCCCCCTCCTTTCTCACCACTCTCACACAAGAAACATCTACCTCTGGACCTTCCACAGTCACTGCAGACCACCTGCGTGTGGCACCAGTGTATGCTCTGTGTTTGTCTTCTGCCTGCATATTAACTGTGCTGGTCATGGTGGCCACCCCATCAATATAAGTGTTAGGCTGCACAATGGGGTACTGCTGGGCTGGCAGACCTAGCCTGACGTGTTCTATAATTTACCTCTCTTGTTGCTTGAATTCATCGATGGACAAATGGGCTTGGAAAGAGCCATGATGTGGTGACATCCATTTTAAGGATGGAGGCTGCTCGTTCTTGCCCGACTTTTCATCTGCTTGTGGGACAACATTAAGTTTATCCCAAAGCCACTGTTTTGTACTCACAAGCCAGTGAGTACATTTCTCAGCAAGGCATGTTGTCCTCACTCTTTCAGAGAGCTGACATCTCTTTGGCAATCGGCTGATTAATTCCCCTGGCAGCGCACACCAGAGAGCATTTCAGCACGTCATTTCTGGCTTTCTTTCCACTGTGTGGAAATAGATTGCATCTTTCCCTGCTTGGTAGGTTCTCTAGTTAGTGTTGTAAGGTTTGAGTAACTGAGTTGTAGCATTATCCTGCACATGCTTGCCCTGAATCATGGCACTGCAGCGGCATCTACTCTTCAGGGGCAAGGAGCAGAAACCACACATCTGGGATGTACTTAGGAACCTAAAGCACGCACAGTGGCAATGTGCTGCATTTTTTACTGAAGGAAGCAGGTTGCTCTGGAGCTGGTGACACCAGGGTCCCTCGAGCAGGAACACGGTAACTCAGGGCACTCCTGGGATTCATCAACCTTAGCCACAGACAGAGTCTGTTTGGCCACTGTGGTAAGGGGAATTATTTACCAAACTTCCTGGCCAGTGTGTCATGAATACAAGTCCCATAATTTGGAAGGAGGAAAAGGAATCACTGGACACGTCAAGAAAGGCAGAAAGGCTGTGCCTGAGTACCTTCAACACAGGAGAAAAACCACAGTCACATCAGCAGTGCCTGAGGGGGATCTCAATGGTATGGCCACAGCCAAAGCATACCAGACATGCACAGGCAAAACCTGTTCCAGTGTGGTGATAGCTTCTCTGTGGCAATACCTTCAAGAGGCTTAAATCAAAATTATTTTTATTAGATCACCTACAAAAGTCTCAAGTATTTTGAATACGATCCAATAGCAAGCTTTTCAAGCATGACAGATCCCTGCAACCTAGGCTGCATTAGCAAAAGTATATCCAGCAGATGAAGGGAAACTATAATTCCCATCCATGTGAGATGTGTGAGGCCACATCTGGAAGGTGTGAGCTGAGGTTGCAAGATGCATATTAACAAACTGCAGCACATCCTGTTAAAGGGTCCCACAATAGAGGGCTGAAGCACACAGTGCACAAGGATTAGGCTGAGGGAGCTGAGAGAAGGCCAAAGGGGCATCCAGTTGCTGTCTTCCCCTACTTAAGGGAAAGTTGTAGAGAAGATGGGGCCAGAGTCTGAGGAGGCGGCACAGTGAGAGGACAAGAAACAAAGAATGCAAGTTGCAACCGGGGAAATTCTGAACAGAAAACCTCTCACCCTTGAGAGCACTTCAGCAGTGGAACAAGTGCCTACAAAGGCTGCAGAATCTCCACCCTTGGAGATATTCAAAATACGGGCAGAAAAGCCCTGAGCAGCCCGATCTGGCTTTACAGTTGTCCCACTGTGAGCAGGGGATTGGACTGTATGCTTCTGGAAACTCCTTCCTGCTTGAATTTTTGTGTGAGTTTGTGATTTGATCTGTACTGCTGATCTGCTGTGAGCAAACGTTCAGTGTCTTCATAATGCTACAAGCCAGAAGTGTAGTATGCTTGTTTGACCCTGTGGAAATGCATCTATGTTGACAGCAGCACTGGCATCGGCAAAGCCCCGGTACACGAACATCTCTTCTCCAGCTGGCCTGCTACCCTTTGTAGCTCCACTCAACCCATCTTCCTTCTCTTTCAAGTACAGGCACATCTCCTAGCAGCGGGACCTGTTTGGTCTGGGGATGACTCCCTAAACTGTGACATCCATATTCTTCTGAACAGCAGTAGTCACAGAAATGTCATTCAAAACAATATTGCACGAGAGCATAGTTGTGGGTGCTTGGCTTATGCCCTCCTCACACCAGCTTCAGTGCTCACCAAAGTGCTGCTAAAGCATCTTTGGGTTTTTACAGCTGCCCTGTGCCATTTTTCAACAGGAAGGCTGATGCTGAGGAAGGTGGGAGGAGATACAGCGGAGAAGAGTAAGTTGTATCAGGGCAGAAGCAAAACTCAGAAGCATCAAGACCAGAGCTCGCCAGCTCACCTCTATATCTGTGGTTTTACAAAACTGGCAGGGAAACTGCAGTTTGGGGAGCAAAGATTTGCAGCAAATCCATCAAATTCAAGGTAAGTGTGCCAGGACTGGAAAAGGGGAGATATATTTCAGGAAGAGAGAAAACAAAGTACTCAGGGCCTCTGCAAACCCATTAGTCTAGTCTTAATAGAGTGTAAGGTTAAGAACAAATTATAAAAGGAAAACAAAATTAACACTACAGCAGTAAGTGGAAAATGGAATCAAATACAGGATGGCTTTATCAACAAAAGCAATATGTGTCCTTAACTTCTTTATACCTCCTTTCCTTTACCTGGATGAAAAAAAAAAGAACCAATCTATCTGGATTTCAGTAGGGCATTTGCTACAGTATAGGGTGGAAGGCAGACATGAGCTGAAATGACAGGAGTGGTTAGGAGCATTTTAGGTGGGTAAAACACTGGGGAAAAGGAGGTGATGTGTTGAGTCAAAAGGGAACTGCCACCATGGAGCAATGTTACTGGCCTTGGGAATAATTCTGTTTGCAGTAGTGGCTCTAGCTCAGCAAAAAAAAGCAGCAAGAAAAAGAAGTTTGCTGATTAAATGCATTTAGAGGAATTACTCACAGACAGTGTGAGGCCATGTTCTTTGCTCCTGCTAACAAGAATTTTTCTTATGTAGGGAGATTCAGTGGTTAGAAATGACAGAAGAAAAGACTGATCTGTGTGCATTCATCACTCACGAGGTGATTATGAAGCACAGATGTGACGTGGTCACAAAGACAACAGCCTTAAAAAGATCATTACATGAATCTTATTGAGGATGGTGTTTACAGTTTGTCAGAAGCAGGCTCAGAGCTGGCAGCAGTGCAGAGGAGCTGCAGTAATAGAGTCTGCCTCTGTGCCTCCCCTGCCCTCCCTGTGAGGGGATGTAGGGAAGTTGGCTTCTTCAGCTGGGCAGAGGGCTACTCCTTCCCCAGTTTTTCTTTCAAGGGTAAGAGATCAGTCCCCAGCCTGATATTCTTCATGCAGAAGATTGCTTGGTGTCTATCCCACATGACACCCTTTCCCAGAAGCCCTCCGAGGAAGGAAGTTTAAACCCCAGGATTTTAGAAAAGGCTCAGTTCCCTGGAGAGGTACAGAAAAGCCCCTCTGAACTCAGTGTGTGACATGCCTGTACAGACAGAAGACACGACAGTTTAATCTTTGGGTTTTCAGCATCAGGAGAGTGGCTGATGGTGTACACCTGGACAAGGTTAGTGCTGGACTAACACCTGGCTTGTGAGGAGGAAATGAGCAGAGCTTGCTATGGCTTGTTTCTGTCAGTGGTTTCTGAGGTCTGCTTAATTTAATTGAAGGAAATGAAACTGGGGTGAGACCTCAGGCAATGATCTAATTCATCATCCTGACCCAGGGACAAGATTAAGTAAGCACAGCTCATCCCTGACAGATATTTGTTGAACTTGATCGCAACAGCCTCCAGTGACAAGACTCCCTTGGCCAATCTAGTCCAGCATTTTACAGCCTCAGAGTTAAAAAGCTTTTCCAACCAGGCAGCTCGAGTCTTCACCAACGAAAATGAATCTGCTGATTTCAGAGGCCCCGTTAGAAATGCCTTTTCACTCCAATGGCACAGTGTTCTTGAACCAGCTGTAAACACTTTTTGGCAATTTCATTCATCTTTTAGCAGTTCCAGATATATTTCTTTCCCTAGTTTGTTTATGAGATTCATGCCTTCCTCTCTATCAGAAGTCTCAAAGTCAAAACCTATCACATCTACTGCATCGCCCCAGTCCGCTAGGCGAGTCACCCTGTCAGAGAGTAAAGTTAGATGGGCTTGATGTGATCTTCCTGATGAATTGACATCAGAGAGTTCTTTTCAGGTTTGAAACATACATTGGATAGGAAGCTAATTCATACGTACTGTTGCTGCCTGGAAGGCATGAGAAAAAGGATTAAGAGAGAGGCGTCTGGGGCTGTGGTAATCTGAAGGGAATGGAGGCAAAAGAATAAAATGCAGGAGTGAAAAACTGAAACGCAATGGTGAGCAAGTGAAATGCAGAAGTGAACAAGCAGTCTGCTATTAAGATTCTGGAGCTGCCAGTAGCCCCTCCAGTAAGCACCAAAAGCTCAGAGGGATGGTCTGTAAATGCTTTTACAGGCTGTAGTATCAGTGAGGCATCACATCTATACCAGGAGTGCCTCTGAAATTCATTGCAGACTCTGACACAGCAAGAGGCTTTCAGACCAGCACACTCGGGCTGCATCACTCTGAGCGGCTACTCACGTTTCAGATGCTCTCACACCTCTACCATAGTCCAAAGCTTTCCTAATGTCTGGAGCACATCCCTTGGGCAGGGCTACCAAGTGTCAGGTAAGCATTGTGTTCAAGGAAGTAGTTTTTCACATGTGTTTACAACAACATCTGGGAAAACTCATCAGCTGCCTTGCTTCCTCTCATTGTACCACGGACAGGTTTATCTCCCAGGATTATTTCCTCCTTCTCCTCGTGATGTATTTCCCAAAAAGCTAAGCCCAGAAGCAGTAGTGTTACCCAGTCACAGCACATCTTGCAAGCTTTCCATTCTTTCTCAATCCATATCACATACCTGAATGCTTATTTGTCCTTAGCAGCCAAAGTGTGTGGTCACACGGTAGGAGATTACAGGTCCCTACAGGAAGCAGGGCAAGCTGTCATGTCCTTCTTGCCCATACCAGCTCCATCCCTTCACCTGGGACAGGAGAGACACCTTGCCCTCCTTGTAAGAATCACAGAACCATAGAATATCCCAGGTTGAAAGGGACCCACAAGGATCAATGAGTCGAACTCCGTGCTCCACACAGGAACACTCAAAATCAAGCCCTACATCTGAGAGTGTTGTCCAGATGCTCCTTGAACTCCAGCAGCTTGGGGCTGTGCCCACCACCCTGGGCAGCCTGTTCCAGGACCCCAATGCCCTCTGGTGCAGAACCTTTCCCCAACCCCTACCTGCCCCTCCTGTCACACAGCTCAATGCGTTCCCTCCGGCCTTCACAGAGAGCAGAGCTCAGCGCTGCCCCTCCACTCCCCTCATGAGGAGCTGCAGCCGCCATGAGGCCTCCTCTCAGCTTCTCCAAGCTGAACAAACCAAGCAGCAGCCACCTCTAGAGTTTTTGTGGCAAAGTGCACAGCCCAGACACAGGGCAGAGCTGGGACCTGCAGCCACTCCCCTGTCACACCACTGCAGCTGTGGGGATGGCACATTGCAGGGACAGTTCCCAGTGAGTGCATTCTGTTGTCCACAGATTCTGCTGTCCACACCTATGGCCATGATCTGTAAATTTTGACAGAAAACACCATCCTTTTTACATTTCATACACTCTACCTTTACGTTCCTGACTCTTCACAGTGCAGCCTGGTTTCTGGGTAGTTGTGCACCAGACAAACTGAGTACACTGCGGTTGGGAACTTGTTTCTGGGTGCTCTCGACAGACCCAAAAGCTGCGCTGACAGATTAATTCCTGTTGCTGTTTCTCAACAGGAGCACCTCTGGCTTTCCAGACAGATTTAGAGAATCCAAGAGTTACAGGTTTCTGCCCAGAGGAGTACAGGCCGCAGGGACACATTTCCATTTACCTGTACTGTTCCTCAGAAGCAGTGTGTCCTCGGGCCAGTCTGGGTGAGTCGGGCCCTGTAGCAGGCAGCTTCCCACAGGCCAAGTGCCTCCTGCCTAGCAGGCTGAGCAACTCCTCCCAGGTGGGCTGCGATTACTATCTCCACATCCTCAGGGCAGTTGTTCCTAGAAATTCTTCTGCATTATCACTTGGGCTCATTTCAGCAAGGTTTCTCATGTTTTCCAGGGACTCCTTCAGCAGCGTGGTCACCTGGGGCTCTTTTCCAGCCTTACTGGCAGAGTGAGCATCTGTCACAGGAGCCCTTGGCTCTGTCTGGGGAGCAGCTGCCACCTAAGAAATTGCTCTGCACTCATTCCCTCTCTCCTGGATTGGAGCCTTCCAGGCCTGCCAGATGAAAGCTCCAGCTTCCCCAGACTGGTTCCCACCATCTGCAGGTAATTGCAGGCACGCATGTGGATGTGAGGGAACTGCTCTAAGAAAAAGGGAAGTTCTGCAGAAAGTCAACATGCAAAAATAATAATAACAACAACAACAACAAATTAGAGAAACTAGGCAATAGATTGAAGAAATACTGCTTGGTGCCCCAAAACTACTAGAAATCAGGAGTGCAGCACAAAGCCTGGCGGGACAAAAGGGCACCGAGCAGCCCTGACGGGTGGCTGCTCCTCAAGCTGAACCTCCTCTCCTGCAGCACACTGCTTAGCATGTGCATACCCAGCAGCAATGACTGAAATAAGTTTATTTAAACAATTGGGTTTTCTAAAGCACTAATGGCTTAATGGGTGAGAGGAAGATGAGCTGAAAATGGCAGCAGTAACTGGGGAGGGATGCACAGGGGGAGTCATTCTGACCATTCTTTGCTTCTGTGCTTGAAGATTCTGCAACCGCTATGTTTTAGAACTGCCATAAATGTACGTTCTGATCCCTGAGCGTTGTGCACCTCTGTGACTTGCTGTAATGCTGGCCTTAGTTACCTGTATGGAGAGTCCAGGACAGGGCTGGAGCACACGGCAGCCTCCTTACCTTAGACAGAGCAGCCTCTGTGACAAAGCAGCATGACTGCAGCTGCACAAAAGGGCCAACAGCTTGCTGCTGCTGGGAAGCATGCGGCCCGCCCAGCTGTGGCAGGGTGCTGAGCTAAGGGCACTGCCTGCTGGAAGCAGCTCTCACCCACCCTCGGGACTGCAGTGCTGTGCAGTGCAGTGCATTGGGGCGCTCCCAGCGGGCGCTGCACTGCTCTTCCGAGGGCCTGGCACTACAGGGATGTGCTTTTACAGCAGACTCCTTGCAGAAAGTTTTTCCTCGCAGTGTTTTTCAGAGTGGAGAGTGCCTGGCAAAATCTTTGCCCTAGGACATCCTAATCACCTGCCATCTCCCTCTGTCCTTGGAAGCGCTGCACTGAGTGCCTGGGTGTCTCATGGCCAGAAGCACTCTGTTTTCATCCCAGACTGGGATCAGGTTTGTCCCCCGGCATATCCCCAGGGGTATGGCACTCCCCTGGCTGTGCACCTTCACCATGGCAGAGGGCTGAATGTACCTGACAAGTGAATGCAGCTGGAGGGCTGGCAGCTCAGAGGAGCAGATCTAAGGTAGCCTGGGCATGCATCTTAACTCTAAATGTCCTGTTTTTCCACCAGTTTGCTTTTTGATGAACTCAATGTTCTGGGAAGGAATGAGCTATCACCAAGCAACATTAACTCTGTGTTAACAAAGGGCTTTGTCATTGAATTTAAGCTTAAGGACAGTGCTGGCACGAGAATGAATTATTACAGGCTGGGCCATGCGTACACTGAGGCTAGAAATTAGAAGAAGCTTCACACCTGACAGTGCAAGGAGCTGGCACAGCCTCTGGAACAGCAGTGCTGGGGCCAGGAGTATGAGCTTGTTTGGAGACTGGGAGTCCCTGAGCAGGAGTAGATGATGGGGCTGCCTGCCACAGGCCAGGAGATCTCTGCCAGCCCTCTCTTCTTATGGGATTGCAGGACATTTTCATAATGTCTTTGCTCTTCATGCAGCACAAGCCAAGTAGGACGCCTGGGGCTTGCCTGGAGCTGGTGCCAGCTGCTGGGGGTGGTGGGGATGGTGCCCAGTAGAGGCTGCACAGAGAGATGTACTGCTGTAGTCACCCAGGGAATGCAGGATACACATCCCAGAGATGGCATGGCTGCCTCTAGCACATGGAGAGCTGGGGTAGAATTAAGAGCAAACAGTAAGTGACAGGTAGGCCTGGGGCTATTGCCTTGGGTGACAGCTGGGTGTCTTGCAGATCCAATGGGATTTCTGATAAGCACAAGAAGGCTTGTCCACATCGCAGTGCTTTTGCAACGCTTTTATGACCTGGGCACTTAAAGTCTTTGAGGTCATCTCCTCCACTGTCTTCACTTTGTTAACGGAGGCTTTGCACACAGGCTGAGGTGAGGCCTGTACTTACCCATTTTCCAGGCAGAACAATATGGACAGTGATGAGACCAGCTTGGCACAGAGATGAGAGAAGGGGATGCCCCAGGAGCAGCTGCCAGGAAGAAAGATGAGAGCAGCTCTCTTGGGACTGGATGTGCCACTGGGTCTTGCATCAAGCAGCAGCATCTGCCTTGGAGCACCTTTGCCTTGCTGCCAGCCCTGGACATCAGCAGCCCCAGACATGGCATGCAGCTTCTAGCCACCCGTCTGCAGCCAATTGCCCACAGCAGAAAGCCTTGCATGAAGTATTTCACTGTAGGTCACAGGGGGTTATATACAAGCCCAGGGTAAAATGGGAGTTACAGCAAAAGCTGTGATTGGCTGTGTTTTCTGCTTTTTAGCAGAAGATTAAGGCATTGCTGGAGTGATGCCTACCTCTTCCTCAGTGATGAAAGTTAGGGGTTTCGAGCCTAGCTGCTGACTCATAGCCAGCCGGAATAAAAAAAAAAAAAAAAAGGGAAAATTAGCATGAGGAATGTTGCTGAAATGGCTTGTATGTGTTTAGAGATTAGCGTAGATATTGTATTGCTGCCTGTGTTATGGCTGATGTGTTTAGTTTTTGTTTTTGATGGAATCTGATCTTTTTAAGAACGTGGGGCACCTGTATCTACAGCATTTTGCCTCTGTCTGCAGATTCACTGCCATAAAGGGCAGATCATTAAGAAGCAAGCTCTTCCAGAAAGGAAGTTTAATTCTCTATGTTGTAACACCAGTGTTTTTTTCTAAGCCCAGATGCCTTATGACATTTTACTGAGCTATTGAGCTGCTGGATGGCAGATTGCTGCCCAGAGTCTAGCTTGGCTCTGTGGGGACTGCAAATTGTTCTCTGTGAATGTATGTCTGTGGGCTCTTCTGGGACATGAGTCTGGAGTCCCAGCTTCCCATTAAATCCTCTCCCTCCGACTGCACTGACTGGCAGAGATCTGGAACATGACCTTGATCCATGCCGCATCACGCCCATGGATGTCACCTCTGGATCCAGGCTGCGGCAGGCGGGGGAGGCTCAGGCTGCTGCTCGAGATAACTGCAGGGATCAGTGCAGCCGGGGGAGCACTCAGCCTAAACAGGGGCTTCACAGCCAGAGTTGTGATCGCACTCAAATTAATTTCAAATAGGCACAGTAACACAAGAAGTAATTTGCATAAGATGTCACATGGAGTTGCATACAATTTTGCATATTTAAACAAAATACAACAAAGCACAGCTCAGGCGAGTACATGAAGTCATTTTGTGCAGCGAACCATGTAAAGAAATGACATACAATTATCACAGAAGAAGAGAACAAATGGCTGCAACCATCAAGGATGCGCAGCCAGCTCAGAAGTTGGGAAATGCTGGCCTCTTCCTTCAGTCACCAACCTGGCAGATGCCTGGATTCACATTATTGCTACATGTGAGCGCACTGCTTCTCCAGCAGGCACTTTGCCCCTCTGGTGTACAGGATGATGTGCATCCATCATGCCACTACTCACTCCTCCATGTTTACATCCTTGGCTTCTTCTTTGCCGTACGTTTTTTCACATGTCATTATTCTCTCTGGGCTTTCTGTTGTATTCATAACTGAGTTTGAGAGACTCCCCTTCTCAGTACACCCCACTCCAGGTAGTACCACTCTTGCATTTTAAGCTGTAAAGCCTAGAGATCAAAATACCAGCTCTGGGAGCCCAAGGGCAGACACTGAGAGCATCATCATTGGTGATCTCTGTGCTGTGCATGTTCTGAGCACAGCCCCTACACTTTAGATCCTGGTACCCTTCTAAGTCCGATGACACGCCTCCACTTCAGTTCTTGCAAAATGACGGTCAAATAATTAACATCAAGAAAGGAACACGACAACAAAAGGAAACAACGTGGGAATGCGTCATCCTTTGGAGGGAACATCAGGAGGACTGAAGCCTTTAAACCTGCGAAATGGATGCAGGGCTGGAGAAGCTGCTCCTGAGACAACTGCAAAGCTTAGGGGAGCTGGGTCAGCCCTAAACAGCGGCTTCAAAGTCAGCAGCACCCTTGTAGCTGTGAGAACTCAGACTGCTCCTTCACCCTATCTTCTGTCCTTCTTTACCCAACTTTAAAGCCTCCTAACTACAAACTTCCATTCTGATTCCTTCCTCTGACCCGACTTCTTCCTGTCCCATCTTTGAATGGTAGATAACATTTCCGGTTCTGTCCACTCCCTGTTTGCCCTGCCTTTTCCTGTTCTTTCTTTACCTCCCAACTCCATTTCAGGTCTTTCCTTGACAGCTCCAGCTCCTTGTGTCTCTGTTAAGCCATCACTTTCAGCATCAGCAACGTGCTGTCACCGAAGCCCTAGAAGAAGCAGTGTTATCCTCAGTCACATTGCATCCCAGCCCTTCTCTGAGTAGCAGGTACCACGGGAAACTCATAGAATCACAGAACTGTATGGGTTGGAAGGGACCTCTGGAGATCATCTAGTCCAATCCTCCTGCTAAAGCAGGTTCTACAAAGTAGCTTGTATAAGGAAGGATCCAGGCAGGTTTTGAACATCTCCAGAGAGGAAGGAGACTCCACAACCTCTCTGGGCAGCCTGTTCCAGTGTTCTGTAACCTACCATGTAAAGACATTTTTCCTTATGTTTGTACAGAACTTCCTATGTTTCAGTTTGTGCAAGTTGCCCCTTGCTCTGTTGTGGGGCACCACTAAAAAGAGCCTGGCCCCATCCACTTGACTCCCACCCATTAGATATTTATAAACATTGATAATCATAGAATCATAGAATGGCCTGAGTTGGAAAGGACCTCAAAATCATCTGGTTTCAACCCCCCTGCTATGTGCAGGGTCACCGACCACCAGACCAGGCTGCCCAGAGCCACATCCAGCCTGGCCTTGAATGCCTCCAGGGATGGGGCATCCACAACCTCCTTGGGCAACCTGTTCCAGTGCGTCACCACCCTCTGGGTGAAAAACTTCTTCCTAATAGTGAACCTAAACCTCCCTTGTCTCAGTTTAAAACCATTCCCCCTTGCCCTATCACTATCCACCCTCATAAACAGCCGTTCCCCCTCCTGTTTATATGCTCCCTTCGAGTATTGGAAGGCCACGATGAGGTCTCCCTGGAGCCTTCTCTTTTCCAAGCTAAACAAGCCCAGTTCTCTCCACCTTTCCTCATAGGAGAGGTGCTCCAGCCCTCTGATCATCTTAGTGGCCCTCCTCTGGACTCGTTCCAAGAGCTCTGCATCTTTCTGGTGCTGGGGACCCCAGGCCTGGATGCAGTACTCCAGATGGGGCCTCACAAGAGCTGAGTAGAGAGGGACAATCACCTCCCTCTGCCTGCTGGCCACCCCTTTTTTAATGCAGCCTGGAACACAGTTGGCCTTCTGGGCTGCGAGCACACACTGCTGGCTCATGTTCAGCTTCTCATCTACCAGGACCCCCAAGTCCTTCTCTACAGGGCTGCTCTCAAGGGGTTCTTCGCCCAGTCTGTATAAACACCTGGGACAACATCTCCCCTCTCTTCTGCTGCACTCAGATTTATTGCACCACGGTTTTTAGACAGCCACAGGTAAGCTGGCCAATATGAGTAGCTGCAAGAAACTGATGTCTAGCTATAGAGCAATCTTTTTGTGCTCAGCTTTACTATGAAGGTTCCAACACCTGATGCACTAAAAATTTCATTGTAAAGGAGGGAATAACACCTCTCTACCACCTCCTACAGATGCTGTTGTGTATCTGGAAGCACCTGGTAATGCTAGGCAGGGCCTTGGACTGCATCTGTACGATGTTCACTCACATGTAGTATGTTACTCATGAAAGGAATCTGTAAAGCAAAAAAACATGAAAAGGAAACAATTTCGGGCTCAACTAACTCATCCTGGTGTCACCAAATGGTTCTGAGTCAATCTAATGGCACTAGTACAAGCCTCCGCTGTAGATGCGTTTAGCTGTTGCATGCAAGTTTTGGTTAATAAATACTTTAAACCAAAGCTGCATCTGGTGCACTAATCTGGCAAGACCTGTCTCCAGACACTAGCAGAGAACACTCACCGCATCTCTTGGTTTAGGGAGGGCTCAGAAAGCCCCAGCTTTCTTGGTCACTTTTTGGAGGCTCAGATGATACCTGAAAGAATCACGATTGCCTGTCCAGGCTTTCTCTGGGGAAACTAACTAGCCCTTCACCCAGGCTGCAACGCAGCTGTGACCAGTAGGCAATCAAGCTATGGTCCTCTGACATTCAGAAAATGAGTCACCCCAGGCTCCTTTGCTTGCTTGTTAGATGAACCCCCACGCTATGTCCAGCAGTTGACAAAGTCTGGGCTTGAAGCTAGGCTGGCTGCCCTGCAGTGACTGCTCTCCTGCCTCCAGAGCTCTGACAGGGATGCAGGACAAGCCCCTGGAGCAGAGACTGTCATTTATCACCCTGCCAAATCCCTTGTGGGGATTGATCTGAAGTTGAAGATGGTTTTGCTTGCATTCTGGTCACTCCCTGAGAAAGCTGGGCTTTGGATCAATGTGGAATGCGTCACTGAATGGTCTATTATTCACCAAGTGCAATGTGCACTGGGAGACACAGCAGCCCTCAATAAAGATTCAATTCTGCCTCTGAGGATCAAAGCAGGAGTAAACCAAAGGAACTACTCAGCTCCCTTACATGACACTGAAATGTGTGGTTTCTTGTTTCAGGGTGATTCTTCAAGGCAGTGTTAAGTTGTGCGTTACTCCCTATTAAATTGCCACATATCTGCACAGCCACATCCCTTTAGCACAGACTGGAGATACCTCTGACTTAAGCTGGTCATGCCTTTGCCACCATTCCCAGTTCATACCATGGGCTTCAGGAGCACAGGGATGCCCAAAACTCCACAGGTGCTTTCCCTCCACTACTCCCATGCCCATAGTACTGGGCTGTCTGTCTCAAGGGCACACTATGAGGGCACACAGCGTGGAATGCAGCATGACAGCCCCATAGGGATGAGCAGTGCAGGGCACACACGGGCCTAACTCCCAACCCCAGCTGTGGAAATGTTCCTTGAGCAGGGGGAGCAAGCGAGGGCTCTAGCTCACTGCCAAAACCCTAACATGGACAGGTACCACCAGCAGACTTTTGCCTGAATTTTCTTTCTTTTGTTTTTTACATTATGGGAGAATTTATTGCAGGTTATTGAAGGCATTCAGCTGGAGGGAATCCCAGCTTTGGGAGCTGTTTTCATAATGTGTTTCTGCAGTACTCTCTTTTCCAAGAAATCACAGTGGTCAGCAATATCTTGCGCTTGGGTTTTGACCTCTCGCTGAGGGGCTTTTCATGGGTCTTTATGTAATTGTGCAGTTTTCAGGTGTTCTTCTGTGATTTATTTGGTGGATCATATCCCTTCTTTGAGTCTCCACCGCCCTTTGTTTAGCATGCAACTCCCATTTCCAGCCCCCTAAAAGTGAGCAACGAGGATGTGGATGCAAGGGGAGGAGGCAGAGCTGGGAGCGGGCTGACAGGATGGAAGTTCAGAGTGAGAAGTGGGCAAAAGGCACACAGTGGGAAATGGTGGTGAGAAGGGATCAGACTGGGGAGTCAGTGCTTCGAGAAACCAGCCAAAAATGGGTCAGCTCCTGGAGCTACTCCTGGTGAGGAAAGGGGAAGGTCCCACTGAGCACCTGCAGCCTCTGCAGAGGGGGCATTGGGAAAAAAAGCATCTGCTGATAGAGGAGCCAACAGGAAGGGCTGAAGCTCTAGCTGGAAGCAGCCAAGGTTTGTGTAAGCCATTTCACTGCACCAATGAGCATGTGAGTCTGTAATGTCAGCATAGTGAGAATCTGCCACCTCTCCAGCAACATTTCTTCAGCCTTCCCAGCCCCACGGTCTCCATACACAGTGGGTGAGAGCAGATTGGCCCCAGAGCCAGTGATCAGTCACTAAAAGCAGCAGGGCTAAGGGAAAGCCTCCTCCCACCCCTCAGCTCGGTGATAGAAAGAGGTGCTATCAGCCTCCCACAGGCCCGGGTGGGGCAGCCCGCTCCACCATACTATGATGCCACCGCAGCCCTCGTGAAGGTGCCACCGGCACTGCTGTGGTCTCCAGTACCCCTTCCTTGCCCACCCTAGCACCAATCAGCACTGGAGCTCACGAAGTGGGGGAGTTGCAGGAGACAAGGATGCTTAATTACAGTGCAGCCCTGGAAACCAGCAACAGCAGCAGCAGCACTGTGGCCAGGAGGGGAGGCAGCAGGGCTGTAAATAGAAATTGCGGAGGCAGCCACGGGGAACAGAGAGAGGGAGGCTTCTGCTCCTGCATCTCTCTGTCTCTCCGGCTTCTCTCACCTCTCACTGCCACCCTGGCTCTCAGCACAAAGCCGTGTGTGACAAGCAACCCCAGAAAGTGGTTGGGAGGTAGCAGCTCTTCCACAAAAGCAGTCACTCGGGGCTGAGAAGTGGGTGTGCAGGGCCCCCACAGCCTCCTCCAGCAGGGCCAGCTCCTCGGGAAAGCTGGAAGGAAGGCTGGAAGACCTTTTTGGTCATGAGGAAGCCAAGTGAGATGGATGCAGAAGCACGTCACTCTGCCCACTCCCTGGAGGAGGGCACAGGATGGCAGATGCCCGAGCTCCAGTTCCACCGGTGTCTGCCCAAGGTGAAGTTCCTCTCTTCCCACCCCTGATGTCTCCGTTGTGGCCTCTTCCACAGCAGCAAGAGCTCTGCTTGCAGTATTTTGCAAAGGTTTATTTAAAAATGTTGAAACTAACATCCCACAAGAATTGAGTATTTCACCACAAGGAGAAGAGAAATCCTACAAAAATATATATCACAGCGCACAAGGGCAGAGGAGGGGGAGCGAGACCGAGCGGAAAGCAGGAGGAAGAGCAAAGGGAGGGTGGGAGCTGCAGCAGAACGAGACCAAATGGCAGAGAGAGAACGAGAGCAGAGTGGGAGAGCAAAACAGCAGGAGGGGAGCAGAACCTGGAGGGAGACTCTGGTACAGGACAGGAGCGGGGAAACAGTGGGAGGGGGAAAACAACAGGAAAGGAGGAACAGAGGGCTGGCAGCTGGTGAAAGAAGGGCCCCCCTCTATTGTCTTGCCAAGGCAGGCTAGGATATAGTGACATGTAGCTGGAGTATGGTCGAGTAGCTGGAGTTTGGCCCGGGGCTTTTGTGCTGCAGGACTTGACTATAAGGCTGTGCCATAGGTGCGGTTTTTCAGAGAGAAAAGCCAAAACCACAGTTTTACTCAGACCGATCCGAAGATGATGGTATTTTCATGAGAATGTGTGGGAGGTGAGCAAACAGCTCTTTTCCAAACATTTTTCCTTAGAAGGAAAGGGTGTGAAGGGCCAGATTTACAAGGGCACTTCGGTGCCACAGAGGAAGAGGTAGATAGCCCTCTCTGGAGCTGTGGGACACTGGGCTGGATGTGTTGCTGTAAGTCACACTGGAGGAGAGCTGTGGAAGAACACGGCTGAGCTTTGTTCCCTTGTCAACCAGTCACCACCAACCAGATGGGAAAGCTCAAGCAGGATTTGGCCTAGTGGTCACCTCACTCTGTCGGGTGAAGAGAGCTGGGGTCTTGCTACAACACAAGACAGGGCAGAGGGGAAGGACTGTGCCCTGAGCCTTTCCTCCTTCCCCCAGAAGGAAGACCACGAGGCCTTTTGTTAGCAAAAGCATGTCCCTTGAGGTGTTCCACAGGGACGCGGCTGCCCAGCCCACCCAGGCATTTCCATCTAATTGACCACAAGTATCAGACAGGCTCAGCCCAAATCAACAAACTTCTTCAGTAGTTTTCTCCACACACGTTTCTCACTGTGAAATTTCTACTGGGCAAAATTCAACCCAGATCTTTTTCCTCCGGTCACCCGCAAGACAGGGAAACCTGTCAGATTGAGACTGAGAGGGTGCTGGCCTCTGCTCTGGCCTTACGCTTGGCGGTGTCAACTGGTCTGTGTGTGCGCATCTCACAGGATGTTACCTGGGACCAGGTGAGACGGCAGGCTCCATTCTGCACAGGAGAAGGTGGTTTGTAAGGCTCCAGCCACGGGGAAAACAGATCCAGTGAGATTATTTATTGACTGGAAGAAGCCTATGTGTCCAAACACATTTTGAATGTTTTGAATGTTGGAAGGACAGTGAAGGTTTTTCCCATATTTAAGCTGTTTCATGTGAGTGAATGACCATGATAAAAACATGTTTGGCTAGAATAGTCGGTGTTGGAAAAGATATTCAGCGTTTCCAAGTTTCTGTTATTGTAAGAGCTTTCTCTACAGCATTTCCCAGCTTCCATCTTACCACAACATCCATGAAAGGTTTCATTCCTTGGAGATAACTTTGAATAGGAACAGAGGCACATTAAAGGAAAACAAAACAAAACACTGAAATCTAATGCGTTTGCAGAGTTTACAGAGCATGGCCAGCAGAGCACAGGGCTTTCCTGCAGCAAGTGTTGGAAAAGGTTTTCACTACCCCTTCTGCAGTGCCCTGCCACTTTCTCACAGGCCTTCTCTCGAACGCAGCATGTGGAAAGTCCAAGGACAGCCCTTGAAGTGGTAGAGTCTAAACTCTGGCCTTGTTTCAACAAGCGCTATTGATCAAAGAGCAATCTAATTAGCCTGGTCTGGAAGATTACTTAAACAAGTTGAAGGCATTATATTGTAAACTGCCAGGAATAACTGATGCAGCCCTTTGCAGGCTGCGTGCAGACATCCTTCTCCAGCTCTGCTCGTGCCAGCGCAAGGGGGAACAGCCCTGACCTGCACTCAGGGGTGGTGGGAGTGGGCAGCAGGCAGGAAGAGCCACTTGCTCCATTGTTTGTCTGTCCACAGCTTGAAATGTCCACTAAAGCCTCCAGAGGGGCCTCAGTAAAGAAAAAGCTCAGTAATAGATTGATTTACAGTGAAGCAATAATATCCACTGCTGAGAGCGGAGACTCAGCCTGTGCTTAGATTAGAGACCTCCAGAGTCCTTTTCCACCTACATCTTTCAGCCATTCTGTGCTTCTAATAAGCCGATAATTTTATTTGACCTGTCATTTTCTCCAAATCTCTACTGTTTTCCATGAAGCTTATTGTAAGTTACCCTCTCATTTAAATGTCCTTCACAGTGAGCCAGGTGGGACCTGAGATCACCAGTCGTTCAGCTGGGTAAATGGGCAGAACCAGACCCCGTGGGAAACTCCCTGTGCTTTGTCCTGTCAAGAATATGCTTTTACTACAGAGATAAAGGGGGAAAGGCCATTTCCTATTCTCGGAGATAACAGATAACTCTCTGTCAGAGACCTTGTGTGGTGCATTACAGCCTTAAAATGGTGACCGAGTTCCTGTCTCTGGACACATCAGTCCAGCAGCTGAAGGCATTTCTGCGCTCTTGGGGCAACCTTACCCAAATTTTCATCATTCTGCAGTTCAGTGGCTGCTATGTGGGTCTGTGAATTTATTTGAAGGTGTCCACAAAAGCCTGGGGAGGGCAACAACTGTAGTTAACAATGCGTGCTCAGGGAAGTTGGCATCCCATGTCTGGCCACATATAGGTACCCCTCTCTCATGCTATTGGCAAGCATTGCCTCGGGGCTCTCCCATCACAAGGCGTTCCAAGAGAGACCTCCCAGTAGTGCATGTCAGCCCTCCAAAGCTCTCTAAATTGCTCTTTTCCATCCCAAGCAAACAGAGTCATCTCTGCTGCTCATTGCCTGCAGCATGAGTGTCAGAAAGCAATTCCCTACCACAGCCCAGCAAAGCTCACACTCCTCATACCCAGCTGTATCTGCTTGTCACACTTTCGCTGCTTCAGCAGGATCTCAATGGACAGGACTCTTGCTAAATGCCCAGAAGGCTTCACCTCTGATTTTCTGAAGAACATCACCACAGAGTAAAGATAAAAACTTGATGAAGGAGACTGGGGGGGCAGAATGGGGCAGCAAGGAGACTTCCAAGGGATCTAAGCATTGGGAAACCTAACAGAACTTTTTCCAACCTTAACTGGCAAGAGAAGAGGGGAGGAGGAACCAAGAGAAAAAAATAGAAACACTGGGGACTGAGAGATGAAGAAAGATACAAGCTGAAGACAGAAAACAGAGGAGTGTTAGGCAGAAAGAAAATGGGAAGATGTGAATACCAAATGTAGGGTAACGCTTCCTTCAAGGAAATGGATAGCTGGGAGGGTCAGGTGCTGTGTGAGCCTCTTCTTCCCAAGATTTACCTTGGGGCCCTCAGGAAGGCCAAGGCCTTGGGAACAGGAGGACCTGCCATCACCTGATCCCCAGCCCAGAGGTGAAGCTGCAGCCACTGAACTCCAGACGTTCACATCAAAGCACACGACACAGGAAGGGACACACAGAGGGGCTTGGGCCCATGGGGACAGGGGGATGCCTTTCCACCCTGCCTACCCCTTTGTCAGGCATGCACTGGTGGGAGAGTCGCAGAGGTCGGAGAGCGCGCGCGTGTGTGTGAGGAGAGAGGCAGGACAGGCTATGACTTCACAAAACCAACAGCTGCCTCCCCTCCCACGTCCCGCTCGCTCCGCATCCCGTCCTGCACGGAGGCAGGATGCTAGCGAGGCCCAGCTCGTCCATTTGCCCAGGCACGTCCTGGTGGAGTTAGTTAACAACTGTGGCAGCGGGCCGTGGCACAAGGAGATTGTTTTGTTCCTGGGGTAGCAGAGGTGGTAGGAGTGTGGGCTCCCCGCTGTGGCAGGAGGGTGGGGGAGCCAGCTCTGCTTCTCCCATCTGCATCACAGGTTCACCAGTGGAATTCTGGGGGGAAAAGGGAATCGGAAAAGAATTAAAGGTGGGTGCTTGAGCTGCCCTGGAGCCCCGCCAACCAGTCAGAGTTCTTTTCTCGCATGGGCCCACCTCGGAGGGTCGAACTGCCCTGCTCATCCTCACCCTTATGCTCTCTGTGCCTGCCACCCGCTGCTCCCTGCTGGACTCACCGGTTGAGCTGGAAGGCGGTGCTTTTCCCATGGCCCCCCAGTTTCTCCACACCCTCCTGCCCCTGCCTGGGTTCCTCTGCTTCGGAAGTGGGTGTTAGGGAGTCACTGTAGGGCCCCAGGATGCTGATGGCGGTGGGGGAGAGGTCTGTGAGGGGCTGCTGGCTGTCCTGCTGCCTCCCACCGCTCTGCTGCCCAGAATGGCGCCGGCGCTTCTGATTACGGTCCCAGCTTGGGAGAGAAGAGCAGCAAGACGATAAGTGCCCCCTTGCACACAGGGGTTCCACACATTCTTCAGCACCCAAGTCCACAGTCTCAGAGCACCATCATGAGACAACATCCATGAATCCCAAGCACCACTTACCAGAACTTGAATATGATCCCAGTGGCAACCAGGACAATGATTATAGAGATGGTGATCGTGACGTAGAGCTGGGGGTCCACTCCTGCAAGACAAAGGGGACAAGGGCAGTGTGGCAGCCACCCTATCAGCCCCCACAAAGCAGCAGTTTATGCAAGCTTCCTGCTGGGGCACTGATGGGTTTTGCAGAAAGACCTAGGGGAACAACAGAGAGCTGCATCAGGGTAGGTCAGATTGGGGTTAGGAAAAGGTTCTTCACCAGAGAGTGGTGAGGCACTGGAACAGGCTCCTCGGGGCAATGGGAACAGCCCCAGGCTGCTGGAGTTCAAGGAGTGTTTGGACAACACTTTCATAGAGTTTGAATTTTGGGATGGTCCTGCATGGGGCCAGGAGTGGGATTTGGTGATGTTTGTGGGTCCCTTCCAACTTGGGATACCCTGTGATTCTACGGTTGTAGGCAAGAACGAGGCTGGGAGAAGCAATAGGCAGCCTACCTTCACCCCGGGGCCCAAACAGGAAGGGCCGCAGGGTGGCCGGGGTCTCACGGAGGTTGAGCCCCGCATTGTGCAGCAGCGAGTGCGAGTTGGGCTGCGCCGTCGCCATCCCGCGTGGTGAGACAAAGGTGTAACCCAGTGGTGGGAAGCCAGGATTGGCCGAGTTGGCATCCCCTCCATCCTCATCAGACACTGTGGGGCCCCACACTATGGCCCAGGGGTACTGGGAGGAGGGCATGCCATCCTCAAAGCCAGAGGGGGTGGCAGGCCTGGCTCCTGCTGCTTGGCGTCTCAGCCGCACGGTGTGGCGCAGGTCCCCTCCTCGGGGGATCAGGACCCGCTGGCGTGGCGTGGCAAGGCGCGAATCCCACTCCGGCAGTGAGGTCCTGTCCCAGATGCATATGGGCCGGAGGGCTGAGGGGCTGCGACGGGCACAGAGAGGTCGGGCAGCCATGGGGCCACGAGGGCGGAGAGACCAGACGGCAGGTGGAGGAATGGCTGAAACCAGGAGGAGGAAGTGCCATAGCTGCAGGGAATGGATGGAGGAGACCAGGAGAGGCATCCTGCTGCGGGAGGAGGAAGAACATGTTACCAGTTGTCTCTCCCACTAGGAAGGTCCGCTGCACGTACACCTGTCTCCTTCCCCCATCACAGGGGCTGTGAACCTACCAGGCACCAGGGTCCATCGCAGATGCAGCAACACCTCGTCACACGGCGAGGTTCTGCCTCATGCTGCTCACTGGAAGGCAAGAGAGAGAGGTTAAGTTGCACCCTCATCTCGTGGCCGTCGCTCTCTGCTCGGCATTGGTGCAAACCCCCAGCCCTGACAGGCACAGCATGGCAGCGCATGCAGGTGTATCCATCGTGGGGCGGCTCCCCGACCCACAGAAACACACAGCGGGGAGCACTGAGCTGCCTCTTGAGCACACGTGTAGAGACGCGTGCGCAGCCTCCCGGGAGAGTCTCCTGTCTGAGGACCGAGGGGGGGCTCCGGCGCCTTTGTTTGCTTATCGCCAGAACAAGTTGGAATCTTAATTCCCGTGTTTATTTATAGTGTGGAGCGTGTAATCCATTTATTAAAAAGGAGCCTCTTCATTGTGTGCTGGGGTGAGGGAGCGAGAGGGGAAGCGCACAAGTGATGAACCAGGAAGATTGGGAAAGAGAGAGTGAATCAGCGAGAAAAGTCCAGCATTAGCGAAGAACTTAAGAGCAAAAATGTGCCTATCAAATATTTAGTATTTACTTTCCTCTTAGCTAAACGGAATTACCTTTCTACACTCCTTGTCCGAGCGCCCTCCTCACCGCACCGCACCGCCCCTCCCTTCCTCCCCCAGCTCTCCCACTGCCGGTCAGCCGTTCGCTATGGGCAGCGCAGGACGGGACACAGCACCTGGCTGGGTTTCGGCACCGGTCCGGCGGCAGCGCGGCCGCCTGCCCTTCATGCCGCTTGTCTCTTCCCTTCAGCGCCTGGCGCAGCGCCGGCCCTTCCCCAGTGAGCTGTTATGTACCTGACCCGGGATTCACTCCGCAGCACAGACTTCATGCAGGAAAAATCATTCACGATATTCAGCTCGTCCCTTCATTGCGAAGGGGGAAGCGCGAGAACTGACAACTCCCATTTGTGCCCTCCTGCGGCTGTGGGATGGAGAAAAGAGAGTGCTTGGCCATGGGAACTCAGGAGGGAGTCATCGTGGAGGCTGAGCATCTCCAGCCCTGCGCCCGCCGCAGTGCACCTTGCAGCTCCCAGGGAGCCGCGGCCGTGCCCCTTCCTGGTCCCCGGCGGCCCTGCCCCGCAGCCCATCCCGAGCTGGAAGCCTTTCTCCCGCAGCCTTCCCCACTGGACTGGGGGCTCTCGCCTCGCCGTGTGCGCCTGAAGAGAGGGGCTGGGAGGAAGAACACCTAAGAAGCGAGCAGCTGTCTGGTTCCCGCTGCATTAACCCGGGATATTTTTAGTTTCCTTCTGTTAAATATTTAAACAAAGTTCACAGGAAAAAAGGAATTGTCGGCTAATGTGCCCTGCCCTTCCCTCCGGGGCAAGATCTGTCTCTGGAGAGATCCAGAGATGAAGATGAGGACAAAAGAGCAGCTATTCTCAGCGTTTCTTTGTACTTTGCTCCTGAACCTCTAAGGCTTGGAGGGGGCTCGTTAAAATGCAGCTCTTGCCGAGAAGCAGCAGAATGGAGCAAGTTTCTTCCATAGCTAGAGACTCCCTCATGCTAGCGAGATCTTGGCCATCTGGATGATGATCATGATGCTGTGGAGAATCGTGTCTGGCAAGGAAATCTGAGACAGAATTTCCTTTGGACTTGGGAAAGGGAGGGAATTCCAAATGTCAGGAATCTCTCTCCGTGTGAGTCTTCAGGCCGGGATGCATGCAAACAACTGGGCCGCCTTCAGGATGCCACAGCTGGGAATAGACAGCTGTTCTCTCGGGGTGAAAAGCCACGCTGCATGGCATTACAAGCTGCAGCACTGGCATCGGGCCGAAGATGTGAATATAGGCAGTGCCACTGCAGAACTGGAAATCCTCTCCAGCTGGAGGTGAACATTCATGTTAGTACCACAGGGCAGAGTGCTATATTAGGGGGACACACCTAAGTGCCAGCGTTCCTCCTGGGAGAGCTATGGCAGGACACAGGGCACGGCACTGGCCTGCATCCCCCCCCCCACTCACGACGCTCTGCATGCTCATTGGCATGAATCACCCTGCTCCAGTCTTGCAGTAGAGACCTCTCTGCACTGCCTGTGTCGGCGAACTCCGGCAAAAGCACCAAACATTCCCAGGATCTAAAGCCTGGAAATAGGGATCCCTATAGTACCCTACAGACACAAACTGTTCTTGCTTTTGCTCCTGGAAACCGAAATTTCAGCCCCAGGAAGCAGGTTGTGGCTGTAACCAGACATGAGGGCAGGGAGCGAGACCCGCACACACTGCTGTGATGGTGACAGCTGGAAACCGGGTGCAAGGCTCGGACCTAAGGCACTTTTGTGCACAGATCCTGCTGCAGACAGTGAAAAGCAAGTGACTTCTTATGCCCTACCCCGAAGGCAGCTCCAGAGGAGTGCAAGACTGAGACAATGTCAGTTGCTGCCAGTCAATGCATTCTGTTTTGTTCATGATACTGAGGCCAGAGACTTAAGCATACGTCCTGGCACGAGCACAGCGGGCATGTTTGATGAAGGAGCACCAGCATTTCTCCCACATGAGAGCAAAGGGGAAGGAATTCATGCTGAAATGCCAGCCAGCAAGGGCTGGACTCTCCCATGCACTCAAGCACTGGTGCTGAGAGCAGGGCATGGATCTCCCAGCAGCGTACCTGCACAGCAGCAGATAAAGCATGTCTGGGGCATTCTGCGTTGAGCTGCTGACAGGAGTTGTGTCCCGAGGACAGACACTGCCATGCTTCAGGGCAAGCACAGCAAATGCCCTTCATTTAGTTCTTATCCAGCTGCTGAAAAGAATAGCAGATCTTTGGGGAGAAAAAGGGGGCTTGGATGCTTCTTCCTGCCCGGAGAAACAAATCCCAGTGTCTTTGCACCTCACACCGTTCAGGTGGCCGTTGTGTGCCAGGGAGGCTGGATTTCTGCACCAGCACCACCTGGCACACTTCCTGCTTTCAGCTGTCTCCCAGCTCTAATTGTGATAAAAATCGACAGGGCTGCTTCCAGGGTGGAGAGACGGACCTGTGTGCTTTCACTCTAGGTGCAGGGCCTTCATCGCTGCGTTCCAGCGTCCTGTTATGCACAGATGACAGAGTGTGAATGACAAAGCTATTTCCCCAGGGCACTTCAGTGAGCTCAGTTTGTGAATCTCGGTGCTTGGAAGCGAGGAGTAAGAATTACATTGCTCGTTGCTATTGCATACAGACCCCACTACGGGGTCAGACTGTAGATCTGGGGCTAATCTCTTAGGAGTCGCTCTGAGTGAATTTGCAGGAAAGAGGCCCAAATCCTGCTGCTGCTCCCCTAAGCCAGTGACACAGCCAAGCATCCTCCCTCTGTAAATGTCCTGCAGCCCACAACCACTGCAGCTGGGATGTGAGAGCAGATTTCAGCAGCCCTGCCCCAAAGCACATATGGCAGCTCACGAAGGGAGCTGGGAATGTGCGCCCTAACTAGTGCCTGGGAGTGCAGCCCGCTGCATGCCAGCTCCGAGCAGGGAGCACAGGTTGAACCGCAGATATGACTCCTGAGCTCTGGAGTCTACATGCCACAGTGCTTGGGTGAAGCCCTGGGATTTGCTATGGGCAACTCCTCCATGTCCAGAACTCTGGTATGCAGTAGTCTCAAGGAGAAATCCTATTCAAATATAAAAGCTCTCACTGGAACAGAAGAGTGGAGGTGCCAGCCACGTGCAGCAATACCCGCGCTGTAGCTCCCTCACATCAACTGCAATCCGTAACCTTCTGGTACGAAATACTGAAGTTTGACAAATTCATCTGAGGAACAATACTATTAATAAAGAGGGTCACATACCAGAACGGTTTACCTGAGAGTTGGTGAATTCCCTGTTGCCTGAAGCATTTGCATGCATTTCTCAAAGAGATGCTGTAGTGCTACCAGGGGCCGTGGGCTTGACACAGGAAATGAAATTGGTGAAATTCTCTGGCCTGTGCTGCACTGTAGATCAGACCGGATGATCAAAATGGTCCCCCGGCCTTAAAATGTGAGAATCTCGCAGCTCTCTTGGTGCCGAGCAGAGATCGACCCTTACTGGGGATGCTGGGTGAGGCCGAGCACACGCAGGACGTGCTGGTGACAAGCGGGCAGCCTCCTCCATCTGGGGATGGGAAGGGAGCTGCGCCCACTCCTGCCTGGCTCGGCTGGCAGACGATGATCTATCTGTATTTTTGTAGCATCTCGGGCTCGACTGCTGTGCTACTGTGCCTCTAGGAATGGAGCTGTCTGCTCTCCAAGCGCTCCAGCTAGTTCCGAATGCAGCAGTCTGTTTGCTCAGCCACTCAATCTGTCGGGAATGCATCACCGTGCCTCTCCGCGCCCCACACCGCTCTCCTGCGAGAACCGGGTCCGGTTAAGGTCTCCAACCCGGTATTCAAAGCCCAACATGGGATGGGGCCCTGCGACCTAAGCAATCAATCACCTCTACTTATGCAGCGATGACCTCACATGACAGATATATTCCAGTGGAACAACAAAATTGCCGACCACTTTGGGGAGCGGGGGGAGGGATAGGAGAAGGGGAAAGAGGCTTACGACCCCGAGGAACAGAACATCCACCAGAGCTGGGCCAAGATTATGAAACTTGCTACCAGCTGAAATAACACTCGCCATTAGCAACCCTGCAGCACCGACAGCTTCATGCAAATCCTCTTTCTGCCCGGCTCCCCCACGGCAACGATCCCACTCGGAACGGTAATAAAAAATCAAAACAGACCTGAGGAGGACCCAGCCCTGCTCACGGAGGCAGAACGCTGGCTGGCATTTGTAACTCCCAGCCAGCACCCAGCACTGTGGTGATAGCTACTGGTAGGTGACGGCACTCTGGGACCGTGGAGCCCAGCAGCTACCTCTGGGCATTGAGCGGAGAGAGTTGGGACACTGGCAGCGAGATGCTGCAACACCACTTGTGCCCTGAGCATCCCACATATGTGTTTTTCTCGGTGGCTGTGAGCATCCTGGAGCTTGTGGTCCAAGATGCAGAGCTGCAGTCGTTGTTTTGGTAGCAGCAAGCATGAGCCTCAGTGCTGGTGAGAAGGGATTCTGCATCCTTCTGGGAGGGAACAGGGAAGGGGAAGGATTCCAGGTCAGCTGCTCTAAGGAGGCAATCGCTGCACTTGAAGGAGCTCAGACCGCTGGAGGTGTGAGGCCAAGTACTGGTGCCCAGCCATGGTAGAAGCCGAGCCCATCTGGAGAGGGAGTTCCTGTGTGCATGTGGCCGGGAACGATGGCTCACAGAGCAAGATGACCTCGGGGCTGGCAGTCTGAATGTGGTGGCTAGTGTCAGGCTGCTCTGCATGCTGCCTGACAGGGTATGGGCTGGTGGTAGTGCCATGGTCCGGCACGGAGGGGCCCGTGGGCTCACCCAGTGTCAGTGCAGGTCCTGCAGCGCTCAGTGCCAGCTGACGGGCATACCACTGCTGGGTGCCAGGGCAAGCACCCGTGGGCTGGGCACAGAAGTGCTGGCCTAGGGCACAATCCAGAGATGGAGAGCGATGGTGCCCATGCCTTTGGACACCCCGGTATCTAGGGAACAGGATTCACTACGGATATCCCTGGCAGCGGTCCTCTGAGCTCAAGTCTTCCTGCATTTGGGAACTGTGAGCACGGCCCCATTCCAGCCAGCACTCTAGGATGCCGGTCCCCTGCCATCTAGTGCCTGCCTGCAATACATGTCATGAGTCTGCCAATCTCCTGCCTCCCAGCTTCCTACTGTTCTCGGGCATCCGAGTGCTCCAGGTGCCGTCTCCCCATCCGAGTGGCTCTCTGTGGCACGACGCGCTCCTGGCCGTGCAGGAGGAGGGATTGACCTCTCCGTTTCTTCTCTCCATCTGCGCCAATTAGGCTGAAGTCGTCTGGCTCAGCGCAGGCTCCGGTGCTCCAGCACAACAGGTCTGTGATGGAGCCCGGAGCCGGAGGGCGAGAGGCAGCAACGCCGCGGCCGTGCCCGCTCCCCCCCGGCCTCTCGGTACCTCCAGCCCGGAGAGGAGGAGGAGGAGCGGCGGGGAAAGAAGACAGCCGGCTGGGAGGGAGCAGGCACCTCGATGGGGAGAGGGGGAAGAAGAGGGGAGGAAGGACACGGGGAAGGAGACGGGGAGAGAGGATTCGTGGACGGGCGCACGCCGCCCGCCCCTCGCCCTGCGGCCCCGTCCCCACGCCGTGCCCGAGCCCGGAGCGAACTTACCTTGCGGGGAGCCGGGCGGGGCGCAGCCGGGGCGGCGGGGCTGGGGGCCGGAGGGGCACGGCCGCTGCCGCCGCTGCCGCTCATGGTCAGGACGAAAGAAGGAGAGGAGGAGAAGGAAGGTTCGGCGAGGCTGAGCCCTGGCTGAGGGAGAGGGAGCGAGAGATGCCTTGAAATAAACAGCTGCCGAGCGCTGGTCCAGCCCCTCTTTCTCTCTCTCCGTCTCCGTCTCTCTCGCTCGCTGCCTCCCGTTAACCCCATGGCTGCTGGCACGGCCGCGGGCCGGCACCGTCGCCCTCGAGCCTGCTGCAGTCCGAGGGGCGCCCGCGGGGGGAGCCCGCCGCCCGGAGCCCCGGTGCCGGGATTGCAGGGGCACCGCCAGTCCCACCCCGCCCTCCCCGGCCGCCCCGCCGGACCTGCCCGGTGCTGCTGCCTCTCCGCCGCCGCTGCCCGCTCCGCGCCGCTCCCGTCGTGTCGGTTATTTCGGGATCTTCCCAGGAAGCGATCGGGTTGCTATGGAGAGAGGTGTCTCCAAGGGACCCGCCGCTTCCCTCGGCAGAGAGAACGCCTCCCCCGGACGGCTCCGGCCTCGGGGACCCCTCGGGATCCCCCTCCCCGCCGCGCCCCCGCCGCCTCCGATCCTCGTTCCCCCGCCCCGCGTCCCCGTCTCGCCGAGCTCCGGGCCCGGGGCCTTAGCCGCGGCCGGCGTGGGACCGGGGGAGCCCCGCGGGCAGAGCCGAGGCGCCCACGCGTGGGCCGAGTGGAACACAGAGCGGGTGCTGCGGGAGCAGAGCGGGGTCCGCTCCGGCCACGGGATCGCCCCGCGGGTCCCCGAGCTGTCTCTGCCGGGGATCGATGGATGCGTCTGGAGATGGCAGGGATGTGGCGGTGAAATGAGAGCAAAAAGATTATGTGCCTCGGAGGGGCCGCGCGTTTTGCAGGGAGATTCGCCCTCCACCATCAGCACCATCAGCAGGCACAGGCCAAATCAGGAGGCGGCCGCCGAGCAGCCCTGGGTGGGAGATGAAAGTCGGAGGCATCAAGGCAGCTTCCAGGGTCTGAAATATGAGGGAGCCAGAAAGCAATTTCCTCAGATCCTCAGAAACAATCAAACTTTTCATCATGAAGCGATGAGGAAAGGCTGTCACTGACCCTGACAGAGCAGGAAATAGTACAGACGGCGCTGCTCTATGAAGCAACCTGTCACAGCACCGGGAACTGACACAGGTGACCAACGGGCACTCAGTACCCAGCCCGAGTGCAGCGCATTGCCTGGAACAGGCTGTGCCATCCGACACACCTTAGGGCACTGGGGCTGCTGCTGTCCGTCAGGCCCTCCGTCAGTTCCCACACGTGTGAGCAGGACCGTGCACACCTTTCACCCATCAGGGCTTTTGTAAGCCTTTGGGAGAGTCCATGGGATTTTCGCATTCGGGACAGTGACTGTGCCTGGCTGGACGTGCCGGCACGCCGCTGCTCAGGGCGGCTAGAGGGTAGGGCAGGGCATCACAGTGCTGCCTGGAGACTTGTCATGGTTGGGGTCCAGGGGGAGCCGAGGGCAGAAAGCTCTGGAAGGGGCTACCTCAGCCAGGCGGGCTCCTTCTGACCTTTTCAAATTATGATGAATGTGTTTAGAATAATTGGGAAGCACAAAACAGTTGAGAAAATTCAACCAGGGAAAGGTCAGTTAAAGGGCGAAAATCCAAATGACGCAAACACTGAAAATCCCCCTGAAGAGCAAAAGTGCAGAAGGAAGTAAAAGAGCCAGAGGCAGGAAAGAGAAGGAGGAGGAGGAAGATGCTGTGGGGATCAAGGAAACCCTGGGAGGTGTAAGAGAAGTCAGGAAAGGCATTGAGGCGATGGGAACAGCAAGCGCAGGGGCTGATGTCATGCTTACATCACTCTCACCTGACATAAAGGGAAAGGCACGCTTCTTTGGGAGCATGGCTCTGGAGAAGCAGAGTGGCAAAAGGAGGCACTTGGGATGGGCTGAAAGGAAAGGTAGCAGGAAACAACGGGGACATTTGAGTCCCCGTTGCTGGTGCAGGTGGATGGCTGTGGAAAAGGGAAGATGAGAGATATATTAAGCAAGAAGTGTTATTCTGAGGGTGTGCGAGTGAAGGTGATGTGATGACAAAACGAAGATGGAAATGTGACAACTCCCTCTGTTGTGTATTTGGCCAAGATTTGGACCACGATCGATAACGTACCTTCTGCACCATCACACCCAGAAGGATGCAAGACTGTTATTTCTGCCTGGCACAGTCATCACGTAGAGGTTATTTACACCAGTCCTGAGGCCAAGTGGACCTCTAATGCTCTGATTTAGCTTTGTGTCCTGAGGGCAGTGAGGCTCCTGCGGTTGCTCTGCTGTCCGTCAGTCCATCTGCTCATCTCTCAGTTGCCACGGGCCGCGTTCAGCTGGGCTTGACAAATGAAGCAGAGTCTGAAAGGTAAATAAGCTCCAACAACTTGTACGAGAGAGAACCAGCAGCCAGACAGAGATGCTGCTGGTGAATGTGCTGGAGGAGACCCCATGGCCATGCTGCTGGGCAAAACCCTGCTGGTCAGAGCAGTCTGGCCAGCAGGCTGAAATAAATTAAGCAGAAAATACTGAGGAAGCTGTGTGTGCTGGAGAGTGGTGGAGGAGGAGCCCAAGGCATCGGCTACAGGCGAGGGGCTGTGGTGCATTGCAGAAAGGGTGTCATCAAGGTACCTTGGCTGATGGCATGGCAAGTATAGAACACACAGGCAACAAATCCGTAGGGACGCCAGGTTCCTCAGTCCTGTTGCTCAAAAAACAACTTGTTAATAAGTTCTGGAATTTCACAGATGTCCCAGAAGACGGGAGAAGAGCGGTGCTGTGCTGGTATTTGTAAAGAGCAAACAGAAGACCTGAAAATTTCTAGGCAAAGCAAGAGAAGAGCTGATATGAGATTCTCCAGCTAACGCCAATCAGCCTGATTTGGAGGAGACTGATCTTGCTGCACAAACTTGTTTTGTTCTTGTCAGTCTTTGATGTGACTTCAGGTTTATTTGGAATAGGTGATGGCTTAGATCTATTTAGGCTTCTGGAAGCATTAATATCCTAAAACAATCTGGTGGGAAAAAAACAGCATTACACAATATTAACAGAGCAGGAGATTAAGTGGACCAGTTAACTGTGTTGAACCAAATGCAAAAGGGCCGTCCCTGGAAGCCCTCCACTGAGTGACAGTTTCTGATGTGGATGTCCAGGTATGAGTGCTGGGTCCAGTGTAAGTCACCATTTAATTCAGCGTTTGGTGAGCAGATATGTTTTATTCTGACAGTTTGCTGAACACACAAATACTGTTAGTATTAAGAATAACAAGGGTAGGGCCAGTGCAGAATGACCTGTCGCACTGGTAAGGTGGTCGCTCCCGTAAAACTTCTTGTAAGACAGATGAGAGCAAATTGTACAGCTATGAAAAGATGTCCACGAAGTAGGTAAGACCATGTCTACAGTGAACAATTTTCAGTACTGAGAAAAAAAAAAAGTGATCTTAAAAGGAAATCGGACAGAAAACAAACAAACAAACAGCACAATCCCCGTGGACAATGCTGCAGAAGTGCCTGGCTGTGCAAAGACAAGAGTTCAAGAGTTAGGAGGAGAAGGGAGATGATCAGGCCTCTCTGTGACCTGGGTGAGCCTAATGCTGAAGTCCATGCTTTAAAAATAGCTTTGAATCAAAGATGACCTGAAGGCTGGAGATCTCAGTAATTTAAAGAGGTCGACCTGTTTAACTTATCAAAAAGCAGAAAGAGACATGACCTGACTACAGCATGACTTCCTTCCTGGGGGAAAGCATACCAGGTATTCTGGCAGAGAATAAAGGAGAGCCGGTCACTGGACAATGCCTAAGCGCGGACACAAGCCGCCATGTGACGCGAAAGGTCCTCTCTCTTCTGGAGAATCATGACTGGAGGCTGTCTGAAAAAAAGAGTTCCTGATCTGCAAATTCCTCAGGGCTGCGAGAGTGCATGGGAATAAGAGTTACTGTGCAGCCGCTCTCCTCTTGAACTCCTTTGTAAGCAATAGGTGTTAGGCTGCCCTAGATGTAACTAGGCACAGGTCTTACCACGCAGTGTGTTAACCTAGTACAAGTGACAGGGTTAAAAACCTCCCTGATCATGTTGCCTGCCAAAGAGATTTGCCCCATCCTCCCTCGTCCTTACAAGCTTTTTGCCTAGGAGTCTGTAGCACCTGCACAGAGTTGTGAAAAATCATTTCAGAAGATGTGACCCAGGCTATGTTTGGAGAAGGGCTAGAGAAAAAATATTGTCAGCATTTTGACAAGTCATTTTGATTTTGCAGTGGTAAAGAGAGAAGCAACCTAGAACAATACAGTATGGCTCTGTGGGCTTTAAAGTGGGCCAGGGGTGCGTGGGAAAGAAGGTGGATCTACAGCAGGAAAAGAGTGGTGCTTTCATTCTGGAAAGAGGGGGGTGATGTGAGAGGTAGCTGCAGAGAGGACTACAAGCCTCCAGCACTCAGAAATAATAACCCACAACGTCCCGATATCATGAGATTCATCTTCAACTTTTGAAATGCTGTAAAGGCTTGCGTTCATCCGCACTCTTTGCCTCCTACCTTTGACTCTTAATGTTTGACCCAGGTTACGCAAAGATCTCATTTCGGTTTCCCTGTAACGTTAAGATTGGCACTCGAGAATCCGTAGCGAAATGAAATGAAATCATGGGACTTAGAGACTCCACAAGTCTGGAATTTAATCTCAGCACCTGTTACTCTGATCTAGGGATGAGGCAAAGACTTCGCTAAGTTATGGGTAAGATACCGTGCGCTCACATGAGTGCTTGTGTATTCAGAGAAGACGATGGCCTTCTCATTTAGAGAGCTCAGGGTGTGATTCATTCCTTGCCCATGTTTTAGCTCCATGCAGGACAAAGGAGAAGAAAAATGGTGGTGACCCAGCAAAGAGCACACGGGACCTGGGGTCGGTGCGGAGGAGGAAAACGGAGGCAGGTTGGTGCAGCTGGGCTGCTCAGGCTGCCTTGCTTTATCGGACTAATAATGAAAGGCAGCGAGCGTGTCAGAGAGTGTGAGAGAAACAGATCGATAGGGAGATAAAACTGAGATGGAAGGAGCCGGCGAGGGGGCGGGGGAGAGAGCAATAAACGCCACAGAGCAGCAGGGCTACACGTTAACCTGATCAGAATGCACCCTGCACTGGTGGCGGTGGACGCATCAGGTGTCAGAGTGTGGCGAAGCGGACCTAAGCACAGGAACGGAGAGCCGAACGTAGGAAGGCGATAGTTGTACCTTGCGTTGACGCTGCCCTGTAGTCCACCTGCACAGCCCCTGCTTGACCTTGTCAGCCCTTCTCCTCCTTCGATCCCGCCGTAAGGAGAACCGCAGGCCTCGCTATCTCTGAGAACCATCACGGCCCTTCCCCACATCCCGGCCACAGCGCTCGTGGCAGTACTGCGAGCGGTGAGCGACTTCCACGCCATCCAAGTGGCGGGGCCGCCACCATTCTAAGTCACACTTCCACCTCGGCCTCTCAGCACCGCTCCCCTCCTGCCGGCGGCCTCGGCGTGGAGACCAAGCTCTGACCCGGCCCCGAGCTCCGAGGAGCCCAACGGCGCGAAGCCGGGACGGGAACCCCCGGCCAGGACCGGGAGCTGCCCGCGGGACCTCCCGGCCCGCCCCGCCCCGCCCCGCCCGAGCGGTCCTCCGCCGCCGGGGGGCGCCCCGCCGCTCTGCCCGCGTGGCGTCACACCCGGAAGCGGGCGGTCTGCGACGTCGCCGCCATAGAGGAGCGGTCTCGGGGCGGGCTGGAGGTGGCGCCCGGCGGCGGGGCCGGGGCCTGCGGGACGCCATCGCGGCGGGGCCGAGTCCCCGGCGGCGGCGGCGGCGGCGGGATGGCGGCCGAGGGGAAGGTGACGGGGCAGAGCCAGGAGCAGTTCCTGCTGCTGGCCAAGGCTGCCCGCGGCGCCGCGCTCGCCAGTCTCATCCACCAGGTGCTGGAGGCCCCGGGCATCTACGTCTTCGGGGAGCTGCTGGACATGCCGGCCGTCCGCGAGGTGAGCCCGCCCCGCCACGCCCTGCCCTGCCCTCCTCTGCCCGCGGCTGGGCCTGAGGCGCGGCGGGGCTTGACTCGCCCTCTGTCCCGCAGCTGGCCGACTCCGAGTTCTCTCCCGTCTTCCACCTGCTCACCATCTTCGCCTACGGCACCTACGCCGACTACCTGGGTGAGGTCGGGCTCGGGGGGGTCGCACCCTGCGCCGCCGGGCTGGGAGCGAGGCTGGGTTTGGGCACGGGGCCGAGGAGGCCCACAGTAACTGGTGCTGCTGCGTGCATGCTGCCATTTGCGTGCTGCATGGGGAGCTTCCAAAAACGTCTCGGCAACGGCGTTTGTGAGGAGCGGAGGGGAGGGCTGAGGAATCCGTTGGGATGCGGAGGCCTCCATAAATAAGGTGTGGGACAGCTAGAGGAGGTGGCCTGAAACGGAGGAGAGGCTGCTCAGAAAAGGTCCTTTGAGCTGTGGATTAATGGTGACGGCTTGCCAAGACAAAGCGTCGCTTTGGGGATTGGTGTGCTGAAGCTTTAAGAAATGGGACCGGTGCAAATGTTGCCGTTGCGGGACTGGGAAATAGAAAATGAGGTATAAATTCTAATACCCCGTTCTTCCCTTTGGCGACAGCTGAAGCAGCAAACCTCCCTCCCCTGACAGAGGCTCAGAAGAACAAACTGAGGCACCTGTCAGTCGTCACTCTGGCTGCCAAGATCAAGGTAATGCCCCTATTTTACCTCTAGTTTTCTTTCTTTTGAGTTTACCTCATGATAGTTACTGTCATGTCTCCACAGTGCATCCCCTATTCGGTGTTGCTGGAGCAGTTACAGCTGAAGAACGTCCGGCAACTGGAGGACCTCGTGATTGAGGCAGTGTACGCAGATGTGCTGCGAGGGAGCTTGGATCAGCGGAACCAGCGCCTGGAGGTGGATTACAGCATTGGGAGGGACATCCGGAGGGAGGAGCTAAGCACCATCACCCGCACATTGCAGGAGTGGTGAGGAGGAAGCCGCCCGTACTAACACCTTAAGAGGTTGCAGGAGTGGTCAGGGGCTTCACCAGATCATCCTCTGTGTGCTGCTGGGGGGCAGTGTAGTAAGGTTACCTTCTCTATCCCCTTTCCTGTATGGCAGTGGAATATAACTTTTGAAATTCTTCCACGTTGGAAGGGTGAGGAAAACTGCAGCAAATTTTGCATCCAGTCCCAGCTGCTGGCAAGAGTCTTTCTGAGTATACATCTGTAGCTCCTAACCTAGTGCCACTTTGTTATGTGTCTCCCTCCTAGGTAATAATGTCACTACATTATTACCTTGGACTGCCACCCCTGTGCCTACCCTGCCTAAAGTAGCCATTGCCTTCCAGGTTTTTTTAGTCTCTACAGTTAAATCTGTCATCCTCATGTTTCTTTCCCTGCAGTACAGATTACCTGTCCTGTTCATCTTAACGTTTTATCTACAGGTGCCAGGGCTGCGAGGTTGTCTTGTCTGGGATTGAAGAACAGGTTAGCCGAGCCAACCAACACAAAGAACAACAGCTGGCACTTAAGCAGCAGATAGAGAGTGAGGTGAGTGGGCTGAAGAGGGAGAAGGCGGTACCCCTGGCTTAAAGAAAGAATAGAACCAGTACCCTGTTGTTACTACAACCCTTGCTCAATTAAGGCATTACCCTAGGCTGAAACCCTTGGGGGGTTGTGCCTGAAGAATTGTGAATCAACTAAACAATTCTCAGCAGTGCAGAGGTCTGGGCAGCAGTTAGCACTTAGCTCCAGGTCTTTTAAAAAAGGGAGGAGGAGAAAAGTAAAACTTGAGACATTCCTTGGTTCTTGTTTTGCTGCTGTTGCAGGTGGCAAATCTGAAGAAGACAATTAAAGTGACAACAGCAGCTGCTGCCGCAGCCACATCTCAAGACCCAGAACAGCACCTCACAGAGCTCAGGGAACCTGCCCCTGGCACCAACCAGCGCCAGACCAGCAAGAAGACTTCCAAAGCCAAAGGGTGAGGAATGGTGGCAAACAAACACGGCCACTGCCTTATGTGTATTCAGGGGGGTTCTGTTTTGTAGCAGTGAAATCGCTGACTGTGGGGGTCTGCGCCCTGGATCTGGGATGGTCCAGGCTGACCTCTGCCTCCTGCTAATTCAGAGGGTGCAGCTCTTGATCTGAAGCACAATTCATAAGCCTTCCTTGAATGCCAGCTGGTCTTTGTGTACACTTAGAAAAGGAAGTCAGAGATGAAGTTTAGCGTCCAGTCTTAAACATCTTCCTCTCTCCACAGGCTCCGGGGCAGTGCGAAGATTTGGTCTAAATCAAACTAGTTGGATCTCCCTTCACAGGTGGGAGGGTGAGAGGAAGAGACTTGGACTCTTGCTACCCCTCCACATCTGCTAAGTGTGATGCTTCTGAGCTCATCTCTGAGATCTGTCTTGCCAACTAATTTTCCTGCATGTTCTCTTTTCTGTCTTCTTTACTTCCTTTCTGGGCAGTGCTTCCCACCTTTTAATCATGACATTTCACACTGTAAGCTTCCAGTTGAATGCGTTGCTGTTTCCCCTGCCCCTCAAGGTTCCATTGCCACAATCACATTTCCTTCTCTCTCCCTGTCTTTTGACAGGTAGATTTAAAGAGTCATAAAAGTCTGTCTGTCACCTTTGCATCTGTAGGGCATCACAGAAGCTTGGAAAGAGTGCACTGGTGCTCACCAATCATTTTGGCTCTCTGAGACCCCTGGGACACTTTGTTCCAGGATGCAGCTGCCATCTTTGATTGTTTAGTCTTTGTTTTGCTAGGTGGGAGGGTAGTTTTTGAAGGGATTCTTTTAAAAGAATATAAATATATTATAAATATATATAAACAATAAAAATATAGATCTATGGACATATCTATACACACTTGTGCTCCTGTGTTGGTGTCTGTTTACCTCATATACTGATTTGTAGGTATTTTAAAATAAGCCACAGTGTTGAGAGCCCCTGTCCTATTTATGGGTGCGATGTCTTCAGAATATCTCTTATTCCAAAAGGAAGTGCCACACTAGTTCTGTTGGGATAAAAGTCTGTAAAGCAGGAATGAACTTTACGTGGTATTTAAAGAGTCCCTTACATAATTTCTTTGCATCTAGAATAGGCAAAGAAGGTGCTTTTCGGGGAGCCTCAAAGATAGGTGCAGGCACTGGAGGGGAAAAAAAATCATGTTTGTTTTGGTAGTATATACTCCCAGGTTTTGGGAAAAAATGGGAAGTGATGATACAGAGGATTGTCTGAAAAAGAAATGACAGTAACACACTCAGTGCCTTTCTGGGGAATTTTCATAGAATAGGCATTGCTCAGCCTGTTCTTTGATGACACCGAGTCTGGCTGAAAAAAAAATCCAGTGAAATTGTCTGCTGTGAGGTGCCCAGAATTAAGCCATCACGTTCTTCAGTGGATGCATCTGTGAGACTGGCTTGGAGCAGAGACAGCCAGCTGCGCGTGTCACACTGCATGATGGCTCTGTGGCAGTGTAAGCTGATGTAAATTGACATTGTGACTCCTACACCCACTCACTTCTGCCTGTGCTAACATTTGATTCCCCAATCCTGGATTTTTGTGCCTGAGCAAACCACAAAAAAATTAATGTAACAACAGAAAATCCTGAATTTTGTCTGCACGGGTGGGACTCACTCAATTCATTGGCTTGGATGAATTACTGTCTGGGTCATTTCCCTGTGCAAACCTGTGAGAGCTGGAGCTAAGGCAGTAGAGGGGAGGCAGTACAGAGGGGAGCAAGACTTGTTAGGGGCATGTCACGGTGGAGAGGCTGAGACCACTCTTGTAGTGGTAGCAAGGTGTGAGGTCATCTCAAATGCCACAAAGTGCCATTTTGTGTCATACTGCTGTTATTTTGCTGATTCTGGACTGATGTACTGCAGCAGTGACTTCCAGCGGGCAATGCCTGTCTCCTATGCTCAGAAACTGCCAGCAGTTACAGGCAGCTTCCTTCTTTGTGGGTGGCAGAGGTCCCACGTGCAAGGTCACAGGCAGAGCTGTGTCAGGCAGGACATGCCAGCTGCTCCTGGGTGATGTCTGTCCCTGGCCAGAGCCTCCCTAAGGGTAGCCCCACACCTCTCCAGATTCGTGACCCCATGCACCAAGGCATCAGGTGCAGCCAGCTGGCACAGACATACCAACTAAGAGTTGTATTGATGATGTCCAGGCAGGAGGGGCAAATCTGCCTGCGGGAGCAGATTTGCAGATTGTGGGCACCTACGTCAGGTTTATCTCCGCGTTCTTAGAGAGGTCTGGCTAATTGTCAGCAATAATGAGTTTACTTGATGAGTCTTGTTTTCCATAAAACACAGCAAGGGGTTGTGACTATGCTTTTGACTTCTGTTTAAATTATTTTGAGCCTTCCTCCCTCTGCATAGCATCACCTTCATCTGTTTGTTTCGATGAGGAAGGTCACTGTGCTCTCTGCTTTGCAAATGTCTGAGAGATGCAGCGATGACTGCATGCATCAAATTTGCCCACCTCTGGGAAGGGCAAGTCTGGGAGAAATGTTAACGGGGGAAATGCTACCTGGCAAGCACTAAGGTAGCAATTACACGTCCTTTGGAAGAGGAGCCACTTGTAAAGCCACTGTGCTGTGAACCTAGGGAGGGAGGAGAACGGGCTCTGAAGGGGAACAGCAGGCGAGTCAGAATCTTTTGGGCTGGAAGAGACCTTTGAAGGTCATCTACTCCAACTCTCCTGCACTGAACAGGGACATCTACAGCTAGATCAGGTTGCTTAAAAACTGGTCCAGCCTGATCTTGCATGTCTCCAGGGATGGGGCTTCCACCACAGCTCTGGGCAACCTGTTCCTGTGCCTCACCACTCATATTGTACAAAACGCCTTCCTTATATCCAATCTAAATCTCCCATCTTTTAGTATGAAACCATTTCCTCTTGTCCTGTCACAGCAGACCCTGCTAAAGAGTCTGTCTACTTCCTTCTTATAGCCCCTGTTCATATACTGAAAGGCCGCTATCAGGTTTCTCCAGTGCCACCTCTTGTCCGTGCTGAACAGCCCCAGCTCTCTCAGCCTGTCCTCATAGGGGAGGCGTTCCATCCCTTGGATCATTTCTGTGGCCCTCATCTGGATGTGCTCCAACAGGTCCACATCTCTCCTGTACCGAGGACTCCACATCCGGATGCGGTACTCCAGGTGAGGTCTCACCAGCTTAGAGCAGAGGGACAGGATCACCTCCCTTGCCCTGCTGGCCACACTTCTTTTGGTACAGCCCAGGATACAGTTGGCTTTCTGGGCTGCAAGGGCACATGGCTGGCTTGTGTCCAGCTGCCATCCATCAGTACCCCCAAGTTCTTTCTGACAGGGCTGTGCTCCATCCTTACACCCCCCAGCTTGTCTTAATAGCAAGAGTTGCCACAACCCAGGTGCAAGAGCCCACACTTGGATGTATTGAACCTCATGATGTTCACCTTGACCTATAGCTTGAGCCTGTCTAGGTCTCTGTAAATGGCATCTCGTCCTTCACTTGTGTCAACCATCTCACAGCGTGGTGTCATCCGCAAAGTTGCTGAGGGTGCAGTTTATCCCATTGTCAATGTCAACAGTGAAGATGTTAAAGACCACTGATCTGTGAAGCACAGACGGGAGAGGCACTTGGGCACTTCACAGCTACCCCAAGCTTGTGACGTGACGCGACAGGGATGGTGTGGTGGCACCTCTTGACATTTGTCAAGAACCCCACACTGGAAGAGCAGGCACAGCTGCCTGGCAGAGCACAGCTGGCACTCAGGCTGCAGAGCCTGCAGCAAGGTGGGCAGTACTCTGGCATCACGGGCTGTGCTCTGCACTGTGCTGTTATGAGCACAGCTTGGGCAACTGTCACTCTGCATTTTCAAGACACTGCCTGTGTGCTTCTCAAGGCCCTGTTGTGCCATGCGTGTCCAGAGAGTGGCATTAAATGTGTCTGATGGAGAGGCATCTGCACAGCGCTGAAAGTCTTCCCGTTTGCTCACTTTCAAGAGGGAGCACCTTTAAGACCTCCATTAAGAAAAAAGGAAACAGAAGGCAGCAGATAAAATTAGACCTTTTGTATGGCTGAAAAATAAATGAGAGCCGCTCGGCACAGAATGAGAATATTGCTGCAAATAGCCTTGCCTTGCAGCAAATAGTGGGCAGGAGCAGAGGTTTCCCTTTGCCCTTCACCTGAAACCCATGCTTTCTATTTCCCTGCTCACTTCATCCTTGACTTTGAATTTGAGTCAGGGAGAATGTGGAAATTAATTAATTAGTTAACATTTGTAAATCACTTTGAAGATGGCAAGGGTGAGATAAGTACTGAGCACTATTATTATAAGTTTTAATTTTAATTTTAAATGTCTTCTTTGTGTTTTTAACCCCGTAATCTCCCAAGGAAAGGAGAGGCCCTGAGTACAGCAGAACAGAGACATCTGACGCATGACAGCAACAGCAGTGCAAAGGAACGAGGCTCAGGGGGCTGTAGGAGAGGCGTGTGAGCTGCGCCAGCCCCTGCTCCAGGAGCAGGAATTCTGCCAGCCCTGCATGCAGATTGCCAGCCTCGCTGAGCTGCAGTTCACTGCCACCCTCTTTGTGTACCACACATAGGGCTTGCACGTCCGGATTCAAAGGAGAGGAAAAGACAGCAACTGAACTGCTCAAGCCCTGCTCCTCCCAATTTACACCTGATTGAGGAGAGTGATGTCTGTATTTCGCCAAACACCTCCAGCTGCTCCATGCTGAGAGGCAGCCATGGTTTCTTATTAGGATTGGGGTTAATGCTGGCAATTCTCTTCACTGCATGACTGTGAACAATTCCTGCCTGCAGAACCCCCCAGCTTGCTGCCGCCAGCCACAGCCCTGCGCTTGGCAGCATGGCACTGGCAGCCGCAGCCAGAAGCTGAACCTGAGGTGGGACCTCCCCGCAGCCAGCTGGTGAGACCCACAGGAGCACAAGCTCAGCCTAAAGTACCACTGGCTGCCCACGCACCAGGCCCAGTGCCAGCAGCAGGGACATAGGGACATCCTCCCTCAGCACCGCGTCCTGCTGAACGCTGCTGGCTTGGATCCGCTAGGCCCCAAAAGAAGGGCAGCCCCCGCTCAGCCTTCTGTAGTATCGGTGTTCCTGCCTGTAGGGCTGTTCTTTCCTCATCCCTGTTCCTAGCACTAGCCATTGCTTTGCTGTAAGGTTCAAAGAACTCTTGAGGTCTCTGCTGGCTCCCCACCTGCCCCCCTCCTGGCTGTTTCTCCTTGGGACTGCCCCAGTTTTTGGGACGGCCTTGTGGGTGCAGTATGAGCCAGGCCTGATGGCCGCCCGCTGGTCTGGGTGCTGCTGCTCTGGGAAAAGGGCTCATCTGCAGCAGAACTGTGTGTGTGCAACGTGCAGCCACGTTCACGTTGTGATGTGTTCATTTGGCACCCAAGTGTCAGCTGGAATTAAGAGCTGTGAACTCTGGACAGATAACACAATGTGCACAATTACTGGAGCACGTGTGCACGGATTACAAGCAACTCCAAGGCACAAGTGAAACCGCAGCCCCTTCTGAGCAGGGGGATATGCTTGCGGGGAGACTTTGCCCCGTTTCCTCTGAGATTCCCTGCATTGGCCTCTGAAGCATTTAGCAACAGCTTCAGAACATGGGAGCAAGGACAGAATACAGGACCGCTCATACCATAGGTGTAGAATGAGCAGGAGGCTCCCAGTGACAGGGTGTGAGCTCACGCTGCTGATGGCAGTGCCAACCAAAACCTGGTTCATTTTATCATCCCCATGACTCTTTTAGGAAGGCTGCCCCCAAGCCTGACTGCTATACTTGATAGAAAGTTCTTCTATGTATTCACAGCTACTTTATGTGCTCTTGTTCTGTGCCAACGTGGCTTTAGATTAAGCTGTACATCCTTTCAGTCTCTCTCTGCTGTGTGTATAGACTTTGCTTTGCCCAATCAGTCTCTTCCCTTCATGTGAGCTCTTCATACGACATATCCTACGGGCTCTTACTTGCACTCCCAATTAAGTTTCCTTGGCTAGAAACGAGCACAGATCCACTGGGCACACCTCACCAGCATCTTGCACAGCAGTGGCAATGCATACCCATAACTACTAGAAATGCCTTCAGCATTGCACTTGTCTTTTTCTGGTTACCTCAGTGGATGCTTACAATTATTACATGATTTACTGGTGATCCTTTCTTCTTTTCTGTCTCTTATTATCAAAGAGGCTCCAATTTACAGCTAAGAGGTTACAGCTATGTAAGTCTTGATTTCAGTTTGTGCACCATCTTTTGCTGTTATTGACATCTTAAAGGCCATCTCCTTTCTACTGCGTGACACTGTGATCCAGCTTGAGAATGTGTCTGTTTGTTTTTTCCCCTGTCAGCAGTAAAGGAGGATGTCAAAAGGCTGTATTGCCACTCACAGCAGCAGCAGGTGGAAACAGACAGCGCTGATCCCATTCCTTTGCATCTCCTTTCCCCCCTCCCTCACACTGCACTAAGGGCCCTCAGGATTTACAAGCCCAGCCAGCCAGGAGCAGTCAGATGCAAGGAGATGGTGGAGGAAATAATAATTCAAGTGGAGTTTACTTATGAGGACATTTTATGAAGTGTTGCCTTCAAGAAAAAAAAAAGAAAAAATTCCAAGGAGCAAAAAACCAACCAACCAAGCAACCGCCCAGTTACATTGAAGTCGGGGCTGAAAAGTAAAATCCAGTAACTTTTTTAGAACGTTTCCCAAATCAGCTAAAAACTGCACTATCACACAACGACATTAACCTCCACTCCGGAATGAGGTCCATCTGAAACCCTGCTGCTCTCCAACGCTCGATTCTGCGCTGCGGGAGCCGTGTTTGCCTTCGGGATTTTGCACTCCCAGTCTACGCTTGTTCCACAGAGCACCGCGCCTACAGACAGCTCCGTTTCCTGCAGCTCTGCCTTTTGTCCTCCCTGTGCTGAAGCATCTGTCGGGTCACCAGTTTGCTCCCTCCCCTTCTCACCCTCCCCTGCAGTCTCGCACCCTGCCAGCCTGCGCTCCTTCTGATTCATGGATTGTAACAGCCTGATGGGAACAATTTAATCGCGTAGTTTGGCTCCTCAAGAGCTGCCTCCTCTCGTTCCTGTGCCTGCTTTCCAGATCCTGTTTGGGGACGTCCCAGCCCGGTTTTGGAGCAGCAGGAGAGTCCCGTTATGTCCCAACGACGACTGCGTGCAGCGAAAGCCCGTGCCTCGTTTCCAGCTCCGTCATCGGGAAGCTTCGCGTTTCCTGCGGGGTTAAAGAGCCCTCTGCTGTCAGAAACCCGGCTCCTATCAAGCAAAGCCAGGCAGGCTCGGTGAGCCTGAGTTCATTTTATCTTCAGGTGATTCTTCTCAGGGCCCCTCCAGAGTTGCCAGGAAAGCCCTCCATCTTGAAAGAGCACAGCTTGCATTTCTGTGCCTACATACATGTCCTTCCGTTTTCAGTGCAGCCAGAAATACTGCTTATGAGTAAAGACCACACCAGCGGTTACAGACTGCTCTGTGCATCTCATTGTTCCCCATCATTTATCACCTCCATTCTTCCCCGCGTCCCCTAAAAGCTTCATCAGCACTGGTTTAATATCTCCTCTCAAATCATTAATCAAGCTACTAATGAGCATTAATTTCAGAACAGCCTCCTACCAGAAATACTTCAGTGTTCTGGGGACTCTCATTCCTCTCATTTCTTGAAATTTATCAGTAGACAACATTTTATAATGTATGCCCCTTTGTTCTTTTAATAACGTCACTTTTATTTATCCTTAGTCAGAGAATAGGCCCGGGTGGCAAAGTCAGACCCTCCGTGCTGCTGTAACTTCAGGCTCCTGCAGCATCTTTCTTAACCCAACCACGGCTGCATCAGAAAATATGAAAGCAGCCAAGAATAACTTAAAGAAAGCAAGCATGAGAACATTATAAAAACGGATATCTCTGTCTTTATTTTTAAACTGATTGACTTTTCGAGCTCTCGATTTAATGTCAGCCTAACTGGTTTACAGCTATGGACATAACTTCCTGCAGGGCTGCGTTTTTCTTTCTTAAACTTCATGCCATTGATGATTGCCTTTCAGTAGCACCCCAGGGTAAACTGCTCCATCACTTTTCCAGGTGCCGAGGCTAGACTAACATGTTTCCTGGGTCTTCTCCTATGCTCTATTTGTAGATCGATGTAACGCTGGCTAGCTGCCAGTCAGCAGGGACCTCTTCCTACTCCCACAGCCCCCGGTAAATTGTTGGGAGGGGTCCAGCTATAACATCTACTAACTTCTTCAGCATCATGGGGGGGAATCTCAGCAGGCACAGACACAAAAAGACATTCCAGGGCTTTGGTATGTCAGGGTACAGAAGGTGGACTATTTTTAAATCGAAAGTCATTTCCGCTTTAAGCCAGTTAATAGGGAAAAGAAGTGATCAAGTTCTGTGTGATTTAAATGCAGAAGTTGTAGGGGTTTAACCAGCAGTGGGCTTTCTGACTGCACGTGTTCTTGTTTTCAGGCATTTCAGTTGGCAGTGCACCTCCTGCGTACACAGACTTCACCTGCTTACTTCAAGCAGCTTCAAAGCTTCTCATAGCTCTTCTGAAGATGGGAACAGGAATAAATAAATGGTTGTGCACACACACGCTTCTCCTCAGTGCAACTCTTTGCATGTCCTTTGTTTGAATTAACAACCTATATCAGTAATCAGTAAGCAAATTTTCATCAAACCAGGATCTGATGAAAACAACTAGCATTTGCTGAATGAAAAGCAGCAAAAAGAGTAAATCTATTCCCGCTGAGATACAGCTCTGTCCTTTCTCTCTTCCTTCACGTTCTTTCTTCTTCACAGTCCCTCAAGATACTGATTGAAACGCACCTTTGTGCCCAGATCATTGGCAGCCTGGAGCAGTTGAGAAAACTTCAGCAGAACCCAGAGTAGCTGAAGAACCAGCTCCTGGGCCTATAGGAGTAAATGGAATTTACCCTCTCCACTTCTTTAGGAAGCAACCTGCTGCTGCCTAAAGTCAGAGGTTAACATATTGAGGGAGGCGATTGTCCCCTTCTGCTCTGCCTGCACAAGAACCCCACCTGCAGTACTACTTTCAGCTCTCAGGCCCATAAAACAAACAAAACATGGAGCTGTTAGGGCAGAGGTCCAGAGAAGAGCCACAAAAATGCTGAGAGGCCTGGGGTACCTTTCCTATGGAGACGGGTAGAGAGAATCAGGATTTTTCAGTCTGGAGAAGGTTCTTATGAGAGTTCTTAAGGAACTTATGAGGAAAAGGGGAGGAGACTTTACCAGAGCACGCAGTGACAGAACAAGTGGCAATGGTCTAAAAAAAGAGTAGAATTAAATTAGATATTAAGTGTTTTACAGTAAGGGTGGTGATGCACTAGAACATGCTGTCCAGAGAGACTGTGGATGTCCCATCCCCGGAGCTGTCCAAAGCCATGATGGAAGGGGCTTTGGGTAGCCTGGTCTAGTGAGAGGCATCTCTGTCCATGGCAGAGAGGTTGCAAGTGGATGGTCTTTAAAAGGTCCTTCCAAATCAAACTGTTGGGTTGGAAGGAACCTTCAGAGTGGTAGAGAGGAGCACCTCCTGTCCTGGTTTTAACTGAGCTAATTTTCTTTACAGTGGCTGGTACAATGCCGTGATTTAGATTTAGGAGAAAAACAATGTTGATAACACACCAATGGCTTATTTGTTGCTGAGCAGTGCTGCACAAAGCCAAGGGCATTTCAGCTTCCCACACTACCCTGGCCAGCAAGGGGCTGGGAGTGCACAAGGAGCTGGGAGTGGACATAAAGTTCAGCTGACCTAAACTGGCCAAAGGGATACTCCACACCATGTGGCTTCATACTGAGCTGTAAAACTGGGAAGAAGTTGGCCAGGGACTGACTGGGCATCAGTCAGTGAGTGGTGAGCAACTGCATTGTAGAACTCCTGTTTCATAAGTAAATAAATAAATAATGGTTTTATATACGTAAGTATATATATAATCTTCCCCTTCATTTTCTGCCTTAGTAAATAGTTTTTATCTCAACCCGTAAGTTTTACTTTTTTTCCTGGTTTTCTCCCCCATCTCACTGGGAGTAGCAAACAGCCGCGTGGTGTGGAGCTGCCTGCCAGGTTAAACCACAACACCTCCCCCTATACTTCCTGTATGTATTTTTTGATTCAGAATCTCTACAACTCCTTCCCAGGGCCCTGCCTCTGCTTCCTACCTTTAACACAAGGTCCTCTAACCAAACATTCTCCTCATTTCCCTAGAATATCAGAGCCTTGTCAGGCCTGGAGAAGGCAGAGACTTGGAAGTGACTTTACAGTCATTAACAAGGCTCAAGAAGCCTTCTTCACACCCTTCTGACACCCTTCACCACCAAGTGCAAAAGCACACGACTCAAGATCCGTTAGCAGGATGGCACCTAACAAGGTACAGAGGCTGAATTCAGGTATGGAGGCACAACTGCTCAAGTTTTGTTTCAGTTCGTGAAGAGTCACTGTTGCAATAGGTCATAGCACCCCAGTTGGCACATTTCTCTTCAATCTGTTCTTTGTCAAGATTAGGGCTTGCATGCTCAAGAAGGATTCTCACATCTTTAAGGTCAAAGTAATTCCCTCCATCACTATGTCCAATCTCCCTGTTCTCTTCTTCAGACATCAGCTTAAGGAACAGCCAGGACTTTGTGGCTGTTCACTGTCTCAATGCTAAAAGCAACATTCTGAGCTCAGTTGGTTCTTTCCTGGATCACAGTATGAGGTATCACATCTTGCATCAGTTTGAGACTACTGCTCAGGTGAGGGCTCTATTGCTTCAGCTCCTTCTCTCAAGGTCTGGCAACCCCAAGAAGACTCATCTTCCACTAAGCATGTAGTGCTTCTTCCCTCAGCATGTAGCTATTTCTTTGACCTTGCCCACTTCATGGCCCACTTCAAGTTGCTGGATATCTCCAGCAACTCCAGCCATTTCCAGGGAGCAGCTAGCTTACACCCTTCCAACACCTACTTCACTGTCTCAACCAAGTTTCCTCTCATCACCTCAATGGATGCTGAAGACTTCTCCAACTGCACCCCAGCTGCGGAGGCCTTGGTAAGTAGCCACCTGGAAAACAAGACTCCTGCTGGGGTTTGCTCTGGGACAGAACAGGCCACGGAAGCGGGGCAAGAGCCTGCCATAAGCCAAGGCTCTGCCCCGTGCATCCTTGGAGGGTAGAATTTATGTATACTCTACACAAAGCTTTAAAGCACCAGATTCCACATTCAGTTTTCAGGACAAAACAACCAGTACTCAGTGAGATCCCCGTTCCTGTTAGCTCCCAGATGGACAACATGGAAATACATGGTAGAATCCTGGCACACTACTTTCAAGTGTAAGTCGTGCACTAATTTCCTTTGTTCCGTTCCAAGTGAATTTATGAAATGGTTTACATAGCAATACATGCCAGAGCAGGAAACTGGCCAAAGAACACAGGAGATCTTTCTTAGTCCTGTACTCCTTATGCCTTTCCAGGTTCATCTAATACCAGGGTTAAGAAGAGATCATTAACAATGTCAAACACTGTCAGCCCCAGTTGCAAATAAATAATAAAATAATGGGAATATTCTCCAGCCATGTAGGAACCCCAGAGGCCTTCTTCAAGGCTGCACAGATGGCCAGGCAGCAAGAAAGACCAACCAATCCCCATCAAACATGCAGTGAAACTACAGCAATTAAAGGATATTTTTGCAAATGGTGGTTTGCTGGGTCACCTTTTACAATTTCCATTCTGTCACTGAGTATTATCTTACTTCCTAACTACATGAGAAGGCTTCACAGAAAAGTTACAATTAGACACCAAGTTTCTCATCAGTAATTTCCCAATGATACAAAAGAAGTTACTTAATTCCAGAGCAGGCACGGTTAGATTAGCAGAAGGTAAGAAGTGATCCAACAATTCTCTACAGTTTGTTTCTTTATTCAGTAAACATCTAGTTACAAGTTTCACAAATTAAAAAAGTGGAGGAGCCAACTGAAGAGATGTAGGGGAGGGGAGGGCACAAGCTATCCAGCTTTTGTTCTGCTCCTCACCTCTCTAGAACACATCCTTCAGCTACTCCGTAGCTGTACCAAGAATTCAGGAGCGGAATAGAAGCCTTTGTCCCGGTGAGGGGACTAACACAGGGGTCTAGCAGGATTCCCTCATCTTTCTTTCACAGGGGACTAAACACAAACTTCATAACCAGCCCAACCCACCACAGAAAGAGTGGAAAGGACAGAAGCAGCAAGGTGGCAGCTCCTCATGCCCACCACTACTGGCAGAAAGAACAGAACCAAAGGAGAGCAGAAAGGGAATGGGCGATTAATGTGTTCCTTGCACATTAGTGAGATTCTCCATGAACCACTGCAGCACCCAAATGGGGCAGAAAAAAAAAAAGGCAATACAGAAGATTAGTTGCTTTGTTTCAATTCTTAAGTAGCAGGGAGGTTAATACTAAATTTGAGAAGGGTCCAAGTGGTGCTTTGAAGGGGCTTCAGAGTTTCACTGTCTGTACCTGGAAGGAAGGGAAATAAAGAGAGAACATAAAAAAAAGTAAAAAGTGATTAGAAAGCAGCAAAGACAGATAAGATTTAATAATAACAATAACAATAATAATAATAATAAAGAGAAATCCCAAACTTCAAGTTCTAGACCATACCCAAGTGAACCCTCAAAACACAGGCCGGAAAGCAGAACTTGTTTTTAATTTCAAACCGGACTGACAGTAAGTAGTCTCTAAGTTCTATGCAGTGACAGTGTAAACACTCTGTAGATAGTGATCCTACATCACCTCATACCATTTCAACCATCACCTAAGGCTGACATCACACATTTTTCTTGGTGACAAGACTAACTTGAACAGCTTCAACCTTCCCATTCAGTATTTCCTCAAGACTTCCATATTCCTCTGTTCTTTACATTACGTGAGAAAACACACTTCCAACCAACGCTTCAAAATAATGCAAGACTGGGGCAATGAAAAGAAAATCCATATGGCTAAGAGCCAATCAGGCAACGAAGAATGAAAAAAGAGCCGTGTTAGGACTTACAAGAGTGTGTAGGTAGATTTGGGGGTGACCATGTTGCACCCCCCCACAAGGTCTGCTCTGCATTCACCAGTCATATCGACGGGACTGTCTGGAGGGAGAATCCTCAGGGCCCTGGATTGCAAGACGAGTCCCTTCAGCCCGGCGGCTGCTGCCTTCGTGACGCCGGTATTCCAGCCCTCGCTGTGGCCGGAAGCGGGATGTCTCTCGCCTCCACTCATCATCAAATGCAGCTGCATCACCTGTGTCAGGAAGAACAAGCTCAGCCAGGGAAAAAAGGGAAGTGGCAGCTGGGTTTGCTGAGATGGGAGACAGGACAGTACTCACTTTCATCCATATTGATGTAGTCCTGCCTCTCTTCCTGGTCACCTGTACGATGGTTCCGGGATCGCTGCATGATGTGCGCTCTCTCCCTGATGTGGTGCCCAATAGACATTTGTTCCAAGCCACTGTCTGAGTCCCTTACAGTCCGCCTAGTCTCACGGATCTGAGGGTAGATTTGGGAGTCAACATTTTAACTCACTGCCCCAGCCCAATAAGACACTCTGGTTCTTGCCTACAGTACTTAAGTCATGCTGCGCTTGCCACCAGTCCCAGTCAAATGCAACATAATAATAAGGAAAAAGAGACTTCCTCTCCAGCTGGCACTTCCCATCTCCTCTCAGGGGTGCTCAGCATGGTTCAGTGACTCACAACACATTCCTCAAACCACAGTTGACTGCAAAGCAGAAATGCTGTGGGTGGCCAACACTGAGCCACCAATGAAATTCCACCCTTCCCCAGCAAAACCAGCAGCCTCCTGCTGGGATGACACACTGTGGCCTCCTCCTTACCCCGCCAGGTGCTGAACGCATCTCTGAGGTCTCCTGATAGACTTTGGGCCCATCACCCAGGTTAGAATAGGAGATGACAGTTGAAGAGGTAAATGTCTGGCAGTTTGCACCACTTGTCATATGTTCCTGCAAAAGAAAACGGGCAATGGCATAATGAAGAGAGGGAAGAAGAGATAACAGCCACTTCTCTCTCCATACAACAGAAGAGAATTACAAAAGTATCTATGCTGCATTCACCCTGAAGGGAGGACGCAACGAAGATGGAACCAGGCTCTGCCCAGTGGTGCCTCGTGCCAGGACCAGAGGCAAAGAGCACAGACTGGAATACAGGAGGTTCTCTCTAAACATCAGGAAGCACTTATTTACTGTGCACCAGCACAGCACAGTTTATGGAGCACCAGCACAGGCTGCCCAAAGGAGTTGTGGAGTCACCTCCTTGGAGACCTTCAAAGACCACCTGGATGTGGGCCTGGGCACCCTGCTAGAGCAGGGTTTGTGTACCCAGTGACATTCAGAGACCCCTTCCAATCTCAACCATTCCGTGATTCTGCAAGTACAAGCCCCATTGGTCCATCTTTCTGGAGAACAACTCTTGTTTCTTGCAGAGAACATCTACTCTCATACTTCCATCCTATTCCATCTCTCCTCCCTGCATTCAGCAGGCATGCCCCAGGAACAACATCTCTGTCACTCCATCCTGCTCAGCAGGATGTTAGAGCTTCACCACCCTAACAGCTTGATCACAGTCAGCACTGAAGAGGCACAATAGGACAGCAGACAACAGAGAGGATGGTAGAAGCACCATCAGTACTTTCCTCCTTAATGCAGATTAATTTATTGAAGGTTCTTACCATGTTCCCAATCATGTCGTTCATCATGCCGAACATGTCTATAAAGCCACCTGCCTAAGAAAAAAGACAGCACAAGAGTAGTCAATTTGGATGGATACGGGAGAAAAGAATTACAACAACCTGCCTGCAAGGGCCATGAAACTGCTGCCCAGGGAAAAAAAAACATTGTTTTTTTTTCCTTTCTATCTACTGATAGAAAAAAACCCAAATTTACGGTTGCTGTTCTCTGCAGTCTCTCTAGACTACATTGCCTAAATGTCCTTGCTCTCCAGATCTCTGGATCTGATAGTGTTCTTTTAGTTTAGCTCCAATACCCAGTGCACTAAGGTTTGTGAATTCAGGTACTCAGCAATGTTAAGAGCTGAAATCCCGGGATATACACTAATGGTTGACTTAACCGTAAGACAGTCATCATCATCACCGTCAGCTCTTGATTTAAACCACAAAGGAGTTTTCACGGATTGATTTCTAGCATAAGAACTTTTCTTATTTTCTCTACAGGGAAAGGAGACGTTAAAAACGTGACTGGTTTTTAATCCTGCAAACCTAAAGGCTGCAGTTAGTATACTCAGCCAGCAGGTCTCACAGATTAATTGTGCAATGTGTAAACAAAATTACTGTGTCAGTTTAAATGCACTGATTTTTTTTCCCTTCTACAAGTGGCTTCTTGTTCTCGTTTACAGCAGACCAGCACTCACATGCAATGTTATTATCCTTTGAAGTCCAGCTGTTTGTATTATTACACCTTTTCTGAGTTAGAGTGATTCCAGGACGCTAGCCTCTTCCATTGAGTCAATCCTGCAGAGCAAGGCAGCTAAAGCTGCTGGATCTGGAATAACTTATTTCCACTGTATTACTACAGTAGATGACTGAGATCAACAAGCTCCAGGAATGACATTCTCGCATACATCCAGCTATTCTCATTCCAATTCTGTTCTCTTGAATTACTCCCTTGGCTTTTCATTCTGCAACCATTTCAAAGGAGGTTCAGTTACTGCCTCTGCCTAATAATGGCCGAGTCTTTTCCTTGTGTCATCACAGTTTCACAATGATCTCCAAACAGATCCACAGCTTCTTCTTAGACACATGAGGTAAAGAGACTCTCCATTCTTCCTGGATATTAACTATCCCAATTCCTATGAAACACCATGCTGTAACAGCTTTATGGATCTTCTCTGTTCAAGGTGCCCATATAAACGGACTCCTCTAAAACAGCCCCACAGATTAAAGTATGAGGGAAAGAAGTGGAAGGTATAAAATCACACAGCAACTCAGGAACAGCGGTCCAGGGGAAACCAGTTACCTTCAGTTTCAATTTAGTTTACCATTTATTACAAATCTGGTAATAAATAGAGCTCATTCTAGTCTCTTTAAACTGTCCCACTCTCATTATCGGTTAAGATATATGGGCTTACTCACACTTCTGCTACTGGTTACCCACAGCTCTAACAAATCTCAAAGTGAAGAAGCTGCTATTTGGGAAACTTCAAACTTGGCAGTGAAAAACAGAGGACTTACCATGCCCAGCATCCCAAATGGTGAAACAGCTCCTGCCTGTCAAGACAACAGAAAAACAGGATAAACAATGATCTTGCAACAGCCAAACATCAGATACTCCTCAGAGCACCCTCATCCTTCTTGGAAACAGAACTTGGAATGCTCAGAGCCAATAAACACATGAAAAAAGCAACTCCCTGACTCATGAGGGTCCAAACAGTATCACCACTAACAAACCAGACAGAAGGGATATTCCTCAATTTCCTTCAGTTATAATGATTTATGGCTTTGAGACACAACATACACACCTTCCCTTCCTCCCATTCAAACCTGAACACAGCTGTCAATAAACACATGTGGAGTGAAAAAAACAGCAAGAACATCACTGTTTCTGAAACCAGTTCTACTTCCACTGTCTCTAAGAAGGTGAGGGAAACGCTCAATCCAATAAGGGTGGGGGAAAGAAGCTTAACTAGAGAGTTTAAAAAAATCCTAGCCTGTAGTCAGCCCCTCTCTTACCTGCATCCTCCGGCCAGCCTGGCGAGCCCCAGGAGTGGTCCCATCAGTGATACCAAGCAGCGGGCCAAACCCGAAACTTCCAGAAAGCATGCGGTTCATGTGCTGCCGGTGAATAGCAAAAGGGTCCCTTTAGGAGAGATTGAGAGCACAATGGTGAGGAAAGGATGACAGAACACAAAGTCCTGCATAATACACCCATTCTGACTCCGAGTTTCTCTTATGCAACCATGACTGTACTTTCTAAGCTGAAAATCCAGAACCTCAAGAACTCAGTGTTGCATATGCTAATCCTTGGGGCTGGATCCCATTTCTTCTCCTGTGACTGAAAGTACTATGCCACAGAATCTCTCTTATGCACTAACTGATGTCTATTCAGTAGCAGCTCAGTGCTCTGTTCCCACTAATACTTTTGGGCCAAGCATGGCTAAGGGTATTCCAAAACCTCACTGCTCTAAGAGGTAAAAGACCTGCAGTCCAAGTACTACCATCATCTCATACTCATTCCCTCTTGAGCCACCAGAAGTCTTTACATTAACATCCATAACACAAGCAGCTCTAGAAGAATACTTAAGCATTTTGCAGGGAAGCACACAAAGACCACTGCCTTGGCTGCAAAGAGAGGGCCACACTTAACAGGACTAGAGTGTACATGGTCCTAATTGTTGTTCTCTCCCCTCTTTAGGTACACATGCAGAAACACGGTAACCAAGACCCCCAGAATACACCACATGGTCTGACACTGACTGTTTGATACCCCTCTGTCCCGAGCCATCTCAATTTGCTATTTTCCTGGGATGTTATGTGTACAACCACAAAAGGCTGACATCACAGAAAGCTTTTATAGGTCCAAGTCTCAGAGTGAGAATGAAATACAACAGTAATTAGGGTCTCTGTACGCTTCTCCTTTCCTTCTTGTGCAGCCTCCACTTTGAGGACGTACTTGTACATGCTAGAGAAGCAAGGAAGGAAAAAGTAGAACAGGGACAGTCAGAGACAGCAGCCATACTAAAGACTCTGAGAAATATCACAGCACTTCTCTGCACATCTGATAGTTCCGCGTTCATCCTTCCAGAGCATAAACAACCTGAACAGCACGTAACTTCCTGAGATCACAAAAGCATCTAGCACAAACCAATACTTTCCTGTTTCTACTGGGAATACTTTGCATAATAGAAGCTAGACTCATAGCTGCCACAGCAGTGAGAACATACACTCATTCTGTGACTGAGACATCAAGGTCTCCTCTCCTGCTAATTTGTTTACAGTTGATAACATTCTTATAATCAATTTTATAAGCAAGAGCACAGCTTTGTTTTCCTACATAAATTAACTCTAACAAATTTATAGCAGTGCCACACTTAACACAAACTCCTACTGTATAACACTCTAATCCTTAACTGCTTTGGCAAGAACTGCCACCTCTCATCAGCCGCAACCAATTTCTGGGCAGGGAACAGAAGAAAAATGATCGGTAAGAGGATCCCCAAAGAAGTGTTATTGGGATCTACGTCAGATTTTCAGACCTGTATTTTAAAGCTGCTGGAATTCTCCTTGTTTAGTCCCTTGCAACCTGACAAGGCCTTTCGTAGCCTTCTCCAGTTTCATTAATGAATTCTTCAGCAGAGCAGCAACAAACAACAGACACAGAAGATATGATCAAAACCTTACTCCGTATACACGGAAATCCTTAAGCACAGGTAAAGGTTGGGTACTCCAGCACTGCTTTCCTCAGACGGTCACGGTGCACTTGGCCTACTTTATTTAATTACACTGTCCTCTATAGCCACGGTGGTACGGCTGGCACGAAGCGGGCCGCTCTCCGTGCCCCCCTCCCCCACCAAAACGCTGGCGCTCCCGCGGAAGCCCCGCGCCGCCTCACGCCGCCCCGCAGTCGCAGCCCCGCTCCCGCACCCGCTCGGCAGGCGCTGCCGCAGCGCCCCGGCCCGCCCTCCCCCTCGAGCCTCCCCAGCCGACTCACATAGCGAACATGGGGTCCTCTGGCTCCCCGTCCCTCATCAGCCGGAACATGCTGCTGCCCTCGACGGGGGCGGGCTCTGCGGAGGGAGGGACAAGCGGTGAGCAGGCCGCAAGCGGTGAGCAGGCCGCAAGCACGTCGCACCCCGCCCGGCCGCGAAAGCGGCCGCCCCCAGACCCGGACCTCACCCTCCCCACCGCCACCCCCGGCCCCGGGCTCGCCCCCACCTGCCGTGCCCCTTCCCCTGCCTGCAGGCGCGCCGGGCGGTGCCGAGGGGACGACGGCAGGAAAAAGATGAGGAGGAAGAGGAGAACGAGGAAGACGCGGGCCGCTCACGCCCGGACTCCCATGGCGGCTCGCACCCCGCTCGCCCCTTCCGCTCCAGCCGGTTCGCCTCGCGCATGCGCGCACGGGCCCGGGGCTCCGTGCGCTAGCGGAGGAGGCGGGGAGCTGGGCCAGGCAGGAAGTGGCAACCAGGGCCCGCTCCCCGGGGCAGAGCGCCATGGGCCCTGCAGAGCGCCCCCTGGCGGCGGGCGCATCCCGCCCCCTCTGTGACGCTTCTTGCTGAGAGCGGCCGCGGGCGCCCTGCCATCGCTCAGAGCCCACCTGTGGGCACGGAAACTCACCTGGAGCCTCTGCAGACACCGCCTCAGCCTCCCCGCCCCCGGTTTTGTGATCCTGAATCACCCTTCGGTGTATTCCAGCCTGGAAAGCATTTCCTGTTCGGCGTGTTCTCCATCAACCCGGGGCGGGCCCGTGCTGGATTGCGTGTGTGCAGCTCGCCTGGAAGGATCCGGGGGCAGGGAGAGAGCCGCTTGGACAAGAACGAAAGCATTTTGATTTATGGGATTGGGAGCAAGTCTGGGACAAAATGACCCGCTTCCCGCAGATCCCTGCAAGCATCCCACCCCCAGAGACGGCAGGGCTCCTTCAGTTGTTTCCAAACACGGTGTCAGTCATTGCTGCCTTCCAGACGTGGAGGCAGGGGAAGCAGAGGTTCAGGAGCGCATACTGTAACCTATGTAACCTTACGTTAGTTACCAGGTAGGCAAATGTGGCTTGCTGGTGGCTAAAGCTATGTGAAACCCTGGAAAGCAGCAATGCAGCCTTTTTCTGGAACATAGACAAGTTCCCCGTTGTCAGAAAAGCAGAATCTACATTTTTGTACACTATTTGTACATGAGGTTTCTGTACACCACTTAGTACGTTGTGTCTAATGTGCACCATGTGCATGGCCGTTTGCTGAGACGCAGTAACTAAGCATGGTAGGGGGGGGGTAATGCACAGCAAGACTCACATTTCTGTCCTGCCACATTCTCTGTTTAAGCTGTTTCAGTTTTCTGTCACGAATCAAAACCATTACCCACACTGCCTCATTTCCTTTCCTTTTTTAAGCTGTCCAGAGGAGAACGGGGGAAGAGGAGGAGGTGAGCGAAGGGCAAAATGGAAGCAAGGAGTGATGCCACTGCCCTGAGCTCCACCTTCTGCTGCCTGCTGCTGACTTGCTGCCAAGCAGCATCCCTCCCCCTAACGTCCCCATCACTGTTAACTGCACAGTCAGCCAAAGGGGCAACCACAGTGTACGCATTTTAAAAGCAAACTGACTATCACGTGGTGTGAGTAAATAAACGGTATGCTGAATACCAGACCTTTTACCTGCTTCTTCCGGGGACCACTCACTGTAGCCAAGAAGACAGAAACAGCTTCTTAACACATCCAAATATTCCAGGGCCCCGGTGGAATGTCCATGTGACAAAGAAATTCTCATTATCAGAAGTCAGAACTACCCACAGCCACTTCTGCTTTGGTTTCTTTCATCCGTGCCTCTTATGTAATCCTCAGCCAGCAACTAATTCTGACCTCAGATGAAGGGCACCCTAAGAGAAGGACAGCCCTGATTTGATCCTCAGGAGTGACAATATCTGGAATGCTAGAGCCAGCTCGCAGTGACTGGGGTATGCGTTGCTTAGCAGTGATTACTTTCAGAATATTTTGCTCAAGAATGAGTCTGCCACACTGTGAGTGAGAAGCACGACCTCCATCTGTGCTATATTAGTGAAGACAAGTTCACAAAAATCACGATTCAAAACTTTCCTCCCCTTTCTGATCCTCTCACAGGCTGGCTCTCATCCCTAATCACACTCTTTTACTCCTCTTGCTTCCTCTCATTATGCTATCCGCACCGCTCCCCAGCCCTCAACAGTGCTCATTTACATTGCTTCTTGCAAAGACCTATTTCCAAATGCAAAGTTTGGCCAGCCGTTGAATTATCAGAAATTTCCTCTTGACTTCAGGTTATGGCACCATAGAGGACAAACAAAATCAACAATCTGCATGATTTTTAATGGACACAGGATAGAAAAATAAACAATGTGGATTAAATGCATAAATGTGCACGTCTCCGTCCCCCCCCCCTCCCCCTTCTCCCCCCAAGATTTGGCTGGTTTCATCTTAAAAGAAAGGATAGATACTCTATGTCTGAATTTCTGCAAATCTAAGAAAAGCTGATGCACATACAAGGCCTTCCACTCTTCTGCTGTTCAGCAAGTAGCTTGGAAGAGTTCTGGAACCACTTTTGGGTTAGTTGACAGAATAACATTCTTAGAATACCCAGTAAGATGCTTTGGTTTTGCTCAGAGTTATTCTAGCCTTCACCATAAACTATTAACTCCTCTCCCTGACGGCAATGGTACTACGACAAGACTGGGAAGGTATTAAAACAAAATGAATAAATGCATATGCTAGAAACATAAAAATATAGACCATACAAATCACAGCCACATGCTCACTATGAAGATGCATACTGGCAAACTTAAAATTTAATATCAGTAGAAATGTACCATACTTTCACAAAAGTAAATGCGTGAAAAGAGAGCAAACACCATCGCTGTACACAAATGTGTAAGTACTGCATCTAAACAGAAGTGCACACCCACAAAAACACAAAGCACAAACAGCATGCTACACAAAAATGGTAACTTACAAAGAAAATTACATATCCAGGCTGCAGACATGCGTACTGTCGATGTTCCCGATGACATATCACGCAACTTCAGTACCTCCATCATCCTGTCTAAAGGCTGAAGACTCCAAAAAAGATGGAATGTATTCTGCTGAGTTTGCAAAGCAACTTGAAGCAAAGACTGCTGAACATACTGAAAAGTGACTTACATCTGCACATTGCATGATGAGTATAGTTGCATATGCCACGAAGGGATTAATTCAGATGGGAGAGAGGAGCAGAGAAAAGCTGTAAATTGATCCAGCAGACAAAATGCAGAGTGGTACCAGTGTGATGGAGGAACAGAAGGCCTGAGAAAGACTTACACGAGCCAGTGAAAGGATGCCTGCAGGGCTGAAGTGAAGGAATTGCACACTAGAAGCCAATGAAGTCCCACTATCAGGATCTGAGGAGCAGCTGGGAAACAGAATCAGGCATGTCCCAGGGCATGTAGAGGAGTTTCACATAGAATATGAGGGAAAAAACCTATCTGCAACAGGCACGCAGGAAAAAATGGGACACGAAGAATGAAGGGGGACATGAGCAGAATTATGTACGTACGAGAAAGGAAAGCAGAGAGAACATGGGAGCAATGGCCATGGGAACAATGCTGGCAAAGAATCAACAGATCTGAGTAAAACTGCAAAGAGAATATAGTGGGGAGTGTGAATAGGAAGAAGCAAGACTGCGCACTGAGCACTGGAGTATACGCAGGGGGAAGGAAGAGGTCACAGACCTAACCAAATGGCCCCTTTCACAGGTGGTTGGAAACATACTTTCCTCCCATAAACAGCCGTTTGTGTATTTGCATCTGAGGGCGTGTTGCCTGTGTCAACATAACTCTTTGGGCACAGTATCGTCACCAAATACAATCTTCACTTTTTCTCCTCTAGGATGTCGTGTTGAGGCCTGCTTGTGCATTAGCATGGATATGTCTCTGGTAAAGGATGTGTGATGGTGCAGCTTTGCATGTGCAGGAGGTGAGGCTGTAAAGATAAGGACAAAAATCCTGGATTGGCGCAAAGAACAGCAGAGCTGTGAGTCATGCATCTCTGACAAGGAGAAGCAGAGTATGACAGCATCCAGCCATCAACTTCATTTTTTTTTTCCCTCCTATTTTTGAGTGCAGCTCCAGAAATTAAGATTTTCTGCTTCTCGTAGAAGAGAGGGATGAAATTTGAACCAAATGCCTGGGCTCAAACGCTGACAGCATGTAGACCTGAGAAGATGGCTAGAGGGGCTCATGGAACAGGAGGAAAAGCAATGAATGCATGCATTTTCACGTGCTCTCCCTGTATGAGACTGGATCCGCATGTCTGAGTTAAGTACGATTTCCATGGAGCAGGCAGCACATACTGCAATAGCTAGGAAGAACGCAGCTTAGTCACATTATCTGAGGGGAAGCTGCTGTAGCTGTGGAGGAGACAACAGATGACAAGGTGAAGACCTCCCACCTCCGTGTCACCCATGTGGTCTTCTATCCCATCTCCTTCCTACTTTTCTTCAGGAGATGTGTAATTATTAGTCTCTATCTAAGTACCAACCTCTTTTTCTGTCAAATACTCACACTGAAGCACATTTGATGTTTTTTTTTCACCCAGAGGGTGGTGACGCACTGGAACGGGTTGCCCAAGGAGGTTGTGGATGCCCCATCCCTGGAGGCATCCAAGGCCAGGCTGGATGTGGCTCTGGGCAGCCCGGTCTACTGGTTGACGACTCTGCACATAGCAGGGGGGTTGAAACTCAAAGATCATTATGGCCCTTTTCAACCCAGGCCATTCTACGATTCTATGATGAAGCTCAAATCACAGTTCTAGGTTGAGACATAGTACTGAGGCTTACCAAGAGGGTACCAAGTTGGAAGGGCTCGCGTGCCTCACTGGAACGGGCTATGTGGGGCAGCAGGCACCACCTCAAGCTGCTGGAGTTTAAGGAGTGCTTGGACATAGGGTTTGTGTTTTGAGTGGGAGAATAGAGGTCTTCTGGAAAAGGGAATTCAGTCAACCAAGTTTATTCAAGCTGATAAACACGAGCACAAAGTATGTCTACAGCACCACCACTTTTCTCAGCCATGACAAAAAGCTACCGCCCCGCAACGACGACTCGCCCTAAACGAGCACTACCGCAGCGCGGCTCGGCTGCGCCGCCCTTCTCTCGGTCGCCTCACCCTTCCCTTCCGGCGGTCCGTCCCCGCCCCCCGAGCCCCCGCCTCGCCCCGGTCCTGGCACCGGCTCTGCCAGGGCTCGGCCCAGGCTCCTCTCCCCCGGCACAGCATCACCCACAGGGGCCGGCAGGTGGCGCCGCTGCACGCCTCTCACTCCCGGCGCGCGGCTCGCGCCGCCCCGAACAACCGAGCGACGCAGACGGCGGCACTGTCGTCAGCCCCGCGGCAGCGCCCGGCCGGCGGACTCAGAGCCGGCAGGCAGCGGGAGGGCCGGGTTGCCCGGGGAGCAGCCGCGGAGCCCCGCAGGGGGCATGGGGCTTCGTACTCCGCTGCGGTCGCTGCTGTACGGCCGCGGACGAGCGCCCCGCGGCGCGGAGCTCTAGCTTAGGCGCTGACGACGCGCAGGGGGCCCGTAGCGCCCCCGAACGCCACCCGCCGGCCGAGGGAAGGCAGTCGTAAGGGTGAGCGGGGACGGACTGAGGGACGAGAGCGACTCGGCCACCGCTGCCTTTCGCCCCGCGCTCCGTCCTCGCGCCGCGCCCGCATCCCCACGTGCCCTCCCTTCTTCTTGCAGCAACGGTCCCCGCGCCCCCTCCCCCACGCAAGCTTTCCCCCGACGGCCAATGGGAAGCCTGTTGCCAGGCAAACTGCTCATTTGAATGGTCCAATCGGACGCCCGCCCTCAGCCCCTCCTTATATGGGGAAGCGGGATGCGCTAGCCGCCCCTCCCCCACCCGCCTCAGCCCCGCGAGCGGCCCGGCCCCGCCCCGCCCCGCCCCCTGCCTCCGCCGCAGAGCGCGGGAAAAACAGCCTCCTGCCCGCCCCACCCCCACCGCGGGTCCGCGCGGGGCCCCGGCCCGGCAGGACGCGGCCGCGGGGAGGAGCCCCGCCTGGCAGCGCTTCCAGGGGGAGGGCGGCAGCCGAGTGGAAAATTCCAGGCGGGAGCGGCACGAGCCAGCCCGTCGCCAGGCCGCCCCGCCGCACGGCCCCGCGGCGCCTCCCGCCGAGCCCGCGCCGCCCGCTCGCTCCCGGGCGATGCCCTGCGGCGTGAGGAGCGGCGCGCCTCGGCCCGCCCGCTGCCCGGGCGAGGTGTGCGGGCGGCACGGTGCCGGGGCGGCTCCTCCCTCGCACCTCGCGGCCCTGTTCGGGCGCGGTGCGGGCCGGCCGAGAGGCACTTCCGCGCCGTCGCCCGACCGACCGAGCGGCGGGACGCCGTGCGGGGCCGGCGTCTGACGGCGGGCGGGCGGGCGGTCCCGCGGCCGGCGCCGACCGCACATTGTTCTCGGGGCCCGCTCCGCCGACGGCCGTCCTCCGCCTCCCTCCCTCCTCCGCCCTCTCCCCTCCCTTCGCCAGGTCCCTCCTTCCCTCGTCACCCGGCGCGGTATAAATCCCCTCCGCCGCCGTATCCCCCATCGCGGCAGACCTAGGCACTTTGGCCCCGGGGCGGGATCCGTGCTGCCGGACCGCTGGGACTCGGAGCTCCCGCCGCGTGCCAACCCCCCCCCTACCCCCCTCCCAGCGCCCTCTCTCCTCGGGGGTCCCCGACGTTCGCGAGCGGCCCCGCGCTGCCCCTGACAGGATGTCGGAGAAACGCGTCGAGGAGGCGCCGGCGGAGCTGAGCGCCAAGGTGAGACCCCCACCCGCCCCCCCCTCGCGGCTCGCTCCTGCCCGCCGCGCGCGCCCTACCGGGCGGCCCCGACCGCCCGGCCGACGGAGGGGCGCGCGCGGCCCTCCGCCAATGGGGAGCGGGGGCGGGGGGCGCGAGGGCCCGCGCGCGGGATCCCGCTGAGCGAGGTTGGGGGGGGCGGGGGAGGCGGAGCGGCGCGGCGCGGCGCGGGGCCGAGGGGGGCGCAGAGCGCCCGGCGGCGCCGCTCCGTCCTTTGGATCCGGGAGAGCGCGCGGGGCTCCGCGCGGCTTTAGCGGTCGACAAAAAAGCGGAAAGCCGACGGAACGGGAGCACAAAGGTGGCAGCCCAGACGGCCGGAGGCGCGCCGACAACCTGCCGCCCCGCTCCGGCGGGAGGAGGCCGGAGGCGGGAGCCTCGGCGAGAGGGGGCCGTCCCCTGGCCCGGGGCCGCCCTGCCCAGCGCCGCGCGGCCGGCCCCGAGGCGTGCCGCCAGCCGGGCTGCCCTGCGTGGTTGGGAGAGCCGGGCTGCCCGCCGTCCGCGCCTCCCTTCAGCGTCTCCTGCCCCGAGCCCTCTTTGTCTGAGACCGCGCGTCCTATCGGCTTCGTTTCTGGCCGCTGAGCGCTGCCATGTTTTTTCCCATCTTGCGTATAGGAAATGAAGGAGAAGAAGGAGAAACTAGAGGAGAAAGCAGTCCATAAAGAAAAGAAGAAGGAGGTAGTAGAGGTGAGGTGTGGAGTAATCTCCTCGAGGCGCGGTTAGAGAGATGGGAGGTCTTTGGGAAGGGTCGTGGGCAAGAGTCCATGCAGGAAGTGAGAGTGGAGGGAGACTGAGGAAAAGAACGGGGCAATGACGGTTCAGAGGGAGGGAGGCAAATGTATGAGACCTAGGGGTAACTGTGGAGAATGAGTCTTGAAGAACTTGGTGTCGTGAGCACTGCCCACGAGCAGGAGGAGCAAAGAGGAGAACGGAGACAGGGCAGGGGGGGGTCAGGAGGTGGCAGCGAGGGGATGTGGCGCTGCATCTCCTCAGGTATCCGTGGGTGCTTGAAGAGCTTGGGCTGAGGGAGTGGCAAGGAGATGCACAGATTGGTAGAGGTCAGGAGCGTCTGGAGTAGATGTACAGCTAGCACCAGCTGTCATTAGCTTGTAACCAGAAAGATGTTTCTATTGTTGGAATTAGGGGGCAGCAGTGTGTCATGATATGAGCTCATGCGTGTCATAGGTTCACAGTGGTGAGGAGGGAATGGGGGCATTGGTTTTGTCAAGGAGGCATGAGGGGAGGAGGGCTTTGGCAGTGTGGGACAGCTGATGTGGGAGGGACTGGGTCCAAGTAACAGTGCAGAGGTTGCTTGCTTGGTGCGTGCTTGCAACTGGAGGCTGGGGTGGCAGGGATGTTCTCGCTCTTGCAGCAAGAGAGCACATGGGAATGTCATCCTGACAGTAGGCTCTGCTCTGACAAATTTGTTTTGCTTAGGATGAAGAAAATGGAGCTGAAGAGGATGAGGAAGAGAATCCTGAGGATGTGGATGAAGAAGAAGGTGGTGACGAGGATGACGGTGGGTATGATTAGTATAGGGAGAATGGGGGGTTTGCAGGAAGGGCAAATATTGGGGAAATAACAAGAAGGGAAATTCCTCCTCTGAGGTCTTTGACTGTGAGAATACATTTCCTTAAACGCTACTTCAATTAACTCATAATTTTTGCTCTTGTTTGTGCTTAGAAGGAGATGAGAATGGGCAAGAGCAGGACGGACATGCAGAAAAACGATCTGCAGAGGAGGAGGAGGTGAGTAGTTGGCGTGGGTACAGGCAGTGAGAGGGTACAAGGTGACCACGTTGTGTGCTGATGAAGTCCACGAGGATGCTGCTGCTGAGCGTCTCAGCTCATCTTTGCATCTCGCTGCTGTTTCAGCAGCAGATGGATAAATAAATCTGATGTGGCGAAGGGACAATAAAGCCTCATGGGTTCTTGGTGGGATCCAGGGCCAGTCGAGGTGCTGGGTGATGACCCCGCTAAGACCTGTAATTTCTGGGCTGCAGACCAGGTCTTAGGGTCTGTGTGAAGTGGTATAAGCCTGAGCTTGCTATGCTTCCTGAAAGCAGCAGTGCAGGTGCTCCTGCAAAAGAAGCTGTCCACGTCTTAACGCTTGTCAACAAAATACTTGAAAGAGGAATGGATTTGGGGTGGCCAAATGGATTTTTGTGTGGAGGAGAGAGCAGCAGTAAGAATTTTGTGGAGAAATCATGTCCTGGTGTGGTGACTGCTGGTAACTTTTTCTCTTTGTCGTACTCAGGATGAAGTGGATCCAAAGAGGCAGAAGACAGAAAATGGGTCCTCCGCTTGAGTCCTCCCCTCCCATTTCCTCTGTTCCGTCCATCTCTCCTCCTCCATTCCAGCCTGTGCTTGCACTGTCCATTAGCCTCTGGCTTCACACAATCTCAGATGAGGAAAGGTTAGAAAAGCTCTCAAACAGGGAATACAGCAGTTTCCTTCCCATCCAAAGATCCAGCCCATCTATGATGTTCCCCACCTGAAATTATTCCACCTCCCCACATCCTTCCAGCTGTGCCCCACATTCAATTGAACCTCTTCCCTCAAGAATCTCATCATTTTTCATCGTGGCCCAATGCGTAACCTTGCCAGGCCTATATGACTGGCTGTTCACGTGGCAAGCACCTCTCATTCCTTTTCACTTGCCCTCCCTCTTCACTAGTGTGACTGAGATTCTTGACAGCTTCTGCTCCCAGGACCTGCTGTCAGTCAGATGTTCTCCCTGAGTCCAAGAGGCTGCGGGCACAGATCTCATGGTGCGTTTTCCAGTCCTAGGCCTCCTCTCATCTGCTTTCCCGTTGAACCCTGAGAGACAAGTAAAAAGATTACAAGCAAATAATGGTTCTGTTAAACCGTATGCAGAGATGGGATTTATCTTAAGCTTTTGTTTTTTCAAGTTTACATGACAGACAACAAGCTGACCCTCGTGAATTTTTCAGAAGATAAGGGTTGTTTTTATATATGAATTTCATCTGAACTGCATATTTTTTTAATTTGGAGGCTTTTTTAAAACAAATCAAGAGAGAAATAAATTGGGGACCAAACTTTGATTTCCATTTTTTCTGTTGAGATTCTCTTGTGACCATTTTTTGTAAATTAAAGGCAATATAGCCACAGCATTTTCTATGGCACAGACATCACGAGGATTATAGATATAAATATATATATTGTTTTCAACTAGCACTGTAAATAAAAGCGTTTAAAAATATTTCGGACAACTTGTGTGGATGGTTGTGTCTGTCTTAGGCTGTGCTCTGATCAGTAAGGAGTCGGTCTGTGGGAAGAACAGGATGGCTTGGATAGCAGCTGGTGGAAAGAAGAAAGTCAGTTAAAGCCCTGTGGTAATGATTTAAGCAGCACCTGCGTGCTGCAGATCAGCATGCATGGGTTCTGCTCCCTCCCTCTCACGCAGCTCCATCTGCCAGGCACTCGCAGTGAGGATGTGCAACAAACGTTAAGGTAAAGCTGTGGAGCTGTCACGAGGCTCTGGAAACACTCCGAGCCTCTCTCCCATATGATGGTGGCTCAGAAAGGGAGCCTAAGCTGTGCCTGCCGTGTGCAGGCAAGTGCTGCTCTGCAGCATCCCTGCCCCAGCTGGCATCAGGCATGACCTGTGCAGCATCGGTCACAGAATGAAAGGGAAGTGTTTAGAGAGCAAGAGCTTTCAGTTCTTTGTCCCACCAGCTGCCTGGGAGAGATCTGTCAAGTAATCGTCTTTTATCTTTGGAGACCTTTAAAGTTGCTGTTACTGTTTCTTCCTTTTTAAACTCCTATTTTGGCAGTCACACAATGAGTGACCAAGCCTGGGAGCTGTAAATAATACCAACTTTTGTCTGAGCATCAGCGGCTTTGTGCATGCCCAATGACAGCAACAGATGAGATACTGGCAGTACAAACAGTCACTGGTCTCTGGAGATGCAAGCCATCCATTGTCGTTTCCTCCAAATATCCCTGTTTGGCTGCAGGTCTGGCCTGGCACGCAGAGTGGCACGGATACGGTGCAAATGGCACAGCCTCTGCCAACCTTCTTCCCACCTGTGCAGGTCTCTGGGACAGCCCCATCTCCAGCTGAAGCCGTATGCTGGGCTCTGCGTTTGGGTGCTTTGCAGCAAAGCTGTCACACCAGCACGAGGCTGTGTTTGTGCAGCCCTGTCCTGTTCCACAGAGCGCCCAGCAACTGCAACCACCTCCATTTTGGCCATCTCCCCGGTGAGCAGCATTTCAAAAGCAGGTAGCTCTTGCATCAGGCTGACTTGCAATGCCTCTCCCCGCTCCCACTCGCCCTGGGCACTATGATGAATGTGCTGATTCAACCCGCACGTATCATTTAACCACACTTGTGCAATTTTATGTTCCTACTATTGCTCCATTTAAAAAATTGATAGATTCCAGTCCCTGCTCATTTCAAAATGCTTTCACGTTGGAGCAAGTCCTCAGGATTCGCCCCAGGTTTTGCTGACCTGTCAACTTTTACTGTTTGGTACCAAATATAGATCGTTAGGGGATAATCCAACCTCTACAAAAGCCCGTTCCAATTTCCATGCATCTTCCCAGCAGCGGTGCCATAGTTTGAGTAGCGAGGAGTGCTCGTGCAGATGAGAAGGAGGGAGAGGTCCTTGCTTTCTGCGTGAGTACAACATCGGTTTCTCTGGCTCTATCCATCTGATCACCCAGAAGTAAGTGGGGCAGCACCTGTCTGTTGGGGCAGCATGAGCTGCATAAGCAGCCATTCCCCATTTCCTTTGAGGGAAATGCTGCAGGACAGAGAGAAGTGATGAAGGGCCGACATGGTTTCCACGTATCTCTATGGAGTCCTCAGTTCCACAGCTTCTGCTGGTTCTTCCATCTTGTTCACAACCTTTGTCACTACCTGTGGATAGAAGATACAGCTGGAGGTAAGGAAATAGAAGAATATTTGCTTCCGCATTCATTCATCTCGGTGCTCTGCAGGATGTCATTTTTGGCTTCAGTTGAGGACTCCAGATAACGATGGGGTATTGCACAGCTTAGTTCCTTTCCTTGGAGCAATCACAGCAAGCAGTTTCAGAGTTCCAGAAAAAGTTGTGGGTATGGAGGTATGCCCTGCATTTTGCATCCAAATCTGCAGAAGTCTTTCACCACTGAGCCTAACTCTTCTTCCACAGTAAAATGGGTGGTGGTGTCAATGCTGGCACCAGCAAGGTAAGCCCATCTCTCCTAGTGATTCCTCAGAAGCAGTGATAACATCCAGAGGCCTGAGCCACCTTTCTCAGCTCCGTGCTAATCCTCCGCTCATTTCAGTTAATTCCTGTCACCATCTGTCAGCCTCATCGGCTGGGGGCAGAACTCCCTCAAAGCTGTCCAAAGGTCACACTAGAAGTCAGCGCACACTGGGATTAGGCTGCAAGAGGCTGTCTGTGCAGGAATGCGCACCGGATGGACTTGTCTTTTGGTCAGGTCTTACCACTGAGCCAAGTGCAATTGCAGACCAGACCTGAGTATTTAATATGCCTGCAGTGAAGTCCTTAGTGGTTTCATATGAAAGAGGTTTTGCTGTCAGGAGGCAATTTTGTAAGCAGGTCTCTTGCCCTGACCACGGTGTTGTTAGAGCTCTCTAGATGTTTAGTGTCAATGGCCCCTTTCTTGCTGTGATGTTTGGTTGTCCTGCCTGTAGCTCAGGTGATACATGGAAGGTGTGTCTTGCTAAAGGAGACAAGTCCCATTGGTTCTGGGCATGGACTGGCTGTGTACACACCACAGTGTGATGGTTTTGGATAAGACGCCTGCATAGATCTAGAGGTAATTATTACTTTTCAACCGTGTTCTCCAGTTTGAAGAAGCTGAATGAATGGAATGGCTGGACAAAGGGTCGACCAGCTCACAGCCTGAAGGTGAGGGGCTGAGTCTCACAGCCTCAGCATGGCCATTGGCAGGGGGTGACTGGTGATGCTGGAGGCCGCATGGGATAGCAAAGCCCAGCCTGCGCCGGCTGCTGGGAACAGTCCAGAAGTTCTGTGGCCACACCAGGCCTTCCTCATCCGGGCAGCGCAGGATAAGGTGGAAGCTGGACAGCAGGAAGCTGTGAGCAGACACAGCTGGGTGCCCGCTCCTCCTGAGGGGCCACGTAGATATGGTCTCATGAAGAAGACAGCTCTGGCTGTGCTGGTGAGCTGTGGGTGAGAAGCATGAGAGGAGGCAACTGGTCTCAGTGTTGGCTGAATTAAGCGTGTCAGTGCTGCTGGTACATGTAAAAGAATCTGATCTACCTTTGGCATCAACTCTGCTGTGAACAAGGAGACTGGTCTAGAGACCTTAAAGGTCCCCTCCCACCAGCATCTTTCTGTGAGTGTGTAAAGAAATAGAGACCTGCCTTGGAAGTTTGAACTGAACTGCTGAGCACAGAAACAAATGTTCTTTGCATATTATAGCTGTCCTCTCCTCATTTCCACCTCAGGCAAATGATGCTCCCCACCCAGTCTCTTTGGTTTTTCACATCAGTTTTAAGCCAATAAATGAAACAAGATTGTCGGAATAAAAATCATCATGCAAACAGAATCATGAGTCCTCTTTCAGACCTGGAACAAGTGGGGCCTCTGAACACTGCTGGTCAGGGGGAAAAACATTTCACGCTTTAGGAAAGTCCATAACCACTCTTCTGTGTCAGCTTAAAAAAATAATAATAATTACAGATACATTACTTCTCTTCCCAGTGCTTCTCTGGGATAAGGGGCCTTTTTAGGCCTCCTGATTAGTAGTCACATTTCTCAGTCAATTCCCATATGCCAGATGGGAAACTAACACAACTTGCCTTTCCAGATCCTTAAGAAGCCCATGTACTTTTTCCTCCCACTTCTCCCCTATTTCAAGAATGGAGTCAAAGATACATTTGTGGCTGATTCAGACCGTGCATTTTTCTCAGGGAGGAATTCTGTGCTTACATGTGTGGGCTCAGACTGGGGATATGTTGCAGAAGGACAGCACTGGAGCGTTGCCTATCACTGGACGGGTTTGGGGCTTACTTCCTGGTGAGCTCTTACTGTTGTAGCAAAATATGGACAGTCACAAGGGTGAGGGAAGACCCAGGGTGTTAGTAAGCAAAGGTCCTAGCCATGCAGGATGACTTACGGACCAGGCCTGGTGTCATCAAATATAGCTTTGCCCTTATGGAAGGCATTTCCCATCAGACACAGAAGAGGATGCTTTCCTATCTCAGGCTGCTCCAGAAGAAAAGGCTCTACATCCCAGCTGGAAGTCTCTGTGGACAGCAGTTGTTCCTTAGCTGAGCCTCAGAGAACAGTCAGTTCAGAGCAGACAAAGCTTCCTCTTGTCAGGTATACTGGGGCAGGCAGGCTATGGCAGATGGCTAGGAGCCTTTCTGCAAATTACCCTTTAGAAAGGACAGACGAGCGTGCAACCCATATTTGAGCTGTTGGTGACACCCAGCTGATATTATCTGTCACTAGGTGGCTGTAGGACCTGCACGTTCTACAGAGCTCTAGAGTTTTTAACAATGACGTTTATGGCTCCCATTCTCTGCCGTGTATGTTAAGCAATTTTTCTCAAACAGTTCAGTTCAATATTTCCAGTGTCCTAATGGGGTTCCACATGCTTTCTTCTCTATTTAGTTGCTTCATCCATGAAGTGGCACCATCACATCATGTCAGCAGGGTGTTTGGCTACATGTCTTGCAATGCAGAATTCTGTTGCTAAGTCTGAAACGTTACTGGCGCTTCATGTATTCAAGCTCCTAAAACCAGTAAAGGCTATAAGATCAAGTGGTCAATTTCCTGAGCTCTGTGATTGTGGTCAATTTCCTGAGCTCTGTGATTGTGTCTCCCTTTGCCTCTTTGTCAAGTCAGGTAGAGTCATGTTTTAGACCCTCCCAGGTATTCCAGCACATCATTTTACATACTGAAAATGTCAAACCTTTTTGTTGTTGTTGTTGTTTCCCTGTTAGCTTAGCCACCACCTCACTACAAATGCAATCATAATGATCAAACTTTGAAACTAAACACAATTGGGATACGCAGTGTGTTATGAAGACCCTTACCTGAACCATCCCCCAACATCTTTCTTCTGTTGCATATCCAGATGATTTCATAAAAGGGTGTCTGTTGGACAGCGCTCCAGAGCATGAACTCAGGCAGTGCTCAGTTAGGCTCATCTGGAAGCACACCGGAAAACAAATCTAAAACCATCATTTGCTGTTTTCCTATAGGAAGGACAGTTTCTTAGATTTTTTTTTTTCCTATTGTCAAATCCAAAGCATTGAAACTATCCAGGGCTGTAAGATGTAGCTCCAACAAACCTCCTGAACTCTTGAGATAGCAGCATGGAAAGTATGGGCCCAGATCTGAGCTGGGAATTTGCCACCTCTGCACAAGGTTAATTTCACAGAATACCCAGTAGAGAAATCTGGGAAAGCCAACCTCAGTATTAAAATCACCCCTAAATTTTTGCTTATAGTTAAAGAAAATGCAGAATACTTCAGGGTCTTCTGTGGCTCATCTTTCATCGCTGCAGGAGTAAGCATTCCTCTAGGGTACTGCTAATGGCGTGCTATGCTGACTGCAACTTCTTGTTGTGAGAGAATCCCATTCCACCTCAGTTTCTCTATGTTTTTAAGGGTTTCCAGATCATATTCTGACTTAACATCTCCCATTTGTGGCAGGATTCCTACAGGTGAGCCAAAATTGCCCAGTACTGCATTGGTGTTTACTCCAAAGGGTGAAAAGCCTACAGATAGCTGATGGTATCCCAGACAGCAGACAAGAAAGAATGCCATCTTGGAAGAGGAATACAGTGCTATGCAGCAGAATATCTCAGTGCTGTATGTGCTGTCATCACTGAAGCCTCCAAGGGGGCCCCCAGCAGGACTCAATCCTCCTGCATTATCTGGGCTCTTCTGGGCACAAAGGCTCTTCTTTCAAGGTCTACGCTTGTACTGGAAATGGAAGATAACAGGCAACACAAGCAGATGTAGCTTGAACTGATTTCTGTTTCAGTTCGGAGGGTGCACCTTCTATTGTTTTCCATAAGCCGGATTCGTTATAGAGGGACCGGAGTCCTGCAAGCGCAGGTCTTCGTCTTTCCTATCTGAAGTGCCCCCTGGTGGCACCACGTCGCACACGTCGGTAAATTCTTGGCCGAAAGACGGCGAACGGTCACCCGGCGTTTCTTCGCCCCCAGAACGTTCAGCACGGAGCACGCTGCGAGCTGCCCCTTCCCGGAGGAGCCAGGAAGGACCCTCGTCGCACCCGAGCAGCTGAGAAGTCCCTTCCCGTGTGGTTGCTGTCGGTTGGCAGCGGGTTTGTCTTGGCCAGAGATTTGAATGCACAGAAGTTGCCATCTGGCTTCCAGGAGAAACAGTCCTTTGCCTAGAGAGTCCAAGGCAGGTGTAGGGGACTTGGAAGGAGATTCACCCTCACTTCAGTTCACTCATATTAAGTGAGATTGCTGTGTTACTTTCCTAACACCTACTACAAAAAGCTCTTTCCTGGCCCAGTCCAGATCTTCCTGAGCTTTTTGCCAGGGTCAGAAAAGTGATGTTATGTCCAGTGCTTCCTTTCTCCAAAGCAGGCTTTGAGGGATTGCATCATGCTACCAGGTGCATCGGACACTGTGTCTGTACTCTTCCCTCACCTGTTTTTCTCATATGCTCTCAGAGGAAGGTCGCTTGGAAGGCAAGGCTGAACAGAACAGCTCCTGAGAGCCACTTGCACAAGTTCAGGAGCCTTCAAATGCTTGTGGGAAGGCTCTACTAATCTCAGGACTCACATCTCATCTTCCCTGGCCATGGCTTGATCCGTGCATGCAAGCCTGAACGTCCCTCCACTTGAAAGGCAGGTACGTTTTGAAGTCACTTGCAGTCTTCTAGTCTGTATCTGGGTGTTTTTTTCTTCTACTTTTAGACTTAATATCTATGTTTGTCTGACTGACTGCCCCATAAAGGGGCATGTTATCACTAAACGTGTGCTGCAGTGAGTAGGTAAAGTAGGGCAGTCATACTCAGTGAAGACACAGTGAAGACATAGTGAAGAACCAAGATGCTACTCAGCTTCTGAAGGAGACCTTGTAAATAGTTCTGTTCAACAAAGTTCCTAAGTTTCGTTTAACCAAGTTGCTAAGTTGTTTGAGAGAACCAGTAAGAAGGTAAAAGAAGTTCTACCAAGGCTGCCATGGAGACAGTCAGGCATAGGATGCATGCTTGGTTGGGAGAACCAGGAAGGCTGTAACCCCCAAGGACCATATCCATCTAGGAAAGAGGGCAGGTGGTATGTGGCCAGGAGTTTGGGAATAGAAGGGGTTGCATCTGCTAGAGGTTTTGTGTGGTTCAGCAGGAATTTATATTCATGTGCTCTCTCTTTATTCAAATGAAGTTACTTTCTCAGAACTCCTCTGTCTCCTCTTTGACCACCGACCTCTGGCAAATGAGATTTTTCACACAGTGGCACTGGAACAGGAAGGAAAACTTGGAAAAGAGCCTCTTAGATCAGTTTGCTCGTGGGAGCAGCTGTATGGTGGGTTTTCATACCTACCTTCCGTTCAAGCACTTGGGAAGTTTTACAGGTCATCTTCATACACCCACTCAAATGATTGTTTTTTGCACGAGGGAAGGAAATGCAGTTAAGTCTTGGGTTTGGGGTTTGTTTGTTTGCTTTTCCATTTCTTGGGCCACTGTTTTTAGTGTGACATGCTGTTCCATTATTGCGAGTTCTGAGCTTCACCTTGTCTCATGACTGGACCATTTTGTCCAAATATTCTCCCCTTCCACACAAGATGATCTGGACTTAAATTTCAGGCACAGGATGCACATGAAACTCCTGGGATTACCAGTCTTTCAGAGTGATTTTTATTTGAAGATCATAAGCAACACATTAGGGTAGTAAAAACATCAAAAAAGAGAAACCCTTAAAGCTCCTTCAGGTTTGGAACAAGTGAGCCCTCTGACCACCTGCAGTTAGGGAAAAACTGCAGCGCCCTGCTAAACCCAAGGGAAAGTCCCCATACACACATACCACCACCACCACCACCTCAGTGTATCTGAGTCCGCACTCCTCACCCTTCCTTCTCCCTCCAGACTACGTGCCTCAGCTCAGCAGTCATATTCTTCTGCTGTTTCCCAGTTCTGTGCTGGAGTTTCCTGATGGAGCAAGACTAGATAGCTTTCTGTTCTGAGTCTTAAAACGTGCCCACATGCACTGTCAGAGAAAACCTCGAGGGAGGCCTGTCAGTAAAGGAGAAGTCTGGAGAAACATGAATAGATTGTGTTTTATTCTTGTGATGCTGATCAACTTTCTTAGCTTCCTTCAGAGAGCCCCATGCCCTACAGCTGAGCAAGAGGATGCCATCAACCATTTTCCACATAAACAGTCTGCAGGTGGAGAAGAGGCCACCAGAAAAGTTATTCCCATATCAGAGCCTTGCTGTACAGAAACGTGTACCTCATTCCCAGACAGATTCTGATTTTAATTTTGAACCACTGGTTGTCCTTATGCTCATCTGTCAGAGTAGAGAGCCTGCCTGTTTTTCACATGCTCTCCTCACGGGGGAAAAAATAAAAAAGATAGATTGCAAATGTAAAAGCATGAAAACGGATGTATTGGATCAGCCTAGTGCCCTGCTACACCCACGGGAAATATGCAATCCCAAAAGAGAGCGATGAGAGAAAGGGCATATACAGGGACCTCCTGTAGACTGGGGCTAAGGACATCCGGAGCTGGCAGTCATACTCAGGCCATTATATCCAAAAGCCAGTGAGAAATGGATCCTCCACAAATTACTTAGTCTCTTTTCAAACTCATTTATACTCCTGGCCTCCACAGCCTTCTTTGACAAGAATTTTCCATCTTTCCAACATGTAGGATAAGTTTATTTTGTTTGCACTAAACTTATCTGAGCTCACTGGAACTTCTTTTGGGCTAGGTAAAGTAGGTCAAACTCCTCAAGTCCTGTACATCTGAAAGCAAGACCTCTAGTCCGCAAGTCAGGTTTTATTTTTGTATCACTCTTCTAAATCCTTTTTCCATTCTTCCACATCCCTTCTGATTCATGAACTCATGCTGTAAAGAGAGGTAACATAATCTGTTCCCTCTTTGAGATCCCCTATCACGTGCCTCCCTCCCTGGAGCCTTTGCTTCCCAGGATTCTTCTTCCCAGTATCTTCTTCTGGAAATGTGATCCACATGCTCTGTTCCAGACATACAATCTTCTGTTTTAATGCTAAGTCTGATCTTACCAAGGGTCCAAGGAGGCGGTTGCTTCTCATTAACCTTGCCAAATATGCTTCTCATCAACCATGCCAGGAGAGACAGTCACACCTGCAGAGCTGTGAAGCCCTCCTACCACATTTTGGCTGCGTAATACAGTCACGGACATCAGAAAGCAGCTGGATGTTGAACAAATAATGTAGCATCCTGGAAGCTCAGTCTAAAGTCTTGAGTACTTTCATTTCATCAGCAAAGAATCTGAAGTATTTACAGATGACACAAAAGCATTAGCTGCTTCATCTTATGCTCTCACACACGCTGTACAGCTAGAGAAGGTTCTTTGGTCTTCTGTGTCTTTCTGAGAAAAAACAGGCAGAGAACGAATGAGTGGTGCTCAGCATGGGCCACTCAAATTCTGGAGAACAGGAGCTGATATCCACACAGAAAAACTTCCTAGAAGTTTTCTTGAGAACTTAGATTTCTCCCAGATCTCTTTGTGACATGAGAAACCCCACCTATTCTTGTGAATTTAAAAGCTTATTTACGCAGATACTTAGTTTCTGGTCCCAGACAGTTTGAGAACAGAAACCAGATTGAGATTACAAGCCATAACCATTGCCAGTCATCTTCCTGCAAGATGAGACCTGGGTGCCTCCAGAGCCAGCACAGTGTCTTCTTGGTGATGAAGGCTAGCCGTGTGCTGGGTCTTATTAGCAAGAATACAATGAGCAGGGATGAATCCCATCTTCGTGGCATATGAAAAGCCACAAACACTACTCTGTGAGATGTTGATACTCTAGAGAAAGTTCAGGAAGGGGCCCTGAGGTTGTGGTGGGATAGAGGACATAACAAGGGGTGTTTGTTTAGCCTGGGGAAGAGAAGGCTGATTTTGTTAATTGTTGTCTGCTACCACCTAAAGGGGGTTAGAGAGAAGACACTGCCTCAGTCTTCTCACGGGGGCACAGAGAAAGGACGGGCGACAGCAAATACAGTATGCAGCTAATGAACTTCTCCCCTGTAAGGATGTTTCAGCAGTGGAACAGGCCCTCAGAAGTGACACAGAATCCTTATGCTTGGAAATGTTCAGGTTTTTCCTAGGCAAGGCCCTCTGCAACCTGATTTAATTTTGGAGTTACCTTCTGGGAGCAGAGGGCTGGAGTGGAGACCCACGGAGGTCCCTTCCTATGTGAATCCTTCAGGATTTTGTGCCTAACAAACGGATTTGTTTGATTTTGCTTTTATTTTTTTCTTAGTGGGGTAGTAGAAGCAACCTTACAAGACAATGCAGGTGGTTAATTGTCATCAGATGCCAAATAGAGAAGAAATGGAAAAACCAGCTCAGCTGCCACCACACTCTGAATTTCAGTCTATCACACAATTGTGTTAATCCAGCATGAATGTGGTGTTACAGAAACAGGTGATGCCATCTTTCCTTTCATCTTTCAGTTTAAAAATGCACCATCTCTCTCCACAGCACTGTTCAAAGCAAAATGATTGGAGGTTACCAAACCAAAGACTTTATTCTCATTATCAGCATTCTGGGGCACTGCTCTCCTCCTCGATACGCTATCATCCATGTGAATCTTCCCAGGGATTGTATTCCTCTTCAAATTATTCTTCATAATATCGCGTGTTCTTTTAGTTCCTCGTCTTCTTTTGTTTCATAGCTAGCTTTTCTTCTAAGAAAACAAACGAAAAAGCATGTTCTTTATGAATAAGTGGAATTCGCCTGTAGCTTCCAGAGCTCCGTTGTACCATAAACTACAGGCTCATGTTCTCCTGCCATAATGTTTTGTGGAAGCAAAGTGCAAGACCAAATCTACTTTTTCACAGCTCCTCAGGACACATGTGACTAATCCTAGAGCCAGACATCCCCTGTGCCCTGTGCACATCCCAAAGCATCTGAGAGATGTGCAAGCTGTCTCTTCTGCGTCAGAGACTCACACTGCTGCCAAGAGTGAGACTGAGAGAGGATTTGAGCCCCAGAATCAGTAGGCACATCCTGCTGTAGATGTTCTTTGAGGAGGATACTTGCTGTATTGATAGTTGAAAGCAACAGCAACAGTGAGGATCTGTGCCTGGCATGTCTCGACCAACCTCTCTTTCCTTGGCACCCAAGGAACCATCACTGCTATTCTATCACCCAGCTCAGCTGTCAACACTGGGGTTTTCAGCCCAAGGTGGCTGCAGAAAGCTTTGTCCTCATATTTCCCCTTCCTCGCATGCACTGGGACACATTTTTTGTTCTAAAGAAAGCTCACTGCAGCCCTGGGTTGTCTGGGAGGTGATAGAATGTACTTCTGCTGGACTAAAAGCAAGGTATGAGCTTCACAATGAGAAGTGAGTCAAAATGTAACCTAGATTGCTTGAGGGAGTTTTGTAGATGACCCCATCACTCTCTGTGTTCTAAAACCACATCCTGCAGCATCAAAAATATCCCTTAATTAGATATTGGCCAAGATACCCATTATCATCTCTACAGGTAGCTGCGTATGTCCAAAGATGATACAGCAGCATCCCTTTTCTCCTTCAGGAGGGATCTGGAGGCTTTTAGAAAGAGCAGAAGTTTATATACTTCACAGTTAATCCTGGCCAGATAGAAGATTCTAGCTACTGGAGAAAGTACCACATTTGGTACCCAGCACTGCACAGTGTTGGGACCATGGTAGAAATCACCATAGCCTTTTGGGGCAGGGTAGGCTGCTTTGCACGCCTCTGCCTTAGGGCCAGAAGTCTCCCAGTTTTAATCCCAGACTGTCCAGGTGACTGCCTGGCGGTTTTGCACCAATCTACCTGACAGCCTTTGCTCGCATCATGAGCTCTGCCTGACCTGTCCTTCTCCACACAGAGGTGTTGGTTATCTCTTACTAGTGAGGAACTTTTTCCTGCTCACTCTGTTTGCTTTAGCTCTGGGCAGACAATAATCAGGATGAGCTCCTTTGATGAATGCTCAGACTGTCTGATCTCCACTCATGTAGCTGATAGCCCAGTGATCAAGTCACAACATGATGTCTTAGGTCAATTATATTCTGTAGATAAACTACAGACCGCCTCAGAAAGCCAGCGCAAAGCAAAAAATTATGACTAGCCTCTGATTTGGTGCTACGGGGACTAAAATGTGAAAGTGGAATCACTCAGAGAAAAACATGCTATCACAGAAATCTGGAAATGCAACGGAAAATTCCTTCAGCAAGACTAAGTCAATGATACTGCAGAATAGTGTTTTCTATTCTTATTTTACTTGGTACAGGCAGTTTGCATCCGCACAATATACCAAATGAGACAAGAAAACAATGTACGAAGCTTGTGTGTAAGGTGACAGTGGCTAAGCCCAGAACCTGGCTGAAGCCAGTTAATGCCTAAAGCAGACAGAGGAGTACTTAGTGAGCTGGGCTTCTGTGCCCCACATTTTGGGCTGTCGCAGCCACAGCTCTCATTCCTGCGGGCTTCCCACACCCTCTCCTATCGGTCCCTTTGCTGGTTAGGCTGCAGAGCACCCATGCAGGCAGTTCTCGGAAGGTGCTGTTGTGCTGACCTGGCTCCGGTCATTGTCATTTCTGCTGCGAGGTCCTGTTCTGGGAGATGACGAAAATGCCACTCAAGGGAGTCAAGTCAGCATTTAAAATGGGTTGTTAGGGAGAAACGTCATCCGTGTCTTTGTTGAAGATAGTCTGACAATGAGTAAAACAGTACCTGCAAAACCTTCATTTCACAACATGCCTGCTCAGCACAATAATGCCCTTCTCCAGTGCCAGACAGCTGCTGCCACCCTCCAGGACTCTCCATCAGCCCTAGTGGCTGCCTATTGGGAAGTGGCAACAGCACCAGCATGCTTTGCTCCTACCAGAAAGCAGCATTTTCCAGAGCAGAGGCATGGCTTCAGCTGAGGGTGTTTTGGGGGATCGGTGGGAAGGGTATCAAGAAGCAGCATCTAGGAGTGAAAAGTAGGGTGGGACAGAGGGTGAGCAGGGAGCTCAGCACACCCAGGGTCGTACAGGCAGGGCAGGGGTATCAGGTGGCGCTGGGCTGCAGAGCTGCATGTGTGGCCCCACCATAGTTCCATCTCCTTTCACGCCCTCATCCTCACCCACACGCTCACACCATCCTCACACTGCTGACTCAGGGGAAAGAAATGTTGACGCTTTCTGCTTGGACACCACAAACAGTTTTTCTCGAGCAGGAGGAAAACACACTTCCCCCCAACCATCACAAGTTCTCCCCTAGCTTCTCTCCTCCCCTCCTCTCCCATGTAATCCCATGGGCTGTGTAACACAAAGGGCGTGAAGGGCTGCAAAATCTTCCCCCACGGATACAAGGTGGTGCCCAGTTTCCATACACTGATCGCATTCCCCGGGGGACAGAAGAGTTGTGTGTGACAGCAGAGGTGAGAGCTGTCACCACAACAGGTCGCTGCTTCAGTAAGGCACACCGCTTGGTCTCTTTCATCCTCCACCCGCACCACCTGGCTGAGGAAAGCTAGAAAGTAAGCAAGGATCCCTCAGCGGCGAGGCAGCCACCCTGCATCACCTCCCTTCCTCTAGCCCCAAGAAAAGCCCCAGCCCACCCAGCTGAGGGACTCGGGTGTCTGACACCCCACACAGAAGGGTGATTAAGTCTGAAAGAGTCAGAGCCAGTGGGCTGTTGGAAAGTGTGAGCCATGACAGTGGGGATTCTCTGAAGTAAAAGGGGGCCTGGGGTGAGGCACGTGAGTGGAAACGTGCTCGCCCAGCACGGGAGCTGGATGGGAGCCAGAGCAAGTCCCCTCAGTGCATGTGTTCAGGTGGATTTTCCCCACCTGTCCTGGAAAAGGATGTCTTCCCCACACAGTGTCACAGTGTGCAGCCCCTCCTCAGTGCTGGTCACTTCTCCTGGGCACTTCCACTACTGTCACTTCCTCATCTTGTCTTGGACCACCTCAGCTTGCTCACAGACTGCCTCGAGGACATGTAAGTCACCACAGACGCTTTTCTCATGCTGCCTTCAAACTGACAAATGGGAAAAAAAAAAAAAAAAAGGCCAGAAATTAGTACATTGAGGGATGGAGGAGGATAGGGAAGGGGGAAACAATCAGGAAAAAAAAAAACAAAAAACAAACAAACAACAACAACAAAAAAACTACACGTTCTGAAAAGCCCTGAAACAATTAGAAATAAGCTGTGAGAGGCGGAAAGATCAAACCAAAAAAGGCAAGAGATGAAAGAAAAACATGAAGAGCACTTGCTGGGAAGTGTCTTCTATACTTTTTCCATTGTCTGTGTAGAAGCAAAACTTGTAAGAAAAACAACAGCGACCTGAAGAATTTCCACTAAAAGATGCTTAGAGCAGTGCCTCTGGTCCCTCCCTCCTCTCTCTGACTGGCTTCAGCTCTGCCCTCACATGCCTCAGCCCTACGCCTGTTTCTTGGCCGTGACGCATCCTCTTAGTGATATGAGGAAATTAGCTGCCCACCTTCAGTATAAGGGTGTAGAGGGAAATGCTTTGATCAGAGAGAGAGAGAAAGAGCACGAAAGAGAGCAAGTCCAGCTGGCCTTCACTTGTTTCACCTACCCACTCCAACACCTGCTTGCCTGTGCCTTCTTTTTGCTGATCTCTGAAAGCTTCGGACCCCACTGAGCGCAGACACAGTCGTACCTCTCCTGGAGGCCACCATGAGGCCGGTGTCCCCGGTGCTATTTCTCACTCTGCTGGCTGTCAACGGTAAGAGGGACTGAGTGCAGGGAGGGTAGAGAAGCTGGGTGAGCTGGGACTGGGTGTTTGTCCCCTCCACGTTATTTAAGCCTTTCATCCTCACTGCAGATGGCTAGATTTCACCCTCTACTTTGTGATCCCCACCCTTTGCTCAGCCCTCTATCTCGTTACAGCAGGCAACATCCTACCAGGAGCAGCAGAGGTGGAAAACAGAGGGCAGAAGGTGTGGGCCAGAGAGGGGAGTTCGGCTTTGCTGCCCTGCTACCTGAGCCCCAGAAAGCATGGGAAGAGTAGGAAACATCTGTCTGGCAGGACATCTGTGCTCTGGAAGCGACACGGGGCAAGGTAGGCTAAGGCAAACGCACTTTTGTCTTCTTGTGGGAAGGGGTGCTTTCCCACATCCTCTCTCTCCTGCTTCAGCCCTTGACCTGGCCTTTGCTCCTGGCTAATCAGCACCCCCTTGTCCCTGTCCCAGCGCCCCCCAGGAGCTGCATGTGGTGCTGGAGGTGGAGTACACAGGCCTGCGGAAGACGGCTCTGCCCATGAGGCCACGGGTGTCAGTCCTGGACTCAGCCTTACGCAACGGCAATTTCTCCCTCTGCATCAACCCGGTCAGGAGCGATGATGTGGGTCTGTATGAGGCACAGGTGGCCTACAACACGGAGATCCTGAGCTGCCAGGTGGAGCTGGGGGTAGTTACAGGTAGGAGAAGGTGGAAACCCTGGAGAACCTTGATTTTAGGAGGCTGTATGGGTGGGCTTGTTGTTTGGCACAGTGTTTTGAGTACCGGCAGAAGCCACCTGCAAGCCCACAGCTTCCTGCCATTTGCTCTCAGCTCTGGAGAGGGGGCTGCCTGAAGGACAAAGCTGGGACAGAATGTGGACAAAGGGATGGCTTGGCGGTTCTCCTCTGATTAGCCTTTACCTCTCTCCTTTCTTTTTGGTTGCAGTAACCCTCAGTCCACCCTTACCTGTGGTAGAAAATGAGCCACTTTTGCTGAGCTGCAACTCTAGCCACCAGGCCAGTCTGGTGGAGACATGCTGGTTCCACAATGGGCGCCCAGTCCTCATCTCTGGGGCCTTCTGCTCCTCACATGGGGCTCTCTACATCCTCCGGCCCACCGTGAGTGACTCAGGATCCTGGCACTGCCAGCTCAGATACGCCGATAATGAGATCATTTCTGCCACATACAACCTGCAAATCCTAGGTGAGCTCAACCTCTGCGTTGCTACTCCAGCATCCCCGAGTTGCTTCCTTTGGTGTGGCCACTGACCAACTCCAGTAGCTACAGCTTCCCAGCTCTCACCCTGTCCTCCTTCCCCAGATGGTACTCTTTTCAGCCACCACTCCAAATTGTGCTCTCTCTCTCACTCAGGTTTTGATGGCCCAACCAACCCTGTGGTCTATGCCGCAGCTGGCTCTGCAGCTGACCTGCCATGCACCCTGAACTACCTGCCCAGTGCCTCTGGGATCCGTGTGGTGAAAGCCCACTGGAGCCACTTTGCAGGAGGACACTTGCAAAACTGGAGCATCTTGCAGAACCAGAGCAGCAGAAACTTCCCCCTTCATCTCCCTGTGGTGGGGCCGGGTGATGCAGGGCGGTATTGCTGTGCTGTCACTGTTGGCAACAAGATGCTCAGCAGGGACATGACTTTGGCAGTGATAACAGGTGAGAAAAAAGACAGATAGGTTCATCATCCCTCTGGGGTCGTACTCTGATAAATCGCCCTCTGCATCAGTCTAGTGAGTGTAGGTTGCTCCGGTTTGTAGATTCCTGCCCCAGGCTGAAAAACAAGGTTTCTATTTGAGGCATTGCACCGCACTGGACTCTTCGTAGAGCAGAGGTTTTCCTGGGCAACTTAGTTATTTGCCTGAAGGGCTGAGGAAAAAAAAAAGAAAATAAATTAGAGGAGGTACTGAAGGAGTGGTGTAATAGAAAAAGGAGGGTTTAGGAAGAGACATGTATTTGCCTGTTGACTTTCCTGAGGGTAGCTTTCTCCTTTGCCGTAGTCACCCCACGCATCCAAGGACCAGTTTCCGAGGGATCCCATTTGCTGCTCACCTGCAGCCTTACAAACCCCCAGGGACATGAATATTTCCAGTGGAAGCACCTCAGTTCTGCCTCTGCCGAGAAAAAGTTGACTGTGGCCACCTCCCACAACCTGAAGGACAGCCGAGTCCGGACTGGCCCTACCTTGGAAATACCCCAAGTGTCACAAAAGGATGTGGGCATCTGGGAATGCAGTGTATATGGCCCAGAAGGCAGACTAGGAGCAGTGGAGTATGGACTGCAGATCACAGGTACTGTCTCCTGCACGTCTGAAACCAGCCCTTTCTTCTCACCCTCTTCAATTCCCTTGGTCACTTATTCTCTTGGTTTCACCCCACCTTTGACTGAATCCCATCTTATTGTCATGTTGTCTTAGCGCTCATCAGTTCTCCCTGTTGTTCCATCCAGTTCCCTTCATACTTTTCCAGTTTGCCTCCGTTTGTGCAGTCCAGCTTTGCTCCAGTGCAAAAGAAACCTTTGCCTCCTTCCTAACTGTGGTTCTTCTTCATAGGTGCCCAGGTCTCCGGCCCTCCTACCATCTTCAGTGGTCAGGTTACTTTCGGGCTCATGCTCACCCTCTTCTTCCTGCTTATGGTCTGCATTCTGGCTCTGGGGCTGCAAAAAAGGGTAAGTGTCCATCATGCCATTTCTGTTAGTTTTCCTCTACATCACCCCTTATTTGACCTTCCCCTGGGTACCTAGAGCCAGCAATATAGTGTCTCAAGGACATGGCAGCTGCAGGATGAAAGGAGAAATTTGTGGAATGAGGCCCTGGCTGTGGTGCTGAAAGTGCATAGACGTATGGTGAAAGTCATACATCGGGTATCAGAAGGTCTGGCTAGTGCCAGGGTTTGTTTGGTGTCTGGGTACAGGTGAGGAACCTCCAAGGAGGAGTTGGAACTCCTAGGGGACATCTGCAGCCCAGCCTTGAAAAGCTCCTTGTTTACTCTCACAGAGATCAAGCCACGCTGCAATAGAGGCAGGTAAACCTCCAGGCTTTTATAGGTCTCCTCTCGTTTTCTTGGAGGCTTTGATATAACAGAGTAGTCTCTCATTCCATACAAATGCCTATTGGTTCCCGGATGCTGATCTTAACTCGGGTCTGTTGTTGCTGGCTCAGCCCTCCTGCCTCTGCTGTTTGCTTCCAGCAAGTTACTGCCCTTTATTTGCTCAACTTCTTCCAGTATCTCAGCTTGCTGTTGAAAACAAACTGTGCAGACAAATCACACTGTTTCTCAGCATTTCTCTTATGGTTTCTTTTCAAATTAATTACATGGCAAATTCTTGCATCAGGATTTCTCTTTTCTGGCAAGGGGCACCTCTCATGAATATGCAGCACTGTGTGTGATGTAGCTGCTTCTACCTAGCTTCTTGGAGAGGGCCCATAGTGAAAATTCCCTTCCAGTGCTGTGGTGGCCCAGGGCTTGGAGTGATCTCACTTACCTCAGCAAGGGGGCTGGGGGGCTTGAGCCTGCCCTGAGCTGGAGAAGGAATGTGACAGCAGTGATGCAAAGTCCCAGCAAACCCCAGTGGCTGGAAGCTGAAGACAGGCAGCATCAGAACAGAAGCAAGATGGGCTTTAAAAAAATACTGTGAGCACTGCCAGAGCGACTTGTAACTTGTTCTTCATCATCCACTCTTAATTAGCACTAATAGTAATTTGAGGGAGTAATCCACAGTTTCTGTAGATTTCTGGGTTACTCTTTAGACTGTGCAAGCCTAGGGGTAGGATGAGATGATCAAACCCACACCCAAATAGGATATATAGATGTCCAGTTTTGTTAGCTTAAGCAGCTCTAATTCAGACAGAATATTAACATCTCACAGCACTTGTTTATACTCTCATGGCTTTGCTGTGTGAAGTAAACAAACCTCTTCTGATGCAGCAGAGATCCACTGATGGTCCTCAGGCCCTTCTCTGCACAAACTCCCTGTTGGGCTCATCCCTCATGAAAGTGCAGATAAGGAGGAGCAAATATAACTTCTCTTTCTCTCCCTCTCTTTTCTGGCATCCTCTAATGCTACATTTGCTCTTCTTGCATTGGTCAAACACCAGCGGCTCACAGATATCCCTTTCTTAGCTCTTGCCAACACAGTAGGCGTTCCTGTTCTGATCTCCTGAAGCCACTAATGTACAGTTGGTACTGTTTTGTTTCACTCACCATCTTTCATCTCCTTATTCCATCCTACTGAAATACCTGGGTCTTACATGACATTTAATTCTTCCAAACATGGCTCATCAGCTTTGGGTTGTCTACAGCACGCATCAGCACTTCCACACACTCTTTGCCATTAATGACTGGTGCCACAGCTGATTTTTGAAGACCTATGCTTACTATTTCTATACAGGCTGGTAGAAACCAGCCAGCAAAATCCCAGTCCCTTCTCCTTAGGTAAGATCACATTTAAGATGCCATTCTACTAATCCCATATCCCAGTTGAATTTTTTGTCCAGGTGGCACAATACACTTTATCACAGCCAGGAACCATGATATCTGCCTCTTTACTAATGTCTAGAAAGTCACTTGTTAAAGCAAGATGTGGAGGGGGTTCTGTCTTTAATTGGGTCTTATCTCATTTTGCACAAACTTTCATGCCTTTAATTATTCTCTCTGAAAATTTATTGTAAAAATCTGGCATGTAATCGAACCTATCACTGGCCTGACAATTGCCCAGATCGTTTTTTGCTCTCCCTCTTAAACACGTCCTGTCTTTGCTATCCCTTCCGTCCACGACACCACAGAGAGGGCAGCACTGAGCCAGTCTTCCCCAGAAGAAGCGGCGTGCATCAGACAGGCATGTGTTCACTGGCTCTAGGAGGGAATGGGAACCCTGCAGTGGAGAGCAGTAGAACTGTCTTCCACGGCAGGGAGAAGCCCCAAATTGTGCCAATCTGTGTCTCTCCAACACCTAAAGCTGCCCCTTTCTTCTCTTTCAGGCGCGTCTGCCAGCTTCCTTCCCAGCACTGGAACGGATAGTTGCAGTCACTGTGCCAAAGGAGATGGAAGAGAGCCAGAAAGAGACAATCCAGCAGACTGAGTGCTGATTGCAGCAGGGGCACCAGGCCTGGTCTGCATGGGAGATGAAGCTCTGTGTGCTGTGCTGAAGAGAGATGAGCACATGCAGACCTCCGAGGAGGGTCTAGGGATGGCATGAGCATTTCAAGAGGTCATGGAAGCTCTGCACCTGCGGAAGGGCTGGGAATTGCATACCAAGACAAGATGAAAGCCACCACTGCAATAAGGGGGCAAGTAGCACAGATGCTTTGGAGCTGTTGGAAGTATTTGAGCCAGCAGCCATTGCCTGCTTCACTTTCACTTCTCTCTCCCAGCTCTTACTTAAGTAAGAGCTCTCCCAGCTCTTACTTAAGTAAGCTCCTCCTTACTGCCTTCTCCACCAGCCTTTCTCTGCTGGGCACTCAAATGCAGGAGGCGGCCAGAGCCCAGCTCCCTGGCAGCCAGTTGGTGTTTTCTCCCCCTGCCCATTTTCTCCTCCCACTCCCTGCACAGCCCTGCTCCTGCGCTCATTCAGCGGTAGAGGGGATCCTACAGAGGACTGCACGTATTACACATTTTGAGCATTTTATTTTATTAGAAAATCATTTGAGAATGTAAAATAAATGTCCATCAAAAAAACTCTGGTCCCTTTGTGTGTTTGTAGAGGATGCCTCCTGATGGTGCTGGGCATATCTTAGTCTGCATGAAGCAGCTCCTAAGGACTTTGCTGCCTTTTCTTTCTCTTTCAGTTTGGCTTTGCTGAAGTTGACTGTTAATTTCTGAAATTTTGATGGTGGGAAAGGGGAAATTAAATGCCACTGGAGAAGAAAGAATTGCAGATTCAGCCTCTCATTTTTGCTGTGATTCAGTGTCTTTTGGTATTGTTTTTTTTATTCCTGTCTGGCTATTCCTCTTTGTTGATTTATTTACTCCTTCTTGTAGTTCTCAGATTTTCTTTATAGATCTCTCATTGATGCTAGGACTTTCAAACGCTCTCCTCAGACTCATGATATACTTACTAAATGTAGGAGTGAGTCCACCAAGTCCCATTGCCCACATTCCTTAATACGTTTAGTTTTCACCTAATTAGAGAATTTTTCTCACCTCCTCTCCTAATGGCCATGGAAGAGGACTGTGGTACTGCTTGAGTAGTCATTGTATACCACTCCAGAGGAAAGGCTTGCTAGGAAAGAGTTTCACGTGTAGCTTCTCCCATATGGGTTACTGAGATGTGGCTGCTCCAGCAAGGAGGCATTGGCACAAAACTTCAGCTCTGAGCATTTATGAAAGAAGATTTTCTTGCCTTGTTTAGAGGACTTCACTACCAGGCCAAGTTTTCATTATTTCTGCAGGCAACTGAGGAAGCCTTCTCACTGTGTGGCTCTCGCCTGCCCCAGGAGCTTCACACACACAGGTTGAGAAAGGCCCAGTTAACTCACTCTGAAGAGCACATCCAGGCTCCACAGCTCTTTAGCTACTCAGCTAGCCATGTGTTTTACTGAAAATGATACCCATTTATCCATAAGTCCTAGGGAAAAAAGCAGAGATGTGAGTTAGACTTGTGTGCTTCAAGTAACACACACTGTTCCTTCTCTCTTCTCATACATAGCAGGATGCTTTCTCCTCCTGTAGCTGACACTGCCTCTTACTAGCCTGGATGTTCTCATGGCTCAGATGTGTGCCTGGACCCTCTTTAAATCTCACTGTTCCTCTGTACTCTCTGACTTCCTCTGGCAACAACTGGCAGTAAGTTCTAGCTCACAAATGGTGAAAATTTAAGTTCCTCTTTATCAGGGAAAAAGTTCCTCATTATCAGTTTTGAATTCGAAGTTTTGCACTTGCATCATCTGTTTTCTTTTCTCATACCACAAATACTGAAAGAAGAGGGACTCTCAGTCTCTTGGCTGGTCATTCACCTATTGCTTCTTATCGCATCTCCTTTTTTTCCCATTCCCCTCTGTCAAGGATTTATCAAAGGATATGTATGTGGAACTTGCATGGACTTGTCTCAAAAACATGTAAGCAACCCAGGCTCTGCAGGTAAGGAAGGGGCTGTGGTTAGCAGGCCTCGCTGAAGGCTGGAGCCAGCTTGCATAGCCCCAAGCCTCCAAGAAGGCATGCGTAAGGACAAGGTCAAGTAAAGGTCTGGCACCTTACAGGGGTTCTTCACCCAGTCAACCACCTGAGACGCCCCTCCAGGAATGCTCCCTATTCATTTTGGGAAAGCTCCTGGACCTAAGTAGTGCATGCCTTAACAATGGCACCAAGCCTTAAGAACCCAGAGCTAATGGCTCTATAAAAGCACCCACTGAGGGAGACCTCAGGTCAACCTTCCATCTTCAGACAAAAGGACTAAAGACTCCATCACTGGATTCTCCAGTGGTGAATATACATATCTATCTACCTACCTTCTTTTCTTTTTTTCCTTTTATTTTCCTATCCATCCTCTTTTTCTCCTTTATCTGAGGATAGTTAGTACCATTTAGATGCACCAAGCCTTGCCATTAGGTGTAACTTTTCCTGTTACTGAATTTGCCTGGTTTTGCTATTTCACATGGTTTTATTGCTGTTTACGTGGGTTTTATTGTTTTCAGATTCACCCAACTTGTGATTTTGCATAGCTCTCATTGTTGCAGAGTACTGAGGATAGTATATTGAATAAATAGTGTGATTGTTTAATCCTTTATGTTCCCTGGGTCATTAGAGTGGCTGAGACACATAACTTGACCACTGCACAGCCCTGCCCACTAGGGAAATCCCTTGCTCAGGGCAAATAAAAAGATTCATCTCCCTTGCATCCCACTGAGTGGGACAAGATACCTCCTGCCTCATTGCCTCAAAAAGCCCAGATTTTGGGGTCTTTCTGCCTGACACTTTGCTCAGGCCTATCTCAATGGTGGGAGCTCTCCTTGGGTCCACTGTTCTGGAGAGAACAGCAGTTCCAGTCCAGCAACCCCCCTCTAGCTCTGCTGAGCACCAGCCAGCTCACCAGGATGCTCCTGCCCAGCATTCTGAAGTCTTTGGACATTTCACACCAAGCTGAGCTGAGTGCTCACTGCTCCCCCCAGAACTCTCCAAGGGAAGGCGGCCCCAGAGCCCCACCACTCGGCCCCACGCTGCCTTCAAACGCACGTGTGGGGCCGTCTAGCCCCACAGACGCAAAGCCAACCGGCCCCGGCAGCCCGGTAGCTTCGCATCTCCATCACCTGCTCTCCAGAATCGACGGGGACCGTGGGATGGATGCAGCTGCTCCCATGGCCCGGGTTTATGCTGCCATCTAGTGCCCAAGCACGGTGGAGGTCCCCCCTGCCTGTACCGGGCTTGCATTGTCAGGCACGTCCATCATTGGTTGGATCCTTTTGCGCTGTCACATCAGCTATCCAGTGACTGGTTAATAAACCCAGGTCCTTCGCTGAGGAACTTAAAGCAAAGACTCTCATAGTAACTGCTCAAAAGCGTCACTTTACAGCTTATGTCACTGAATTGCACCCCACTTCAATACTCTGAGATGCTTCCATTATGTACCAGACCCCCCTTCGTACTAATTAGAGCCCTCCCGTTGTGTATCACAAGTCAATCACAAGTCACCAGTCTCTCTCCTGTTCTTTTTCCCAAGTCCATTGATGAACACAGTAAGCAAGACCAGCTCCATGCACATTCTTAGAAGCTCTCTCAGCCAGCTCTCTCCTGCCAGTTGCAATTCTGGCATGTCAAAAGAGTAGCTTGTTTATGTCTAGGCTCACTACGGTCTTTCTCATTTTCAGTGACACACACAGTTGACAATAGCCCCTCTGTTCCTCAGCACTACCAAGCCATCTCTGACATCCTAGCGCATCTGGCTATTCTTTCTCCATCCGATTTGACACCCCTCACATGACCTCTTTAACATGATCTCTTACTCATGAAGAGCAAGAGATGGAGATCTTCTGATTTTTCACCGTGATCAACCTTTGTACTATCTGTTTGGAGTGTTCGCTTTTCCCAGCTTAAGCCTCCTCAGAGATACTCCAAGTGCCTGCTGACAGAGATTTCTCCCCAGCACCATCCAGGAGCCTTGCTTCTTTCTGACTTGTACAGCTATATCGGGGCAAACCACCAGGCCTCCTCTCCAGAGGCTGCTTGCTGTTCTTAGTTCTCCGTGTCTGGATGCAGAAAAGTCCCTCAAGGAGCTCAACAGGTGGACAATATCCTATTGCAAAGAGAAAGCTCCCTGTCTTTGAAGCCACTGACATCCAATACAGTTTTCACACAGTGTTCAACACTTTCCCTTCCCTTGCTCCAGTCACTGAGCACTCACTGATTTTGCAGTACATCTGGGTACCCCTTACCCATCAGAGCTCACAGGCACACTCAGCCCCCACTAATGTGCAGGGAACTTGGCTTGTATGGAGACCCTCTGGAGGTTTCTTGACTTTCCACTGGCATCAGTAAACAGTCCTTCTCAACATCTGATATCTGAAATCCCTTTTCCCCATTTTCACACATTCTTGGAGAGAATCTCTGCCGCCACATTGCTGTGTGATACTGAATATGTTTCCCTGCGGATGCAGTGCAGCAACTGTCCCAGCAAGGTGAGATCCAGGCTTGCATGGAATTTAGAAACTAGTTAAATATTTATGAGAAATATTACAGTTAGAAGAAAGACTGCCTGAATAATACTATTCATCTCTCCTTGATTCTGATGTTTAATTAATGCTTGCAAAGTGCTTTGAGATGCTTGGATGAAAGTGATACAAACACGTCACTGCATGCTGTGACCCCTAATCCTAGAGGTACTTGCAAGATAGACAGAGGCTGCACGCTGTGCCACTGTGGCAGCTCTGAGCAATCCCTGCACTAAGAACAGGTCTGTGAGGAGCCAGGCCTGCATCTGTGTCACCTCAGGCCCAACAGCCCTGCTTCTCCTTGCAAATCTGCAGCAAATGTGTTTTGGAAGCTGGGCCTGTTCAGGGAATGCTATTGCTGGTTGGCATTTGCAGTGACATAAACCAACTGTTCAAAAACAAGCCAGGGTTTCTGCATTACAGCATGCTGGGGAAACGAAATGCAAGCCAGAATCTGTGTGAGCTGCAGCATCAACTCAGTGCCTCAGAGCACCTCTTCCTAAGCCCTCATGCCAGAGGCTTACAGTCACAACCTGACTTTTCTCAGATGTTTTCTCCAGGACAGCCCTTCTCTCACAGATAGGCCAGAAGGGCATTTGGGAGAAGCTGATGCAAAGCAGCAGGCTCTTGAGGAAAATCCCTGTCTCAGAATGGGTCTCTGAGAAGTTCTGGGCATTGTGATTTCTCCGAAGAGACATCAAAAGGACCAGCTGTTGCACTTGAGGCCTGATAAGTGCTGTTCCTTTCACATCTAGTGGTACTTCATGAACCTCAGAGTTGTGTTTTTCTGAACTTACTCCTTGAAAGCCTGGTTCTGTGTCTCTGAACCCATCCTCCAGACAAAGGGGCGAGTGACTGCTTGGAGGAGAAGAGTGGGCGGTACAGAGATGAAATCTCAGCTGTGTCTGGGGCTCAGTGGGTTTCCGTCACCTTGGCTGAGGCTGGGATTCAGAGAGAAAGATACCGAATGTGGGTGGAAAACCACAAAAGCCCCCTCCTCCACTCTACACAGAGGGGAAACAGCTGAGATGTGGTAGTGGTAGAGGTTACTTGAGAGAATAAAGATGAAAATATTCTCATCTCACTCCAAATCTCGGCCATACTCTGCACAGATGACCCTCACTGCTTCAGGGTTTCCCCCTTAACTGTGCCCTAATCGTGGTCATTTCTAAACTGCTTGACCAGCACGCCCATCTGGACTGGAGGCACAGCCTTGTTGCCACCCCGAGCAGCCCTGGGGGCAAGGCCACAGCCCACTCCTCAGTGATGGCTCCTCTTAGCAGCAAGACAGGCTGGCAAATGGAGGTCAGCTTGCTCTTACAGCTTGTTAGACGCCTGGGAGTAGTCTGAATCTGCTCAGCTAACATGTTAATTCGCAAGCTTTCTTTGACGATAGATCATAACAGGTTTCCAATCGCTCGCTTTTAAGTTTCGGTTCTGTTACAGCCTCCCAGCAGCCGCCGAATGGCCAATAGGCTCTCTCTCACACTCATTCTTCCCAGGCGTCGCAACATATAGCCTTCCATTCTGGTCTTCATTTCTGTTCACATCCAGCATTGAGATCACACGCATCTGGAAGATCAGCATCTACTGAGAGAAGCTCGCAGATTGCAGCAGAGCCTGGACCGGCAGCAAGACCGTGCTGACGTTCCAGTTGGAGAGGAGGAGACACAAAGGCCGACCGACATCTGTTGAGCAGCTTTCTAACATCAGCTTCATTCTTCTCTTCCTTCAGTTATAGCTGCGTTAGATCACTTACAGCAGGTGACAAACACGAGGAGACAGAAACACAGAGGGAGGAAAAGAGGTAAGGAAACTTTCTTTCTGTCTCTCTCTGAAAAAAGAGGTCAATCTGGTTTTGTTGGTGGTGGGTTTTTTTTTTTAACGTTGTCACAAACTTTACGATTTCACACAAGTTACTGTTTTGGACAGGATAAAGGACAGGTAGGTTTTGCCCCACTTAAAGTTCTGATGCAAAACTTTACTGAAATGTTTTACTTGATCATACTTCTGGCTGTGCAATTTTTTGAGGCCTTTTGTTTTCAACTAAGCAGTGTTCTTCGGTCTGGATTTTCCCTTGGAAGGGGGAAAAAAGAGAGCTACTAAAAGATCCTGGAGATCTCACAGGTCTCTTAAACCCATGTGTAGCGATAGTTCAGAAAAATGTCCTACAGGACTTGACAACAACGACTGTATGTCCCCAGGGGTTGGAAATGGACCGAGAGCAACTCTCCACCACCAGCTGCCACTTGCTATCACCTTCGTATGCCCTCCAGGAAGGGCAACTTTATTCTAAAAAAAGCCTGAACAATAAAAAGACACCAATCTCTAGCTAACTAGAAGAGCCCGTTTAAATGTGTGTGCCACGATCGGTGAGTCTGCTCTAACTATGTCGGCTGGCTGACTCACTGCGCAACACAGGCTGCAAAGGCAGCCTGATCCACTAGATCAGGGCTGGGTAAGCAGAATTGCATGCAGCAAGAGGAATCCTTCCAGTTTAAGGACACCTGAGAACCTTAGCCCTTTCACAGACTGCTGCACTGTTAAAACCTGCAGTTTCATTCCTGGGTGAATTTTTCATCTTTCAGATGATGAATTCCGTTCAACCTTTGTCGGTCACCCCAAGTGTTCCCCTGCATGGTACATTAAGGTTGAGCTCAGGTTACTTCTTAATGTTCACCACTATAAAATAAGCACTCTTGTTAAGTCCCTTGTGCGCGTTATTCTCAATTCAGTTCACAAACCTTTTCTTTATCCTCCTCAGTGTTTCACAAAGATGGCTGCCCGGGCTGCCTGCGATAGAGCAGGACTTGACTCATTTAAATGGAGCAAAACCAATATCCCTTTTTTACTCAATGCTCTTGGACAGTGCCAATCCTTTCTGCCACGGTCTTGCACAGGGACTGTGTATTCAATAAGGAAAAATTATGCAGTGACTCCTGTCATTCCAGCCATACGGGGAACATTTTTGTTCTGAGTGGACTGGAACGTACAGTTTGGCTGCACTGTGTTATCCATACTTACATAGGCCCTTTTCCAGTGTGGACTGCAAATCAAGAATATTTCATGTAAGGTCCCAGTGTTCCTATTTCAGCAGCTGATTAATGATACCTGAAGCACATCCCATGTGCACATGGCTTGAAAGCACAATGCAGGGCCTGTCGTCAGAGGACATCTTGGTACTGTTTGCTAGTCACAGCCTCCTAGAAAGGCATCCATGTGCCGTAAGTGTGAATTGCTGGGATGGAAGCTTTTTCACAGAGACAAAAATAGGAGGCCTAGAAGGAAAGAAGAGGGGCTAATTAGAAGGGAAAACTCAGAAGGCGTATGCTGAAATGCCTGTCGTGCACAGAAAGTTCTTGGCTTCCCCTTAAATGGTTAAAATGGTTCGGAAGCCATCAGGAAACTGGGTAGGCTGCAGAGATAGAGTCATTTCTGGTGGTATTCGTGAGGGTTGAGACACACAGACAGACTGCAAAGACTTCGTGGCAGAAGGAAACTTGGATTGTGCCCACATGGCACTCTGCTCCATCCTGGAGGTAGGAACTCTCTCTGAGGGGCCGATGGCTGACCATGCTCCACCACGTCCCTCTGGGAGCAGCTGTGGAGGGTGACAACTTGTTTCAGGGGCTGGTGAACAGCCAGAGTGCTCGAGGGGAACACTCAAGGCACAGACTGTGCTGCATGACAGCTAAGCTTGTTTGTGCTCTGGGGCGACCATGAAGCCCATAAAAATGACCTCCACTTCTATCATCTCTTTGCTTTCACTGTCTGTTTTTATTGCATTTGGTCTCTTACCCTGTCTACTGCTCACACACGCTTGCTTGTTAGTGAACATTTTCAAGGGAACTGCTGCATAGTAGAGCAGATCAGCTTTGCTTTAGACATTTAAACCGAGGAGTGATGTGATCCCTAACAAACTGCATTCTAGAGCCTAAAATACACACCAAACCAGCGCGCGGCATGAGGGGAAGCTGCATCCCTTTGCTCTTGCCCAGAAGCAGCCGCAGGGGAAATGGAGGACAGCCACCAAGGCTGAGGTGTGGCAGCGCTGATGGGAGCGGCCCAGGCCTCCCTGCCCAGGCCTTCCTGCCCAGCTCTCCTTGCCCCACCGAGCACACCACTGCTGCTGTGAGATCAAAAGCACAGCCACAAGCAAGAGCGAGAGGAGAAAACAAGGAAACCACACGGCATGAAAGCAGTGCGCGAATGCACTGAGATGGGAGATAGCCTGCTCTGCAGGAGGAGTGGTTTCTGGGCTCTTTGTTAAATTTCAGTTTCCTCCTGTGTCACGCTGCTGTCAGGCTGGAGGAGAGATGCCTGCAGCCAACCAACCATCTTGTGAAGATCTACAGGAGCAGGTCCTCTCTGGGCCAGGCTTGGTCCTGCAGGCCTTGTCCTTGGTCACCCCTCAGTGAGACCACTCGCTGACACGGCTCTCTTTTGCCCACCCCCCCAGGGAGATAACAATCATTAAAAGAAGTTAAGAAGGAAATTAAAGCAGTTTAGTAAGAGGGGAAAGTTAAAATGAAATGGAAATCAATGTGCACTTGGATGACAGCCCTGCTCCTCCTGTGAAGACTAGGCCTGCTACTAAATCAAGTGTGCCCAGACTGTTTCTGGCACGGAGGCTGACTGGCATGAGATGGTCTGGGCTATTAAACTCACTTAACCTCCAAAATGAACTGGCTACGTGACAGCTGCCTAATGGGAGTGGTTCCTGTCCCATTCTAACACTTAAATGGATCCTGGGAGTTGCTTGGCAGGAGAGTCATCCTGGGCCAAAGAAATGTCAGGAAATGTTCTAGCAGTTTAACATGGCTGATGAGTGTGTTCCAGTGCCCAGGGGCATTCCCTGACACCACTTAATTTCTGAGTACTATCACAAGATACGGCTGTAAGCCTGTAAGGAGGCTGCGGGTCTGCCATAGGCATTAGCTGACAAGAACCACGGCCTAAGCTGACGAAGCAATCAGATCTGTAAACTTCTGAATACCATTGCCCACATTCTGACCTGGAGGGTCACAAGAGGCTGAAAGACAGAGGGAAAATAAGAAGTGGGATGAATGAAAAGCAGAAAGGAGACAGAAAGCGTATGAAAGAAACTCTAGCTGGAGGCAACCTGTTTTCCCCAATGACTCGTAACATGTAGGTGGTCATGATCGTGATATAGAGATCTGCCACAGACATATGAAGATCAGTATGAATGAAAAAGGAATGGAGAGATATGTGCGTGAAACCACAATAAGAAACAGGAGAACAGTGTCTGAAAGGTGCATCAACCTGCAGCTACCAAACTGCACAAGGTCAGCAGTTCACTGGTACCACGACATTTTAGTTGTGCGGTTTTGTTCTCTAACTAGATAGCAAGAAGGTGAAGAACAAACTGATGCCAACAGGAAACAGGAACACAGAGATTCACAGACAGTAAAAAATGATGGTGTGTGTCGGCAATTTTGCTGATTTCTATCTATTCTATCACCTCTAATATTAGTATAAAGTTTAAAGATGCAAAATATTTGAAGCCCAGCACTGAGCCTGTTAATTTGTAGATCTCACTACAGGGTGGTGGCTGACTTTTTCCTACTGGTCTCACTTGGACAGGTGATGTGACTATTCATGGCAGACCTTACGTTTCTTCCATCATCTCAGGGTGATATTGATCTTTTCCAGGGCCCTGTGCCAGGTCTCAGTTATAGATGTTTCTTCTGTGTGAGATGCATACAGATGCCTTGTTGTTGCCCTTTTCCTTATTCTGTTAGCATAGCTCAACAAACTGCTTGATCACTGCTGCTGCATCTGGTGGGAAATTATGTCCAATTGCATGCACTGGCTCCTCCATTTTGCTTTCCTTTTTCCACACAAAATGGCTCGTGCAAATATTTCCTGGGGCCAGCATGATTTTTTTTTTGTTTGATTTGTAAAAGGCAAGCTGCAGATCATCTCTGACTATGCTCTTGCTATGTATTTCTCTTCTGATGGTGCACATGGCTACTGTCTTGCTGTTGCACCTGCATTTTTCATGTGTGCTCATCTGTTCAGCTGTCAGATTGTCAGCCATCACCTGGCCTGATCTACATGTAAACATAACACTGATGTTTTAATCTACTCTTTGACTGTCTCATGTGCTCTGGTCATTTACATTAATTTCAATATTAAAGTTTCCTCATTGGAATATATTATGTCTAATACTGCATATACTACATATTTAGTATTAAGTTATTATTGTATTCCCTTTGATTTCAGTCCCATTATGATTCCAGCCTTCATTCTACCATGCTAACTGTGAAAGGCTGTTTCTGCTATCATCTAGACCTGAGTGACCTTCCCATCAGTTATTCTACTTCTCTAAACACTGCTGTGATTTTTATTGTTGTTGTTATGGGTCCAGATCACTCCTCCACCCCCCTTCCCCCCCCCAATCCACATATCATCCCTGCTTCTGATATCTGATTTGCTCCTTTGGTAGCACCCAGAGTGTTTTCCCATACTCTGTTAAAACAGGACTTGGTTTGTTCACATTGCTCCCCATTGTTTGTCGCTTGAGTTTTGTTGGCTTCTGTCTGACCCTTCACTTGAGGACACGGAGTTCTTATGTTTCAGACACTGCAGCCCAAATAATATGCTCATCTGTATCGATTGGATTTTCCCCAGTCTTTGTTTAAGAAAATTCTTCCTATAAGTGTCAGCAGACAAGTTCTGTTTCAGTTTAAATTAAGCCTCTCCTATTTTAAATGAAGACTGCTTTCTGTACAGCCCCCTGGTGCTCCCACAGATTCACAGTTCTTGATGACCCCATGCTACCCTTCTTTACACCACTTTCTCTGTCAGACTGTGCAACTCTAGCACTCTTCCTGGTTCTATGCTTGCATCTAGAAGCATTTTCAGCTTTGCCCTTCCCACCTTACAAGCTAAGTTTGCCTGTAAAACCTTTTCTGACATGTCTACTCTGCCAGCTTTCACACAGTACACTCCAGCTACCCTGTGCAGACTTGACATCCTCCAGAAGTGCTTTGGAGGTCTCTGCTTGTGGAACCGTGGAAGCCATGGACAAATAGTTCCAGGACTTTCCATTTCAGGCTTTTTTTTTTATCATCAGTGCAACTTATTTCTGACCTTGTTCCTCCCTTCACCCCAGACTTTATGTAGAATTTCCCTAAGAACTGAAGCAAGCCTTTCAAAAAACATCAGAGACAGTGATTACCAAAACCTCTAAGATAAGAAATTCATAGACAACAACAACAAAAACCACTAAAGAAAAATGCTACGAAGAGCCCTAAAGATGGATTTTTATCATGCAATCATAAAATCACACAGAAAGACTTAGATGGGAGGGGATCTCTGGATTTCTCCGTTTCAACTTCCTGGTTACAGTTTGGGGTGATTCTAAAACTACATGAACCATTACTAACAGAGCATTTGGGTCTTCCAGGTTTGCATCCCTTGGTACCAACAGCATTCCCAGCCCTTCAGTTTGCAATAGTGAAGAGCGTTCCCTTGGAGATGGAGAGGTGTGGAGCAGTGGTGAGCTGTGTGTTTGCGGTCATCTTGGTTCTGCAGCTGGGTGAGTCCTCAGCTGCACTGGAAAAGTAGCAGTGAATCCTGCTAATGCTTACAACATTCCCAAAAGCCTCACAGCATTTTAGGTGTTTCTGGGCTCCTCATAATTTATCATCTGAAATATTCTTTTTTTTTTTTTTTAATTATTATCTTTTAATAATGGTTGCCACCTCCTATTGCTAAGGGTGAATCTATAAGCTGATATGATGGGAGGGCATGGTTCACATCCCCTGAGACCACTGAGATGCTTCTGCAGGAGTCTGTCTGCTCAGAGAGCAGTCTCACATGCTTTTAGAGCAGTCTTCTTCGAGCCATTCTCTCCGTATCAATACAGATATAGCAGTCACTTTCTTACCTCTTGTCTGGCCCACTCTGCAACTGTCCAGCAGTGGTGATATGGCTTTGACAGCATTGCCATTGAAAAAGACCACCAGCTGAGGAAGACGTTGTGCCATACAGCATCAGGAGTAGAAGGAACTTGTGCTCTGGGCAAAGCCATTTCCTGGGCCAAAACCAGCCCAGATCCCATATACTGAGCACAGGGTAGAAAATACTACCCCTCACACTGCCTCCTGCTGCCTGGGTGAAAACCTGTGAATTTCTGATCATAGGTTTGCCATTACAAATTTGATGTTAGCAGCTTCTTCAGCTTGATTGCTAATGTTACAACAATTGGTGGACTTTTTAGTGATCTTTTTACAAGATTGGAAAGTGACTGAATAATGCCAGAGCTGCATTTCTCAAACACTCAGCTTTGGTTATTCCAGTTGCAGAAAAAAAACATGAAAATACTGTATGCAAGCTGTAACTAAAAGTGTTGCAAAAGACACCAAGATATTCTTATGAATGGCATTCATAATTTCCCCATTTTAGACAAATTCATCATTTTCAGTGATCATGTTCGGTGCAATTATTAGAAAACCTTTATTAGCCATGCTGCAGATTACCAGTGTTCCTGGAGGAAAACATAACCTGTGGAAACCCCTCCCATAAATTCATACAACCTTTTCATTTTACACTTCTAGAGTGCTCCTGTAGTAGGACAAATGAGAGCTTTGCAGTTCTATGCAGCTGAAGCAGTTCTGAGATGTCTCCCTTTCCTTCCCCTCCCCTCCTCTCCCCTCCCCCTTTTTCCCTTTCCCCTTCTTCTCTTTTCCCTTGCCCTTCTCTTTCCCTTTCCGCTTTCTCCTTTCTCCTTCTCATATCCATTATCCTTTATCCTTCTGTTTTCCTGGGCTTTCAGTCTTGCTCTGTGTAAAATTTGGAGGAAGAGGTCACCAAATTTGACAGTTCTGCCTCAAGTTTTGGCCAAGGAGTGAATGAGGAATGACACAGTCCTGCCTTTGTTACCAGCAGGACAACAGAATTTTGTTCAGTGGGGAAAAGGTTGTTTCAATAAAACTGCTCATATCTCAAAACTGTGAGTGTTGGTAAATCCACCATAACCATGGGTATTTGGGGGCATTTGACTTCTAGGTCTGACCCCCATTATGGCTCAGCAAGAACAACAGATTGGGATTGCAGGAAAGGAGGTGATCCTGAGCTGCAAAGCCATAAATAATCAGAAAGATGGGACCTGTACTTGGAAGTACAAGTATAAAGAAGTTTCTTCTACTATTATAAGCTTTTCTAAAGCACAGGTTTTTAAAGGTAAGGCTTCCAAATTCACACCCCTTCTCCTCGGTATATAGCTGAGAAATTTCTTCCCTCCTAAACAAGCTTATTTTTTTTCAAAAGGCAAAGCTCCAATGACTCATCGATCTGAATTGAACTCGAACAGCAAAAAGCTGAAGGTGTCAGACTTGAGCCTGGACGACGCTGGCATCTACACCTGTGCATGTTACTCTCCTGTAGTCAGTATCTCACTGCATGTCTTTAAATGTGAGTGCCTGGAGGGACTGTAACCACAAGGAGGTGAGGGGAGAGGAGAAAAAGTCCAAGAAACATCTCTGATGGAATTCCTTATCCATGATGCCATTGCTCCTGGTCTGATTTATCACAGCTCATTTCCCTTGTATCATCAGGGCACAGGGCCTCCATGCTCTCTTTGCTGTGACATTTTTCTCTCACTTGCAGAAAGAGGAGTTGATTTACTGGCTAAGATTTTTTCTCTTTACAGTGACAATCTCTTCAAATGGGCACTTCCTCACAAATGAAGACCTCGAGCTTACTTTGATGCAAAATTCATCCCACTCACAACCCCATCTCAGCATCAAATTGTTTAACATTAACAATAACATAGTGACAACAGAAATTTTGCAAGAGGAGGCCCCTCAGAAATACATACTGAAGCTAAAGCAACTGAAGGCTATAGACAGTGGAACCTGGATGTGTCACGTTTATTCAAACTCTCCATCGATTAATCAGAACATCTCCTTTGATGTGAAGGTATTAGGTATGTGACAACAAAAATGCAGCTTGCACACAGACTCTGAAACCAGTGCTCATGAGCCAAGATTTCATTTTCCACCATTCACACAAGGGTGTTCCAGGGCTAATTTCCCTGGGCCTCCAACCCTGCAGCTGGATTGCTCTGCTGCCTGAGCTCTGTCTCACACTTCTTCCCGTTTTCTTCTCCAGGCTGGCCCTAAAAGATCACCCTCCCCTTGGGGTCTCTTCTTCTCAGCTCTGGTGAGCTTGAGAGTTTTGCCCCTTTAAAACATTTCTCAGTCTCTAACTGCTTACCCCCCCTACAACATCTTGTGGCTTTTCTCTGAGGCCTCTCAATTGAACACAAGACCAAAACACAGAGAAGCACTCAGAGAAGCCACAGATTTCCCTGCTTATGTATTCTTGTCTCTTCCAAATTCAGGTTTTGAGGAGGAACGCTTGGAAATAGTCTACACTACTGTTGGCAACACTGCAATCTTGTCATGGCATCTGAACTTCAGGAAGATCAAGTGGAAAGAAGGTTTCACAGGCAAACTGAATTGGGAACCACAGGGAAATACAGCCATTCATGAGCTGCTTAATTTCAGTGTCACAACACATCAAGAGCTGCATAAAACTAAGAAAAGCAACCACATTTGGTTTGAGATATCTGAAGGGAAAACTGACGGTACTATGGACGTTAAAATCCCCAAAGTCCAGTTAAATCACTCTGGGCAGTACAAATGCCAGCTGGAGATCAACGGTAGAAGAACGGAGAGCGTGAGAGCACTAGTGGTGATGCAAGGTGAGAGAAAGGGATCAGCAGATGAGGAGCTGCAGAAACCTCAAGGACACCACAAGAGTATGCATGGACCCATCTTCCCATCCTCTCACTCATGTGACATTTTCTTATCTTTCCAGTCACTGCTATCCCTGCTGGGCCACTCTCCAGAGGGGGCAAGATGACCCTGCTCTGTCAGGTGTCTGGTCCCCTGCCATCCAATGCCCACTTGCTCTGGGAACGTGTGAATGGGACTCAAATGGAAATGAAGAAGTCAAAACAGCATGAAGCAAAAGTGGAGGTGAACGTCAGTGCTCCAGGATTGTGGAACTGTCACCTCGTGGAAGACAATAACAAAAAGATCAGCCTTAATTATACCGTGGGTATGGAAATTAACATCACATCCCTACCTCCACACAAAAGCCTTGAAATTCTCTATCTGCCTATGAATACTCTTCTCTTTCCACAGAGGAAGCTCATGTTTGGAATAGCTATGCAGTAATTGGAATAATTATTGGAGCCAGTGTGTTGGTGATTGGCCTTGCATGCATGTGCATAATCACTGGTATGAGGTGGCAGCGGAGAAGGGTTAGTATCCCGGTGTCCGTGAAAGGTGAACAGATGACAGTCTTCCCAGACCACAAGAGAAGCCTGATTTTCTCTCTGTGAATGGGGCAGAATAGATAGTAGGTCAATCCTTACACTCAAAGCAAATGGTTAGAGATTGACAGTCTGCAGATAGTAGCTATGTCAGAAAGTACTTCACTACCCCATCACAGGGAAGCATTTTAAGTGTAAACAATTTAATCATTATTTATCCCTTCTCTCTTGGTAGAAACGGGCAAGAAGGATGGCACAAGCAAAACAATACTTGCTGGAAAAGAAGACATGTCAGTGTCAACGGTAAGTGGTAATGAGGACAGCTGGAATGAGCAAGTATTTTGCTTTCAAGATAGGGGAGCTGGATGGTTGAGTGGGAAGAAATGGAGCATGAGCCCACTCGCTGCCTACACTAAAACTGCATTTCAGCATTTTCAGCTCTTGTTATGTTTATGAGTTATGAGCTATATTTTATGAATTTCCCGTTATGCTCCAAACCTGTGGTAGTTCTGTGCTTGCAAACTTCTAAGCAGAGGTTTCACTTGAATTACCCTGATGTTTAGACATGTTGGCCAAACTAAAGCAGGAGCTCCAGAGTCCTTTGACAGGATTCAGAGCCGATCTGGGACACAGATAGAGAGGTTATGGATACTGAGGTGGAAGACACACAGTGAACTTCAAGAATGAAAATAAAAATCCATTATGTCATAATGTGACTCCAGCTCTGCTATCACAGTGCTGTACTGCAGTCTGTGAAAATCACCAATAACCTCCTAGGAGCCAGGAAAGAGAACACTGAACCATCCCCTCTCCCACATGCACTGGGTGATACACCATCGCGTTCTGGCTCATTTCGGGGAAGCAAGGACTTCTCAGCAGAGCTTTCCCTTTTCAGTGTCTTTAAGCTTATATGATGTCAGGCCATAGAAACAGTTGCAGAGGAACACTGACAGTTATACTGTCACTGGAAGTGGAGAGCCTACAGCAGTATAAATAATAACATGAAGTAGTTCAGTAAACTGATGGATACAGAATTTGACTTCTGCTTAATTTTAACTGGTGACAGTGGCAAACTGTGATAAGTTTCACCTGTTTTTGTCACTGTTACTGAGGTTTCAGTGAGTAAATGGCAAATACTGCTTCACAGTTAGAATGTGTGTATGTGGTGAAAAGTTAATTACCACAACATGTTGAAAAATTCACCTGAATTTCACTGACTTTTTCTCAAGGTTGGAAAAAAATCTCCATAAGAAGGACAAGCCCATACAACTACATAAACATACAGCTAGATAAATCTGTGCAATACAAGTACTGACAGTTTTTTAACTCTCCTTATCATGCAAGCATCTCACTGTAACTGAAAGGTAAACAGCCATGTGGATGTACAAGTAACCATTTGCCCCCAAACTGCAGAAAGGAGCGTAGTCCTTATCTGCACTGGGCAAAGTACTATGAGCTGTCTGGCTTCCAGGTATCATCTGTGTAATGCTGGTGCTAACATAATGTTTTTCTCTTGCAGCCGGATGTATAAGTAGCTTTGCAGACTGAGGGACTCTCTGCCTGTACCTAAACAAACACCTGCCAGCCCATAGTGCTCTGTGAACCCACCTCCCTTTGTCCTGTTTTGATATAATTCTTTATGCCTTCATCATTCTCTCAGTATAATGGCACGGAGGGGCGTTGTCTGGAGAGGAGCCAATGGACAAGACAAGAAACCCTTACAGGTTATTACTGAGCCCCAGCTCTATAATGAAAGACACTGAATAGAAGAGCAGATATATATATATAGTGGTTGCATTTTGCTCATGCACTTAATTTTACCTTTTCATGGAACTGATTTTATATGCTTCTTTTATGCGCTGGAGCTAGAATAAATTTCCTCAGATTTTTGGTTTTTTTGCAAATTGGACTAATTTTTTTTTTTTTCTGAGGCACTTTCTTCTGACTCACATCTGCATTTCTGCCTTTCCCCCTAGGATGTAGAATCCTTGTTCTCAGTCTCCTGTGTCCCTTAATTTTCCTTAATTCACCAGCTCTCTACTCCCCTTGAAACCCATTTGCCTTCCTTCAGTAGCCCCACAGAACCCTCAAGCCCCACGCCAGAGCTTGTAGTCTTCATCTCACCTACAACAAACCAGTGCACAAAGAAAACATCACAAGCAATGGGATAATTCAGGACTAATTTTGTCACTAAAGCAGTTCAGGATACCCGTAACTTCTGGAAAACAGAGCTTTCAAAAGATGTGAATGTTGATGTAGGAGGTAGGCTTGGGAAAGGGGTGAAAAGAAATTTCCTAAGAGGACAAAAGAGCCTCGGACTGTGTAAGCCAGCAAAGATCCTTATGAGAAAACTCTCCTTGAAATGTCTCTTTGTTAGCTCAAGGAAATGGGAAGAGGGAGTGGAAACTTCAGGAAATTCAGGATGAAGTAAAAGTGTGTTGCATACTTCTCCAAATATCCTGAAAGAAAAAACTCTTAAAATAAGCACACAGAAATCTTGTGTTTATGTAAGTGTTTATGTAAGTTATTCTCCTTTCTGCTAGAGATGGGTTATAGAGGCCTTAAGGTCCCACAGCTGTCACTGGCCATAGTCCAGGGTTGCTAATTGGTCCAGGCTTGCTGAGGAGAGGCAGAAACAAATGCAATGCTGTGGAAATGGCTTTTGTGGCAGAGACGTGCTGCAGGACACCTGGTGCTAGAAGAAGGTTTCTCTGTCACAGCCATGTCAGCATGGCACGGTTATCAGCAGTGAAAGAAACAGGTGGCGACAACGGCCAAGACAGCACCTGTGAGCCGGGAGGAAGCCCATCCATCCCCCTTGCTGTTTGAAACCCACCACAACCACTGGTCGCCCCTAGGCTGGGACACAGCTGTAGCAGCCACTGCTCTGCCCAGACAGTTCCTCCACCAGTGTCTTCACACAACACAAAGCAACAAAGATGCACACTGCTTTCATTTTCCTTCCTATCATTTGTGCTTGTGAATACAAAACTACGTGAACTGTAGAAGATAATAGTTCAGTTGGTAGGGACCTACAAAGATCATCGAGGCCAAGATCCTTAAAGGGCTAACCAAAAGTTCAAGTACAGGGCTTGTGATCTCAGCAGTCACGTCCCTGCCCAACCCTACTAGAAATTCAATTGCCAGGATAGGCCACTCTCAGCTCAGATCTCAAATGTATCTTCTTTTGTCAACTTTTCAGTCTTTACCTTTTCACATGACAGCCTTCTTTGCTCTAGATGCACATACTGCCCTGTTTAAGAGAAAAGCCACCCACAGACCGAGTCTTGAAGGAGCTTTGCTTTCTGTCTGAAGGCGATACTGAAAGCTTCACAGTGGTCTTCAAGGTAGAGTGGAGGTGGAGGTTCAGAGCAGATTAGAGGTATCACAGAATTACAGAATCATGGAATCACAGAATGTCAGGGATTGGAAGGGACCTCAAAATATCATCCAGTTCAATCCCGCGGCTGGAGCAGAACACCTAGATTAGGTCACACAGGAACACATCCAGGCAGGTTTGTAATGTCTCCAGGGAAGGAGACCCCACAACCTCTCTGGGCAGCCTGTTCCACAGTGTTCTGTTATCCCTACTGCAAATAAGTTTTTTCTCATATTTATGTGGATCCTCCTATGTTCCAGCTTGCACCCACTGCCCCTTGTCCTATCACTGGATATCACTGAGAAGAGCCTGGCTCCATCCTCCTGATGCTCACCCTTTACATATTTATAAACATTAATGAGGTCACCTCTCAGACTCCTCCAAGCTAAAGAGACCCAGCTCCCTCAGCATCTCCCCATAAGGAAGATGCTCCATTCCCTTTATCATCTTTGTAGCTCTGCACCGGACTCTCTCAAGCAGTTCCTTGGTCCTTCTTGAACTGAGGGGCCCAGAACTGAATGCAATATTCCAGATGTGGTCTCACCAGGGCAGAGCAGTGTGGGAGGAGAACCTCTCTTGACCTACTAACCACATCTCTTGTAGTACACCTCAAGATGCCATTGGTCTTCTTGGCCACAAGGGCACAGTGCTGGCTCATGGTCATCTTGCTGTACACCAGGACCCCCAGGTCCCTTTCCCCTACACCACTCCCCAACAGGTCAGTCCCCAGCATATACTGGTACCTGGGGTTGTTCTTGCCCAGATGCAAGACACTAAACTTGCCCTTCTTGTATTTCATTAAACGTCCCCCCGCCCAACTCTCCAGCCTGTGTAGGTCTCGCTGGATGGCAGCACAGCCTTCTGGCGTGTCAGCGACTCCTCCCAGTTTTGTGTCATCAGCAAACTTGCTGACAGTGCACTCTATTCCCTCATCCAAGTCCTGAAGGACTCCACTAGATAACAGGCCTCCAACTAGACTCTGTTGCATTGACCACAACTCTCTGGCTTCTTCCATTCAGCCAGTTCACAGTCCACCTCACTATCCCATCTTCCAGACCACACTCCCTCTGTTTAGCTGCGAGGATGCTGTGGGAGACAGTGTCAGATGCCTTACTAAAATCAATGTAGACCACATCCACTGCTTTAACATCATCTATCCACCTGGCTACATCTTCATAAAAGGTTATCAGGTTGGTCAAGCATGACTTCCTCTTGGTGAAGTCATGTTGACTTCCCATAATGAACCTGTTATCCTTGATATGCCTAGCACCAAGGATAAGCTGTTCCATCAACTTTCCAGGGATGGAGGTGAAGCTGACTGGACTGTAGTTACCTGGGTCCTCCTTCTTGCCCTTTTTGAACATAGGAGTGACATTTGCTTTCCTCCAGTCCTCAGGCACCTCTCCCATTCCCCACAACTTACAAAAGATAATGGACAGTGGCCTAGCAATGACTTCTGCCAGCTCCCTCAGCAGCTGTGGGTGCATCCCATCAGGACCCATGGATTTATGGATATCCAGATTGCTTAACTGGGTCCTAACCCAGTCCTCATCAACCAAGGCAAACTTCTCCTTGATCCCAGACTTCCTCTGGGGCCCTGTGGGTATGGGGCTCTTCAGGACAGCCTCGGGCAGTATAGACAGAGACAAAGAAGGCATTTAGCAACTCTGCCTTCTCTGTATCTTCTGTCACCAGGGCACCCACCTCATTCATCGGTGGGCCTACATTGCCTCTAGTGTTATTTTTATCTGCAATGTATTTGAAGTAGCTTTTTAGTGAAGTTGCACAAAACGTTGTAGTCAGTGCAGATATACCTTATGCTCTTACGTGGCATGGAAGCTAGATGGTCTCAGAGATGAGAAGCCAAGAGGCCCTGTCCCACCCTTCCTGTGTGGTTCCCTTTCTTGGGCATTCAGCCTCCTCAGGAGGTAAGAAGACTTCTCACTTTGATAGGTGTGACAAGGGTATATCTACACTATGCAGGGGAGTGGTGCTAGCTACAGAGGTTCACAGCCCTTCAAAGTGACAAACACAAGGACATGTGGTGACAGCTCAGTAGAGCAGCCCTGAGATGATGGCAGGACTCAGAAAGTTATATATGGCAACACTTACAAAATGACAGTGGTCCCTAGAGCAGTTTGCAGTGGTGTGGGAACATCACGGAAAGCAAGAGGTTAGAAAAAACGAAGTGTTGACTTTCCCCAGTGTGGTGGTGTTTCTGGCACTGCTGCTTCCCATGTTTCTGGACTGCAGAAGTGATAATGTTCCAGTCCTTTGGACACAGCTCCAACCTCAGGTCCCTATCAGGATCCACAAATCTGTGTTGACAAAGAGGCTTTGACTCACCTGAGGTTAGCCCACATACCCAGCTCAGCTGGAGCATCCCCAGCACAAGCCCCAACCTCCCCAAGCCCCCCCCACCTCACTTTCCAGCTTGTTTCTGCCCTTGACCGCAGTGTGAGGCTGCTGCTCAGAGGAGGCTGTCAGGCCCAATCTGCCGAGGCAGTCCCTGTGACTCATGCTCCCCGCGGGCTCTGCAGCAAAGCACTCGCATCGATTCGGCATTCAGAGCCAAACGACCCTGTGTGTTTCTATCCACGTTCCCAAGCTCTAGAAGGGAGGAAGCTGTGCTCTTGAGTCCCTTTGCTTTTTAGCCAGCTTGGCTGAGTCTGAGAGGTGTGGAAGTTCTCCACATCTGAAAAATCAGAGAACAGCAGACTAAGGGCCGGTGGCAGAGGCCGGCAGTTGGCAGGGCATGAGAAGGGATGAAGTGTCTTCTTGCCTGGTTCAGGCTCCAGAGGTCAGACATGCTTGGTCAAGCTGGGAAAATGGGTAGTAAAATGCATGTTGTAATTCTGTGCTACAAATCCAAAGCAAAGAAATCATTTCAGCTCCCTCCTGACATTGCATGTTCCCTGATTAACGGTTCCAGAGCTCCTAGTTATCCTCTCTGTGGGGTGTTCAGTAATTCTAAAAAGTAGCACAATTACATTCTAAAATGACATCTTTACATCCCTTATGGAGACAAACTCACTGCCCTGGGGTATCACTGAGGCCGGGAGGGATGAAAATAGGGTCAGTAAGAAAGAGAAGACAAGAACAAGGGGAAGCGGGGGGGGAGGAGGGAGAGGAGGGAGCAGGAGGATGGAGACACCTCTGCACAACAGCAAGCAGCTTCAGAACAACCATGCAGCCTGCCCTGGAATTTCCTTTTCTCAAGGACAATATCACATACAAATATTTACATCTGCTACAGAGGGAAACATCTTTCAGAATGCACCCAGCTGCCTGAGGAAAAGCATCCATCTGTGAACAAGCATCCACAAGTCCGAATCCTGGTTTTTACACCCGCAAGCCCTCGGTCTTTCTGTGCAGCTCATGACCAATGTTAGACAAGGTCTCCTGTCTCCTGGGATGAGCTATTAGCACTTGCCCATTTTGCAGATGAATTAACACTAAATCTTTCCATACAGTGCTAAAAATAGAACCTAAGGTTTGGGTATGACAAATCGACACTGCGGTTGCTGTCTTTTCAGGACCAATATGCTCACGGATCTACTTGGCTGGGTTGCCATTAGCCATTAACCACACCCTGCTAGCAGAGCCAGAAGGGATGCCAGGAAAGCTGCCAGCACGCCACCAGCATTGTTCTGCAAACCTTGGGCAAAGCTCATGCCGAGGCTCCAAGCATGAGGGTTAGCTGAGCCTGTGGTCTGTGAGAAACATGCGAGACCACCGTGGTCACTAGCAGAGCCCCAAGAGCCGCAGACCATCAGAACCTTATTTTTAGAAGTGGATTTGGCTATTTTGTTAATGCTTTTGCTTTTATGATTCTGTTTCTTGTTAACGAGATCTTTTCCTTTATGGGGCATTTCTTCATAGAGTGTTTCCCAGCAGAGCTGCCAGCCAGAAAAAACATTGATCTCTGCGCAGTGAACTTTTTCAGAAAGCAGCTTCTACACAGGCATTATAAAAGCAGTGTTTCTTTGGGCCTGGATGCCCTAGGATGTGCAGGCAGGTTGCTGAGTCTTTGGACAGCAGGTCACTGGTTGGAGTCCTGTTCGGCTCTGTAGGGAGTAAAAGTGCTGCAGTCTGTGCTTGCTTGTGAGTGTCCTAGAAGGAGATGGGTCTGGAGGGGTTCACTTCTGGTATCAGTACCTCTATTTCAGAGGTGGTCAAAGCTTCTGGTTAAAACCTATTTTCATCACAACTTGTATATTTGCCATAAAGAATGTATGATTTGACAGAGCTTTGAGATCTGCTTGGTTTCCCGCTTCTTTGCTGCTCAGTGCCTTGTCAGCTCACCTTGAAGATCAAGGGAGGCTTTGCTGCCAGGATGCCACTGGACGCTGTCAGATGCCCTGTGGCAGGGGACGCCAGGCCTTCTGGGGCCTCCTAGTCTGGGACATCCCCACCTAGACCTATGATGGCCCCGCTAGGCTGTGGGACGCTGTCAGAAGAGGGGAGTGAGGTATGAAGGCAGGGCAGAGCATGCCAGAAGATGGAGCTGCTGTTTCCCTGTAGTACGGGAGAATCTGCTCACCCACACAGGTAGGCAACAACGTGCTGGGGAAACTTAACTTCTGAATCAGAAGTGGATGTTAATGTGGAAGTTAGTACATTAAATAATTCATAGAAATGACACAATTGGAGCTGCATATGTGTTTGCATTTATGGATACAGACCTTCTCACTTTGAAGCATAAACTTCCCTCAAACGATAGCAGTGCAGAAGAAATGATGGAGGAGGCCATAACTGCGCCTTCCTGCACGCCAAAGACCAGCACTGGGACCGCACATCTTCCTCAACAATCTCAACAATTCTTCCGCATGCCCACCTTGCCAGCTCAATTCACCTGAATTGCCCACGTGTTCCTGGTCCAAAAGAAGGTTCTAAGGCAGCTGCCTTGAAGCGTCCAGAAACATGGGCTCCAACCCAGCCAGCGCTGATGGAGGTACGAGACTGTGGGAGACCTCCACCCCTGAAAAGAGCAGGACGAGGAGGCGCTGGTGCAGCCCTATCTGCAGCAAGGCACTAAGTGGGGAAGCTGAGGTGCCCGTGGCGTTGCGAGGACTTGCCGGCCCAACTGCCTTCCCGAGAGGAAGCGGCAGGAGAGAGCCGTGCCCTTCCGACACCACCGAACCGCTCCTCCAAGCGCCGCTCCCGGCTCCCTGCTCGCGGGACCGCTCAGCAGCCTGTCGGCGTGGGGGTCATCCCCGCAGCCACAGCTCAGCCCAGGCAGCGGGTGCCCGCCGTTCCTCCCGGAGCCCTCTTCCTCTAGGGATGGTAGCCCGCCGCCTCAAGCCCCGCTGCCCGGATCCCGCTCGTCGGCGGGGCAGCGCGGCGGGACCGGCCTGCGCCCCACGGCCCGGACTCCGCGGACGCCGGGAGGGGCCGGGGCTGGGGCGGTGGCTGCCGCGCCGACCGTCCCGGCCCGCCCCCTGGCTGCTCGGCCCGGCGAAGCTCCCGCTGCCGGCTCCCCGCCCCTCGCCCCTCGCCGTCGCCCCGCCTGGCGGATGGCCGGAGCGCGGGGCCGTGCCGCCTGCCTGCGGCGTCCGCAGCGGCGGCCGGGGCCGGGGGCGGCACAGGCGGGCAGCGGCGCGCACAGCCGCGCGGGGCGCCCGTCGCCATGGCAGCGCTTGCTCCGGCGAGAGGTAAGATGAGTCCCGGCGGCCCGCCGTCGCCCCCGCGTCGCCGCCGCCCTCGGCCCCCGCGCGGGGCGGCGGCGCCGGGCACGGCAGCGCCCCGGGACGCCCCGCGGCCCCGCGCCTGGCACGGCCCGGCCCGGCCCGGCTCGGGGCCGCCCGACCTGGCCTTCCGCCCCTCCGGCCGCCGCGGTAGCCGGGCTGCCGGGCGGGGGGCGACGGGGAAGGCGACGAGAGCACCCTGGCACCCGTCGCTCCGATTTTCGCCGCGCTTCCCATCGATTGTTCCGTTTCTTCCCCCCCCCCCCTCCCCCGCAGACCCCCTGCCTCGCCCTCCCCGAATCACAGCCCCGTGAGTTTCCTCTCCCCGCAGTCCGGGTCCCCCTACCCAGCGGCTTGGGTGAAGGGCAGCAGGGAGCGAGCGGTTCCGGCCAGGGCAGAGTGGGCTTACAAAGCCGGCCATTCTACTGCGGATCAGAGGCTCTTCGGATGCTGGAGGACCGCAGCTTGGAGCAGTGCTGGGCCCCCGAGCCAGCAGGCGCTGGAGAGCTCCTGCCTCATCCAGGAACAGCGTGGGCCACCAGAGCAAGACGGGTGGGAAGGGCAGCAGATGGAGAGACTGCAGGAAGATTCCTTCCCCAGGGATTACCAGGGCTGGCCAGCTTCCAAGCTGCCTGCAAGGGGCACAGGCCTCACTGCTGCTCTGGTAGTTTTGGGGGGAAAAAGATGGGATGGGATGGAGTGGGAGCATCTCAGAGCCAGCCACAACAACCTACTGTGAGCAGGGAGAAAAGGAGTAAAAGCCTCAGTTGGTCCAGGAGGCTGAAGAAATGCAGTGACCCACAAGGATGGGAAGGGTGGGAATTGAGCCACTGTTTGGGCTCGAGGCACTGATCCACCCACAGGCAGACTGGGTTTGCACTGTCTAGGACAAGATGCAGAGCAGGCCTTTGTCTTCCTGGAGCATAGTGTACGGGCATACCCCATAGGTGAAGGCAGGAGAGAAGCTGAGCTGGCAGCACTGGAGTCACAGGCAGAGGGGAGCCTGGACCTGGACCTGAGCCTGGGCAGGACCACCTACAACTGGGCTCTGGAGAGTGAGGCTGCTTCTACAGAAACTTGAAGTATGAAGGCCAGGAAACTTGTGCTCAGGGCCATGGGACTGCAGCGAGTTGCTGGAGCCACAGATTGCAACCTTTGGTGGGATGGGACAACTGCTGCCAGAGAAGAGCAGAAGTCCAAAGACTGGCATGGATGTGGGAGCTGTACATCAGGAGTGAGGGATGTGTGAGGAGAGCAAAAGTGGAACGGCAGGGAGCAGTGCAGATGGGGCCATCAGTTATAAGAATGGCATTATTAATGTTTTGGGTGGGGAACCTAAGACTGGAATAGCAGGGAGCGCAGAGTGTCTGGCAGCCAGTCTCAGCTGAGGGACTGGCACAAATCTGGGTCTTCTCTTCTCTGAAAGACAAGGGGGAGAGCTCTGCAAAGCCTAAATCATGACACTGTGTTTGTGTGAGCAAGGACAGAAAGGGAGATTTGAGGAGATAGTATGATCTTAAATTACTTTTTCTCTTTTCTCTCTTCTACAGTGAACCTCATACCCTGAATCTCCAAGGGAACCTTTATAAAGGATTGTCCCCTCCCTGCCATCTCCTCATTGTTCGTCAGCTCTGCCCTGCGCTTCACAGGGAAGCTTGAAAAAGCACACTGAGCCCTGGAGGGCAGCAAAACAGACAGTGTGGTGAGAATGCCACAGGGTCTTCCTTAGGGAGCTTTCTGAATCCTCCTCCTCACCCTTCATTCCCTGTTGGTGGCTCTCTGGCTGACTTAGCAGGCATCTGGCCACGAGTTTTGCTGAAGGGTATTACACATTGTGCATGCAGCATTCTCGCCATTTCTGTGGGACCTTTGTCCTGCTTCCTGTCTTCTCTGAAACTCTCTGCTAGCCCCTTGCTCAGTGGGACACTGGGCAACAGGTGCTTGCTGGTGTCAAACTCTTTGGAGTCCGAGCAGCCCCTGTTTGTTTGAGGCCTTCACTGGTCCCTGGAGAAGGTGGTCTCTCAGACAGAAGGTGTCCGGGAAGCACACAAAGTAAGGAGAGCTTTTTCTTTGAGGGAAGAGTGAAGGAAAGGAATGAAATAGATGGGGAGGAAAAAAAAAAGTGAGCATGAGAGACTGAGGGAAGAAGCACTGGCAAGCTTTCATGAGAAAGAAAGAAGGTGGAAGAAAGAAAAGGAAAGAGAACAACAGAAAAAAACAGGAGAAAGAGATCAAGTGAAAATAATATAAACGAACAAAAGGAAAAGGGAGGACTGAGAGTGAGACAGAGATGCAGGCTGTTCTGCCTCGTGCCTGGTGACAATGCCTTGAGGAGTGCCTGCAGTGTGCGTACGCCTTGCATCAGCGCAGCAGCAGATGAGGAGGGACGTGGTTCCCCCAGTGCGAAGTCTCATTCATCCTCTTACAGTAACCCAGAGGCAGGAACAAGGTGCAGCCTAGCAGGAGGACAGCATGGGGGACTCTGAATCAGAGTCCACCTTGCACAACAATTCACTGTGGTGGCTGGCATGTGGGATGTTAGCCCTGCTGGCTAACTCTTGGATTATCCTCAGCATCACGGCCAAGCAACAGAAACACAAGCCCCTGGAGCTTTTGCTGTGCTTCCTCGCTGGGACTCACATCCTCATGGCAGCAGTACCCCTCACTACATACGCTGTGGTGCAGCTGCGGCGTGAGTCCTCCAACTATGACTGGAACGAGAGCATCTGTAAGGTCTTTGTGTCCACATACTACACCCTGGCACTGGCCACCTGCTTCACAGTGGCCTCCCTTTCCTACCACCGAATGTGGATGGTGAGGTGGCCAGTCAACTACCGGCTGAGCAATGCCAAGAAGCAGGCTCTGCATGCAGTCATGGGGATCTGGATGGTATCATTCATCCTCTCCACCCTGCCCTCCATTGGCTGGCACAACAATGGCGAGCGGTACTACGCTCGTGGCTGCCAGTTCATTGTTAGCAAGATAGGTCTGGGCTTTGGTGTCTGCTTTAGCCTTCTGCTCCTTGGAGGAATTGTCATGGGCTTGGTGTGTGTGGGGATCACCTTCTACCAGACCCTGTGGGCACACAGAAGGCGACGACAGTGCTGCCATCAGAGGCCAGAGGAAGCATCGTCCTGCTCATCAGCACACAACACTTTCAATGTGCCGGCCATCGTGGTGGAGGATGTACGAGGCAAAAGGAGGTCCTCGCTGGATGGCTCCGAGTCAGCCAAGACCTCCTTGCAGATGACCAACCTCATCAGCGCAATTGTCTTCCTGTACGACACACTCACGGGGGTGCCCATCTTGGTAAGCAGCAGGTTCTTTCTTTCCCTTCACAACATGTAGTTAAACCAGATGTCCATTTCTCTCAGATTTTAAAGAAACTCCATCTTCCATCCACCAGCCAAAACGTTGCCACATCTGAATCTGTGTTATTCTGAGGGACAATTTTAAAAAGGTTGCAGTAGTTCCCTCACCCTTCCACAGGAACATTTTTTTAAGACAAGTCTGAGCTTGGGGAATATGTACCACACCACAGCTAAAACCACTGTGAGAGGTTTTAAGTGGCTAAGAGGAGACTGGAGAGAAAATTATTCTGCAAATGTACAGGGGAATCTACCTTGGTAAAAAGGATGAGATTACTTTTATTCCAATTTGTTTCTGAAAATCTGAGGCACCAGCTTTAAAAGCTGTTGCAGAGAGATTATTTTTCCTTCTGCTAGTATGTTTGTAGTCAGCATTTAGGTTTTCACTGGCTGGTTTGTTCTCTGCAAAACTGGAGAGCGGAGGAAGTTCTCGAAAGGAACCATTAAGAGAACAGAGGCTTAGTCACAATTTTTTTTTTCCTGTGGCTGTGTCCTTTGTTTGTGCCTTTTTAGCTTAAGCTCTTAATGAGCATAGGGAAGAAGGGATGCTAACACCAAGTCTCATATTAGAGAGATCACAGCTCAGAGTATGCTCCAGCAAACCTGCAGAAACATCCCAAGAACATTTTTTTCAAAGGCGTGTGCATACTAACTTGACAAACCCTTTAATGACAGATTATATTCTACTACAGAGGTGGCTCCTGTTTTCCTTCTTCTGTCTGCATGTCTGCCTTCTTTCACAGTCTTGTTTCTCTCTCCTCCTTCAAAGGTTGTGAGCTTTTTTAGCCTGCGCTATGACACGGCACCCACTTGGATGGTCCTGGCTGTGCTTTGGTGCTCCATGGTGCAGACTCTGCTGCTCCCCTCTTTCATCTGGTCCTGCGAGCGCTACCGAGCAGATCTCCGCACCATCTGGGAGCAGTGTGTGGCTATCATGTCTGAGGAAGATGGAGATGATGGTAAGCCCCTCACCACCCCTCAGTCACCTCTTCAGTAACCCCATTCCCAAAAGACTACAGAGGAGAGAGTTGCCTTCCTTGGGAAAAGGACGTAACGGCACTGGGAGAGATATGGGTGGCTGTATGGGATTTGTGTTAGAGCCTGAAGGCAACAACCATGAGAAAATGTATTCTGGAGAAGGGTCTGACATTTACTTGCTGCCTTAGCACTCACTAGCATCCCAGAAAATCTGTGCAACATCCTTCACAGTAGATGTGAAAGATGTGTAGCTGTCAAACCATAGCGAAAGACACAGCAGCCCTCAGGCCAACCAGCTGATCCAAAGGTCCAAGTCCTGGCAGGGAAGGATTCCAAAGTGGGACAGAAAAAATAAGGCGTAAGGCAGTCTCTGTGTCCTTTCTGCTGGAAGCAGAAAGCAGAGGTCCTTGTTCAGACATCAGTCCTGATGGCTGCAAGTAGGGTGGCACAGGTCAGGTGTTAGGATGACATCCGCGTGTACTGATAATGCTCACCTTCTGACTGCCATACTCCTCTTTGCCAACAGATGGTGTGTGTGATGATTATGGGGATGGCAGGATCTGCAAAGTAAGATTTGATGCCAATGGTGCTGCAGCTGTGAAGCGGGACTCTCGGGACATCAAACTGCTGCCAATGCACCACATGTTGTTGCCCCAGGACAAGGTGCATTATCTGCAGGTGAGCTGAAAGCTAGTAGTGCAGACCCATAACCTACTTCATTCTCTGCCCATCTCCTACGTTCGTGTCCTTTAGGCACTTCCCTCAGCAGGCCTCAAATACTCCCCTTCTTTTCTCCAAGTCTTTCATTGCCTGCCTCCTTCTCCATCACCCAGGTCCCTATCTCACGGAGGATGTCACATGATGAGACTAACATCTTCTCCGCCCACCGCTCCGCTCCATCCTTCCTACACAAGTGGTCTTCATCTGATGACATCCGCATTTCCACCCTCCGCAAGCCTGGAGGCCCTGGATTCTTGCCTCCTCAGCTACATGACTACCAGCACCGCCAGCAGCCCCCAGAAGATGAGCTGACATCTCTACGGCAGTTTTTGGAGGGCGGGCTGGTGCCCCGGGGGTCCAGCTCCAGTGCCTGCTTCTTCCGAGATGAGATCACCACGTTCATCGATGAGACACCACAGCCCACCCCAGTCTGCAGCCCACGGCACTCCCGTCTCCCAATTGCAGCATGCCGCGATCGCCGCCTCTCGCTCGGCAGCAGAGAGGAGGAGAGCACCAACCGGCCACGGTGCTGCTCTCTGGCTGGCAGTGAGGCCTGGCATCTGCAGGATGAGGAACAGGCACCGCGTGAAAGGACCCCTGAGGCCTGTGAGGCACAGCCCCTCCAGGATCCCAAATTATGAGAGACAGCATCAGAAACATTCAGTGCCATCATTATTTTTAAATAAAACTTCAAACCTCCCCCTTGTCCCGGGACTTGATTACTAACTGACATTCTCATCTTTCTCGCCAGCAGGCAGGAAACATGGCACTCCATGGTAAGAGAAGTGTAGCAGATCTGCAGAATGGAGCTCCACAGACACGGACAGCCTGTGCCTGCCCTCAGGTTACAAATACCCACCGCTGCAACAGCCACTTGGCACCCTTGGCAGTCTTGTCCTTTTGTGAACTCCACCCTTGCATTCGCTCTGCCCTAAGAGACGAGGCAAGCACAGAATGGTATTAAAATTCTATATTTGAAGTGTCAACCGTGTGTCTGTTTTTAAAATAATATATTAGTAATAATTTTGTTTCCATAGAAACAAAATGATTGGCCCAGTGTTTAATGAAGATTCACTGGCTTCTGGAAGGGAAATGCCAAATGTGTGGGGCGCACTTCCTCTCTTGTTAGTGTATCTGGGAGGCAGCAGATGCCCCGCAGCCCACGGGAGGGTACAGCGCCCATACTGAAGAGTCATCATTTGGAGAGGGGGTGAAAAGATTCTATCTCCATTGCAATGGAGACCTAGGCTGCCTACAACTAAACAGGAGCTGCCTCTGTGATTTTTGAAGTAGTGTTGTTTTGAAAACTTAAATCCTCTCCAGAAAGACCCTGACTCATGAAGTCGTGTTTCCACTGGTGCAATCTGCTGATTCCAGTGCAAACTTCATGACTTTGTACAAAACACTGTAGTCCAAACTTCTCAGCCAGGCAGCAGCCAGCTCAGGAAAGCTGCCAGAGCCTCTGCATGCAGGGCTCCAGGCTTCCACACCACCAAAGCTGGGAACAGTGAGGGCTAAATCAAGCTTGTGCTCTGCTCAAAACTCTTGGAAGAGAAGTGTGGTGGTATGTTGGAGATGAGACTTCTCCTTCCTCATGCTGGTTGAAGCTGCAGCCACAAGTGAATGGGATAGCTGCATGAGAGAGACTGGCAGGTATGTTGTCTTTCACCAGCCAAGCACTCCACCACACGACGGAAGCTTCTGAACTGTAACAGGTCGATGTGTGTCCTGCAGGGGTTCTCATAAACATGCTTCAACCTCTTCAGCGCCTTTCCGTCAGAGGGCCGAGGTCCCCCGGCCTGAAGGAAGGGTCAGGTTAGCCGTGGCCTGGTGGATGTCCGGACGCAGAACCGCAGCAGGCCGTGTCAGGGCTCTGCTGGCTGCACGGGCCCAGCCCGGGGTTGGTCCAAGCGCCCGTGAAGAGCGGGCAGGTCTGCAGCACCGCTCCCAGGGCCCGACACGAGCGGACGGCGGCAGCACAACGACGGGCGGCTCTCGGCTACCACACACAGGGCGCGGGCCGAGCGGGCCTAGCACGGGCCCCTGCCCCGTTACTCCTCCCGCAGCGCCGGAGCCCGCTCACCGCCCGGCCCCCTGGGTGTGTCCAGCCGGGGCCGCCAGTGCCTCCACCCGCTCGCAGACCCCCGTCGCCTCCCGCTCCTCCTCCCGCTCGGCGGCTCGGCCATGGCCTCGCTCGTCTGCCTCCTCCTCCTCCTCCTGCTCCCCGCCGCCACGTCCTCGGTCGCGGGCCGCCTGGTGCCCTACGACCTGCTGTACGCCGACGGCGTGCGGGCGTACTTCGCCCGGGACTGGGGGCGGGCGGCCGAGCTGCTGCAGCGCGCCCTGTACAGCTACGCGGGGCTGCGGGCGGCCCGTCTCGCCTGCCGGGATGCCTGCCTCCGAGAGGCCGCCTTTCTCGGCGAGCCGCCGGCCGCGGGGCCCTGGGAAGCCGCCCTCTTCGACCGGGTGCTGCAGCGTGCCGACTGCCTGCAGCATTGCCTGGGGAGCCGGCTGGGCGCCGCGCCCTCCGCGCACCGCGCCAGCCTTGTTATCCAGCGGGACTTCGAGCGGAGAGAGCCCTACAACTACCTCCAGGTGGCCTTCTTCCAGGTGGGCCTGCCCTCGGGGCCGGGGGGCGGCAGCCCCGGGGAGGGAATAGGTGGTGCCGCAGCCGGGCTCGGAGAGCGGGCTGGAGATCCCCTCATGCACGCTGCTGTGGGAGAGCAGCACAGGGCATCTCACCGTGTGGGCAAACCTGGGTGACAGCCTGGTGCCGCCGTCACAGAGCTTAGTGGGAGCAGCTGTGCAGAGGGGTGGGCCCGAAGAAAAGCAGGAGTGACATGCACAGCCTTTTTTTCTCTGCAGCTGAAGAAGCTGGACCAGGCAGTGTCTGCTGCTCACACGTTCTTTGTCGCCAATCCCCAACACCTCCAGATGCGTGAGGACATAGAGAAATACCGGCGTATGTCAGGGGTGAAGTCAGACAATTTCCGAGACCTGGAGGCCGCACCGCACTGGGTGAGGGTCCAATGCAGAACCAGACATCAGCAGCTCATACCACATTGTAGGGACCAGTGTGCGGCCCTGATCTGTTCCCACATGAGGTCCATGGCTTGAGACGAGACGTGCGTGCTTCAGTGAGGGCACGCTACTGCGATTATGGCACAGACATTTTGTGGTGACAGTTTTTGTAAGCTGCGGGGCTTTGGAGTAGTACATTTGGCCCCAGTCCAGTGGAATGGCTGTCACTGCATGGTGGGCTGTTCGTGATCCAGGCGGGCCCCTAGGTGTCAGCACCATCCTGAGAGTGACTCAGTCTCAGGGAGTCCTTTGGTGTCACCCGCGCTAATGAGGAGCCTGGATCTGTCTTCTGCAGGAAGCATATGAGGCTGGTATGCAGCATTACAATGCAGATGAGTACGTGCAGGCTGTGGACAGACTGGAGGAGTCACTCAGAGAGGCACTGTCAGCACTTGAAGAGTGTCGTGCTCTGTGTGAAGGGCCGCTGGAGGATGAAGAGGAGGAGGATTTGCAGCCTGGCCTGTATGAAGCCATTGCAGGTAGTGTTAGAGGCCCAGAGGGATGGGTAAGAAAGCCATTATTCCTACAGTGGACACGCCTCATTTTCCAGTGCTCCTGTCTGGCTGTCGGAGCTGCTGGCTTTCATGCCTCTCTTTCTTGCAGCCCATTATATTCAGGTGTTGAAGTGCAGGCAGCAGTGCGTCCTTGAAATTGCCACAAAGCCAGGGTGGATTTCTGCCACAGAAGATTTCATACCGTCTCATCTTGATTTACTGCAGTTTGCATATGATCAAGGTGAGCAGAGCTACAAACCAGTGGGTGATGCTGTGGCACCCCTTAACTTTCCACTTACATCTGAACTTGGAGGGCAGCATGTCACAGGGAGATCTGGCACACTCACCTGAGCTCTGCCTCTGCTCTCCTTCTGTCCCCATCTACCGTGCTCTGCCCAAAACCTCTCTTTGCTTGCTTCCTTGGGAAAGATCTCATGCTTTACTTTGGTCTCCTTGTGTAGATTCGGTAATGTGGCTGTTTCCACTGCGTGTGGACAAATCTTTCCTATAGTATTCTCCATTTCAAGTCCTCAATCCTGCTGTCCAAGTTGTATATTTTACACTTTCATTTTCAGTACATGGCCCCAGATCAGAGCTCTGTGTGTTATGTAGAGCATGTGCATGCATCTCAAGCCAACAATGATGCTCCTTCTAAGTCAGCCTTGCCTACTCTAGCTGAACTGGTGTCTTACCGTGACATTGGTCATTCTGTCACTTGTCCTTCAGCTCTTGGACACTTACACTCCCTCCTGTCTCCTCTAAACAAACTTCCACTAAATATAGGAAGCGAGCCCATTCTTTGTGCAGTGCATTCCCTATATTTTCTGCCCACTGGTAGAGGCACAGCTGGGTAGGGATTGAGGTGTACTCAGTGTCAGGCCTCCTACTGCCAGATTCTGGCCAGGATCAGCTGCTGCTGGCCAGTATGCATTTGCTGCTAACACCAAGTCTTTCAGAGGCATACCTGTTTGTTCTGTTTTGTCTCTGCCCAAGTTGGGAACCCGGCACTAGCTGCGGAATGTGCTGCTTCCTACTTGCTCTTCTATCCCACGGATGAGCCAGTATTGGAGAAGATGAAACAGTACCGCGCAGAACTTGGACAAGATACAGCTGTCACAGCAAGAGAGGTAGTTACAACCCCAGGTCTGTACTTTCTGGTCCCTCCCCTGTCCCACACAACAGGGTCACAGATCCAGGAAACACAAAGGGAAACATTTTACAGCAATGTGTTCCAAGTTCATGACTGAAGAAAGTGGAAGCTGAGTTTGTTTATAGTCTATACCAGGCAGGGTTCTTCTGGGACAGAATGGGCCCTCATGGCACAGAGCTGTGTGTTGGGGAAGATTTCTGCCCTGAACAGTGATAGGTTTGCCTGTTGTCAGGTGGTTGTTTGACAGCCTTTTTGCTTCCGTAGAATATTCGTCATTATGTACAGAGATCTCTTATGGAGAAGAAATTGATTTACTATGCCACGGAGCATCTAGGAGGAACTTTTAATGACCCTGTAAGTAATGATATCATCTTAAATTTCCTGCCTTGATTTCACCAAGACGGTTGCTAGAACTTGCTTCAGTAGCACCTGAATCAGAGAGGATCAGATGCTGATGAACAGGACCCCCCACGTACTTGTGAGGTGGATCTTCTAAGGCCTTTCTGTTGCTTCTGAACTGAAGGGTAGCTGGAAACTGCTGTAGTTAGCATATACCTTAACCCAGTCTTACTGTCCTCAGGCTAAGGCCAGAGCCATAGGTCTGATCTTCCATGGAGAAGAGGGACAAGGGACGGGATTTTTGTCCTGATCTACTATGGGAGAAGTTTGCTTTATGGTGAACCGTCTGCATTTGTTCCTACAGGATCTTTGGACTCCAGATGAGCTGATTCCTGAAAACCTAAAGCAAAAGTACAGGTAAGGTTGGATGAATTGACAAGGACTGAAATAGAAGTGTTGAAAGCAGGGGATAATAATACTGTCATACTGAGGAACGGGTAAAACAGGAATAAGAAATGAAATGCTGATCACAGAAGAGGGTGGACATAGCTCTGTGTACTGACAGCCCTGGTCTGTGTTTTTTCCCTTGCTCCCGAGAGAGGATCAGAAGAAGCAAAAGCAGGAAACTCTGGATATGGAAGAGAGAGGGAAGAGAGGTGAGTAGAAAAGCTTGAAGAAATATTTGGTTGCAGTCAGCTAGGCTAAATGCTGTCTTTTCTTCCATCCTCAGACATTTGAATGCTAACATATATGCAGACTGACTCGAATGGCTCAGCAAGTCTTCTCACTGTTTCTTTTCTCCATCTGTGATGCATGTGTACTCTTGCAAAATCTCGCTGCGTACCTCTCTGGGATGGGAACTTAAAGAGCACTGTGGCTGGAGAAGCTGAGGTCAGTGCTGCCTGGTTGTATGACAAGCCTGTGGACATGTAGATCCCTGTTCAGCGCAGCTGGCACGGACAGGCAGGAGTGTCTACGCAAAACATGGTTCGACTCCACCAGCCCAACTTCAAACAACACTTTTCTGAGGGGGACCAAAAGAAGGCAGGGGGAATGGAAACTGGAAACAGACAATTCAGCTTTGGCAAGCCTTTCCCTGCATAACACCAATCCAGATGGCTTGCGTCTGAATGCTGTAGACTGCAGACTGAAGTTCTGTATTCTTTCTGGCCCTATACTCTTGCAGGGCTCTGTCCTGGTATCTTTGCTTGAAGTGACCCCAAGTGGTTCTCTTTCTGTATCATGTGGGGGAGCAGATCGTTCTGAGGGCCTGAGTGCATTGGCATTCCTTACCATCCAGAGGTGAGAGGAGATGGGGAGGGAGAAGACCAAAGATCATATCATTGATCAATACCCATTGCTTCTCTTTGGAACTGGAGATAGTAGGAGGATGCACTGGAGATGCTTCTGGGGTAAAATGCGTCACCCCAGGAGGCTGGGCCTGTTTTGCTTTTGCAGTCCACCATACATTCGACTCTCCCCAGCTCCCTGCTGCTCTCCCAGCAAGCCCCAAGTTTCTGCTGGCTCTGGAAGCACTTGCTGTAGGCCAGCTCCCCAGCTGATGCTCTGGTTACTTTGAAGCATGTGAGGGATGCATGTGGCCCAGATCTACAAGGAAAGGGCACTTCTGTGGAGCTGTCCTGTCTTCCTAGTCAACGTATAGTGTCTATTTACTTTCTTATCCAGGATGGGGGTTTGCGTCTCAGGGCTTCTTAGCCAAAGCTTGCTTACATCTGTTCTTACTTCTCCTACAGGTTCTTTGCCTTTTGAGGGTATCACAGTCACCATGGATTCCCAACAGATGAATGGAACCCAGAGGGTTGTGTTTGACAGAGTCCTGACAGAGTCTGAGTGTAAGGACTTGCTCCGGTTGACAGAGGTGATGCCTGGGTCTTATAGGAATTCTATATGTGTCACTTCCTGAGCAAGCAGTATTGTAATGCTGCTGTAGAGGAGAGAAGGCAGCCTAATGTATGTCCTCTGCATCATTTTGTTTCAGGCAGCAAGAGGAACAGGAGATGGCTATCGAGCGAGACGGTCCCCTCACACCCCACATGAGAGATTTGAAGGGTTAACCGTTCTGAAGGCCATGCAGGTGAGTGGCTCTGTGAGCCTGCCATCTTCTTGTCTGGATGCAATAGTCTTACAGGTCTGCATAGCTTAGAATAGTGGTGAAATTTAAGGTGGAAGGAGCCTCCGGAGATCTCTGCTTTGCCCCTCTGCTCACAGCATGGCTAACTTCAAAGCTGGATTAAATTCCTCAAGGCTTTATGAATGCAAGTAGTGAACATATCCAAAGTTTGAGGTTGCCCATCCTCTCTGGGTGCCTTTCTCAGTACTGTGCAGATATCAAGGACAAGTCGTTTTTGCTTGTATCTAGCCAAAATTTCTCTTGCTGCAACTTGCTCCCATTGCCTCTTGTCTTTTCACTGTGTCTGTCTAAGAAGTGATTGGCTCCATCTTCTCCTTAACTGCCTTTCAGGTGATAGGAGACTGCAGTTAGGTCCTCTCTTGGCCTTCTGTTCTCTAGGTTGAAGAAACCTAGCTCTTCAGCCTCTTCTTCTAAGTCATGTGTTCCAGATCTCCATCTGTCCTAGGACATTTTACTGAGGGCTCACTCCAGTTTGCTAGTGTCCCTCCTATCCTGGGACACAAAATGATGATGCATTACAGATGTGGCTTCACACTCTCAGTAGAGGGAAAGAATCACTGCACTGCACACATGCATACCTGACATTTATAGGAGAAAATGTTATTTTCTTACCTGCATGACCACAGGAGTTTACACAGATCTGTGTACAGACTCTGTACACGTGTCATTTCTTAGAGTATCTCTGTGAGTATTCTAACAGGCTTGTTTTTCACTTGTAGCTAGCCCAGAATGGGGACGTGGACTGGAGAGATGCCAAATTGCTTCTGCAGGCCAGTGAGAAATCACGGAAAATCATAGAATCCTATTTCACTCCAGGAAAGAAACTGCATTTCTCATTCACACACCTTGTGTGCCGCACAGCAGTAGAAGGTAAAGAATCCTTTACCCTGTTAGTCCACCCTCCTGGAGAGCCTTTTTCCTAGTCCCAGCCACATACTTTCAGGAGAGTCTTCCCTTTACTCTCTTGTGTCCCTCACTCTCTGCCTTATTCTTTCTTGAAATTTAAAATGCTCTTACTCTTTTTGGCAATTTCCCTTTTCAGAAGAGCAGGAAGGTCGCATGGATCTTAGTCATCCTGTCCATGCTGATAACTGTCTGTTGGATCCTGAGGGGAAAGAGTGCTGGAAAGAGCCACCTGCCTATGTCTACAGGGACTACAGGTAAGAGAAAGGGATCTGCATTAGAGCTTGTGGAGATCAAAACGTCTCCCCAGCCCCAAGAAAGTATGAGCTCAGCTTATAAAAACCAGCCAATGGGTCATTGGCTCAAAGTGAGAGTTATAGCATGAGGCTGAGAGCTGCATCAGTGGATTCAGAGTGAGGTGTCATACACCTTCCCTAGGCTGCTCTTTCTTCCCTCCCCACGTTCAGCATTGACAGACAGCACAATGAAACTGAGAGGCTGATGGATCTCGAACCATGATATTGTCTTTTGTCTCTCACAATGCTACAGTCTACTGCTACCACTTAGAAGAAGATGTTTCTTTGAATTTTATTCTGTCTTTCTCAGTCTTACTCTCCCACTGTCCACACATTACAGGACAGGGAGAACCAGGCTCCTTGAATTTTCCTTTGTTTGAACTGTCAGAGTACTTTGGTGACTATTCTCCCATTGATCTCTCTGAGGATTCGCTATCAGTACTTTGTGTTGGGATTTTCCACTGCATGTGAGAGGTTGTTCCAGATTGCAGCAGATTTTGTTAACTGTATGGGAACTACTGAGTCACGGCTTGAACCACTGATTGAGCACCTGAAGCAAACACTGAGTCAGCCCTGAGAGCACAGGTGAAGGCAATTCACCTGTGTGACCGGAAGGGGTGGAGCCTGGCTGCACCTCTCCTAGACCCCATTTAAGGGCTGACTGCCATTGGGGAAGGATCTCTGGTTGGAGATCTCTCCCTCGTGGAGTTTTTTCTTGCAAGCCTGGATCCTTGGAGACAGATGAGCATTCCTTTCCTGTTGTCCTTTTTGCTGTTCTGCTCCTGTATCGCCTTTCCACTGCGCTAATCTTTCCAACTGTAACAGTTACTCTTCTGTGAAAGAAACAAATAGGTTTTCAAGATGGTGACAAGCCTTGCGGGTTGCAGCCAAATGTGACCAGTTCACCATGTTTGTGGGTTTGTTTTTTTTTTCCCTATTCACCATCTTATCCTTGGGCACCGAAAAAAAATGTATATGCCTTTTCTTTGAGTGGCAGCTGAACCCGGAGCAGAAACTTGCTATGAACAGCCTATGGTAGGGATGTGGGACTTAGAGGAAATTCATTTGGAGTCTTTAATTCTATTTCCCTCCTTCCATAGATGTTAACTTGGTATAGTCAGATTGTAAAGTTACAAGGCTCTGTCTTATAAGTGGTTAGTTGTCTATTTCCTTTGCAGGAAGGTTTATCCTATCACCTTACTCCTCTCTGAATAGTAGAATTCTCTGACTTATATGTCAGTGTATCCTAAAATATTCTTCCTGGATCTATGCTGCTCAGCTATTTCTTGGAGTATTCTGCCCTCTGTCAGAGTGAAGTGTGGTAGACCAAGCAGCTTAGTAAGGGCCTTGCTCTTCTAGTGTCCTTTTGAAAGAGGATCCTATGTTCCAGATTGTCTAAGAAACACCATTCAAATACTTCCTGGATTTCTTCTGTGTATCTGTGCTAGACTCATTAATTAAATATTAAACAGAAATGGGCTGGAGGGTCCAAGAGTTCCAGTAATCCTTGTCCAGGTGAACAGTAATCCTCCCCGTGCCACTTGTGTGCTATTCAGTGTGTGCTGTTCGCATGCTCTTCTTCACCTTCGCTGTGTCAGTTAGTAATTTCTCTAATGGCACTGTTCTGATAAGTTTTTAACAGAGTCCAAACTGACAAAATTGAGCAGATTATTTTTCCTTGAGAAACTGTTTTGTCAAAGATTATGTGACTAACCGACTGCTTTTAGTATACCCATGTAACGAAACTGTTTTCCATGTACCTCTTGTCCTTCCATTATCTGTCTCCTCAGAAATGGATTTGAAAGCCCTGCAGACTTCTGAAGTTGAGCTGATAGGCCTATTGATGCCTCAGCCAATCCTCCTGCCCCTTTGTATGCGTGGAAGCTGTCATAGCTTTTCTCCAGTCCTATGTTATGACCCTGATTTGAGTCTTTTTAAAACCCCATGGGAGAAGATCTATAACTTAATGGACTCTGGAGCTGGTAATCATGTAATTGTAATTATGTATTTAATATTTTGCTTCAGCAGCCACAGTGTTAATATCTATTTCATGCAACTAGTCCCAGTAACGAGCCCCTTTTGTCCCTTTGGCATTCTCTCTTTGGTTTAATTGAATATGAAGAACAATTCATCCAGTTTGTGGTTCTTTTTTTCATTTAGTTGACTGTGGTCTTGCCTGCTCTTCACAGTCACCTCCGTGCTTCTCTTTTTGTCTTGTACGAGTAAAGAAATTTCTTGTTTTAATTTTCTTTTCCACGTGCACCATGCCTCTTTTTGACTATTCCTGTGTTACTCTCTATTCCTTGGTTCTTAAGACCTGGCACTCTTTGTTGATCAATCTCCTCTTCCACGCTTTGGATTGTTCACAATATTAAAACACAAACAAGGTCACACCAGGTCAGGTCTAAGGTCTGCTTAGCCCAGGGCATTGTCACAATGGTGCCACAGGGGCGTGCTGCAGAGTATTTAAGAAAAAAAAACAAAAGCCAGAATGAGTGTGTGGGTCTAACTCCATGGAGTACTCTCCCAGCCTCCTGTGGCTTGCAGCTCAGGACTCCCCTGCGCTAAGCACTGCTGTATTTAACACCCCCAAATGGATTCTCACAATAATTGATCGAGTCATTTTTTGAACCTCTGGCATTAATTAGGTGCTGCAGTTTCCTATGACAAGTAGTGTGGGAAGCGCCATGGCTGAATGAGCATCACAATCCATACGTCTTCTTTCTTCTTGTCCACAGTGGCATTCTCTACCTCAATGATGACTTCCGAGGTGGGAGCCTTTTCTTCACTGACATAGACACTGTGACTGTCACGGTAGGTCTGGGACTGACCAAATGAAGGACAAAGGACTGAGCATGACCAGGTGGGAGGCAGCCAAGTTCAGCACTAGTGTTGTAGCAAATTCAAATAGGGGCAGCTAAAGGCAAATTGAGGCAAATCTCAAACAGAGAAGAGGTTAACTCCTTTCTAGCAGAGATGTTCCAGGCTTACAGTCTGTGGGCAGCACTATATCTGTAGAAGGGCAGTGTGCCCCAGAGCAAGGGGCTGCTGGTTTCATTCTCTTCTCTCTCCTGGCAGGCTAATGTGCATCCTAAGTGTGGGAGACTGGTAGCTTTCAGCTCTGGCAAGGAGAATCCCCATGGCGTGCGGGCAGTGAGCCAAGGCAGGCGCTGTGCCATTGCTCTCTGGTACACGCACTCCGCAGAGCATGCTGAGCAGGTAAAGGGCCATGCTGGAGAAACAAACACAAACACCTTCAAACTAGATCAGATCCTCTGAAGAAACACTTTTGAGTTTCCACATGGGGCAGCATTTCATGGTTGTTCTCTGACAAGATACCCAGTGGAGGAAGTCACTGGAGGAAGTCAGCTTCTGATGAGTCCTGCAAGAGAGAATGGATTCTGGCAGGGTTGGATGGATGTGGCAAAGATCATATGTGTTTCTCCAGGCCCTGTGAGCAGGTCTGAGATCCTGGTAGGGAGAGGTTGACATCATTTTTCTCTACGGCTGCAGGAGCGGGTGAAGGCAGAAGAGCTGATGGAGCAGAGAGCTGTGGAAGAGAACCAGCCTGATGGAGAAGAATATCACGGGGCTGATCGCAGCAGCAGATCCTCCCCAGAGCCTCTTGTTTCCGGTGGTGGGACCAGGCCCACAAGCCAGAAGCATAAGTCTGTCTCGGAAAGGACGCAGCACCCCAAGAAGCTGCGGGCCAGAGATGAGTTCTAAGTACATGGGGCCCTGGGAAGGACTGGCACATGCAGTGGGCTCACAGGTCTTGGTAGTAGTGGGACCACAGAGGCCTGGAGCAGTTTACTAGCATGCTAGAGCCATAGTGATGGGGAGGGAATGCAGTTTTCTTCTCTGTGACTGCCCAGAAGCTGAAAAATGGTAGTGGGAACAGAGTACTAAAGCTAGATGCACCAGGATCTTTCTTCAGTGCCCTGACAACGTGTTTGTGTCATTCAGAAGTAAGAAGGCAGGCCCCCTTGCCAGTCTGCTCTCAGAACAAGCTTCTTGGTCCTCTGGGGCCAAAGCCAAGAGTGCTAGGAGAAGCCTGGAGAGTTTGAGGAGCAAGGCCTGTCTCATATTCAGGAATTCAAAGGAGAGGCCTCTGGATTTCCTTGGTGCCTGCAAACCTTGAGAACCCCGAGACTGGCATATGCAAGGGAAGATGAGACACTGTGACTATATGGAATAAAAGGAAAGTGCTGGACACACGTAGTGGGAGCTTGAGTCTGTACACGAGGAGGGACACATGCAGATTGGTTGCTGATGGAAATTTAATTAACAAATGATGGAAGGAGATTGAGCCCTTAATGAAAGAAAACAAACAAAGTATTTGTCCAGATGCCATCTACTTGTGATAGGGTAAGAAAGCTCTGCTATGGCTCACCCCTGGAAAATGTGGGAGCTCCTTTAAAAAAAAGCACTGTACACTCACATTTCCCTGAGGTGAGGTTTCTTTTCCTTTTTTGTTCATGCACCAAATTGTCTGTGAAGGCAGATATTTTGTTTATAATTTTCCATGCTGATATAGAGACAATCTGCTGTCATTGCCCAGGGGATTAGTGTCCAGAGATGAGATTATATTGTAGCCAAACAGGAATTGAATGAGGTGGATATGGAGTACGAAAAAGAGCAGTGAGCGTTTTCTTGGGAAGCATCAGAGCTATGAAACAGGGCTTAATGAGAGCTGCATGGAGACTACGAATGTGGTATGGGAGGGAAGAAGTCTGAACAGTTGGGGCCAGTTTTGTAAGAGCTTCCCCTTGTGCTTGAGCGTTCCCCTCCTTGCTGTTTGGCTCAAGGGCCCTGCCAAGTGAAACGTGTTAGCCGCAGTCCCACAGTGCTGAAGGAGCTGGACTGAAGCAGGGAAGCCTTTCCCCCCTCTGAATCCTGACACTTCCTTAATACGCAAACCTTGGAATCATGGATCAACAACCCTTTTTGCCTCCTGATCTTCCCAGGATCGTGGGGAAAAGCAAATTTGATGCATGCATTTCAAGTTCCCTACCCTTAGAAGGAGATCTACAAGGTCCTAGCATCCACAGGTTCCTCCCAGTGATTTACATGGGTTGCTGGATGTCTCCTGCTTGATGAGACCCTTTTTGGTGGGGTGTGGGGCCAGTGTCCACAGCTCTGGCTTGCTCTACCCAAAGGTGGCTTGGGTGATTAGACTGATGGCTTCCTGACGTCAGATGAGATCCGTTAAAAGGTATTTATCTCAGGCTTGGGCCAAAGCTGCGGGAGAGATTAAAAAAGATTGAGGCCAAGATAATCCCCTCGCAGCATCCCACTAAAGTGGCTGCCAAAAGGCACACCACCAAATCTTTTGCCGCTCCTGGCCTCTGTACCAGGTTCTGTTTTCCCCATGCAGAGCTGAAGTTTGCTGCCCGGAGAGGTTGGGACCCCAACCCTGCGCCGCTGTGGGTCTTGCCCCGGCAGGGCTGCTGTGAGTGACACCATTTCCTCTTACTGACATGCACAGTGCACTCTGTGTCTGCGAAAATGGGAATTCCTGTGGACCATGAGGTGCACAAGCCCTGCCCCGGTGGTTTATAATCCTAGCCTGTTCTGGCTAATCTTCACTTTATTAGTTTGTGGCTCACATGAACAGGGATTCAAATGTGCCCGCAATGGTTGCTTTCCCTTCGAGAGGAGGGTGCTACTCTCTCTTTTCACCCCTCCCCATCCACCTGCTTTGCATTACGTCCCAATCCGATTTCCCCAAGTCTCTGGTGTCTGATTTAATTTGCCTGACGCTGCTCCTGGAATCAGCCCTCCCCCGGCCCCTCCCGTCCACAGCCTTCCAGCTCCCCATGGGGAGATCAGTCCTGGGAGAGGTTGAGGAGCTGAGAGGGAGCCAGGGTGGACGACAGGACCGACTGGGCACCACGAGGGGACAAGGACCTTCTGGCTGGTGGGAAGCCATCCTCAGCTGGGAGGCAGGCTGTGAGAGTCCCAACTAGGGAAGGCAACCCGGCCTGTGCTACAGATCCTGGTAAGGATGCTGCTTTGTTGCCCCCCATTTCACTGCGGAGAAGCTGGCACTTGGGACGCTGGGTTTCCTGGTCTGATGCTGTGGTGCACTGGGGTCTTTGCACAGGTGCTGATCCTGTGTGCAGGTATCTGAGGAAAAAGGAGGGAAGAGCTGGTGGAGAAGTTGGGGATGGTGCTGAGGTGCCTTTACAGTGATGAGGGACTCTGCACTGGGACAAGGTCACTTGTTCTCACCGTGAGAGCTAAATCCCACTGGCTTCCAGACTGGAGCAGGAGGGCAGTGCTTCCCCTGAGGGAGTTGGTGCCCACCACCCTGTGCAACTCTGTGCTACTGCTGTGCTTCTGCACACTTCTTTGCAGCCAGACAATTTTTTTTGGATGGAGAGCAGCCCACAAAAAGGGGAACAGAGCAGGGTAATTTTACCCTGGCTTTTGATCTCCATCAAAGGAGAGGGGGATCATCTCTGTATCCGGCTCTGCAAGGAGCCTAGGGTCACCAGGGCGAGCATGCAAGGCCAGCCAGGGGATTATGCGGAGACCCAGGGATGCTACCTATTAATATTCAGTCTTCCTTCCTGCATCTTTCCCCTTTCTATTTGCAGCCCTCCTTCAGCATCCCACAGAGAGACCACTCCCTGCCCAGTGTGGGGGAGTCCACCCCGAGGCAAGAAAATTTGAGGGTCTGACTCCCTTTTCTCCCACCTGTTGCTCACCTCCATCCCCACAAGCACATGGTGTAGGTGGCTTAGCAGGACTGTACCCGGGGGTGTAGGATGGGATGCTGCCCTGACATAGTGCAAGGTACACAGCTACTGCCCTGACAAGTCACGATGTGGCAGCAAAAGGCAGGGAAGGTGTCCAGGGACTCAGAATGGGTCTGGCAGTCCACCAACAAGAGCACTGCAGCAGGGGACTCCAGCCAGCTCACCAGAAAAGGCAGAAGGGGGAAGAGCACAGTGGAACAGAGCAGAGAGAGGAAAGCTGCTTTTGAAATCTAGGCACCGTCAACTGGATGAGCACAACCAACGCAGAGAGCAGAAGAGGGGCTGAGGTGGTCTGACTGGGCACAGGCTGTTTGCATTGCAGTGCTCCCCAGGTGTGCATGGCTCACTAGAGGCACGGCGCTATGGAGCAGTGCTGGTGCCATGGGTCCTCTCCTGCTCTGTTGTAGTGCCAGAATGCCAGTGGTGAAAACGATTTGTCAAAGGGACCTAACAATTTGGTTTCCTCTACTACTTAGCACTGATCTGAAAGTTACTTCCAGAAAGCAGTGGGAGTGCACCATTTGGAAGCCTTTCCATTTAAAACCGTTCTTGTCAGCTTCCGTGAGCTTATCTGCAGATCCGTAAGAAATGCGCGTCCCTGAGGTCCTGCTCAGGGCGGTACCGTGCCTTGGCCAGGCTCCAACCTCCATTCCACGTTCCCTTCATCTTCCCAGATTCAGTTCCCCCATTTCCTACCCCAAATTTACATGACAAGCCGCTCTTCTGCACACCTGTCGTGGTCCTCCCAGGATACAGCTGCGCCGCAGTGGGGACTTCATAACTTGCTCTGAACAAATTTCAGTGGAATGTGATGGGTGGAGGTGCCTGGTGAAACTGGGGATATTATTATCTCTCATCTGTGGCTCCTTGTCCTGAGGCTGAGGACAATTCCCAACATCGTTTAGATTGTTCCCTCAGAGGGATTTAAAGATTCAGGTGGAGATCTGAACCTGAGCTGCACCTTCTCTATACTTAGCCCTTTTTATCCATCCTTGAGATCATGCCCCTGCCCTTTGATCTTCCTGTCAGCTCTGAGAGCCCTGCATCTACTCATGCACCTTGGCAGAGAAGGCTCCTAGAAAATGGCTCTCCAGTGCCGTATTTGAGGAAAAAAGATACATCCAGGGAAAGGAAGAGAATGGGTTAAAAAAAACAAACAGGAGAGATACAGAAGAGTCTGTGGACCCAAGGAGTGCCAGTGGATGTGCATGTGGCCAGTTTCATTTGGGCAAGAATTGCAGGAGTGGAAGGAACAGAGAAAAATGGCTTCCAGTACTGTGCAGGTCTAAGCAGACAAAAACAGAAGTCCACAAGGGTGGCTTAGGGGAGGTGAATGGATGGTGATTCCAGACAGGCAAAGGTCTGTGAAAAGATGGCCCGCACAGCAGAGAGATGGTGCTGTTCCAGCCAGGAGAAGCTTGAGATGAGTTCTCTCTGGTGACAGAAACGGGGCCCAAGGGAATGGCATGGAGCTGCACTGGGAGGGTCAGGTTGGGAGTTAGGAAAAGGTTCTTCACCGGGGGGCGGTGGGGCCCCGGAACAAGCTGCCCAGGGCTATGGGCACAGCCCCAAGCTGTCAGAGTTCAAAGAGTGTTTGGACGCCACTCTCAGACGTAGAGTTTGAGGTTTGGGTGGTGCTGTGCAGAGCCAGAAGCTGGGCTCAAATCCTTGTGGATCCCTTCAAACTTGGGATATTCTATGGTTCTGTGATTCTGTGGAAGAGAATCACAGAAGAGATTCATGGAAAAGCTAAGCCTTCATGTTTTGGGGACCAAACAGGGGAGAATGGAAGGAGAGAGTGAATGGGAAGCAAAACAAGTGTCCAGCAAAAACAGGCAACCAGTGCTAAGGGTGTTTGTCCTGAGGGACAACCACCAGGAGATGAGGAGCCTGTTACTGAAAGCTGCAAGACCTCCTCAGCATCTGCCCAGTCAGCTGGTGAGCTGAGGGATGGAGTGGGCTGTCCGACCCTTTTCTGAAGAGAAGTGCGTTCAGATGGGTTTTCAGAAATGACATTATTCAGCCCTCTTTGTTTCACCTCTGGGAGAAACCTCGTCACCACTGCTCTGTCAAGAGAAGCAAAAAACAGTGGCAAGGGGCCAGCTCAGGTGCTGATTCCCCCCCCCCCCATCATTCTGTACAGCTGAGGCAGCCCTAAGCCACCACTAGGTGCATTCCTCAGGCTCTGACATGGTGTCCCTGGGCCTGCACCCTGCTCCCTCACCATGCGTGGTACAGGTATCAGGCAAGGGGCAGCCATGCTGGAACACTGTTCAGGCTTGCAGGCAGGTGGTACAAGACTTCCTCTGCAAAGCGTAGTCTGAAAAATCCTCTCCCTAGGATAAGTACCTGCCAGCTGGGAGCTGAGGGAAACCTGCATTTCCCTCAGCTTTGACCAAGCAGAAACTAATCCTGCTTGAAGCATCAAAAGACAGAGCTGCTCAGGGGAAGGGATTCTGAAGAGAAACTCAGAGAGCTCAGAGGGGGCAACTGTACAAGAATTGTAAGCAAAATTGGGATTCAGGACCTGTCAGTGCCTGGGGAGTGCCCACAGCCAGAGAGCAAGGCCTTTAGGCAGTAGGCCAGAGCAGGATAGAGATGCTGTGGCTCATGGGGAGTAGCAGTAGTTCTGCAGGTGCTGCTGGAGTCTCACAGGCCTTGGACAAAGTGCCAGCTTTAAGGATGAACACCTGAAACATTTCTGGACACACACACCTACCAAGGAGAAAGATTGAAATAATAAAGGCCATATTTGTCTACAAGAGGGGAGATGTCAGAATCACTGGTGGAGTTTTAAGTACACCAAATGGAAAAGACAGAACAAAACTGAGATGTTGTACAATCATACAGTGTAGCTGTAACTTGAACATGAATTGCAGTTCTGGTTCATTGCCCTCTCTACACAAGTGTATCATTTATGCTCTGCAAACCACTGAAAAGCAGTTGGAGAACAATGGAGGTGATGGTATGCAAGAGTTTACATGTAAGGAATGACTAAGTGTGCTCTGCACTCTGAAAAAGAGATGGATAAAGGTGAATATGACAAACATCAATACAATTCTGAGTGACACTGAGGTGAATAGAGACCATTTATTTGCAGATTGTTTCAACTCAAAGCTGGGAACCTCCACGTGTAACTAGTGCCATTTGGGTGTATCAGAACCAGGAACGTCTTCATAAAGCATGCTACTGAGTTGTGGAATCCCTCACCACGGTGCACTGAAGATACTAAACTTTGACAATGGCACAAAAAGTGACAGGACAACTGTGTAGAAAACCTGTGAGAAGGCCTTGTGTATTGTAATGCTGCCACTAGCTTTGGAAGCCAGTGAAAAGCTGGGGCTATGAAAGTAGGAGAAATACTGCTATCTGCCTATATTATTCTCAGATTCCTCCCTAGGTGTCCACTTTATTTATTTATTTATTCATTTAAATGGGAAACTAGAAGGGAACTCTGATAGAGCACCTTAACAATCCCTCAATTTCCTTGATGGAGGACCGTTGAACACTGCCTGTTGATGCTTTGCCTATGACAAGGGATAGGAAATCAGTCCCTCTGGTTATCCCTCATCAAGTTTCATCCTCCTGGAGCTGAGACAGTTTGGCTAAGGACAGGGAAAAGCAAACCCATGCATGGCTTTGTAGGCCCTGGCACAGAGAGGTTATAATTGAAGAAATAGTGGGCAAGTGCAGCAGAACTTCAGCAAGAAGTTCTTCAGCTTCTCAGTGTTCATGTAAGCAGGACACAAGACCAAGAGGACTTTTGATGAGGTCCAGTATGACGTTCCCAAATGCTAAGGGCATACAATGAGACATTTTCAGTCATTCAACCAAAAATCAACCTTATCAGAGACGCCTACATTTCCATAATTGAGCAGTCCTATTGTTGGCCTTTCTACCTCTCATCAGTCTCCCTTAATTTGTCTTCCCAGATTCAAGGTTGCCCACGTGGAGAAGCCACCTCTAGCTCAGAAAGATGGGGGAAATGGAACAGATGAAGCAGGAGGCTGAGCAGCTGAAGAAGCAGATTGCGGTAACGCTGGCAATAGTCATGAAACTGCTGACAGAGTGTCTATCCCTCGTGTCCAAGTCTCCAACTTGGAGCTGAGATTTCATCCTTGGAGACTTCTGCAGCACCGTACAGCCCTCTAAATGCTAATGGAGATCTTGCTAGTATGGAGGGAGGGATTGGAAGGAAAAGGAGGAGGGAATGGACATTGACATCATGGCTGCAGATGAGCAAAGACTAATTCATCTCCAGACCTCTGTCTGTGGGGGCAGCTGGTGTTCTGCCAGGCTGGAGGATTCATGGAAAAGGTGTTGCATGGGGAACCGGGCAGCCTTAGACTCACCTCTCTACTGCTTGTTTGACTGGTGCTGAGCAGCCCTTGTCACAGACCAGGGATGCCTTGTGCTGGGTACAATACAAACTAAGCAAAACTCCTATCCATTTTAAATGAGCCTTTAGGGAATGCCCCTGAATTTCACTTGCTGTTGCCTCCATCACACAGCCTTTTTTCTGTCTCATCTACTCTTGTCTCTCCTTCAGGATGCCCGGAAAGCTTGTGCAGACACAACACTTGCTCAGGTAAGAGCCAGGGCTGATTGGGCAGGTTAGCATGCATGAGGTCATCTAGCATCACTTCCAAGGGGACTCTCCAGGTTGGAAGCAGTTAGGAAGCAGGGATAGGGGGGCAGTACAGCTCCTGTCAGTCCCAGATTTATCTCCCTCGCCCTGCTCTTTCCTCAGATTGTGTCTGGAGTGGAGGTTGTTGGCCGCATTCAGATGCGGACCCGAAGGACTCTGCGTGGGCATTTGGCCAAGATCTACGCCATGCACTGGTCAACAGACTCCAAGTGAGAAAGACATAGACATAGAGAGCAAGAAGGCTCTGGCAGAGAAAGACCTACTAACACAATCTTATTCCTTTCTCACAGACTCCTGGTCAGTGCCTCACAAGATGGGAAACTGATCGTGTGGGACACATACACAACTAACAAGGTAAGAGTCACGTGGTTGCAGAAAACTGGGATGGGATGCAGGATTGGAACCCTTCAGATGCCCTTGCCCTGCTCTCCTATCTACTCTGCTGCCAGAGGCCAGACATTTTTTTTTCCTTCCAGGTTCATGCCATCCCTTTGCGTTCCTCCTGGGTCATGACCTGTGCCTATGCACCCTCAGGCAATTTTGTGGCCTGTGGGGGCCTTGACAACATGTGCTCCATCTACAACCTCAAGACACGTGAAGGCAACGTCAAAGTGAGCAGGGAACTCTCAGCTCATACAGGTGGGTGTTCTGCCTACCAGTGGCCTGGGTGCCTCTGCTTCCAAATCTCACTCTTCTAACCCTTCTCTGTCTCTCATACTCGCTGGTTCCTGCTCCCCAGGTTACCTCTCCTGCTGCCGGTTTCTTGACGACAACAGTATTGTGACTAGCTCTGGAGATACCACATGGTAAGTATTATCCTCTATCTTATTGACATGAGCAGCCGCAGGCATTGAAAACTCACACTGGTCCCCTCATATACTGCATTTTGGGAGAACTCTGCCTCAGGGTGCTGTGTGATCTCAGGCGCAGACTCTGTGCAGTCCCTCTGGCTCTTATGGCTCAGCAAATGGTGCTCTTTCACTCTGCAGCACCTTTCTTCCCACTTTACGTAAGGATGAATTGTTTTACCTGAAGGCCACAAAGAGCAACTCAGGAAGCCAGACTCATTGCTCTCCCTTGGCAGAGCAGCTGCTGCTTTCCTCTGTTGAGATCAGGTCAAGATATAGGTCTATTGGTGAAACGGCAGGGACTATACTCCCACTCATCTCATGTGGTACCCAGGCCCATGACTTCCCTCCTTTGTTCTGCAAGCAGGACAGCTCTTTAACCCAGCTAACAGCGCTGTATGGCCTTGTCCGGCTCTGACAAGTTCTCTCTCCCACAGTGCACTCTGGGACATTGAGACAGGGCAGCAGAAGACCGTGTTCCTGGGTCACACTGGAGACTGTATGAGCTTGGCAGTTTCCCCAGACTTCAAACTGTTCATCTCTGGGGCCTGTGATGCCACTGCCAAACTGTGGGACGTGCGGGAGGGTACCTGCCGCCAGACATTCTCAGGGCACGAGTCTGATATCAATGCCATCTGCGTACGTATGCCATCTGTGTGGTAGAGGGGAAGAAGAGAAAAAAGATGGGCCAGCAATGAAATAGTCTCAGGTCAAGGCTGAGAGAGGCTGTCACAGTCATGTGAGGAACAAGGGTCTTGGGATCCAGCCTGAAGCAAGGAGGGCCTGAGTTCAGGTTGGGGGCTGGTTCTTCCCAGGCACTGGTGCACCAAAGCACCTGCTGTTCTTCAAACCTGGTTTGGACCCAGCCAGTACACCATCATCTGTGGAGCTCAGCACTATAACATGTGTTTATGCTGCTTTGCTTGTACCAGCTGTTGGGAACCCCAGTTCAGGCATGATCTAGGATCCCTGACAGAAGGCACAGGTGAGGTAGCTGGAATATCTAATTCAGCTGAGGATCTCATCTTCAGCTTGTAGGGGTGGTAACTTGGGATCACAAGGAGATTGTCTGAAGAGGAAATCTTTATGTAAGGCAGCAGAGAGATCTGGGGAAGTATCCACCATAGAGGCAAGGATTCAAACCAGAGCCCTAGAGATGACAGGACAGGAAGTGTATCAGTGTAATCTCTTTCTGCTAATTAAATGAGTCTGCTGGCTTCCTGCAGTGTACAGCTTTTCTCACCTGACACACCGCTATTCTTCTGCCACACCTGCTCCTGAGGAGCTTGATTTTTGCTCTGGGGGTTGGGGGCAGGACGCACCCAGGAAGCACGTATGAGAAAGTGGCTTCGGGTGAAAATCCATAAGATTAAAATCTGGTGTGCCCTTCACAGTTCTTCCCTAATGGCGAAGCCATCTGCACTGGCTCAGATGATGCCACCTGCCGCCTCTTTGACCTCCGGGCAGACCAGGAGCTCATAGTGTACTCTCACGAAAGCATCATCTGCGGAATCACGTCAGTCGCCTTCTCCCGCAGCGGGCGCCTCTTGCTTGCTGGATACGACGACTTCAACTGCAACATCTGGGACTCCCTGAAAGCAGAACGTGTGGGTGAGTCGCTCCTGGAGGCACCTTTCATTCTCTGCACAGGTCTTCTATCCCTACCAAAGCAAGGAAAAGCGATGTGTCCTTGATTTTTCTAAAAGGGACACATCCTATACCAACCAAAACTCAGCAATTCTTCCTTGTGCTTAAATAATAAATACAACTATCTTAAGTACTGTTGGCTTTAATGTTAAGCAGGTCAAGGCTTTAAACAAGTTTTTCAGAAGGGAAAAGTGTCGGTATTCCTCTTAGCTAAACTGCTCTCAAACATCAGTCTTATTTCACACATTCCTACAGCGCTGCATGGTGGCCAGGCACCAAGCTGAGCATGGACCTGGGCTTGTATCCAGCAGCTGTGGATGTTCTGTGGTGCAAAGGATACACCCAGTTACCATCTCTCTTACAGATGTGGCTCCTAGCCCCCAAAAATTTATATCACAGCCCATCTTTTGATCTCAAACAACATTGCTCTTTTAGTTTTGTCAGGGACACCTTCCTTTCTTAGCCTTACAATGGCTCCATGGTGAAAACAGTTGGCAACAATCTCTTGTATTGAGGATGCTTCTAGGTGGACCTTCCCAAGAACATTGCTCCTTGGCCAGATACCCTAGTTGTACACCACGCACCAATGTTCTTCTTCACACTTGCTCTTATTAGCCAGGTACAGATTGCTAATCACATTTTGCAGGAACAGAATGATGCACAAGAGACCGGGTACATGGACCATCGGGAGCACACTCAGTTCAGTCAAGCCCTTTGCTTTCTCCCCAGCCTTATTTCTTTTACTGATGTCTCATCTTCCTCTCCCATCAGGAATCCTTTCTGGCCATGACAATAGAGTGAGCTGCTTGGGGGTTACAGCAGATGGCATGGCTGTTGCCACTGGCTCCTGGGACAGCTTCCTCAAGATTTGGAACTAAGGACAGCAGAGGAGAGGGAAAGAACAGCGGAAGCACGGCCCACAGCAACAGCATCATCAGCCAAGCACAACGGAAACACCTACTTGTCACTCTCACTTGTCTCTACACACAGGTTGCTTACAGGGGTCTCCTAGAGTGAAAGGGCAAGGAGGGGGAGTACACACACTGGCTGTTCTCTCTACCTCTAAGCAAGCCCAGTCTCTTGCAGGCTTGAAGACCTGCAAAACACAAGTTACATCTCTGGACTTTACAGGTTCAAACCTGTAATGATGTTCAAACACCCTGCATCTTCCTTCAAACACCTCTACCTACATTTGATATCCAGCCCTTGGAGGACCCCGCATTCAACACCTCTGTCCCAGATCTCTGTCTTCAATTTAACTATACCTAGCTTTTGTGTGGCTGTCATATTCCTGCAGGCAGCCCCAGAGACATACTAGGCTTGAGATTTATAACATGCAACCCCTACCGAGCAGGTAGTGTAAATTGGGCTCATTTTCCACAGGGGAAAACTTAGCTCAAGTCTTATCTATGGATAAATGGGAGGAAGGATAGCCCTCAGACCTTCCAGAATACCAGAGAATGATTTGTTCTTATTTGTTTGCTTCTTGCTGTTCCTTCTCTTTTTGCCTCGTTCCTATATTGTGCAGTGACCCTGTCTAACCAGTAGCCATCAGCCACCGCTTTCATGTCTGTTCTAGATCTCCATAGTCCAGGCAAATAAAGAAAGCTGACATGAGCACCACAGACTATGTTACAGACTATGTTATTTCCAGGACTGCTCTTCTCCTATGAACATTCTCTCTTGACTCTCTCTAAAGAACATATTCTTTTAAGTCCACAAGGAAGGTGTTCCTCTGTTGCTTTGTTGAGAATAGCCCCATTTGTCCTGAAGTTCACTGCTCTGAGTTAGAATGGGGCACTGAAATTATATTAGAGATCTGACACAGCTATTATGTTTGGCTGGTATTCCACTCGTTGGCTCACAGCCACATCATGGTATCCACCTACTCTGCAAGGAATTGCTGATAAGTCACTGCATTTTACTACCTTCTGAGAAAGATTAAGGTATTTATGCAAATATGGCATTTCCTGCCCCTGTTTTGGATTTTGTCCTCACTACAGATATTTGCACATTCCACATATGATCTTCATGTACACAAAACTCCAAAAGCAGCGCTAGATATACAGGAGACTGATCTAAGCCTGGACCACACTGGGGTCTGACCCTTCTCAAGTATCTCAGCTCTGCTGTGGTATGGTACAGGCAGGGGACAGCTGAGCATCAGAGTTAATGGAAAGCTGTTCTAAGTTAAAGGAATTAATAATTCAAAGACGACATACATACTGGACAAGCAGAATGCTCCCACTATCACATCAGAGACAGAGTATCAAACATCAGCTAAGTTTTAAGATTAATTTATTTACTAAAGGAACTATACAGTCAGTACAGCCTACAGAGAACCAAAGCCTGTACTGTACATGAAATACATAAAGTTAGTAAACTATTTTTAGACAAAGCCTAACATGAGTAGATCAACACAGATGTGTTGATTGGCGCTTGGACTAGCTGATCTCAGTGGCCTCTTCCAACCTCAATGATTCTATAATTCAACTTTTTCTGTTGGGAAGATAATAGAAGAGCAATCATGAGTCTGGAGTCTTAGTCTATTTCAGGATTTTCCATTCCTAGAGGACTCTCTCAAAAGAAGAGAATTACAGCAAGGTTCTTTGGAAAAAGAAATCTCTAGTTCTCCACAAAAGGACAGTGTTGGTTTTCTTTGTTCAGGTCACTCCAAGCACAGTTCCCAGCTTTGAGGCTCCTGCTCAGATCCACTGCCACTTCCTTTTCCCCAGGGTTCTCCCCCAGTATGTGCTTCTTAGCCTATGGAAGGACAAAAGTAGTTGTAAAATACAAACTAATTGAGTTATTCAACTCAGTGAATTATGTAAGCCATTTTCAGACCATCCAGCTTGGATGGAATATCTGACACTCCGGTATAAGAGTATTGGATTTCCCTAGAAAATAAAGAGAGGATGCACTGGAAGAGAGTAATGTTGTGGTGAGGTTGAAAATACCAGTATGGAACAAGATTTGAAAGGGATCTCAGCATAAGATCATCCCAGAGAAGTTTTCTCAGGATATCACCAGGCTCTACAGGTTTTGGAGGCCCCAGTTCCAGCCTGAGGCTATACAAAAATAGAAACAGAAAGATTTGTTATTTCAGCCCACTTTCCCTCCCATAGTATGAGGCACTGAGATTTACCTGGCGTTGGACAGGGGCACTAGGGGAATTATCATCTTGTAGGATACTGAAAGGAGAGCGGACAATTCCACCAGATGTTGCCAAGATCTTGTTGCTGGCCTTGCGTCTTATGTGCTTGCCCCCTGGCGAGCAAAGGAAACAAGTCAGTGTGCCACAACAAGGCTAAGGGGTCCTGGATTTTAAGTGCCTCCCGACATATGATCTCATCTACAGAGAACATCACTCAAAAGGTAAGAGGATCAGAACGAGATAAAGGCTGGCAGGGACCTCTGGACCCATCTGACCATCCCCTGCTCCAGCAGGGACACAGAGGGCAGAATGCCAAGGACCACATCTGTATGGGTATTAGAGAACTCCAGAGAGAACACAGGGCCTGTGGGCAACCCATGCCAGCACACCATCATCTGCACAGCACAGAAGCGCTGCCTGGTGCTCAGAGGGAATCTACCATCCTCCGGGCAACGCTGAGAAATGCCCAACTGTCCTCCATGCACCCTTCCTCGGGGGGTAAGTCTTCAATCCCCGACAGAACTCATTTAGACAAGCAGTCGCCAGCCTATCAGCTGTCAGAACCGTTGGAGACCTCTCGCTCCGGCACACACCCGCCCCACACAGCCCCTCAGTCCCCCCTCAAGGGGCTCACCCGTGGCCAGGCCGGGCCCGGCACAGCGGTGCGGACGCGCGGCCGCCTCACAGCCGGGCTCGAGGCCTCTCCCGGGCTGCAGCTCCACGGCGCCCTGCAGGGCCGGCTCCTCAAGCGCGCGCGCCGCTACGGGTGGCGGCGGCTCCGGGGTCACGGTCTCGACGGCGAAGGCCTCTCCGAGCTGCCTGACCAGGCACTCCACGCTGTCTGCGGGGGAAGGGGGCAGCGCTCAGCCCACGCCGGGAAGAGGCCTGGGGACGCGGCCCGGCACTCACCGCTCGGCGTGTCCTTCATGGGCGTGCGGTAGATGCCGGGCGTCGGCGAGCGCGGGTCGGCGTCCTGAACGCCCGCCTGGGCGGGGCCGGGCTGGGGGCTGCCGGCGGGGGAGCTCACCACCTGCGGGGGGACGGCGGGCGCTGAGGGGCCGCGGAGAGCAGCGAGGAGGGAAGAAAGGGGGAAAAGCCGTACCTCTATGGGGGTGCGCAGGATGCCGGCGCTTGGGGAACGAGGGTCGCTAACGTGAGCCAGGTGGCGGTTGCGGAGGGAACCGGGCACGGGGGTAGCAGGAGCGCTGCCCGAGGCGCCCATGGCGGCGGGCGTGGAGCCGCGCAGTGCCCGGCCGGCGGCGCTGCCGCGATTCAAATCTCCCGCTCGGCCGCGGTGGCGCCGCCCCATTGGTCCCCGCCCGGAATAGGGCCCCGCCCCCGATCCCGCCCCGCGCCCGCCCCCGCCCCGCCTCCTGCCTTCTGTCGATCTGCGCGAGACTCCGCCCCACGCCGCGACGCCATTGGCTGAAGAACTCGGCAGGGCCGCCCGTCACGGCTGAAGGGCGGCTGCGATCGGCCGAGCCGGCCGGCCCGAGCGGCGGATGGGCGGGGCAACCGTCTCCCAGCCACGCTACCGGCGTGCCCGCGCGGCACGGGATTGGCCAGAGCCCGTCCGAGCACGCGGGACTGCGATTGGTCAGGGTGGGGCCGCGGGCGGAGCTGCAGTGAGCCGCTGTCATGGCGGAGCTGAGCGAAGCGCTGCTCTCGGTGTTGCCGTCCATCCGGGTGCCTAAGGCCGGCGACCGGGTCCATAAGGACGAGTGCGCCTTCTCCTTCGACACGCCGGTAAGCTCGCCCCGAGGCCGACCTCCGCGGCGGGCCGGGCTGCTCCCCGCTCCCACCCGCTCTCAGCCCACCCGGGCGCCGGGGGTGCCGCCCGCGCGGGGCGCCACGGGACTTGTGGTTCCCCGGCGGCCGGGGCGGCGCGCGGCCCGACGCGGCGCGGGGCCGTCTGAGACTACAGCCCCCGACGTGCCTCGCGGCGCGCCCCTCCCGGCCGCGGCGCGCTGGGGTCTGTAGTACCCGTCCGGAGCGGGCGTGGGCTGCTCGTCGACCCCTCGCCCCCCGCGGAGCATGCCGGGGGCTGTAGTCGGGCGGGGGGCGCTGCCCGTTGGCCTGGCGGCGTCACGCGGCCCCGCAGGCGGGGGCGAGCCGGTGCTGTGTCACTAAGATGGCAGTGGTCCTCTCCGCGGCCGTCTCCACCCCCGTGCCGGCGTCCCTGCGCCTCTTTCCCGAGCCGGCCTGGGTGGAGCCGGGGAGGTCCCGGCGGCTGGGGGCGACTGCCCCTCGGCTTCCTCCGCGGGCGCCCGTCGGGGTGTGCCGAAGCCCCGAAGAGAAGGGCGCTGCCCTCCGAATGTGGAGGCTCTTTGGGTCGCAAAACAAAACCCCAACCCCCGGCCCTCCTTCCGTCCTGAGCCCCGTGCAGTGCCGGTCCCTGTGCTCTCGCCCTGCCTGCCCCCTCTCTGCGTTTGGATCCCTGTCCGCTTTGGCTTAAGGCCGGCATCTCTGCTGAGGTGTCTGTGCTTGTGGGGCGAGCAGGGCTCACTTGTAGCCAATACAGAGCTCCGCGCAAGCTTTTGCACGCAACGATGAAAACAAGCAGTGGTGTGCTGGCCTTCCCTGTGCCGGGGCCTGGCAGAGCTTCCCATGGCCACGGGAGCTGTGCCTGCAGACAGCGTGACACAGCTCTGCTGGGAGTGGTTATACCACGTTCTGGCCATGTGAACGGTGCACGCTGCAGGCCTCTGGCGGAGCACCCTCCTCACCCTCCTGGGGATCTTGCTCAGACATCACAGGTTGGGTATCGTCCTGCTATGTGTGAGGAGGCAACTGGGTTTTCCTGTACACTGCCCTGTAGGAGCACTATCCTGGGACAGCCAGAGCAGGGCTTGCCAGCTTAGTTCGGACCAGTCACGAAACAGCTGATACATAGCAATGAACTATTGCTGTTATTTAATCAATAACTGATAGTGTTCCAAGAGGTAACCTTCTGTCCCAACAGTTGGAATGGCGTTCTTTGCCGTCTCCCTTCAGTTTTTCTCTCCCCTTCCTTCCAGGAATCCGATGGCGGCTTATATATCTGCATGAACACGTTCCTGGGCTTTGGGAAACAGTATGTGGAAAAGCACTACCAGAAAACAGGCCAGCGGGTCTATCTGCACCTCAAAAGAACACGTAAACCGGTAAGAAAAAAAGTAGGAACAAGGTGGCAGTACTGAAAGTTACTTGAAGTCATACTTGTTCTGAAACTGGGAGGTGGGATATGTCTCAGCATTAAATCAGGTGTAGAGCTTTTCCTTCACAGTTATAAATGATGTTTTTCTTGGTGAGCTGGGATTCCCTAGACTTTCAGCTCTGCTGATGTTGAGCTGTTGTACCCAGCTGTCGGCCTAAGCAATTGCTGCCTGCCCTCTCTGCCATCTTTGCAGTAGCTTAACTCCAATCCGTGAGGCTTGCCACAGCATGCCTGTCCCTCTAACTCTCTAACCCTATTTCTTCTCAATGAAATAGAAGGAAGAAGATGCTAATTCCAGTGCCGGGGACCCCCCAAGGAAGAAACCAACTCGCTTGGCTATTGGTAAGGAGGCTCTTGTGTACCATATATTTCTTGTCATTTTGGATCAATCTTTTGGAGCTGCTTGGCTTCATGGCACAATTCTGTTCTGTTTCCCCTTCTAAGTTAGCTATGGCTAGTGCCCCCAGCTGAATGTAAATGTAATGTCTTGTAGTATGTCATAGGTAGGCAGTTACTGCAGAGCAATTGTTGTGATGGCAGTTTTGCTCTGCGTTCAAAATTGTAGCATGTTTTCTATAGGTAGGTCGTCTTTGTCTCTCCTCTTAACTCATTATGCCTAATAGAGCTTGGTCCCATGCTGGTCTGTTGCTTAATACAGATGTATCCAGTGAGGGGTTGAGGTAAGTCTGAAAAAATAAGCATGAAGTTTCTGACAGAGGTATTTCTTAAACTTCTGAGAAATTGAACTAGTGTTACTTGTATAGAACAGGAAGGAATTACTGGTAAGTGCTGTAGGAACACCTTTGGTTAGAGAGTTTCTTGAAATATGAAGCTGATACTGGAGGAAATACGCAAGAGCTTTAAATGCCAGAACTGCTCCAAAAGTAATGTCTCTTATTTTATTATTTTGGCCCATAAAAACAGAAGTGGATGTTGGTGGCATGGCAGTAGAAGTTGAACCTTTCCACCAATATCCCATTACATTTTGTTGCCATGTGACAGATGGCAGCAGAGGGGCAGTCTGACCAAATGGTATCTGACATGGAAGTGCAAAGAAGCAAAAGTGTCAATGAATTCCTCCATGTGGAAAAATGGCACCCATTGGTATTCAGTGACGCTGAACTTTTATGGGAACCAAACTGTGGATGTGAGTACTGTGAGGAGGTAGATGACGCGTTTCAGCAGTGGCAACAGCAACAGTGTGTCACCTCCACTGGTACAGGTTTTTAGGATCGCAGCAGGCGGACTCTCATTCACTGCTGGCAAAAAATACACAGCAAATGGTGACTGTGTTGAAAAATAGTGTTTTATAGCTGGGAATTTGCTCTATCAAGTAATGTTATTGTGCTCTTTGTATCTGTTGTAGTTTCTGTGGAAATAAATAGAAAGCATTACTTTTGGAGCAACCTGCATACTGAGAGCAGGTCCTTTTTCAGGAGAACAATGCTGATGTTCCATTACTCTTTTGCACCAGCTGAAAAGCTGTCATGGGAATCAGAGAAGATGCTGCTCATTTGGAGCAGTATCAGCTAGCAATTTCTGAGGCATTATGGAGCAGAGGATGGGAACATTTTTATCAGTAACAGGTTCTTGGCTTGCTGGAGGCTGACCACTATGGGGAAATCCAGAACCTGTACCAAGCTGGTCTTGCTTCTTGCTCACTTTTTCCCTAGCTATGCCATTGCATAGCAGAAGCCTGGTGGCCTCACTGCTGCTTTGGGAGATACTAGTCCCAGTCTGCTTTGTGAATTATTTCTGCATCCTCAGTTCTACAAAGATCTTGAGACAAGGGTTTTCACTGGATCAGCGAGTAGTTGCCAGTGATAACGTCTTAGTGACATGAATGGAGCAGGAGAAAATAAAAGAAAGTGTTAGCGTTGTGGTTGAGGCAATAATCTCAGACCTTGGAGAGTTTTTTACTGTTTTGGGGACAGGTTTCAGCTCTCTTGTAGCTAAACTGTGGTGGTGGATTAATGCAGACACCGGGGGAGGGTTTTGAAAGTATAGGAAAGATTTAGGAACAGAATGTCATTAGCTGCAAAATATCCCCCTTGGTCTCTCTGTACCTCAGCCTCCCACTCCATGAAAAAAGTGCCTTTGGTAGTGCTTGCCCTCCATGCCAGTGTGTTGATACAAAGACTCCTGTGGAGGTTGTGATGCTGAGATAGAGCCGTGAAGGCGGCAGGCCTCCTGGGGCAAGTTTGTGGGTACATATTGGGTAGAAAATGGGTGGGAGACAGTCTGCCAGCTGAAGACCCTCTTCCTCATCTGGAAGATGAAGCTGAAGACCCTCTCGGGGGAGCTGTGTAATATCTTGAGGTTGTGTACTGTTTTGCTCCATGAAGTGATGACAGGAGATGTCTCTGGGATGTGCCGAAGAGGTGCAGAAGAGAATTATCTGAGTATGTTGTTGCATGATGCTTATGACTTCTCAGAAATGTTTAAAATGACTTGGGCGTGCAGCATCTGCATTCTTACATGGCAAATTTTGCATAGTGTACACGCTGTAGGTATCTGTGGGGAGAGGTGCAGGAGATATTGTAGGAACCAGATATTCTTGTCAATGATGTTTTATCAAATGCAGCAATGATTCTCAGAATGGCGTCACCTCCAGAATTCCTGAGGCAGAGGCATTAAACTCTTCGACTTACAGCAAAAACTCATATTCCTTTCAGAGGTTTGTTGCAGAGATCTATTGCATCCACAGCATGCCATTTTCAAAGAAATAAAGGAAATGCAGTAAAAGAAAACATAGGGGGTTAAGGTTTGTCAATAAGCAACATGCCTTCAGCCCTGTTTCCTTCTGGAATGTAAAGTGTGAGCTCTTGCAGAACAGGAGAAGCCAAGAGGTTTTTTGTGAGAACCTACAGAACCAGAGACTGTTCCCTCTTTTGCACATGTAACTTTTCAGTGACTCTGCCCACGGCAGGGGGGTTGAAACTAGATGATCTTTGAGGCCCTTTTCAACCTGGTCCATTCTATGATTCTATTCTATGACTCTTGACAGCTTGCAAGTAATCTGTTGTGTATTGAACCTCCATTTCTGTTGCAGCCTCTTGAAAGCATGGCTAGATGGGCAAGAGAAAATACCAGTGCTGTGCCTTTCCTAAGGCTTTTTGTCTGTAATTCTGGGTGTTCTGCTCCCAGAAGAACTCCTAGTTCTCTGTATTTGAGTTCAGGACAGTGATTTTTCTTTTCTGGAAGAGGCAAGAAGCAGAGCCAGGCTCCTTGAGGATGCAGATAGGCTAGTCCTTCGTGCTGGGTCAGAATGCTATCTCTTCCTACACATCTCCATTTGTGACCTTAGGTACACTGTGATGGATAAACAGCAGTGCTTTATCATAGCCCTGTTGTGGTCACTCTGTAGAACACGTCTTTTTTTTCCAGTTGTCAGGGTCTGGAGTGTCTTTATAAGCATTTGTAAAAGTAGCTGACAAAAGCAAGCCTATTGTCACTGGGCTTATATTCCCTTCTGTGAGGTCCACACCTGCAGCAGGTATGTTGGGATGTAGACATGAAGAAAGATTGTGGAACACTGGTGTAGAATTTTGCCTTAGTCATAATGCTTTATTTCATGTAAGCTACAGGCAAAGGAGTCTTGGAAACTATTTAGTTTTTCCCTCTTGCCACGATGTGTTTTTTCTTTCTGTAGGTGTAGAAGGTGGATTTGACATCACAGAGGAAAAGTTTGAATATGATGAAGATGTAAAAATAGTAATTTTCCCGGAACATTTGGATATTCCCCGTGATGGGCTGGAGGGACTACCTGACATGGTCAGAGACAGGGTATGTTTGGATGGAGGGAGATGTTTGTTACTAGCAGGAAGGCAATGAAGCATTGCTGTGAGGGAACTGCTACCCTATGAAAATGATTCTGCAAAACTGCTGTGAAGGCTCAGCTTGAAGCAAGCAGGATTATTCTACGGTCATATAAATTACTTAAACAGTGCTTTTATAGTACAGAGCCTGGTTTATGACTGAGGCTCCCAAATACCGTCTGTCTGTGAATGACTTGCAGTTCTGAACCTAAATGTAGAGCGCTGTGGCACTGCAAGTTTCTCTTCATGCACTCCACATTGTTTTTCATGCTCTTCTAACTAGATTGCCAGTGCGGTTGAAGCCATCCTTACAGCAGACTCAGCTTCCCGGAAGCAGGAGGTGCAGGCTTGGGATGGGGAGGTTCGACGTGTTTCTAAACACGCTTTTTCCCTGCACCAACTTCAGAATGATGTCCGCATCCCACCATGGTGAGCACAGTACTGAAATTTGCTGTATCGCTCTAAGGTGCACGCTGATCATCTTCCTCTCCTGTCCCCGAAATGAGATTTCCTTAATGGGGCCCTGCCCTGTGTGTGTGTGCCTTGTGTAAACTCAAGACAAGGGGCAAACTGAAGTACTTCAGGATGCTCAGCGTTCTGAATTAACAGATAAATGAGGTCACAGAAACTTTTGCTCACACTGTGGTCAGTGGGTAGTAATGGAAAGGGCTTGGGAGGTAGAACCCAAAGGTTTTTACCCTAACAGTGCTTTTCCTCTGTTCCTTGTCAACAGTGGCTGGAAGTGCAGCAAGTGTGACATGAGGGAGAACCTGTGGCTGAACATGACTGATGGAGCCATCCTCTGTGGTCGGCGCTATTTTGATGGCAGTGGTGGCAACAATCATGCAGTCGAGCACTACCGGGAAACTGGCTACCCACTGGCTGTGAAACTGGGAACAATTACTCCTGATGGGGCCGGTGAGAAAGGGGGATCCAGCAAGGGTTATAGATGCCAGGCACTGCTCAGGATGACTTTGGTCTCTGACAGGGTGAAGGAGGGAGGATTTCAAGGCTGATGTTGCCCTTGCTGTGACCTGGAACATGCAGTGTCAGTCTATCATGAACTTTCCCACTTCCTACTCTGACCTGCTCCTTGTGGCAGACAAAGAACCAGCTGATAAAATCTTTTCTCCCTTGTAATCTGAAAGCTTTTAGGACAGTTATCCAGCTTTCTCTCTTATTTTAAGTAGTGGGACGTCTGTCAAGGATTTTTGTGTCCAAAACCTGAGGGTATAGCACAGTAACCCTTTCTTCAGGTATACATATACCTACCTACCTTGATCAATGAGATGGTGGTTGGTCTTGTCATGTACTTTGGAGGAATCTCAGTGTTCTATGTGTTGGGCTACTCTCCTGAAGAGAGAAAAGAGAGGAAAGTCCAAGTGCTCAGTTTGTCAAAACTCCCAGTTCTGAGCACTCAGTTATCTTCATCCAGAGTGAATTTTAGATCACGGGCCATGACTATTTTCCTCTGTGTTTCTGCATAGATGTCTACTCCTACGATGAGGATGACATGGTGTTGGATCCCAACCTGGCAGAACACCTCGCTCACTTTGGGATTGACATGCTTAAGATGCAGAAGGTGAGGGGTTGCTCCTGTGAAGGCCCAGAGGGGAAGAGAAGAAACTAAGTTTTCTTAGCTGGATCCCAACTTTCTGTGGCTGTGCAGAACCATTCCTGATGAAGAAGCAGTGTTTTCTTTATTGAATAGAGAGTTGCCTTGTCTGCCTCTCCCATTGCCTTTTTTGCCTTTCTTTCTTGTCCTGTAGTTTCATTTCACTGTGGCTCTGTATCAGTACTCTTGGCAGGAAGGTGCCTGCACTTCTACCTGTGCTCCCTAGATTTATTATTAGTGTGTGATTTCCATGCCCCTTTTAAGAGAATGTTTTTGATTTCTCCCATATTTCATAGCATTCCTCCTCCTGTCCCAGATATTCAAATATTTGAAAAGAATTCTCGTATCTTCCTCCTCTTCTAAGTTAATCAAACAATTAATTTTACACTTTGTTTCTCCACTGCATTGCCCTTTTCACACATCAGTTATTCTCTTGACTCTTTTTTGAAGGTTTTCTCCTGTTCTTTCCATCCACAGACAGACAAGACAATGACAGAACTGGAAATAGACATGAATCAACGTATTGGGGAGTGGGAGCTCATCCAGGAGTCTGGTGTGCAGCTCAAGCCCCTCTATGGGCCTGGGTACACTGGTATCCGTAACCTGGGCAACAGTTGCTACCTCAATTCTGTGATGCAGGTGCTGTTCAGTATCCCGGACTTCCAGAGAAAGTAAGTGAGCTTAATCACTCTTTTCCATTGGGCTGGGATCCCCTGGCACAATACAAAGGTCCCCTAGAGCTGGGAGCTTCTGTTGCAGGAATCAGGCTCAGAAATGTCTTTGCTAGATGAATCCATCTGTCCCTTAGATTGCTCTGGTTTGTTCTGTAGGTATGTGGACAAGCTGGAGAAGATATTCCAAAGCGCACCTTCGGATCCCACACAGGACTTCAGCACACAAGTGTACGTAGACTTTTGGTGAGAGATGGAAGGCTGAAGCTGCCTGGGTGTATCCCTCCTGCATTGCTACAGGTTTCTCCCTCAAGCCTTGCCTCTCTGTTTCCATGTCCATCACCAGACACACTGGTCTTCCGTGATCAATAAGGATCTAAGCCGAGAAAGATCTGTTGAATGTCCTAAATGGAGAAAGCAGGGTTTATCTCAGTGCTGCTGGGGACTCTTATGCCTATGATATGGGGGATGCAGTACCATATGTTACCACGAGGGGATTTCTCTAGGCGTATTCTGTCTGCGTAACAGCTTCTTTGCAGAGAGGTTTGCTTTCTGCAGTGGAGGAAGATGGCTAAGAGCAAAGAGATACGTAGATTTAGGAAAAAAAAAATCACTCTCAGTGGATAATTTATACATGCTTAAAGAGACTTCCTGCAAGAGGTATGGAAGAAGGAGCACAAGTTTTCAGAAGGCGTTTCATTTAAATACACTGCTTTGCTGTTGCATCTGCACTAAAACAGCAAAGCAGTATATGGAGGCTTGGGATGAAGGAAAGGAAGGTAGCGTTTGTGGAAGAGAATACAGAGGTAAGCAAAGATTCTAAATTTGGGTAGCCTGAGGTTAGGTGTTCAGTTAGGAGGGAACCGAGACAGCCTGGGCAAAGGATGAATCGGTAGTGTTTGGTTCCAGACAAAAGGCAACAGTGATGGGGAAGAACTGGGGTGAATTGGAAAAACAGGAGGGTCTGGGTGTGGGAAGAAATCACATGAGTGTTGCTATTGTCCATTAAGTGCCTCAAGGAGTTATTCTTAACCTTCCCCTTGGGAAAATGTGATCAGTCTGCTCATAGCATTGCTATTTCTAGCTCAGGCAATTTCACTGTGTCCTGTTGTCTCCTGTGCTGTCAGTTAGATACACTGCTACTTTACCCATGTCAGGCTGCAGTATAGCTTGGCTGCTGAGCAGCTGTTGTGTTGCTCAGCACTGGCAACCCTTCTGTGAGGAAAGGGAAGCTGTTCCTTTTTGCTTTCCACACTGTGCAAGCAATGGTTGAAAATGTTGACCAGAAGTCCTAGTAACTTTCCTGTGGATGATGTCTTATGGGACCAGAGGGATCAGACCAAGATAAGGTGATCTTAGCTGATGCAGTTGAGAAAGCCAATCTCTGTGAGAACTCCAGTCATGTCAGCGTTAAAGCTGGATGGGTTGCTGTGGCTCCCAGAGTGTGTGGAGCTTGACACTGACAGACTTTGTCATTCCAGAGCCAAACTGGGTCATGGTCTGCTATCTGGGGAGTATTCAAAGCCAGCTTCTGCAGAAGGGGAACAGCAGCCTGATCAGAAGGTGAGATTTGAGTACAGTTCCCACATGGTGTATGTTAAATGGGGGAGGAGGAGGGAGAACCGTTTCTGAAGACATGTCCTGGGGTTTGTACCACGGCCCTGTCACACAAAGAGCGTGGCTAAGAGTAGAGTGTTGCACACCCGGGCACGCGTTTGGTACATTGTGACCACCTCCTTCTTCCACCTTGATATTTGCAGGGTGTACAAAATGGCATTGCTCCACGCATGTTTAAGGCCCTCATTGGAAAGGGACACCCGGAATTTTCCACTAACCGGCAGCAGGATGCCCAGGAATTCTTTCTGCACTTCATCAACATGGTGGAGGTAATGGCTGAGTTTGTTTCTCTGATTTTGAAAAAGCCTGGCTTTTTTTCTTGCTGTAACAGGGCATGAGATGTAAGTATGAGAAGCTGGCAAATGGAGCACAAAGGGGGAGAGAATAAAAGGAAAGGGGGCAGCTAGCACCTGTGGGAGCAGAGAAAGAGAGATGTTTGCCATGCTTTCAGGGCTGATTCCCAAGAGATTCCTCCTAGCAAGGGCACAGGTGGAGATGTAAAATTGCCAGTTTTAGGAGCCAGAATGGCATGCATTCCTAGGATCACGGAAGATGACTGTAGGTTCCCCTTTGCTTTTCCTGTGGACTGGGAGTAGAAAGGGATACTCTTTCACCGTGTCCTGTGTGGGACTGCTGCCGCCGTAGATGCTTATTTCTGCCATTCTGATGCCATATCCATCCTTGTAATCTCTCCCTCTTTCAGAGGAACTGCCGCAGCTCGGAGAACCCTAATGAGGTCTTCCGTTTTCTGGTGGAGGAGAAACTGAAGTGTCTGGCCACAGAAAAGGTGAAATACACCCAGCGTGTGGACTATATCATGCAGCTGCCAGTACCCATGGATGCTGCACTCAACAAAGGTCAGTAATACATCATAGCCAGGATAGCAGCATGCATTATGTCAGGTATCAGGCTTTTCTTACAGAGCTCCTTAAATGGGAAAGAGACTTCCTCAAGCTATTGCTCTGCCACTTCTGAAGCCAGATCCTTCACCTGCTCTTGGAGGATTGGGCTCATTTCTTCAGTGGCGTGACAGTGATGTCCCTGTAGAGCCTTTCCCTCCTACACTTCAAGCTGGGCTGTGATTTAACACAGAAGCAGAACTGCAGAAGCAGAACAGTGCTCACAGTTGCCAGCTTTGTGCTCCATTCTTGAGAACGCGTATCCGTGTATCTGTAGGCCCATTCAGCCTCTGGGTGTAGGTTACACAGTTGCTTTATTTGCACCTAGAGGTGGTCCTTGACTCCTGTACTTTATTCTCCAGATGAACTACTGGAATATGAGGAGAAGAAGCGGCAGGCAGAGGAAGAGAAGCAGCCACTGCCTGAGCTGGTGCGAGCCAAGGTGCCTTTCAGCTCCTGCCTAGAGGCCTATGGAGCTCCAGAGCAGGTGGATGATTTCTGGAGCACAGCCTTGCAGGCCAAGTCTGTGGCTCTCAAGTGAGTGTGTGGGGGTTACTAACTTGCCAGACTGTGGTGAGGGGGCTGCAGCTGTATCTCAGGGGGACTTGTTTTCATTGCCTGGAGGAGCATTACCAAAGCTGTTCAGTCCTCCACATCCTTTGTGCATAGAACACGGAAGCAGAAGGGAACCAGTCCATCAGTGCTGGAGTGTAATCCCCTGAAGGATTACAGTGGGCAGAACAACAGTGCTAGTGTGAAGTCCTTGCCGTAAGACTTCAGTTGCTGAGAGGCTACAAAAATACAGTGACATCCCAGAAAATTGGCAGCTTTTATTCTAAATGCAATTTAGCTTTAAAATTAGTACTAACAAGAGGATGGCAACACCAGTCCTGCATGGTCTCCGGACTGTCTTTAAGGGAAGTTTTTTAGCTGGTAAGGTTTGAGTAAAATGCTGAGCATAACAAACATCTGAGTTAAAGTATGCTAACTTAATGCTAATAGCAGAGCTTTAAAGAACAGCTGTAATTTGTCTCACTGCTAGCAGCACATCACAGTGGTGCAAAGGTGTAGTGAGAAGAACACCAACTTACGCAGCTTCCTTCTGTGATGCTACTGACTGTCCTGCAGTGAAAGAGTAGCCCTCAAAGAACCCAGTAAATCCATAGAATAGGACTTTTTTTTTTCTAACAAATGTACTGTCATTAAGTAAGAGCTACTAAAAATGAACACAAAAACAATCGCTTTGAAAAATAATGTTTTGCTTTTAAATAGTGAGTTGTGTTCAAAAGCTTTGTTAGAATTAGCACTGAATATATATACTGTTGCTTAAATTAATGTTACTGCACGTTACGATTATTCTGATGATGAGTATCTGTCTCTCTTAATGTTGCTTCTCCCTTCACAAAGGTTCCCCTCTGTTTCAGAGATGCCAAACACCCTTTCCCTCAAATTGTCTGACTAAATAAATAACGTTCAATCAATTTCAGTCACTGTCAGCTTAAGATTTGCCTCTTCCGCTTCACAGCTGAAGAAGTGCTTTTGCACTTGAAAGCTTGTCACTTTCTGCAGCTTTATCTGTTGGTCTAATGAAAGATTTTATTTCTTGTGTTCCTTAAGCATTAGAGTTTAATTAAATCCTAAAATCTGAGTCAGCTTGTAAAATGCATGATTGGAAGATAAAGAATGTACTATTTTTCCTTATCCCCCAGGATTTTATAAATGCTTTATTCCATCTAATCTGGTCAGGACACCTGCTTTAGAAATTGTTTGGTGTTTAAGAAGCTGTAAGCTCAGCCTAGGAGAGATGTACAGATTTGTGTGTCTCCCTGCCTTAGGACATGCCTCTACCTTACTCACTAATTTCTTGAATCAACTAGATGCCCTCAGTCACTGCTGACAAAGTATAAACTGGCTGTTATGTTAATGTCTTTCAGAACAACGCGGTTTGCCTCTTTCCCAGATTATCTGGTGATTCAGATCAAGAAGTTCACTTTTGGTCTGGACTGGGTGCCCAAAAAGCTTGGTAAGAAGGACAAGTACAGGGCATGTAGGTACAAGGTGTTGTAAATGGGTATTGTGATCCTTGCTCCACAGAGGAAAGTAACTACCCCAGAAGGGGCTGCAGGCTAGCATGTTGTATCCCCAGTGTCTTACCCTTCCAGAACTCCCTTGGAGTCTTTTGTTTCTGCCTGTGTGCCAGCCTGAGCAAACACTGTGTCTTGTAGATGTCTCCATTGAAATGCCAGAGGAGCTGGATATCTCTGCACTGCAGGGAACAGGGCTGCAGGATGGAGAAGAAGAAATGCCAGACATTGCACCCCCACTGGTGACACCAGATGAGCCCAAAGGTAGCCTGGGGTTCTATGGCAACGAGGACGACGACTCCTTCTGCTCCCCTCACTTCTCCTCTCCGACATGTTAGTGATTCTCCTCCTTTCTTCCTGATGCCTGATTCATTTCCTTGCTCTCCTTGTCTTGTCTCCTATCCTAGTGGTTTCAGACTTTTCCTGTCCCTCTGTCTGCGAATATCAGCTGCCTCCCTTGCATGTAAGGGTGTTATGCAAGGGAGTTTGTTAATTCCCTTGCTGTGGGAGATGAGAATGTGGCATGTCTTATGAATGTAGAAGGGGTAGAGCTGAGATTTACACAAGATTTAACTGGCAGAGGTATTTTACTTAGACAAACCAATGCACAGGGCAGGTTTTGAAGGCTAGGAAACGGCCAGTGCTGCTGAGTTAATGAGGTGAATGAATCCCTGTGTTTCCCGGAGTGCATGTGTGCGAAACCACATCTTTGAGAAAAGATAGTGAGGATGAGGAGAGCAGAGAGTGAAGAAATGGCTTGGGAAGCTGTATGGCACTGCACAAAATGGTGCAGGCATGGCTTGGGTGGGAGTGGGTGGCTCTAATCTCTGTCTTCTCGCAGCCCCCATGTTGGATGAGTCAGTGATTATCCAGCTAGTGGAGATGGGCTTTCCCATGGATGCTTGCCGCAAAGCTGTGTATTACACAGGGAACAGTGGGGTTGAAGCTGCCATGAACTGGGTCATGTCACACATGGATGATCCAGGTATGAGATCACATGGCCATGGAGAAACTTACTGCATCTGGGTCACTGTCTCACTTCCTGTCCCATAGTCATTTGAACCTCAGACTGTATCCCTTTGGGGGCTGTGTTTTGTTTTCTGCTGCAGATTTTGCTAACCCGCTAGTTCTCCCTGGATCCAGTGGACCAGGGTCAACTATTGCCTGTCCAGACCCTCCATCAGAAGACAGCGTGGCCACCATTGTCTCCATGGGCTTCTCCCGGGACCAGGCTATGAAAGCACTAAGAGCAACGGTGAGGGGCACAGGTGACATCAAAGCGAAACAATTTTCTCAGGAATAGGCATTTGCAAGTCTTTGCCTTTGCCTTCCAGAACAACAGCCTGGAGCGTGCAGTGGATTGGATCTTTAGTCACATTGATGACCTTGATGCAGAAGCTGCTATGGATATCTCAGAGGGGCGTTCGGCAGCAGAGTCCATCTCTGAATCTGTTCCTGTTGGTCCTAAAGTGCGCAATGGGCCTGGAAGTGAGTTTCAGGCAGAATGAATGCAGGCTTTGGGGTGCAAGCTCATCCAATCTAATCAATGCAGTAAATCCATAGGTTTTAGCGGCAGCAGCTCCCACAGAGCTGAATTGGTAGGGGCGGGGAGGAAAAGGAGAAGGGTGGCAATGTAGGGCCTAAACCCTTCAGCATGGGGATTAGTTGGAAGCTGATAAGAGTGAGGCCAAGGAGGTGCTGTCAAATGAAAGACAGGAAGGACTGTGCTTCTTTCCCCCGTATTCTGATCTTTGGTCTCATTGAGAAACCAAGTTCCAATCCATTTGCAGAACTCTAATGCCAATGCAGTTTTGCCCCTGGACTCTACAGGGAGGTGGAATTCCTGCCACTGCCCATTCAGCATACCTGGGCCAAGTGAGCTTGGAAGAGAAAAGGTTCATTGGAAGTTGTCATCTCATGTTTCCTTGCACATTTGGCCTCAAGTCATTCACACTTGACTGGGACCCATTTTTAAGTTATTACCTAGGAGAGCTTCCATCAGATCTCACACGAGGAATTCTCTAGAGGGCCTTGCACAGGTCTGTGGCACCTTTGCGCTTTATCTGATACCTCTTCTCTCTTCCTCACAAGAATATCAGCTGTTTGCCTTCATCAGCCACATGGGCACTTCGACTATGTGTGGTCACTATGTTTGTCACATCAAGAAAGATGGCAGGTAAGAGGGGTTTTGGCATAAGGGGTCTCTGAAGTACAGCTTTAAGCCGCTGTTCTGCCATGTTTCTTCAGAGGTGATGGTGGACAGTGAGAAGCAAGCCAGCAAAGAGGCTCACACGGCATCTTTGCCATACAACAGCATTCCGGAGCTTCCCCCTTTTGTGTGTTGCAGGTGGGTGATCTACAATGACCAGAAGGTCTGTGCTTCTGAGAAGCCCCCCAAGGACCTGGGCTACATCTACTTCTATCAGCGGATTCCCAGCTAGAACATCCTCTTGCTGTGTGTGGAGGGGGGGAAAGCGGGCCGAAGGCGAGGAAGGGGAGGGGTGGGGGCAGTCAGAGCAGGGTCCGCCTCCCCTGCTCCTCTTACCCGCTCTGCCCTTCCTGCCCTCGCTGTGGGACGCGCAGGGAGCTGGGTTCCGCGACGAGCTGGGGCTGGAGCCCCCGGGGACGGGAGCGAAAGGGATTCGGAGGGTGGGAATATCTGTTGCTGTAGGACGTACCTTCACTACCCGCTCCCCGCCGCGCAGCCCTTGGCTTTGCTGCCGGGGGGAACGCCAGCTCCTCGTTTCCCGCACGGGCAGGGCATGTGTGTGCATGTGGCTCGGGCGGCGCTTTCTGCCTGTCCTCCCAGCGCGGGGGCAGCGCGGGAAGCAGCGCGGGCCGTGAGCGGTGCCCCTTCCCCGCGTGCCCTTCACATGCCAAAATACACGAGGGACAAAATAAAAGTGGAAATACGTGCTGGTGACCGTGTTCTGTGCGGCTGGGGCCCCGCGAGCCGAAACTCGGGCACTGCCGCGGTACGAGCTTCCGTACGGAGAAGGGAGGTCGCGTGGTTCTCGTGTGGGGGCGCACGGAGCTTCGGTGCGGGCTTCGCGCCCAGTGCAGCTTCTGAGGAAGGGCCGCGGCCATCTCCGAGCGGAGGCCGCCCGGCTGCCGAGGCCCAGGGGGTGGGGAGCGAGCCGGGGGGCGGGGCTACGGGGGGTGGGGCTTCGCGCCCCGCCGGCCTATAAAAGCGGCCGCCGCGGCTCCGTGCCGTTGCCGACCTTCGCCTGCGCCGCTGCTGCTTCGCGCCCGTCGCCTCCGCCATGGCTCCCAGGAAGTTCTTCGTGGGTGGCAACTGGAAGATGAACGGCGACAAGAAGAGCTTGGGCGAGCTCATCCACACGCTGAATGGCGCCAAGCTCTCGGCCGACACCGGTGAGGGAGGGCGCGGTCGCAGCCGCACGTAGCGCACGTCCCGCGCGGCGGGGCCCGGCCCGGCAGGGGCACGGGAAATGTCAGGGGGCGGCGGGGCCGAAACTTAACCCCGCGGCGGGGCTAAAAATACCGCGACACCGGATCCCTGCCGCTGAAGGGCCCCGCATCCCACCCTCCCCTCCCCCCGCCGCCGCCGGATGCGGGCAGCCCCCGGCCGCCGGCGCCGCGGGGATCTGCGGGCCCGGCCCCGCGAGGAGACTGCGGCGGGCGGTGAGGGGCCTCCGGGCTCCGTCCCTCCGCGCGGAGCTGCTGTCCCCGCGGCCCCGTCTCTACGGCCCCGGCCTGCCGCCCAACCTCGCGCCCGGGGTCGGGGGCGCGATATTTGGGCCGAGGTCACGGCGCTGCGGAGCGGGTTCCAGGAGCGTGCCTAGCCTGCCGCGGTGCCGTACCCGGGTGTAATCCGCGTGTAACCCGACGCTGCCCTTTTCTCCCCCGTTCAGCCTTGCGGCCGGGTGAGATTCTTGCCCGGTTTCTCGGCTGGGATGTTTCCAAAGGGCTCGGTGTGAACTGGCTGGAGGCCTGGCTCTCTGCCTGACTCCCCCCCGCTGACCCCTGGAGTGAGTTTCCCCTCCGCTGTGGAGTCATTGGATAGTAGGGAGGATGTTCCTACTCTGTGGGTCCCCCAAATGTCAGCGAGGGCAGGCTGAGCCTCCACCAAGTGGGGGCTGGGTGGGGGAGGGGGGAGGGGTGGCCTCAGGGCTGGGCCAAGGGGCCGAAGGTTGCGTGCAGCTTCTATCCCTTGGCCTTCTGATGGATGACCTTTCTGCCTTACAGAGGTGGTTTGCGGAGCCCCTTCAATCTACCTTGATTTTGCCCGCCAGAAGCTTGATGCAAAGATTGGAGTTGCAGCACAAAACTGTTACAAGGTACCGAAGGGTGCTTTCACAGGAGAGATCAGGTGAGCCCAAAGTGAAGATTAAAGCAAGCATTGCTTTGCAGAGCAAACTTGCTCTGGAGATGTGAGTCACTACCTTCATTTGCTTTCTCATCAGCCCAGCAATGATCAAAGATATTGGAGCTGCATGGGTGATCCTGGGCCACTCAGAGCGGAGGCATGTTTTTGGAGAGTCTGATGAGGTGAGAGACTCTGGAGTGGAGAGGTGGTACCAAACAGATAATTCTGTGAAGGCAGGAGGAGTGAGCGGTTTGTGGGAAAGGTGGGTACAGGAGCAGGTCTGACTGCCACTTACCTTATTCCTCTTCCATCCACAGTTGATTGGGCAGAAGGTGGCTCATGCTCTTGCTGAAGGCCTCGGTGTCATCGCCTGCATTGGGGAGAAGCTGGATGAGAGAGAAGCTGGCATAACGGAGAAGGTGGTCTTTGAACAGACCAAAGCTATTGCTGGTAAGAGAAGAAAACTGACTTCTTTTCTTTGGACAGCTGGGAAATGGCTATTGTGGCCATAACTGCCTGTTCCTGGCCTTCCTTGAGGGCTTTCAGATACATTGCTACAAATGTTTACAAACAGTGGTCACCTTTGTAAAAGGTCTGCATGTTCCAGGAAACTTTTTTCCAGATCTGCCATTCCCAACATGAGGTACTGTACTCATGTATACCTTCTTCTTTCCCCTCAGATAACGTGAAGGACTGGAGTAAGGTGGTTCTTGCCTATGAGCCAGTTTGGGCTATCGGAACTGGTAAAACTGCTACTCCCCAACAGGTATTAGCAAGGGAAAGGTGGCTGATGAAATGACTGTCTGACCCCACTCAAGAGGTCTCCCTGAAGATGGAACAAGGCAGTTCCTTCTTTGGAAGGGAATTGTATGCAGGATGGTTCAGATTCTATTTCTTTTCAGGCTCAGGAAGTTCATGAGAAGCTGAGAGGCTGGCTCAAAAGCCACGTGTCTGATGCTGTTGCTCAGTCAACTAGGATCATCTATGGAGGTAAATGAGTGTATAGTCTCTTTGAGGCTGCACTTACTTTCTTTGCTTGCTGCTGTTGTACAGCATGCTCTGCTCAAGAGGAAACATGAGACTAACAGAGCATGAAGAACCACTTACTAGCTTGTTTAGGTAAATGGGAGACAGTCTTACGATTGATAGAATAAGAGGTGGTTAGTACCTTGCAAGTTTTACCTCTGTGTTATTGCCATTTTGGGTTTGCCATGTCTGAACTCTTAATCCTGTTCCCTCTTTAGGTTCAGTCACTGGTGGCAACTGTAAGGAACTGGCCTCCCAGCATGATGTGGATGGCTTCCTTGTTGGTGGGGCTTCTCTCAAGCCAGAGTTTGTGGATATTATCAATGCAAAACATTAAAGCAGCCTGTGAGGAGCAGTCCCTTACGGTTAAGAGCAAGAAACTGAAGCAAGAAGGGACCTTGTGTTGCACGTCTCTCGGTACAGAGGCTTCTTCTGAGGCTTTCCCCCACCACCACAATTATTGTTCTAGCTGTGCTGCTAACCCCCACCACCTTGTTGGAGTCCCATTAGTGTGAGCCCATCTCAGCAGAGTCTCCTTTCTGAACTGGCAAAATCCTTGGTTATCTGTTGAGCTGTTAGAGCCCACAGTCAACCTGGCCATTGCCTCTCTCTCTTTGCAGCCCTGCAGGGAGGGAGGGCCACTAGTACTGGGGGGAAGAAAAAGGAACCACCATCTTCTGCATCTTTCAGCTCCATCCGCAAGGAGCCTGGCAGCTTAGACCCTTGTGAGACACCTTACCTCACCAATGTCCTGTATTGAACAATAAATGAGAAGGAAAAAAAGTGTGTCCTGGTTATTATTTAGAAGCAATTAAGGACAAGGTGTATACAGATAGACTGGAGTATTTTGGCAGTAGCTAGCTGCAGAGGGAGCAGGGTGTTCAAGAGTTCTGTCTTTATAACCTTTCCCTGGGGGTCAATGTCTTTTTTGGTTGTTACGTTTTTAATTCTTACACCCCTCCACTTCCTTGTTGCTCCAACAAGTGTTGCACAGGTGCAACATGTATCCTCTCACTATACTTCTCACCTAGAACATTCCCACAGAACCTTTATTTACCGTTGCAGTTCCTCTTGGCTGTATGAGGATTAACACGCTGCAGTGCCTTCCAGTAGCTGCAAGGGCTGTCCCACTAATGAGTGACTCTTCCTGCCACTGACACCACACTGGTGGCTGCTGGCTAGGTGAGCCTGCACAAGTGTGAGCAATGGCTGCAGGCTGGTGTGAGGCCAGATGGTGAAACTGCTGCTGTGGGGTAGTAATAATCCTAAATTAATTGGCGAGGCTGCCTGGCCAGAGATTCCCATCAAGTAGGAAAGTTGGCCTGAGGAGGAATGGAGGGCGTGCTGGTGAAGATAGAGCACGCAGTGGCTAGGGGTGTGCAGAAAAGATGTTTCAAAAGTTTAAACGGTTGGAGGAAAAAGATCCTAAGATCTGTGGCTTCTGCAAGCAAAGTGCTCAAAAGGCTTCTGGGGCGTGGCTTTAGTTTGGCCCTACACAGCACTGTCAGAGCAGCGGTGACCAGAGATGGGGTTGTGCCTTGGACTGGATGGGCCCAGGCTGTAGCCCTGCCGCCAGCTCTGCTGTCCAGCGCTGTCTGGAGAGCAGCTCGGCAAGAGACCGGGAGAGTGAGCTACATAGGGAAAACAGCTGGGAGATGTGCATCACGCTCACTGTATTCGGGAGAACGCAGAAGCGCAGAACCATTCATTTAACGAGGAACGAAGTGGGCAGTAATCTCTGCGTCAGCAGGGACCCGGCACTGTGGCTTCCTTCTTTTTGTCTGCTTTCTGGCAGGAAGGACCATAGCTCCGTGGAGCGGGATCACTGCCAGCTCCTCACCCTCAGTGTGAACTGCAGGGCTTGGGCCTTAGCCGTGTTGCTGCTAAGGGCAATGCGCTGAGAGAGCCCGAGCGAGGCCGCTGCAGCCCTGTGCGCAGGCCGGGGGCCAGGAAGGGCCGGCACTGCCAGCACACGCACACATCACATGCGCGTGTAAACGCGGACGGCTGACACGTGCAGCTCTGCAGAGCGCGCAATCACGCGGTGCCAGCGGCCTCACCCCACGTCCCTCAGGCTGGGCCTCAGCCGTCTGAGACCCGAGGAAGCCGCTGCCACAACTCCCTCCCGAAGCCCCCCGGCTCGCCCCGGGCCCCCAGTCCTACAGCGGTTCCGACACCGACTCGGCGCGAACCGCAACGCGAGGCGGAACATACGGGAACTGGGGAGGCGGGTCCGCCGCTGCCCGTCAGCGCTGCTGTATGGGAGCGGCGCCGGGGCCCGCCCCCGTTCCCATGGCAGCGGCGCGGCCCGGCGGGTACGGGGCCCCGTGAGGCCTGACTGCCATCGGAGAGCGGGACGAGGAGATGGAGGGCGGGGGGCTGAGCGAGGAGGAGGAGGAGTCCTTCGGTCATGGGGAGGGGGAGGAGGAGGAGGAGGAGGAGGGTGACGAGGAAGAGAAACCGCTGTCGGAAGAGGAAGAGGAAGAGGAGAAGCAGGTGAGGAGGCGGGCGGGAGCAGCCTGCCTTGTGTCCCCCCCCCCTCCTCGTCCGCCATTTCACCTCTGCTGGGCTCTCTCCCCCAGGTGCTGGTCGCGTGTCCCCTGACGGAGGAGATGCTGAAGGAGGGCCTCTCCCTCCTCTGCAAAATTGGCAACGGCCTGGCGCACGCTTATGTGAAGTTTGAAGCCAAGTATAAGTGAGTGTGCAACGCACGTGCAGGAGAAGGGATCCTCCTCTTCACGTGTCCGTGTAGCCACCAGGTGGCTGCACCTAAGGCCACCAGTGACTGGACTGTGGGGCAGGAGTGTCACAGGGCACATTCTCCACCTGCCTTGCTTCCAGGCTGTGCGCGGCTTGCCCATCGTCGGCCCCAAACTGGGGACCTCCTCCACTGCAGCCGGACACATGGGTCTGCGGGACACAACAGTGACCCCTAGGCCTGAGGGAGCCTATCAGCTGCTCTGGACTGTGATCTCCTAAGGGGACCTGAGCAGGACACCTTCACTACAAACAGTCCAAAAAACATCCATTAAGCATCTCTGCATATAACTGGTTAGCATACACACTAAAAAGTACAATGCCACAATTAACATGAGACAGTTTGGAGCCTCAGCTCCATCAGTACACCCAAAAAACTCTAGACATAGCAGGCCTCACAGGGTGAGGCCAGTCTAGGTGACTACTGGCTTTTCCTTACTAGGAAGTCATTACATACAGCCTTGGGTTGTCCCTGCTGTCTAAAATACCCACTCCCTCAGGCTTGCCTTCTTTATGCTCTGGTTCTTCCCTCTCCTGACTGCTACAATTCAATGGGAAGAAGTACTGTCTGTGCCAGGAAGGAAGGTCCTCTCCTTGGCATTCAGCCTTGCTTACAGCATCTGTGGCCCATCCCTATTGCCTGCCCTTTCTCCTCCTTCACACAAGGCTTCATAGGACAGCAGGGAGATGGGAGAGGAGGGGGCCCTCCCTCCCACCATAGTGAGAAGCAAGCTGAAGGCTGGTAGCAGGGGAGGAAGTGAGAGGTGATTTATTCACTTTTTCCCTTCCACAGGGACTTGACAGACATCAGTCTCCTTGAATGCTTCATTCACCTGCGGTATGTGGATTTGTCAGAGAACAAGCTGCAGGATTTGTCTCCATTGAGCAGCCTAACCCACCTGCTTTGGCTGAAGGTGGATGGGAATCTGCTTAGCAGTGCCCACATGCAGGAGCTTCCCTACCTCCAGTTCATCAGCTTTGCTCACAACCACATCAAGAATATGGAGGGTATTACTCACCCCCACTTAACCAGCCTCAGCCTTAAAGGTGGTACAGACTACTCTCTTCATTATTGTGCATATAGAAAACTCTCTTTGAGTGGTATTAACTCTCATTATTTCTTCGTCCTCTGGCACTCAGGAAATAAAATCCCAACAGCACTGGGTCTGAGTCAAGCATTGTATAGCCTGCGTACCCTGGAGCTGCGAGGAAACAAGCTAGAGAGCACAGCAGGGCTTTACCTTCCCAAGCTCAAGAACCTCTATCTGGTAAGGGATCAGCCAGCTTGGGAAGTGGGACTGAGATGCTGCAGAGGTTGGCACCTTCAGTCAGTGGGAGAAGGGAAGACACTATCCCATTCCAGGCATCATAGTGTACATGCTAGCGTATTCAGTTCAACCTTCACAGCCTGAAAGGAACAGATTTCAGGGAGCTAAAGAGGCGAAGGTCTCTCCTTTGGGGTAGATCCTTCTATGATGTCTGTTCAAATAGAGCATAGGCAGTAGCAATTGACCAGTAATTGTTCTGCAGAGAGCAGGGAGATTGGCAGTGTTTGGTGTGTTGCATTCTCCCTTTGGGGGCACCTAAGGGAGAGCAGTGTTCTCTCCCTGGCAGCGTTAGGCAAGGTCACACTCCGTGTCTCCCAGGAACGCAAAAGTCAGTGGGGAAAGCAGTAGGTGTTCTCTGGATGACACACAGGAAGGTGATCATAGAACATAGAATGGTTTGGTTTGGAAGGGACTTTCAAGATCTTTTAGTTCCAACCCCCATACTGTAGGCAAGGACACCTCGCACTAGATCATGTTGCTCAAAGCTCTGTCCAGCCCGGCCTTGAACACCTCTATGGAGGGGGCATCCACGACCTCCCTGGGCAACCTGTTCCAGCATTTCACCACCTTCACAGTAGGGAATTTCTTCCTAATATCTAGTCTAAATCTACCCTCCTTCAGTTTAAAGCCATTTCCCCTCGTCCTGTCACTACTTGCCTTTCTAAAAAGTCTCTCCCCAGTTTTCCTGTAGGCCCCCTTCGGATACTGGAAGCCTGCTATGAGGTTCCCCCAGAACCTTTTCTTCTCCAGGCTGAAGAGCCCAAACTCTCTCAGCCTGTTCTTGTAGAGAAGGTGCTCCAGCCCTCTGATCATCTTTGTGGCTTTCCTCTGGACCCACTTCTCAGTTAATAATAACATGAAATAACTTTCTGCTTATACAGTCCACACTTCTATATGTACAATTTGCTATTTGAGCTCTCTATCTAAATCAGTACCTATAGCCAGCAGCTCTTTCCCCTCTCTGATGGGCCTAATTGAGTATGGGTATAGCAGCACAGAGATATGATTCACATCTTGGGCTGCCAAAAAAGAAACGGATTGAATACCTCAGTGAAGCTAAGAAGAAGCAATTTTCTTCTACTGTAAACAGTTGCTTTAGGGAACACTTACTGCTTGAGACACAAATGAAGAACGTGTGTTGGCTTACTCCCATGAATCACACAGTACTTACTATAGCTTGCAAAGACTCGATAGTGGTCCTGAGTCATTACCTCTGAAAAAGCAATTAAAGATGGTAAAAGGTTTTGAAAAGCTACAGGGTTTCTTTTCATCAGTACTCCCTGGCAGAAAGCACTGAGGAGATTGCTAGCTGAGGTTGTCCGCTGTTTTCTGATGTAAAGCTCAAGTCCTAGGACTATGGGTGCTGGGAGAAGGGATGAAGTGAATAAGTCATTAGGTACAATATAGAATTTCTAAGTAAAACAAGTCATGCTAACAGGTGACTGAGTTAAACAAAAGCAACACCTGTATTTAAAGTGGGAGACATCATTGAAGAATTCCTGAGCCACACATCTGAAGCAGGCAAACTGCAGCACAAGATTATTAAATCTAGGACAACCAATTAATGTCTCAGGAGTGTTGTGGGCTTGAATTTGTTTCCCATGTTCACCTGCTTATCAGATCAGTTTGGAGGGGGATCTCTCCCAGTACTACTTTGCTTTCCATAGAAGCACGTTGGTGTTACTTGAGCCATAGGTAGATAAAGCTGATGTTGCAAGGACAGGGTTCAGTGCACCCATCAAATAGGAATTCAAAGGTCAGCTTAAAGTAACAGAATCAAATTTGGTTAATATATGACATAGTTTGAGCGTTCACAACGTCCTGCCCACCAGCAGGAAAACCAGAGGCTGATTGTGAACCGTGTGATGCTTCAATCAGCATCCATTTTAGGTTCATTGCTGTCCCTGGTGTAGGTATGTGTTACTTCCTGTTCATTGTGCAGTACTGCTGACAAAGGCTCGCTACAGCATGGGCAACATAATGTATTAGCTTCCGCTAAGAAATGATGGCTTCATGTGTATGTGAGGAATTGTCACAGAAGGTGAGGTGATGATGTGATCATTCAAATAAAGGTGTCATTTTGAGTGCTCTTTGATTTCAGAAAAAAAAGGAAGAATAAAAATCTGTTCTGCATCGTCCTGTTAGCACTTGCATGGGTGGGGCCTTTAAAACCGTTCACGCTGGTGTAATGGAGCAAGTGGGAGTGATAGTAGGTTGCTACTCATTTCACAGACTAGTGGTCTGTGAGCTCCCCATCCTGATTCCAACATCAGCTCCTGGTTTCCTCTGAAGTGAGGTTTACAAATGCATCTCTCATCTCATGAGTGCTTTGTACTCAGCACTGGTGAGGCCGCACCTCGAGTACTGTGTCGTTTTGGGCCCCTCACTGCAAGAAAGACATCAAGGCCCTGGAGCGTGTCCAGAGGAGGGCAACAAAGCTGGTGCGGGGTCTGGAGCACAGGCCTTATGAAGAGCAGCTGAAGGAGCTGGGATTGTTCAGTCTAGAGAAGAGGAGGCTCAGGGGAGACCTTATTGCTCTCTATAACTACCTGAAGGGAGGTTGTAGTGAGCTGGGGGTCAGCCTCTTCTCTTGTGTGACTAGTGATAGGACTAGAGGGAATGGCTTCAAGCTGCGCCAGGGAAGATTCAGGCTGGACGTTAGGAAATACTGCTTCTCTGAAAGGGTGGTCAGGCACTGGAATGGGCTGCCCAGGGAGCTGGTGGAGTCACCGACCCTGGTGGTGTTCAAAGAGCGTTTGGATGTTGTGTTGAGGGACATGGTTTAGTGAGAACCATTGGTGAAGGGTGAATGGTTGGACTGGATGATCCTGTGGGTCTTTTCCAACCTTAGCGACTCTATGATTCTATGATTCCATTCTGGCTTTTTTTAATCTGTTTACAAGACCTTTGCTACATCTCAGACTTCCCTCTTTTTCTCAGTGTTACTCTCTTGGCCCAGTTGCTTCAGAGTCTCCTTTGCCCAGCTTCCACTAAAGTCTTCATTTGCTACGAAATATTCTTCTCATAAGTGACCCTCCTCTAAACTGCTCTCCTATCCCATCGGTTGAGACTGTTCCCCTTTTGTTAGATTTGGGCATTGATTACATCACTGCTTGGGTAACAAAAAAGGAACTGAGAGTGCACTGGCACTGTTGTGGGTTAGCCTAGCAGGCGGCTAAGCATCACACAGCCTTTTGCTCACTCCTCTTCCCTGGTAGGATGGGGGAGAGGATTGGAGGAAAAAGGTAAAACTTGTGGGTTTAGACAAAAGTAGTTTTATAGGACAGATCAGAGAATGAAAAAAAGAAAAAAAACAAAAACAAAAAAAACCCACAAAGAAAGTGTACAATTGCTCACCACCCCCTGATCAATGCTCAACCAGTTCCTGAGCAGCAGGAGCACACCCTGGCCAACTCCTCTAGTCTTACAGTTCAGCGTGATGCCAAATGGTATTGGATATCCCTTTAGCCAGTTTGGGACTGTCCTGGTTCTGTCTCCTCTCAGCTCCTTGTGCCCCTCAGACTCCTTGCTGGTAGGACAGTGTGAGAAGCTGAGACGTCTCTGCACAGCACTGCTCAGCAACCATTAAAACATGTTATCAACGTTATTCTCATCCTCAATTCAAAGCATAGCATGGTGACAGCTACTGTGGAGAACATTATCTCAGTTGAAACCAGGATAGGAGCCTCCCTTCCTGTTCATGTATCTGCATCCTTAGAGACTACAACCCTAAGCCACAATCACAAGTGAAGTCCTGCTTATCTCTGGGTTGAAAGATGAGGTAGGGATAATGTAATTGCCAGGGATTCTGCAAACTTGGCTGCACAAGGCCATGAGCAATCAGATCCAGCTTTGGTGCTAGTGCTGCTGTTAGTCCAGGGATGGACAGGAGGCTTTGAGTGGTATTTTCTAGTCAAAATTGTGCTGTGAAACTATTACTGAATTTAAGAACTTTGTGTTTCCCCATCTCACAACATTTCACACCAAAGTGAATGAAATCGATGGGGAATTTTGAACTGGTAAGATATTCTTCCTGCCCTAAGATTGTAATTTTTTTTTTTCCAAGACAGTGTACTTATGGATAGCTAAAAAACATTGTACTAAGGAGCACTTAAACCAACTGACAACTCCCACTTCTCTGCGACCTCTGTCAGGATCATGCAGCCTGCTTCTGGTTGTAGAGGAGCAGAAGAGTAGACATCTTGGTAGTAGATTTCTCCCGTAAAAGAAGCAGCTAAACTGGAAGTTTGCTGGACTCTGTGGCTGAGAGGAGCAGATAATTATCCTTTAAATACACTTGATTTAGGTCTTTGCTTTCTGTTCCACGTTGTCACTCTTTGAGGCTGTAGGGGCTGTGGAAGGGGTGTTTTGCTGGAAGTACAGCAGGTGGCTCAGGTGGCATGCTCTGGTAAATTTGAATCATGGCATGTCTGCATCCCAGCATGACTACAGGCTGTGTTGGAATTACTCATCTGGGGCGGTCATGTCCCAGTCACCAAGTGATGCTGCAGGGAACTCTTTTTCAGCAGGCTTTTGATTCTTGAACCTGAATACTCAGAACTCTTTTAGTAAGGCCCTGAGCAATCTGATGTGTGTAACATTGGAGTTAGCCTGCTTGTAAGCAGGGTGCTGCGTGGAAACTTCCAAAGGTCCTTTCCCATCTACCTCTTTGTGAGTCTAACCAGCATCCTGATCAGAGATACAAGCGAGAGCTTCAGACATGTTCTCAAGGTTCTCTATCTCTGAAATTCCACTGCAATTTCTGGTTTGGCTTCTGGCCATACTATCTGTCACTGCCAGGTAGCCTCCCTACATTGTTATGTATGTATAATGCCCTGCTTCGGAGAAGGGTGGTAGGAAGTCTGAAGTGTAGAAAGAGCTTGACAGACCAGAAATAACTGCTTAAAAATTCCCTTTGCCCATTTTTTCATTCTCACTTCCTATGTCCCTGCTTAGGCCCAGAATGCCATTAGGAGCCTTGAAGGCCTTGAGGCACTAGAGCAGTTGTCAACTCTGCACCTGCGTGACAATGAGCTTGAGACCCTGGATGGATTCTCTAGCAGCATGAAGTGCCTGCAGTACCTCAATCTACGGTGGGTCCTCCCTGCTTTGTGTCCGGGCTAGACACTAGTTCATCAGACTGTACTTCCATTTACATCTTTAGGATTTTCCTCTTTTCTCTAGAAGCTGAAGTCCTGATGGGTTGGATTGATCTTTACAGCTTTTAATTGGTGTTCAGGGCTCAGTTTTCTACCAGTTTCCCACCCAGGACTTTTCCAAGCTTCTCGGAAAAGATCTGCCTCTCCAGTTGCTCTCAGACTCCACACCATACTTTTTATATCTTGCTGTAACTCTTTTTCCATCCCTCTCCACCTGTTCACTGTGTCCTGGCCATGACCACCAGTGTCCTTTTCTTCCAAGCACTTGCTGTACAGGGGGATGGCATTGTCAGATAGTTCAACACACTGTTTGAACACAAAGAAATCCTTATTGTTATGACTTATATGGATCTCTTTCTCCCGCACACTGTGCTGGCTTTTCTTTAGGAACAATGGGATCAGTAGCTTGCAGGAAGTGGCAAAACTGCAGGTGCTCCCCATGCTGCAGGCCCTGGTGCTGATGGAGAATCCGTGCTCAGATGAAGCAAACTACCAGCAGGAGGTCCTGGTCCAGCTGCCACACCTGAAGCGTCTCGACAAGGAACCAGTTGAGCAAAATTAGCATGCAGAGGCAAATGAAATCTGTTAGAAAAGGCAGGAAAATGAAAAGGTATGAACAAGAATGTGAAATACATAAGATCAGATGTGCTGGTAAGCCCCTCCTCCTGTGGATTGCATGATGAAACAGCGGAGGGAGGTCAGTCCCAAGGGCAGAGCAGCCTGCAACAGAAAACAGGCTTCACAGCCTGATCGCCATCCCTGGCCCCAGCAGCACAAGCGAGAGGTGAAGGAGGAAAAGAAGTCAGGCATGGAGTGATTTAACTTCTCCCTCTTTTCTTCTTTAGGAAATGGAGGTATCTCTCCAGAGTGATGTGACTGAGTGATCTCTGGTTTAAATCCCTGTTCCCTGCAAAGATTGGGGGATGCATCTTCCCATGTGCAAAGCGAGAGCTGTAGGTATGAGGTTCACCTCATTTTGCCTGAAGAAGAGAGGAGTATCCTGGATGCTGCTTTCAGTTACTGCAGTGTTTTTACAGTCTCTGCACGTACATACCCCAAGTAGTCCCAAGAGGGAAAAGGGGGGTTACAAATTGTGTGGTTTGCTTTATGGCTTGCAGAAATTCTACATGATTTTCTTATTTGGATAAAAATATTTAATGAGTCTGGAGTGTCTGAAATTGTTTATCCTGACCACCCACTCCTATTCCCTAGCTCTCTCGCCCTCATCTGTCTGTTTCTGTCCCCTGCCTGTCTCTCTCTCTTTCTCTCTCCATCCTCTACGTGCTGTTTGCAAAGCTTTGCTAAATCCTGACTCATCGCAGCTTTGGGTCACATGCTGCTGTCCCGGCCCTATCAGGGGCGTCTCCATCCTGCTGCTGCCGCCGCCGCCGTTGGCTTAGAGGACACATCATCTCCCCTTGAGGTCCTGCATCCCTCCTCAGCTCCGTCCTCTCTCCTCTCTACCAGCACTTTCTCAGTCTCTCGTTCACCCCTGCTCTAGGAAGGTAAGTGTCTCCCCGTGGCCATCCTCCCCCTCACTGCATGCGTGCCTCTGCTCCCCACTCCGTGCCCTCCAAACCCTACACGCACTTGTGTCCCTGTAGAAAAGGACCGTTGTGAGCGGCATTAGCAATTAAACTCCCCTCACTTCCTCCACCTGCTCCTCCCACTCCCTTCTCCTCACCCCCACCCTTCTCACTTTTCTTTCATATTTTAATTTCAGGTACTCCCTCCTTCCCAATCCCCGACAAGGATCATTTCAGATATGAGTCTGGGGAATATCAAAAGGGGGGGCAACCGAGAAGCATAGGTGCTGCTCCCAAGGGCACTGCGGGGAGACGCTGAGATGGAGCTTTACCTGGGGGAGGGGACTGGCAGTGGTGTGAGGTAAAGCTCGCTGGATATTGCTGGGCGAAGGACCCAACCTCAGAGCAGACCTCTCCCAAACTACCGAGGTGTCGACGCAAACACGAGAGCGAAGCCCAGTCCCAGGGAGAAGGAGGGAGGAGGAGGGATGTTTTCTTATCACCGCCCCACACCGCACAGGGTGAGGGGGGGCAGCAGGGAGAGGAGGTGACAGTCAAGCAAGCGGGAGCTGCAGCAGCCACGACACTGCAGCAGTGCGGGCTTCCTTGGGAGCAGTGCCTAGCCGGGGGGGATGGCAGCTGCACCGGGTCCCCAGCACGCGGGACTGGTGGCTGTGCCTTGGGGAAAGGTCTCTGCAGTGCTTGCCTGCTAGGAAAGGAGGGGGGATTGCTGCAGCGGGGTCAGGCGGTGCCCTGGCGGTCTGCGCTGCACGAAGCGGTGCCCGTGGGAGGCACTGCAGCAGCGCCATGCCAGGGTGCCCTGCTCAGCCCCTGCTTGAGAGAAGCAGCCCAGCCTTCAGCCTGGCTGCTCTTCTCCTCACTGTGTCAATGGGTTTCCGACTACGGCTCTGTCCCAATCCCTTATCCCAGCTTATCCGCCTCTGACCTGCTTTCAGGACAGTGCAGCTGACGCTAGGGATTTCAGAGTGGTTCAGCAGAGGCCAAGCAGAGAGGGGGACATGGGGAAGCTGCAGAAGCGGAGAAAAGGGTGTAGAGAACTAAAGAGGAATGAAGAGATCCAGTAAATGGTGGGATAGAGCCAGCTAGGTTGGATTTAGTCTTGTCATTTGGCATCCGTGGAGCCAGCTCAAACAGGGGTAGGTGGATGCAAGCAGAGGGATGTAACCAGGGCCAACACGATCACGTAAGCACTGCATCTGGCACAAGTCCTGTTGTCAGACCCCTGCTGTGCCATAAGTCGTTTTAACAGGGGCATGGCCAGGGCACTGCTGTGAAGAAGCTCACAGCTGTGCAGGCATGGCTCTGGAGGAAGCTCCTGCAGTGCGGGCCAGATGGCGTGAGGAGCACTGCCAGTGCGGCTGAGGGGGATCCCAGCCCAGATGGGCACTGTGGAGGGCCCTGCCTAGGTTCCAGTGTGCCCTGGTTTTCCCCCACTGAACCTCTTCAGCATCACAAGCTTTTGCTGAAACTTCAAAATAGTGTGATTTCCCCACACCCTCTGATTTCCATGTACCAGAAGCCATGGGACTGGGAACTGACTCTGGCTTCCCCAGCCTGTTTCTTAGCCCTTCTCTTTGACATGACGCCTTATTTGCAGCACCCCCCAACAAACATACTTGTGCTGAGAGCCCATGTTGGCTCTCAGACATCTCGACTCTCTTGCCCACAGACCAAGGCATGATTCTGCCCAGAAAAAACACCGGCTGGGCCATGCTTGCCTGTGGGCCTGGACTCCATACTGCATTTTGTGTGGTTCCAGCTCTGCTCTGTTTTGAATGAATAAGCTGGGGAGCCAGGGTCAGAAAGCCCAGAGAGGCAGGGGTGGCAGTCACAAGCAGTCAGCAGATGCTGCCTGCTCCCAGCAAGGCTGCTCCCTGCACTGCACTGCCCCACTGCCTGCTGGTGGAGGCAGGGAGACTTGCAAGGCCAGCTAGGGGGAGCAGGAAGGTGGGGGGGGGGGGGGGCAGACCTCTTCTAGAGAACCTTGGGAATGAATTTCAGGAAAAATGTCTCTCCCCAACTGTTCTCCTCAACCACAAGCCTGTTTCCCACCCCAGGTTTCACTGAGTGCATTCAGAATGCCAGATCTCCTCATATGCCTCTGTCAGAGATGCCTCAAGGTCTTTTGTGCCTTCATTCCTCTGGTGCGCTGGGGCCACAAGCTGGGGTCAGCCTCAGCATCCTGGCCTGCCCAGTTTCCCTCCCCTTATCCTTAGAGCTGTTCCTCCCCTTCATCAGGTGCCACAGCCTCCAGCTGCTCCGTCTCAGCTCAGCTGGCCCAGTCCCTGGTGTGGGCTGCAGCTGTGCCCTGAGGGTTGCCAGCTGTGGAGGAGTGAGGCAAGGCCAAGGCAGGTGCTGCCCAGGGCCCGGCAGGGATCTCTCATCCCTGTGAGGGTATGAAAGTTTCTGGGAGCCCTGGTGCCAGGGCTGTGCCCTCTCCAGTGCCCCTGGTGCTATGGCCCCCTGTAAGTCAGCTGTGGTGGGAAGGGAGCACATGGCTGCCACACAGAACAGGAGGGAAAGCTCCCATTTTGGTATCTGTAGTGAAGGGATGGGGTTCAGCATCAGTTCCTGAAGAGAATGTGGATAGCTTCTCACTTTCTGGGCTTTGGATTACATTTTTCACATCTCCCCTCTAGTCTGAATTTCCTCAAGCCTAAATTTCCTTGGAGTTTGAACTTCAGCCCTTAACATAGATCTTTGTTGAGCATCCTTCTCTCTGCCTAGACACTAGAAGGGTGAGCATCAGGTCCTGAAGACAGTCTGAGATCTTGCAAAACAGCTCAAAACTGAGCATGTCCTTTCCTCTCCTCTTCACAGAGTCACCATGGCAGTTGAGAGGATCCATGCCCGAGAGATCCTGGATTCTCGTGGGAACCCCACTGTAGAGGTGGACCTGTACACACACAAAGGTATGGGGCGAAGATGAGAGATGAAGGGGAAGTTCTGCGTTACCAAAGGAGCTGGATCTGCACAGCAGCCTAGAGCAGGGGGGATCTCCCACTGAAGGTGCTCCAGTGAGCAACCAGAGACATCAGGCCGGGCAGATAGATCTCCTGGTGTCTACCTGTGGTCCTGCATGACATGCACAGCTATTGCTGACTGCCGTGCATGTGGCTTGCCCCATGTCTGATTGAATCAGAGGCAGTTAGTTTCTTTAAAATAGACAAATTTACCTTCATGTCCTATCCACACAATGCTCTCCTGCAGCTATACTTTCACTCCTGGGGCACATTAGGAAGTGCTTCCTTGGCCATGCTCTTGAGGTTGAGGGAAGATTTGTTTCTGAGATAAGCGTGCAATCACGTATGCACAATCGTGTTTCATCTGGAAGAACTGCAGCTACGTTAGGCTGAAAGCTAGGTGGGATGAGATATGTGAGGAGTATGAGTGACCAGAGCAGACTTCCAACCAGGCTCTTCCTCCTTCACTGAGGCAATAATCCAGCCCTGGACAGAAGGGAAGGAAACCTCTGACAGCTGTGAGTAGGGCTGCCTGTGGAGGGATGCAGGCAGGGTACCAGGACGAGGGATTTCTGCATGTCATTTATAGTTGTGGGACTGGCACAGACCTCTGCATGGCTGAGATCCAGGTTTCCCAGTCTGGAAACACTGGATGGACTTCTTTCTGTCAGACACTCTGCTATTCCACCTCTGAGAGGTGTTCACCTGTGAGAAGACTAGCCATGAGCAGCCAGCCACTGGGGCTATCTGTTGGCAGAGGCGGGTGGCTCTATCCTTTCCTTAAAGTAGAATAAAGACAGATGCATGAGGGCTTTCCTTCCTTTTAATCCTCCGCTCTACTCATACCCATGTTTTGCTGTCCCTCAGGCATGTTTCGAGCAGCGGTCCCCAGCGGAGCATCCACTGGCATCTATGAAGCATTGGAGCTACGAGATAATGACAAGTCACGTTTCCTCGGAAAAGGTGGGGAGGTGCCTGCTCCACACCCTGTACCTGGGGCTGCCACACGTGGGGCTTCACCAGAGGGTACCACTCATCCACTAATGAAACATACCCTCCAAGGGACCCTGCAGGCACAGATCCAGTGTCGAGTGAAATATCAGGCCTTGATCTTCCCTCCCTGTTTCCCCCTCTCAGCCTTTCTGTTGGACTTCTCCCTCCCTCTCTTCATTCTCTTCTTTGCCTCAACCTTTGTCTCTCTCCTTCTTTCTCTGTCTATTCCTTTATTTAGGGGTCCTGCAGGCCGTGGATCATATCAACAGCACTGTCGCCCCAGCTATCGTGGGCTCTGTAAGGATTTCTCTTTGTTCTTCCTTATTGAACGCTTACTCTGTTCCGTCTCTTTCCACCTGATCTCTGTTTCTGCCTTTCTTCATTTCACTGGGTTGACAGATGTAGTGCTGCTCTCTGTGAACCCAGGCACACCCCTCCTGCCTCCATGGCTGTACGCAAGCGCAGGGATCTTTTCTCTGGGTGGAAAGGAGTTAACCCTACCTGGCCCACTGCTGCATCTGTACCACCTAGCCAGTCCCCTCGTTTCTTTCTGTAGAGCTCTCTCCCTTTTTCAGATGTGCTCCTCCTCACTTAATCTCATCCACACGTCTGCGTCCTCGCACCCATCCGTCCTCCCCTCTCCTCCAGCATTCATGGTGTGGTGAGCAATGACTGTACCCACGCAAGGTCTGGCAGCCCCCCCAGCACAGTCTGTGGACTTTTAGAGCTGTGGTGTCACATCTGTAAGCCCTTTATGGAACCTGCTCTGAAGGGAGTTGAGCTGATGTCACGCACTGAAAGCCACACAGCTTGTGAGGAGTCTAAGTGGGAGCCCAGCTCTCCTCACCCCTCAGAACTTTCTGTACCGGTGGAAGGCTCCCCGCATTGGCCCTAACACTGCTCCCCACCTCACTCCCAGGAATGGCTCCATCTAGTTCACATGTGCTTTCTTGGGGTTGAGCATGCACTGTTATGCCTAGCTTATATGTAGCCGTAGCACCACAAAGCTCCCTGGAAGCTGCCAAAAAGCTGGATAAATCCTCAAGTGAGTGCTATGTGCTGAACTCTGTGTGATCGGCCTGGGCTGCTGCTGATCCCTTATCCAATGCGGGTGCATCTACACTGCACTGCAGTAGCATCATCATGATTACCTTACTTGATTATATACCAAGGCACTAATTTCCAGAGCTTTGTGTGTATATATTCCCCCACAAGCTGAAAAAGGTCCGTGTACCCCCAGCTTCTCCATCAACACCTCCTTCCTCGTGTGCCAGAGCCAACAACTCTTCTCAACATCCCCTTCTCAGGAACTCTTTCTTTCCTCCAGGGCCTCTCTGTTGTAGACCAAGAGAAGATAGACAATCTGATGCTTGAGATGGACGGCACAGAGAACAAATGTAATTTGCTATTTATTTCGGTCTGGCAAGTAAAGAGCACAGTGGGTGGAGGGAGGGTTGTAGGCTGGTCTGGCAAGGGCACTTGCTGGGCAGGAGGGCAGTGCCTGAGAACTTCAGTGACTTCTTGGTTTTGCCCACAGCCAAGTTTGGTGCCAATGCCATTCTGGGAGTTTCACTGGCTGTGTGCAAGGCAGGAGCTGCAGAGAAGGATGTCCCCCTGTACCGGCACATTGCTGACCTGGCAGGCAACTCCGATCTCATCCTTCCTGTGCCAGTAAGAATCCTCCATCCTTGACATACTAATTCAGAAACTTCTAAAGATACCTCAAAGAGTGTGTTTGATAGAGGAGGTAGAGAAGAAAGGGGTATAGGACCAAAACACCAGCTGAATGCACTGCAGGAAGTAAATCAATGCCCAAGTGTTCTCAGGAAAGGACTCATAAACACAATGCCTATTCCTGGAATGGTGTGTAAGGCTCTGCCCTCCCCACCTCCACAGGGGTAGAGAGGAACTGGAAAAGGCTCAGGAAAGGATAAGAGACAGATCAAAGTCGTGGGCCAGCTTCTGTAAAAGGAAGGGCTATGTAAACTAGGAGTTTTTCATGTGGAAAATAGGAGCTGAGGAGGATACAGCAGATGTGTTGGTGGGGGTTGATTGAGGATCAACCACTCACTGTTAATGCAAGAACCAGGGGGCATCATGTGAACCCTCTGAGGCACAGTCCAAAACAGGGCTCTGTTTTGAGTTACACTCTGAAGCTCCCTCACTAAGCATACTCTGGATATGAAAATTTTCTTGGGGCCAAAGACAAAGGTCCCAGAAGGTTGATGTAGCGTTGCTGAATGCACAGATAAATACATACAATCTGGGAGAACTCAGAGAGGGAAACAGGTGGGAAAGTCCTCTCCAGTTGTTTGCCACTATTGGAAGGAGGATCCCAGGCTGTACATGGCTTTGGTCTGACACGCTGCAGCTGATGTGTTATGTTACTCTATGGGATGTGGTATATCATGAATAGACATGGAGACCCACCTGAGAGCCTTGTCAAAATGGGTTTCTTCAGCTCTAATTCACTTACAAACTCTTCCAGGCTTTCAATGTGATCAATGGAGGTTCCCATGCAGGCAACAAATTGGCAATGCAGGAGTTCATGATCCTACCTGTGGGAGCTGAAAGCTTCCGCGATGCCATGCGCATTGGAGCTGAAGTCTATCACAATCTCAAGAGTGTTATCAAGGAGAAGTATGGCAAGGATGCTACTAATGTGGGTGACGAGGGAGGATTTGCTCCTAACATCCTGGAAAACAGTGAAGGTGAGAGTTACACATTGATGGAATATCCCTGCCTGCAATGCTGTGACCAAGGCCTTTCTGCACCCAATCCTTTTGTCCCTTTGGATGTGACCTCTACAGCCCCTCAGCATGTTTCTGTGGTGCTCTGGGCTTCGTTCTCTCTCTCTCATTGCACCATCAGACTCACGTTGGCTCCTGCTCACAGGGCCTTCCTAGGGAAAGTTTCTGCTGGAAGTCAGAGCTCTCTGCACAGGCTGACTTCAACTCTCTTCCTTCCAGCTCTGGAGCTCCTCAAGGAAGCTATTGACAAGGCTGGCTACACAGACAAGATCGTTATCGGTATGGATGTGGCAGCCTCTGAGTTCTATCGAGATGGCAAATATGACCTTGACTTCAAGTCCCCAGATGACCCAAGCCGCTACATTTCTGCAGATGAGTTGGGTGACCTCTATCAAAGCTTTGTACGTGATTATCCAGGTGAGCCACTGTGCTTGGCAGTGGGGAGTCAGCACTGGTGTTGCAGACATTGCGGGTGCATCTCTACCATTCTGGGGGTATGGGAAGGAAGGTTGCTTTGACTTGTCTCTTCTGTCGTCCATTCAGTGGTTTCCATTGAGGATCCCTTTGACCAAGATGACTGGGAGGCCTGGTCCAAGTTCACAGCCAACGTTGGGATTCAGATCGTGGGAGACGACCTGACAGTGACAAACCCCAAGCGCATTGAGCGAGCTGTTGAAGAGAAGGCATGCAACTGCCTCCTGCTCAAAGTCAACCAGATTGGATCTGTCACGGAGGCCATCCAAGCGTGAGTCCATGTACCACAATAAGATTAACACTTGTGCTTCTACGAGAGAGTAGGATGCTGGGGATGGGAGGAGAAGGGGGGTCTGGATCTCACCCTGTACAGGTGGTGGGTATTAGAGTGGCAGCTGCTGAATACATTTCTTTCTCCTTGCAGCTGTAAGTTGGCCCAGGAGAATGGCTGGGGTGTGATGGTGAGTCACCGATCTGGGGAGACCGAAGACACTTTCATTGCTGATCTGGTCGTAGGACTGTGCACTGGGCAGGTACGTGAAACCTAGGGTGTGCACAGGCTTGCAGGAAAATGAAGAGGTGAGAAGCAGCATCCCTCCTGCTTCTCCCTCTGGGGAAAGTGGTGCGAGTCATAATGGTGTTTGTTTTGGAAAATCCTTTACAGATAAAGACTGGTGCCCCCTGCAGGTCTGAACGCCTGGCTAAATACAACCAGCTCATGAGGTAAGTGGCTCCTAGGATAGGAAACAGAAGTGAGAATGGAGAGTAACTAAATGGAGAAGCTAGAAGCCCAAGGGCAGAAGGAGCTTGTGGGAGAAATGTGAAGGCAAGGTGCAGAGGCGAAAGTAGAGATCTCTGGGTCCCTCCTACATGGGATAGCAGCATCCTCCAGCAGCTGGCCCCTCTGTTCCATTTCAGCTTCCTGGCCGTATGTTATCCCTCAGGTACTCTAGTGTCTTTCCTGACTTTTGCTGTCTCTCTTTCCTGCAGGATTGAGGAGGAGCTTGGCGATGAAGCACGCTTTGCTGGACACAACTTTCGCAACCCAAGTGTTCTTTGAACGTTGTTCCCCAGGCATAGACACCCTTCAGCTCTTTCCCACATCACAGACTCTGAACCGTCCTTCTCTTCACTACTCCTTTTTTTGCTCTGTCTCCCTTCTCTGCCACCTGGTTTCCTCTCACCTCAAAGCCCCACGAGTTCAGGTATCCCTGGCTAGATATACCCAGGTGAAGGGTGAAAAAGAGGTCTGCACCCTGTCCCTTGCTTTGGGATCATAAGCATTTCTGGATTTAGGCATTTTGTGTCTTTTGTTCTTGTGTGCATCTGAATCACTCTGTTCACATATTAGACTATGGGAGCATGCTGCCCAGCGTGTTTACGTTGTATGCCGAAGCATGTGCAGTGAACATATGTGCGTCGGCTGGTGTGTTTGGACAAGTGTCGCACTTGTAGCTGTGTTTGAACGAGTGTCACCAGTGGCTCGCTCTCGTTGTGCGTGTGTGTAGGTGTATGTGTGCTGGCCTACAGCATTGTTGTGCCCCGGGTGCATTTGTGCTGAGCCGTGGTGGGACCTAAGCGTCTCTTCCTTCCGTTCTGAGCACTGTTCCGTGCTGAGCTGTGCTTGTCAGCAGCTTAGTGTTGAGTGAAGAATTGCTTGTCACTGGCCGTGTGTACGTGTGCTGTCAGTCTCTGGGTTAAGCAGCTCTGTGGGATCTTGTGGGTCAGCACATAGTACTGTGGGGCAATATATTAAAACACAGTCGTAAAAACACACATGCTCTCATTTGCTTATCTTGACCTTCTTCTCTGTTTCCATCCCTCTTGCACTCCTTCACTCTCTCTTCTGCCCATAATGTCTGCTTCACCTTCTAGACAGTCAACGCTCAGCAAAGCAACAAACTACAGAACCCTAAACTTAATTAAAATGTATTTCACACCTGAGACACTTGGCTTGGCTTGATGTTTCTCTGCGTTTGTCTGTATTTGAGGAATGGGAACATTTTGCCATCAGAGCAGAAGAGGATGGTGCAGAAAGATAACCAAAGCAAGCAGAGGAAGTTGGCAAGAGAAAGGCCCAGATAACCCCCAACCTGCTTTCAGAGCTGTCCCACCGCGAGACTTGCCTGTCCTGCCCCCAGCTGGGGAGTATTGAGGGAAGGGCAGCTGGGAGAGTGCGAGTTCAAACCGCACTGTGTGAAGAACTCATGCGAGGGATTTTAATCATGCCTGCTGCTGATCTAACAGACCCTGGGGCAGGCCACAGGTCAGATGCCCGCTTGACATCCAGTGACGGTAAACTGAAACCGCAGGTTTTGGAAGAGAAAAAGCTATCAGTAGCCTCTTTGTGTGCTGGGGCACACCGAGGTCCTGCAGAGCTCCTGTCCAGCCCTTGTCTGACCGTGCTGCCACACCTTTCACAATGAGTAAGGTAAAGTCAGTTTGTTCAGTGAGCCCTAAGCCCCCTTTGACCACATCCCGGTATGGACTTCCAAACTGAAAGACAACACTTAAAAATCAACACTGGCATTTCACTGCTGACTCTTTACTAAATAACACAGGAAAAAAAAGCGCATTCATCAAGGAAAGACAAAGGCTGTGATAGGAGAGAAAAGATGGTGGGAAGGAGAATGGTGCTGAGACGGGGTTGGTTCCGGTGGGGTCACTGGTAAATATGGAAGAAATACTGGCAGCAAGCAATAGCTTGCATCCTAGCTGCAAGTACCTTTGTGAAGACTGCACCTACGGTCCACCGAGTCCCGTCCCGCACCTCACGCACACGGACGGTCAGTGCAGACCAGCCCAGAGCAGCGGGACTGCCGCTGCCTTCTGGGAGCTGTAGTTCGGGTATGGCCGCGGGAAAACTCCATTTTCCAGTGCCGGAGCCCTCGTCTCGCCTCGCCTCAAAATGCGGGACCCCGGCAGGTAGGGGGGAGCTGTTCCGCCGCCCGCGCTCCCGTAGGGGGCAGCCTTGTCTCAGCGGCTCGGCTCGGCCGGGCGCCGGGAGAGGGTGGGAAGGATCTCGCCCCTCCGGGCACGGTTGCATTTTGCAGCCGCGCAGCGTTTTGCCACTCCCGCAAAATCTGCAAAATCGGTTTTGCGCGGCGGCTCTGGTTTTGGAGGGAAGTACGTTTTTGTGCTCGAGGTACATGCTTTTTTTTTTCCTTTTTGTTTTTCCATTTGTACACCTAACCACTGCTCTCCTTTGTTTTAGGCGCTGGGATTTTGCAAACAGTATGGCTGAGCAATCAGAGGAGGGTTTCTGGAAGTAAAGTTTCTCAGCTTTTACACTCCCAAAGCATCTCCCCTTCCCGTTTTCCCCCCACTCACTCTCATTTGTCTTTTTTGTTTGTTTGTTTGTTTGTTTGTTCACGGAAGGAAACGCAGTGCAGGAGGTGGTGCATTACCCGTTTAAATGCAGCAGTAGTGTCACAGCAGGGAACAGGTGTGTGTGTACCTCCACACGCTGTGAGAAGAATTTGTTAGCAGTTACTGCCAGTGAGATAATGCCACGGCCCTACGGAAGCACCGAGGTGATGAGGATGCATTGCCTCAAAGCAGCGCCTCACCTTGGTGGCTTTTCTGAATCAGAAGAGTTTGGCTGCGGTAGCCCAACGTGTACCTGAGGCTGGTATGCTCACCCGGGTCACTGCAAGTACACGCGTGGATGCCGCTACCTCTTTGTCTCCGTGGCCGACATTTGGTTACAGTTTCTTTGTGATGGAAATGCCCAAATACTTTGTTATCCCTTACACGGGAGGAACCCCGTAGGAGATGCTGTCTTCTCAGCAGCGGAGCTACCATGTGCATTTCCACGAGAAGCGACGGGGAATGGGGTGGGGAGGCAACAATGTCTGTTAAGGGAAACATTTGTTGGATTGGTTTTCTTTCAGCTCTCAAACCAAATGCTGTTTAGATGACATTTTCAGAGACACGTCTGGCTGTTAAAGGGGTAATTCAGCTCCAGCTCCCCTGAAGCCTGCACAATTGTTCTTTAATAAATAGGTGCCCATAGAGGACCTGGAAAGGAGAATAAGCCTTATGGTAGAGGACACGTGGAAGCTTTAATGATGCAGAACTAAGGCATTTCTCCAGTCCCTCTCTCTAGAATGACTGGGGAAGGGGGGGGGGGGGGGAGACGACATGCACATTAAAACTCAGGTAAACAAAATCCCTTAACATCGGAGGCTTTTTCTGCCGAAAAATGACTTTGATCTGCCAAGAGTTCCAAAAAAATTGGCTGCTGGGCAGCTCTTGTGTTATGGGACAGCCACTGAAGGGAGGCTGGTGAGGCCGGGCTGTGGGTTGTGTCACAGCCTCAGCATTTCTGTGACCAACAAACACCAGTGTTGTTTGCATGAGTTTTAGACAGCAAGCCAGGAGGGGCCATCTTGTGTGGCCCTGCTGGAATTTGTGTCACAGGAAGCTTTTACCCAGGCCTAGAACAAGCCAGAGGGCTTTTTGATTCTCCTTGTCGAGGAGATTGCTATGTGCTGCATGTCTGTGCTGCCAAAATGGGAAACAGGGCTCCGCATATTCTTACAGCCACAGTTTCATAGGATAGAGATGGGAAGGGGTGTCTAGTGGTCTCCACACCGGGCTCCCCATAGAAGGCTGGCCTCAGGGGTAGACCAGCTACTCACAGTTGTTCCCGAGCATCTCCAAGGGGAGACTGCTCAGATCTCTGGGTGCCCGTGTCGGTGCTGAACCATGCTCAGGGAGGAGCTTTGTCCTTTGTCTAGACGGAATTTCCCTTCTTGCAAATCTTGTAACCATTTCACTGTCCATCTGTTAGGAAATCTTGGCTCTGGCTTTGCTATAACCTCCCCATTCTCACTCACTCCTTTCTTCCCCTCCAAAAAATAGCTAGAGAGAGCAATTAGTCCTCCCTAATATAAATATATATTTTTCTCCTGACAGAGAATTATCTCCCTTACCTTCCCCCTGCATGCCATGATCTGCAGCACTTGCCACTCACCGGTGCTCCACAGAAATTTCCAGCACTTCCTTTCTTCTATATTTCTGCAAGAAGGTTGCACCACAGCCAGCTCCCCTCGCTCCTGAGGCTAACATTTGCCCCCCAGAATCAGAAAATAGTGGAAGGATGCAGCCAAAGAGACTCTGGAAGGCTGCATGCTCCATCTGCCGGCTCCAAGGCAGGACCGCTGATGTGTCACTCGTCTGTCTTCTGTTTGCACTGACCGCTCTGAGTCAGAGTACAGCATGGTGTTACCCAAAGTCAGTTTGGGTATGAAAATGATCAGATGAAAACCTTTTTAGAATTGACTTTGTGGTTAAGTAAACTCAGGGTCACCAGATGGCCTGACGTTACCAATATGAAAAGAACCTGAGATTATGAAGATGGAATGTGGAGAGGCCAAAGCAATACCAGGCACTGTGGCTTTCCCTCAAGTCAGAGAAGGCTACCTTAGTGATTTGGGTATTTTTGTTTAGCACCCAGCAAGCAGGGGTTTTGACAAGATCTTCCTCCTTTCTTGAATCATCCCTATGGCCCCTAAGGATCACACTCATTACGAGCTTGGGATGCAGGACTGCCAAGCTCCTAAGGTGAGAAATTGGAATGGTGGTGACAACTGCAGCCATGACTACCTCAACAGCAGTAACAATATTTTTTCTCATCTTCCAGAGCTCTGCTGGGTGAGACACTTCTTATGGCAGCTGATGCTTAAATTTGGGATCGTGAGTGTGCTCTCTGCAATGAAACACCTCTGCGCAATAATCGGTATTGTGAAATGTTTCGTACTGGTAATCGAAAATCGGTGAACATTTTAGCAAATGTTGGCTGTAGCTTTTTCAATCTTCTGTTCCACACGGGGAAATCAGCAAGTAATTGTGAATACAAGCATCCCAGTATCACCACTGGCAGGGTGGAGGCTCTCAGCAAGGGTCAAGGCAAAGAGATAGGATGAGGAGAAGCATAGGTGGAAAAATGAATGACAGCTGTTTATATGGTGTTGTACTGTGCAATGGCATGCTGCCTGGCAGCAGAGCTGGCTTGGGAACAAGAGACACCAAGTCCAGGGGAAGTGTGGACCCAGCGGTGGCACCGTACCACTGGGAAGAGGGTGTGGAACAAAAGCTTGCAAGAATGTTGCTGGGACATTGTTAGGAATGTTTGTAAAATGCTTGGGCGCAGCGGTGATTAGCACTACAGAAAAACCCACAGGGAGATTATTACATCTGCATTCAGCGCCAGGTTTGGATGCCGTACAGCAAATAATGCTCGGAGCCATGTAACGGACAATAAGGAGTACAGAACGAACACCCACTGACAGCAACGTCCAGCCTGCTCGCTGATGGACAGGAGGTCCTGCCGAGGAAAGGTTTTGTGACTGTGTATGCGAAGGCAACCCAAATGCCACAGCAGGACTTGCCCCCGTGCATAGCAAGTCCCTGTTCTTGCAGTGTGCAGGCTCACATGGCAGCACAGTGCTTGGTTCTTCTCATACAACCGGCCTCCTTCCAAAGTCTGAAGCTGGGAGCAGCACTCGCTCACTCCTGGCTTCTCCCTGGTGCTTACCAGCAATACATGAGCCTGCTCGGAGCAGATCGCAGCCCTGCTGCGCTGGGGTTGAGCTCTGCTGGGTAACGGAATCATTTGGCCCCTCACCTCCCCTTCCAGAAGCCCTCCTCTGCTTAAACTTTGTCAAAATGGCCATGCACACCCTCAGCGAGGCTCAACTTTGCGAACAACGGAGCGCAGCAGCAGCCAGCCCATTTTCCTGAAGCAGAGAGGAGCCCACACGCGGGCGGAGGGAGAATTGTTCGCATTTTTAACATTCTGGCTGAATTTGAGCCCTTTGTAACGGCACAGCGCCCGCGTCTCCTTTGCATCTTAAAGAGCGTTTCTGGTAGCAGCCAACGGCCCCTCGGCGCCCGCCCGATGCCTCCTGCCAGCACCACAGACAGCCCAGGCGAGACCTGACCTTACAGAGATGGCTACCTCGCCTCACTGAGGAGAAGATAAAGAAAAAGGGGGAAAGAGCGGGGCGCTCCGGCTCCCCGGGACCGCGCAGGGGACCATCGAGGCGGTGCGCGGCGGAGCGAGGCCGCAGAGGCCCGGCCCGAGGCGGCCTCCTCCGGCGCGGGGCGCCGGTGCCTCTCCGGCCGCCGCACGAGGTTCTCCCTTTGTGCCGTTGCCTGGTAACCGCGCGGGGGATGGGAGGCCGCCGGCCCGCGCCGCATGCTGAGCGCGGCCGCCCCGCCCCGGGCCTGCCCGCCTCCCGCCGCGGGGAGTCCGCGGCCATTTCGTCTCCCGGCGCGGGGCCGAGCCGCGTTGGCGGCGGCGGGGAGGCGGGGACGGGCGCGCTGGCGAGAGCGGCTCGGGGGTGACGGGGCGGGAGGGGGTGGGGGGGGGGTTCGTTCTGGGCTCTTCGGAAATGGGAGGTGGCTAAGGGAGGCGGGCGGCGAGCGGGGCAGAGGCGGCGGAGCCTGAGAGCGGGGGGCGCGGCGGGGACGGGGGGCGCCGCCCCCCCTCGGAGCCGCTGCCCCCGCGCCGCCGCGATCCCGGAGGCACAAGAGAGAGCGGGGGAACGCGGAGCAGGAGGAGGGAGGAAAAAAGGGGGAAAAAAAAAAAGGGGGGGGGGGAGGGGGGCAGCATTTAAATCCCTTCCCCCGCTCCTCTCCTCCTCCATTCCTCCCTTCATTCGACCTCCCCTCCGGAGCCGCCGGTGAGTCCCCCTCCCGCTCACGGCCGCCTGTCATTTTCGCCCACTCGCGGGGATTCCCTCCCTCCGTCCGTACGTCCGTCTGTCGGATCGGGGCGGGGGGCGCGGGCGGGACGCGGTAACCCCCGTGGCGGTGGGGAAGGGCCCCCGGCGGTGCCTTCCCTAGCGCGGACGCGGCGGGCGGGGCCGGGACCGGATCGCGGTGGCTCCGGGGCGAACCGCTCCCCGCGAGCGGGAGAGGGGAACGATCGTAAATCACCGAGGGGGGCCGCCCGCCCAGCCCGGTCCAGCCCTCGGAGCGGGCCCGTCGTGGGGTCCCGGGGCGGGGACCCCCCCCCCCTACCCTCCCGGGCCGCTTCCCGGCGTGACGTCAGCGCCCGCCGAGCCCCCTCCCGGCAGAGCGAAGTTCGGCGGGGGCCGGGGCAGGGGTGCCCCCGGGGCGGCGGAGGGGCCGGAGCTGCGAGCGCGCAGCCCGGCGCCGTGCGGGAATCGAAATAAAACAATGCTGGAAGGGAATCGGCCCGCCCGCTGCCGGCCGGGCTCCCACCGCCCCGAAAAATCTCGACGAGATCCCCTCCTCCTGGAGAGCCTCTTATTGTCCCCGCTTTCCAGGTGCGGCTTGGGAGCGGGCAGGAGTAACGCCCGCGAGCGGCGTTGCAGCGAGCCCTGAGCGAGGGAACCGGCGTACCGCCAAGTGCGTGCGCTCCCTCTCCGCTGCTCATCCGTGCACGGCTGGGATTCGCCCCGCCGCTGCCGTCCGCGGCACGGGCGGACCTGCTGCGCTGCTCACTGAGAGGCACAGCTGCCGGGGGGGCCGGGGAGCACGCACGGCCCTACGGCTGGTGGCATCCGGGGGGCGTTGGTGCTCACTCCGTCCTGGGGCGTTCGTCGGCTCTTCGGGTCCCTGGGAAAGGCGGCGGCCGTGTTTCCTGTGCCGCTCTTCTGGCTGTGCCGTCGAGTCGGTCGTTGCTTTGCCCTGCTGGCCCGCAGATGGCAGGTTGCAATGCTTTGGTGGCTGTTGACCAGCGACTCGCCGGCTGTGCTTTGGAGTGGCAGCCATTTGGTCATTGTGGCATCGCTTTGCACGCTGCTTTGCTCGCAGTTGAGGTCTGCCGATTGCCTCCTGCTAGCTGCAGCGAGGTTCTGAGGCTGCTTCTGAGCGGGGTAGTGTCTTTAATTGCATTTGCTTCAGTGCTGTGGCTGCTTGACTTCTGCAGCGAGTTACTTAGTTGCCAGCGCAGCTACTTGGGAGAATTTGTGTCTTTTGTCTGCGCAGTCTGTTTTGCAGCGCTGTGATTCTTCATGAACAGCATCTACCCATGGAGCTAGCCATTCACGTCGGTTGTGAATGTCTCTCCTGGGCTGTTGGACTGGATGGCTGGCATGGGAGCCTCTCTGCTTTCTAGCACTGAAAAAGTGAGGAGAAAGTAGCAGGCCATTACCTTAAGGCGTGTAGCAGGAGAGCAGTTGAATATGTCATTCATCTTGTGCCACCTGAACGGTGGAACAGTTATTGAACCTTCAGTTGTGCTTATGCCTAAGGGTTCAGAGATCAGCCCTGTTTTCCCTGAGGAATCAATGTGTTCATGTCAGAGCACAGCCTTTCTGGTTTGCCTCAGTTTCATGAACTCAAGTCCCACCAGTGTTTGAGTTGAAAGTGAATCTCCTTTCTTTTAAGCCAAGGGTGTTGTTCATCACTGCTGTGCTGTACGTGCATCCTTGAGGGAGTGGAGGGGCTGGAACTCCAAAATCATTGTCCCTGAGTAGGACACTTGTGAATGTGAACGGTCACATCGGTGGAAGGAATTTCATCCTCCTTTCCCAGCTCTTGGCCTATTTGTTTTTATTTTTGTTATTGGTGTCTGCATAACCAGTCATTTGTGCATTTTCCCCATTTTTTGGGGGGGAATAGTCTGGTCTTTCAAACCATACTGTTCTGGTTGTGATTCACAATGGAGCTTTTCAAGCATGGCTTTGAGGAGTGAATTTGCAGTGCTGTGCTTCTTGCTGGAAATGATAAAACTCCTCTAAAACATGTGAAAATTAAACGTGCACTGAGTTCTAATAAAGAAGATCAACAGGTTTAACCTGCTGTGATGGCCCGCCTTTACATCTTTTCATACGAATTTACCTCCTCCCCCAGACTTTGTACCCCTTGGGTACCTCTGAAAAGTTCCTACATTCTCACCTTCGGATTGGTCTGCAGAAGGATTCACAGTCAAGTTTTTTGTGGGCGTACTTGTATTCCAAAATGATACTGGGCACGCAAGGATCTATGACTGTAGCCTAGCAAGATCGTTATACCAAGAGCAACCCGAGAGGTATTTTTCTTCAAGATGGGGAGACTTTATTTGCAGGTGGTATGGATAGAGGAGGTTATGCTCTTCCCAAAGTTCAGCCTCTGTAACCCCATAAATGCTTTCCTCATTTCTCCTTGGCTATAGATTGGCTTCAGTTGGAAGGGACCTTAGCGTTCATCTAGTTCCAATCTCTCTGCTGTGGTCTTCCTCATGTTCTTCATCAGCATTATTCTGGAGGATGAAGGTGGAGTTGATGGGTGTAGACTCTTTGGAATTTGGAGCCGTGCAGGGAAGAATTAAATTGCTGGATCTACGTTGTAATACCTTTGCAAATGAAGTCTCTGCAATTGATTTGAGCATTTATTTGATTATACCCCTTCTTAAATATCTCCCTGCATGCTTACTTGGTCTTTTATTTTTTTCTCTTTAGGTGTCTGCCTGTTCTTATGAGAACCCGTTTGCCTCCTCTGTCTGGCTTTATCTTCCCCAGTTCTATTTTGTCTCTCTCCTATTACTGTTCTCTTTTGGACAAATAAACTACATTCTTAATTCTGGTGGATTTTTTTTTTTTAACCTCCTTCTTCCTCCATTAGGAGTTATTATGAAAATATCAAGTGTATTTCCTGCATTTATCAGTTTGTCTCTTCTATCTTTACTTCCTGAGGACTGTTGCTAGTGAAGTGCAGAATGGTAATGCTATATAAATTTCTTGAAGGGCCAGTGACCAAAGGAGAAGGCAATTCAAGGTCCAAATGTGCAAGTATAAGCATCTCCAAAAAAGTCATGCTCTTATGTAAGTGAGCTACATCTAGGGTACATGTTCTCTGCAGAATTAGTTCACGTGGTCACAGCCTGATCACAGTGAGTTTTTTAACATTAGCATGAGGTACTGCATTTCAAGACCTTGCCTGAGTTACTGAAGCTGCAGAGGTCCCCAGACATGTTGCTTGGATATGTATGCCATTGCTCTTTATGTAACACTAAGCTGGAGGATCTTTCTGACCTTCCAGTTATGTAGTGGGCAATTGTTGGCCTACAGCCCACGTCCTCCTCGTCAAGTGTGTGGAGAATGGTGAGATGCAAGGGGATGCTTTCAGCCCAAGCGATTCGAGATGTACCTCTGTATTAGTCTGGGGAGGTAATGTGGGCTTGAGAGAAGATTTAGCACGTACTAGGAGTTTAACACTAGCTAGTTTTGTGAGGAAACGGACCCTTCAGAAGCATTGCCTTCCTTCCAGTTCTGATGATGCTCTGCTGCCGCAGAAATTTCTTACATTCTGTTTTTGCTGTTTGTTGTGGCAGCAAACATTGATTTGTTATTGTCTCTTGTAAAAATATCAATGTTTGATTGATTGCTGTGGTGGTATTTTCACCTACAAACCAAAGGGTAACTGCAATAACTTCTCGGAGTAATTTTAGCCAATGTTGTTCTGACTGAGCTTTGCCGAGGAAGGGTAACTGGTTGCTTTCAATCTTCCTCTATGTCTCTTGCCCTGGTGACATTGTTCATCGTAGATCAGTTTAGCTGGAAAATTTTAGTCATGTACTTCCCTGCTTTATAAGCCACTTGGTGATACCTTCTTTCTTCCACAAGGTCCTTCTGTGTTGTAGATCATTTAAGTGAAGGTTCCATTTGAACAACCTTTATCTCTTTGTGTGTGTGTATGTATTTTACATGCACATATATATATACACACATGCACCACGTGATATACGTATATAATAGAATATATAATACATCACATACAATATGCATCATAATATATTGCATATTAAGTTTTAAATAGAAATTGTATAGTGCAGTATATTGGCTATAAAGTTGTATCTATGAAGTAGTATATCATGTATGCTACTGTTTTTCTTTCAGACAGTGCAACAGATGAAGTGATTTTCCTCAGAATTACTTAGAGCTTGCCAGCAGTCTACTCTCTATGAGCCAAGCATGATTGTTCGTCAGGCTTTCCTTATACGTTGCTAGATTGATGCTTTCAAAGCACAATTTCACCCAGGACTAGCCCCTTCTCAACCCCTCTATGACTTCTAATGACTTCAGCATTGAAAAACCTGTTCTGGTTAGCTAACTGATTCTACCCTGTACAGCACAGCACAAGGCAGGGAATTTCACCTGGGGGTCTTCACAGAAAACATTAGAGCATTTTTTAGAAGAAAAGGGGAAAATATCATTAAAGATTTCTGGCAATACACTAGATCCCTAGGAAAGTTTTTCAAATAATTATCCCAGTTTTCAGATTTTACCCTGCTTCTGTCTGAAATTTTTCTAGCTTCAGCTCCTATCCATTAAATCTAGGGTCTTCGGTTTGTGGATTAAAGAGCTCTCTCTTATCAGCAATTTTCTCTCTTTGTAATATTCGTAGGCCACGGTCATCACCTTTTGACCTTTTCTCTAATAAACTAAACATGTTGAGCTTCTTAAGGCTCTTTTTGTAAAGAGGAAGGGGAGTTACCAGACCTCACATCTTCCTTATTGTTCTTTCTCAGAAGTTTTCAATTTGTCAGCATCATTTTTGAAGTGTGCAAGACAAAACTACATACGCTACTCCCATAATCGTAGAATCACCAGGGTTGGAGTCATCCAGTCCAACCATCCATTTGTCACCGGTATTTCCCACTAAACCGTGACCCCTGAGTAAAACGTCTAAACTTTTCTTGAACACCTCCAGAGATGACTCTACCACCTCCAACACCTGACCACTTTCTCAGAGAAGTATTTCCTAACATCCAACCTGAACCTCCCCTGGTGCAACTTGAGACCGTTCCCTCTAGTTCTACTGCTAGTTACGTGCGAGAAGAGATCGACCCCTACATCACCACAACCTCCCTTCTGGGAGTTGTAGTCAGTGATAAGATCACCCTTGCGCCTCCTCTTCTCCAGACTAAACAATGTCAGCTACCTCAGCTGTTCCTCATAAGGCTTGTGTGCCAGACCCCTCACCAGCTCCTGCATGTAGTCAGGTAAAAACATTCCTCTATTCCTGCTCTTGAAGAGCACCTCTCTCTTTATGAACTGGTGGATTTCATTCATTCAGGAATGGCCCCCTTAGAAGTCCTGTACTGGGAATTCGTGTTCACTTTGCTACCGACTGTTAATTACAAGGCCTTTTCAGAGCTTCTGTTTATCCTCAAATCTTCATCCTTGAAAGCATTCTACATTCTTCTGTTCTTCATGTCAAAATCTTCCATAATTAAAATGCTTGTCTTTTTATGCAGCCTCATTGTTGCAGTAATACCAACTGATCTGTGCTGCATACTCTGCCTCAGCACTACCCGCAGGCATTACTGTGTTTCTGCAAACTTAGTTTGGCCGGTGCCTTCACCAACTGCCAGTGAGTCCCATGATGATCCATTGTTGTCCCTCAATGGCAAGCTTTAGGAAATACGCTTTTTGACAGTGGATCCAAGCATGAAGTCCTTTTGACAGGACAGGTCATGCTCCTGCCATATCTGTGCGCTGGGTCAGAGGTTACCAAGTGCTGCTTTACAAAGATTGCCCAATGCTTTTAATGTCTTATATGATTAATATGTCTTGGGCAGCGTTTTCACTTGCCATCCTATCTTTTCCCCTGGCTATCCAGTTTGGGCTTAATCTGGTAAAAATCATGCCTATGAGCTGAGTTGTCTACTTGAGAGATGGAGGCCTGTATCTGTGGTTCTGTAAGGAAGATTACGCTTATGTACATGGCAGCTTTTTTGCATGAATTTGTTATTTTAAAATCTTCTGGGATCAGGGAGAATCTTGGATGTTTGTGGCTTCTAATACTTCATTGTATCATGATCAGGAAGACCTTGACTTGGCCAAAATCGTCATGTTTTCTGATCTTGTAAAATCATCAAGAACTAAATCCAATTGCTCTTTGTGAACTTGGTGAAGTATGTAAGACTAAACTTCTATTCCTCTCCCAGGAGTGATTCAGTGCTGGCACAGGTTCCTGTGTGACTGAGGAAACTGTTCCCTGAGATGTTCATGATGATATCACGTAGCCTTGCAGTTTGCCATGAACAGGGGATTTGGGTGGAGATCTCTGGAGATTTCACGCGTAAATGTTCCTGTGACAAACTATTGGCGTGCCCTTCTCTGAGCCCTACAGCTGAGGGCAAGATCATCCCTCTTAGCCAGTTCTGTAGACCAGGGATGATCTATGGGATTCCATACAAGGGAGTGACTCAGAGCTTATCAGTGCCTTGTGCCTGCAGCTCAACTGTTCCTGTGCCCATCTCCTTGGCTCTAGTTCACTCCTTTTCTTTTGGATTGTCTGTCTGTCTTCTTCCCACTCAGACTCTTGGCCTTTGCAAAAATGGCTGTCATGTTGACTTCACCGTTAGTCCTGGATTCCTAGAAACAGAATCCAAAGGCCATACTCAGGTCACTGCCTGCAAAACCCCTCTGGGTACCATGCCAGCTTACTTTCTTTTGCAAACTTAGTGCATTCTGCATTCATAATAAAGATTTTGTTTTACCCTTGTTATGCTCCAGGGAAAGCTGTTTCAGAGCCAAATGGGTAAGAGTTTTCTCATTTCCATCTTAAAATTGTTGACAGCCATTTTACACCACCCTTCTTCCTCAACTTAAGTACCCCTTCTAACTCTGTGTTTAATTTTTGGTGTTCTGCAGACAGTAATTGCATGACCTCAGCTTTCATATTGTAATATTTAGAAAAGTAATATCTTTATAGGTCTTGGACATGACAGACTCTTTGTGTCCCTCAGTATTCTGGCAACTGCTTTCTGTACCTTCTGTAATATACTTTGGTCTTTACAGATGCTGGGTAACCAAAGCATTGTGTGGGTTGCCTGACAAGTTCAGTGTCCAGTGGTATTGACACTTTCTTCCTCATTGCTTGATAATACTTTTCTGATACCGTCAAAATAACAATGATCTCCTTAGCCTTCCTGTGGTTAATAAATCCCTCCCCTCTCCAGTGTTCCCTACTGATGAGCAGAAGTTCTGATGGTGCATTTGCTTATTGTTTCTCTTCATGCTATTGAATAATGGCCATCTCGTCCAGAGTCTGTTGCTCCAGCAGTGGTCACTATTGAATATGTAGGAAAAAGAATAATATAAAGTGAGCTTATATGCCATATTCCTCTGGTACTCCTACAGGTTTCAGCCATTTTCAGTGCAGGGACTGCCATAGCTAGATGTGATTTCCTGCTATTCACTGAGCTTCACATACTCTATCTTGCACAAAACTCTTCTCTCCCCTTAAGCCCATGAAAATTTCTAGCACTCACAAAGTCCTTTGAGAAATTCTGCAGTGAACCACCCAATTCAAGAACCATTTCTTTCTGTTGATTTTGAACTTGTTCTTTGTAGCATTTTATGATGGTTCTCATTTTTTGTGCTGGAAGACAGTGAGAAATTATTTTATACCCAACTCCTACTTTTCACGTATGGCTTTACAGACCTTGCTGACATCCTCATTTAGTAATCTTTTTTTTTTTCTTTCTTTCTTTCTTTCTGGACAAAGATATTTAATTCATTCAGTCGTGCCTTTTCATTGCCTTTTCTAGTTTCTGTGGAAGGAACAGAGCTGCAAGCATGTGTGGGCAAAGCATGTGTTTTTGCAAGTGCATAATGGTATCCACTATTTTGTTTTCTGTTCATTTCTACTAGGCTGTTTACTTTCTTGATAGCTACTGAGCGCCAAAGTGATGTTTTCATGGGTCAGCCTCCCATACCCCAAGGATCTTGCTCTTGAGTGGCACTGCTCAGTTAAGAGTCCGTCGATTTATACGTGGAGGTGGAGTTATCTTTTTCTTTGTGCATTGCTTTACATTTGTGTAGATAGAAGTTCACGTGTCGTTTGATTGCCCAGTCATTCCTCTTAGAAAATCCTCCTATAGTCCTCCTCTATCAGTCTCACCTTTTCTGTCATCTGGTCTGATGCTTTCAGCACTTTACTCATTCAGATCCGTTTACAGGGTTGAATCCATTTAGCTCCTGAGCTTTTCTCTGTCTCTAGTCCACATTCTGACTAGTTTGCCTGGGACATAGGGTCTGAGCAGAGAGCCATACCATGACCTGGGCCTGCCTCTGCCAGCTGCAGAGCAACATGTCTTTGCAGAAAGGAGTGGACGTATGTGACGTTGATTGATTTAAGAGGAGGTTTGGGTGGATGGTGTGGCTGTATTCTTATGTTTATTCTGCGGCTGCAAAGTTACCAGCATTGTCTCTCAATAAAGACTTAGAGCAGAAGTCTGGAACCATGGCAGGCCAACAGGTGGATAACGTCCATGTACCAGCAATTTGGAGCCATGGTACCTGGAGCCATGGTCAAAAGCTGTGGCAAGGAATTTATGATCAAACATCCCTTGCCTCCAAAGATGTGTCAGTACGGGGAAGGGTACCCCAGGTCAGTTGGGGTGGGTTTGCTTTTTGAGATTTTAGGGACATGTCTGAGCAACTCCACCTAGATTTGTGGCCAGTCCACAGAAGTGTGGACCAGTCTCCAGAAGTTTAGAGAAGAGACCACTAGAGCTCCCGTCCAACCCAAATCTTTCTTTGAGTCTATAGTGAACTGGCCTTTGATGTCTTTAAGCAGTTTAGTTTGCATTCCTTAGTAAAGGGAAATTCATATATAAAAAGAGGGAGGTTGTGAATTACAGTAGACTCTTAAACAACTCCAGAGGTGAGGTATGCTCAGGCCTTGCAAATACAGAAGGTGCTAAGCTTCCTAGAACAGTGAGCATGGAAGTAGTGATGTGTCCCGTCTCAGTCATGCATTTGTTAGTTTCCATCCCACTCTGTGTTGCATTTTGTGATCTCTGCCGGCCCTGCCAGCCTGTAATCTTCAGGAGATCCAGAGGGCCTCCTCTGGAAAGGCCGAATAATTCTTCTGAGATTTTTAAGTAAATCTGCTACAGACTTACAGTCATTTTACTGTGCCCTCAGGAATCAACGTACCATTAATGTAACGTTCTTTAGTACATCAACCTTCATTTAGAGAATCAAACTTCATTTTAAGTTGCTTTTGGAAAAATTAATATCCTCTTCTATGCTGTAAATTAAGCTGATGTTAAATGCATAAATGTTTTTATTATTTATTACCTCACTCTCGCTCTAATTGTTTTTATCTTTCACTCTTCTCATCAGAAAATATGTTTTATTCTCAGATATGTTTTTTTGTTGAGTGGAACTTCCAGCACTGCAGCTTTCACACTTAACATCTTTATATCTCACGGTTGTGTAGGATGAAGAAAACAAAACATTAATGCAGACTTAAGGAAAAGTAAACTGGCTTTATCCCCTTAGAGTGCCAGTACTCTGAAAGTTTCTTATCTGGCCTCATTTCTTGAAATGGGGGCATTTTAATTTTTATTTATTATTTCACGGGGGTGAAGAAGCTCTTAGGTGTCATGTTATGAAATATATAAGATAAAGGCCAAACCTAGTGACTGAAGTTGAGCTCCAGCGTTATTTTAGTTTCTATGTAGACCCAAACCACGAAGGGTTCATTCACTTCTTGTATTTATGTATAATTTGACCTCTGGTAGAGAATGAAGTTTCCAAAGGTGCAGATCTACATGTATCGGTTAAGTTTATTAAGAAATATTTCATAGTGACACATTTTATGTGATACTTTGGTGAATTTAGTTTAGCTAAAAGAACATAATATAATTTCAGTAGCATATATATTTTTTTATTTACATAAGATAACTAACATTGGAAACCATCGCTGTTCTTGCACTGAACTCATACATTCTGATTTCTGAGCCCTAACAGCGGTTTGCACTGTCCTGTGCAGCAACAGGAGGTAGGGGCTGGCAATGGGTAGGGAAGCTGGGGAGGTCAAGGAAAAACATAGTTGGTTTGGTACAAAACTGCTGTCAGCTCCTGTGGGGAGAGCTGGATCCCCCAGCTCTGCAGTTGTTTTGAGGAGAGAGACGAGGTTCAACTTTGCTCACTGGGTAGGTGGGAATTTTAATTGGAGAATGGTTATATGCCCAGGTCTGCCATCTTACTCCTTCACTAATCCAGTCTCCAGCCTGTGCTCACAGCCCCTGCATCCACCGGCTGTTGTAATTATTCTGTAGGAGCCAGAAAAATACCTGTGTCAGTTACTACCTTTCATTCAGTGTCACATAAGCATACTTCTTTGTAACAAAAGTTATTACATGAAAAAGAAAAAAAGTAAAAATCTGCAAGTCATGGGCATATTTGCAACCAAGATAATATTAGCTACAAGCATTTGCCGACTGCCATCTTTATATTCAATGATTTTTGGCATCCTAATCTTTTCACTTACACAGTCATTTTCACACTTGGTGTACATATGGGAGAACTGGCAATAAGACTGCAGCGTGCAATGTGAGCCCTGGCATACTCATCGTTTATTGCTATCTAACATTGGACACAGCACTTTCCCCCTTCCCTCCCTCTTGCGTGCCCAGCGCTAAAACACGAAGTCAGGTAAGTAGCCATCAGGAAATGTCACACATCAGGATCTCTGACTTCAGTATTTTAGATAAAACGTTGTAATTTCAGTTACTCCACCGTTGTTAACCCCAGCTGAATCTCTAGGATTTTTTCCCCTCATTTTATAGGTAAAGGAAATGGGGATAGGAGTTGAAAATGTATTGCCTGGAAATGCTATGCAGTATAAGATATAGTAGCTACTGCCTTTCCTCCCCCTTGAGTGCATGTCCCTAGCAGTCCTACTCCAGAGGGTGCTCTACCTCTGAGTGGTCTTTACCTGCCGTGGGGAATATACTGGTTTACATCACATCTTGCTTTCAGGATGCTTTTCAGCATGTGCAGTATGTTGTTATAAAGCTTCTGTGTTCATTTCACCACCCCTTTTCATCCCTTTTGGAGGAGAAGGGAGAGAAAAACCAGGATATGAACTTGAAGCTAATAAGCTGCAGAGAAAGAGAATCCCTCTAATTCTGAGACCCTGTCTTGGCAAGCCAAATGCCTTTGATTTCAGATAGGATTTTTAATGTAGTTCTTACATTAAAAAAAAAAAATGATTTAAGGAATTTTCACTATGTACTTTCGATGATTCCCAACTGAAAAACAAATAAGCAAAAAACACAAAAGAAAAAACCAAGAGAGTTTGAACTTCAGAACATCTATACTTAGACTAAAGGAGGAACTCCACTGACTTCTTACTCAAAAGTCATTTTCCGTGGACTGTCACCTAGCAGAAGATAACTCTGGCCAGGCTGTATGTCTGCAGACTGAAGTAGGCTCTAACACTCGTGCACGGTTGGCTGTCCATTGGCTTGGCATTCCCTTGTACTGCCCTTGGCCAGTGCCAGCAAGCACTCTCCGGGATGATGCCCAAGTATGGTTTGCAGGTAGCAAGATGGTGTCAGATTGCCCCTTCTGGCCATGCTCCGCCACACCTTGGCATCTTTGTATTGTGCCCCCAGCTATGGTTGTGATCTGCCTAACAGTGCTGGACTTGACTGGCATTTGACCTCAGGCAGACCGGAGTCCTGTGTTTGGGCTGCCCATGCTGGGACTGACCCTGCTGGTGATCACTGGCTGAGGTGACAAGGCCCCTCAGGCCTGACTGGGTCCTGGGGCATCTTCCAGGCCTCCCTTTCTCACTGAAATTGCGTCTCTGCTGCTGGCAGCATGTGTGGGCTGTACATCTGGGTATAGACATGCAAGTTTTCTGGGGAGTATTAGGGTTGTTCATCACTTACCACCCCAGACAAGCCCCTAAACACCGTTCTAGGCCATCTGTGCTTCTGCTGCCATGTATGAATGTTTATTTTCTTAGACTCTCAATCTAGTATATAAACTATGTACAGAACTAAGAACAATAATGTGACTTTCTAAGAGAACAAAAGCATGTGTTTAAGTAGGTAAGACTTGAGTGTGTCCCATTAGGGCTGGACTTTCTTCCAGCTCTGATAGCTGCAAAGAGCTGCTTTACACCGCAGCCTGTGAAGAGCAGAGTGCATTGGGTCCCCTGGCAGAGCAGCCCCAGGCCTCCTGGCTGCCTTGACAGGCAGAAATCCCACCTGGAGGAGGGAACCACATGGGGCTGGTGGCTGGAGGAGTGGGATCCATTTTGGGTGCTGTGTGGGGATGCCTGTTGAGTGCAGGAAGCTGCATGGGGCTTGCAGGAGAATACGGTGGGTTCTTGGAAGTGTGCCTGACTGAGCTGGGTTATACAAATACAAACAGCAATTCCAGGTGCCTCTTAACTCAGTTTAACCTGTAAAGGGCTTCAAGAGGCCAGGAAAAGGTTATCCCTTTGGCAGCAGCACTACCAAATGTCTCATTTTCACAAAACCACAGGGTGGTAAGAACTCTTCAGAGACTTTTAGAGGGATCTCTGTGATGGGAAGGGTTAAGTATAGCCCAGGTATTACACTTTGTTAATTGCTAGGGCTCCTAATGCAAGCTTTTATTTCACGGATGTTGAGATTAGAAGCAGTGCTGTGATCCTCTGGTGTGACCTCTGACATAGCCATTGCTGTGCTGAGCCAGATAACGTGTGGGTCAGTTTTGCTTTAGAAAAGTCTTAACCCTCTAAGTGGCAGAAACTTCTGCCCCAGTGGTTAATGATTGTCTTCTGAAATGTACCAGTTTGCTTCTGGCTTTGTTTGGTGCTGTGTATTCGGCAGCTGAGAAAAGTACTGAGTTGGTATTTCCTTTAGAAAGGGAGGTTCCAGTAAGCGTTTGCCTTACCTCCCTGGGTAGATGGCCGTCGTCGCTATTATGGAGCTGCTAGAAGGCTGAAACGAGCCCTCTGTACCACATGACAACGTCCACTGTGGGAGCTGTGGGTGGCATTGCTGCTGAGTGCAAAATAAAGAGCAGCAACATGTCGGCAGTGGGCTGCTGCTAGCACTGTGCATTCAGTCGGAGTGGAGCTGGTACCTGAGGGCTGCCAACATGGTGTGTGCTGGGATTGAGTTCAGCTAGGATTGCCTTCCTTACAGCACTCCTTTCTTGTCAGAAATAGTAGTTCTAGGTGCTTACCTGGAATATACTCTAGCGTCAGTGTAACTGACTGAATTAGCAGCTGAAGGCCTCCTTTTACAGCAGGACTGTAAAAGATACTAGTTCATAGGGATTGAGAGAGTGCTCTGGCTTCAGTAGGTCAGTTCTCAACCTCTGTGAGCTATTTTTCTATTAAAGAAGAGGTCTAAGTTAATGAATTGTTGTGTGTGAGAATTAATGCTGGATGAGTCCCCTGTGGCTTTCATGGTGAGGGTCAAATAAAATATTAATGAAATTAAAACAAACAATCCCTGTTCTTCCCAAGTACCTTCTATATGAGTGTCTCAGCACTGGCCAGGGAAGATGAGGAACCCCACAAGGAGCAGGTCAGGGAAATTATTTGCTTTTTCTAAGCAGGGAGATGGAGGCAGTGGAAAGCAGCGACTCAGGCCATGCAACTCAGCAGCTAGGCCATGAGCTCTCCCATCCCATGTTTTTGCTCTAATCTCTGAGTTCAGCTCCCTTTGGAGAGAAGTGACAATGCTTCCAGACTCCAGCATTGGCCAGCTAGAGGGCAATGACCTCTCCAAATCTGGGATGGCCTCTAGGAGTCCTGACTCTGAAGTCTTAGACTTGTTCCCAAAACTTCCCAATGCTTCCAGAGCCAAGCACATAATCCAGAAGACAAGTATATTTTTCCTGATGCTTCAACCATGGGACAAATTTTGTTGTCTTGCAGATTGTCCATCCCAGATGCTGGGTACAGGAGCTTGTACAACAAGCTGGAGAAGGATGGTCTCTTTGGATATGCCTGTGCATTGCGGGGCAGTGCAAAAGGTCCTGAGCCAGAGCCAAGCAAGCCAGCTTCAGAAGCAGCATTCCTTACTCATCCTAGCACAGCTTCCAGGCTAACAGAGTCATGGTGCTTTCATAGTCCGAACTAGAAACCCTCTGGCATCGTGGGATGTTAAATAGCTAACAGTGCTCAGTGCTTTCAGGACGTGGAACAGATTGTAAGCTTAATCAGAGGGAGCTTGGAAATCTCCCTGCTGGTGCAAAGTGCTGTGCATTTCCAGGCATGACACTGGTACATGGAGAAAGAGCAGAGGGGATGGAGAGGAAGGAGTTCTAAGGAGATGCTCCAAGCTAAGCAGAATGATGTAGTGCTGTTTGTGCCATGCAACATGAAAGCTAAATGAATGTCCTTACACCTATTTTGGACACTGAATAGCATGAGCAAGACTTGTCACACATTCATCCTATCGTGCTGGTATATGTGAGCACATGCATGTGGTCTGGGGAGGTCAGGGCTGTATCATCCTCCTTGCCACAGAGATCTCAGGGGGCTTATTACACAGAGTTAGCTAATGGTATAGCATGTGGCCAGTTAAGGATGACTTACTGCAGTGACAGGTGCAAAGAGGAACTTCTAAAGTCAGAAAGTTAGTGGTGAGGATCATTTTAAAGCATTTGCCTATTGTTGTTGTTGTTTTCTTTTTTTAACTCATCTCTTTCTGAAGATAAGTAAACAAGGAAATGGAAATACTAAAATGATTTCAGAGGAAAATCAAAATGCTGATAACTCATTCCTCCCTGCTTCCTTAGAAAAATTTCTCTTGCATCCTGGCTGCCTCACATAATGTTTGTATCAGTCCTAGAAACTGGAAATCAGAGATGACAGTGAACAAATCTTTTCTCCTACTAATGGGAAAGTTTACTGCATTCTTGGTAAAGACCCTTGCATCTGTGCATAACAGCTAAAGAAACAGTAATAATTTTGTCATATTTCTATAACAAACCACAAAAGGATGCTCCATAGTCTACTCACTGTTTCTCCCCATCTTCTTGTCTCCCTTTCAGTGCCCACCAGGGTCTTGTTGCCTTGCTGGTATAAGCCCTCCCTTCCAGAAGACCTGCTCTTGCCCACCTCCGTCTCCCTCAGAACAGCAGAAGGGGGCTGCAGAGAGAGAAAAATTTATGTTTTCATCAAGCCGTGCCAAGGAGAATGGGGGTCCCACACCCAAAAGAATGAAGACACGACAGAACAAGGATTCGGTACATAAGATGGAAGAGGGAGGTGGGATCCCAGAGACCAGCAAGTGCTGTGGGTTGGGACTGAGGCTCGCAGCAGAGCTGGTGAACATGAGTTTGGTGTGGTGGAGGGCCAGGATTCGGGGCTTTGGGAGGGCAGGGAGCAGGGCAGGAGTGGAGGGAGGTGCAAAGTAGAGCTGATCTGATGATCCCTCTCCAGATGTCTATGCGGAGTGGACGGAAGAAAGAGACTCCAGGGCCCCGAGAGGAGCTCAGGTCACGGGGTCGAGCTTCCCCCAGTGGTGTAAGCACCTCCAGCAGTGATGGCAAAGCTGAGAAATCCCGACAAGCAACAAAGGTAGTATGAAGTAGTGCGCGGCTGTATGGTGCCAGAGGGCTGCCCAGGATGGGCATGACCCACTTGGGAATCCAGACACACAGACCAGATGGGATCTACCATGCAACCCATGCTGAGTTAGCTACCTGTAGGGACTGGATTCCATTCTTTTATCCCCAGCACTTTGTACTTCCAGATATCTTAATTTTCAATACTGCTTTTTGCTGTATCCTGGCTCAATGTTGCCATTACAGTGTCCCACTGCCTGCTATGGTCTGCAACAGAGATGGTGGTATGTCTCACCTGCTGCCAGCTGGCAAAGTTGGGCAGGGTGGGAGGATTCCCTGCAGACCTCTCACCTCTCTGTTTTCTCTCCTCTGCCTTGCAGAAAGGCCGGGTGGAGGAATCCTGTACCCCCAAGGGCAGCAAGCAGGGCCGAACAGAAGAGATCTCTGAAAGTGAGGGGGAGGACAGCAATGCTCCTAAAAAGACCAAAACTGAGGTGAGTTCTCTCTGTTGTGGTTACTGGCACATTCTGGACCCAATCTGTGCTGCTCACACCTGCCTAGCTCGAGATTCTGTTTGCTTGATAGCTCTGCCACCTCAGACTGTGCTCTGCAGCTCTTCTGCAGGCAGAGCCCAAGTGACACCTGCAGTTACACCTATGTAATTTCTCCATGTGGACGTTGCTCAGCTCAGCACTGATCTTTTTTTCAGTTGAGGTGCTCCTGTAGGCTCGGAGGCTCACTTGTTAGTTGCCCACATTAACTGCTTAATCACCAAGCAGTGGGGGAGAGAGGGCAATGGGAAGCACAGAGGGACTGTGTGGGCAACACTACCTCCCTCCCCCCCCCCTTGCTGTGCCACCTGGTGGTAGCACTGGCTCTTACCTTGGCCAGCAGCCCATTACTGGTGCTGGTGCTGGGACATTGTAGGTGCCTTGTCTCAGTCTCTTCTGTAACAGTTACTGTGCCTCTGAACATGAGATGTCCATTATCATCATCTCCTCAAGTGTGTGATGAAGTACCCAAGAGCACCTGAGCTGCTGTTCCAAAGGGCAGCAAGAGAACTGCCAAATGAAGCCTCCTTCCCTCAGTGTGCTTTTCTAATGCTAGGAATAGCAGAGGAAGGTGAGATTGAAAAGTGTCACACATTATCTAGGAGGTCACATAACTTCTCCTTCCTCTCACTGCTTCAGGAATTACCCTGTCCTCCATCCCCTTCTGACGTTGACAGCCTTGATGGCCACAGCTTCAATGATGAGATGAGCAGCGACCCACGGGACATCGACCAGGATAACAGGAGCACCTCACCCAGTGTCTACAGCCCTGGCAGCGTGGAGAATGACTCCGACTCCTCCTCTGTGCTGTCCCAGGGCCCATCCCTCTCCTACCACCACCCTCCGCTCTTCCCCCAGAGCCCTCCAGTCGCCCCTACTTCTGACAGCCTGGCCCGTCCACCTGAGCCTGGCTTCAGTCTCCCAGGCGAGGCCCACCCCCAGGGCCCCACTGCTGGTGGCTACCACTCCCAGCTGGAGGGCCAGACCTCCCGCATTTTCCAGGCTCCAGCCCCACAGACACCCGCCTCATCTTCTTCTGCTGTTGCCACCACTTCTGCCCCCTGCTCTTCTTCCTCCTCCTCTTCTTCCACTTCCACCCATGCTCCTCTCTACCCTACGGCCAATGTGGTTCAAGTTGGTTCCAAAATTGCTGGTGGAGCAGGGGGCCTCTCAGCACCGGGGAATCGCGAGCAGACCCTCAGCGCGAAGCACAATCCACCACCCACCACTCCCATCTCACTGGCGTCGGTGGTTGGGGGGTTGCCCCCTCAGAAGACCTCCCCAGCCAACCCACCGCCTGCCCCCCCAGCCTCCGCACCTTCCTTCCCGCACGTCTCAGCCAACCTCCCACCCCCACCAGCCCTACGCCCACTGAACAACGTGGCAGCCTCCTCCAGTTCCCCAGGGATGGCAGGGCAGGCCTTGAGTGGGCACTTGGCATCACCCCATGGGATGGGCCAGGACAAGGCACAGCCCCTGGCCCCCTCACGCTACCCCTATGCCCCTCCGCAGCTGCCACCCTCCAGCTCCTCTGCTCAGTACCCACAGCCATCCCCCACCCAGCCCCTGCCCAGTTACACTGCCTCCTATGGGCATTCCTTCCCCCCGCCCAGCGGCCTTTCAGTGTCCAGCCAGCCCCCCAAGTACACCCAGCCCTCCCTACCCTCACAGCCTGTATGGAGCCAGGCCCCTCCTCCCTACAGCCGCCCCCTGGGCAATGCCAGCTCCCATCTCCCAGCCTCCTTCCCTGGTCAGTCTCCTCATCACCAGCAACCACCCCAGCAGCACCACCATGGCCACGGCAGTGGCGGGGGGGTCTCCCCAGCTGTAGCAGCGGCCCCCCCACAGCCCCCTGGGGGTTATCCCCATGCCCTGGAGTCCAACAGCCATCACCCATCTCATGCCACATATGGGTTGCGCCTCTACCCTCCCCACAGCCAGGCCACTTACAGCCAGGCTCCCTCAGCTGCTACAGCCCCTTCTTCCTCTTCCTCCTGTTCTTCCTCCTCTTCCTCTTCCTCCTCCTCATCCACCTCTTCCCAGGGAAGCTACCCCTCCATATGCACTCATCCCCCAGGGCAGAGTCCTGCCACCTACACCTTCCCCCCACCGCCGCCCCCCTCCCCGGCCCATGGGGCTGGCCCTCCAGTCACCTCTGCAGCCACCACCCTCTCTACCGTCATCACCACCATGGCCTCCCCATCTGCGGCCCCCTACAAGACCGTCTCACCCCCAATGCCCCCTTCAGCTGTGACCCCATATGGGAAATGTGCAGCCTCCCCCGTCCCCACCTTCCAGCCCCCAGCTCCCTACAAGCCGAGCTCTCCCCCTGCTTCCTCAGCTGCCCCTTTCCGGGCTGCAACCCCCCCAGGCTACCGGGTAGCATCCTCCCCTGTGGCCAGTGGCTACAAGGCCGCCTCACCCACCCCGCCTGCCCCACCGCTGCCAGGGAGTTTAGCCACCCCAGCCCCACCTCTGCCACTCAGCGCTGCCCAGATCAAGCAGGAGCCATCAGAGGAGTACGAGCCCCCCGAGAGCCCTGTACCACCTGCTCGTAGCCCCTCACCACCACCCAAGGTGGTGGATGTGCCAAGCCACGCCAGCCAGTCGGCCAGGTAGGGACAGGGAGATCCCCACTCTGTCCTGTCCCCATTCCTCCTGCACTGACACGCTGCATTTGATGCCCTCAGGTTCAACAAGCACCTGGATCGTGGCTTCAACTCCTGCTCCCGCACGGACTTGTACTTCGTGCCCCTTGATGGCTCCAAACTGGCCAAGAAGAGGGCGGACCTGGTGGAGAAAGTGCGGCGGGAGGCTGAGCAGAAGGCTCGGGAAGAGAAGGAGCGAGAGCGGGAACGAGAGCGAGAGAAGGAGCGGGAGCGGGAGAAGGAGCGAGAGCTGGAGAGGAGCGTGGTAGGTGCAGAGGATGCTGGAGGCTGACCTTGGCGGTGGGCTGCAGGTATCCTGATGCTGTTTCTTTGCTCTCTTGCAGAAGATGGCCCAGGAGGGCCGGCCAGTGGAGTGCTCCTCACTGGGGCCTGTCCCCCACCGCCCTTCCTTTGAGCAGGGCAGCGCTGTGGCGACTGTGCCCCCCTACCTGGGCCCCGACACCCCGGCCCTGCGCACGCTCAGCGAATACGCCCGGCCCCACGTCATGTCCCCCAGCAACCGCAACCACCCTTTCTACGTGCCGCTGGGTGCCATCGACCCAGGCTTGCTGGGCTACAACGTGCCGGCCATCTACAGCAGCGACCCAGCCACACGGGAGCGGGAGCTGAGGGAGAGGGAAGCCCGTGAGAGAGACCTGAGGGACCGAGACCTGCGTGAGCGCCTCAAGCCTGGGTTTGAAGTCAAGCCGGCTGAGCTGGAGCAGCTCCATGCCGTGCCAGCTGCTGCCATGGATCCATTCCCACGCCATGGCGGGCTCAGCCTGCAGACGGCCCCCGGTCTCCATCCTGCCTTTCCCTTCCACCCGGGGCTGGGCCACTTGGAGAGGGAGAGGCTGGCGCTGGCAGCTGGCCCCACTCTGCGTCCTGACATGTCTTATGCTGAGCGCCTGGCAGCCGAGCGCCAGCACGCCGAGCGGGTGGCTGCTCTCAGCAATGACCCACTGGCCCGGCTGCAGATGCTCAATGTGACGCCTCATCACCATCAGCATTCCCATATCCACTCCCACCTACACCTCCACCAGCAGGATGCCATACATGCAGGTAAGGACTGCACAGAGCAATGCTCTGCTCCTGCTACATCCCATCCCTCTGCTTCGGAAAGCCCAAATATTGCTGATGCAAGATTAGAGGGCCCAGCCCCACCTCTTCGCCCAGAAAAGGTCACCCTTGTGGTCATTGGACCTCCTATCCTACAAAAGACACTGTCATCTTTTGCAAATGTCACATGAGTTTGCTGCTTGGTGGAGAGCAGAACTGCTTGCACCACAGCTTTTAGTTTGCGACCCTTAGAATGCAACGCCATGTGAGCACTGGCTCCACCACATTCTGGGGCTGTGGGCTGCATTCCTCACCCTAGGGTCTGCTGAGAGCACGCCCTGCTAACAGCAGCCTCAGAAGCATCCTTAATGCCAAGGAAATGTTGGCTCTGTAGTTTGCTCCTGCCACTCTTGGGATGGGATAGGGGAGAAGAATGGTAAGGAACTGGAGGCAACCGTCCTTCAGAATGTGGCCCCTTCCATTTCTTCGTTCCACGGGACACCAAGGTAAAAAGCAGCTTATCTTAATGAAAGTCATATAATAGAAAGAAATTGCTGTGCCTGTGGAGGTGCTGTGAAAGGTCAGCAGGGTGTGGTGGCAGTCACAGGCAGACACCCACGCTAATCATCTGCAGCTGTTCAGAGGTGGCATTGGCTACAAGTGAATGGCCTGGCAGTGGCTCCAAAGCACTGGAAAACGCAGTTTTCATATAAAATAGTATCTCACTTCTGGGTACAGGCTAGATACAGGTACAGGCCTGCAAGAGCAGGCCCTTGCAGAACCAGCTCTGAAGAGTATGGACACAAAGTATGGGCCACACTGCTTCACATGAAATTCAGTGCAGGCAAAAGGAGTAACACTCAAAGGCAGTGGTACTGCATCGCATGCCTTGAAGTCGTTCCAGTCCCAATGCAAAGCGACTACTTGCTCCACGCCTGTTTGTTGTTGTGTCCTGTGCTCTCCCCTTTGTGACTTACCAAGCACGAGACAATTACCTTTTGACATCTTTTCTTCCCAGCCTCAGCCTCTGTCCACCCTCTGATCGACCCCCTTGCCTCGGGATCGCACCTCACTCGGATCCCCTACCCAGCTGGCACCATCCCCAACCCTCTGCTCCCTCACCCTCTCCATGAGAACGAAGTGCTGCGCCACCAGCTCTTTGGTAAGAGTGCTCTCGGACCTGCTTGACCCCTTCAGAGGGCATCAGCAGAGCACTGTGGGGCAGGGTGGCCATGGGGGGGTCACTAGACGGGTGGAGATCTACGAGGCAGAGCTCTGGCATGATATGAGTTGGGTGTAGCACAATGTATGTTAGCAAGACTGGAAGAGTAAGTGCCACAGAGCCTTGACTGGTCTGTAGGAGCATGGGCAGGGATGGAGCTGTGACATTAGCTTGTTCATTCTCTCTTTTGTCTATTGGTGCAGCTGCTCCCTACAGAGACCTGCCGGGGTCTCTCTCTGCGCCCATGTCGGCAGCACACCAGCTGCAGGCCATGCATGCGCAGTCAGCCGAGTTGCAGCGCCTGGCTCTGGAGCAGCAGCAGTGGCTCCATGCTCACCACCCTCTGCATGGAGTGCCACTCCCCACCCAGGAGGATTACTACAGGTACGTGCACCAAGCTCACGCTTGGACTGAACGTAGTAGAAACACTGGGAAACGGGCACATCCGTGTAAGCAGTGGGGTTGGAGGTATGTTTCCCTATATGTGCGTGGCTCCAGACTGACCCCGTGCTGGGACTGGGGGTTGCTTGCTGTGGTGTACCACTATGGGCTGTTGGCCGGAGGCTGTGGTGGGGCTTCCGTTCCTGTCCTTGGCAGGAAATCAACCTGTTTCACACATGCCAATATAGCGATGAATAACTGATACCCTTGCCAAAATGTCAAGTATTCGAAGGGCTGGATGCCCTTGCCAACGCAAGGCTTTCCCAGAAGCTTGATGGGTTAGAAGTGCAGCATATTATGTTTTGGATAGCACCTCTTATGTGAAGGATTTGCAGGGTTTCCCAAGCTGGCACTGCCACACAGGACTAGGCTAACAACTGGCATTTGCACAATGCTAAATAATTTCTCCCTGTATCTTCCTTCTCACAATCACCTCGTTTCTCTCCTTTATCCTAGTCACCTGAAGAAGGAAAGTGATAAACCCCTTTAAATTGACTCCAACTGTCAACGTGACATCCCCATGTCTTTCTGTGAATCAACCAAATCCCAGGGGAGGGGAAGCTGCAGTGATGCGTGTCAATCCTACCCTGCAGCACACTGCAAGAAAGGATGGGACCGAGCTATGGTATGGCATCCTGGGAGCAGAATGTGGAGGAGAGCACACAGGGAGGGACTGCAACACCAGTGATGGACCTGAAAGGTTCTGTCCATGATTTCAGCAGAGCTCCGGAGTAATTAAAATCTGCATCACAGGGAGCTCAAAAAGATAAAAGACTGGTGTGAATTCAAGATTGCAGCAGCTCCATCCTTCGTTTTGAGGGAGCGGTTGTGTTAAATAGAAAAGGACTCACGGGACCTCACATCCACGATGCCACCTTTCCTGCATCTGTGAGCAGGAGCTGCAGCCACCGCGCACCTCCAAACCCAGCGGAGCCTTTCTTCTACATGCCTCCTCCTCCCCCACACTGTAGGTGTAAGATACTGCTTAGCGATGCCGAAAAGCAACACGGAACTTGTTCAGATGAGCCTGAGCGGCCTCTCGTTCTCCAGCCTCCCTTCAGATGCGAGCAGTGCGTTCCCGGACCTTTGAAACACGGCACTGCTGCCCGCTGCCGAGGCAGCTCCCGGCTGCTGCTTCCTAAGCGCTGCGGGACTGCTGGGCGCGGCCATGCTTCCCTCACACCTCACGGATGGCCCTTGGTCCCAGCGCCAGGCCCGGCCCAGCGGCACCCCTGCCCTCACCCCCCCACTTGGTGTACTTTGACTCATGCACATCCTATTAGACGTGGCAGTTTGATGTAGCAACGTGTGCCCCCGTCCCCCGCGTGCGTGTCTGATCTCACGGTTGTATAACTCGAGCGGTCCCCATATATATATTTACTTAACCATTAAAAGGAAAAGGAAACCGACCCACGGCCCAGGTATGGAAAAATGCCCCGACCACGTTCCCCACGCACTCCCCACCACACATTCTAATAATTTATATATATAAATATATATATGAAGCTCTTAAAAAGAAAAGCGAACAAGCAAACAAAAACCCTTCCAGAATCGGACTCCGTTGTGTTCATTTCTCTCGGCTGGCGCCCACAGGTGCCCCCGCTGGGCGCGGGGCTCAGCCCGCCGCTGCGGCCCGCGGTGGGCGGGGCGTTCGGAGGACACGCCCTCTGCACTGCTCCTCCCGCCAATCGCAGCGCTCGCCTGAGATCCGGTCGAGCCCGCCCTCTCCAGGGGGCGGGGCGTGCGCGCTGCGGCACCAATAGGAAGCGGCTGATCTGCATACGGCCAGAGCGCCGCGGCGAGGCTTTGGTTTGTGGCTGCGGCGGCCGCCGATAGCGCGGAGCGGGCGGCAGCATGCCTGGAAGAGCCGTGGGGCCGCTCGGACGGGGGCCCGGAACGAGTGGCTTACTCGCCCTTACTTAGGGGCAGGTCTGCGCCTTGCGCGCCCCCGCGCGAAGGGCTTTCTTTCAGTGATTTCAGCTCTTTTAGTATTTGTCCAGCAGGTTTCCCGCCCCGCGGGAAGCCCCACTGTGCGGTGCAATGGTAGGGCGGGGCCGCGAAGGGGCGGCGCTTGCGGTGTGAGGAGGGAGGTGGGCGGCTGGCGGTGAGGGGCAGCGCGGGCCCTCATGGCGGCCTCCGCCCAGGCTCCGCCGCCGGCGCTTAGCGCGGAGCAGGCGAAAGGTGAGCGGCGGCGGCCGGTGTGGGTCGGAGGGGTCGCGGCGCGGTGTGTGAGGGGTTCATGTCACCGCAGTGGTGCTGGCCGAGGTGATCAAGGCCTTCGGGGCTCCTGAGAACGTGCAGCGCATGGACGAGGCCCGGGAGAACGCGTGTAACGACATGGGCAAGATGCTGCAGTTCCTGCTGCCCGTGGCCACGCAGATCCAGCAGGACGTGATCAAGGCCTACGGCTTCAGCAGCGACGGCGAAGGTGGGCGGTCCTGGCGGCAGGGGGGCAGGGCTCGTTCCGCCGAGCGCTGTCTTCCTTCTCTCCCTGCCTCCTTCCCTTCGCAGGGGTGCTGAAGTTCGCCCGCCTGATCAAGTCCTACGAGTCGCAGGACCCGGAGATCGCCAGCATGTCGGGAAAGCTGAAGGCTCTGTTCCTGCCCCCCATGACGCTGCCGCCGCACGGGGCTGGCATTGGCGGGGTGGCCGCCTCGTGACGCCGCCGCCTGGGCTGATGCGGGTGGACCCCGGGGCTCCGGCCGGAGCCTTCCCTCGCGGCTGGGGCTGTGCGCTGCTGCTCAGTCGGCCCCGGGGAAATGAACGGTTGGACGAGGAAGCTGATGGCGTGAGACGAAGTGGCTTCTTTGTGCATGTTTCTTTTTCTGGCTGTGAATAAAAGACGTCTCGAAAGTGCCCTCATTGACTTATGAATGGGCGTAAGGTGGTGCTGCTATGCAGGTATAGGTCCTTCTTCCTGATGCAGGGCAGTCATAGCGGTGCCCGCCTCATACGTGGTGAGACCTGAGCTGACAGTACACTTGGCTGGCATCTACCAAGTTCTGCAGAAAATATGCTTGATGATTCAAGCCTTGGTATGAAAGCATAAGGCTTCATAGCTGCCCCTTTCTTTTTTGATGCCGTTAAAGAGGTGCTAAGCCTCATCTAGAATCACAGAATAGAATCAGAGTATGCCAAGTTGGAAGGGGCCCACAAGGGTCGTTGAGTCCACCCCCTGGCTCCACACCCCACCTCTCCTAATTCAATTCAAACCCTATGTCTGAGAATTACATCCAGGCACTCTCAGCTCCAGCAGCTTGGGGTCATGGGCAGCCTGTTACAGGGCCTTGCCACCTCCTGGTGAAGACCCTTTTTCTAACCCCCAACTTGACCTCCCGTGATGCAGCTCCATGCCATTCCCTCTGGTCCTATTGCTGTCACCTGACTGCAGAGCTCAGCCCTGGCCCTCTGCTCCCCTCATGAGGAGCTGTATGCTTCTGTGAAACTCAGATTCAACTTGCTGTTAACCAGAATCCCCAGATCCCTTTCATTGGGGCTGCTCTCCACCTTCTCTTCCCCCCCATCTATACATAGATCCAAGGTTGCCTCATCTCAGGTACATAATACAGCATCTGCTCATGTTAAGCTTTACTTCGTGATTTCCCAGCCCTCTCAATTTGTCAAGATGTCTTTGCAAGAATGAGTATTTACAAATGTGCTATTTGAAACGTACTAGGCAACGTGTTCCTGAAAACAACATTGTCCTTAAGATGCTGTCCAGTGATGTAAATGCAGCTAAGACCACTGTCGCCACACTTAGCCGTACACTCCCACAATGAGCTTCTGTGGCTGTATTGTTTTCTGTCTAAATGTGTGGTCAAACTTGTCAGATTTTGTTATAAAAGTAGCAACATGATGTAGCAAGGACTGGCATAGAGAGGGAGGGCTGCATTTCCCCATTTTGGACAAAGATAATGTATAACTATCCTGCATTTCCTGAGACTGAGAGGAGTGGGTTCTCCCTGGTGTGAAGTTTTGTTATTTTCACCTTATGAAGGAAGGTTGGGGTCTTCGGGAAGGGCTGAGAGCAAAGAAGGGCTCCCAGCCACCACAAGCTGAGAGAGCCAAGCTAGGGCTGCAAGAGCTGTGTTGGGTTTTGCCTTCTGTGCCTTGGTTACAAACCAGGTAGGAATGTAGCTGGAGAGGGTGTGAGCAGAGCGGATAGGAAATAGGAAGAGCAGTCCATCCCTTCCGTTTCTACCTACCTCTCCCAGCCTGGCCTTTCCCCACCCCTATAGTTATTTATTAACTACAGCCCAGGAAGTGTTTTGCAAATGGTGAAAACCAAGCCCTCTGCCTGGGGCCTGCTTTTTGCCTAGCCTGGAGCTACCACCTTTAGCCTGCCCAGAAACAAACAGAGCTCAGTCAGGATCCTGCCTGTGTGGATCAGACACGGGTGAGTCACGGGACACACGGCAGACCCATCAGCTGCTCCTTCCTGAGCCTTGACACCGACTGCCATGATCACCCAGCCATGGCAGCAGAGCACAAGTCCACCCCTGCTACTTCCAGTCTTGCTTTATTTCCCCTTGTAGGACCCCCTGGTTTAGGGGTGTGGTACTTCCTCCAACGGCTGCTGTTAACCCCCCCATCAGTGGGGATCTGCGTGTCAAGATCCCAATGCCATCCTGTGGGTGAGTGCTCTGTGTGTTTGTTAAGGCAAGAAAACAGAGTCGGGGGGGGGTGGGAAACAGATAATGGCAGTAGGAATTGGGCACATGTGGGGAAAATACGCCTTAAGCAAGGTGTTGGAGGACTAGAGTTTTGGTGGTTTTTTAATTGCTGTTACCATTACTCCTCCCCACTGTGATAATGAGCAAACAGTTTGTGATGCCCAGCCCACTGCAATTATTCTGCAGGCTGTGAAGCTGCAGCATTTCAAGATGTTTGTATACATAGGGTTGTCAGGTGGTTGACCTTTTTAATCCTACCAGTTTTTGATTGCTACAGTTTTCATTCTCCTTCATGGAAGAGCAGGGCATGCAGTCTTTACCGTCGGTATAAATGGATGTTATGTTTTGAGGACCGCAGTGGTATGGAGTAAAGAAATGCAATTTGCGCTAGTCTGAATAGAACTTCCTCGTCAAGTGGTCACACGACCTGACAGAGCATCTAGCTTCAGCAGGTTGTGGGATGATGGTCCGTATGCCCATTCCCTAGGACCAGATGGCCTTCACTGCTATGTACGTCTGGGCAGAACTGCAAGACTGCCTGTCTCAGTGCTGAGAATTAGAAATGGCAAATGCAATGCTGATTTTTGAAAAGGGTTCAAAATAAAAGCCTCCAAATGTGAAGAAAGCACAGGCCATTAAATTTAATATCTCAGCAAGAGGTAGCAGAGAAGGCAATGACTGTGGCAACAAAGAAGGAGTAAGCATCTGCTTTTGTAAAGGCAAATCTTGTGTTGTAAAAAAGCCTGGAGATTTTGAGCAACTTAGCAAGTTTGTGGACAACAGAGACCTGGCTTTCCAAAAGCGGATTTGACAAGGTTGCCTCGTGAAAGGATTTAAGACAAATCCATGGCATAAAAGAGAAGGTGACATTTTTCTTTAGTAAATAACTTGTAGAAAATAGGGAAAGGAAAGTAGGAATAAGCATCCACTTCTTATAGCATATTGAAGTTATCAGTGGTGACGTGATAAGGGTCTGACCTGAACTATGTGCTGTTCAGTATATTTACAAAAGACTTATAAATAGAGCTTGGATAGTGAGATGATAAAATTAACTGTTTTTAGAAAGTTATTCAGGATAATAGGATGGAAGCTGATTCAATAATTGCAAAAGTACATTATGATAATGGATGAGCAGGCAATTGATCAGGAGATGAAATTGAATATAGGCATGTGTAAAATGATGTCCTTAGGATCATAGAATGGTTTGGGTTGGAAAGGATCTTAAAGATCATCTAGTTCCAGTCTTCTCTGTTGTGGGCTGGGGTTGCCACCCACTAGCTCCATTTGCCCAGGGTGCTATCCAACCTGGCTTTAAACACTTGCAGGAGTAGGGCATCCACAGCTTCTCTGGGCATCATATTCCAGTGTCTCACTGCCCTCTGAGTAAAAAATTCCTACTAGCATCTAATCTGAATCTACTGTATTTTAGTTTAAAACCATCATCTCTTGTCCTGTTACTACAGACCCCAATAAAGGGTCCCTCTTTCTCTTTCCTGTAGGCCCTCTTTAGGTACTGTAAGGCCACTGTAAGGTCTTCCAGGAGCCTTTTTTTCTCCAGATTGAACTATCCCCAAACCCTCAGACTGTCTTTCCAGGAGAGGTGCACCAGTCCTCTGATTATCCTTGTGGCCCTCCCCTGGACCTACTCCAGCAGGTTAAAGCTCTTTTTGTGCTGAGGGCCCCAGAGCTGAACTCAGTACTGCAGGGGGTGTCTCATGAGAATGAAGTAGAGGGGAACAATCACCACTTCCTCTCTACTGGCACATTTCTTTTGATGCAGCCCAGGGTATGGTTGGCTTACTGGGCTGCAAGTGCCAGATTTTCATCCACCAGCACTCCAAAGTCCTGTTCTATTCTCAGTCCTGTATTTGTGCTTGGTATTGCCTGGATTCAAGTGCAAGACCTTGCACTTGGCCTTGCTGAACTTCATGAAACTCTCACAGGCCCCCCCTCTTAAGCCTGCCAAGGTCTCCCTGGATGGCAACACATTTGAGATTCGAGGTCCCCCATTCCCTACACTGTGTCAACGGCACCTCACAGCTTGATGCTGTTGGCAAACTTGCTGAGCATGCACTCAATCCCACTGTCCATATCAGCAACAAAGATGTTAATAGTGTTAGCCCCAGTACTAACCCCTGAGGAATACCACTCGTCTCTACCTGGACATTGAGCCATTGACCAGAACTCTTTGAATGTGATAATCTAGGCAAATCTTTATCCAGTGAGTAGTCATTCAATCAAATCCACGTCTTTCCAATATAGAGACAAGGATCTTGTGTGGGACAGTGTCAAACACCGTTGTAAAAGGCTCCCATGTTTTGTCAGGCACAGTGTGCTCTTGTGGAGAAAAATAACTCAGAATTTACAGATGAAACAGTTGTGAGATGATGGTAACCTCTCAGGAGTAAGATTGTGACAGCATACAAGTCCATGTGCATGGACTTAATGGTCAGTTAATGCTCAGTTTTGGTGAGCAAATAGCAGAAATTGTCATCATGTCTCTGTGTCTCACCAACTTTATCACCAACTCTCTCATCTTTAACAGTGTTCATTCCTGAGCTACCCTTTGCCTTCTTCTCCAAAACAGTACAGCAGTGTTGGAAACACCTCAAAGAGGGACAACAAAGATGATTTGGTGTAGGATAGCTTTGTATGGAGACCTTCTAAATAGGGTTGGAGTCTTCAGCCTGGGAAACAGGTGAGGAAGGATACAGAATTTAGATGTTTATAAAATCATGAGCAGGTGGAATGAATAGCAATCAGGTGATGACTGATTTTTCTTTCTACAGCAACAAAGTGTTATTAAAAATGTGCAAGTGAACACGTCATATGCAAACCAAAGGAAGTAGTTTACCAGTAACTGCAAACAGGGAGTACAAGGAGGAAAAAAAACCTCTCTGCATTAATTCTTCTTCTGCTGTTCCTTTGGCAGCCATTTCAACCTCTAGATGGCCTAGTCCAACTCTCTGCCCACAGCAGAGCCACCTCTGAAGCTCGATAGTTGAGGTCGCTTAGGGCCTTCGTCAGGTTAGTTCTTGCACATCTCCAGGAGTCATTTCCCCAGTCTCTCTGGACACTTGTGGCAATTGCTGAACTGCCCTCGTTGTGTGTATAATCTGAATTTCTTCTGCTGAAAGCTACACTTGTTATTTCTTTTCCTTTTGCTGTGCTCCACAAAGAATAATCTGACTGCATCATCTCTAAACCCCCCAGGCCCCTTTTAGATAGTCTCAGACTGCTATTAAATTCCTTAACAAGCAATTTTTCTCCAGTCTGAACAAACCTAGCTCTCATTTTCTGTGGTGAACCCAAGCTCCTCATTGCCCTGGTGGCCCAGTGCTGGACTGTGCCCAATTTCTCAGTGTCCTTTTTAACAGCGGTTCAGATGGAGGTGCCTTTTAATTACCTACTTTGTTTATTCTGTCTTCTAATCTTGTTCCTGTGCTAGCTGTGGCTTTTCTCGACGAAGAATTTGCAAGATGAGGTTCTACTATCTGGTGGTACTTAAAGCCAAACAACACCATAAGAGCAGTCTCTTTGCTGAAATCTTCTGACCTGTTAATTGTATTATGATAGTATTTTAGAGTCTCGATTATAATTTTGTGGTACATGCTTCCATATGACATGACATGAAAGAACATGAAAACTGTGGGGAGTTGTCTGGGCAGGCAGGTGCTGCTCAGGGGCTAGCTAGGCATCGGTAGGCTGGTGGTGAGCAATTGCTTTTGCATCACTGGTTTTGTCTATATATTTTATTATTATCATAACTATTGTCCTTTCTCCCTCTACCTTTTTTTTTTTTTTCTTTTTTTTTTAGTAAATAGTTTTTTATCTTGACCAATGAGTTCTACTTTTTTTTTTTTTTTTTTCCCCCAGTTCTCTCTCCCGTCCCCCTGGGGGAGGGGGATGTGGGTGAATGACTGTGTGGTGCTTGGTTACCTGCTGGGTTAGACCTCAGCAGTCCTTTTGGCGCTCAACATGAGGCTCGAAGAGTTAAATTAACAGCAGACTTGACCAGAGTGTATTAAAACAGAGTTGTGGTTGTTGTGGTAGTTACTCTGCTAATTTTTTTTATTATTTGCAGAGCTCCTTCAGAGCCTTTTCTTGGAACTATAATATTTAGCACCTTACTTGCTGTTTATTTTCCCCATCGTGTTGTTTACTGTGTCTAAGTGTTGGATTAAGGTTGTTGTTTTGCTGTACTGTGTGATCTTGGTGTATGATATGATAAAATTGCTGGTTGGAAAACTAATCTGGTGCTTGTGCTCAGCATTACAATCATCTTTGTGCCTAGGGAACCATACATTGGAGAATATTAGTAATTACACTCTTTGCTTTGTCTCCTCTGGGAGGTAGGCTATGGGGAGACAAGGGAGGGTACTTTTCACCGTTTCCTCAGCCTCCCTTTTTCTTTCACTTTTTCTTCTTCCCCTAGACTAGTTACAGTAGTTTCTGAGAATTCTGAATATGTCTGGGATGTTCAAACCTGCGTGTTCCTATTGATTTGTGAATGTGTTTCAGGTTTTGTTTAAGATTAAGCAACTGTTTAAGAATATCACCGAGAAGTCTGTTCTGAGGTGGGATATATGAATGGCAGGGAGTGTAGGATGATATGGATAGGTATCTAGGGCGATAAGGGCCCACAGTGTTTTGGAACTTTGCCCCTGAACAGCTGCGGAATCCTGAACAGATGTGGAATCCTGAACAGCACATCCTGCTGGTGTGCTGTTGCCCTGGCATTTCTAGAGAGACACAAGTCACTGCAGCGTGCTGGGGCCTGGCCAATGCTTACTGAGCCTTTGTCAGTACTATTCAGCACACTCGAGGGGAAGAGAATACCTCTGAATCTGATGACAGTGCACCAAATGGTCCCTGCAACTCCTCCAACTCCTGTGACAGACCCAGTGACTGCTCCAACTCCCGCAACAGGCCCTGATGTTGCTCCAAGCAACATGTGACAGGCCCTAGAATTGCTCCAGTCTTTGTGATGGGCCCTGCAGTTGCCCCAGACTCTTGCAATAGGCCCTGTGGTCACTCCAATCCCTGTGACATGCCCTGCAGTTCATCCACAGAACCAACCAGTGCCAGTATCAGTTGTCCCTGTACACAAGAGTTAAAAATGGCTGCAAAACAAAGCCAGCTTATTTAGTAAAGAAAGAAACTCCTGCTAAGACAGAAGGAGGTTAAGATGAAGCAGGGCCATAACAAAAATGGGAGGAGCAGGGAGAGACAGAACTCACAAAGGAAGCGTAACATCTGACCCCTAACCTTGGGTGAGCTGCAAGATATGCACAAAGATTTCAGCCATTGTCCAGACAAGCATGTTGTCACCTGACTGCTCTGGTGCTGGGCTAATGAGGCCAGTAGTCTGGACTTGGTGGGCAGTGAAGCCAGGCAGCTAGAATCTTTTTCTAGGGAAAGTGGCATCGACAAAGCAAATGGAAAAGGGACACAGGCCTTCACCCTATGGAAAGATATCCGTCATGATTTTCTGATTTTTGTTATCTGTATTCCATATCATAACATCATGTAGTGCACTAGGAGTTAAAGAGTTAATGCTCCAGTTCTGTGTATCAATAGTTCCCAGTACACCTGTCTCACAGGAGAAGAACTACATACCCTGGAGGACTTTGTGTTTCCATTTTCCATTCAGAGGGAAAGATTGCAGGTCACGAGACCCGTCTTATTCCCTTTCTGCTTGTCCCGGCAGCGTGTGTGCTCCCTAGTCATCTTGTCTTCAGCATTAGAAGAAGGCCTTCCGTTCTGAGACACTCTCTCTCATTTTATTTGTTAGCTTCATTCCAATTATATCATATCATATTGTGTTATCTTGCATTCCGATATCTTTTCTAGTAAATTAGCTTTCCTCCTCAGATCGTTGCCCCTGTTTTGCTCTTAAGCCCATGTCCCTATCCTTTCCCCTTTTCCTCTTTTGTGGGCTGTGGCTCCATGGGTCCCCTCACCCCAGTAGTCACAGAACTGGGCCGAACCAGCCTGTAAACCATTGACAATATCCTTTCGAGGAAGATCTGCTATGTTACCTAGGCAAATGGACCACCATGGAGAAAGGTATCCAGTGCCTGATGGAATTAGCTTTGCTGGAGATTATGTGTAATATTTACTTGGATGGTAATCAGTTATCCCATCATCCAGATGATATGAGGTGCCCTCAATCTATTTGGCAGAGATTTGTATGGAGTGCACCACCATCACGTGCCACCACCCTGGCAGCAATGACCTGGAAAAATAACAACAGCAACAAAAAAACCTAGCAGTGGATGAGATGGCTAGCCTACTTCAACAATATGAGGAAAATGTGTGTTTCTCCCTACAGACCTGTGTCAGCTGTAGAAAAACTGGTTCAGTGGCTCAAAGAAAATGTGTAATCTTTCTCCCCAACCTGTACAAACCAGTATCTCACCTCCGTGTTCCTGTCCCTGAGAGAGAGAATATAGTGGATACATATCACATTGTCACCCTGTGATTTTACCTGTGTGACCATGGATAAGATATGAGGAAGTGGGATGGGAAACCCACTTTGACCCTGTAGGCATGGATACGTGAGTTGCAAGGAAGAACAGTCCAAAAAGGGGGCTCATCCAGAATAATGGCTTCTCTGGTTTCCAGATAGAAAGATGGTCTGATCTTATTTCTGACACTGACAGTGAACCTTCTGGTTCTCATACATGAGATGTGAGTAATGAATACAGTAATCAGAACCAGAGGCGCCCTGCCTCCAGGTGGAGGAAAGGGACAATCAGTTTTATTGGACTGTGTGGATTTGATGGCCTGGCACATTAGAACCACAGGAGTATTAGGCTCTATTGGACACCAGTGCACGGAGTACCCTAATGCCATGAAGTTATAAAAGGGCAGAACCCATGTGTATTTCTGGAGGGATGGAGGGATCCCTTTTCATACTGTTTCTAACAGTATCCTGTATCTGGACAAAATGTCTGCCATACGGCTCGACAAACAGATAATGTGATGGGTGAGCAATTGGCTGATGAGTTGGGCCCAGAAGGTAAATAGGTAATTAAGGTTACATCAGGCTGGTGGCTGGTCACCAGCAGGGTTCCTCAGGGCCCATTTTAGGGCCAGTTCTCTTTAATATTTTCAAAAATGACTTGGATGTAGGACTAGATGGTGTTTTGAGGAAGTTTGTTAATCATACTCAATTGGGAGGTGCTGTTGACTCTGTGGAGAGGCTTTGCAGAGAGATTTAGGCAAACTAGAGGACTGGGCAATCACCAACTGCATGAATTTTAGGAAGAGAAAACACCAGATTCTGCACCTGGGAAGGAGTAATTCCGGCTATACATACAGACTGGGGGATGAGATGTTGAAGAGCAGCCCAGCTGAAAGAAATCTGGGGATCTTGGTCAACAACAAGTTGAATATGAGTCAACTGTGTGCCCAGGCAGCCAGGAAGGCTAACTGTATCCTGGGGTGAATCAAGCATAGTATTGCTAGCTGCTCAAGGGAAATTATTTTCCCACTCTACACTGCACTGATGCTGCCTCACTTTGATCATTGTGTTCAGTTTTGGGTGCCACAGTACAAAAAGGACATAATTCTATTAGAGTGTCCAAAGGAAGGCTTACAAAGATGTTGGAGGGTCTAGAGGGGAAGATGCATGAGGAGTGGCTGAGGTCCCTGGGTTTGTCCAGCCAAGAGAAGAGCAGACTGAGGGGAGACCTCATTGTGGCCTATAGCTTGTCATGAGGATCTCCTCCCTCTGATGACAAGTGATAGAACCTGAGGGAATGGCATGAGGCTGCAAAAGGAAAGGTTCTGTATGGATATCAGGAAAAGGTTCTTCACTGGGGGGTGGTTGGACCCCAAAACAGGCTCCTCAGGGAAGTGGTCACAGTCTTGACTTTGCTGGAGTTCAAGAAGCATCTGGACAGTGCTTTCAGACACGTGGTCTTGTGTGGAGACAGGAGTTGGACTCCATGATCCTTATGGGTCCTTTCCAACTTGAGATATTCTACGATTTGCTATGTAGTAAACTACCTGAGAGTGAAAAGCAATATGCCTTGTTCACTGATGGGTCCTATTGTATTGTGGGAAAGCGTTAGAGGTAGAAGGCTGCTATGTGGAGTCCTACGTGATGAGTTGCAGAAGCTACTGAAGTTGAATTGAGGCAATTTGCAGAAGTGAAGGCCACCCACCTAGCTTTAAATATTACTGAAGAAAGAAGTGGCCAGTGCTGTATCTCTGCACTGACTCCTGGGTGATGGCAAATGCCCTATATATGTAGTGTTTACAACTATGGAAGCAGAATAAATGACAAGGCAGTGGCAAACTCATCTGGGCCGCTGCATTATGAAAAGATACTGCTGTTTGGGTAGAGAACATGGTTGTAAAGGAATGTCACTTAGATGCCCACGTATCCAAGAACTGTGCCACTGATGAACATCAAAACAAACAGCAGATGGATCGGCTCTCTAGGACTGAAGTGGCTTAGGTAGATCTTGACTGGCAACCTAAGGGCGAATTATTTCCAGCTCCGTGGGTTCTTGATACCTCAGGCCATCATGGAAGAAATGCATTATATAGATGGACTCGGGATCAAGGGGTGGACTTGACCATGGATGCTATTGCACAGGTTCTCCATGAATGTGAAAGGTGTTTTTAGCTGGTGCTGAGCAGTGCCACACAGAGCCAAGGGCATTTCAGCTTCTCAGCTTCTCACGCTGTCCTGCCAGCGAGGGGGGCTGAGGGGGTATGAGGAGCTGGGAGGGAACAGAACCAGGACAGCTGACCTAAACTGGCCAAAGGGATACTCCATACCATATGACATCATATGGAAAAACCTGAAAGCGGTGGGGAAATGGCCTGGCAGGAGCTGCTTGGGGACTGGCTGGGCATCGGTTGGCAGGTAGTGAGATTGCTTGTGCATCACTTGTTTTGTACGTATATATTATTATCGTAACTATTATCCTTTTTTTTCCTCTTTCTGTTTTAGTAAATAGTTTTTATCTCAACCCACGAGTTCTATATTTTATTTTCAATTCTCTCCCTCATCCCACTGGGAGCAGGGAGTGAACAAATGACGGTGTGGTTCTGAGCTTATTTAGCTATAGTATGTTCGTTGTGTCATTGAGTCTCTGTGCCTTTAAAGTTTCCTTCTTTTAATATCAGTCTTAAGTCAGTACAGCTGGATTCCTGCAGTTTACCACATCCCAGCTTATCATCTGTGTGAAACTGGAAGTATTTCAAAGGAAGCTGGTTTTTGCTGCCTGATCTATCTTTCTAGCAATGAAGTTTAGTTTCCCCATTCGTGTCTCCTGTACTTCCCTTTGGTGTTAGTTTCTGTATGTCTTGGCCATTGTGAGCAGCCTGTTCAGTTCTTTGCAAGATTTGATGGTCGTGGTACGTAGGGAAGTCTGCAACTGCTGCTACTTGAAATGAGCAAATCTCTTGCTGTTCCTGCTGCCGACACCACACATCTCAGCTACTCACTACCCACACACTACTGTGTGGTAGCTGAGATGGTGAGAAGGAGGAGTCATGCTCCTTTACCAGCTGGATTGCCTTCTGTGGCCTTTACTTTGCTCCCATTCTTTCATGAGAACTGCAGACTTTAAAATCAGTGCTGTGGAAAAGGATAGTCATGTGCTTTAGCTGTAGAGAGGTGGAAATAGTTTTCTTTCTTTTTATCTGGATGTATGGATTTACAACTTTGACCTCAGTATGCTTTACTGGGATCTTGAAGGTCCTAGACTAAGCTGTACTGGTGCCGTGTGGGTACACCATAGGCTGTAGCTGATGGTTCTGCTCTCTGCCTGCTGTCCTGGGTGCTCCAACATCTGTCTCCCAGCCCTCTTGTGCTTCTGCTAGTTGTACCCTCCAGGTAGACTGTGTTCAAGATGAGAGGAGTGCTGTGCTTAGCGTGCTAGCCTATGCCTCTTAAAATCTGCAGGCCTGGCTTTACTCAGATTCCCTCTGTGGCTGCTTAGAGCACATGGGATATTTACCTGCCTAGTGGGGTCATGGAGGTTTCAGCTACATGGCTGAGAGCAGCCCTGCAGAGCCAGATGCATGTCCGGGTGGTCATGACTTGTAGGGTGCTTTATTGCTGAATGCGTACCGGGACATGCTGCCTTTTTTACCCTTGCAGATGTGTGGGTGACCCTAGGCAGCTGTGCTCACCTTAGTACCACTGCATGGACTTTGGGGTGGGGAGCACTTGTGTTTCTTACTGACCTCATGGGAAAGAAGGGGAACGGACGTCTTGCAGAACTGAAATTTGTGACCACAGCTGGGTCTCAAGAAGCACTTACAGTGTCAAACCTGATGTGAAAAAAAAAAAAAAAAAAGCAAGGGCCCGAGAATAACAAGGGGGCTGGGGAGGAAAGACACAAAAGGAGAAGCAGAAGTGTGTGCAAAGCAGCTTGGGGCTGAGGAGCTGATGGTTCAGAGCGCTTCCTGTTCCTGGAGCCGCGTGTGCTCAGCTGCGCACCAGGTTGCTCCTGCCTGTGCTCTACAGCAGTGCACAGAAGGCCAGGAGATCAAGGCACCTCTCCAGAAACAGAGTGATGGAGAAGCATTGAATGGACTAACAGTGGATTTAGGAGAGATACATGGCCAGCTCCCAAGAGAAGCAGAAACAACTTAGTGCCGGTTGCTCCATCGCTGATCTCCGACTTCCCTTTTCTCACCAGTGCAAAGAGACTTTTCCTCCGTATTTTTTGAGTTGGTTTGGTGATAGCCACTTGACCTCCCCTTCTTTTTTCCCTTCACAATGGTGAGGTAAGAGGGTCTGACAAGTGTGTGTGTGTGTGTGCGTGTGCGTGTGCGTGTGTGCATGTGGGTGTGTAGGTAGGGGAACCAGCAAAATAGGGCAGCTCAGAGGGGATCACACTCATAGCTGTATCTCAACTGAAATCCTTCATAGGCTTGGGAAGGTGGTGGGTACCAAGGTTATCCATGCTGTTGCCGGCTGTCGCCTGCATGGATATACCTAAGAAAGATGACTGGAAGCCGTTCTTCACTGTACAATAGTGGTGCCTGGCATTTTTTGTTTACTTGTTTCTGTTTTCATCTCCTTTTCTAGGTGGTTTCATCGTGACCTGAGTGGGCTGGAAGCTGAAGCCTTACTGAAGGGACGAGGTGTCCATGGGAGCTTTCTAGCCAGACCCAGTCGAAAGAATCAAGGGGATTTTTCCCTTTCGGTTAGGTGGGTAACTTGGATGTCAACTGCTGTTCCAAGGTTATATGTGCAAAATGCTTAGATCCTCATTTGTCCTACGGTCTCTCCTTCAACCTGTCCTTATTTCTCTGACTTCTTTCCAAGCTGTTAAAGGACCTGAGCTGCCCAGTACCTTCTAGACACTCCCTTAACTTTCCTCAGGAGCTTCTTTTTCCAGTCATCTCCTTCCACTGGGATGGTTTGCTGCAGTTCCATGGTAGGAGGTGATGCAGGCAGGGGCTCCAAATCTCTGGGTTTTATTCAGCTGCCTCACCAGACTACTCTGTGCCTCATCCCTCAGGGTTGGCGATCAGGTAACCCACATCCGTATCCAGAATACTGGGGATTTCTATGACCTATATGGAGGAGAGAAGTTTGCCACACTTTCAGAACTGGTGGAGTACTACACACAGCAGCAGGGCTCACTGCAAGACAAAGATGGAACCATCATTGACTTGCGATATCCGCTCAACTGTTCTGATCCAACTACTGAGAGGTATGGAGAAAACCAAGCTTTGGTGTGTCTGTGATGACGTTTCATGCCCTTCTCTCTTCCTTGCCCACATCTCTAGAGAGCCTTGCAAAATGCATCTCCTCACTCTTGCATCCTCCTGTGTTTCCACAGGGATGCCATCCGCAGCAATAGCTGGACATAACTTGACATCAGAGCAGACTTGATGGGGATCTATTTATACTTTTGGTTTCTTGTTGCATTTGTGATTTATGTACTGTTCATAAAAAGCAGGGGTTGTGGCCTTAGTTATGTATCCGCAGTGGTATGTGGGGATGACTTGGTGTGTGGGAGCCCCGAGCCTTGCCCCAGACCTGCTCATTTGGGCCCAGCTGACTCATGTGGCTGAGTGGGGCTGACATTCACCTGCTATTCCCAGCCTGCTGAGTCTCCTTCCTGTCCCCACTTTGCATACCTCTCTGACACAAAGTTCCTAAATCAAATCAGGTGGTTTTGCCCTTGCATTGAGCTTTCAGGCTTGCTGACGCAGCTTGGGGGTGTCATGCCGTGCTCTGGGGTGGGGACAGACTGCTTCCTGGGGAGCAGACAGGTCTTCCTCGTGCACCTGGGAACCGGGAACTGCAATGCTGAGTGAGAAGCAGCTGGGTACACCCTGGGTTGCCCGTGTCCTGGCTGTCCGCTCCATACAAGGCCGTTGGGCTGTGGCCCTACAGCTTCCTCCCTTCCTCCTGCGGTTGGAAACTTCTCCCCCCAGCTCTTACGAAAGCTCCTCTCACTCTCTCCCCAAGTGATTTTCCATCACGTGGGTTTGAAGAGCTGGGCTGTGCTGGGGGAGGGAAGGGGGGAACAGGACGCATTAACTCCTTCCTACCTGTGGAGGAGTACCCGCAGACCCCTTTCTTGATGAAGAGGGCAGTCAGCTGTTCCCCAGGGCAAATGTTGGCTGGACACTTATTTGGGAAGAGGTTCAGAAATTAATAACTGCCATGCAGTGGAAGTCCCTAGCTACTTCTTACAGAGAATGGGGTGAAGATCAATATAAATTAAAGCTAGCCCCAACTAGCTGAGGCACGATAACTGTCTGCGACATCTTGCTCTCTAAAGGATTCTTAGATGATGCGTAGAGGAATGTGTTGTGCTGAGCAGAGCAGGGGTGAATGAATGCCCTGTCTGTTTCTGTGACTGTGGCATGGGCTCCTGAACTAGGTTTTAATTCTTGGGGATAGCAGAGGAGCTGTAGCAATTCAAAGTCCATCATTAATACCACTACTGCCCCACATCTCCACCATTAATTACTCAGTGGGCAGCAAACCTGCTGCTATGGATCTGCCCACACTCAGCATCTGCCTGGCCTTGTCTGCAGTGTGTGCAGTGATGTGTGGAGCATATCTGGTGCTTATTGCAGTACCTGAAGTGAGCAGAGCAGGAAGAGGCATTGCAAGTCAGCCTGATGCAAGAGCTACCTGCTTTTGAAATGCTGCTCACCGGGGAGATGGCCACAATGGCGGTGTCTGCAGTTGCTGGGCGCTCTGTGGAACAGGACAGGGCTGCACGAACAAAGCCCATGCTAGCATGACAGATTCAAAGCCCCCAAACACAGAGCCCAGTGCATGGCTTCAGCTGCAGATGAGGCTGTCCCAGAGACAGATGGACCTGTTTGAGCCAGATCGTCCTTGCTGGAGAAGGGTGCAAATCTGTTCTCTGATACCTAAGTGGGAAGAGCGCAGCACAGAGGCACCGGGGCTGTGGTGTCCCCTGGGCTCAGGTATATCCAGATCCAGCAGAGCCTATACAAGCAAGGTGGTACTGGGAGGAGTGGGATGATTCAGAACATCTCACAGCATCTCAACTTATTACAATTTGCATGTGTCTCCTTACTTGGCAGCTCAGTAAAGCCCCCAGCACCTTCTGGAATGGTACCCATGGCTAGTCTGATTGCTGCATTGTGATGTGTTCATAGAATGGGAATTATCCTTTGACTGAAAAGACAGCTGAGTTTCAGAAAACAAGATTGTTACTAGAGTTCCAAGAAAAGGATCTTTCCCTAGGTTAGATCTTTAATAGAACTCAGTAAAGCCACCTGAGTGCTGCTAACTCCGATGGGATTGTTGCTGACTCACTGGGGGCTTAGTTCTGTTTTCTTTAGTGTTTGAATTTCCGAAGCACCCTGTAGCAGTAAGGCTAGAATCCCAATCATGCTGAGATACTGAAACCCACAGATACCCTACCTGAACTGATCTGAAAACCAGTAAGCATTACTTATCTGTGCTTTTATGTATAACACAGCTGGATCTCACTTGGTGCTTTCCCACTGTACTTTCTGCTCTGTGGTCCCTTCTAGCTCCACTCATCCCTTGCCCTTTCCTTTTCTTGGCAGCTGTCTAACTGCTGTGTCACGTATTTTTCCCAAGGTCTCGCTTCTCCGTTGGTATCCCTCCCTTCCTCCTTCCTCTGTTTCTCCCCTCATCTTTCCTCATCCCCCTTTCTCTCCTTCCCCAGCGTTACTGTCTGGCACTCAGCAGCTCAAGGGCATCCACTTACTTGCATCTCCACCTCTTCTGACCTTCTCTTATTTCTTTCAGGTGGTACCATGGGCATCTGTCAGGTGTTGCAGCTGAATCACTTCTCCAGGCCAAAGCCACCCCGTGGACCTTCTTGGTGCGGGAGAGCCTCAGCAAACCTGGGGATTTTGTCTTGTCTGTCCTGACTGACCAACCTAAACCTGGGTCTGATGCTCCACCAGCTGGAGCAACCAGTGCCTCTGGGGCCCGTCTCAAAGTCACCCACATCAAAATCATGTGTGAGGTGAGCAGGTGGGAGAGCAAAAGGAGGAGGGAGTAGATGTTTGTACTTATCTCTGCTATCTCCTCAAAAGCCCTGTCATCTTGATGACCAGTGTTTATGAATTTGGATCAAAGTGCTGTCACCCTGCAGGTTCCTTATGTCCTCATGTAGGACTCGGTGACCGTTGGCAGTGCTGCATGCTCAGACATGGAAGGAAGCAGGACGAGGTGTGTCTAAGAGTTCCAGCACAGGGAGCCGAGTGAAAGAGATAGGAGGACTCACGGTCTAATGATGAGTTTATCAAAAGACTTAAAAGCTCTTGGCAGAGGTGGAGGTATTGGCAAGGTCTCCAGACTCACCCTGGAGGATGTTGCACCTCTCTGTAACAAGTTCTCCTCTCTCTTTCATATGAAGCTATACAGGAAATGGAGGGAGATTTCAGGGACGGAAAGCAATAGGCCTTAAATGAGAATTGAAGGCAGTATTTCCTGCAGGCTTCCATCCACTAAGGAGTCAGCTCACCTTGAATTCAGCGCTGTCAAGCTACCATTTGATGGCTTTTTTCTAGATGGAACAAAGTGGTTCCTATGACTTTGAACCTCAGATTCCTCTTTCTTCCTGAGCATTATCAGCTTTGGGTGCAGGAATGTTATGGGATGTAACCTGTTCTTTCTCCATTTAGAATGGACGTTATACAGTTGGAGGTTCTGAAAAGTTTGACAGCTTGGCAGATCTTGTGGAGCACTTCAAGAAGACTGGGATTGAAGAGGTGTCTGGCTCTTTTGTATACCTGAAGCAGGTACATTCTGTTTCTTCTATTCTTCAAGGATCTTTTGGAGGGATTTGCTGTTTGTTTGTGTTCTGTTGCTCCTTGTTTTCCACAGCGGAGACTTTGATCTCCAGTAGCATCTCTCTCTCATGCCAACCTGCTGTATTTTCCCATCCCCAGCCCTACTATGCTACAAGGGTGAATGCTGCTGACATTGAGAATAGAGTGCATGAACTGAACAAGAAGAGTTTATCTGAGGAAACATCGAAGGCTGGATTCTGGGAGGAATTTGATGTAAGAAACAGTGGGGAGATATTACTCTGGCTTTCTGGGGAGTTCCTGTGCACCATCCAATTATCCATCCCTGATTTCTTTTTGGAAATTTCTCAGGCAGTCTTGTAAATTAATGTCAATTTGTCTCTGAAATAAGTCTGTTTAGATCTCAGGAGTAAGCATTATCTTTAAATTAACCCAGTGAGGTAGAAATGTACTTTTTCATGGATAGAACTAGTCAACAAAACAGTAAGAGCATGAACCTTGGACTTTTCAAGACTAGTTTAACTTTTTACTTCTCTGTTCTTTGACAAGCATGCCTATGTATCCTTAGAGTTACCACTGTTCCTCTGAGTGACCACCTACTCTGTCACTGTGATCTTGCCATAACTTTCTCCTGCTTTCAGAGCCTGCAAAAACAGGAAGCCAAACAACTGTTTGACCGTCATGAAGGCCAGAGACCTGAAAACAAGAGCAAGAATCGATACAAGAACATCTTGCCTTGTGAGTCTATCTCCTCCACTGTCAAAAGAACAAAGAGATGGAGACAGGCAATGAAGAGGTGTCCAGGTCAACTCTGGCCCTGCCTCAGCCTGTTCTGTCCTCCAGAGTGGGTTACAAAGTCTGCAGCATAAAGGATTTAAAAGCTGATAAAAGGTCACAGCCTTTTCATGCTCTTGAAGGAGGGAAGGAAGGAGGAAAGCATCAGACTAGCTTATGGGATGATCTATCATAGGAGAAGAGAACTGGAAGCACACACTAAAATTGCTCTGACCACAGAGGAGAGGTGAAAATGTAGGGGCATGCTGTGTACACTGGGTAACATGAATGAGGTGGCAGGAGTCAGTGAGGGAGGTTTGTGTGGGAGGCTGGGCACAGGGTGTCTCATTGCTCTGTTTATTCTTGACTGCACCCCTAGTTGATCACTCTAGAGTCATCCTCCAAGGAAGGGACCCAAATATCCCTGGATCTGACTATATCAACGCCAACTATGTAAAGGTGAGATTTTTGAAAGATGGCTGTATGCCCAAAGTGGGAGAGAGGACTGCCTGAAGCATTCCTGATCTTTCCCTTTCCACAGAACAATCTGATCAGTCCAGATGAGTGCCCCAAGACCTACATCGCTAGCCAGGGTTGTCTGGATACCACTGTCAATGACTTCTGGCAAATGGTGTGGCAGGAGAACACACATATTATTGTTATGACCACACGGGAAGTAGAAAAAGGACGGGTAAGAAGGTGTCTTGGAACTGCCCTTTTTTCCCCTTCAGTCATAGCTGTTTGCTTTCTCTCTCTTGCCTTCTGCCTGTCTCCACTTTACCTCTTGTCCACACAGAATAAATGTGTGCCCTACTGGCCAGAGGCAGGCAGCACAAAAGAATATGGTCCCTACCTTGTGGAGAATGTTGGGGAGCACGACGCATTGGAATACAAACTCCGGCATCTCTGTGTGTGTCCAATAAATGATGTGAGTGTGCCTGGTCGGGGACTGTTCTGGAGCCCATGGGTCTAACAGTCACTTATGTGTCTAAGGCTGGGAACTACTGGGTGCTGTGGTTGAATTGTTCCATCTGTTTTGGGCTGGACCAAATCACCAAGGAGAGCTCAAGGAGTGCCCTTAAGCCTTTGGCTTAAGACCCAGCTCTCCCCAGGACAGAGGCCAGGGATAGACTGGGCTGCAGTTTTACCAGTAAGATGTTTTTATTGTCAGAGTGAGGCTGTGCGTGAGATCTGGCAGTACCAGTACCTGAGCTGGCCTGACCACGGTGTCCCCAGTGAGCCAGGAGGAGTGCTGAGCTTCCTCGATCAAATAAACCAGAAGCAGGAGAGCATTCCAAATGCGGGGCCTATTCTGGTGCATTGCAGGTTGGTACAAAAGCTGAGGTTTAAATCATTGTCTATCTGTTCCATAGCTCAAGGTGTAAGGTCTTTGTTCTGCTGTGCTAGCTGTTCCTTAGGACTTAAACCCACTGACAATTCTTACTTCTTTTTGATGTCCCCAAACCAAACTACTGCCTGTTGAATCCTTATTTTGTGGCTGTGATGAACAGCTGCTACAAGTGCTGCACCCTTCCCCAGAAACAGCTGCATATTGTTTCAGGACCATGGTGGCTGGGTGGATGTAGGTATAACTGTACAGGCAGCTCTGATCTCTGCTTGTCCTCTCCCTGCAGTGCTGGGATTGGCCGCACTGGGACTATCATCGTCATTGATATGATAGTGGAAACAATCTCCACCAAGGGTAAGAGGACCTCATTGTGTCTTGAAGTAAACTGGCCCACCCAGTAGGGCTTAACGCTAGCAGCAAAAGGTCTCAATGGAAGAGAGCCTGCCACAGCCCTGACAAAGTTGTGCTATCCTTGGTCTATGGCAGCTGCTGATTCTCTGAAGTGTACCCATTTAATGTGGCTTTCGCCTTCCCTGAGCCTGAGCTCTTCCTCCAGGGCCAGGCTTGGAAGATCCTGAGGAGGAAGAAGGGATGGGAGGTCCTTGCAGGGGTGAAGGGAGGTGAAAACTTCTTGAATGAGCTCCACTGCAACTGTTTTTGGAAGAGAATTGGGAAAGGGGGGTCAGCAAATGCGTCCAAAGCTTTTCTGGTACCCCTTGGTAGGGCTGGACTGTGACATTGACATCCAGAAGACCATCCAGATGGTGAGGGCCCAACGCTCAGGGATGGTGCAGACAGAAGCCCAGTACAAGTTCATCTACATGGCCATCTGCCAATTCATAGAGACAACAAAGAGAAAGCTGGAGGTTATCCAGGTGAGAAAATGGGCTTTCCTATCCTGTGAATTGAGGCCCTGCGTAGTGTTGGCCCTGAGCCCAAGTGCTCTATTTCCTAAATGCTAAGCTAGCTTTGGGACCTACGTAGACTATGACAATGAAGCAAGATTTGAGACTTCTCCCTCATCCTTTAAAATACAGGGGACAGTGGCAGCAGCTTAAGTGCAACCCTCTTGTGAACCACTGAACAGTAATAAGTTTTAATGCAACAATTTCAACTACATTCTATGTAACTTCACTAAGCATGGTTTAGTTACAAGCTCAATCTAAGACAAGCAAAGATTTTGCTCTCTTCCTTTGTCTTCCCCATCCTGGTTCTGTAGTTGTCTCCCAAACCTCTGTGAAAAAGGTTTTCTCCTACTTGCTGATACTAGCATCCTTTTTGTTTGTAGCCTCTGACAACATTCACTACCTGCTGTTGTTTAATACTGTTTAGCCAGCACGTGACAGTGAGGTTTGTTGGTGCCTCCAGAAATGTGTTGCCCCTCTAGTCCCTTCTGTAGAAGAATGCAGACGTATTCCTGCTGCTCACCTCTGGGCCACCTGTGGGCACTGCACAGAGCATGTGGACTTCAACAGCCCACCAATCTCTACTGAGATCCTAGCATGATATGTGCATGATTAAATAGCCCCAGTTCTTCCATTATGCCTCCTCTCATGCTTCTCCGACCCCATTCTTCTCAGCTTGAGTTTTCTCTCCCGTAGTCTCAGAAAAGCAAGCAAAATGAGTCGGAGTATGGGAACATAACCTACCCACCTGCAGTGAAGAATATGCATGCCAAGGTCTCACGAAAATCCTCCAAGTAAGTGCTGGTGTAAGCCCGAGGCTAATCTATGCTTGCTTTTGGCAGTGCTCTTTCTACCTGCTGGCTTGGTTAGGCTTTTCCTTCTGCTCACTTTTTCCTATTTCTTCCTGATCTTGCAGGCAGAAAGAGACAATTTATGAAAATTTGGGTAAAAAGGAGGAGAAGGTACGGAAACAGCTGTCCTCGGAGAAGAAGCTGAAAAGCTCACTAAAGAAGAAATAAGCACAGATTGCAGGTAGCCCCAAGGGAGTTTTAAACACGGAGTGCAAGATGGGAGCTCACATCCAGGCTGGCCAGTCTCACATTCCTGCCTCTTGGACTGGAAGTAGGCCTTCCCCATTTCTTCCCTGCCATCTTTCAGAGCTCTGAACCAGGCTGCTTTCCAGCTAGCTGACCGACTTCAGTGTCCCTTGCCTGTACAAGCCTGTGACAACTCCCACTGCCCTTCATCATTAATTAACAGGAAAAATCACACCCCTTCTTTCCCTTGATCCTTGTACACTGGCACCCAAACTCACTGCTGCTTCAGCAGTTCCTCTTCTTGAGGAGTTAAGGAAGAGCTTTACAGGAACTACATCTCTATCTGCTCCATTGAGTTTAGCCTGTTTAGCGTTCCCCGAAACCTCATCTTTTAAAATCTGGCATTTCTGCCCTATTTCAGCTTAGCTCCTCTGTAATTCAACAGGAAACTTCCTCTTTTCTTTATCCTGACCCTCTACACAATAATCTCTCTTCTTTTCCATCTTACAACTGAATGCTGTAAATATGCCAGTGTGTGATGGTGTGATGGCTGTTTTATCTTCTGTTTGTAAATAAAGGTGTACTTGTTTAAATGCTGACCCAAGTCTTTTGCAGCGCTTGCAATTAAAGAAAAGCTCGGCTCCACCTTCCCCCATGCAAAATAACCTCTTCTTTAGGCACCTAAAGAAGTACACACGGGATAAATTTTGAGATTTTTAATTTTTACAAATGTTTGAAAGAATCACTGAGCACACAGTGACAAATATTCCAGCAGTTGACAGGCACCCAATGAATGATCTCCTGAATTCAGTATTGGGATCCGAATTTACTAGAAAAAGGTTTTGTGCTGATGGCAGCAGAACTCCCTCACTTGGCCAAAAATAATAATAAAAAAAAAACAGGTTTGATTTTACTTTACAGATATCTGAAGATTAATGAAGATCAGAGATGAATTACTATATCCACGTAGGTTAGTTTTTACCACTAAGTCCCCGTGCTCCCTCCCCAGATTTAACTGGTGAGGTGAAGAAGGGATTACAGCCGTGATGTGGTAGAGCCCAATTCTAGAACTGGGTCACTACAGATGGAGCTGGGGCATGGAAACCAAATCTGGTTACTGGTGTAACAATTTCAAAGTGAGGTCAAACAAAGCTAGTGTGCAGGAAGTTCCAAGCTCCTCACTCCCATCTTCTGCTGGTCAGCGCTGGCGGTTCTAGAAGGCTTTAGTTCTTTCATTTCTTCCCTTGTTTGAGTAGAAGACTGTCACTGCAAGGGAGACAGAAGTGAGTAATTAGCCCAGAAAGCACAAGCAAAGCTGAGTTAGACCCTTACTACAGACTTGGGAGCGTGGGGTGTCACACTCCGACAATCTGGACTTCAAGTCCTTTGAAGTCCTTTTTTCAAACCCCCTTAAGCCTGCTGGGACAAATAAGGTAGAATCTGGCCAAAGAGGTGCAAAGAAGATCAGAGATAGCACAAAAAATAAAACAGCTCTGGTTTCCTTTCTTGATTCTAAGTTTTTAGCCACACACTACTAACTCAGCTGGCACTGCACTATCCAGTTAACACTGGACAAATGAGGCTAAAACCATAAAATTCTGTCTGGCTCTGAAAGCAGGGAATGAGGTTTTCTAGCATGGACTGGAAAGCTTTTGGAGAGTAACAAGAGCATCTTTTCAAGAAATCATTACCCCAAATCAACACAATTTACTACAACCGTCTGCCTCCACAGAGCCCTCTGTTTTAACAGCAGGATGTCCAGTACAAGTAGGATAGAGCAAAGGACACTCCTCAGATTATTATTCCTGCTTTCCCCATGCAAGGTTTCAAGACACACGCACTGCTCCAATTACTGAACATCTCTCACTTGATGTAGATGTTTGTATGGCCCCTGCAAGGAAAGGCTTCAAGCTTCATATCGTAAATGGGAACCAAGGTAGAAACAGAATGAACTGGTAGCCAGAAATGCCCAAGAAAAGCAGCACCCAGGCCAAATACCAACACATCAATGTCCCTGTTCCAAACACTAACAAAAGGATCAAAAAAAAGGTCAGCGTCCTACCTTCCTCTGTGTCAGGAGATGTCGTAAGGGGGTGGAGAGGGAAGAGAAAAGAGAAAATCATTAGATTAAAAAAAAAATAATTCATTTCTGCAGTAAGCAAGACTGTACTCTACTTAATTGTGTTCTGTGGCATCAGAATCTTCTCAGAGGAAAGATCCTGAGAGAGCTCCTAAAAAAAGACTAGTTTCACAAGGAAGGTGCAGGTAAATTCCCCCACAGCAGCCACCTGTCCCCTTACCTGGTAAAGCCCTCATCCTGCAGGTTCAGTACCAAGTTATCTGCTGTGAGATACACACGGTTTTGGGAGCCAGCAATCTGAAAAAAGAAATCCATGACAGAGATTGAATAAAAAAGTTTAAATACACAAGGAAGAATAGCATTAATAAATAATCACTCTCTCCCTCTAGATACAGCACTCTTGCTTGTATACACTTACAATCTTAGTTAAATGAATGCAGTTTCCAAAACCAACCATGTAATGTCCTTACTTCCCATCCCAGTGCCGTCAGACTTTTAAAAAGCAGCGATCATTCTGTCTCCTCGTCAGACAGACCTTTGATCCCATGCCTATCTGTCCCCTCTTCCCAGTGTGCAGCAAGCCAGGAGCTTGTGGTGGCTGCAGCCGAGGGAGGGTGATGAGATGTGATTTGGATCTGGCCTTGTCACACGAAGGGCATAAACTCCTAGCCTCGCGTGTAATTGCCGATCACTGCTAACTAAATCTTTACATCTATTTGATCAGAGAAGAGCAGACCTGGGATAAAGATCAGGACAGGGCAGGTCACATTCGCCTTAAATTCATCATATGGCCACTGGGCTACGAGGACAGCGCAAGTGCGGAAGAAACATGGAAGTTCTGTGCTCCTCTACTCACCGTTTTTGAGATGTTCTGAGCAGCTCGTATCTTACGTAGTTTGATGTAGCCTGGATTCCTGCTCAGAGCTTCACCGAGGTACGGAGTACAGTAATGGAAAATAACTGGTAATAGAAACCCCCTGCCTTCCATTAATTCCTCCCAAGGAATTCACACAGACGTATGAACACATATCAGCAAATATCTCAAAGGGGAAAAAAAAATGCTTGCTACACCACTAACTGGGGCCTCTAGGCAAGGACGTTTTTACATTTCCAAATCAAGTACAATGTTATTGCCCCACACAGCAAACAGTAATGACATCTTACAACAGGGAGCAAAGGCTCACGACGTCTTCTGCCCTGATCTGTAACCTCAGACAAGTAGCAGCATTTAATCCTCACTCCGACAAATAGCATGGAAAAAACAAACCCGAGGCCGACTTGAAGCTATCATCTCCTCTAAGTCTGCTAAACATGAACCCATGCAACAAATTCCAAGGCCTGTCAAGCTCACAAGCCTCATCCCACAAAACCCCCAAAGCAGGATATCATCTTAGCAGCTGTAGCTTCTCCTTCAGCCTGAACAATCTTCTGCTTCTGCTCCTGCTTGGCCTTCTCCACCAGGAACTGTGCACGCTGTGCCTCCTGCTGAGCTGCACAGAGAAAAGACAAAAGCATTCAAAACAGATCCCATGTCTTGAATCCTCTGCCAGGGCTCTATGGCTGAGGCCTAGGGAGCTCATGCTTCTATAAGAACTGACAGTATTCTAGGGCCATATCCACAAGCAAGAAATGTATTTGAGTATACTTCTGCCGCTGCTGCTTTTTTTAATAAAACCAACAGCAACCACAACCTCTAAGTATAATCCCCATAGGAAGTAGTAGGAAAGTCCCACAGCTTTGGGAACATGGTCCCATTCATGACCTATTCCATTAACTATGGCCCAAAGTTTTCTGCTAATACTTAGAATGATATAGTTAGCTCCACTGCTAAGGAAGCTGGGGCTTGTAACCCTAAAGTTGTATCCGTGCAAAAATAACATGCTAGCTCAGATTTGCTTCCTTGTTTATTAATTCAGTAAAAAGAAAAAAGCAACCCACCCTTTCAAGGCATAAATTGAACTCACCCACTTGCTTGGCCTCCACGGCTGCTGTGTATTCACGACTGAAACTCAGCTCTGTGATTGCCACATCATCCAGGATGAGGCTGAAATCCTTGGCTCTCTCTGTGAGTTCTCGCCTAATGAGCAGAGACACCTGAAACACAAATACAGCAGGAGTGCTCCACACAGGCTGTTTCTCACTTCCAGTGCACTACAAAACTGAAGCACAACTGCTCTCCACAGTTCATTCACAGCAAGCCTGAGAGACAATACCCAAAACAAAGCTTGAAATATGGACATTAATGCCTGTCCTCTGAATCTGACACCACTAAATAACTCCATATTCAGAGCTACGCGTAGCGATTCAAACCTTAATTTCAGCCATTTATAATTACTTAACAATGCTATACCAGAAAAAAACAACTTATTGAAGGTCTGTTGGTTTTTTGTTTGTTTTTTTAACCTTTCACATCCTACCCTATGTAGTTCCACAGTTACCACGTATGTTTTGGAGTATTTCCTTCTGTATCTTCAATTTTCCACTGTTTGGAACTTAAGTTTTTCCTCAACCCTTTACTGAGTGAATTGCAAGCACATAACTACACGGAGTCACTTTATTTCCTTCTGATTACAAACTGCTCCACACACATCACTTTACAGTAAAGACTGCTAAACACAATTTGGTTCACTTGGTTCAGAGGTCTCACGGTCACCTCACAGTCCTCTGCTTCTGGTAAACCTAAACAACGCACAGCTACTGTTTCCCTGCTGCCACACCCCCCTTTTCAACTCATTCTGGTTATACAACATCTAACACATTAAACTGTCTCCTCAGTGAACATCACACAGCTGAAGATAAAACCCCGATGTTCCCGTTACTGACCAGTTCTTACAATAAAACCTGGACACTTAATTCCTTGCTTTTTTATCTGTCATGGATTTGAAACAAGTTAGAGGAACGTTGTGTTTCATCTTTGTGACAACTTATCCTCTTCAGCAGTCTCACGCAAGACCTTCTCCAAAGCCTTTTAAAAGAAGATCAGCAGCTCCACTCTCCCTCATTTAGTGGTAGATACTCTCAGAATCCCAGGCACTCAAATTATTAAAACATAAGCTTACACGTAAGGGCTTTTAAAAGCCAGTAATTTTCATAATTTTGCAACCCCTCCAGGTTACCCTCCAACCTATTCCTAAACAGCAATATTTAACAATCGTCCATAGCATCTGTCACCAAATGCTTACCACTTTGCTAACTCCTGACCTGCTTCTCATTTCAGATCCACTCAAACTGTTCAGTTTGCTCTGACATCTCCCTGGAAACCCACAAAGGGTCAGGCAATCATTTTTAAGGCAGTTCCAGTGCTACGTGCTCCCTATGATTTACATTAGCTCTCCCTCCCCCATTATTATGTTGCGGAGCAGTTTTGCATTCTACGCAACCAATGTTGTCCTCAAAAGCTGGTGGTACAGCTTCAGCATCTGTATCAGAATCAAACCATAAGCAGAATACAGTCCATACCCTTTCTGCCAGCAGATATGCATCTTCCACCCCTTTTAATGTTCCCCACGTGGACAATTTAAATGTCCTTTGCAATCTGAGCAGAAGCTCCCTCAGGAAGGGTCACCTGGGCTCTCTGTGTGATGAGCTGCGAGGCGTTGAATTTGGCCACCACGCTCTTGAGCACCTCGTTGACGATGGAGGGCAGGACTCGCTCCTCGTAGTCCAGGCCCAGGCGCTGATACATGCTGGGCAGCTCTGCAGCATTGGGGCGGGTGAGGACGCGCAGGGAGATATTCACCATCTGCAGGTCTGAGGAGAGAGACGTGAGCGGGGCCGGGCTCCAGCCCTCCCTCCCGCCCCACAGGCCCCGCCAGGGTCCGCTCTTACCTTTGGAGCCCGTGGGGGAGGAAATCTTCCGCGGCCGGGCGCGGATGTCATAGATGATGGGGTACTGGAACCAGGGAATCCTGCGAAGGATCGAGAGGCCTGCATCAGGGAGGCCGCACGGGCGCCCGGACTGAGGGAGAGGGGGGGTGGGGTAGGTCCTACCTGAAGTGCAGCCCCTCAGCAAGGATAGTGTCCTGCTGCACGCCGCCAATGCGGTTGAAGAAGATGGCCCGCTGCCCGCCTTCCACTGAGGGGAGAAACGGCGCGGTCAGTACGGGGGGGAGGGGGGCGACGGGACAGAAGGATGGGGCGCGGGCCCGGGGAGAACTCACCGATGAAGACGGACTCGCGGACTCCATAAGCCAGGGCGCCGGCGCCCAGCAGCAGCTTGAGGGCGGTGCCGACGCCACGCGGCCCAGCCGGCAGCCGCCCCGCCAAGTCCTTCAGACTCTGCGCCATGGCCGCGCCGCGCCGCGCGCCCCGCCGGGAAGGACACCGGAAGCTTCCGCGGCTGCCTTCCGCCGCGCTCCGGAAGTGGTCCCGGGGGGAGGGAGAGGAAAGGTGCCATCTTGGGTGGCTGTAGCGGCCATTGGCGGCGCTCGCGGTGACGCTGCGTTGTGGGGCTGACAAAATGGCGGCGCCCAGGCGACCGCGTGAGGAGAAGGAGCAGGAGGATGGTGATCTGTTGGAGGCTAAACGCGTCCGCGGGCAGCGGCGGCTTCTGGTGGTGCTGGAAGGGGCGAGCCTGGAGACAGTGAAGGTGCGGACGAAGGGAATCGGGCCGGGCCGGGCGGATGCTCCGCGGTTTCTATTGTCAAACTGTCCGTGCTTTGGCCTTAGGTGGGGAAGACGTTCGAGCTCCTCAATTGCGACAAGCATAAGGCGCTGCTGCTACGGAGCGGCCGGGACCCCGGGGAGGTGCGGCCCGACATCACCCACCAGGTACCGGCTAGGCACTGGCAGCACGGGCTCGTCTGGGCTGTGCGCGGCCACGCCGGTGTGGCACTCGCTGCGGGAAAGTGCCCCCGAAGTGTGGGGTATCGTCTGATGGCCCTGGGGTGGGAACACCGCCATACTCGTACTTAATAACGTGTGTGTTACTATTTATTTACGTTTGGGATTGCTTGTTTCTCAGCATAACAGTAGTACTTGTATGGCCACATAGGCTCTTTTTATGTCGTGTCATTTCTGCAGTCATGGAGTCTTTGCCAAGATCCCTCCCTTGCACCTTTTCAATTTCCACTACTGCATGTTTGTTTTGCTTCAGAGTCTTCTTATGCTTATGGATAGCCCCCTGAATCGGGCTGGCCTTCTGCAAGTGTACATCCATACCCAGAAGAATGTTTTAATTGAAGTTAATCCTCAGACCAGGATCCCAAGAACTTTTGATCGATTCTGTGGTCTTATGGGTAAGCGACTCATGCTTTGTACTGGCCACAAAATTATGCAGGGTGGTGGTCAGGAGCAAAAGAGTTTCAGGAAAAGTCAAAAAGTTGGACTGACTCAAAAAAGTGAGGAAAGAGGAGAGGAATGAAAGTTTCTTTTGTCAATTCCCAGCCACTTACAACAAATACACACTCCTTAGTACAGTAGGGAGCTGCCTGCATGAGAATGTGCTAATGGCAAAATAACTCTGATCAGTGGTTTTTTGTTTTTTGTTTTTTTAACTTCTTTAGAGGATACTGGGAACTCTAAAGTTCATTTCTAGTTGACCTCTCACCAGTAGGCAGACAATGTGCTTCCTCCAGCAAGAGAACAGACTGCTTAACTAATGTTCTTCTCTTTTGTCAGTTCAGTTGCTGCATAAGCTCAGTGTTCGAGCAGCTGATGGTCCTCAGAAACTGTTGAAGGTAAGCAGTCGTTGACTGTTTACAGGTAATGGTGCAAGATTCCTCTTTGCAGCTAGCAATGTGTTTGCTTTAAGTGCAGCGTATATTGTGGGTTCAGCTATCTGACAGAGCCTCTTACCTCTACGCTGTCATTAATATTTTTCTTTCCTGTAGGTCATTAAAAACCCAGTCAGTGACCATCTACCTGTGGGCTGTATGAAGATAGGTACCTCTTTTGCGGTTCCAAATGTGACAGATCTGCGTGAACTGGTTCCTACAGCAGAGCCAGTAACTATTGTTGTGGGAGCTTTTGCTCACGGTTCAGTAAGTACATGTAGCCTTTTTACTTGGGAGTTGTAAATATCTTTATGAATGTAGTAGATTTTAGTGCCACTCTTGAGGGTTATTTTTTTTGTTGTTGTTTTTTAAGAGTTCTCTATTCTTTGGGAACTTTTCTCCCAACCCCTTCTCTGCTATAGGTCTGTTAAGAAACTGCCCAGCTCTGTAATACTTGGGCCTTTCAATGAAGAGAGGGTTATCAATTGCTTTAACATGGCAATATTAAGTCTTGGATGAACCATGGTCATATAGGAGCAATGATGTGCCTCTGAAACCGATGGAAGTAGATAGGATAAAGTGACAGTGTGCAGCTTGATATACAGTCAGATATGTATTTTCCTCTTCTTTCTCCCCCCAGGTCAATGTGGACTATACAGAAAAGATGATCTCTATCAGCAACTATCCCCTCTCTGCTGCCCTCACGTGTGCTAAAATTACTACTGCCTTTGAGGAAGCCTGGGGAGTAGTATGAGCTTCTGTCTCTGCTGCTGTTGTGATGGACTGCTATACAGAGACTCCAGATTCTGGAGAGGCTTTTTTTAGTTCTTTGTGGACCTGGTGCAGCTTTGGGCTCCTGAAAGGGAAAAGCTTCAGTTTCTTCTTTGTAGCTTCTGGAGCAATGCAACTTTACATGGACTGCCCCACCAACCCTTTTTCCTCCTATTAAAGGTAACTTTTCATAAGACTGTGTATTGTACTTAAGTTTTTGTAAATGAACAGCTTGGACATCACTCTTGATAGTAAATCCAAATTTGCTGTGGAACCAAAGTTCTTAGCTGGGCCCAGCAGCTCTTTCTCTGTGATACCTCGTGACCCACACTGATGCACCCTGGAGGAAATGAGCTGAAGCAGATATGAAAAAAGAACAGGAGCAACTTTATCTTGGATGACAAACGTAGAAAAGTCAGAGGGTAGCTCCATTCCAATACAGTGCCCGCGTTGAGTGTTTTACAATCATCTGATATCAGCAGAGAGACGAGAGTGTCCACTGGAGGGCGGCAGAGAGATAAGGCAACATACAGAAAGTGGAGGGTCCGGAAGGAGACGACTCCATTCCCCTCCTTTCGGGTCTTTGACCCTGTGCTTTCTCTTTTTCCCCCTCCTCACGTTGAAAAAAAAGTCATACTTCAACACAGCAAACTTGGCAGGTGATGCTTTGCTTCTGGAGTGTTAATTTAACTCCTACAAATGCATGGGTGGTACAATCTGAAAAAGAAAGAGCTATTAGACCTGTTTCAGTTGTCTTGTTTCAGGGCTGTAACACTGCTGTTTCACTTCGCTGCCTTGTCCAAGTGTGGGATTCCTGTGAGGTGTCCCTGAAAGTAGTACAACCTTACCTGTTGGCTGTTATTCTGCTTTTTTTAGCTTTTCTTTTCGTGGCACAAGTAACTTGCGAATATAAGGCAACACCAATAATAAGGTGAAAAACAACACGTGGCCAAGGAAATAAATAGACTTATACACCTGTAAAGAGAAAGGGTTAAGGGTCAGCAAGCAGACATCTGCTAAGACCACACAAAAGGGCAAGCAGGGGTAAAAGGGATTGGTTGCGTGGACTGTGTGTTTTAAGTTAATAAATACCTTCATCCATTTGTCCCAGGTGAAAAGGCAAAATGGCACCAGAGAATAACCCATAAACATCCAGTGGTTAGTCTGCTGTAGCACATAGAAAATAGGCTGCAAGGCAGTGATGGAGGCCAAAGTGCTTAAAGTAGGACTGTCCCGAACAAGGTTTATAACCTAATGTAAAGGAAAATAAAGCTTTCCTCAGTTGGATGTCTTATGGTTGTGTCTGTAGGCCCTGCAACCACACTATCCTTGTTAATTAACTTTGGTAACTATACAACAAAAAACTAAGTACGTACCCTATTCTCGAAGTTTTAATCAAAACCGAAAAGGCTAAATATGGAATATTTTGCTTTCACTACCAGAGATTGAGCAGAGGCATTCTGCTTACGTGCTTGTCTTCCAACCTTCCCAGCTGGCAAGCACTTCAGTTGCACTATGCTCATGTGCCAGTTGTACTGGAAAAGCTGATGGGAAGAAAGCTATGGCTTGCCAGTGTATAAGCTAGGAACTTGTTGAACCCTTGAGCAGAACAGTACCATGTGTGAACACCAGTTTCTAAGTGAGCAGCTATTAAACCCTTCAGTGTGGCAGTTTCCAGACTCGAGGGGAAAGGCTAATGCAGGTGACCTCATTCTGCTACGTCTGACAAAGCGCACCTGTCTTTCAACGATGACTATGAGCAACTCCATTTGAAAGCACACCAGGTAGCCAGAGTGTAGTCCGTGCCAAATAGCCAGGAAGAACAGGGCCAGTGCCTGTGACAGCAGTTTGTTACCCAGGAACTTCAGGCGCTTGAAGACGTAGCTAGAGCAGAGAAGAAACAAAGTGCTTCTAGTTCATTGTTTATCCTTCCCTCTCCATGTCAGAGATGGAAGGCTCGGGACCGTGTCTTCACATTTCCCTGTGGTAACAGAAACAGCTAGACAGCTCCCTTTATCAGGGCAACTTACACTTCTTATCTTAAAGGAATGCCAACTAGTGGGGATAGGTGGTTCTTCTGACAACACCCATAGAATTGAAGATATTTTACAATTCAGTTGTGGTCCAGCAAGAGCTGAGCCAAAATCTGTGTCATTGCATAGGAAGCATCAAGAAGGAAACAGCTGCCAAACTGCATCAGCCAGTAGAGAAATTCGGCAGCTGTTTCACCTGTTCCACAACTGTTTGACCAAGAAAGCTAGAGGGCTCACGTAGCTCCATTCTAACCTCTTCCCTCCAGCTTCTGCCATTTTCAATTTCTTGCCTCTGTTAACAAAGAACTGCCTTTTTAAATTGGATCAAAAGATCTACCCAACTCAGTAAGCTGTTGCAAATGGGAGTAGAGTGAGAAATGAGAACTAGCAGATGCCAAGTACTCCCTTCTCAACTTATGACCTTGGTTCTGCTGACATAGGTACTACTGATACTACAGAAGTAGAAATTTGTCCTGCTCACCGGGCCACCCAAGCGTTGGTGTTGATGTTAAAAGAAGCAATGGTCCCTGTGAACAAAGGTGTTGTCTCATACAGCCAGACCTTCATATTGGCACAGGCATCCCACACAGGTTTTCCATTCTGGTCGTTCCCATTGTACCCTAGACCAACAAGGATGCAGACACCTTCCTATGGAAAAAGACACAGAAGAAAGATGAGAAGAGAACATCAGTTTTTTGTTGTTGTTGTTTTGGAAAGGCAGAGCTGGGGAAGTTCTGACCCTGTGCTCAGTGGGCAGTACCACTGCAGATGGAGAAAATGGGTTAAAATCTTCTATTTTTGATTAGTTAGCCCTTGCCTTACTTATAGCAAACTACACCGATCTGCACTGATACCTAGATACTTGAATTGCTTCCATTTAGTGCTAAGTCCAAAAGTATACTTTGTAACTTCAGCCGCGCTGACATTGTTCATTTGTCTTGTTTCTAGAAATACTTGTGACTCACCGTAACGAGCCAGCAAGTTACGTATTTGTAGAGTATGATTTTGCCCCAGACCAGTATGTAACCACAGCGGAACCAGAAAGGCTTCTCCTGCAGAGATAAAACAGAATAAAAATGAAAATAAACGAGTTCTGGCTAATGAGGATAGATGAGATCTCATCACTGTCTTTCATTTTAATCTAATCAGCATGTTGCGACACTAAATAAACTGGACTACCAGGCTACAGGGTTATATGAATTCATACACCTTTTCAACTTCTTTTGGTGATATTTGACTGTACCGAAATAAGTACTCTGGAATTCTCATAACCATTGCTGGAACTGATACCCTCATTTACTCACACTGGTACAGAAAAGCTGAACGGGGACCGATGTCCCTGTTGGTTGCAGGGGAGTTGGACTAGATGACTTTTAGAGGTCCCTTCCAACTCTGAGGATTCGGTGATTCTATAATCTGCAGATTGGAACTGCTTGTTAGGAGTTCTCAAAGAACCTCAAAGATTCTGTAAATTTTTAATTCAAATGAGTCAATCTGCAGAATCTGCTGCTGCGTCCCTCTACACAAAATAACACTGTTGAGAGAAGCAAATCAAGTTTTTCTTTCAAAGCTAGTCTGTACTCAAGGACAGCTCACCTAATAAAGTCTACACAATTAACCTCCATCTTCAAATTTTAAAAAGCCTTGGAAATTACTGTGGCAGAGCTCTTTGCATGTAATGGTTGAACAGTTATTAAAAAGCAACAAAATACATGTTAGGATTCCAAAAACAGCTGCACTATCCAAGATGAATTCTTGTATAAGTTTTTTATTTGGTTCAGTTCCATTTAACACATTCTTGTTCTGCATCAAATGGAATCCATAGGACAGGCAGCAAAGCCAAATGAGTTATGGGAAGGCACAGCACCAGTTGCTGACTTACCTTCTTTTTCAATTGAGGCAAACCTAAAAAAAACCCCATGACTTTCCTCTACTTTAGTAGATCCAGTGCCCTCCAGAGAAGTAGAATTCTTCCACATATCAGAACTGTCAAATATATACATACCATGTAATCATCTGAGATGAGGTATTCCTCAGAGATGTATGGGCTTGACAAGGTATAGGTCACTAGAAATAAGAGACCCAAACTCAGGCGCTTGAGAGCAGGCACAAAACTGAGAAAGAAAAATACGAAGGTCAAGGAAAAGCCCCGTTTAAAAACAGAAGTGGAAATGAGGAGTTTGGGGAGACGGTGATAGGAGGTTACCACATTCCACTGCAGCAGATGCCTCTACTTTTGAAGCTGGGGTGCTGACCGTACCAGGTCAGGACTGAGTCTGTACTAAACAAGTGTCAATATTTGTGCCCCCAGACAATGCTAGGAAATTATGCAGAGTTTATGAGCAACTTCTGAATGGCTGCCTTCTCTTATAAATCACTTTTAGTCACAGTGCTTCAGTGTCCAGGTAAGAATGCACTCTGCTGCAGGGAACGTATGGAGGATTCAGCATTCTGGGATCTTAGGAAAGCAAGGAGCTAAGTGGATCTCATTACCTATTGGGTCTCTGGCCTGGAACGTCAGTCATCTCACCCTTTGCCAGTTTCTGATAGTCTGTCATGGAGAACTGAGGCCCCACCATGAAGGCACCATAGAAATAGGAGAATCCTGAGACCTCCAGCAAGGTAGGAACTCCCCGGACAGCAAATCGACGCTGCTCAGGGGTCAGGAGCTCCTGCACCAAAGGGATTGGATTAACATCATCCTAAGGGTTGTCATACATAGCTCTAGATGTTACGTTTTCAGTGCATCTCCTTTATGGTCTAAGTTCTTGCTCTCCACATACAGGGAACTTTCCACTTTCTACTTCATGTTCATTCCTCTCCTCATCCCTCTCGTTCTATCTCCAGTCACTCCAACAGCTGAGACCAGTTGCACAGATCTATATTCCCAAAAAAGCTCAAAACAAGGAAGAAATCTATTAACATGCATCCCTGCCAGTGCAGACGCACAGTAAAAGCTCTGTATCTGATCATTACCAATCCCTGACTGCAACAGTATGTATCCAGACCATGCTGTTCTACAGTTCCTACTTCTTGATGCAAGAATTTAATGTCTTCAAATACTTGAAACTTCAGCTTAAGAGATTTCAGATGAACATTTTTTTCTTGCAGTTAGTGATGACTGCATGGATGCTGAACACTGCGCCAGGCCCTGAACAGGAGGTGAGAAACAAAGATGCCTAAAGTAGGGTGAAGAGACCGTAACAAGTGTTCTGTCCTTTTCCACGCACTGTGCTGTGCGACTTCTGTCGCCATTTCATCTTCTCTAATAACAGGGCCATAACAAATGGCAAAAATCCAAGATATGATATGACTCAACAAAAGCAAGGAAGATGGGAACTGAGATCCAGTGCTGATGGTTTGCACATTAAGGGAATACTACCCACAAGACACAGAGCATTGGAGATTGGGAATCTAAAGCAACAGAGCTGGGGGAAGGAGATGGTGGGGAATTTGGAAGGGGACAGAATAATATTTTGACACAATTCAGTGCTGAAGCAACTTTTGTCCATCTGTAATTGTTAGTGTTTCCATTCCAAATAATCTTTTTCCACTACAGAATTCAGTGCTATCAGATATTCACAGATACTCGCCTCTCAGTTCTGGCTTTCACTGAAAATGAATACAAGTTACTAACTTACATCCTTTGAACCTGATTTTCTGGCTTCTAGATCACTGGAATAGCAAACAAGAGGAAGGAAGGAGAATTTGTGTTTTACTCACCGGATCTTTTCCTCCATCATAGTAATCGATGGCCAGACCTGGAGGTGAGAAACCATCGTGTGAAGATCTATGATGGACTACCTGGGCTGAGCAAGCAGTCCTCTTTTCCCTGAGGCACGGCTTACAGAATGCAAAAGATAACAAGGCAGCATTGCTTACCAATCAACTTGAGAGTCAAGACGCAATGTGGCATTGTCCACTTGATGTCATAGTGCTCTGTGGCTGTGAAGTAATAGCCAGCCATAAGGTACGTCTGAAAGAAACCATTATTTGGGTTATTTAAAGCAAACCTCCAGCAGTTTTTGATCTGTTTCCACTTTTCCACCTATATTTGCTAATGAGAATTGCAAAACTGAACAGAGAATTATTTCTACAAACTGATGCAAACTGATACAAAACTTCCTTAGGAGGAAGATTTTCACCCAGAGGGTGGTGACATACTGGAACAGGTTGTCCAAGGAGGTTGTGGATGCCCCATCCCAGGAGGCATTCAAGGCCAGGCTGGATGTGGCTCTGGGCAGCCTGGTCCAGTGGCTGGCAATCCTGCACGTAGCAGGGGAGTTGAAACTAGATGATCTTTGAGGTCTTTTTCAACCCAGGCCATTCTATGATTCTATGAATCTATGATGCAGTAAAAAAGGGAATTTTACCATCTGAAAGACAAACGTGGTGAAGACAGCCGTGACTGTACGACCCATAAGCCTCAGGATGAGAAACTGAATTAGGACACATAGCAGTGAATGAAAGAACTGCATCCCTGTGAAGAGAGAGAGGTGAAGCAAGAATTAGATTTTCCCATTATAGGTCCCCTCAAACTGCAGCAAGCTCTGGGCCTAGTAGCTCTCTCTTCCAAAGCTCATCTTACCAAAATTGAAGTAAGCAATCGAGAGTCCTGTGAACACATTGTAGAGATGAATGAGGTAGGTCTCCTTCTGGAAGAGGAAATAGCGCTGGAACAAGGCAAAAGGATATCCTGAATAGAGGGGGGAAAAGATGGAAGAGTTGTAAATTAGTGTAAGCAAGCAGCAGCATTTGTAATGGTCCAGATTATAGCTTTGTTGAACATGTTATTAGGAACATGCACTTGACGTAGGTACATCACCAATACAGGCCATGGTATAATTGCTGATACTATATTTCCACCTAGGGGGATAGATGCTAGATGACTTAGTGGAGTTTCTGGCCTTATACATTACAAGAGGACGGACAGTGCTGAAATACACTTCAGTGGACCACTCTCTCACTCTTTTCCAAATTCTGTGACAGACACAGCAAATATTACAAGAAGGGAAGGGAAGATAAATTTTATGGTTAACACCACTGCACTGTTCTTGAAATTCAGTCCCTGCTCCCCCTCAATGACCTCATATATGATGGTGAGTAACATTATGGTCAATGGCTCTATGCCCAAGTGGAGGCTGGTGACAAGTGGTGTCCCCCAGGGGTTTGTCTTGGGACTGGTACTCTTTATCACAGACATAGACAATGGGATTCAGTGCACCTTCAGCAAGTTTGCAGAGACACTAAGCTGAGTGGTGCAGTTGATACGACAGAAGGAAGGGATACCATCAAAAGGGACCTAAACAAGCTCAAAAGGTGGGCCCATGTTAAGCTACTGAGATTCAACAAGGTACTGCACTTAGGTCGGGGAAATTCCAGATTTGTGTACAGACTGGGAAAAGAACTCCTTGAGAGCAGCTCTGCCAAGAAGAACTTGGTAGATGAAAAGAAGAAGAACTGGTAGATGAAAAACAACAAGAACCAGCAGCATATACTTGCAGCCCAAAAGGCTAACAGTATTCTAGGCTTCATCAAAGAGGGGAGGCCAGCAGGGTGAGGGAGACGATTGTCTTCTTCTACTTTGCCCCCAATAGATCCATTTGGAGTACTGTGTCCAGATCTGGGGCACAAGAAAAGCATGGAGCTTTTGGAATGGGTCCAGAGGAGGGAAATGAAGATATCAGAGAGCTGGAGCACCTCTCCTATGAAGGCAGGCTGAGGCAGCTGGGCTTGTTCAGTCTGGGGAAGAGAAGGCTCTAGGGAGATCTCATTGTGGCCTTCCAGTACTTAAAGAAAGTTTATAAACAGGAAAGAAATCAACCTTTTTTGACAGGTAGATAGTCACAGGACAGTGGGGAATCATTACAAACTAAAAGAGGAGACATTTAGATTAGATGTCAGGGGGAATTTTTTCATCGAGAGGAGTGAGGTGCTGGAACAGGCTGCCCAGAAGTTGTGCATGTCCCATCCCTGCGGGTGTTCAATGCTAGCATGAATGAGACCCTGGGCAGCCTGAATAAGCACGTGGCCATCCTGCCCTTGGTGGGAACTGGATGGGCTTTGAGGTCCCTTCCAACCCAACCCATTCTATGATTCAATGATTTTGTGATTTTTAATCCCAGTGTTTCCCAAGTGATCTCCAGTCATATATCCTTTCTTTTCTGATTCTTACTTTAGATTTGCATCTGATTTGTTAAGTACTATATATACAAAGCTGTAACTAAAATCCACTGAGACTACACATACAGTATTTTGAAAAATCAAAGTAAGAAGCATTTCCTATTGAGTAACTAAGATAAGTGGAAGGAGGTTTTTCCTTGCATTTTCTATATTTTAGAACATGTCCCATCTTAGGAATGACTCCAGATTATTATCCATGGCTCTAGTGAGAAGTAAATATTTGTGAAGCACTCTGGTAATATGGTGAGATGGGCCACATAAAATCCCAAGAGTAAATTAAACTGTTGTCTGAAGGGTTCAGGTGAGGATCATAATGCATACTATAAACACCGCCACATATGAGACAATAAATGTTTTAATACGTATTGACACAGTAAATCTTGTCCATCTTACAAGTATCTGAAGTCTGTTCATGCGAATGGTGTTTCTAAAGGTATATGCTTAAGGAAGTTGAATTGGGTTAGTAGAAGAAACCTTAAATCTGGCTATGAAATGTCAGAAATACGTGCAAATGCTTTACTTTGCAAATCTGTGTTCTGTTATCCTGATTAAAATCAAAGCAAACAAATCTATCCCAACAAAAAATGCAGAATACTAACCACAGTACTGGTGCCCACACTACTTATTAGTCTAGCTGAAGTCTGTAGCAGTGGAGAGATGTCTGCTACCTGAACTAACAGAGTAAAAGTAGCAGTAAGCAGTCACGTTTTATATGTCACAATAATAGGGTAATGAAACGCACATTCTGCTGAGCAGCATTTGATGGATGGAAGCTTTCCAATAAGTAAAGCCAAATCTAAACACTGGGAGAGGAAATGACAAACTGTACTGTTATGTCAAGTACACGTGCTGCAGTCAGTGCTAACAGCTGAGATGACTGGAGGCATTTTCTGGCCCTTCCCTTCTCCCCCACATCCCTTGTGAAGGAATTACAGAGTCTGGGATTTGGGCTACCTTGTAGATCCTGGAATGCCGCATGCTCTACTGAGCCCAGTTGCATGCCTCTTTATTCTGGAAACTCAACTGCTTTTCCCTCATTTCCACAGCTTCTTGCCATCTCTCATTGTGCCCTTCCTCCTTGTTACTGTTCCTTCCTCATTTTGTGTCCTGCACCAGTTTCCACTTTGCAGACTCTTTCTCATGCTGAATGATTGTCCAGTGTCCACATTCCACAACTCTTTGCCCACAGACCCTGGCAACCTTGCTCCTGGATGCTCATTCAGCCTTGCTCTCCCTTTTGCAAGAACAGCTCCTAATTCCCATACAAAATGCCTTACTCAAACCTTCCTTTTCCTTCCTGCTCCACTTTTCTCTGGTTCTTCCAACCCTATCGCATCCACCACAGCATTTGCCCTTTGGCCCAAGTGAGCAGCATCTTCCTCTACCACCCCTGAAAGCCAGCAGAGAAGAAAAGAAGTAATTGTCAGAGAGAGTTCAGCACATGGGCTCTCAGGGGATACAAGAGTAATTCAAACAATTCATATGATTAAAAAATAAGGCACTGCCTATCAGCCTCAAGCTCAGAAACACGGAGACAGACACTCTTTCCTCCTCATTTCAATTTTCCTGTGAAACAGATGATATTCAAGTTTAATAAACCTATTAACAACTGCCCACAGCTTTGTAAAACCAAAAGTGTTAAAAAAAACCTAACAAGTATTACCGTTGGCTCATATTGAAAGTTAAAACATTTAAGTTTTGAATGGAAAAATCTTTCCCCCTTTGAAAAAGCAGGAGAAAAATAAGATTAGAAGTGCAGGCAAAGTACAACGCATTGCTGCTCATCGACAGTTTTGGTCTTAAAACGTGTTCTCAAAAATCAGTGCAATCTCGCTAAATATTCAGTTTTAATTAACAACAACAAAAAAGTTTCCATCAATTTCTGTAGGCAGAATTAAATTGTGACTGAACATTCTATCTATCTCCACATTGTAGAAGTCGGAAATTCTATCCATTTTCTCTCATCCCCAACCAGTGTTCCTGCTCTTTGAATAGCCCTGTCTCACATTCCTTGCTTATTTCTCTTTAACCCCACACTGCTCTAATTAAAAAAATCATTAAAAAATTACAAGTCCTTACAAATGGAGGGCTACTAATAGGCACATGTCTGTCTTAAGAAAGCTAGACATTTAAGGCCCACTCTTGCACTAGGTAGGTGCTACTCCCGGTCAAAAGTCGCAGTGTCAGCCCACATTCTTCTGATAACCAGAACAAGTTGCTGTTACTGTGGACTACAGCTTCCTTACAGCTTTTCTGCACACAGATCATTCTCTCAGTTTTACAATTGGGCCAATTCCATACTGCAGATATAAACTTTAACCCCCACGTGGCAGTAGATACCGACTATCAGTGGACATTACGCTGCGGCCTGTCCACCACAGAGCGCTCCCATCTATTAGGTAATTAGTTGTTCCTACTGATAACAGTGGCAGCACTCCCACCCCACCACGGAGTCCTTGAAAGAGTATGAATTAGCACAGGAAAGGCAGGAAAGCAGTTACTGAAATAAGTGTTGCCATCTGGAAAACTTGCTGTAATATTTAGATAGGTTGGATTCGGGACGCCATGCAGTTTTCCTTTCGCCATTCAGAAACAGCAAGAACAGAAGCCCTGCTCCTCAGTGCTGAGACCGTGTGTAGCAGCTCCCAGTCTGCCAAATTCATCTTTTGCAGCTCTTTCAGGCAGAGCTGACTGAGACAGGAAAGTAGCTGTAATACTCGTGGAGAAGACAGAAGGTGACCTTCTGATCCAAGGTAACTCTCCTCTTCAGTGCACCATCAAACTGAAACGCTGCCTGCACGCACAGTTGATTTTTTGCCTCTAGATAAGACTTTTTACAGCAAGGAATTAGCAACTGATGTAAAAGTGGCAAATTAGCTGAGACATGCCTCTGATGATAAAAAAGATGGAAGAATTTATGAGAACAAGAGGACAATCTCCGGTTAAGAGAACCCTGGAGTTAGAATGGAACAGCTTCTTTGCCACAGGCTTTTGGGAGAGTAGTGGATTGCTGCACAACGTCAAGGTTGTCCTCAAATACAAGAATCTAACTGAACAAAAACGTAAATGATTAAGAGGCTGGATTAAGCAGGAGGGCTAATTCCAAGCAAAACCAGCATTGTTAAATTTGCCACATTCTAGAATGTGTGACTAAAGTGCCTTTTTCCAGAGATGAAACTGCAAATAAGAACACCAGAAGCCTTTTCTTACTTTTAAGTCTTTGCTCCTTTTATTTCTCCTTTCCTACATGCTTATTCCATTTCATCTTCACGCTTCTTTTTCCTACTGCCCATCAGTGAACTCTACCTTTGTTAAAATCCAGCGGATCAGTTGCCTCTGTATTCTTATAAGAGCACTAAAACTAAAAGGATGGGGACAATGAGAAAAAAAAGATGTGTTAAAATGTAAGCACTACGTGGTATTTTGACTTCAAAGGCGTTCTCTTTTTCTGCCTGTAATAGCACAAGAACTCCACAACTTTAAGAATCGGCACACGCATGTGAGAGTTTTAATTCGACACAGGAGTGTACTTCTGATGTCCACTTATAGCGCTTCAGTTTGCACAGCGGAACCACCTCAAAGCATGCGAGCAGCATTCCTTTCAGATGAAACTGAACTGAAAATACACTCCAACAGGTGATCTGTCCATACAGCCAGCCTGAAAAAAGATTCAAAGAAAATGCCTGCAAACCATTGGTGAGAGGTGGAAGATGAATACTCACTTGCAAGCAAAGCTGATGATTTCTCAGACGTATAGGAAAAGCGTAATTCCCACACGTCACTGCTATGCCTGTAGAACAGGGAACACTTCCCAGTAGTGTTCCTGGCAGGTCTGGGTAGATCAGTAGGTCAGTTCTGGCTCAGGGCTGCAAACAGCATGTTGCCCCCAACTCCATGTGAGGCAGTGCCAGGTAGCTTTGCAAGACAGTACAGTACAGCCAGATCAGCACATCCAACTCTTGGGGATCATGCTCTACTTTACAGCTAGCCACATGAGAAGTAAGGCCAACCTAAAGCCTTACTTAGACAGCATCAAGGCCTCCTGATTCCTTGCTGAACAGTGACGGCAGGAAAGAAGCCAGTCTCCTTTCAAAGACAAAAAGACAGCCTCTTCTCTCTTCCCATAGTTGCAGGTGCTCCTTCCCTTCCTCCTCTACAATGTGAGTGCAGCCCTGGCACAGCCTGCTTACTTCAGCGACTAGAACTCTGTAAGCATGGTGCTAAGAACACCAGTGCCTTCCATGCTGACTTAAAGACAGGCCGTGTCCAGGTAAAACACTGCACTCAGTGAAGGCCCGCTGGGCCCTGCACCTAGCAAAGAATAAGGTGGAATACATCTCTTAGAAGGCAATTTCATATAACTGAGTTCAACATACCACACTTTCTAACATTACAGGGGCCACTCAAACTACACTTCAAGTAATGCTGCCTATAATATTGTCCAATTGCAGCCTCATTTCTTCCAAGTTTATGTGTACAAATTTTCACGTGTGAAGCCTGAAGTTTGTTTTTAACCCAGTATAGTCTGAGTAATGGACTCCACTCACATTTTATTCTTTACATCCTGCACAGGATGTAAAAAAGGTGCACCACTGATTTAAATACTGTGGGGTGACAAAAATCCCCATTGTAAAAGCATGTTTCTGTGTAAACAATCTCCATTAGTTTGCTGAGGAAATGTGCAGCTCTTTAGGATCACTCAATTTTTTGTTCTTGGTTACACTTCCTTCCTCCTTATCGTTTCATCCTATCTTTACCTTTTTTTTTTTCCCCCAACAGTGACAGACTGTTAACAGTTCTAAATGACATCTTTTGCTTACTTCATATCATGTTTAAGTGAATATTCTTACTCTGAATCGAGTGAGTCGGTTCAGAACATTTTTTTTTTCAAAAGACAATGCAGCTTTCTCCAGAAATTAAAATAAGAAGTTGCAAAGCCCTTTGCAATTCTTCCCATTTTTCTGAAGGCTGTTTTTTGTCAGCTTCTGGTAATCTCCAGAACAGTGAAACCCTGGAGACACACGTTGCAGTAGAACTGCATACTCTAGATGGTGAACTGCATCACTGGAGGAGAAAAGAGCAAAAACTTTTAAATCCATGCTTAGAACACAAAATCATACTTCATCCTCATTGTCTTGTTCCGATATAACTCGGCAGTACTAGCTGCAGGCAATAAAAACAATTTTCTTCCTGAATTCCTGCAAACACCTGAAATGGAGGAAGTCAAGAGAAAGCAACACTTTGCTTACCCTAATGCTATTTCCAGCTTTTCAAAACGCCTTTTGTTTTTGCCCCATGCCATCCTATGAAGCGGTTGTCAACAACAGTTTCCTTACCAAAGGCTTAGAGCCATTGGTAACAGTAAGAGGACTGCAAGCTAAGCTGCAGTGAAAGGAACATTTCTTTTAATGCCAGTGTCAGGTTAAGAAACTGCTCTCATTCTCCTGTTGCTCTGGAGTGGTGCTTGGCACTTACTTTTAATGCAATTGTACAATGCTTTACCATCTATCCATTAAGCAGGAAAGCCGGAGCCAGTCCTCTCAGCCTGACTGCCTACACAACTTGCATGAGGACCAAACTGTAGGCAAGCCTCTATTGCATGCCCTTAAGCTTTCTGTCTGATGTTATGTCTTCTCCTGAATGCAATGAAGAGACACTGACGTAAGGAGAAAGGTCAGGGAAATGCATACTGAAACAAGAGGCTACAGCTGCATGTTTTGGGGATGCAGGGAAAAAGGACATGTGCAGGCTCCCAGCTCCTGATCCCAAGACTTTTAATACAAATTTATTACAAAAAACTGAGACTTTATGCAACTGAGCATCAATCAGCTGTAGTGATACCCACAAGTCTTGGGCTCAATTAATCTACTGACGGCAGTGGGCATCTCTTCTCATCATTAAGATGCTAAATCTGCTGCTGTTCATTTCAAACTAATAAGGGATTTTATTCACCCACAGGACACCAAGCAGGAAACAGTGCCCTCCAATGTCATGTTTTAGTTTATTGCTTCCAGAAGGAAGAAGCTCTAAGAACTGTTCAACGCACATTCTGCAAATGCATCACTCTACAATATGTGTTTGCCTTCACATCCACTTTCCAACCCTTCTCCTAAATCAGTTCTTGTTGGACAAGTCCCTTGCTTAGTTCAGTTGACTCGCCCAGTAGTAGCCTATCTGCTTTTTCTGGTTTAGGTTTCTGCCAGGAAAGTAAATTGAATCAGCTTATAATTAAAGTCTCAGAGAGACATGTGGGAAAAGCTGTGGAGCTCATTAATTCACTCTGACCTATCTGCATGTCCTGTATGTGTCTCCTATTACTTACTTTTTCTTCTTTTTTATAAAGTTCAGCAGCTTCTGAGAGTTCAATCCCCTGTATCTGCATTTGATGAGAAAAATGTTGTGGTTCGGTTTGATCTTATTGCAGATGAAATCAAGCATGATTAAGTCTGCCCTAGACTGCAGTTACTAAGTGAAACAACTTTGCCTATCTCTCTTTCAAAAAATACACTTTCAGTTAGAGAAAGCTGTTTTTTAGACATCTCACACAGTAACTGCCACATCCCCTAATATACACTCTCAGGTTCAGAGAGAAGCTCTTATTTCCTTTCTGGGTGATTACACCATCCTTTTTTTCTTCCCCCCCCCTAAAACTCAAAGTTTCGTAAGTATTCCCAGAGACTTCTATAGGCAACTTGTAAAAACACACGTGAATGAATGTTCTGGGAGCTCCAACACCCATCCCCACAGATATTAGCCACATCCTGACTCCAGCCTTGCCTCGGCCATTTAGCCCATGCCTTTTAACTTAATGTGCTCAGATAAGCATAAGGAGCTTGTGTTTTGCAACAGTGCAGGTGGAGCACAGGACAACATGCCAGTTCTTCTAGCCACTTAGACGGCAGGCTTCACTCACCCTACCTGGTAGTGTGCACAGGCCACTCCTGCACACTCCCATTGCTGCTATAGACACCAATACTGCCCCTTGGCCAAGAGGTGCTTGGACAGGGCCATGACTCAGGCACCCTACTCTGAGCGTCCCTGCTTGAGCAAAGCGCCCAACAGATGGACAAGGAGGACCCTGCCAAGCCCAGCCATGCTGAAAGCTCTGTGCACCTGTGGTTCCCCAGCACGCACCTCTCTGGTCCCGTGCTCCCGTGGGACCTGATGTACTGCAGCACCTGGCACGTGTCTTGGGGCATTAGATTCTGCACCAGAGGGCGGTGGGGCCCTGGCACAGGCTGCCCAGGGCAGTGCTCACAGCCCCACGCTGCTGGAGTTCAAGGAGCCTCGGACATCGGACGCAGGGTTTGAGCGCTGTGTGGCGCCGGGAGGCGGTCTCGGTGATCACGGTGTGCCCCTCCCAGCTCGGGATACTCTGCTCTACGGCGAGAACTCCGCCAACAAAGTTCTGCACCCAGCAGCGCTCAGGACGCGGCTCTCCATCGCGCTCACCCCGCGCTGTCAGGACGCCCGTCCCGCGCTATCCGGATCCACAGGTCCCCGTGCCCGGCTTTCCCCCCTGGCCCTGCGCCCGGACACGCGTCGCCCCGCACCCGGACACGCGTCGCCCCGCCGCACGCCCTCTGCCAGCAGAGGCCCCACTGACTGTGGGGTCCGTGCCCGGAGCCGGAGCCCTCGGCCCCGCCCGCCCTTACCCATCAGGATGGACACGATGAGGCGCAGCGCCTGCTCCGACGAGCCCAGGGCCTCCGCCACCCGGGCCAGGCTCCAGCCGGACCCCGCCACCGCCATCTTCTCCGCCGGCCCCGCCGGCCGGTTGCTCCTGAAACCCAGCAGCGGCACCAACACCGCGGCCCCCGCACCGCTCTCGTCCCTCTCCGCGCCCATTGGCTGCGCTGCGCCGGCCACGCCCACTCGGCGCCTCCGATTGGACTGCCGTTGGCAGAGGGGCGGGGCTCTGCGCTCAGTAAGGCAAAGGTTACCCCGCGAGTGGGCGGTGCCGCGAGGTGTCCCCGCTAGCCAATGATTGGAGAAAGCGCCCGCGAGGGCGGGGCCCGACCCGAGAGGCGGGGGCGGGGCCGCGCCGGCGAGGCGGAGCTCGCCTTCCCATTGGCTGTATCCGGACAGGAGAGAGACGGACAGGGAGGGGTAGGGGATGTGGTCGGGTAGGGGTTACTCGCGGGCAAGAGGCGCGTGGCGCTAACGTTCGTTGGAGCGGAACCGGGCAGGGCCGCGCGGTGACGGGCTGTGGGGCCCCGCCGCCCCGCCGCCTGGGGACCAAGCGCCTTGCTCAGCCCTCGCGGTGGCTCCCGGAGGGCAGCTCAGCTGCCGTGCCCCTCAGAGGGTCGCTTCCCCCACAGAGCGCCGTTGCACGCTCTGTCCCTGCGGCACCCCGCTCCTTGCGGTCACTAGGTGGCTCTGCCGCACAGTTTCTAGTTGACTCGTGCTACGGGAGCCCTGTGGGTACGCCGCGAGTTCTCCTCCTGGCTGCCGGGTTCAGGTGCAGCGGAACCGATCCTCTCACTCGCGTTCCCGTTTTTATGTGTCACTCAAGCCCTGCCCAAAGCGAGCTGGCGGCGCAGGCACAGAGCCGCACCGTTAGGGGCCTCAGCAGGTCCGTGGCCTGGCAGTTTCTCAGTGTGTCCGCACCTCTCCGTGCCCCTGTGACAGCGCTGAGCCACTCGTGGGGAAGGTGTTCTTTTTTCCTGATTATATTCCGAATTGCATCTGTTGCATGCTGTGCCCAATGCTTCTTATCACGGGAAGAGCCTGGTTACAGCTCCATCCCCATGATAGCCAGCCTTCTGGCAGTAGCTGCTGTGGGCAATGTGCTCACGTGGGCCTCATTGGCTCAGAAAGCCAGGCTAAAAGTCTTACCCCCTTGCCTTCTTCCTGGCTAAAAAATGCGGGTTCCTCAGTACTGGTCATCCACTGGACTCTGGTGAGTTTGCTCCCATCTCTCTTTTGCTGGAGAACCCACAGTGGGCAGATACAGCTTTATCAGTGCCACATGGAGGGGAATAATCATTTGTCTTCACCCGTTTCACCACAGTTTCACAGTAAATGATGTATTGTGGGCTTGCTTCTTCCCCCTTCCCCCCCCCCCCCCCCCCCCCCCCCGTGTTTTTTCTGCCCCATAGTGGCAGAATTAGAGAGAAAAATAGGTTGAAAAGTCTTGAAAGTGAGTAAGTTTCCGTGTATGATGAGCAGTATGGCAGAAGTCAGAATTCAGACGTTAACATAGATAAGGGATGAAAAGCATGAAGTAATGGTTTAACAGAAACCTCACAAAGTTCAGAAAAACAAATGCCTTGCACCTGAGGTCAAAGGCAATGTCTTAGGAACATAAGGAATGCTAAAGCCTCCCTTCAGAGGTCCACACTGAAACAGCGAGAAGCCATGGTTTCACACTGTCACATGGGAAGTTTCAAGTAGACCAAAGGGTAGTTCACCATGGGAAGAGGCACTTAACCTGGGAGATCTGCAGCCTCGGAGATGTTCAGAAAACACCTCGACAGGGCCCCAAGGCTGACAAGAAGGTGATAAAAATGGGAATGAAGAGTAATCAGTGCAGTAAGGAAGTGTGGAAGAAGGGAAGGTCTCAACTCTGACTTACACAAGTCCCTTACAGGCAGTGCAGAGTGTGGAGCAGTAGGCCAGGGTGGTCAGCAGGGGGTTAGAAACCCTTCTTAGATAGCCTGTTTAAGTTTACAAGTAGGATGTCATGTTCACCCTAACTGGTCACTGTTAGCCAAACTTTTTGTAAAGCCCAAGAGCTGACTGAATATCCGTCTGTTTAATTGTGCAAATTTATGGGTTTCAAACTCATTTCCCAAGTTAATGAGGCCTCTGTGCACGTACTGACTCTATCATTCCCTTGGTCATATTTGGCAAGGAATGGGCTGCCATATTTGTAGAGGTTTCATGAAAGTGGAGAGCCAGATGAGAGAGACAGGCCTGCTGGCATCACTCCTGAGTGAGTCCACTCCATAAGCAAACTTTCTGCCATGTTTGATAAAATTAAATAATCCTATAGATTTAATACTGCTTCTGGAGTTATAAGCTCTTGTTTCTATCCTGCTTGACTGTTTGCTTGTTGTTATAACGTTTCAGTAAAATCCATGAATGAGTTTAAAAGTGATGAGACCACTCATACAAGAAAGATCCAAGGAGGTCATGGAAACAATAAGACACAGATAAAACTTCTGGCTTGTTAGTTTTTAAGTTTTACGTAGCCACAAATGGGAAGCTGTAACAGGGAAAGATAGCCATATGTTTGTGCCTTAAACATCATCCTTAAATCTCCACGTATCTCTTCCCCTACCCCCATCCTTCCCCTTTTCCTGTTCTTTCCCTCCCTTTTCATTCTGTAAAAAAATTAGGTCATACATGGAGGATTATGAGATGCCATGGCCAAAGGCTTTGCTACAGAGGCGAGGCTGTAACTTCGCATCAGCCATGCCACTGTTTTCTGTAGCATACCTCACCTTCTGTTGGGCTGTTTGTTCTCTACTGAGCTTGCAAGTGGGACTTAGAGCATTGGGTTGAGCTTTCTGCATACATCAGTGCATCTGTGGCTCAAGCACAGCTCTGTCTTCTCGTGGATGCAGACTCCTTCTACTTTGAGAAAGGCAAAAGCCTCTGGTTTTGTAGGCCACGTTTGCAGCCAGCAAAAATGGCTTTGGACCATTTTGATCTGTCTCTGATAGTGTCCTCCTAAAGTCATCCACTGGTCCATCCGCAAGTCTGATCTATGATTTCAGACAAAGGGGGAATTAAGGCACTATTTGCTGGGCTGGATGAACTTCTAGGTCCATAATTTTCTTGAGTAGCTGAAGTAACAAATCCATGAAACGCTGCTTTAGTGCATAGAGTAACTTATTTGAGACGTCCACTCTGTAAAATAAAAAAATAATCACTTGCAATCAGTTAGCTATATGTACAGTGAAATAGATCTAGACTTCCTTGTTTCTGTAATTTACTACTGTCATATAAGGGGTTCAGAAGTGGCATCTGCTCCTGAGATTGCCTAACGGTTTCCACTATGAGGTTCTGTTTTCTATTGCTTGAAACGTTGCTATATTTGACCTGCTTATATTAAATGCTAAATAGACACTTCAGGTCAGAGCACAGTGCTGATTTTGAGATTCATACCATGATGAATGCCGTTATTTCTCAGTGTTTTCCCTGTTAAACTTTCAGTGCACTGCTGTGTTTAGGAAGAGGAGGAGGAGAAGACATTACCAAAAATCTCTCTTTACTGTCTTGGAAGAATATAGTGATTTCATGGCACTACATTGTTGTTCGCTGTGAAACTTAAGGTTCCTGTTAGCTCAATGTATTAATAAAGGAATGTAACTGCTGAAGCCTCTGCAAATTTGTTTTATTGATTGTGTTCATGCAGACCACAGCTGCACAAGACCCCATCCAAGTTCTTCACAAACTCTTGCAGGACTTACTTTCTAGGGCTGTCTCCTCTGCACTGAAGAACTGAAATGGGAATCTTTGTGCCTCGTCTTGCTGGTGCCTTTTTTCACAGGCTACCCAAGAAGCCTATCCTGATTTAAATGGCTATGGGAGAGGAGTAGGTTACTGAGAAGGAGGCTGACTATCTGGAGAGTATGATGAACTGAAATTTGTGATTCAGCACTGACAGGGAGAAAGAGTCAGAATATAATTAGATCTGAATGAAGCCTGCATCTGGGAATTGCTAAGATGAGGAAAGAGCATGGAGAGGACAGGGAAAAATGTAACTAACAGAGATGAACAGCCTGTGAAGAACTCTCTAAGACAGCATGCAGAGGTAGGTGTCAGGGGGTTATATACAATGGTTTTGAGCCATTACACAGACAGGTCTTTGGGGGATTTCTCTGGCTCTGATTTTAACCACTACCAACAAAACTCGCCTAAGTCAGAAGAGCTAAGCTGAGGAAGTGCTGCATGCAAGAAACTCACTGAATTATTGTGTTAGCAGAAAGGGAAATGGGCAACTTTCTGCCAAGGTCACAGAGGATCAGATGTTTTACTTGCTACTTACATATCCTTGATTCCCTGCTGATGGATTTGGCCTCATTAATGTTGGGATTTGGATTATTTTTTTTCTTTTAATATTTATTCCTTTTGTTTTATGCACTGACTCGGTGTTTCCAAATAGAAAAATCTGGATTTTCTTAAGAAATCAGGAAAAACCTTTTTTCCTTCCATCTTCATGGGGGAGACAAGCCAGCCACGTGTGTTAGAGATGGTAATTTTATGAAAAAATGAACACTACTACTCTTTGTAGCATCTGCCAGAAAGGTTACAGCTATACAGTTCTGACTCATCTTAAGAAAAGATTTGTCTTACACAATGAAGGAAGCAGGAGCACTTTGGGAAAACTAGTATGTGGTCATGTAATTTAGGAATTCAGAAGAATGCATATGCCTCAGAGTGGAATCTTATTGCATTGACAACCTTAATGGAAGCATTTATTAACCTCGATGGCACGATTTTGCCTCTTTTGAATTATTAATTTCATGTGATTTCTGATGTAGTTTCAGTGAATTGTAAAATACACATGACCTAGCTGTTTTACAACACATATCTAGACAAATGCAAAAAATGCTGTATGTTTAATTTAAATGTATACCTTAACATCACTGGTCTTCTGCATGAATAGCTAACATTATGCAGATATGTGCCCACAGAAAATGCAGCTGCCTTCTTTTTTTTCCCCACTAACTTCAATATTCTTTTTCTTAATTAATAGGCATTTACCTTCCTACTAATTATCAATATTTACACACACATTAATTTTGACCACTGTGGCAGACTAGCTGAGTCAGGTTCATATGAAGATACACCATTCCTTGTGATGCAAAGACATGCAGAATATATCAGCACACGCTTCTTTTACTTCTGTCATGTCCATTTTAAAACGAGATTGTGACTTAAAATGTCACCGGTAGAGTTTTTGTTTTGCCCAGTTCCGAGGAGAAAATGTTTCACTGTTATTTGCTTTGTATCTTTCATCACTGTTTTCCCAGTTCTTAGAACTCCAGTTAAAAACATAATGCTGTGTTCCCTAGAGGAATCATGGGCAAGATGACATACTGTTTTATTTTTCTTCCCATTCTCAGTTAGACAATAAAACTGAGTGGGAATGTTCTTCAGGTAAATCCTTGATCCTGAGTACAGCAAAGTCTGTTATGATTCATCTGTAGGTGTTTCTCTCCCTTGACAATATAAAGGAGTCTTTCACATGAGCTTTGCTAAAACACTTTGCCTATGGCCTGTTGAAACTTGAATGTTTTTCTTCAGGCCAAAACAAGCTCTGGAGCACGTTGTGCTGATTGTAGATGGTAGAGGGTATAATGGAGTTTTACACTTTCATTTACAGTCCAGCCCCAGTGTAGCTAGTTGGTGAGGTTTTCTAGAGTATTAGTGGCAGGTCTTTTGGCTTGCACAGTAGCATTTTGGTCTTGGCTTGTGGGCACTGGCTGGATTAGAATCATAGGATTATAGAATCATAGAATCACAGAATCATAGAATGGCCTGGGTTGAAAAGGACCACAAGGATCATTTCATTCATGAGTTTCAACCCCCCTGCTATGTGCAGGGTCACCAACCACCAGACCAGGCTGCCCAGAGCCACATTCAGCCTGGCCTTGAATGCCTCCAGGGATGGGGCATCCACAACCTCCTTGGGCAACCCGTTCCAGTGCGTCACCACTCTCTGGGTGAAAAACTTCTTCCTAATATCCAACCTAAACCTCCCCTGCCACAGTTTAAAACCATTCCCCCTTGTCCTATCACTATCCACCCTCGTAAATAGCCGTTCCCCTTCCTGTTTATATGCTCCCTTCAAGTACTGGAAGGCCACAATGAGGTCTCCCTGGAGCCTTCTCTTCTCCAAACTAAACAAGCCCAGTTCCCTCAACCTTTCCTCATCAAGGGTCCTCCTTTTCTTTATGGTCTTAGATCTAACTTGGTCCAGGGCTAAGCCTGAATGAAGAGTTAGCTGCTTTTACTTAAAATTCACTTTGTAAGTAGTTATAGATAGTTAGGAGTTCTTAGTGGTTCTCATAGGAGGGTGGCCATAATAAAAAACAGCAAAATAGTGCATGCTAACTACTGTTGGTATCCTCAAAGAGGCATGACTTTGAAAGATCACTACTTTTCCCTCCTTCCCCCCCCCCCCCCCCCCCCCCCCCCCCCCCATAAATGCACTTCTCAAGCATAAGATTAGGAGCAGCAGCAGCCTCTGGCCACAGGTTTTCAGTCCCAGAACAGATTTCCAACAAAGTGGTCTCCAGAGCAGATGATCAAACATTTTTTTCCATGCGAGAGCCCTAGGTCCATTCTTGTGTGGACTTTGCCTGTTCTACACCCTTTGAAGTTTATCTATGACTTTCTGAGGGAGGAGGGAGAGAGAGAGAGATGGGAGGCATCTGAAAGCTCTTTTCCCCTCCCTTTTCCCAAAAGTCATCTGATTTCCCGAAAATCTCTAATTCAGACCAGATATGTGCACTCCCCCACTCAGCCAGAGCCAACAAGGTTGTGCAACTTGTTCTGGAAATTCCCTCTTTTGCTGAAAGCTGGTACGCTTTTTTCCTGAATCACATCCGACCGGGAAAGCTGAAAGCTACATCATACTGCTAGGGGGTGCTGCAACCTTGCAGATGAAAGCTCTCTTCCCCATACCACAGGCTTGAATACTGTTGGAGTGAAAAGGAAACAAAAAGAGAAAAGAGAAGACAGGAGTGAAGAAGAACACATGGCCTAGGGAGAGAAGGTAAATATCACAAGCTTTAGAAATGGGGAACGAAAATATTCCTGAGTGTCCCTGTCTGACAGCTAGGAGGGTCAGTGCGTGCTGCCCCCATGCTGGGGTGCTGGGAAGAACGAATTGGGCTCCTTGGTTGGGAGGTGCTTTCTGTCAGTTTGTTAGGCTTTGTAATGCTCTTTGGAGACACTGGTGGACGTAAGGGGAGGACACAAGTACCTGTGAGTAACAACCTAGAGATCGCTGCTCCATTTTGTCAGCAGTGAGCCCAGCATACCTCCTCAGTGCTTGGGGTTGCTGTATGCAGGAAGGAGCAGTGAGTAATCTTGCATTTAAAGCAAATCATTGGTGACTTTTCCATGAACCTGGAGTGTTAGAGTCTTTGGCATCTGTAACAGGCATGCAGACGTACAGGTGACATTAATCAATCACAATGTTTTTTGTCCCAGGCAAAGTCCAATCCCTGAATGTTTTCAGGAAAGAAGGTCGGCTTTTTCCAGATGTGGTAAGTTACTGAATCTCCACGGGGCAGCTTTATTAATAATTTCATTTTATGAATGGTGTTTTTCTTTTAATCTAATGATTCACGAATCTGACTGCATCTATTGCCCAAGAAGCCGTGAAAACAAGATAGTGAAGCAAGAAATGTAATTTAAGACCCTCCTTTGCAATTTCTGCAACATTACCATTCCTCTACAGCTGGAGAGAAGCAAAGAGCAGGATGGAAGTTGTACTCTTTCAGTTTGAAATTCTGCAGGAGAAGACAAGCCCGTTAGATTTCCAAAGACAGGAACAATGCTGTTTGCTACATGCTGCCAAAGACTAACCTTTTCACTAGGGACTGTGTGCATATGCACATGGAGAAGACTTCTGCAATGTTATCTTTCTTCCTCTTTTCTCAGGTACCTTATCTTCTTCTGTCACCCTGTCTGGGCTAATGCAGCCTCCATGTATGGTGAGATCTTGTCACCCAATTATCCTCAGGCATACCCAAATGATCTGCAGGAATCTTGGGAAATCCAGGTCCCTCCAGGATATGGCATTCGCCTTTACTTCACGCATTTAGATCTTGAACCTTCGCAGAACTGCGAATATGACTCTGTGAAGGTACTGTCCCTCCCTGTTCTCATCAAGAGCGAAAAAGACAAAAAGTCAAGGAATAGTATATAACAGCAGGGCTGCATACAAAGCTCAAGGCTGGAAGAAGAGATGCATTCTTTCTGTTATGATCCCAAATAAGCCCAAGTGACTGAAAATATCTGTGCTAACAGTCCCTACATTAATGTAAGTTTACTTCATAATGACGTGAGCATGTCTGTCAACTGAGCATGATATCTGTGCTGCACTCCCTGTGTTCTTCTCATATCCATTGGAAGAACCCATTAATAACACCTCCGTATTGCAAAGCACGGATACAGATACCCATGAAAATGCCCATTCTTGTAGAAAGGGCATTGAGTTTCTGTTCATGAAATTATTCAGAATTAGTCCATGAGTGAACATAAACAATTAATGAAGGTGGAGGTTGATTGGTAATGAGTAAAGTTAAAAACAGTCAAGAGATCTGCGTCTGGACCGTGGCTACTCAGAAAAAAATGCAATGGCCTATTGTCCCAATCTTTGCACCTATTTTAAACATAGAACCCTACTGTTTCTCCTCCATGTTGTTCCATGGGGCACAAAACATCTAACATTTCCACACAGAGAGACATAAATTAGACCATCCCCTCCTGCAGTAAGTATGTGTAAAAAGGGGCAGTAAGACCAAGTGCAGTGCCAGGAAATCCTGGACAAGGACCAGTGTGGGATTGCAGAATGGGTGTGCTTTGCTTGAGGATACAACAACATATCCACCTGCAACAAACCAATATACCTGTTAGGTTGCTCTGCAGACTGTCAGCCATTGGTTTTGAAACAGAGTTTTAATTTGTTTGGATGTGTGGGCCTGAGGAAAGGTTGTTAACTGAGAGTTTTAGTGTGTTAACCTTTGACATAATTTGCTATCTGGAAAATCAGAACAGGTCTTTCAGAGCTGGGAAGCCAGTAAGAGGAAACATTCCTCAAGGATCTTACATATAGTGAGAAATTTGTTCTCTAGGGATTCTGTTCAGTTGTACCTTGGCTGACTGTCTTCTGCCCTTGACCATCTCTGGATGGAAAAGTAGCCTTAGGCCCTTCTGCTAACTGTGACATGGCTGTGCGCTAAGAGATAAATCTAAATGTCACGAGAAATAAATGCAACTTAGAAGCCTTTGATTAGTCATCTATAAACTATAGGACTCAACTACTGGTAATTGCACATATTCCAGTAACGAGACAAGACCTTTCTGAATTCTCCTGCAGATCCTCTCTGGTGGCCGTGTTGAACGTTTGCTCTGTGGGAGTAAGAAAACTCATGCCCCTGGCTCCCCGATTGTGGAGGAATTTTATATGCCTTATAACACCCTGACTATGACCTTCCAATCAGACTTTTCCAATGAGGAGCGTTTCACTGGTTTTGCAGCCTACTATGTTGCAGTGGGTAAGGTTAAAACAGACTCCTCTGAATCTCTGTAGTGTTCAAGAGTAGGAGGGGAGGTAAGCTGTCAGAATGGGTTTCCTTATGAAAAAGTCTTATTTAAGAGAGATCCAGACAGACAGGACTGCTTTCCAATGTGGCCAGTCTAAGTGCTGCCTTCAAGGTATATTTTCCTTGTTGTTTGCTAGTATTTACTTCACTTTCCCATCTTTCTCCTGCCCTTAGGGCCTGCTACTAACCTGACATATTTTCTTTTCACACTTGTAGACTTGGATGAGTGCACAGATTTTGTGGATGAACTTTGCAGTCATTACTGTAATAATTATATTGGAGGTTATTTCTGTACCTGCCCACCAGATTATTTCCTCTATGAAGATAAGAAAACATGTGGAGGTAAGAGATCTACATGAGTTGTGGTCAACAAAAAAGAGTTAATTTAGGCCAAGTGGGATACTGTGCTTGATCTTTCTCTGCTAACCTTCTCAGTCATTCACAGCAGATATGTTATAATGAAAAGGACATCCCAGTGCAAATCTGAACTGGCAGTAGACTGTGACTTTGTGAATTCTTAACATTCTTTTTGTGTGTGTGTCAAGAGAATTAAGAAACTATTATATGATATTCTCTAAGGACTGTGATGGAGATCCCTCTTAGCATACTGTAAATCTTTTAATTCCTGACAAAACAAAGTTGTTCAAAGAAGATAAAAACACAAGGTTGCTTGGTTTGATTAAAAAAAAAAAAAAGCAAAGTCACAAATGAGACATACTGAAAGAGGTATAAGATGAGGACCTACACGAGAGAAGAGGGTCTAAATCATAAGTGGAAGGTAAAGAAAAAAAAAAAAAGATGGAGGGAGAAAGAGAGGACACTAAGCAAGGCTGAACAAAATTAGTGATATGCTGAAGCTGTTCCCTAGTACTGAGGACACCAGGAAGTTGTCTTCCAAAGGATAGACAAGCAGGCAAGGTAGGTCAGGCTACTAGAAGTTAAGGTCCCTCGTAAACTGATTAAGGAGTTGTGATTGTTTTCAGTTTCTTGGGAAAATGCAGTGTTAGATGTGGTTAATGCAGGTGACTGGAGAGACTGGAGATACAGTGGAAGAAGGAAAGCTTCTCTGCTTCATAATTGAACCATCTCCTTTCTGAGTCCTTTCTCTGCTCCTTAATCCTAGTGAACTGCAGTGGCAATGTCTTCACTGAGCCATCAGGGGAGATTGCTAGTCCAAACTATCCCAATCAATACCCAGAGAACTCACAGTGCAAGTACCAAGTGGTTCTGAAGTCAGGCTACTTTGTGGCGTTGACCATACACAGTGACGACTTTGACGTGGAACCAGCCGACTCAACAGGGAATTGCCGTGACAGTTTAACAGTAGGTATGGGGTAGGGAGGAAGTCAGGATGCTCTGGGTCTCCCCAGAGATGTCCTCATATTCAGAAATGAAGATTGCTTAACTTTAATTTCATCTATGCTGCCTTTTAAAGTTTTTGGGAATACTAAAAAATAAAGTTATTAGGAATCTCTTTGTGTATACATTTTGTATTTCATCACTTCTTGTTCATTATTTTCCCAGCTTGTCTCTGGAAAGCGGCGTTATGGTCCCTATTGTGGCAGCAAATTCCCAGGTCCTCCTGAAATCAAAACTAGGAGCAACATTCTTGACATAATTTTTCAGACAAACCATATGGTACAGCGCAAAGGCTGGAAAATACGCTACTATGCTGAACGTGAGTACACACTTAGGGATACCTTCTCTCTGCTGTTGGGTTAGGGAAAGACCTTCCCCCAGGTCAGATTCATGGTACAACAGCATGTTAACATGTTCAGGCTGCTGGGTTTGCTAGTCACAGCTAAGGGGCTATTAACTAAACAAAGGATGCCTGTTAATGAGAGAGAATAATCACTGTGAAGAAAAAAAATTGTTACTTGAAGAAAAGTAAACTTTGAATCAGTTAACCATTGATTTCCTCTTATCTCTTCAAAGCCATAACCTGTCTCCCGAGTGTCACTCCCAATTCTGTTCTTGACCCAAAGAAGGACAGGTATATCTTCACGGACAGTGTGAAGGTGACATGTGTGGAAGGGTATGAAATTGTGAGGGTAAGTTACACAAAAAAAGCATATGCCCTCTTTGCCCCTCCCAGCAGCTTCCTGCTATTTCCCATCGGGTGTCTTGAACAAAAGGGCTCAATGTTTTTGCCACAGCTGTATCAAGTGCAATTTTTTTCCAGCAACTGCAGCATCCTGAGGAACCTCCACTAGAGTGTCTATTTCAGATATATCTCATGGCCAGTGACTTATATGTGTCATGTTCTTTCCCCTAGCAATATGACAGCATCAGGACTTTTCACTCCATATGTCAGAACAATGGTGAATGGAGCAACTCTGATTTCAGCTGTGTTCGTAAGTGACCTGTCTCTGTATTGTGGGAAGCAGACTTTAATGGGGTATTTATGCTCTAGACACACTATCTCCAGACTAGGAGAACAATGAAGGACTGGGATGTGAGCATGCTGAAAGGACAGAGGAAGTAAGCATGAATGACCATACATGGATCAGCAGAGCTGTGTGGTTTCCCATACTACAGAATAATCAGATTGGTGAAGATATCCCTTTGATTGTTGTTGATTGTTTGTTTCTTCTCTACAGCTGTGAACTGTGGTGATCCCAGTCCTATTGACAATGGTAACTATGTCTACATCTCTGAACTTCATGAGCCTCTGTACCAAGCTACTGTCCAGTATTTCTGCAAAGCACCTTACTATACCTTACAAAACAAAGAGGAAGGTAAGTGTTGTGTCTGCTACAGAAACATATTTATTTGATGAAAGGCCTAAGAATTAGTACTGCCATTGTCATGGAACTGGGATTATACCCCATTAAGTCAAGGCTGTGAAAAGATTCTTACTGGTGTGGGGTTGCAGACAGTAGTTTTGTGTTGCTTTTGTGTTTAATATAACTGGCATAATGTCTATAATAGGGGTGTTGACCTTAGATGTATTGGCAAGTCCTATCTCCATTTGTCTGGTATATGAACCACAGAGATTTTTACCATACCTTTCTGATGGAGAAGGACTTAAGAAGCCTATTAGATGAGGTCCCTCCTAAAAAGGGGCAGAAGCACCCAGGTGGAGTTCTCTGCTTTTAGAGAGATCTCGCCAATATTTATCAAGCTGTGCTTGCTTTGGAGATGATAAGGTTAATACACTGTCTTATACAATAACACTGCTTACACTCTCTTCCTCTGGATTGTATCCTTCTGGCACTCTTTTCTTGTGTTTTCAAAGCGGTTTATCAATGCTCAGCCAGTGGACAATGGATCAGTGAAGAAATGGGAACAGAGCTACCAACATGTGTTGCAGGTACTATCAAAACCTGTGAATACGTATGCATACGTAGTAACAAAGATCCATGCTTCTTTCACTTACTCTGTGTTTCTGCGTACCTTCAAGTGTGCACATTCAGTTCTTCAGATCTCTGACTCTTTTGCGCGTAGCAAAAAGACTGACAGGTCAAAAGAGATGTCCAGCAATACCAGGTCTTTCTCTCCTCAGTCCCTCCTAAACAGTACTGAGAGCTGTAGCTTCTCTTCAAACTCTCCTTGGGTACAGTTTCCATCAATCACTGGTGACGTGGCACTATAGGGAAAAGACTTTCACCACTCTCACTTGAAGTCTAAATCTAAAACCTAAGCGCTTTAGGAGCGCATGTCCTTCAGTATTCAGCAACACTTAACGGGTCTGAAAGCTTAAGCAATATCTCTATCCAAGACTTTCTTGTCCTCTCATTGTATTCATGGGAGAAATTAAGGAGGAAAGTGCATGGGTATTATGTCTGCTCCTCACTTCTTGCAGTTGTGGCTGAGTATTAACTTCAGATCATAAAGAGAATTTAAAATTTGATGCATTCTGAACACTGTTCAGCTTAACAGCCTCTCTTAATGGAGGCAGAATTCCTACTGCTATCTGTACGTCATGCCCCTTTGTTACTCCAAATCCTTAAAACCTCATTTGAAAGTACAAGGCCCAGCTGAAGATTGTTCAACTCTTATGAGCCAAGTCAGTCAGTGGCTCGGGCTATACCAGTGTACAGTGCAAAAGACAAAATGAAAGATGAAGCTCAAATAACGTTCAACCGAACAGAAGGTTACAAAGAATGTGAAACCAAGTTTTCTCAGGGAGACATAGAGACGCAAGGCAATAAAAGGCAATGAGCAAAATTTTAACAAAGTAAATTCTGAGAGTGTTTAAGGAAAAATGTTTCCCAGAGCACTGAAGCTGTGGGCCAGAGAGGCTGGGTAATCACCAGCCTTAGAAATGCCCGTAAGTTGCCTTACAGAGCCACAGAGCAGCCTTGCTTTGCAGTTAGGAGGAGGGGGGAAGGGTAGTTAGGAGTGAGCAGGGGTTGAAGTGGAGATGTCCAGAGGTCCCTTCTTCTGCTTCATTTGAATTGGGAGCTACTTACCTTAATCTCTTATATATTTCCTTAATCTCTTACAGTATGCCTAAGGGTTCAATGTAAAGCAGACAATGTGAAAAGCAATCAATTTCCTGTCTATGTAATAATGACCAGCCTTATTTCTGCCCGTATGCCACATTCTGCATAACCTGATGTAACATTTTATTCAAAGACACAGAGCATTTCTGCACCCACGGGACTCAGATAAGATCTGCACTGACCCATTGCTTAAGATTTTACATACTAAAAAATGGAAAGGAAAGAAAAAAGAAAAAATGGAAAAAAAGAACACTAATAACACATATGAACACCCAATCTGAGACTATCTGCAGTTCACACATATGCACAAAACAAATCCTTTCAAAGAATAGTTTCATTCTTCTAAGTGCTTAAAAATATATTTTTTATAATACTTGAAAAAATATTTACTTTTACCTACAGGATGTAACTCAGCAAAGCAAAAATGCTAACTACAACACAGTGAAATTTTGAGCTTAGGCAAACCCAGCACTGATTCGTTGACAACAGCTTTACAGAAACAAGAATTTGAGAATGAGCATTTTCAGCCTAAACTGAATGTTTGATAGGATTTTTGCTTGAATTTCCTTGAATTTCTCTGTAAATGCTCCTTTCAACTTCTATGAATTCTGTGGCATAGAATATAAACAGAAGTTAGTTGCTCAGAATAAAAAATGATCTAGAAGATACAAGAAAGTGGGGACTATGGGCATTTTAGTGTTACCAGTTAAACCTCTGTTTCTAACTGCTAATTCTCCCATCTGGTTCTTCTTTTTTCTTTTCCTTCTAGTCTGTGGCATACCTAGTAATCCTATCCGAGAGACGGGAAAGATTTTTGGAGGCACTCTTGCAGCAAAAGGCAACTTTCCATGGCAGGTGTTTTTTCATAGTCCAAGAGGAGCTGGTGTGCTCATCTCTGAAAGATGGGTAATGACTGCAGCTCATGTGCTGGATGGATATGATTTGCCTACAATGTATGCTGGGACAATCAATATTGGTGAAACAGCTTTGCGCAATGGCAAGCAGCTGGTTCCAGAGGCATCATTCATCCATCCAGGCTGGAAGAGGCTGCCTACAAACACCCACAGAACTGATTTTGATAATGATATTGCACTACTGAAGCTGAAGGAACCTGTGGAGATGGGTCCAAACATCTCACCCCTCTGTCTTCCTGGTAAATCACCTGAATATGAACTACAAATAGGGACTCTAGGCTATATTGCTGGCTGGGGGAAGAGAGAGAAAGGAAGACTGCCCAACTATCTTTGGAAGGCCCAGATTCCTGTGGTGGACATGGACAAGTGTCGTTCTGTGAAACCAGAGGGCTCTGCTGATTCCAGTGCATACCGGTTCACCGACAATATGATCTGTGCTGGTGGTGGCAAGGACAGCTGTAACGGGGATAGTGGTGGAGCTTATTCTGTCCAAGATCCTTTTAATAGCAGCCAGTCCTATGTGGCTGGGTTGGTCTCCTGGGGACCAAGATGTGGTACCTTTGGTCTCTACACCAAGGTAGTGCGCTATGTGGACTGGATTACAGAGACCATGAATAAGCATGACACAAAGAAGCCCAGCATAATTAGCTGATTAGCTCTTTCTCCCTTTAGCACAGTCACTCTTCCTAAATGTGATGGTTACATATTCTGGTAGTAATAATAATAATAAGACTGGCTATGGTTCTGTTCACTTTTCATGTATAACAGGGTAACTCACTGTGTCTGTGCAGAGTGAGTCAATAGTCAGGAATATGTATTGTTTTTTTCCCTCTGTCACTGTGACTGGTAAAGGAATTTCACTTTCTCCTTCCACGCATTACTATGAGGAAGCATAAGAGGAAGATGCTGTTCTGTATAAGGAGGCTCCTTCTGCTTCCTCTCAGTTTTTCTGTTTCATTTTTCCCACTTGATGAAGACCTACCCATGCCCTACCTGACAGGGAGATCACAACGAAGAGGAGAGAGAATAATTATTAGTCTCAGGATAGGTTCAAAGCCTAGTTTCTGATTTCCGTATTTCCTGTATTGCTCAGAATATCTAATGGTATTAAAGAATGTCCAAACTTGCTTCCCATGTGTGTACTGTCCTTCTCCTTCTCGGTCTAGACCTAGATCTCCCCGAAACTCCCTAAATCAAGAACTGAGTCACATACTGAACAAACATAGTGCCAGCTTTTGTCAAACTCTAACTTACACTCCCTTACTTCTCTACACAAGAGTTTCTATGAATTTCTTCTGAGCTAGTTGCAGCACACTGACCAACAACCGCCAGCAACAAGGGCTTCAGTCTTCTGAATCAAGCTAAGCAGAAGAACAGAATATCTTCAAAACTATCATTTAACTGTACCTAGGGCTTATTTTTTCAAACTTTATTGTGTTAGATAAGAAATAAAGGTTACCTGATTTTGGGAAGGTAGTACTGTGGGAGAAGATTATCTAATATGTGTTAAGAGTGTCTTCTGCTCCAGAACACGACTTTAAATCCAAATCCTTCACAGTAATCTTTTGACTAAGATGGTCAGGGGACTGGCGCAGATGGCACATGAAGAAAGATTATGAGAACTCTGTTCAGCTTGAAAAGGAAGAAGCTAAGAAAGGGATCTGACTACTGTCTTCAGCTGCCTAAAGAAGGATTGGACAGCAGACTCTTCAAAAAGGTAAAGAGAGACAAGAGACAATGGGCACTGGAACATGTACCACAGAAAACTGGGGAACCTATGTCATACTGAATATCTTCAGAGCTTGCCCAGGCAAGACCCTGAAGCTCCAAAGCTAGTCCTACCATCACCAGAATACTGGACTGGATGCTTTCTCTTGGAGCTTAAATTTTTCTGAAAGTCTAGGAAATGGTGAGGATGGTGTGTGCATCTCCCGGGAGACTTCATATAGACTCCTGCACTCAGCTCAAGCACCTTCCGTTTCTCAGTATATGTGACAAGCAAAATGCTGTTTTGTTGTGGGGCTTGTAACCAAGGATCTTATACCACATTCCTGTTACCTACAGGATGTTGAATGATTTTCATTTGTATAACTGTATGTGCCAACTTTAATCTAGTGTCAAGTTTTATAGTCATTCCTCCATGTTGCTATTGTATGTGGGCTCTTCTAAGCTTTCATCTTATGGAGCGCAAAAGGGAATTGTTCCTCCTGGACAGTTAAGACTGTAATTTTAGCCCATCTGTGGAATCTGGTTGACATCAAATTGAATTGGAGTCAGCTGTGTGCCCTGGTGGCCAAAAGGGCCAACCATACCCTGGGGTGCTTCAGGCTCAGCATTGATAGTGGCAGGAGGAAAAGGGATTGTCCCACTCTGCTCTGCTCTAGTGTAGCCTCACCTCGAGTACTGTGTGCAGTTTTGGGGACCACAATATAAGAAGGATGTAAAACTATCAGAGAGAATCCAAAGGAGGACTACAAAGATGGTGAAGGGTCTGGAGGGGCAGCTCAGGTCCCTTAGCTCAAAACAGAGGAGGCTGCTGGGAGGCCTTATGGCAGCCAGCAGCTCCTCACGAGGGAATTAGTGCTGAACTCCGCTCTCTGGTGACAGCGACAGGGCCCGAGGGAATGGAACTGTGTCAGGGAGAGGCAGGTGGGGGCTGGGGAAAGGTTCTTCACCAGAGGGTGGTGGGGCCCTAGAACAGGCTGCCCATGGCAGGGGGCATGGCCCCAAGCTGCTGGAGTTCGAGGAGCATTTGAACACTGCTCTCAGGCATACAGTCTGATTTTTGGGTGGTCCTAGGGGCCAGGAGTTGGACACAGTTATCTGCAGACACGGGGAAAATTGTTTGTCTTCCTTGCCAGGTGCCCAAGTTTTTGTAGCTTACTGCAAAGCAGAAGGTGTTTATGATGGCTTCTCAGCATTTTTTCCTAATTTTTACAATGACTGAAGAGTTGGATATTTTGTTGTTTTTGTCACTTGAACTCACTGAGCATCCCAGAAATTCTGTTTCTGGAGTACGGAATATTCCCTAACTGCATATGCCTCAGTCTTCCTTCCCTCCCCAAAGACTGGGGTTAATTCATTGCTCCTGTGGATCTGGACATCTTACTTAACAGCCGGGTGAAGTCGATTCAACAGTGTGCCCGGGTGGCCAAGTAAGCCAATGGCAGATGCCGTTGGCTGCTAATAGAAACAGTGCAGTCAGCAGGAGCACCAGAGAGGTGGCTCTGGTGAGGCTGCACCTCAAGCACTGTGCTCAGCTTTGGGCCCCTTACTACAAGAAAGAAACTGAGGTTCTGGAGCATGTCCAAAGAAGGGCAACAAAGCTGGTGAAGGGTCTGGAACAAGTTTTATGAAGAGCGGCTGAGGAAACTGGGATTGTTCAGTCTGGAGAAGAGGAGGCTCAGGAAAGACCTCCTCCTTCTCTACAATTACCTGAAAGGAGACTGTGGTGAGGTGGGGTTCAGCCTCCTTTTCTGGGTAACTAGAGATAGCACGAGAAGTAATGGCCTTAAGTTGCACCAGGGGAGGTTCAGATTGGATACAAGGAAAAATTTCTTCTGAGAAAGAGTGGTGAATTACTGGCACGGGCTGCACAGGGAGGTCATGGAATCATCATCACTGGAGGTTTTCAAGAAAAGGGTACATGTGGCATTGGGACACATGGTTTAGTGGGCATGGTGATAATGGGTTGACGGTTGGAGATGATCTTAGTGGCCTTTTCCAACCCTAATGATTCTATGATTCTGCAATCTTACATTTACTTGCCTTTGTTCTGTTTTGCCCATACAATTGGCAAAATCAATAGAATTCTGACTTCTGGAGGTCATGAGTGAGTTTATATCAGGCATACAATTTCACAGATCAATCCTCAGGGTGTATTAACTCGAGAGCAAATGAGAGATCTTGACACTAGGGATCTGGACCCGGATCATAGGTCTTGCTCTGAAAACAGAGCAAGAAGACAACTGTGATCTCACACCCAGAGTTCTCCTGTCTCAAGAACAAGGATCTCTGGTAACAAAACTACTTAAGAAACAACTGCAGAGAATATCCACAACACTAGAGGCATCTTCTTCTCTCTGAGTCAGAATCATTTTAGAGCTACCGTTCTGCAGTTAGAGCTTTATTTCATATAGTACGCAAAAAAATCCGCTATCAAATTCTGCTCAGTAAATATTCCTGGGAACTTTTCTTCACAAATCTGATCGTTGTATTCCTTATCTTCTGAATGTGGCATTACGCAGTTGACTCTTGACTCCCTTGAAACCATCTACAGTTTCAGACTGGGTAACAACAGCCTTGTGAGAAGAGAGCAACTCCCACTTGCAGTTACAAAACTAGAAATATTTTAGTGGCAGATAAGGCAATCCCTCTATAGATGAAGTCTGTAATTTGCTTTCAGTTATAGGGAATATGTAGTAGTTGTTAAAAAACAAAGACAGAGAAACATAACACACCTGTTTTCTCCAGCAATTATTTTAATATTCATAGAATTTCACTGATGTCAATAGGTATATGCACACTGTACTCAGCACATCTTTCAAGGTTTGCTGCACTGCAAACTTTCCATGCAACGTGGCCTACAAGATTAGACTGCAGTAGTTTGATGATACTGCCAGCACTTTAGACAATAGTATGTTTGCTGCCATGAGATCTCTGATATTATTAAGGCTTCATCCAATAGTAAGACTGCATTTGGAAGAACTAGAACACCTAGAAAGGCCTCCCACAAATTGCTGGTAGGACAGCAGTTTTGCTAAGTTTTGATGGTGCCACCAAAAATTCATCAGACAACATGGTGGTTTTCAGAAATGCTTGTGATTAAGGTTACGTGGTCTCTGTGTTTGAAAAGTCTTTAGGACATCAACAAAAGCTTTGGATATGATTTTCTGTATCTGGAAATCTATATGGTATCAGCAATTCTTCAGCTGGACAGGAACACTTAGAGCGTATCCTCCTTTATTATCCCTTTGATCCAGTCCAAATAGCCGAGGATCTTGGTGTAGAAGCCATAACCTTGGGCACAGCCGATACCCCAAGAAACAATACCAGTCGCCACCCACCGACCACTTTCCAAGTCTAACACTGTGAAGGCACTCCCACTATCCCCCTGGCATGTATCTCGTTTCTCCCTGAGGAAGCCAGCGCAGAACATGTTCTCAGAGAAAACCATAGGATTCTCTCTTTTCTTACTATCCAGCCAACTCTGGCATTTCTCGCGAGAAACTGCTGGTAGTTGCACATATTTCAAATTATTTGAAAGAAAGTTTTTTTCCACACCAAAGCCACTCACGTAGCCCATGTACCCATCCATGTAGAATGTGGTGTTGCTAGTATCTGGGAGACAGATGGGCAGTACCGTAGGGCCTAGGGTTACTGGGTATTTCAGCTCCAGCAGTGCTATGTCTCCGTTGTAGTTATGCTCATCGTTAGGATTGTAATCAGGATGGATAAAGATCCTATGTACGGGGTGGTTACCCATCCTGATGATCTGTTCTACATCACTGTGGCCAAGGAAAATGCTAGCATCCTTTGCTAGCTCATCGAGGCTTACATTGTTCCTTGCTGACCCTTTGGGGAAGATGGTGTGGGCAGCTGTCAAGATCCAGCGATCACTCAGGAGTGCTCCACCTCCACGTCCATGGATTTCAGTCAGAGCCTGCCAAGGGAAATTGCCCTCGCGGGCTTTTTTACCACCCACAATCCTCTGGACTCCAATAACAGGGTTGTCCGGCTTCCCACACACTGCGGAGAAAGGCAAGGAAATCATGACATCCTTTATTGCCCTGGCTTGTCTCTCTCTTTCCTACATCATCACTGTTCACCTTACTTTTGTCTTCCTGGATGTATTTCCCTGTCCTTCCTCACTGACACCATTACTCCCACTCTCCTCTCTGCATTTTGTCCCTGCTTTGTACTGGCAATAAGCACTGATAGGAAAACACCAGACAATGTTATAGTTTTTTACTGACCTGGCAAGCAGGCAGGAATCCTCTTCTGGCCATCTCGATCCACCCAGGTTCCCTCAGAAGAGCAGGTGTATCTATCTGTAGAATGAGACAGGAGTGAATGAGACCCAGGCACGGAGCAGGAAGAATGGAAGGGTTCCTCTCTCCAAGGAGTCCCACATGCTGCAGTCAGCCCTCCAACCCCAGAAGTACCCTTTTTTAGGAAAAGCTGCCTGTACTGTAATCTGGAATGTGTTCCCATGGGACACATGCATCTTGAAGTGCCTCAGTTCCAGGTGAAGAACAGGAAAGTTCAGGCACCACTTCTGTAGAAGAAAAGCCTGAAGTGTCAGCTGAGTGAGTACTAACTTCACATGCTTGCAGAGCCCTGTTTGACTTTATTTAGCCCAAAGAAGGGTATAAGGAAGATATGGGGATTTTACATTCAAGTCTCTGGTTGCAGTTGTTTGCAGAGCGTAGGACAGTGTGTTTTGACCCAGAAACAGGAAAAAGATTAATCTGTTACTATACATGTTAAGTGTCTATTTCTGAGTCTGTATTTCTCATCACATAGTTTGTGGGTCATGTCTCAACACAAATTCCACTACCTCCAAAATTAACTGCTTTTCTCAGAAAGCTAGTGGTGGTGACTAAAAATAATTTATATACAATCAATACATTTTATACAACTTATACTGTATTAAACGTTTCCAAGAAACTCTTTCCTGTTCTCTTTGAAAGCTGACACTTTCCCATCAGAATTTTACATGTGGTAGTGCTGATATTTACTTGTTCCTGATTTTGACCTGTTCAGATTGAGCTCCGACTCTTCAGCAAGGAGTTAAATGCTGGTGCAAAAATAGTCAAATTCAACATTAGTATCAAGTTAAAGCACCCCCTTAGCTGCATATTCCTTGCCCTCAATGCCAGTGTGTCAACTCTGAGGCATACTGCAGAACTGTTTGTGGGTCTGTGTTGCCAATCATATCCAGGAACGGATTCAGGTGTATTTATTTATATAGTTATTCATTTCTGTGGAAGTGAAATGAACAGCCAGGGCAAGGAAATCATGGACTTTTTATGTTTTTCTTGTCACCAAAACTCCTATGTTGTCAAATCACATCTCAGGTGCAAAAAAAAAAGGCAAGTGAATGGTTTGGAATGTTCCCTTAATTTTTCTGACTTGCAACATAGATTTTTCTGCATGTATGTTATTCAGCCTCTAGATGTCTCTGCTGTTGGACAGTATTCCAAAGGGAGTAAACCGCATTACAGTGGACTGGATTTTATTTATTGGCATCTGGAGCAATGTGGATTTCTGTGATTGGGTTGCAGCATACTGGTGCATTGTGCCTCAAATCTTGGTGAAAGAATGAAATCCACCAGAGAAAAAAGAAGTCATGACTGCAGATGACTGTCATGAGAATCATGAATTAAACCTTCAACAAAGTTAAGGAGAGCCTGGAGGAGGGATATGAAGGACTCTGGGAATGAAGTAAGGTTGCAACAAACCTCAGGACCTATGCAGAAGAGCCAAGAAAAGGTTGGGAAGCCTTCACGGGAGCCTCAAGACCAGTGAGTAGAGATTAGGGAAATTCTAACTGGAGACTGTAGTGGGCTTTTTATTTCAGTATTTCAGTATGTGTGTGTGATCAGAACTCACCACCTCCTCCTCTGGTGACAATGTGATAGTACGGTTCATTACACTGGTATGTGATCACTGACTGGTAGGTGTTGTTCGCAGGTTTGTTAACATAACTGAATATTCCATTGGTCAGTTTTGCAGGGCTGCCACAGTTCACAACTACAAAAAAGAAAGAGAGGAAAAAAGAGATGAATAAAAGACAGTCTTAATACCTGTAGGATAAGGCTTGATTTGTACTGCGGCCATGTTGTGAAGGATAGTGAGGACCAATTAGTACAGTGGGCAGAGAGTGGTTGTTCCAAAACGGATCCCAAACTGGGATCTTCTGCTTTTAGATGTTAGAACATTGTATTGACTTCTTAGTGATATTTTATGCATTTCTGTAGGGGAGGAAAAACATTTAGGTTTTTGGAAACAAAAAGTGTAATGAAAGTTAACAGTGGACTAAGTGGCCTTCACAGACCTTCCAGTCAGCATACCTATGGCCAAAGACAAACTGAGTCAGAGACGCTGAACTCCCTGCATACTTGAGGGAATAACTTAGAGCAAGGGACAAAATTTCAGCACTCAGCTCACTCACTTTCACAGCGGGGCATGGGTTGATGCCATGTCCCATCAGCCTGGCAGACAGCAGTGAAGGACAGCAGCGTCCGGTTGCCCTGCATACACACACAGAAAAAAAAAAAAACAGGAAAAAAAAAACACTGCTGGCTGCATGGAGCCTCATATTCCCTTCACACAATACTCAAATTCCCTTCCCTCACACAAAAATATTATCCCAACTGCCTGTCTTTCTACTGCTCTCTCACAGCACTGTGCTCCAATTGCTGGCCTCTCCCCTTGCTGCCTTCTTTCTATCTTGTGTTTGCTACAGACTACAAATTATGCATAAAGAGCCAAAATGTAAGCAGCCAGCAACCATAAAAATTTGAGAGGTCTGAGGTGCTGATGGTACAGAGTCCCAACAGCAGGATGGCAATGAAGGCAGATAGCATATTCTGCTTCAAGTCTGATTTCATATCCTCTCAAAGAGAGACTCTTATTTACCAGTTCTTCCTGGGATCTTTGTTCTCTCATCTACAGGGCCTTACCTTTTTGAGAGACAGAGAATGTACTAGGAAGGAGGTTAGGAAAGGAGAAAACACTGGGAAAAAATTGCCTACACATTCATGGAAAAACAGAAATTGCAAAAGATTGCCAGGAGTGAAATCTCCAAAGAAAACTTTACTGAAAGTTGAAAGACATGGACTGAAGAGAAGGCAGAATACAGCTGAAGGGAGATAAGAAGGGATCTCACCTCCACCAAGTTATAGCCAGTCTGGCAGCTGACAATGAAATAGTCTTGATATCGATACACAGGTTGCAGGTCTCTGATGATGGTAAACTGATCCCGTGGGACAGGCTGTGGGCACCGTATTCCTGTTAGAAAAGGGGATCGAGTGGGTGGTTATTAATAAATGGTGTAGATAGGCTCTAGCAGTCACTGGGGCAGAGATATCTTACTCTCCGAGGTGTAGTGGATCTTCCAACCGCGACTGTACCCTGATTCATCAGTGAAGAAGAGTATGTCCACCTCATTGCTTTTGGTTTCTATGCTGCCAGGTGACTTCTTGCCACAGAATTCACCGATCTCTCTCCCTCGTGCTTGGATCTAGTGACAAAATCAAGTATCTCAGGGACAGAAACATACACATCTTCTCTTCAGTATCCTTATCTCAATCCAGACCAAGTTTGCCGAAGTGCCTAATGACAGGTGGGCTGGCTGTCTGACCCATCTTTGCTGATGGCTGCACTGTCAGAACAAATGAGTGACCAAATACAAGCTCTACTTCTCCTTCACTGTGGGAATCAGAGCTATCAACCAATCTGAATCCTGAGACTAAAGCAAAAGGACATAAAACCTCAATAAAAATGATGTTTTGGTTTTTTTTTTGCTCCATTCACAGGAATGTGTGACCCAGAGCCTCTTGGTCTCAGGACAATGGTAATTAAAGGTTCTGAGGGAAGGACAAGGGAACAGCTCAGTTTTCCATAGCAGGGCATTCTTTCTGTACTAATCCTGTATTTCTCATGCTAGTAGTGGTATCTGCACAATTCCTGTTCAGCCCTGGCAGCAGGGCCTTAAGGGGAGTCTGCTAATTTCCAGTACCTGGAGCTGATCATAGGGACAATGGACTTGCTGGTGGTCATCAATCTCAAAAGGTTCCAAGAACTTTAGGATGACAGACAGGCCTTTTTCCAGACGGATGCTGTAGTTACACTGGAGGTCTTCAGGATAGGGGTGGGGGTACTCTGGGCTGCTCAGGTACCCAGATGCCTCTGTGAACAACTCACTGCTGCACTCCACTGGTGTAGAGGAAGAAAGCAAAGGTCACAAGATGGGGCTGTGCCAGCTGCTGTCCCGTTAACTGCTTCCTAAACCACTTCTCCCACCCTTCCTGGCGGAAGGGCTCCTGCTCTGGAATCCTCCATATTCCATCCGATCTTTCAGAATTTCAGTTTACCTTTGCAGGAGCGGTAGTCACTTTGGAGCTGATAGCCAGGTCGGCAAGAACAGAAGTAGCCACCCACATAGTTGTGACAGATATGCTGGCACCGAAGCCCCTCATCATCCTCAGCAGCATTGTCAGGATCACATTCATCAAGATCTGAAGAGGTAAGAGATACTGGGTTAAGAGGAGGAAAGCGTCAAACCTATCTGCTGTACACTGAAAGTATACAGAGATCAGTATCTTTGCTCAAGGAATCTCTTGATTTGCCTGTCAAGGAGGAAAATTAGTTGGACCTGCAAAGCTTCTTTCTGCATAACAGATTGTCTCCTACTCACCCACAGCTTTATAATAGGCCAGGAAGCCCCTGTAGGGAACGACCACGCCATTGTCTTCATTGGAGAAATCAGAGTGAAATGAAAGATGCATCCTGTTTCCCTTAGATACAAACTCCTTTCTTCCTGGGTGATTGCCTGTGGTTGACCCAAGCTGCCCACAGTATCGCCCCAAGCTCTTCTTGTCTGCTCTGATCTGTCAAGGTTAAGGGGAAATCACTGTAGCCTCATAACAGGCAGTTATGCACCACTAATATCCAACCACAAAATGCCGATATCTGCTTCACCTGTTACCGTCTTTAGCTCCTTCCCAATCCTCTATGGGAAGAGTGAGAGGAAGCCTCGTGAATGAACAGCATGCCTCTAGATTCCCATTTCCAGCCACCAATTGCCCCAGATATCTATCCACATACCTTAACATAGTCATAGAAACAGGTCTCTGATGGCTCCAGGTCAAAATATCTGAAGGTCAGCTTCACCACATAGCCTTTGGGAACAATGATATCCCAACTGCTGATGTTATTGTTGGGGTATGGCTTGGGATAATTTGGGGATCTGATCTCCCCAAATAACTTTCTCGGGACTGGACCGGAACTGATCACTCCAGTAAAGAGGGTGGCCCACAGGAGAAAAGGAGTGTGCCTGTGAACATGGCAAGCAAATTACGACATTGCACAAAACTCAGTCATCCAAAATCAGGGGAGAGACTCCACAGGCTTGCAAGTTGTCTAGCAAAATGCAAACACGAGGAGGCCTAGCTGCAGGTCCAGCTCTCGGCTAGGATCACTCAGGAACAAGAAGAACCACGGAAATGAAAACATCAGCACTGACCAACTCCAGCAAGGTGTCACGATCCAGCCAAAGAGATTTGTTCACCTGGCAAGCACTTGGGGGGAACATAGGCGAATTCCCCAAGCAGCGGCTGTTTGTTCCCAGCAGCTATGGGCTAGGTTCTTCAGAACCACTGTAAGCGTGGTTCCCTGCTCTGGGCTAGTGAATCACTTCTGACTGTCGCCAGTTTAGGGTTCTGCCTCATTGATGTGGTCATTATCTGAAGACCTCAACCTCAGTTTACTAATAAGCAATCTTGCAGTGCCTGCAGTGTAACCCGCAGCCCAGCCATGCCCAAGTCGTCCTCCTGAAAAAACTGGCTCTCGTTTGTTTCTCTTTCTTTTCCCCCTCCCTCTCTGGGAAATGGGACTATCAGTACTCCTGCAAAACACCCCCATTGCGCGGATCTCATGAAAAGATCACCAGGTCGATCCTTCTTCCTTAGCCCTAGCAAAGGTTTAACGGAGGGATAGCAAGCACGAGGTAAGCCTTTTTGACCCGTTCATCTCCGTGGAAGAGCCTAATCGCCCACCACGCTCCCGGAAAGGTGTTGCGTTCCCGTTCCCCACACTCACATCTCCATGCGCTCGGCCGCGGTGCCCGCTGCCCTCTCTCTGCCCGCTCCGTCCCAGCCCGAGCTGCCCTGTCCCCAGCTGCGCGCGGGGGGCGGTGAGAAGAGCAGTGGGCGGGAAGGCAGAGCCGGGCTGTGGGCAGCCGGGACGGGACCGGGCTCCTCCAGCAGGGCGCCTGCTGCCCTCTGCTGCCCAGCTGCTGCAGCTCCGCGCAGACACCGGCCTCGAGCCGGGGAGGGCTTTAGGGGGCTCTTAAACCCTAGCCAGGCAGAAGCAGACTTTCATTTCCACAGAAAAGGGCGAGGAGGAAGAAAAGTGCTTTCCGGAGATCTTTGGTGATGATTTTAACTGCATTCCAGCAGCCCCTACAGCTTCTCCTACTCCTTCTTGGGCAGTTTTCTGGTATAGAGAGAAGCACAGAAATTGCAGTCTTCACAATATTTTTTTAAAATATGAACTGTACAAAATGAAACCATCAAAAAACCTCACCTCTCCTCTGTTCTGATTTGCTGAAGAATGCCTCCGACCACTTCTTCATGTATTTATTCACTGAGATGGAAACCGGGAACTTCTTCAGGGAAAGAAAGAAGCCTCAGCCTTTTGAGTTAAGTAGGCATTAATAACAGTGAACAGGCCTATAGAATTATAAGCATTCTGAGAACAAGTGTTTTTTTCCAAAGGCTCTTATTTGCTGCGTGTCCTGCAATTGTCTGAAGCGTTTTTAAGAGAAACAAGATGGATAAAGCCTTTGTTATTGAATGGAGAAATGAGAAAAGATAACAACTTGCAAACACGTTTCAGGCTTTCATCAGCACAGTGCCCAAGCCTTGCACTGAACTTCACAAACTTCAGCGTTTCACAGCTTTCAGAAGTTGGTGTAGCACCATTCCAGTGTCTTCCCTTTGAATTACGGATGCAGAGAAGTTAACGGGTTTCTTGCATTGAAATCACAGCTACAAAACCATGTTGAACGAAGAGGAAAATGGTGTTTATAAAAGAATGAAGAAAGCTTTCCCAGGATATTCATGGGCAGCCTCATTTTTACGCTGTGGTGTTCTACTTCTGACTTACTGTCCCACCCAAAGGGAAGCTTTTACTTAAAAATACCACACGTGGAAAGAAGCTGGGAAGCACCAGAAGCTGCTGAGAGACCTGTTACCAGCAGGCCACTGGTAGGGAGAGTGTTCGTTTATAAAGAATGGACAGGCAGATGTAATTTAGGATCATTTCAATGTGTCATTTACAGGAATCTTACAAACAAGCAGCACTATTAGGAGTTCAGGAAGGCACTTTCAAGATGAGTCTTCCACATGTTTGTTTGTTTGCTTGTTTTGTTTTGTTTTTCCCTGGTAACATCATCTGTGATACTAGGAGAGTACTTCAGCTGCTGAAGTAAAGGTGAACAGCTTGAGGTGTGTCTGGAGCAGCCCACTTCCCATACGTGCCCCATACACCTACTTGATTTCCCTTTGTTCTGCTCCAGTGCTCCTGCTGGTTGGTGCCCCCCTTCAGATGTTCTGTGTAATTTCTCTGCTGCTTTGAATACGGTGTGTTTCAGGAGGTCACTGGAAAGAAAGCTGGTCAGCAGCCTAGGAGCATGCATGAGATTATTCTCTGATGTGCAGACACTCTCACACACTGAAAAGAAACTGAGCTGGATAGTTCATCCTCAAACCTGAAGCAAGAAAGGCCTCTGTTAGGCCTCCTGTAGCTACTCCACCTCTCTTACAGTATAATCATCCTTCCAGAGCCACAGACTCAGGTTCACCTGTACTGGTGGTACAGCCCCCCAAACCACTCTGCAATCTCAAGATAAGCTACCACTGTGCTTTGACTGCAGCAACGTGGGATGAGAAGGCACTCCCTGTCTCTGACTGGAATTCTGGCACTTCGAGCCACAGCCTGATCTGGGAGGTACCAGGACAGTACAAGCTGGAGAGCACAGGAATGGCATGGCTGGAAGAGAAAGTTTCAGGATCGCCTCACCTCAGTTGTGGCCGGAGTGGAAAGTTTGCTGGCTAAATTCATTTATCTCGTTGTCTATAAATAATGACCCTAAGTGAAGAGCCCCTTGAGCTCTCAAGGATGACAGCAAGCTGTTGTCTCTCTGAGCTGGGATGCCTCTCAAAGTAAGCTTTTTGAAGTTCACTGCTGATAGATGTCAAAGAAGAGGAGCCCTTTCTGGGACAGATCATCTGCTGAGAGCCAACAAAAGGGACAGGTGAGTATTTCACTGAAGGAGAGAAGGTCTCTGAGCGTGCAACTGAGTTTAGAAACCTCCCCTTCAATACCTCTCTGTAAGTTTCAAATGAACCTTGCCATTCTCAAACCTTTAACTAAGTCACTGCATTTGATTGTGTCAAATTGGCTAACGGTTAAGTGCTGATTAAATACTACTTAGAAACATACAACCAAGCCTTGTGATTTATCTTACAAGTATTAATAAACCCCAAATAGCTGCTAAAACTAGAGTTGTGTAAAAATCAATTGGTGGCACATTAACACCGAGCTGTTTTCCCTGAGCACTTTACCTTCAAACACTCTTTTTGACTAAGCAATGCTCATTTATCTCTACTGATCATTTATTGCCTTTCGGGGACACTCTGCCACTAGTCTAAGGGCTTGGGCTTCACACAGCTTCACTGTACTATTAAATGGCTTATCATTTTTGCAGACAAATCCTGCCACTCCTACAGCTCTGGTTTATGTGGAGGAGGTAACCTACATCAAAAAGAGGTTCAGGACTCTAGGAACGGATCTTTCCCCTGATATGAAATGGTGAACAGCAACCAACAAATTGTTAGTAATAGTAGATGGTACCTGAAACACTGTAATAGTCTGGAATACTATCCTTATGATTACGATGGCTGTGGACCACACCGAACAGGTCTGATTCCTATTGGTGGTTTGGCACAACTGGATGCGTCCCTAATTCAAGATATTGCCATCTGTACAGAATGGATGGCAAGCAGTCAGAACCAAACCATTCAGCATATCACCTCAGGGGCTTCTTTGGCTATTATGTGGATGGTTGGCATGCCAGTGTAAGGGTCTGTCATCGTTAACCACTTGAAGGCAATAGCTGTCTACCACCAAACCAGAACATAGGTCAGAAAAGCAAAGTTAAGAAAGTGCACCAGCTTTTGGTGCAGAGCCTGAAATAAGGCGATCACACAATCTGGAGGATATCAGTCTGGACATGGTGAAGCAAGTTCGGTGTTGGGGATCAGAATCAACTCTCGGAAAGGCTCCTTGTACAGAGGAGTAGGATGAGGGCAACAGTTCGATCAGCTCCTCAGCTGCTGTCAGTTGAAGCCCCAGATCTTACAACCTCACACTACAACAGAGGTAATGTAAAGGCTACCGATAGATGGAATAATGGTTTATAGAAGTCTACATGGAGCAGACAAATGATGTCTTGGATGGTTTGGTTATGATTGCCCAATGTGTTTGGTTACATCCCAACCAGTGGCACCCTTGCACTGTGGATACTGACAGGATGCTGCAGCCTGTGATGTCCTGAGACAACCTTGAAGAACCAGAGATCAACACTTACAGCTATTTCACCCATTGCATACTGCATGTTCTTAAGCAGTCCTTTTCTTATCACAGTCATGTTTTCATTTCTCTGAGAAGAAGCTCTTTGGAAAGTACTACTTTTTAGATGAGCTGCTGGTGGGAAAAAAAAATGCATTTAATCAGCTTGAAATGAGCCTATGTTTTCAAAATCTGCCTACTTCTTGGCTCTTTGAGTGTCAGTAGCTACACATTTCTGAGTACAGAGCTCGTCAATCTTTAGTTCAGGGGCAGCCACAAGTTTCCTTCAGAAATAAACCACAGAGGCCTTTTGCACATCCCATCTGGTGTCCTCACTAAAGGACATCTCTGTCTTTGTCCATCCCTTCAGGGGACCTCACGTCCCTAGGTTCTGTCCCTTAGTCTCTGACTGCAGGGGGGCGCTGCGAACCAGGAGAGCTATGACAGTAAAGGGAGAATAGTAAAGCCATGTGGAATGCAGGGGCCAAAGACAGTGGTTTCTTACACCTGGAGGAAAGACAGAGCCACCTTCTCTCTGTGGGCTTTCCCAGAAGTGCAGTTAACATGAACTACAAGGGGCTTCCTACCTCACCCCAACTCGTGGATTTCACACAAAAATCCTTGACATCGAAGAATCATTTCTGTGCTATAGCGTGAAGATTTCAGGATCCTGAAAAAAATATGATGTCTGCAAGCAACAGGACCTGAGTGGTTGCACTGGTGGTTTCAGAAGAGGCAGCCTCAGCTGTCCTTGCTGACTCGGGGCTCCAAATTCTGCTTTCCAGAGGTAGCCGAGGGACTGTGCTCGGGCTGCTACAGCGGGGGGAGGCAGGAGAAGAGAACGTGGGCCAGTGAGGGGCCTGTCCAGGCTCAGCAGCAGCAAGTGCCTGTGGCCGCCTATGCGCAACTGGCCGCAGTGTGGGGTGGCTGGATGGCCTCCGCCTCACCTCACTCCCTCCCACCCAGCTTTTATTCTGAAAGGAGCCGCCTAGCACTCGGCAGCCCATCTTCCTCCCTGCCTCGGCCCACCCTGGCCGCCTGGATGAACTCCGGCCGTCCCCTCTCCCCGCCTCTCCCTTCTTGGGGCCCGGCCCGCCGTGACCTGACCACGGCACCCCGGGAGGCCATCTTCCATCCTGCCGCGTAGCGAGGCAGAAGAAAACACGCTGCTACAGGGAGCCTGGCTCGCTGCCATCGAGTTTGCTTCTTTAATCTGGTGCAGTTCACACTGGAGAGTGGGGCCCCAGCCTGGGCATCTGTCCCAGCAGCCAGTGGTCACTTTACTTTCTGGAAGACCTGAACACAGACCTCGTCTTCGGCCGTCATGCGCTGGGGAAAGGAGAAAGAGGAATTCAGGCTGCAGCCCTGTGTCCTCCCGCTGAGTCTGTGCAGGTCATCCCGAGGGTAGGAAGGGCCGCAGCTGCTGCTGCGTAACTTTAACTTTTGAACCCTGGCGGCGGATGTTTATGAGAAGTGGCCATTGCTCCTGAGGAGCTGGGGCGAAGCCTGAGAAGAGCTGGAAGGAGGCTGCCCAGGTTCACCAACAGCTCACAGCACTTGTGCTGTGTCCCCCCCCCAACCACCAGGCAAGCTGCATGGGCCCTTCCTCACCAGGTGCAGCCGGTCTCCCTCCAGCCAGTGCCGCCAGCCGCGGTTCCTCTTCTCCCCTAGCTGCTCACATACCAGCTGGTCGCCCTCCCAGAAAACAGTCGTCTGAAAAAAAGCAGAGGGGAAGACGTGGACCCAACAAAAGCAGTACAGATTTCCAGTGATGACACTGAGTGCTCCTGCCACATTTTCAAACGTGGTCCCTGATAGAGTTGGTGTCTCTTGGGTGGCTCCTTGGGACTGATGCTCTCTGTGGCAAGCTCTAGTACCCTTGTGGATCCCAAAGCACCAGGTCTGGCTGTGTGTTGCTTGCCCCCCTCGCAGGGAGCAATATACTTACAGATCCCATACCTCCAGACCTGCGGGGCAGGCCAGCTCTGTGCTGGGCTCTCACTTTACTTGTAAACTAAAAGCCAGGCAAGTCCCTGACATTCTGGTTCATCCCAGTCACCATCATCTAGCCCCGCTGGGGATCCTCACCTGGCACTTGCGCCCATCTACGGGTCCCAGGTCTTCCTCAAACTGGACCCCCAGGTCAAAATCCATGACGTAGTCCCGCAGGGAGGTGATCGTGCGGATGACCATGTGGTCTCCCGTGTGGATGATCTCTTTGTCAGGCTTCAGCAGGCAGACCACCTTGCGCAGGACCACGTTGATATCTGGAGCATGAAATGGAGGGAAAACGTGTGGGCTGCCCAGGCTCCTCCACTCTTTGGACAGGGGGCTCCAGCTCCAGGGATGCCTCCTCTCCCCCTCCCACCAAAAGTGATAGTCTCAGACGGAATGACCGAAGGGTTGGTTACCCAAGCCCCTTCCTCCCATTCCCAGGTCCCACGAACTGACATTTTTGGAGACAAAAAGGAGTAAGAGGGAAGAACGAGGGAGGAGTTACCCAACGCGCGCAGGTAATTGTCCATATTCTCCTGGGAGACGAAGCGGTAATAGCCGCTGAGGTTGGGCACCATCCCGAGACAGAGCACCTAGCCGGTGGCTGCGAGGAGTGGGGAAGCGCTGCCCGGCGCGGAGCGGAGCGGAGCGGAGCGGGGCGGGCACGACAAGCTGAGGGCTCCTCGCCGAACTAAGAGTCCCGGCGGGCCCGTCCCTGCTCCAGCACCTCCGCCTCGGGGCGGGAGAGCTGTGAAGCACCCCCGCCCTCCGCCCGCCTCCCGCCCGCAGCCGAGGCCGCCGCTCCCGCAGCCCCGGTCCGTGACGTCATGCTGCAGTGGCGGGGCGGGGCCGCAGCGGAGCCGCCGAGCCGCCGAGCGAGGGCGTGGGCCGGGCCGGGCCGGGCCCGCCGCTGTCCAGCACCGCCGGGCGGGCCGGGAGCAGCAGCCGCCGCCGCCGCCGCCGCCGCCGCCGCTATGGGAGGCCGTCGGCCCCGCGCAGCCGTCCTGCTGCCGCTGCTGTGCCTCTGGGCCGCGCTGCCCGGCGGCTGCCCCAACAAAGGTGAGCGGAGCGCCGCGGGCACGGAGCGCCGCGGTCCGAGCGGTCGCGCTGCCGCCGCTGTCAGCCGGCAGTCCCGGCGGGGGGGCTCCGGGTGCCCCGGCTCCGGGGCTCGCTCTGCCCTTTCAGCGCCCTCATCATCCTTTCCTGTGCCGGCCCCATCTCCTACCACCTCCCTTTTCAACAGTCTTTGATTTTGACATCCTCTTCTCATTTGCCCCCTTTCCACCCACTTGGCTCGCTTCGTGTCAGTTCTTGCCGTGTGTGTGGAGCAATTCTCCCGTAGCATGCCGAGAGGGAGTGCGGTGCACCTCCACAGACCCCTCTGCTCCCTGAAGCACATCCCCCATCTCCATCTTCTCATTCCAGCCCATGCGTCTAGAACGTGTCAATAGGAAATGTTGCAGCAGTTACGTGTTATCTGTGCAGGTGGCTTATATAAAACAGTGCTTTATGGGCTAAATAGGGGAAAAAAAGAGAAAAAAAAAAAAAGGAAAAAAAAAGAAAAAAAGAAAAAAAAAAAAAGAAAAAAAGGAAAAAGAAAGACCAAACCCAAGCGCTGCAGCTCTAACATGCTGGATGCAGATGTTCTCAGAACACACAGAGTGGCAGAGAAGGATGTAGGTTACTAGATCTGGGGCTGCAGACACAGGCATGAGAAATTCATTTTCAGCTAATGAGAAGATCATCTGTTGGGGTGGGGGAACCTGAAACATGCAAGAGATGCAGGGGCCATCGGGGATGCAGCAGCTTGATGTGCTTTCCATGCTTGGGGGCTACAAACAGGATGCAGCACAATGCTCTGTGTGCGCTGGTACCAGCAGGGGCATTTATTTGTGCTGCTCTGGTGCTGGTAGGACCGGTTGCGAAGCCAGGCCCCTCATGGTCTGTATTTTTTCTCTTTGTGAATTGACACTCTGAAGCACGTACACATCCTTGGCAGCTGATTTTAGCTTTACAGGAGCTTTCTTGAAGATGGTATGAGCCTGCATCCTAAGAATACCCCCCAAATGTGTTTCTAATCCCCAAGAAATAATTTCCTAAGAAATCAAATTGGTGATTCCCAAGGTGCAAGTGGATGCAGCAGAAGATTTCTGTCTCACCCACCAGCTTGTTACCCCAGCAACGGGGTGTATTTGGCATTGGTAGTTATGGGTTCCCACCTCCTCGGAGAGGTGCGCAGACTGGGACTGACACGGTAGGATCTGGTGAGGGCAGTGGAGGGATGGGGCAAAACACGGGTGCTTGTACACAGGAAAGAATCCTCCTGCATACTGAGCAGGGTGGATATTTTTCTGGATTTCCTACGCAGTGCTTTATAATCTTAATCGATACGGTGGAAGAGAAATGCCAGCCCACACCTGGCTGCTCTGCCTGCTGGCACATCCCTGCTCAGATTGCAGTCCCACCACTGGCCCACCCAGCTCCAGCAGCACCCCTTGGTGCTGAAGTACAGAAGAGGCTATTGATTGTAGGGGATGTTGTCCCTCTTGAGTCAACACGCACGCCATGGCGGTGTGTGCTGCAGAGGATGAATTCACATATTGGAAGTAGTGCCCTTGAGGGGAGAGGCTCTGCATCCTGCTCTCTACCAGCTCTGAGCCATGCTGTGTGCAGAGTGTCGCTTGGTTGTAATAAATCTTGTTCTCCAGGGGGTGGGAGAGTGGGGGATTATCTGGGAATGGGGTTTGTAACTAGGACATGTAATATAATCTCTGAGGCCCATTTGGCAGGGAGTGGGCATGGGGGAGGGGTTCTTAATTTATAACGATTTTACTTCTCTCCCCTCCGCCCTTTCCCTCCTTTATTTCTCCTTTTCCCTGCCCTGGAGCCTATGTGATAAAGATTAATTTGCTATTTCTGGGCCTGTGACATTTTTCAGAGCCTCCGGCTGGCTGCTGCCTCCATGCCAAGCCTGGCTGGGCTACAGCCAATGGAACAGCAAGGAGGGGCCAAAGGAATATGGTGCCCACCATGGAGTGGGGAAGGAGGAAGCAAGGGGCTCAGCAATTTGTTTTACATGTGGGGTGGCTGACTGGACGTGTACCTGGGGGCACGTGTGTGGATCCTTGCCCTTAGTACAGAGGGTAGAAGGAATGAATGATAATGGGTGAATGCAGCTCTTGTCTTCTGGGGACATCCCGATGGAAGGTGTCTCCTGGATCCTTTACTTATGACTTCAGTGATCTAAAGCATTTAGCATTTGGAATCTCTCCCCAGAATCGGAATACTTATGCCTCTGGATTTCATTTTTTTAAACGATGCCAGCTTTCCAGGGTACACAGATATCCTTCTACACGCTTCTAACAAGAGAGTACTGAGGAGCTGAGAAGAAACATGTTGTTTTTGATGGCATCTTCCAAGAGAGGTAGAATAGAACTGAAGAAAAATAGCTTCCTCTTCCCAGTCTCTCTTAGCCTTTGTTCTAGAGATGGAGGTGGGGAGGGGTGGTTGCTAAATGCCTCTGCATGATATTCTGCTCTTTTTCTACTGAGCCTGTCATTTTGGCTAATACTTTCCCGTGCTCCATCCCTTCCCCAAACTCACCTCAGCAAATAAGCACAAACCCTGGATTGAAGCTGAATATCAGGGCATCGTCATGGAGAATGACAACACAGTCCTACTCAACCCACCGCTGTTTGCACTGGACAAAGATGCTCCTCTGCGCTATGCAGGTAGGTTGGTGCCAGCTCTGGGGAGGTTGGGAGCAGGAAGAGACCTCCAGGGAGGCAGAGGCAGGACCGCATTCATCCCCACACTAGATTCTGTTCAGGAAATGATCGCCTCTAAACCTTGTTCCAGAGAAGGTCCCTGGTGTAGTCTAGAGCCAATTTGGGCATAGCTTGATTTAGGATCCTGTGAGCTGTTTCCCTTATAAGAGGAACTGAGGGTGGAGCCAGCTACTTTTTGACGCAGTTCTGCTATTTTCAAAGATCACATGCACAGCTCTGTGTCTGTGAGGACTGAAGGAAGCTGCTAGGGCACACTTCCTTGGCAGTTCCACATCCCTCACAAGAAGCACAAGTCCCTGAAAGTACAGATGATGCTTTGATGCTTTTTTGAGGTTTGTATTCCTAGTACTTGCTTAGACCATGCCTCAGATGCTGCACTCCTGCCACCTCCATCAGCTCTGGTAGAGGAACAGGGGTCCTGTGAGCTGAACTTTAGGAATTAGGTGATCTTATCTGTAATTCCGAGAGGAAATGTACCCATCCTGTGTGGGATGGATGAGACATCATGGAGCTTCATGTTTTGGATGTCTGTCTGAAATGCACAACCTGCTTTGCCTCCCTGTGGGATGGAGAGTCAAACTAATAACTAATACTTGAATGTATAGCCCTAGCACGTATAGTTTAAACCTGTAACCTCAAGCCTTTCTTGGTGCTGAGCAAGACTACTTCTTGTGGGGTTGGTCTCCGGTAGAGGGCAATCTACACCATTAATGGTTGTAAACTGCTAGGGGGAACTCGTAGTGAACTAGAACTGCTCCAAAATGAGAGGTGGTAATGAGGGAGAAAGGAGAGTTTAAGTTAGAAAGGAATAAAATATGGCAGTGGAAAGCAAGGAGGCATATTGTACTCTACTCGGTCCTCTTCATTCTCCTCTTCCTCTCTGCCTGTGGGCGCCAGGTGAGATCTGTGGCTTCAGGATACATGGGGCAGGGGTGCCCTTTGAAGCTGTGATACTGGATAAAGCTACAGGGGAGGGGCTGATCCGGGCCAAGGAACCAGTGGATTGTGAAGCACATAAGGAGCACACATTCACCATCCAAGCTTATGACTGTGGAGAAGGACCTGATGGAACCAACACTAAAAAATCACACAAGTAAGTACATGCAGTCATAGCTGCATGTTACAAAATGTGATCTGTCACAGAAGTGCAAATGAAGAATGCAGTGGGAGCTCTTCCCATTGCCATAATTATTATTCTCTAGCCTTGATGCTTTAATTCAGCATGTGAATAAGACTCAAACAAAACGGTAACGGTCCTGTTCACTAGCTGAGTCACACAGTTAATACACCAGAAGCAAGGGCTGCTTGACTGCTGAGTCTGAGTGATGCCTTACGTTGCTGTACACAGGGAAAAGGTCCAGATGACATTAACACCCTTTTTCTCTGGGATGGAAAACCACTGTATAAACTTTTGTATGTGAACACTGCTGTTTTGAAACCCCAATCTTTTTACTTGCTCTTGCCTTTGATATCTAGAAGTCAGTCTGGTATACAAAGTTACTTACTCTAAAATCTAGGTGGTGTATGGCTCCTAATCAGCTAATCAGTTCTTACTGATGTTTCTCTGCCTCAGGGCCACAGTGCATGTTCGAGTAAATGATGTGAATGAGTTTGCTCCCGTCTTTGTGGAAAAGTTGTATCGTGTCGCAGTGACCGAGGGAAAGCTGTATGACCGCATCTTGCGTGTGGAGGCTATTGATGGAGACTGCTCACCACAATACAGCCAGATCTGTTACTATGAGATCCTGACCCCCAATATTCCCTTTCTGATTGACAATGATGGTAAGAATCTGAACCTACCATGAGTACACTTCCCCTTTTGTGCTCTGCTCTCTCTCTCCCAGTCCCATTTGCTGGCAGAGCTGAGATACGTGTGCTCTGATTCCTCTAGCACTGCTAATCTCTCTGTCCTTGTGCAGAGACACAGCAGCCATTTTGTGGGATGCTACTGCATATTACAAAGTGGCACTGTGGGAGAACTCAGCCTCTTTTTGGATGTTTCTGTAGTTGATAAAAAGTAGAGTTGTTTTTAGAAGCAACCTGTTTGAGGAGACTTTCTTCTCCATTGATTTATTTATTTTGCTAACCAGGGAACATTGAAAACACGGAGAAACTTCAGTACAGTGGAGATCGTGTCTACAAATTCACAGTAACAGCCTATGACTGTGGAAAAAAGCGGGCATCTGATGATGCAGAAGTGGAAATCCAGGTGAAACCCACCTGCAAGCCCAGTTGGCAGGGTATGAAACCTACAGACACAGTTATGTCTTCCCTTTATGTCAATCTACTCTGTCCTACTTACTGAAAATATTTGTATATATGTATATAAATTTGTATACACATATATGGTTAAATTCTGTCACCAAAGCAGTGATTGCATCTAAGGTATCACAAAGCTACTGGAAGGCAATTCTAACAGAGGAAAATTATTTCCTTGATTACTGTGAACTTCTTCGTATTTGATAAGGCTCATAGATTGTATTCATAGAATCACAGAATTATAGAATGTCTTGGGTTGGAAGATCATCTAAATTCCAATACCCCTGCCACAGGCAGGACTGCTCCCCACTAGATCAGGCTGCCCAGGCACCTGTCTAACCTGGCCTTGAACACCACCAGGAATGGGGCAGATGTGGATTGCTTTGGGGGCTGCTCATCTTGAGGAACTTTGGTTTTTCCAGAGGTGATGTGTGTTTACAAACTGATTTACACCAGTAGAGCTAAGGAGAAATCAACACAGCTAAATATCTACTCAGTCTTATAAAGAGAGGTTGAAAATCGAGAGAGTGATGCTACAGTGACACTAGCTATAGAAGATGAGAATTTGGGCTCTCTATGCTTCCAGGAAGCTTTCCCTTGCACTGATGCCAGCTGCATAAAGTTGATTTTCAATGCTGAAAGGGCCAAAAATCTCTGTGTTTATGGACTGGTACATAGATGCCACTCGTGTGCACCAAGTTTTCTGGCGTTGGGTCCTTGGCAGGACCTAACCCCTGTCCCTCTCATGCTTCTTCATTAGGCTGGAACAAGAGGATTGAGTACACACCGGGTGCAGGCAGCCTCGCACTGTTTCCCAGCATTCACCTGGAGACCTGTGATGAGCCCCTGTGGAATATCCAGGCCATGGTGGAGCTGCAGACAAACCATGTGGCTAAGGGCTGTGACCGGGATAACTACTCTGAGAAATCACTACGCAAACTCTGTGGTGAATTGATTCTTTCCTACCCATTTCCCCAAAGGAATTGAGAACAATATCCTTGCGCCTCACACAGCAGACCTTCTGGGACATATTCCTCCTGCTTGCTGTGGTCAGCAGCTGTGAGGACACCTAGCTCAAAGGCTGTGCTGAGGGACAGTGAGCACCCTGCCTGTATTTGTAAGGGGCCCCCTGTGCTTTCCTTACTGGGAAGCCAGAGGTTTCTGTGTGGTGTCTCATTATGCAGAGTCTGTGGGACTTCCTTCACACAAATGGAAAAATCACCATCCTTCTCTAAATAAGAGGAGGCCTATAGGCCATTCTTCTCTCTGCACTCTGGGATATTACAATAAGCTTTATACCACCCTTTTCTTCTGTGCCCCAGTCCCCTGACTTCTCAGACTTCTGTGCTCCTGTCTCCTGACTCCTTCTGTTCTTGGTAGGTGCTGCCTCAGGAGAGATTGACTTGCTGCCTGTGCCTAGCCCCACAGCAAACTGGACTGCACGGCTCTCAGTGCACTACAGCCAGGACAGCAGCCTCATCTACTGGTTCAACGGCAGCCAGGCTGCCCAAGTGCCTGTCATGAACGGGCTGAATGCCCATGAGGGGCTGAGTGACCACTTCACCCTGTCTGTGTGGATGAAACATGCTGTGGTGCCCAGCAAAGGCAGGCGGGAAGAGGAGACAGTGATCTGCAGTACAGTACAGAGTGGTGAGACACTTTTCCTGGGGAGGTGACACCGACTTGTTAGAAGGCATTGTCCCTGAAGGTGGAAATCCCCATGTCCCAAAGTAGGGCCCTCCACATAGCTTCTTCTGGGAGCATTCGAACCCACTGTGAACACAGGGTGCTGAGTGCCAGTCATGCAGGCTATTGTGTATCTTTGGGCTCTGGCTAATGAGACTGCTTTTAAGTGTGATGCATAATGCCTTGTGTTTGTCCCCTGGCAGAGGATGGCTACTCACATTACTCTCTGACTGTGCATGGCTGCCGAATTGCTTTCCTCTACTGGCCATTGCTGGAGAGTGCAAGACCTGTGAAGTTCCTCTGGAAGCTTGAGCAGGTGATTTAGTGTTTACCTCTTTCCAATGTTCTTTCTCCTCCTTCCCCTTGCTGACTCCTTCTTCTGCTGTCTACCACAGGTCTGTGATGATGAATGGCACCATTATGCCCTCAACCTCGAGTTTCCAACTGTCACACTCTACGTGGATGGTGTCTCTTATGACCCTGCCCTCATTCATGACAATGGCCTCATTCATCCCCCACGGCCAGAACCCTCACTCATGATTGGAGCTTGCTGGACCGGTGAGTCCTCACTCCCTGAGCCTTACTCTTCTTATACAGGCAAATGGAAGTGAAGGGAGAGCCAGAAGAGGTGAAAAATGCTGTCTATTACTAAATTATTCAAAATGCATTGCAGCCATCATGTCTCCATGGCACCAAAACCATTCTGGCTCCTTCCCTCCTTATGAACTAAGCCATAATATTATGCCATGGTAATAATAGCTTGGGTTTGAGTGTCAGTGGCAGCTTCCTGGGCAGCAGTAGTAGAACATGTGATGCTTAACTAGCTTTCATGCAGTGGAGAGTTGAAACTCTGGACATCATTCAGGTGATGGCCTTTCCATCAAAGCTCTTTACCAGAGAGCAGGGGTATTATTTATACCGCTGAGTGTGTTGATGGTGATTTGTGTGTTGTGAGGTTCTATACAGAGAAGTCACAAATGATTCCATACAGAAGTTGGATTGGAGGATAATGATCAGATTAGGAACATACTTAAGCCACTAATGGATTAAAACTGGTTCTGTGGAGATGTAAGACTACATTGGCCAGGTCTTTCAGTATTCCTACAAGACTGGAGCAGGACAGAACTAAGGAATTTGCTTGCTCCTTGCCTACACTCCAGCAGAAATTGCTAGCAAGAAATTGCTAGCTAGCTTTATTGTAGTCCTGCTTTTTCCTGCTCAGGGATCTCCCCACAGCTTGATTCTCTCTATTGGTCTTTTGTGATCAACGAACATTAAGCAACTTGAATCACCCTCCTGAAGCTGCCTAAGTTTCAAAGGGATGCTCAGAAAGTGGTTAACTGAGAACATGGCAAGGACTGTGCTCCATAAATGGAAATCACTTAATTCCTGGAATAGATATTGTTGGGAAAGGAGGAAAAATAAACCCTTTATTTTCTTCTTGTATTAGATACAGTCTCATCATCCCCTTCATGAAAGGGACACCACTCTTTCATCTGTGGAATGCTATCTCTCAGGTTGAAGGGCGTACGGCTTTGCATGAGTCCAGAGCTGTTCTTTTGTCCAGCATTGGCTGATGCAGGCACTTAATGTAGATACTTGCCTGATCCTGTAATTGCCCTCTTCCAATGTGTAATTGCTCGTTCTCCTTTTGCAGAGGAGAAAAACAAGGAGAAAACCAAAGGAAATGATAATTCCACAGATACTGTACGAGGTAGGGAAAAGAAAGAAGGTGGTTCTCTTCTTTTTACTGTGCATGACTATATCACTTCTTGCATGGTGCCTTCCTCATGCAGCTCCTTGATCTTGTCCATCCACCTCCCACCATCTTGGGAGGAAATCCCTTATTTTCTGGCAGATTGATCCTTGATACCTTGATGTTGGTAGAGCATGACAATACTGATAGGACTACATCCTGCTTTGAGAAATAGAGTATGCTTTTCATGTGGAGAAAGTGTCCTCATGTCTGGTCATTAAAGCTGGTCTCTGAAGAACACAGTAGCCATTGGAGACATCAGGAGATGTCACCTCATCCCTAACTATCTGTGGAACATACAGTTTCTTTTAAAAGCCCTCACAGGAGTGAGAAGGGGACAAGAAATTGTTTCCATCTGGCATTCAGCAGTGTGGCAGAAACTTCTCTATGCTACCTACCTGTCACTACCCTGGTCTTTCTGTTGGTCTTTCCTCCATCTGGAATTCAAAAAATTATCATCTGCAGTATCGTTCATCTTTTTGTTATCTTTGCTTTTCCATGTCCTGTGCACCCCTCTGTTCTCTCCTACCTCTCCTAACATCTGTATGTACCTCACACTGTTGCTGTCGTTGTCTTTGCTCTTCCATATCCTATGCACTCCTCCATCTCTGTCTACCTGAACAACTGTGTGTCCCTCACATTTTTTTGTTGTCTTTGTTTTCTTCCTCACCATGTCTCTCACACCCTCCACGTCCCATGTTTCCCTCAGGAGATCCTCTGTTGATACACCACTACTTCCATGGTTACTTGGCTGGCTTCACTGTGCGCCCTGGTAGCTTGGAGAGCCGGGAGGTTATTGAATGCCTGTATGCCTGCCGTGAGGGGCTTGATTACAGTGACTTCGACAGTCTGGGCAAAGGGATGAAGGTACGCCCATCTGCCCAACTTGCATGGGTCTCTTCCACTCTCCTCCCTAGCCTTGCTTCCCTGGACTTTGCCTGCTCTGCCACCTCAGATAGCTCCCTGTCTTTCTCCTTTGTGTCTCTCTTAGCTTAGGGTGTTGGCATTTGCTAAGGAATCCTGAGTATTTTCTTCTTGTTCACCTGTAGGTTCATGTGAACCCCTCTCAGTCCTTGCTTACTTTGGAGGGTGATGATGTGGAAACTTTCAACCATGCTATCCAGCATGTCGCTTACATGAATTCCCTGCGCTTTGCTACTCCTGGAGTCCGGCCGCTCAGGCTCACTACTAATGTCAAGTGAGTAGATAAAGCAGCACTTCTGCCTAGGTTCGGCAAGAGAAATACCTCTCTTTTGACTAAAATTACACTCCCTCACTTTGTATCTAAATTCTAACTGGTGGTCTTGAAATGGGTGAGTGTATTCTTGAAAATAACTATGAAATTATCCAATTGGGTACTTTAATACTGGTTTCCTAAGGTCCTAGGGAACAGAAATTCTGCCTTTGCTGATGGTGTTCCAGGCATGTGGGCTGTTTTTAATTTTCTCTGTGGTGTGTGGATGTGAACAAGTCACCTGAAAGCCAGTGATTCCTACTGCACCTCTCTGTCTTGCACAGCAGGCCACGGGGAATCTTTTACAACTACCACGAAAAAATATTCCCTTCACTGACCGTAATAGGCAGGAAACAGTCCTGTGAAATGTTGGTGGAACCTTGGGCTAATACTGATGCTTTCTGTTTCTCTCCTTCAGGTGTTTCAGTGAAGAATCATGTGTCTCCATTCCTGACGTGGAAGGTTATGTTGTGGTGCTACAGCCTGATGCTCCCCAGATCCTGTTGAGTGGCACTGCCCACTTTGCTCATCCTGCATCAGACTTTGAGGCTCCTGATGGAGTCCCCCTTTTCCCCAACCTCCAGATCACCTGCTCTATTTCTCACCAGGTGGAGGCCAAGAAGGATGAGAATTGGCATGGTACTGGTGAGTGGAGTACAGAGAGAAGTAGAGACAAAATGGAAAGACCTGCAAGTTGCCATTCTGCAGAGGAAGGAGAGCTCATAGTTGTACTCGAAACAGGAGAGGAGAGTTTACAAATACAGAAGCAAGACATTGTCTGTTAATATGTAGGCTAATCAGTTCTTATCCCTTTCTGCTCCTCCCTGTACTTTTTCAATCCAGCCAGTTCCTTGCCTCACTCTCTTCTCCTTTTCTCATGCTCCTCATTCCTAATCCCCTTGACATTTTACCTACATTTCCCTTTACTGAATCCATCACCAGATGTCCTTCCTGGCTGTTCTCTCTCCACTCCTGCGCTTCTTCCTGCTTCCCTTATTTCTTGTCCCCTCCCAAAGCCACACAAGACAGGGTCAGGTTGGGTATTAGGAAAAGGTTCTAAACTGACAGGGTGGTTGGGCACTGGAACAGGCTCCCCAGGGCAGCAGTCATGGCCTCAAGCCTGTCAGCATTAAAGCAGCATTTGGGCGATGCTTGTAGATATATGGTTTAACAATTAGTTTGCTCTTTGCGGAGTCAGGAGTTGGAACTGATGACTCTCGTGAGTCCCTTCCAGCTCAAGATATTCTGTGATTCTGTGATCTCTTTCTGCATCACTTGTTCCTATGAATTCCCCAGTTAGTTTCCTTATGCCTTAAGTATCTTTTCCCTCAGTTCCCTCCTTCACATTACTTCTCTACACTACATGCTCCATGTCCTTTCACTTAAATTGTACCGCCTCTGCTAACAGGATTTTTTTGCTCATAGTTTTATGATCAGCAGCTTGAGCTTCTTGATGTAGAGAAGGTTGGTCTTGGCCCTGCTGAAAGTAGTTAGTCTTCAAAAGTGCTTGTCATTTTAATTAAGATAAAATCTGAAACTTGGTTACCAGCAGTTGTGAGGAGAGAAAGCTTTCGGAAGCACTCAACATCTGTGAATATATGGTACAATTGTTTGTAATTCTGACACTGCCATTGCCAACAGTCCTTACAGCTGAGATGCGTTACTATGAGCCAGTCCCATAACAGTATGTTGATCTAAAATATAAGACCTTCTTATGTGCATAAATAATGTAATTAGTACCAGAGGGGACTCTTCCAACAAGTAAATAGACTAATGGCGATTTTACTCAAGGGAAGTGCTAGCCAGAGAAAGAAAAGCCATTCCTTATAAGTTCTTCTAAGTGGGTATCACTCTCATGCCTGCCTTTTTTCATGGCTGACTGGCTTTGTGGCCCTGTCTTCTCTCCCTTGGCCTCTCAGTGACAGACACACGTATGTCAGATGAGATTGTACACAACCTGGATGGCTGCGAGATCTCATTGGTAGGAGATGACTTGGACTCAGAGAGGGAATATCTGCTCCTGGATGGGGCATTGCTGCAACAGCGGGGCCTGGAGCTGGTTAACACCTCTGCCTACCTCACTATCACAGGTATGTCCTCTCCTTGGCTGCAGCTGTCTATTTATGCCCCTTTCACTGTCTGTCAGGCATCACTGGGGGAACACTTAACCCAGTGTGTTGGTGTACTTTGTGAGACATAACCATTTGACTAACTCCTGGCTTTTGAAGTCCCAGGCTGTTTCCTTTAGGAAGCTTACTCTTCCAGTACACAGTGCTAGGAACATGGCGTCTAAGCTCTGCTTCAGGCTTGTATCACTCCTCCTTATTTACTCCCATTGCCTATGGGGTCTCATGTTTTCAGATGCCAGTAGTATTTTGCATGATGTACTAGGAGACAGCATATTCCCCAGATTGTGAACTGATGCACTGCTTATATACACTACAGAATTTAACAGGGCACTTTCCCTTCCACGTGCCTTAGCAGTGCTAACTGGGCTTTTACCACAGACAACTCCATCTCTGGTCCTTTCCAAAATTTCTGAACTCAGCCTTGGATTATTCTGTAGCTCCTAGTTGTTAAAGGGTTGATACCAAATGATTTTTAAGCAGGAGCAATTTGATCCCCCTCCAATTCTCTCTTCTTGGACTCAGGGGTTGAGAGCATTGCAGTTTACGAGGAAATACTACGCCAGGTCTCATACCACATCAACCGTGGCGCTGCTCTTTATGAGAGGAAGTTCCACCTGTCCTGCACTGAGATGAATGGACGTTATTCCAGCAATGAGTTTTCTGTTGAGGTACAAGATCAATGCATGCACACATGGGTGTTTATGCATGCATGGTGAGAACACTGAACAGAAATGCACCCAATGTAGACTATCACAGTGAACACAGGGCTGAATATTTCTCACTCTGGTCTTTCTGCAGATGAATGTCCTCCACAACATGAACCAAGCTGCTCATCCCAACCATATGCTGAATTCTCAGCAGTTTATACACCGAGGCCATCATTTACCCCCAGAGCTGTCTGGCCACAGCTTGGCAAGCACCCATAACAGCCCTAGTATGTAACAAATCTTTTGGTTTTATTCTCTTAGGTCGGGACGTTTATGTTCTGATATTCTGTTAGAACTTTGAGCAGGGAATTCCTTTTAGCCTCCATATATGCATTTCATTGAGTTCTTACACTGTTGCCCCACTCTTCATTAGAAAATGGTCTGCAGTATGGGTCAAACTGTGTCTTAGAGCTTGGTGCAACAATCCCCCCGCTCTGGTATACTGCTCTCTTGATACAGCAGCAGTCTGAAATCTCTAACTGAGAAAATCTAAAAAGAACAACTGTAAGCTGGTAGTATTTCATTTGTGCATCTTGCAAAGGTGCTATGCAGGGCTGGGTAATATGATTTCAAAAAGAAGCTTCATCAGCAGGAGTGAGACAGGAGAACCAGGACTGCCACTGCTATAAAAAGAGATGGGAGGTGGTGTATATTTCAGCAAAGGCAGAAAAATACAGGAGAGTGCACCACACAAATAAGGTAAGTATTCCTGCTCCCAAAACAAAGGAGAGAAGCCTGAAAGCTAGGCTAGATATTTGGTGGTTTGCACTGCCAGCCCTGTGCCACAAGCATGACGACAATCTACTTGGCTCTTCTGAGGCTATGAAAGCTCTAGGATCCTATGCTGGGTTTAGCTCCTTGTTAAAGGGAACACAGAAAGTGCCTTTTGTTCTAGCTTTTGCTGCAGCTTCCTGCAGCAGCTTACCCAAAACCGATCCAGTCCTGCAGATGGAACTGAATCACTACAGGGATAGCCTGTAGAGAACACCAAACATCACCCTTTGCTGCACCCTTCCCCAACTCTGCTTCATTGCAGCAGAAGCAAAAGTCCCTACTATAAAAAGCTACCCAGAACAAAAACATGGCATGCTTGAGTTAAATTTTCCAGGAAAGGGGTTTATCTGGGGAGTCAGGGCTTGACCTACAGATCTAGAGTGAAGAGGAGGTGAGAGCTGGGCTGAGACTCTTAGATGAATTTCAACTTTTATCCTGTGGAGAAGCCAGGCTTTGTCTGTGGCATTAAATTAGAAGGCTGTCACAGCAGTCTGTCCCATGTGCAAAAGCACTTGTTTTTTTTCTACTGCTTACAAAGAAATCACACTACGAAAATCATCGTTGTGCCCTTGCAGACTCTCCCCACCACACACCTCTCTCTTTCCCAAGGAGAAGACACAAAGGACTGCTTTACGACATATTCTGGTGACTTCTGAAGCTAAGCAGAGTCTACAGGCAGGTCTGAAGTTAGTGAACACCTAGACACAGACATTCTGGGAAACCTTGAGCAAGGATACAGCAGCAGTAAGAAGGAATCACCTGTACCCAAGGGAGCAGAAAAGTCAGGACATATTCCTACCTAGACCCAAATCCTACATTATGTCCAGCAATCCTCATTCCTGCATGGTGGGTGTGGGTCAGGTCAGAAACACGTTCATGTGAGAGACCGTAACCACATGTTCTCCTTTTTCTTTTTTTCTCTGAAGTGGTTCCCAGTGCAGCCACTATCATCATTGTGGTGTGCGTGGGCTTCCTGGCACTCTTGGTGATCCTGGGCATCCTGCGCATCCACTCACTGCACCGACAGGGAATGGGGCAAGAGGTCCCTGGGGCTGCCGCAGAGGGGCACACAGGCACTGGCAGCAAAGACAGTGACTTGTTCTGGGATGACTCAGCTCTCACCATCATAGTGAACCCCATGGAGGTGAGGAGCAGTCACAGGAACCTGGGCTGGGGGGTGTACAGCTGGGCTGTCAGAACCTTTCTCTTATGATAGTCTCATCTCTCCAGTCCTACCAGAGCTGCCAGGAGAGGGCTGCAGAAAACTGTGAGGGCAGAGCAGGTAAGGGCATGGAGGACGATGATGACAGCAGTGATTTGGAGACACCTGACTCCCCAGACAGCAATGACATGGATGATCGGCACATCATTGGCAAAAATGACAGTGCTCACCGCTATTAGCAGCTTTAAAACATCTGTCCAATGGATCCTCTGAAACATACGGCTGGGAAGAGGAGGTGTCTTTAACTTCCTTTTTCCCCCACCTTGTACATGTTCTCCTCCCTCGTGTCATTTTGCCTCCCATGTTCCTTCGTCTTCTGCCATTCTCATTGTGGACGTTCCCTATGATTGACCCCCCCCATTTGGCTCTCTAGAGACACATATTTGGGCACTTGCACATGACCGTGGCACAGTTCAAACTATGATGACGAAGGAGGGGCTTGGAAAGAACAGAAATGTGGAAAGAGGAGTCAGCCATATGGCTCAGAGTGGGGTCTCTCACAACCCCTCCCCAGATATTATATATATATATATATATTGTATATTTTTTCAATGTTGTTGTTTGAGGTTTATTCTCATTTCATGCAAAACAAAACAATCAAAAAAAAAAAAAAGAAAGAAAAAAAAGAAATATCCCCACAACCAGAACATTGCAGCTTGTGCCACTTTGTAAAATTGTCAATACTCCTGAACTAAATGAATGGTGGTAAGAAGGATGAGGAAGCAAAGTGGATTTTAAAATAAATGGATTTCAAATAAAAGGTTCAGGGCTTCTGCAGTTTTTCCACTATAAATTGTGAAAGAAGCAGCGTGTATAGCCACTAATATAAGACTGGTGATTGTCCAGACCATGTCTTTATCGAAATTATTGCCTTATCTTAGGGATGTGTTGTTTTTCTAAAGTGTATGCGTTGTTTCAATTGCTCCATCTCCACCCTCCTCCCCTTATCTTTTTGAGACTCAAAATATTTTCTTTGCAAAGACAACATAGCCTTTCTCAGTACACGGGGCTATGAACCCACAGAGGAACAGAAGGCATCCCAGCCCATTACCACAGGCAAACATAACGTGTAGGAAAATCTTGATTACAGAAAAGCAGTAAGGCTCACATCAACAGCAACAGGCTAAATACTCAGATTCATCCACCTTTTTATACGATCCACTTTCTTTACAGGCCTAGAAGAGTGCATTTCACATCAGGGACTTCAGCTTATAGCAGAACAGCCCCAGCACTTCTGGGGGAAGTAGGTGTACTCCTCCTGCTACTCAGGAAAGGAGGGGACACAAAAAGATCAGGTATGGGCAAGACATGGCTGTGAGGACAGTAGCATAAGTTATTGGGGTAGTGCTTCATAGCAAGCTGTGTTTCTTCCCTTGAGCTACTTGCTCCAACTCTTCAGATCCAGCAGGAGGAAAAGAAGCTGCCAACTGCCCGATTCTTCCTGGGGCAATGGCTGCAACATGTTAAGGACCCACAGGAAGATTCTGCAATAAGATGTTTGCTGGCATCCAAGGTTGAGGAATCCTCAAGGGTAGGAGGACAGCACAACAGATTAAGAGTGAAAGAGCTCCCCTAAGGATATGAAAGGTCTCAACATAAGATCTCTGCTTGCTGCAACTCTCTCAAGATGTCTGAGCCGTATCATGTGTACCTGTGCCCACGTTCCATTGTTACTGGGTCCAGATGATGCAAAGATGCTGAGGCTCAAGTACGCATATGCTTTCTCCTTCATCTCTTTTCCACTAAGTTTCATGTCCTTGTCTCATACTGGGAGCTAACAGCAGGCACTGTCAAACCAGTGCCCTGACATTTTGAAGCTCTGGAAGTATTCAAGTCTCCAGAAAGAAGGAAGGCTACATTGTACGCACTGGAGCCAAAAACTTTGGACAAAATAGTCTTATGTCCTGAGAATGCTATGCTTGACGAATCCCAGTGTGTGACAAAAAGCACCACCTCTTGGACCACAGAAAAAGACCATGTCTCTGGACTGTGGGACTCTTATCTCTCCAGCCACCTCAGCCAAGTGCTACAGTGTGCTTACAAGGTGGGAGGTGCCAAACGCACAATGAGTTCATAGGTAGCCATCATGATGGCTGTGTTGGGGATCTGGCGGATCAAGTGGGCCAGGAGCCCTCGGTATAAAGCCAAGGGTCCCTCTTCACGGACTATAAGCTGCAGAGTCTGTATAAAGGAACGATACCGTGACCCTTCTTCTCGCAACCGTGTTCGAATTACCTCTGGAGAGACAAGAAGGGAAGCAATATTAGCAGAATGATCTCACAGGCATGGCATCTTCTGTCAAGGGGAACAAAAGGAAGGAGAGCAGACTCACTCACCATGTGGATACGCAATGCATGAGGCACATGTTTTGGAGACAGCGGCAGCTCCCATTAGTCCAAAAAAGTCACGGCTGTTTGCTGAAAGCGTGAATGGTGTAGAAAGGGAATGATGGCCATTTCTCAGATGCTGTTTCAGTGCTTCATATATGACAAAGTGTATGATGGTCTCTGACACTCCAGCATAGGAGGCTGTGATTCCACGATAAAATCCATGAAGGCCCTCAGTACGGTACACGTGCATAGCACACTGGAGGGCATTACTGCCCAGCTCCCCCTTCACCCTGTGAAGGCAAAAGTGAGGAGGGAGAGCTAAAATGGCATACTGCTCCACTGACCAAAATACAGTTCTGAACACAGCTGGATGACTCTTCCCCAGTGTGCCCTGAAGATTTATGTTCTGATGGGCCAACCCCATACCCAAACCAGTCCTGATGTGACACGGAGTGGTTCTGCATGGCTCATCAGCCTTACCTGGCTTCCAGCTGCATCCTGGTTTTCACCAACCAGATGGGGTTGGTGAGTGAGGCAGAGGTAATGCCTGGATAACAGAAAAGGAATAGAACAATGAGCACCAGGACCCCATTGACAGTTTGGGAGAAGTTGATGATCTGCAAGCTCCCTGAATTCTGCCTGGAAAGCTGCAGTAGTTTATAATTTGAGAGTGACCTTGAGCTCCCACAGGAGATGAGACAATTAGAGAGTAGACTACCTGACTTTCCTTTTCTTCCCTCGTCCTGAAGGTTACTAGCAACTCTACCTTCCACATAACCCTGCTACAGGAGACAGGAAACAATAAACTTGCAATTAAAGAATTTGTTAGAGATATTCTGTTTAAGATCTTAAGAGACATGATTCTGCAAAGGGTGCACACTACACGCTACCTTCTCTCCACACATATATAAATGGAGCTCTTTTCCTGATAGCAGCAGGAGTGGAAAAGACTAGGTCTATGAACTGAAGAAATGAGCCTAAGAAGGATGAAGAATGAGAAAACACTTTGTTTAATTGCTGCTCCAGATGTGGGGGAACAAAGCTTCAGAAGGCAACAGCAATGCTGAAAGGCTGAAACCTGCTTACACTCACAAGCAGGACTCCTTAGTTCTTGTTTGAGAAAGAAGGGGCTCACCTGCACAGGCTGCTGATAGCATGTGTACTTTCTTGGACTCTGGTACAAGGATAGTATTGAGCCTCTCCTTCGCACCAGAATAGGCAGCAAAATATATAGCCCTGGTTGGAAAGAAATACAGAAGAGGTTACAGCTCACTTACAAGAAGCACTGCTGTAGAGCTTCAGTCCAAATTTTATTCTCAGAACAAGTTTGTCTAACATGACAGCAGATACTACCTATACTCAGTGCAGAGCGGTCATCCTACAGCTATGACCAAAAGGTCCCAAAAATGCTTGTATGAAGGGGAGGGACCCATGGCACAATGGGACTATTCTGCTTACATTCAGAATGTAAAGCAACAGCTGTCATGGAAGTCCTTTAAGAAGTGTACAGCGCAGGCTATCCTCGGGGATCAGAACTCACCGGGAAGGGGCAACCCCAACAAGGTTTGGGCCCAGACCTCGGAACAGGGATCGCATGCCTTCCTTCTCAAGAATGGTCCTACAGAAGGAAATAAACAAACAAATCAGCAGAAGAATGAAGCTGGAGGGTCTGCTGTTCCTCCCTCCTCTTTCTTCAGCGATCTTGTTGTATCCCCTCCTCACCTCCACTGTTATAATTTTCTGCCTTGCTCTCCTTTTCTCTTCTTAGTCATTTATTCCTATTTTTCCTGACATCAGCACTCTAAGTCTGATCAATCTACTAGCTGTGATGCTTATCACAGTCCCAAAAGCTGCCTTGCAGACTCAGCATTCAAAGCACAGGTCAGCTATGAGGAGCAGATATATCTGTGCTCTGATGAAACTTATCATTGCACTTACAGTTTCCAGAGCTTCAACCCAAACGCTGCTTTCATCTCTCCACATGATGGCCAAACCTTCATTTCACTATTGCTGACATACACACACTACCCTGCCCTACTCACCTGAGCAACTTGAGCACTCCGGGGGCTGGTGGGGTGGGGTTCATCAGCCTCACACTTATCCCTGGCAGCTGTATCTCAGAGAGACAAACAGGCCGCAGTGCCAGCTGAGATGACTGCAGACGTGTCTTCACCACCTCCAGGGGACAGGTCAGGATGGCTCCAGCTGTGCCACCACATCTAGAACATAACACCACAGGTAAGGACGACCCCCATGTAGGAATAGGGCAATAATTACAACCTTGCTTTTCCACTGCCTCTCCCTTCTAGGCTAGGACCCCCAGCCTGCGTCACACATGACCTCTTGCTCTCTGATATTGATTAATGTAGTAATGGCTTCTCTTGGGACATCTCCTGGCAGCATCACTCTGAAACCATTTGAGACAAACAGTCCCAAGTCCACAGGGACTCAGCTCAAAGTTGCTGATCTTTGCAGTCAGAATTTCCCAGAGTAAACAGTTCTGCTGCCCGGCCTCCATGCAATGCCTTCGGCTGACATCACCAGGCACTCTGCCTGTCCCCGCCAAAGCAGACAACAGCAGCACAAAATTCTCCCACCCCTCCGCCAGCATATGTCTTTCAACCCAAAATTCATTTAGCTCCACGTTTTCAAGGCCTTTAAGCATGATCTTTAAGCATGGTATTTTCTGCCAGCAGCCCAACTTGCTTAATGAAAGAGCAACTCGACCTCTTATCAGACATAAGTTATTTTGGCAACACAAGTACCATCAATCACTAACGTTGAAAAGACATGCATCTACTTCTCCCCTTTCTGCCACCCAGGGACAAATCAGAACCAAAGAATTGGTATGTTCAGTTCTCAGCTTCTGCCCATTCAGATCCTTTGACTGACAGCTTTGCTCTTCTAGAGGGTGCTCAGTACCTGAAAGGCTGTTCTAAGGTGAATTTGCACAGAACAGCCATGCATGACTCAAGTGCTACAGCCAAAGGCTTGACAAACAGACAAATGTTTCTATCCTCTATAGCCAAACTCACCTTGTTTTGTAAGAGACAGAGGGTGGAAAAAAAAACCAACGCTTTCAAAGAAAGCAAAGCCAACGAAAGAATTACACGGCGTCAAAGAAGAATCATGTATATCAAGAGATCTCCATATGAAGACATAGGTCAGTGGATAGCTAGAGCTCCTAAGAATTATTCTGAAACAGTCTCTATAGCTCACAGCATACATACGTTGCTTTTATAGCCTTTACTCCTCGGGCTTTGTCCTTGGGCAGGATGGGGGGGAGGAGAGAAAGGGCTGGATATCTACTGTAATGAAATCCAAGGGTTAAAGATCTAGGTGCTGAATGTGCCTAAAGACAAGTTTTATGCAGCTAACAATGCCAGCAGCTAGTTACATCACTCCATTACAACAGTGCTGCTTTGCCAAGACCTTTGCAGATCTAAGCAGTGGTGTAACTTGCAGAGCAGCCAATCAGCACCAACTTTCTTCAGAAGCTGCAAGTGGTAGGAGGCTAGGAACAGGTGGAATGAAAGCGCTTAGCTCAGGCTCAAAAGACAATCCAAATCAGAAAATGTCCTGGCTCAAGTCCTCTGGATGAACAAGTCGATCAAGCATGGAAACCAAGACAGCCTTCTTAACTATCCAAGAATCACATGACTTCTACAAAAGCCACATTGATTCTTCTATATTCCTTCAAGGGTCCAACAGTCTTATTCTTTACCACAGTTTGTATTGGGAAAATCAGTACGAACTCCTGACTTATGGGTCTGTTGCTTTCCTGATCAGAAGTGTAGTCCTCGAGGAAGGAATGAATACGGTGGTGACAGATCAAAAACGTCTGAACAAATTCTACAAGTAGGCGAGAAGTTGAAGCTGTTCTACAGGTTGGACAGGTGCTGTGGAAGGACTACATTTAGAGAAGCAACTGGTACCCTAAAGATATCTAACAACACATCAGGAGGCACAACTTTATATAATATATCGTAACAGTTCAAGAAGCCCCTACCAGAGCACGGTCAACACATGAGTTTGAACCCATGCCCCAAGTATACACAAAAGCTTCCCGAGTTCAAGTTCCTCAAGCTATGGTTGTGTATAGCTAACAGAGAAAAATTGAAAAAAATAAAAATCAAAAGAAATAGATATTCCTTTGCACAGTGGTCATTGAATCAGCAGTAGGTTTTCAAGATAAAAGGGGCTCTCTAAGCCAGTGTGGCTAAATGGCAAGACTTGAGAATTTCCCAAGGAGCCAAGAACTCGACTAAACATACCTTTGGAAATCAGGTGAGCCAGTTGCTCAAAACTAGAAGAAATCTTAACTAAGTCTCATCATGCACGTGATGATACAGCTGCGCAATGCATAAAAAGCACAGGTTTCCAAAATTCTTCTGTTACAGGAGAAATGGAAAATGAAGCATTTTCATCACAAGGAGATAAACTGTTCATCAGCCCAATACTAACAAAGGCAAAAAGAAATGGAATCTAGTAGGAACAAAGCCATAACCAAAGGTATTAAAAAGAGCTGGCTGATGAGACTTAATGCCTACAGTTTTAAATGTTTAATGCATGTTAGGACAGGAGATCCATACTAGCCTAGAAGAGAGTTCCAATGTCTACCAGGATTCAAAATAAAATTGAATTTGTGATAATTTATGCTGGTAAAGTTGTACAGTTATATAACCTGAGATTCATGCCAGCAAAGAAGTATGGCATGATACCACTACAGACTTAAAAGACACTTCGTACTAAACAGTATTGGTGGAGGGGCTACACTGGTTTTGTTTTCATGGAACTTATCAAACAAAAGCTGAACACACAAAAGCAACTACAAAGATGAAACATAAATCAGATTTTGTAAAAAGCTAACTTAGCACCTCAAAAGACCATACTTACAGTCCTAGAACTCTCTCTGTAATATAGATGCTAAACAGGTTAAAATTATAGCACAAAATATTGTGAAGAAAAAAAAAAAAAGAAGAATCATCCCAACTCTTCTTCCCCATACCTAACCCAGTTATCAGAAAAGAATCAAGCAGCAGTGGTCCTGCAAGTGGTTAATCACTTCTAGGCCAGACCTAAACATTTTCTTTTTTTCCGCCAACAAACAGGAGGTAACATTTAACATCTGAAAAAATTCATGCGTGACAAAAGCTGTCACAGTGGCAGATAATGAGCAAAGCTGCAATGACTGGCAAGTATTTAAAAACAAACAACAACAAACCCAAAACCATGGAACTGAGCAGTCACCAAGGGTTGTTACACTGTGCTTAAACAGATTGTTTTAACACAGACAAAACCCTGAACTCATTACTCTCCAAAAACATAACAAAGTCAATTCCTGCAAAAGATGAGGGAGTTTAGTAGTGGATAGCCAGTACAACATGTACATCCAGAAGTGCCAGTGAGGGCTAAAGGAAGGCAATAACACAGTCTCAGAGTACTTGTCTACATCTGTTTCTCACATTTTGAAGTTTGCGAAGTTGACTGTAAAGCTTGAGATGGCAGAAAAGTACGAGTAGAGGGAAATTTAAAAAACACCGTTAACTTTTTTTTTCTAATTATCTGAAACGGTTGTGAAGATGCACAGATTTGACAGGGCTTACTCATGATTCACATTTCAAACCTTATTTTGGTTGCTGAAAATGGTGGTAACTTGAAGACCTTTCAAAAAAACAATACTCGGTCAGACAAATCCCCATCTATACCAGGATTCTCTCCATAATAACTGTTACCTACAGAAGAGAAGAAACTCTCTCCTGAAGAACACTCTCCCACCTTTTAGCAATTTCCAGCTCACCGATTTCCTCAGCCAGATGTGTTGCATCACATTCAGTAATGGCTTTAAACTGGCAGACGGTAGATTTAGAGTAGATACGAGGAAGAAATTCTTTACTGTGAGGGTGGTGAGACACTGGAACAGGTTGCCCAGTGAGGTTGTGGATGCCCCCTTCCTGGAAGCATTCAAGGCCAGGCTGGATGGCACTTTCAGCAACATGGCCTAGCGACAGGTGTCCCTGCTTGTAGCAGGGAACTAGGTGATCTTACAGGCCCCTTCCAACCCAAACCATTCCAAGATTCTATGATAATAGCCTTTCAAGACATTCTTCTTTTATGCATCAGTCTAAATGCACTTTAGACACACAAAAAGCTTTTATCCTTTCAAATCCTGTGGCCAGGAGTCCCTCAGTTTAACTGTGTGCTGTATTAAAAGCTGTGTTCTTGCACTACTTTTGAACGATCCCCTCCATATCCTAAGATGTTCCCCAGTTCTTAGACTAGAAAATACAATAAACAACTGTTCCTTCATCAAAGAGATCTATTTAATTAGGTGAAACAGTATCAGCTACCGTACACCACAGCAATAACTCAAACTTCTTTCTTACTTCTTGGGTTTTAATTGACTGTAATTCAAGGCTGACGGCAGGGACAAGACTCAGGCTGGCAGCGCTCCCACAAGCACGCTGTCACTAACCGAACTCTCTTGCTTTTTCAAGAACCTAAGTGGAAGATGAGGCTGAAGAAAAGGTTAAGAAGAAAGCTAAGTAGTATGAAGAAATACGTAAAGAGCTGCTTAGCCTTTTAGATGCAGCGATCGTCCAATTCAAAGAAATATTAATAAAAGAGAACAGTGCATAGAAAATAACACTGGGAACAGACAAGGCAAGTGTGCAGGAGCAGACTGACATGGCACAATGGTATTACCTGGAGAAGGCTGGAAATTTCCTAACGGAGAGCACTGAAATGATGCGCCTTACCGCACCCTATACTGAAGGCCTCACTGTGATACAGACTCCAACAGGGTAGTGGAATTGGAAAAGGGTGAGATCTTCGGCTAGACAAGGGAACTGGGCAGTGACCTACCAGGTCTGGAGGGCTGAGATAGCTTCGGGCATCTCGAACTCTAAGCACAACACTGTTGTGTGAATTAAACGGTAAGCGGTTCTTAGAGAGGAGAGCGAGGCGGGTCTGGCCGAAGGGCAGGCTGCACGAAGGCACGCACGCTCCCGACGCCTGACTCACCAAAACCAGACGCACTATTTCAAGCCATAGGAGAGCCGCAGGAATCTCTTGCCGCGCAGCCATACAGGGCTGCTGCCCTCCCAGCGACCACGACGCCCCACTGGAGCAGCGCGCTGCACCTCCTACCCCTCCCCCCCGTTCAGCGCCCCCGCTTCTCTCTCCCCTCCATTTGCGGTAACCTCAGGCACGACGAACGCCCAGCCGCGGCGCGGGTGTTCACTGAGAAGCTCCCATTCTACCCGAGCTGCAGAACCATACTTTTGCCCCGCGGCCCCCGGGACGGCAGCCGGTGGGGTTGGAGCGAGGGCCGCGAGGCAGAGGGAAAAAGGAGCAGCCTCGGGGTCCTGCCGTGTGTGCCGGTCAGAGGCCGGCGGGACCACTCACCCTCCGGCGAACAGGTGGAGCAGTGTGCTGTGCTGCGCCATGGCAGGGCGCTCCGTCGGCAGGCTCCGCTGATCTGCGGGCATGGCCGGGCTCCGCCGGCGGCACCCCGCGGGAGAGGCCTGGCCTGCCCGCCCTCCGCTCGCATTGGCTCCCCGGACGGAGGCGGGCGGGCCAGGCTGGGTGCCGGCGGCCCAGAAGGCCGCCTGGGGGGCGGGTTGGCGGGACTGATTCCGCTCCGGGTCCCCATGCCAAACTAAGCCCACGGTTCGTGGGCTATGGGCCGCCAGGTCCGTGTCTGCTGCTGATGCTTGTTCCTGTGGGCTGAATCCAGGCGTCCTCATGTTTATGCATTCTCAGTGCAGTTGGGAAAAATTCTGCTCAGTTATCCCCAAAAGAGAGGAGTTTGTTACCTTTCTTTATTCGAACAAAAGAGTGTCTGCTGGGGCTTTTCCAGTAGGATCTCTTAACCCATCAGAGGTCACATCCCTCTTTTTATCCCTGACACTGCAGTGAGCCTTCCCCCTGTTCCCATTGTTTGTTCCCTATTTTCATAAAGGCATCTGCTAATCCAGTGCATGTTTAAAGTACTCAGGGTTCACATTCTTCTCGGTTCACTTACCACATGCTCAACCCCCCAGTAGGTACCCCCTTGTGTTTGCTTATACATACTTAGTCATCTGGATTCAGAGTTTGTTGTTTCGTCCAGCTAGAGCTGTGTTTGTAGCCTGTTTTCCATCCCTCTTTGTCCTGTAAAGCAAGCAAGATTTACAAGCAGGTGCTAAGCTAGCATCTCTTGCTATATATCTGCAAGATAAATTTTATTTAACCAGTTCTTCCCATCCTTCATTCATCAGCCTTACCTTATTTTGCAAGGACTTAATATCCTTTCTTCGTTCATCTCAATTTCCCCTTTTCCCTTTTATCATCTAATTATTCTTATAAACCTTTTCTAACATAGCCTCCCTTCTTCTTGTGCAGTTCCAGGTGCAGTATTATGCCTTTTAGGCCATTACCTTCTGCCTCCCAGTAATCTCTCAAAGGGAGGAGAGTATACGACTTATCACGCACCTTACTAGGCCTATACCTACCATCAAAAAGCAAACCTCGATCAGTAACACGGTTCTGATCTTTGCCAGCCAAGCTCCTCATCAGGTTAATCCTAGTAATTAGAGAAGGCGAGTGAGCCATTCGCTGCCATCTTTTTTCAGACCTTCCATTAAACATTTTAAATCTTTGGTCTTTCCTTCTGCCAACTGGAAAGGGTCACTAATATTAAAACAATACACCCCTTCAAGTTCCCAATGGACAGCACATCCCACGATTGTGCCTTAGTAATAGATAATCATTAATAGCTCTATTTTGTAAGACCACATGCCGATTTTCTCCTGATTCCCTATTTAAGGCTGCAAGAGATGGGATGTAAAATTAATTCAATTTATTTATTTTTTATTATTTTTATTTTTTTTGTGAAAGGGCAAGTGACCACAGTAAGTTGTTGATGGTTGTGGATGTTGTGGATGGTTAGTCCTGGGACTCCCACTAAAGATAGGCCTAGAACAATCAATCACTTCCACCTTCGATAATAGGTTTACATCCCTATCACAGTTTGCATCCAATTGTGAAGCCACTTGTTTGGATTGCTGTCCTCTAGACACAGAGGAATGGTCATTATATCGTGCACCAATTGCTCCCTGCTAAACAAGAAGCAAAGGTATTAGCAGCCTCCCAAACTAACCATACCCACATTTTCCTCAGGGGGTAGATACTCTCCTGGGAGGGCTGCTCTGTCTCCCATCTGCAGCAAATCAAAATCTAGACTCAAAACATGCTGGCTCCAGTTCATATGCTCCTTTGCCACTATCCTCTCAGGCTTCCCTGGAGGCTAGTTGCATAAGGTCACTGCCCAGTGTGCTCTGTTTAAAGGTTATCCCCAATCCTCTGTCTTCTTTCAACTTGGAAGTCTAGTCTTCTGGAGCCTGTGTGGGCTTAGCGAGGGTATGGTGAGTCCATCTGTGTTCCACTGCTTTCACTGCAGCCTCTGTAGTGAGTAACAGCTGAAAAGGTCCATTCCACTTAGGAGACAATGATGATTCCTACCAGTCTTTTACCAGGATCCAATCTCCAGGCTGAATATTGTGCACCACGAAGTCCAAGGGTAGGGTCTGCTTCAGTTTGGTCATCCTCATCCTCCAGCCATACCGTATAGCAGGGCTCAGTTGGGAATGACTCCCTTGGCTCCCTCGTTGCTGAGGGGGAGGGGCATGACATTTCTTCGGCTGGAGCCACAGCCTTAGCCTGTGAGCACTCTTTTTGTTAATGCCCAAACCCTTTACAACTGGCACAATGATACTCTGACAAACAGGGTCTTCCAGTGGGAGGGTCCCCTGTCCCTTCTGCCATTGCCCCTTTCTGCAGGGTTTCAATACACATCCTAAAGAAGATTTCTTCAAAAATCCCACCCCTTACAACAAAGATATATTACCCACTATAGAATAACACAATGGTGACACAAAACACAACGTTCTATTTCCCATTTTCACATTTGAAAGAGAGGTCCAGCCTTTCATTTCCCTGTGGTACCATTTTCCTGCACGCCAGTGTGTGTAGCCCACGTCTTCGGATTTAAGAGTGGATATGTAAATGCCTTAAAGTGCTGCCAGCTTATTGCAGCTACCTGACAGATGTAGGGTGTTTCCACAGCTGTGTTTGAGTTGGTTTCTGAAGCGTGCTTTCAAAGTGATTCCTCCAGCAGTTCTCACTTGCTGTGCTTCAGTTGGTGTTGCAGAGCAGTTTGGTGTGCATGCAGGCTGGATTTCCTCCTCGTGGAGCCAGGCTGGCAGATGGCTGTATATGAGGCATCCTTGGGGCATTTCAGCCACCAGTGGGCCACAGGACCAAGGTGTAATCCAAAGTAAAGCTCCACAAACGTAACTGGGGTGGGTGTTGGATTTCCAGCCCCCACACTGTAACGTCGTAGACTCACTCCTGTTGCACCACACTGCTTGCTAGCACAAACCTAGCTGAGGGTGATGTGCATTTCAAAGCTGAAAGGAGAGCATTGAAGAAGATTTATGCTGAAGAACAGAGCCAGCACCAGGCAGTCGTTTCTGGAGAGATGAGCTGCATCAGGGAAGCTGAGAGAAGATTCTGCAGAGGATCACATTCCTTTTGAAAAGGAGGAGACGGGACTCGATTTTGGGTGTTTCTACCACCCGGGTTTCAGAGGAGACAGCACAGATCATGCAATCCTGTACCTCTTACAGCCTGATGCAGCATTTTAGCGATCCAGAAGCAAATAGGACACGCTCATCAATTAGCTGACTGACAATCCCTGCAGGAATCTCGTGCTCTTCGTGTGCCTTCACAGCAGCTCCTTACCCAACCTGCTGCAGTTTTGGTAACACACACATCACTCGTTCAGCTGAGATTAGTAGTGAAGAGTACCCCATTACCACAGCAGGACACACCAGGTTCTGGATAAACCCAACACGTTGACAATATTCTTGCCGGAGCTTTTATTATATATGATAAAATTGTACATATTTGCGCAGTACCTGCACGCACCAAGACGCCCGGCTGGCAGAGCAGCGCGGGCGGCCGCTAGCGCTCAGTCCCTTTAAGGGCCACGGCGCTGTGCTGGCGAGGTGCCTGTGCCTTTAAAGGCTGGCCCCGCCCCCTCCCGCCAGCCTCGCGACCCAGGCGCCCCAGGTACGGCGTGGAGTGGGGGGGGGGGAGGAGGATCTCGTGACTTGGCTTGGCCCACCCCAGCGGCTTTACGGGAGGGGGGGGTCTTGCCGCGCTACCGCTGCCGTGGGGCCGGGGTCGGGGCCAGACTGGGCCGCGGCCTGCAGCCTGCGGCCTGGTTGGCTGGCTGGCGAGTGGGGTGCCACCGGGTGGGTTGGGGCAGGGAAGGCGAAGGTTGCCAGACGGACGTCCCGCTGCCCAGGCGGCGGCCAGAAAGGCCTCGCCGGTTCCGGGTCGGGGGGCGGGCGGGCTGCCGGAGCGGGCGGCGGGGCGCTCCGCCTGACGTCGGCCCGGTGTCGCCCCGGGGCCAGGTGCAGCCCGGAGGGGTCTGGCGCCGTCCGTGCCTCGCGCCATGGCTATGAGGGAGCTGGTGGAGCCGGAGTGCGGGGGCTCCAACCCCCTTCTGAAGCTGGCCGGCCACTTCACCCAGGACAAGGCCCTGCGGCAGGAAGGGCTCCAGGGATCCCTCGGCTGGCCGCCAGGCGCGGCGGGGGCCGCCGCCGTGAGTGTCGAGGGGTGCTTCGTTCGCTGGGGGCAGCTGGGAGCGGGCGTGGGGCTGCGGCGTTTGGTGTGGGAAAGGGGCTGCGGGGCTGTCCCGGCTGTCAGCAGGGTGGTGGGTCGTGATCTTGCTCGTAGTGGCTGCGTGTGGGAGTGCCGGCAGGATGCCCCGTGTGTGTGTGTGGGGGGGGGAGTCGCATGCCTTGCTGACACAGTGGCTAACCCGGGGGGGGTGGTGGGAAGTTTGCACAACGTGGTTCAGGGTATTCCTGCACCTATAGCTTGGACACATGCGGGCAGCCAATGCAAGAAAATGTGGTCAGCCTAACCAGAAGGGAGAGGAGGGTGTGAGCTGATTGGGGTGCTGCGTGGGTAGCCCAAGCTGTTGAGATGATTGCCCACTGTTACTTCTAGGTATCCAAGCCGCTGGGAGTAGCTTCTGAAGATGAGGTAAGAACAAATGGATACATCTCCTTATTACCTTTCTCTTCAGTGCTTAGTTTGCTGTTTTTCTCTGTATCTGATTTTACTCTTCTGCTGAGTAAAATTCTGATTTCTTTCTTCTGCTCCATGGCTCTACCTGTTTGTCTTCCATGCTTTAGATGATGAATGTTAATTTCTCACTGTCTTTGGTAGCTGGTCGGAGAGTTCCTGCAAGGGCAGAATGCCCCGTTACTGTCCCACGCACCCCAGACCTTTAAGATGGATGACCTGTTGGCTGAGATGCAAGAGATTGAACAGTCCAGCTTCCGACAGGCGCCTCAGCGAGGTGAGGGGAGCTGGAGTAGGTGGATGCTGGAAAAGGTCTTGGCATTGTGGTTAAACTCTTAACAAGGTGGTTCCCTCTGTTGTAAGGTTACATAGAGCACTGTTTCCAGCTTTGGACTTCCCAGTACGCTGACATATTCTAACAGGTCCACTGGAGATCAGGAGATGGAATACATGGTGTAAGAGAAAAAGCTGAAGGAAGTAGGCTTGTTCAGTCTGGAGAACAGGAGTCTCAGGGGAGTAGGGGTGGATCTAATTGTCTTCAGCAGCAATAGCTGGGATCTTTGATAAACAGCAAGAGAATGAGAGGTAGAGGAGTAAGGAAATGTATTCCCTTGGTGGACGGTTCAGCACTGGAGCAGATGCTTAGGGATTCTGGGGGATCTTCAGACTTTGAGAAGTTCAGAAGCTACTTGGTCAGTACCCCGAGCTATCAGATTTAACTTCGGTGTCATTTTTTTTCTTAGAAGACTTGCAGCCTTCAGAGATTCCAAGTAGAATCTTCTGGTGATTTTATTCTAATAAAGAGAAAGGACCTGATCAGAGATGATGATGGCTACCTGAAGGTGCCTTTGAGTCCTCTCGCATTCACTTGTTTTTTTCTTCTAGCTCCAGGTGTGGCAGCCCTCGCACTGTCTGAAAACTGGACCCAGGAATTCTTGGCTGCAGCAGATACCGCTGGTGATGTCTCTTCAGATTACAATGAGGCTGACTGGTCACAGGAATTCATTGCTGAAGTGACAGGTGAAGTGTCCCTTTTGGAGTTCTCGTTGGGATGTTGCCCAGTCACATGCTTGCATGCGGTGTAGTTAGTGAGTTTAAAACTGGAGTAATGCTTTTGGAGCAGCTTTAAAAAGGAGGGGGGGAAAAAAAAGACTGCTTTGGGGTGGATTAGCTAAATTGCTCACTGTTTGGTGTGGAAGCTTTTATTTGGGTGCAAGATCAATTTTCAGTTTGGGTTACTTGGAGAACTTGGGAGAAGCAGGCTGCTCAAGCTGCTTTTATTAAAGTTATGGCTCAACTGATGTAATTTCTGGCGATGCTCTGATGCTGCTTCTTCCTTATGTATACTCCGGTTCCCGCTCCGTTCTCCTTTGGTACTAAGGTAAATGCAGTTTAGAGTGCCTTGGCCAATTTTTTAGAACGGATTTGATGAAGAGGGAGAGGGGAAACTTCTGAGAAGAAAAGTGGATTCTCGCAAGTTGGAAGAATGCAAAATGAGTATTTTTGGACGAAAGCGTAAGCTTTCTGTTCTAAACGAGGTGGTAGTTTATCTGAAAAGCCATCTTGCATTGCGTATAGAGCTGTGTGTTGAGTATGGTCCTTTGACCATCTAGGACCTAACCTGGAAATTATGTGTAAGACTTAACTAGATCTGTTCTGTTCCCCAGGGGTGGCCACTGTAGAAAGTCAGGTAGTTCCATTCGTTGATTTGCAGTCTTGATACTCCTGGGAATATAAGTCAACACTTGCCTAAGTCTATGAGACAGTTGCGATGAAGAGCTAGTTCTTTCTAAATTGTGATCTTGACAGAGACTTGTAGTGCATGGCTGATTTCCTTGACCTACATAGTATCCCTCATGGAGCAGCTGGTTAGATAATGAAGTGGAAGTAGAATGTAAAGATGTTGCCACCACAGAGGCAGTTGTATTAATACTCTGTCTGAACCTAAGGCTTGATTATTATTTTTTGTTCAGGGCACAGTTAGAAGAAATGGGTATTAACAATCTCTCTTTGAAGAGGTATTTACTGCATGTGTTAGGTAACAGTATATAAAATAATGAAAGCAAGATCTGAAGTTAATCTTAGTGATGTTCTGCTTATCTCACTCTTCTTTCTCTGTCCAAATGTCCTATGCAGATCCACTGTCTGTGTCTCCTGCCAAATGGGCAGAAGAATACCTTGAGCAGTCAGAGGAGAAACTGTGGCTTGGGGAATCAGAAGACCAGTCATTGGCAGATAAATGGTGAGTCTCCAGTCTCAACATCAGTTATTGCTGCTCGGCTTCTGCTTGGATGAAGGTTAGACAGATGGTAGAGAAACATCTTGAATGTTTTTGAATCGCTTACCTAGGCAGATGTTCTCAGAGCTTAGTTTTAGAGAAAGGAGAAAATGATGCTTAAGAGATCACTGTTTTTCTAGATTCTAGTTCCTAGAAATGCTGTGAACTTGCAGCCTAATATAGTTGCATAGGTAGTGAAAAGCTCCTTAATGTGATTTTAGGAGTTATTGCAGTAACTCCTACTCAAGCAGAATTTGTTTTCTGCTCCTCAATAAACGCTTTTTGAGTTTTAGAAATCTCAACTGTAAGGTCCAGTAGTTGTAAGCTTTCATCACTTCATTCTCCTTATTTGACAAACTGCATCCAGCTTTTCCTTTGCATGTTTCTAGATTCAACCATTCAGATTTATTTTCAAATATTTCTGTGTAGTAAAGACCAGTCTATTGCTGAAGAACTGTATAGGTACTTGCGAACTGTAGTCAAGTTTTTCAGGTAGCAAAACGTAAGCAAGCATTTGAGCTGCTTAGAACTTTCTCTAAAACAGACTATTCACGTTTAGATATTTCTTCCTCCTGGCTTTTGCTTCTTCTGGTATCTTTTTGTAAATACTGAAGTTACTATGTTACTGCCTCCTATTCCAATGACTTTGCCAACACTGACAGTACAGGTTACATCCAGAATTGGTTCTATCCCACTGTAAGCCATACAAAACGATGTGCTTTTGGTGAGCCCTTGATCTTTTTCAGAGTTGCTGCTTTTTCAAAATGCTGTTGTTCTTCCATGAAAACAGCCTACTTTCTTTGTTCCTGTGATGTTCCTTTATGAGACTGTGATTGGTGGTGCCCAAACTTGTGATACTTGATAATATGTTTGTGTCAGTCTTCTGCAGACTTAACTTAGTAGTAATTTTGAGTTTTTACAGATAATTTATTCATCTGAATCACTTTGAACTCCAGAGTCTGTTAGGAGGGATTGTATCCCTCAACACTTGTCTGCCCCATTCAGTCGACTGTTAATGAAAGAGATTGCTGTTGCCTAGTTTCAAACTACCTCTTTCCCTTTAACTGCTTCTTTTAAACAGGTATGAGGAATATCAACCTGAAGATGACCTTAAGAAAACTGCTAGTGATTTTCTTTCTAAAGTGGATGATCCGAAACTCAACAGTTCTGAGGTGAGGAATTCTGTGTCTGGGGCTGACAGGTATCTAATGTGCCTAAAGGGTTTGGTGGATAGAGAAGAAGGGGGAAGGCAATAAAGGAATAAAAGCCTGCTATCCAATGCTTCCATTTCTTCCCTGTTTCCTAGAAGTTTAGCCCTTCAGTTCCCACAAAATATTCCATCTTTCTGTAACTACACTGTGGTGAAGTGCTTTCCTGCCCGCTTTTTCTGGCCTTCTGTGCTCACTTTGCAGAGAGAAATCCTGTCTGCAAAGAAGGAAGGGGGGGCATAGATAGAAGAGTTTTTGGCAAAGTGTCTGCCCAGCTCCACCCTTGTTTCATTTCTTTGCCACAGTTCCTAAAGTTTGTCCGCCAGATCGGAGATGGGAGGGTATCGATCGAAGCTAATCAGGTGACCCACAGAGACCAAGATCAGGCAGAGCAATGGGCAACTGAGTTTATGCAGCAGCAGGTAGGAGCCCCAGCCCTGTGTGCACTGAAGGAGGAAAGGTCTTTGTGGCAGTGCGCAGTCTGTGAGCAAGGGATAATGAATGGCAAGTCTGAATTTCAGCAATGCTTTACTTACTAATGACTAGGCCGTGGGAGGTAAGGGAGGGACTGCCGGGCTCATCTGAGCAAAGTCTAGCCAGATGCTGGGAAGATACCTGAACACTGTCAGTGTTCTCATCTTCTGTAGCACCTGGGAGAAAAGATGTATCCAAAATAACTCCTCTCCATTTTTCAAGGCCATCAGTTCTTGCTGATGGGAAGGAGGGGTCATCACAAACTCTCCAGCACTTTGGGGATGTGCGCTGAGGTTACCGAACTCTAAAAAGAAAGGTGTGTTTCTGTTTCCAAACTCCCAGGGGTCATCCGATGCCTGGGTGGATCAATTTGCGCGATCTGGGAACTTGTCAGCTCTTGATACGGAATTTGAGCAGGCAAAGACTGCTGTGGAGGTAAAGCTGAAGGAGGAGGAGGAGGGCTGGGGTAACATCTGAGAGCCCATGACAGGGTTGACTCTCCTATGCATGTTGTGAGGAGGGCTAGAAACATTTAAGAAGGCATGCTTTGTGGTGGTTGTAGAACTCAATTAAAAGTTGAGGTACTCCAGTCACTTTTTGTTCTCCCTTCAGTCAGATGTGGATTTCTGGGACAAACTCCAGGCAGAATGGGAGGAGATGGCCAAGAGAGATGCAGAGGCTCATCCTTGGCTTACTGATTACGATGACCTCAGCTCCTCTTCATATGACAAGGTAATACATGACAGGGTTTCCTAGCACTGTGATGAACTGCCTTGAGGAAGCTGGCAGGTTGTCTGCTTTGCAGGTGAGTTCCATAGATCCTCAGATGCTGTTAAGATTTCTTCTTTTGCTGTTACTGTTGCGTGTGCCCTCATTCCAGGTTAGCTAGGAGTTAAATACTATTTTCATTTATTCTAATCTGCAAATGCTTTCTAGTTCTTGTCCAGTACCAAGTGCCAGCTAATGCTGGGATTGCTTGCAATGAGTGCAAGTGTCCACTCCCACCCAGAGCTGGTAAGCTAAAAACACCAGCTGTTTAATCACTGTTGCAGTTTACCTCAGGTCTGATATAGTCTAAGGTTCAGAGGAATTTTTCAGGATAGAGCAGGCAGAAAGAAGAGCTGCTTTTCTCTAATCTGCTACAAGCTAGTAGACAGAGTGAGGTTGCTACTTGCTCTGTGGTTTGAGTGTTTCTGATGCAGACAGACCAAATGGTGATATCCTATAGAAAGTGCTTCACCTAGCATCACTTAGCATTAGACCTCTGCTTGTTTCTGCTGCTAGGGTTACCAGTTTGAAGAAGATAATCCCATGAGAGATCATCCTGATGCATTTGAAGAAGGGCGAAAGCGCTTGGAGGAAGGTGACCTCCCCAACGCTGTTCTGCTGTTTGAGGCTGCAGTACAACAGAAGCCAGATCACATGGAGGTGAGTGAGACTAATGGTAACAGGCCTTGGCTGGGTGTCCTTCTCCTTGGATCCTTCATCTTTGAGGTGTTAAGGGTCTGAGTAGAAAGCTCACCTCAATCAGCTATGCAGGACATATGAAAAGATTTCACCTGTCTGTGGCTCTGGATATGTAGCTGGTGTGTCTGAATCCCAGGGAGGAGGTGGGCCAGAAGGTTTAGGGCTAAAGTCAGATGCACAAAGTCTTCTGCTCAGAGCTGTGTAAAATCGTAAGAATGCATGCATGAAGCCAAGGTAAGGAGCTCTCATTTCCTTAAGTTGCTTTTGTGGAAATCTTTATTGGCTATATGAGCCTGGAAGTGTTTGTGATAGTGATGATGGCAGTCTTTTAATATGGATATTAAAAGCAATTTCTTAGCAGTTAGCTGAACTAGAAGTTCTGGTTAGGACCTGGATCTGCGAGGAAATGTTACTCAAAAGAATTGAGAGATGGCATGAGTGTCTCCACAGGCTTCATTTGAAGTTGTGGACCAGAAAATTATTTTTAAGCTGAGACGTGTTCCAGCAGCTAATTCAGTGAACGCTTCCTCCATAAAACTTCAGCTTCTGTAGGATGCATTAAGAATTAGTCTGTACCTTTCTTCAGAAGTAGAGTAGTTGAATAGTAGTTGGAAAGTAAGCAGATGTTCTGAAAATCTACTCTTGCTTCAAAGTGGCCAAGAGGTAATCCTTGAGATCCAGACAGTCTCTCAAACTGTTGGGCTGTGGGCTAGATATAACAGCTGAGACCTTAGGAGTAGAAATCTTGAACCTTTCTGGCTAGCTGTGTTGAGGAATGATCTGAATTCTTCTGCTGTAACTGCAGAAAGCACAGGAAGTGAAGTTCCAATGGTACAATGGTAGACTTGGACTTTTTTTTTTGCTGCAAAGGAAATTCCACTTGGTTCAAAGTACAGCTTTGTTGGATCTCAGCTCTTCTGTCCTCAGAACACTGCTGTTATGACTGGTGAGCTCCATGTTGCAGCTAGTTATGTGGTGAGGCATTTGGGATTTGAGGCAGTAGACATAGACTGGCTGTTGCTTGTGGTGGCTTGTGCAGGCAATTGCAGTATGTCTGCACCTCCTAATGCCTTCCTTCTTTGAGGCAGATGACACTGCACTTCATGTGACTTAAGTTCAAAAAGCAGTTACTTCATGCTGACAAATCCAGCAAGCAGTCCAACTTACTTATGGGCAAGGGACGTGGTTATCAACATAAGGTGAATGGATACTTACTGTGGGTTTAGTGCCTTAAGTATTCCATATGTCAACAGCCTGGAAATTTTTTAATGTGCTAGTGTCATGATGATTAAAGAGCCAATAAAATAACAGTGCTTCTGCACAAGTATATTCAGCTGCCTGCCTTGAAGGTCTCATTATTAGCGCTGTTGCTATACAATTTTATTTTTAGGAAACCTGAGATCTGCTTTTCCCTCCTTCCTCTGCAGTTTGACCACAGTTAGAAGCTAATGGTGCTGACTGTGCAACTTAAAAGGGTAAAACTGCAAACAGTTGCTTTATGGTAGCTCTCCAGGTACACATTCACTTCTTTTAACCAAAACTCCAGTTTTATTGTCCTGGATAGCATACAAACCAGAAAGCCTATGTATCTTTCCAGGTAAATTTATAGGTGTCTGTGGCTAATGTATAAGGGCTGCTCTGAAAGTAATGCCTCTTATTTTATCACATTGGCCTGTAATATCAGAGGTGGATGTTGGTGGGATGACAGAGGTTGAACCTTCCCATCAGTATTCTGTTACATCTTGTAGCCTTGTGGCAGATAGCAGCAGAGGGGCAGTCTGACAAAATGGCACCTGACAGGGAAGTGTGTAGGAAGCAAAGGTGTGTGTGTGTATTTATTCTCAGATCTGATCCCTGTGCCTGTTTATTTTTTTCTGGATCTGAGGAAGTCTGACTTCATGCATCTTTATTTCCTTCAGGCCTGGCAATATCTGGGAACCACCCAAGCAGAGAATGAACAGGAACTCTTGGCAATCAGTGCTCTCAGACGGTGAGTGTTGCAGAAGATCTCAGCAGGGGTCTTTATCCTATGCATGATGCCCCAAGGACCATGTGGCTGGTGTTGTGTGTTCTGTCTTGACTGTGTTATCACCTGCAGCTGGGCATGTCCAATCTTGATTTAATATGGTAGTTGTTTCTCTTTCTGTGACCTACAGGTGCTTGGAACTGCAGCCTGGTAACCTCACAGCACTTATGGCTTTAGCAGTCAGCTTCACCAATGAGTCCTTGCAGAAGCAGGCGTGTGAAACCCTGCGGGACTGGCTACACCATAAACCAGCCTATGCCCACCTGCTGGAGAAGGCACCAGAGGAGAATGCCTCAGAGACAAACCTTGGGACTTCCAAGCGTGTATTAGGGTCCCTGCTGTCTGAGTGAGTTGGGGGTACAAATCTTAGCCTTCAGCTGAGAAACTTCTTGGAGGATTGGGGCTGGGTCGGGCGAGTGTTAGATTGGGCAACCCAAGGTCAGCTTGTTCTACAGTATACAAATGTCCTTGTTCCATGCTTTTCCAGCTCACTTTTTGTGGAAGTCAAAGAGCTGTTCTTAGCAGCTGTGCGCAGCAACCCCTCAACTGTTGATCCTGATGTTCAGTGTGGCCTGGGTGTCCTTTTCAACCTTAGTGGCGAATACGAGAAGGCTGTGGATTGCTTCAGTGCCGCACTTAGTGTGCGCCCCAATGTAAGAAAGGGCAGAGTGGGGGTGCTGGAGGTACCTAGAGTTTTATGGGTGGAGGTGCTGTGTGTATGAGAGGTACATCTTTTGAAGTGGAGGAGCGAGGCAGACACACTGGTTAGGAAGGGATGGCTTGGAACTTAAAAAGAGAGCCAGTTTCGCTTAATCTTCTGTCTCTGTCCCCTTTTCCAGGACCATCTCCTATGGAACAAGCTTGGTGCCACTCTGGCCAATGGGAATCGCAGTGAGGAAGCTGTGGCCGCATATCGGCGGGCACTGGAGCTCCAGCCAGGATATATCCGGTCTCGATACAACTTGGGCATCAGCTGCATCAACTTAGGTGCCCACCGGTGAGCAGAGGATGGGCAAATCTGCTGTGACCTATGAGTTTGCATATCTGTGTGGGAGAGAGACTGCGACAGGTTACTAGGACAGTGCCGTGCTACCTGCAGCCTTCTGGTGGCAATAGGCAGACAGTGAATGCGTAGCTTCTGCCCTGAGAAGATGCCAGGCAGATGCACTTGAGGTAGAGGCCATCTGGACTTGAATTCCTGATAAGGGGGGAAAGGGGATCACTGGTGGTTTTGGAGTGGGGAAGGATCTGCTGAAGAGGGGGAGACTGTTGTAAAGGGGAAGAATTAACAGGTTAGAAGCAAACGGGGAGGGAATATGAGATGTACCATCTTCTCCAATAAGCATGTGTGTGTTCTCGTATTGACAGTGAGGCTGTGGAGCACTTCTTAGAGGCTTTGCACATGCAGCAGAAGAGCCGAGGTCCACGGGGGCAGCAAGGCGCTATGTCTGACAACATCTGGAGCACCCTCCGCATGGCCCTCTCCATGCTGGGGCAGAGTGACCTGTATGGGGCAGCTGATGCCCATGATCTTCCCACGCTGCTTCAGGCATTTGGCCTCCAGCAGTGACTCTGGGATCAGCTCCCCTGCGAGTGCAGGTTTGGCCCAGCCCATCAGTGACCTTCTCTAGGGAGAAAATGTTCACTTGGGTTCACACACACCTTTGCTCTGGTAGGGCAGATCACTGGCAACCGTTTTGTTTTCTTTTTTAATCTCCTCCTGAAGCGTGCAACTTCCCCTACCTGTTGTTTGTGGCCTGAGCATCTCTGAGTGGTTCACGTTATCGCATCCATGGTTGACTGACACTCTGCTGCCAGGCAGATGGTCAAAGTGGGGAAATGGGAAGCTTTCCCAGATTGCATCTGCAGAGGTGCCCAGTGTGGCTTTGAGACCTTATTGTAGCCATTCTGGAGAGAGTACCTGCTGGACATGTTTAGAAGGCAGGCTGCTTTGGTGGGATAGGATTGATGTTAAGTGAAACAGTGGAGAGGAGAAAAAAAAAAAAAAGAAATATATCTGGATTTGAGTATGCTTCCCCCATGTATGTGCTTGTATGTGTATGTATGTGGGTTGCTGGGGAAAGCTGAGGGCAGCAATCCCTTTTCCTTGGGTAGTACTAAATTTATGATACAGTCAGATGATAATTTCTCAGTGTCTCTTTGGGAATCTTCTGAGAGCAGCGTAGTGTACTTGTGCTACGGACATGAGTGGACCGTAGGGGTAAAAGGAGGTCCCAGAGTTCAAATTTGAGACAATGTGATAGGAATGAAAGCCTAACTGTAACCTCCCAGCCCAGAATACGGTGGGGAAAGGGTCAAGTCTTAATTTTCACTTGATCGTCTGTCATTGTTTTCACTTTGTGCAGAAGTCCCTCATCTTGACTGTAACTGAATCTTGTTCATTATAAATATCTGTATATGATTCTGTTGGGGAAAATGTTTTTTAATTGTAAAATATTTTGTATAATAGGGGAGAGAATTAAAATTGCCAAAATCACATCTTTCTCTGTGCATCTGTTGAAGCTGCATGCGGTGGGTACTGTAGTACTCTGCAGGTACAGGCACACTGGAATGTGAAACATAAATCTGCATCTTTGTCTCCCTTTTCCACCCAGATTTTGTTTTATTGATAGCTCATGCAGATGAAGCGTTAAGGACCTCATTTTGTTGTAGCCTCAGGCTTCAGCAAACGATGAACCTTTTGTGAGTCTGCAGAAGAGCTTTCCTGTAGCTTCACCAAGGGCAGATCGTGCCTGAGCAGACTAGTGGCCTTCTATGATGGAGTGATGGCATCGGTGGATAGGGGAAGGGCGACAGATGTCATCTACCTGGACTTCTGCAAATGCTTTGACATGGTCCCTCACCATGTCCTTCTCTCTAAATCAGAGAGGTATGGATTTGGAGCAATGACTGTTTGATGGATTATGAACTGGTTGGCTGGACACAGCCAAAGGGTTGTGATCACTGGTTCTGTGTTAGGGTGGAGGCCGGTCACAAGCGGCCTCCCACAGAGGTAGGTCTTGAGACCAGTGCTCTTAACACCTTCATCAATGACATAGACAATGGCATCGAGTGCACCCTCAGCAAATTTGTGGATGACACCATGCTGAGCAGTGCAGTCGATACGTTGGAAGGAAGGGAAGCCATCCAGAGGGATCTGGAAAGACTGGAGAAGTGGGCCCATGAAAACCTAATGAGGTTCAGTAAGGCCAAGTGCAGGGTGCTGAACTTGGGTCAGGGCAGTTCCAGGTACTTTTAGAAACTGGGAGAAGATCTCCGCAGGGCTGCTCTCAAGGAGGACTTGAGGGTCCTGGTAGATGGGAAGCTGAACGTGAGCCAGCAGTGTGTGCTCGCAGCCCAGAAGGCCAACTGTGTTCTGGGCTGCATTAAAAAAGGGGTTGGCCAGGAGGGAGGTGATTGGCCCCATCTACTCAGCTCTTGTGAGGCCCCGTCTGCAGTACTGCATCCAGGCCTGGGGGCCCCAGTACAGGAAGGATGTGGAGCTCTTATAGCAGGTCCAGAGGAGGGCCACTGAGATTATCAGAGAGCTGGAGCACCTCTCCTACAAGGAAAAGTTGAGGGAACTGGGCTTGTTTAGCTTGGAGGAGAGAAGGCTCCGGGGAGACCTCATTGTGGCCTTCCAGTACTTGAATATAAACTCCATTATAAACAGGAGGGGAAATGGCTGTTTACAGGGGTGGATAGTGATAGGACAAGGGGGAATGGTTTTAAACTGAGATGGGGAGGTTTAGGTTGGATATTAGGAGGAAGTTTCTCACCCAGAGGGTGGTGACACACTGGAGCAGGTTGCCCAGTGAGGCTGTGGATGCCCCATCCCTGGAGGCATTCAAGGCCAGGCTGGATGTGGCTCTGGGCAGCCTGCTCTAGTGGTTGGCGACCCTGCACATAGCAGGGGGTTGAAACTTGATGATCATTGTGGTCCTTTTCAACCCAGGCCATTCTATGATTCTATGAAAAGCTCACTTTGTTTTGTCCATGCTTAGGCATATGGGTCACTGTAACACTTCATTTTTATACATTTATCACTTCTTTGAGGAATCTGGCCACTACTGTAGTCAAGACCATGAGCACTTCTTCCTGTGCCACCAAGCATCTGTTCATTCATACCTTCTTCATACCTATGTCTTGCAGGCTTGTTTTTCTCATTCTGTATTATCTATACAGTAACAATGAGGAGCAGAAAGTATGTGCAGGGAGCAGTACTTGATCTGTGTTTTCTAAGCCCTCCTCTTTTCCTTTCTCATTTAACACTGTGGCCCTGAAACCTGCATGCACTGTGGTAAAATTGCTGTAATGCCTGCAGAACAATTTACTGCTTGTGCTGTCTAGAAGAGTGAAAGATGCTGCTTCTGTTTCCCAGTCACACTCTCCTCCTGGTCATAGATGCACTTTTGCATTTTAGTGATTTCTATCCTTTTGCTGGACCCTTCTTTGCTTAGGAAAAATAAAGTCGTCGTGTATGCTGTTTATTACCTGCAGTCCACGTGTTCTGCCTTCTTGCCCTATATTTCTCTCTATGTGCACTCCCACTCTTCCTGCTTTGCATTCTCTTTTTCTCATTCAAGTGCCATTAATACTTATCTCCTTGGTTCTGTAGTTGCCAATTTCCCTCTCCGTTTTGCTTAATCTCTTGACTTGTGTTTGGTGTCCTTCCCTACCACATTACCCCTTTCCTGTGCAGCTAGAGTTGCCAGCACTCGTTCTTTGGATGAATGGAGGTTGAGCTGCCTCTGACCACACCACTTCTAACCTTGATCTGTTAAGAACCGTCTTCAGTAATAGATTATTTGTGTTAGGGAGAGCAGCTGGTAGATCATATTTCTGCTAGCAGTTTACACCTTTTGCCTACCCTCTTCAACCTTGTATATCCAATCACCTTCAAACTGTATTTACACTGAAGCTCTGCCTTCCATATCCCCTGAATGTGGGGGAGTGAGCAGGGCCTGTAGTTTGTGTTTCCAACCAAAAACATCTTTGCTGCTAAACCTTGCTGTCCATTGAGGTAGGTGGCAGCACCAAGGATTTTGGATTCACAAAGGCGTAAAGCAGTGAGGATTTTTCAGAGCTCTGTAATCCAAAACCCTGTTGAGACTAGGCCTGATATGAATGCTGTATCAGTGGCTAAGGGCGTTATAAATAACTGTGCTCTGCAATTTCTATTACCACTTTTTTGGTACTTTTCCTAATAGATAATACAGTGGTTGCACCTGCCACCACCAAAACCACGTCAGGAATCCCAGCAGGCCCTTCTATGATTTTTACCAATTCTATGGATATAATGGGACTCAAACTAGACTTTTCACTAGGCATGTGGTCCAAGGATGGTTCAGTACACGTCCTTTCACCCATACTTTAAAGAGCCATAGTGCTCTTTAGTACCTTCCTTACTGTCAAGGAAAATAAGCTGCTGTTGCATACTTTGTTTTACCACTGCTTTTTCCTTATCTTAAATTTCTGATCTTTGCTGTGATTCTGAGTTCCCTTGAGTTCCAGCTCCCTGATCTCCTATTTTGCATTGAAGGCTCTTCCATCTTTTGACTGTTTGTGATGAATTCTTTTCAGTTCTGAAGGGGCCCAGAGCCGTATTTCTCTAGAAGAATGCTCTGGGATTGGTAACTTGAAGTGAGTGTTTCTGGAAAGCGTCCAAGGGCAACCATATAGTGGGGTACTCTTTCTTTCTCCAGGAATATGCTGCTTACAGACTACCCATAATATATGCTTGTTTAACACCCTCTGGTGAATTTATTCCCTGAGTGTGTCACCTTGGTTTTTAAGCCAGCTAGTGCTTTTAGCCTCTGCAAAGTTCCTGTGTATGCCCAGAAGATCTCTATTTAGACATGGAAAGTATTTTATTTTGTTTTGAGCCTGTGGCCTCTCCCTTTGTAGTCGCCTACATCCTAGTACTGTATGATGTGGCAAATAATTGGCCCTGAGGTCAACCAGCTTTAGTTTTACTGATCTCTTTTGCTCCCTCCTTTAGTGTCTGCTTTCTAAATAGAAAGGTTTCTAGCACGGCCAATGCCTCCCCAAGGAGAACTCTTCCCCTTGCTCTGTACCTTTTGCTTCCTTATCTTGTTCACTTTTACTGTGCTCTGTGCCCGAGCTTGCCTCAGGCTCTGAACACAAACACCACCCCACTTTCTCCTCCTTTGAGTCAATCCCAGGTGCCCAGATGTCTTCTGGCATGCAAATCTGTTCCTGTGGAAGAACAGAAAGCGGAGCAGTGCTTGCCCACCTGCAGCAAAGGAAGCCAACAGGACAGGATGTTTTGTCAGAACAAACTCTGACAGCTTCTCCATTTAGTTCACCTAGATAGGAGTTTCACTGCTCACACACGAGAGAGAGGACCTTTTGCTGGTCAATGTTACACCTAGTGTGGCAAAGACTTGTTTGGTATTTTCAGATGCCTTCAAATGCCTGATTTGAGTCATTTGAAACCATAAACCCTGCAAGTGTATGGATGCTTCTAGGAATGTCCATCCCATTACTCTTCTAGGAGTCTACACCATTACTCTTCTAGGAAGAATTTGTAGGTCTGGAGGTCTCCTGGAAATCTGATGCCGAATAGGTAGTTTCTTCAAGCAACTTTTGAAGCATCTTGTTGCATTTTTAAAGCAGAAGTGACACCTAGTGTTGAGGAGAGGTCATTGTCTATCACGTTTGTACATGGACCAGGATGCTGAGCTGGTTAGGAGAGCAACTGGGTGATGAGGTGTGTGAGAAGGACAAGATGCTGGATTTGTTTTCTGAATGTGACACTTTTGTGAGCTTGAGAGTCTTAACCAAACGGGGTGCTATAAAGCTAAGACCTTCCAGGTATCTTTGTTTGTTTGTTTGTTTTTTTCTAGTATTGAGCTCCCAGTTAGTCTAAGCCAATAAGTCTAAGTAAGTCACCCAGTAAGTCTAAGGGGGACTGCAGCAAACAGAGAAAATCAATAAATTAAAAAAAAAAAAAAAGAAGAATCTGTGTAAGATGCAATTATGCAAAAAAAAAAGAAGGCGTCTTTTTCCTCAAGGGGTTGGAAGCGAATGGTATTGATTTGTGTTTTAGTGGGTGGGCCGTCCATAGCCCACATAGGGTATTCTGTGGTCTGGTCATATGTTGTGTGTTCAGAAACTTTTTTGTTTCCCAAGAAACAGAAGTCTGATCAAGAAGTGCAGAAGAGAGACTGGCAAAGAATTGTTTGACCACCACTAGCTAGCACCAAAAGAAGTTAAGAACAAACCAAAACCTCCTCCAATAAAACACTGTCCTGGTGCCTTGCATCCACAACTACCAGGAAAAATAAGCAAATGGGGAGATGCAGTTCATGTATAAATTACCACCCTGCCTGCCTACCAACCCCAATTTAAAGTAAGGAATAAGTAAAGATGAGTAGTTACTGAGATAAAAGCTAAGGTATCCACTGTGGTATGTGGATAAAGAACCTGCTACTAAAATAGTGTGATCTTGAAGCACTTAGTGAGGCGATGAAGCTATATTTATTAAGCCTGGCATTAAAAAGACTGGAGGAGAGGAGAGTCTAATTTCTGTCTGTCACTACCTAAAGAGGGTGTTGGGCAACAGAACGAGACTCAGTTGAGGTACAAAACAAAAAGACAGGAGGCAATGGAGGTGGTAGAAACCAGCTGTAGAATGGGAAATTCTGTCTGGACGTTAACAGGAAGTCTTTTTCTGAGAGTGGTTCAGCACTGCCCAGCTGGGCAGCCTCTGTCCTTTGGAGATGTCTGGAAGTAGCCTGGAGCAGACTCCTTGCTGCTTTGAGGTGCTGCTGATCGCCTGCTGCTGAAGTCTGAGGTAGGATTTGACCATGCAATAAGCTCAGCCTCTGTTTCTATAATGAGAACCTGGTAGTGTTTCTACTGGAATTTCATTCTCCTGTGCAAAAGCAGTCTTTGTTTCTTGTCCTTGCTCACCCTGTATGAGTAATGTTTGTCTATTTTTGTTATGTACTCTAAGACTTACAGATGGAAAAGCAACATGCCAACATGCTGCAGTATTTTTCAGATGGAATAAAAGCAATGCTTTTAATATGGGTCATGCTGCCAGGTCCTCTAAAAGCATTTTACTGTGGTTTTTGTTGTTTTTTAATGGCTGGAGTAGATCCAGGCTTATGGTGAAGTCTTCCTTCTGGATACGTGCACATCTTGCTAGACTTGACCTGATTGTGATGGATTTTCATGAAAGCTGTACTTAGTTTTTCCAGCGCGTTCATCTTTTACTTTAGTGCTGCTATTTCTTATGACTTGCTGTATGTTATGTTATTTGACAGTCTTTTTGCAGGCTGTGTGCCTGGCATGAATTTACAACTCAGCTTGCTTAAAAGTGGACAGGCTGTGGAGACGTACCTGAAGTGTGAAGCAGCTGTGTGCCAACACCAGCAGGGAAAAAACAGGAGGAGTCATTTGATGAATATTTTAAAATCACTTGCTTTTCAGCACAGTGCTGAGCCAAAAGTAGGGTAGAGTCTCTGTCTTCAGCTATGGTTATTTACTGCTTGATTGCTTGTTTCTGAAACAGTATGCGGTTTGGATGAAGGAAAATATTAGGGTTGCCAACGGTCAGGATCTGTGTTATCTTTTGTCACTAGTACTAGATCTAGATCATTTGGTTGTATGTGTAAAACTTTTCCCGTTCTGTTCTCAAAAAAATCAGATTAAATTCATCACAGAAAGAATTGTTTCAGAGATACCTTTGCTAACATGCAGAGCCTTTTCAAGCAAGCAGATAGATCTGATACTTGAAGAAAAATGCAATGGTTCTGCTTTTTGGCCTATGGCTACCTGGTGACGACTGTCTCTTCTTGGATATGGTCTGTGTGCTGTTGTGCTGTTTGAGTCAAGTAAGGATCATTCCTTGGTCAGTCTTCTGTTCATTTTTCATAATTGTGGGCTTTCTGTCTTTTGTGTTTTTGTTATTGTTCTGAATTATCTATTTTAACCAAGGTGCCTGTGGTGTTTTCTTAACAAGGTCTAGTGGGAGGGAGGAGAGGATATGGAGTTGGATGGAGTTTAATTTGATTTTTCTACCATTTCACCTTCTTCAAAACGGTTTTGAAAGGGAAGCAGAGCATAAATGGCATCCACAGCTTCAAGTTAAATTGTTTTATCCATCTGCAAGGTAGTGGAAAATAGATTCCAACAATGTAATGATAATGAAGTCAACCAAAGAAGAAATAAAAGTAAATAAGTGTTTAAGAGCGTTGGTGAATGTTTAAATAGTCCTCTGGGAGAGTAAGAAATGTGCTTCTAATAAATAAGCTCAGCATGAGTTCCAGTCAAGAGGGGAAAAAAAACAGCTGTGTGAAAAATACAGAAATCCTTCAGTCGTTTTTGTTCCAAATCAGAGTAAGTCCGAATTTGTTCATGTGATGTATTTTTTTGTATAGTGTCATTCCGTATGTCTTCAAAAACTTTGTATGTTTGCATTCATCTCCCTCATCCTTCTCTTTTATGCTCTGAAGGCAGGGAAGAAGAGAGTTTTGTTTTTAATTTTTGTCCAGTTTTCGTCATATTCTTTCTTTTACTGATGTTTGAATTGTTGTTTCTGTAGATGGGGAGGGGAAAAAAAATGTTTGGTAAACTTCATTACCCATTACAAGAAAAAAAGAACACTGTAAATATTCATTATTTAATAATAATACTTAATAAACAATCTCCATCTCTTAGCTTTCCCTGTGGCAGTCTCCTTTGTTCGATGGCTTACTTCTCTGTGCAGAAGGCATATGTAAATGAGACAAGAGGCTTTACAGTCTATTTTCTTTTTATCCCCAAAGCACTAGGACAGATGGCCTTGGATACCGGGGGCTCTTTTCTTCTGTGAGCTTATGAGTCTGTATGTATAGATTTTTGGCAGGGATTTGTGTCAGCCCATCTCATGTGTATCGCCTCCTGGTTTTCCCCGGTGCATCGAGAAGCCCTACTGCCAGCTTTGGTGCCCTGCAGAGAGAGTATGGGGGGCTTAGGAGTTTGTTGTTGCCTGCATCAGTCTGTAATGCAGTTGAGACACTCAAATTTGCTCCTAACACCGCTTTTGTGACTATCATAAATCTGTCCCAAAGGGCTGTTCTGAGTCTGCAGGTGCTGAGAAAGATGGAAATGTTTTGTGCTGAATTATGTCATTTCATACATGTGTGTGTATATATATTCAAAAACACAACTAAATGATTTCATGAGTAAAATATACCACGATTGCTTTTCAGTGACAGCATAAATCCATAATAGTCTAGACAGCTTCTGTCTCTTTTCTTTGGAACTTTTCTCCTTTCTGCTTGTTCTCCCTTTTCTTTTCTTGGACGTTCAGGCTGCAAAACTTGTTTTTTGACCAGATCAGCATCTTGAAAAAAACTTCCTCATTGCAAAAGAAATGAGTGCTGTGCTCTGCACGAGGGATTATGTGGGAAGCAGGCTCACAAAACAACAGCTTAGATTCATATTTAAGTGAGAATGCCTCCTAAATAATCATTAGTTGCAGTGATACTGGAAACACAGCTGTCATCATAGAATGGCCTGGGTTGAAAAGGACCACAATGGTCATCGAGTTTCAACCCCCCTGCTATGTGCAGGGTCGCCAACCACTAGAGCAGGCTGCCCAGAGCCACATCCAGCCTGGCCTTGAATGCCTGTTGATTTTATTGCTAGTAGGTGGGACAGAGGTTGCCTGCTAAAGGATGTGACTTTTTTTTTTACAGACAAATATGAAGCTGATCATTATTTTTTCATCTCATGTAAGCCAATGTAATTGAAAATATTCTGCATTTTTAACACTTTTTTTTTTTTTTTTTTTTGCATTGAATGTTGAAAAATAAGTCAGGAACATGGTAAGCTGCTTCTATATTTCAGGTAACTGCATCTTGTAGTCTCTCAGTTATTGGAAATTTTATATTGACTTTGTTGACCGGAAGGGAAATACTGAACTGCTGTTCTGTAACATTGGGATATTTGGGTGTTTTTTCGCGATCATTCTGTACTACTGATGAATTAATACTTAAGAGCTGTATTAACAGTGGTGTGACAGTAATATAACAGTTTTGCCAGTATGACAGCAGTGATTTGTGGGCCATGTACCATATTAATCTCCATTCTTTAAAATAATTTAGAAATTAGAAGTTTCTTGTGTGCACTTGATAAAATAAGACTTAAGAGATGTTGTTTAAACCCGTCCTTGGCTTGATGCCTCTGGACACTGGGCTACTCTGCTTCTCTCAGATGCAGCTGTTCCAGTTTTGTCAGTAATGAGTGCTGGTTCTGCATCTTGATTTTTGACAAAAATAATTTTTTGTTTTTTGTTGTTCTTTCAGAAATGAAGCCACCAACTGTAATGAGTGTGTGCATCCGGATATATGTCATCTCAGTCTTGTCTGAGATTTGAGTTTCCAGTTCTTTTTTGTCATCTTAAACATGCTCAGACCCAAGTCTTGGTGGCCAAGCACAGATGAAGCTTGGAGTAGCAGGCAGAATCAGGATGCTGTCAGGACATAGTCCCCTGGCCAGGACTTAATGGCTGGCACCAGAGACTGAGGGACTGTCTGTTTGCGTTTGGGGCCTGTCCTGTTTAGCATCTTTATCAATGATCCAAATGAGAGGATTGAGTGCACTCTCAGTAAGATCACAGATGACACCAAGCTGGGAGGGGAGTGTCAATCTGCCTCACAGTAGGAGAGACCTTCAGAGGGATCTGGACAGGCTGGATTTGCTGGACTGAGGTCACTGTTATGAAGTTCAACAAGACCAAGTGCCAGATCCTGAACTTCAGCCATAACAAGTCCAGACAGTGCTACAGGCTTGGGGCAGAGTGGCTGGAAAACTGTGTGGGAAAAAATGGACCTGGAGGTGTTGGTCAACACTAGGCTAAACATGAGCCAGCAGTGTGCCCAGATAGCCAGTGGCATCCTGGCTTGTATAAGAAATAGTGTAGCAAGAAGGAGCAGGGAAGTGATTGTGCCCTGTACTCAGCTCTCATGAAGTTGCTTCTCCAGTACTGTGTTCAGACACCTTGAGACTGTGGAGCGTGTCCAGAGAAGGGCAATGAAGCTGGTGAGGGGCATGGAGCACAAGTCTTATGGCACAAGTCTTTATTAGCTAATAGTGAGCTGTTGGGGAGAATAATGTACCTGCACCGCATCATTTGGGGGAGAAATGTTACAGTGTCCTCAAGCCTGTTCTGGAAAGGGAAGGGAGGGTGCATGGATGCTGAGAAAGGAATAGCTGACTTCCTTTCTTCCCTTCTGAAGTCTGGATCCCAGTGCAGAGACCTCATCCTGGAGTGCTCCAATGAGCTGGCACTGTGTTGCTGGAAGCTGTTACGTTCAGAGTCACTCTACAATGAGGTCTCCGGGGAGACACCACTGTGGCCTTCCAGTACTTGAAGGAAGCATATAAACAGGAAGGGGAGCAGCTGTTTACAAGGGTGGATAGTGATAGGACAAGTGTGAATGGTTTTAAATTGGGACAGGGGAGGTTTAGGTTGGATATTAGGAGGAAGTTTTTCACCCAGAGGGTGGTGACGCACTGTAATGGGTTGCCCAGGGAGGTTGTGGATGCCCCATCCCTGGAGGCATTCAAGGCCAGGCTGGATGTGGCTCTGGGCAGCCCGGTCTGGTGGTTGGCGACCCTGCACATAGCAGGGGGGTTGAAACTTGATGATCATTGTGGTTCTTTTCAACCCAGACCATTCTATGATTCTATGATACAAGAGCAAATTAGCTAAAACTGAATCAGCTGCAGGTGTATCATAGAATCGCCAGTAGGCTGCTTCACTTCTAGCTGAGAGTTAAATATACAGTGTTGCTACACTGCAGCAACACTGAAATAAAACTCAGGGGAAGACGTCATTGGAGGGGAATGTAGATTTCATTTTAAAATGAAATTCCTGTTCTTACTTGGTCCCACTGCTACACTATCACAAGCACCAAGATACATGTGGCCCAGTTCCATGGCCAGCACTACTTGTGACAACATGGAGCACAAAGGGCACTGGCATCACATTTCCAGGATTGTTCCTAAATAAGCGACCCATAGTTTTGGATGTGTCTTTCTGTACATTTTAGAAGTAGACTGTGATTTTGATCTTTTATCTTCTTGTCTATCAGTCATTGGAATTCATCCTCTGCCCTTTGCTTCATTTCCTGTCTGTCTCATGGCTATTTATCTTCCCGTAATCACAGAATCACAGAATCATGAAGGTTGGAAAAGATGACTTGATTCTCCAGATTGTCATTTTGTTTAGTCTTGGTGGAGGCTGCTCTGACCTGAGTATCTCAAGAAGTTACGTGTTGTTGTGCTTGGTGACACTGAGCTAAGTGTCACCAACACCTGCCATTCTTAACAATCAATCTCCTGTTGTTCATTTCTTCTGGTACTTATATTCATAGACTGACCCTTTTGTTCGCTACTCAGATCAGTCTTAATGATTCCATTACAAATCTCTATGAAAGGAAAACTTAAGAAATTTAGATTCCTTCAAATCCAGTTCCTGGGATTTTTACCTATCCTTGCAGTATGTCCTTTTCCTCTTCACAAAGTTAATAAGTCAGGCCTCCTTTCTGCTGCTGTGAATTACTGTAACTCGATAGCATTAGGTAATGTCCCTCATTACGTGGTCTCCTGCATCTGCTAAGTCTAGATGTGGACTAAATGAATGGTCTCGATCACTTTAGGTTCCAACTCAAGTTGTAATGCTACTGAAACTGATCCCTTGAGTTGGTGCCAAGATTACTCTCTTGCTATCTGAGACTTGGAGGAGATTTTCAGATTGCTCTTTGAGCATCTTGCTGAAAGTGTTGCCGCCTCTCAATTTGTGTTTGGTGGTGGAGGTTTTCCTCATACTGTGATAATTTTTCATTTAAAATGCCTCTTGATTTCACAGAGCAATAAAGCTAAGCAAAAGTTCTTTTCCTGCTTATGAGTAATTTTTGTGCAATTGAATTCAGAATAAAAAATAATGTAGAAGCTGACCTTTATTTTTACGTAGAGGATTTGGGCCCAGACAAGCAGCGTGGGAAACAGATGCAGCAGAAGGGTTTAGCTAGAGCTGGCATGCTCTCTGGCAGAGGTGAACTCTCCCTCCCTTGGCTCCCCATCTTTTTCCAATCATGGTGTACCTGATAGCAGGACTGTCTGGAACATCATCCTACAGACCGCACAGGAGGACTGCACAATGATGGCTTTGAAGGATGTCCTGCTAGTTAAATGTTGCTCCTTGAGGACATTATGTTTAATGACAGTCTAGAGCAGTCTGGATGCATCTGCACTGTATCTGTAGCACTACGTCTTTTCAGGCCTTCTGGTGGACAGAGGTCTGGTTCACAGCTCCTGGCTTTTCAGTCCTTTTCTGCAGATTGCACTCAGTGCCCTGTTTGTCTGCCCATACGCAAGGCATGCTTGAGCTCCTGGGCTTGTGGGTATTTGATTAAAATAACCACTAAATCTTCCCTTTGAGTCTTTTTTTTTTTCCATGAGCTTTCTCACGTCTGGTGTTAAGGAAGAGAATACTATCTCTGAGAGTGCCACAGCACCTGGGAGGCTGGGCAAGCTCTAGCCTTGGAGTTGCTCACAATTCACTAGAGCAAGGTGTTGAGCAACCAGATTTAGCTTTAGATTCAGCACAGCTGTGGTCTGGGGGTTGGATTTGAGACTTCCAGAGGTGGGGAAACCACCTAAATCTTTCTGTGAAGATAAACATTTGCTCCTTTGCTTTCACCACTACAGTAGCTTGTTATTTGTTGTTGTTTTTCTTCTTACACAATCAATGCCATTCATCAGACTGTTGTTTCATTTCAAAATCCTGAGATGGGTGAGGCAAAACAAGCCTTTAAAGGAAATCTGTTGGTTTTACTGCTGTATTTGCAAGATCTGAATTGCTCTTAAACTCCCATTGTTTCCTCCCACGGTAGCTTACCTTGTCAGCATGCTAACCAATTAATGTGTGTGAACAGAGTAAAATGATAGTTCAGAAAACAAGCAAAAATGTTCATACTGCGACTTTGCCAGAGCCACTTTGCTCTGCTCTACCAGCTTTGCACCCCTGTGACTGCTGAAATGGCTACGTAGGAGGGCAGGGAGAAAGAATTTAAAGAAAGCTGTTTAAATGCCACCTCTATCACCTGGATATTGTCAGTGAATATAAGGGCTCCAAGTGTGTAATAATGCAAGTACAATTTAGGACAAGTCAGAGCGAAGCTTTTATTAATTATAATTGTAGGGAGAACACATTCAGATGGGTGCCCTGGCAGAGCTGCCAAGTGACTATAGCGATGTGACTTCGTGCTGTTCCAAGGTAAAGGACGCGGTGAGGGGGAAAATCTAACGTTAACAAAACTAGGTACGCATCCTTAGGTGGGAGTTGGGATGGGGAATGAACTCTGGACAATAACTTAAAAGTTAACATGACTGAGAAACCACTGCTGAGAGAGAGGTAGCTTGCTCACTGCCACAGCTGACAATATGGAGCTGGCTCTTGTCTGTGGGAGTGGTACATCCCATATGGTCCTAGCTGAGAAGTTGGAAAAACCACAGGCTTGAAATCAGGAATGTTGTTCTCATTAGTGTAAACTCCTTAGCCAGACCTCTCATATCTTAGATGTGAATAGTTTTACCACCGCAATATCTCACATGGAAACCCTTTGGAAAACTAACATGTATCAGATGCACTTACCAAGTAAGCAAAAATGTGAAGTTCAGCATGCTAAAAATTTCTACAGCTCATTGATCAAAGAATGTTTGATGTATTTTTATTACTGTGATCCAAGTGACTTCTCATGAGTGAAGACAATCAAGAAACAAGAGACTGTTTTGTCAAACTAGTCGTAATTCAGTGGACTTCTGAGTCAGAGCAGGAAGAGCAGAACAAAATTGTTGATTTCTGATCCTTGAGGGTAGTATCAGCCACTTCTCACTTCAGCTATACAGCAAGTTTTGAGACTGTTGTGACAGCTATGACTGTGGTTGAGCTGCCTCTTGTGAAGGGCAGCACTGAGCTGGGCGAAGTGCCAACTACTCTCCACCTCTGGAAGCTGGCATTAAGGAGAAATGTGTGCTTTCTACAAGGAAACAAAGCGGTTTCTTGGGCAGCTACTATGAAATGAAGTTGATCAGGTTCACATGTTGAGAGTTGTAATATGTATGGATCTGACGTCTGGATTTACAGAAGTTTGATACATCCTTTGGGTAGTGGGAAAACAGCAGCAAGATAACTGTACATAGCAAAGGAGTAGAAGGGCTGGAAGAGGCCACTGAGTGAGGTGAAAGAAAACAGTTTACAAATGAATCTTGGGACTGGAATCTTTATGCTGTCAGAAATTAACTGATTTATTTAAAAACATTTTTATTAATAATAGAACTAGTCGTACAGGCAGAAGGTCATTAAACCAGCTTTCTACCAAGCAGTAAATTGCACTTTCATTTAGAAGTTAATAGAACATTTCACTATTTCTTTTTACCTTGCAGTATTATGAGTTGTGAAATCCAGTCCAAACAAGCATTACTGATTTCTAAAATAACTCTCAAAATGCAGTGACAATTATACTATTGGTGACCAGTCTTTCAATTCATGTTTTATTTATTATATAAGGTACTCCAATCAGACACTAAGCTCAGGTATTATTTGAGCATATGTATATAAACCAACATGCTTGACTAAGTAAGAACAGACAGTTTTGATGTGCATATCTCATTTTACTTTTCCAAATTCAAATTCTGACATAATGCTCTCTGTTTCATCCAGCAGCTGCTATGTTTATCCTTTGCTAGAATTGCTTGGTTCTCTTATCCTTTTTTTCCTCTCCATTTTATGCCTTTTGTCAAAGAGGCTTCTTAATAGTATACTTTGTTTCCTGTTTTCTTTTCCTGCAGGTTGTCATCCAACTTCTACAGCAAGAAATCTGAACTACAGAAGTATAGCTGAAAAGGCCAAAAACGCCATCTATGAGAATGCAAACTTCCAGGGATCCTCCAAAGAATTAGCCAGTGACACTGCCAATCTGAAAGATGTGCATTGGAATGGCCGTCTCCTCAGTAAAAGTAATAGAACAGCTTTGGGTGGCTTATGAGCACTTCAGCTATGCAGGCCAGGTATTGGTATTTGAGGAGGGGCAACATAGATTTGCTGGTGAACAGTGAAATGACAAGATCACTTTCCTGCACATGATCTGCAGATCTGCAGATCAGTCTATGAACATGCTCAGTATTGAGGGAAGAGTAGGGTGATAACAGAAACAACCAGCCTGGGTTGGGGACATGCCACTGACATTGTCACCAAGTCCAGAGAGGTGCACAGCCGTTGTATGAACACAGAGACGTGATTTATGCTAGATTGCATGAGAATATGAACACCTTCCATGTTACAACACAATTTCAATGACAAGCTTCCATTTATACATCTACTTCTGCCACAGGCAGATTAAGTAGCTGGTGTGCCAAGCAGTGACAGAGGCTATAACCACCGAAAGCAAGCAAGGTATCCCAGCAAGCCTATCTTCACCACTTCCATGGACATCACTGGATACAAAGGACACCTTTCATGGGTCAAATAGGCAAATGGGATGAGGACAAGGAGGGCGCTGAAGAAACTTTGTGTGTTGCACACCACAGATGTGCTCTGAGGACCACCCACTGCTCAGCGTTCCTTCAGGATTGTGACTGTGTTTCTATTCTTTACCTCCAAAAGAATACACTAAAAACTACATGACAGACTAAGTTTCAATATAATTTGAATTATTAATTTCATTTGCATATGAAATATGCAAGGCTTTATTACAGATGTAGGCTCACTGTTTCAGGAACTGTTTTGACATGTACAGGCTTATCTGGAGAATTTGGAGTTGCAGTTCCAAATGACACTGCTAAATGGCATCTGCACTCTGAGCCATACTGTAGAAGTTGTTGTGCAGCTCTGCATTTTAAATCTCATCCGTCTCAGTGCTGAGATCCTGCTCTTGCATTCATAGCTGGACACAGAGCCTATAAGCATGCAGGGTGATCGGCTGCTGGGCTTTGACCTGTTTAAAAACAAACACAGCAGGATCTTTTGACGTGTCAGCACTCTGTGGTCCTTTCCAAGGCTCCTGGAGGTAGATGCAAAGATGACAATTCAGGCTTCATGTGGTATAGGACACTTCTTACTAATATGTGCTCAATTTCTGATTTTCTTGCTTTATTCATCACAGGTCTTCTAAAAGGGTTTCAAGATTCAAGTGAGAGAACTCTGAGTATCGTCCTTACTATAGACCAAAATAACTAGGACAGTATGAAGCCAGCTGTGCCAAAAGGAAGAAGTGTTACCATGAGACAGAGGGGAAGGATCTAACATTGGTGTGTTCAAATGCAGACTGTGGCAGTGGTGCGAGTGTACTGTGCATGGTGTTCTCAGCCTGCTCAGTAAGGCAGATCAGTCTGGCTGTATCATCACTGTTAGGTTTCTTCCAGAGGGCCTAAGCACAACACTTCGTGCAATATATAAGAAAACTGCAGAACATCAATGCATGTAATGTTTTTAATCCTGTTACTAATGTAACTTTCCATTATTAATACCTTTTGGAGTAACAAATCTAGGTGGCTGAGGTCATCATCTTCTGTCCAAACAAATCTGCAAAATAAATGATGTTGGAAATCCTACTGAATTGCCATGATGGTGTCTCAGGGTTCCCTTTCAGCATCTTGGCATGATATTGACAACATATGGGTACAGTTGATAGGCCTGAAATTATTCAGGGTGTCTCTAATTTGATTTCTAGGAAATGTGCATAACAGTATTTACTTCATGTAAAGCATCACTTAGGAAGGAATGTATTCTCTTATTCTCTTGGCATATATAACTGAAATTTTCTTTATTGTTGGAACATTTCCAACTCTGATAAGCATCATCTCTGCATTTAAGTTTTCCCTGTATTTTTGATGACATTACCTTATATGATTTATTTTACTCTGATTTTAAGCACATCATATTCCTGTCAGTCTACGTTTAGTCCTTCCGGTCACCAGAGAGGGGCCTTTCTTTTTGTAGAGGTTAAGGAAAAGGTGTCTAAATGCTCCCTGGTTACAGTGCCGTGCAGACCAGCAAGCAGCTTCTTTGCTGCTCATCCATTAGTGCCTTTGAAATCATATTCTCTGGTCACCCATGCTCCTCATCCTTTTGGCAGACTTAAAGACACAGTCGCTCCCTAGCATCTCCTGCTGTAATCGCCGTGTATCCTCATAAAGAGGTACTGTATGGCACTCTTGTTAGGGAAGAAGCATCGGTATCTCAGCCTCCCTATCAACATGGGGAGAGCGACAGTACCTGGAGGTCTTAGTGCCTGTTAAACTTGGTGTAGCACAAATATATGGTAAAAAGTCTGCTCCCAAAATAAGCAACAAGATAAAAATGTTTGCAAAGGGGTTTATAACCAATTCATAGCAAAGTACAAATAATTTTGAATAAGGAAGTCTTGTAATGTGTTATGCCAAAAAGAAATGTCTAGAGAAGGATAAAACACAATGCACATAACTAAAAGGTGAGCGTAACCAAGAGGTGATACATAAACAGGCTCAACTTTTCTCCTCCTAGCTAGAAATGTCTGCAGAACAAGCTGAGGCATGTTGGAGTAATGACAAAATATAAAACTGGGCTTAAGGTTCAGATCCCGTCTGTGCAGAAAGGGCTTCATGGTTAAGAACAGCCGCTGAGCTTATTTTGCAACAAGGCAGCATTCTGTTGCTGGTGAACAATAGCTTCTTTGGAGAGCAGCTCTTCAGCAGCTAACTCTTGGTGGAGCAGGTGCCCTGCGCTGTCCTGGCTTGTGTCAGCACACAGCACACTTGATGGGCCACAGCTCCGGCAGAGCAGCAGATACCTCTCTGTGCATCCACAGCTTTTAAAATAAGAATTGCATTCTTCGGAACAATTATAGACTCTACATCCTCATGGTCCTTTTCAGCTCCTGGTACTCTATGATTCTAGATCCAAATTTCATTCATAAAATGCTACACAGAAGCCAAACAGAAAAAATAAATATTAACTGAATAAGTATATTCTCTCTTCAAAATTCTGTAACAATTACGTCATGTTACTGTTCCTACTTCATGTTTTTTCCATTTTTTCCCCTTATTTGCATCAGAAGTTGTTGCTAGGCACACAGGAGCTCCTCCCACAGCACAGTATACTCAGATGACCCCACAGGATTAATTAGCTCTCAGAAGTGAACATTCGCAGAGCCTAAGGCAATACAAAATTTCCATCACAAGTTTCAAGTCAGCCTGAGGAGAAGCTCCACAGAGCCATGCATAATTTTGCTTGCCCCATTGTTCACTCAGGAAGGATCTCACTGAAGGACTTCAGTTATGGGTTCAAGAAGAACATCTCCAGTAGCAGTGACCAGTTTACTCTGACACTGGTGGTTTGTTCATAGGCAACCCTATCGTGGAATTGTTTGGGTTAGGAAAGGCCTGCAAGATCAATCATCAAAAAAAGTGCAAGTCCAATAATCAAAGAAAGTGTCAAAGCAGGAGAATTTGTTCGGAGACTGCATACAATTTGGAATTAGGTGGCCAGAGTGCTTTTTCATTCGCTTGGAGCACTCTCTATGGAGCATATAGAGATGGGAACTGAATTCTGCAGGTCTGAGAGGGCAGAGGTTGAAATCACGATGAAAGCAATGATGGCTGAGTGAGCTCCATGCTGAGTGAAGCATGTGAGAAAATGCTGAAGAAATGCTAGGCTCCCTTTGCATCTTCATCAGCTAGCCATCCATTTGCAATCATCTGATGCTTTTCTTTGGCCAGCAGCAACTTGCTCTCCTACCTGGTCACTCCACAGTGAAATTTTACTCAAAAGTTTCAATCACAGTTGGGAGTAGAGCTCAATTTCTTCTCAATTATTTGTTCACGTATAACAGTCAAATATTCATAAAGCTACTGTATGCAAACAGAAGTGTGTTAACTTTTCAGAGGAGGCAGAGACATTTGGTCTAAGTTGATGTACCTACTCTTTTACGTGATCTCTTCACATTTTCTTTCAATATTTGAGACAGATAGATGAGGCCTTGGTTTGTCTGTCAGATGCAAATACACAAGTGTGAAACAAATTATGACCTTCTCCCACTGAAGTGTAAGCAGCCAGCAAGTATTGCTTTCTCCACGGGAAGATGATGGTGGAGGATGTGCCATAAAATCTGTTCCAGTCCTACTCTCTTCATTTAAGTCCCAGAAATAAGCTCACATTTAAAAGAATCAAATCAAGGATGCCATTTGGAGCAACTGGCATATTCAATATTTGTCTCTGACCAAGTGCATGCTAAGCTTTCCACAACTACACAGAGCAATCCGAAGACCTTCCACCTAGATCAGCAGCATTCTGCTGATCTAGCATTCTACTAAATTACCTTGGCTTCTGTGCAGTGCTGCTGGTTCACTCAGCTGAAGAAATCCTCAATCTTAGAAAGCTTCTATCATTACATTTTTAGTACCCTGCTGTCAATCAATCAAGCCAGCGTAGCTGCAACTTGCAGCCAGATGGAAAGTCCTTCACAAAGTACTAGGCTTCCATCTCATACAGAAGTCAGCTTTTCTAAAGCTATGATTCACACTCAATGTTGTTAGTCATCCATTTCCAGAAGTGGGCTATTCCATCCACTATTCCAGTGCTGGGATACTCGTGCTTGTAATGCCAGTATCACTCACAAGCAAGTTACCTAGTGCTTTACAGTGATTTAAAATCGGGAAATGGCAGCAACCTTCAAATGCATCTCATATAAGACTTCTGCTGTCTCAAATGGTCAAGACTTCAGAAGAGAGGAAGCATCGGTATTGTTCACGCAAGATACCACTTGACAACATTATAGCCCCGATCCCTCATCTTTATTGGAATTCACATTGTTAGAAGCCAATGATAGGGCTATTCCCTATAGTCAACACGAGCTCTGCAATATCTTCAAGGAGGGAGCAAGACCATTTCTGGTTTGCTCAAATGATTCTGTGATGAGGTACTCTGTGGTTTATTTTCCAAAAACTTGTTTAACAAAGCAATAGTTTGAGCTGGAGTATCTTGCACACACAGAGAACCGTTCAAATTAACTTTCCCAGCCTTTAAGAACTTTCTTCTGAGAAACGTACTTCAGCCTTAAAAAAAAGGTGAAACCACATGGCTAATGCTGATAAAACCCTTCAAAAACTTTCCTTCGTTCATTCTTGTATATACTGGTGCACAACTCTTACTGAGTTGTACTGACTAGTGCACATACTTACTAACTGCACCTTCGCTAAGTTTGTAGATGAGATCAAGTTAGGGGGAAGTGTCAATCTAACTGAGGGTAGGAAGGCCCCCCTACAGAGGGACCTGGACATGTTGGAGCAATGGGCTGAGGCCAATGGGATGAAGTTCAACAAGACAGTTTTGGGGCCCTCAACACAGGAAGTACATCGAGCTGTTGGAGCAGGTCCAGAGGAGGGCAGTGAAGATGATCAGAGGGCTGGAACACCTCCCTTACAAGGACAGGCTGAGAGATTTGAGGCTCTTCAGCCTAGAGAAGAGAAGGCTCCAGGGGGACCTTATAGCAGCCTTCCAGTACCTGAAAGGGGAGGGGCATTTTAAAAGGGCATGTAGTGACAGGAAAAGAAGAAATGGTTTTAAACTGGAAGAGGGTAGATTTAGACTAGATGTCAGGAAGAAATTCTTTACTATGAGGGTGGTGAGATGCTGGAACAGATTTCCCAGCAAGTTAGTGGATGCGCTCTCCCTGGAAGCGTTCAAGGCCAGGCTGGATGGGACTCTGAGCAATCTGGTCTAGTGGGAGGTGTCCCTACCTATAGCAGGGGATCGGAACTAGATGATCTTAAAGGTCCCCTCCCACTGAAGCCATTCTATGATTCTATGAAGACCAAAGGCTGGGACCTACACTTTGGTCACAACTCCATGCAATGCTACAGGTTTGGTGCAGAGTTGCTAGAAAGCTGCATGGAGAAAAATGATCTAGGGGTCAATGCTTGGCTGAACTTGAGCCAGGAGTGTGCCCAGGTGGCCAAGAAGGCCAATGGCATCAAAAATAGTGTAGCCAGCAGGAGCAGGAAGGTGATCATCTCTCTGTACTCAGCTCTGATGGGACTGCACCTCAAGTACTGCTTTTAGAAGAGGCTTCTGAAAACAACGTTTGTTCAGCAAAACGAAACAAAGATGCACTTTCAGCATAATAATATTAAAAGAATCTATCTACTGACATTATTCTAAAATTTAAGGTGCTAGGGGACAGTAACAGAATACCAGCCCTTTTGGGACTGTATTCTTCCCATGACTTGATCATTAAACGAGTGTGTGAAGACCTCATTATGCCTGCAGGTGGAACCTCAGCATTAAAACCACCTCAGTGGCAGAGGAACACTGCTTTTGGTAAATTCTATATTTAGGTAGCCAATTATTAGCATCCTGCACTATTACAAAATAAGATAAACAAGTGTATTTATTTGTCATCTGGTTTACTGGCAGACAAGATCTGACCTTGAGCCTAGTTTTTATATTTGGTTGTTACCTAAACCAGCCTGAACTTGTTTTGTGGTTGGTTCCACATGTGAAATATTCATTCTTTTTAACACATCTCTGAGTTTAGGTTATCTGCAGGGTGCTTTGCAGGCTTTACAGGCCAGACATGTTCAAGAAATCCCTCCCAAGATAGCAACTGAGACACTCTTATTACTTACCCAAGGGAGCCCTGCAGGATAGTGAGCATATAAAATTTGGTGTTGTTGAATGTGCTTCTGCATGGCAGTGCAACATGGTGGACAGGTCTCGATATTTATGATCCAAGACTGTATAAATTCCTATTATTTCCTATCCTGTATTATTCCTCAGCAATCTTGGTAGAAATAAAGATCATAGAATCAGAGAATCTTAGAACGGTTTGAGTTGGAAGGTACCTTAAAGATGATCCAGTTTCAACTCCCCTGTCATGATCAGAGACACCTCCCACTAAACCAGCTTGCTCAAAGCCTCATCCAACCTGGCTTTAAATGCTTTCCACTTTAAGAGAAGAGCAGGTCCAAGACTGCCTTTGGAACTGGAATGGGTCCAAAGGAAGACCATGAAGATGATCAAAGGGCTAGAGTACCTCTACCATGTAGACAGGCTGAGGCAGCTTGGCTTGTTCAGCCTGGGAAGAGAAGGCTCAGGGGAAATCTCACTGCTGCCTTCCAGTGCTTAAAGAGAGACAATAAGCAGGAGGGAAATCAACTTTTCAGACAGGTAGATAGTGATAAGACAAGGGAGAATGGTTTTAAACTAAAAGAGAGATTTAGATTAGATATCAGGGGAAATTTTTCACTGAGAGAGTGATGAGGTGCTGCAATAGGTTGTCCAGAGAAGTTGTGGGTGCCCATCCCTGAGGGTGTTCAAGGCCAGGTTGAATGGAGCCCTGAGCAGCCTGATCTAGAACCTGATTTAGTGGTTAGCAACCCTGCCTGCAGCAGAGAGGTTGTAAATAGATGAACTTTGAGGTCCCTTCCATTCCATTCCGTTCCATTCCATTCCATTCTGCATCCTCAGCCTCTTTGGATAAACCTGTTACAGTGCCTCACCATATTTTGAGTAAAGAATTTTCTTATATCTAATCTAATTCTACCCTCTTTCAATTTAAAGCTGTTATCCTTTGTCTAATCACTCCACACTATAGTGAAGAATTTCTCCCCATCTTTCTTGTAGTCTCCCTTTAGGTTCTGGAAGATCTCCCTGGAGCCTTCTCTTTGGGCTGAGCAACTCCAGCTCTCTCAGCATGTCTTCACAGGAGAGGTTCTCCAGCCTTCTGATCCTCCTTGTGGTCCTCCTCTGGACCTGCTCTAACAAATTCATGTCTTGCTTGTGCTGGGGTCCCCAAAACTGAACGCTATGTTCCAAGTGGGTTCTCATGAGGGCAGAATAGACAGGGAGAATCACCTCCCTTGACCTGCAGGTCGCACTTCTTTTGATGCAGCTCATAATAAAAATGACTTTCTGCACTGCAAGCACACACTGACAGCTCATATTTAGTTTTTCATGCACCAGTACCCCCAGGTACTGGTCCAGTACCCAGGTCCTCTGCACTGCTCTTCTCAATCCACTCATTGTCCAGACCGTATTTGTATTTGGGCCATATGCAGAACCTTGCACTTAGCCTTGTTGAACTTCATTAGGTTTGCTGGACTCACCTCTCAAGCCTGTCACGGTCCCTTTGTATGGCACTGCATCCCCTCTGGAGAACTGACTGCATTACTCAGCTCAAACCCACTGTTCATGTCACCAATGAAGGTATTAAACAACACAAGTCCAAAAATGGACCCATAAGGAATACCGCTCATCACTAATCTCCACCTGGACATAGAGTAATTGACTCCAACTTTTTGTATCTAGCCAGTTCCTCATTCCCCTAACAGTCCATCCATCCAATCCATGTTTCTTCAAGTTAGAAAAAAGGATGTTGTGTGGGACAGTGACAAAAGCTTAAAACAAGTTAAGGTGGATGACATCAGTTGGTCTTCCCTTGTCAACCAATGCTGTAACTCTTGCAGAAGGCCACCAATTTAGGCATGAGTCTCTCTTTGTGAAGCTATTTTGGCTGTCCCGCATCACCGTGGGGGACATATGCCTTATATCTTACATTTTCCATATGCCTTAGCATGCTTTCCAGAAGGATCTGCTCTGGGATCTTGCCACACACAGAGGTGAGGCTCATCTGCAGTACCCTGTAGGTCCTCCTTTTTTACCCTTTTAAAAAATGAGTGCTGTGATTTCACTTTTTCAGTCACTGAAGACTTTGCCTGAATGCTGTGACTTTTCACATGTCATGGATAGTGTCTTAGCAACTTCATATGCCATTTCTCTCAGGATGCATCTCATCGGGTCTCAAGGACATATACATGTTCAGTTTCTTCAGATACTCTTTAATCTGATCTTCCACAGTCAGTGGATCTTAATTCCCCCAGTCCCTGCCTTGACATTCCATTAGTCAGGAGGTATGGTAAGAGCAACTGACTGTGAAGACAGGCAAAAAGTTGAGTACCTCAACCTTCTCAAAGGCAGTCATAGTCAGGTCTCCTGTCTTGCTTCTCAATGATAGTACAGTTTCTGTTATCTTCCTTTGCTGTCTGATGTATCTGTAGAAACCCTTCCTGTTATTCTTCACATTCCTCATCTGATCCCTCCACTTCTGGGCCATATCCCTATAATCTTCCCAGGATGTTATGTCCCTGCCTCCAATGTGTATGCACTATGTATTCTTGTTTTAGTTTGATTAAGAGGTTCTGCTTCAGCCACGATGGTCTCCTGCCTCCCTTGCCTGATTTCTTCCACATTGTAACTGAGAACTCTTGTGCCTGAAGAAAAAATTCTTTAAATATCTTCCAGCTCTTTTCTACTTCTTTATCTCTGAGGGCAATTTCCCAGGGCATCCAATCCACCAGTTTCTTAAACAGATGAAAGTTTGGCTGTGATCCATCCTTTGTTCCTCTCTTTTATTCAAGTCACAGCATTACTAAGCACAACCAAGTTGGTCTGCTCCATCCTGATCTGGATTTACTTATACTGATGTTGACTTGAGTAGGACTAATGATATTGTTTATTCTGACTTAATCTGTCCCTGCAGTTTATCTCCCCTCAGTGTCTGCAAGCTCATCAAAGCAAACAAACACACAAACAAAACAACCAGAAAACAATCAAACAGAAAAAAAACCCAACACATCTCAAAACATGTCTAAATCCAATTCCATAATTAACTATGTGATTAATTCCATTCAGTAATTCATTAGATGATCCTTCTGGTGCTTGCTCTCAGAGCAGAATAGAAGACACCTGAGTCTTTTGAAAAAACACAACTAGACAGAGGTTGGTAAAAATACACTGGGTTGAATCCTGAGCACTCATGCTAGAGAAGAAACTACAGCATATTTTATAGGATGATATCTTCTGCAAAGAAGAGTTCCAGTATGATTCAAACTATGCAATCAACATCATACTTGATCAAACTGCTCTTCACGTTCATTAAAGGATGTTCACCTCAGAAGTTTTATGGAGAAGCAACACTGAAAATAGCTTTCACAAAAGAGAGTGTTTAATTCCTGAGACACAAGCCCGAAAGTCACAGATTACAGAGATGATGTACAGACTGAGTTTTTATAGAATACACCTAAAGGACTGTCAGTTCTTGACAGGCACTGTGAAGCAAGGACAGGATTCAGGATGGCACAGCCCATCAGAGAGCTATGTGTGGAGTGCCCTCAAAGGGTGGAGTTACTGGGACATCTTGTGTCACTGTACTGTGTAGGTTGGCCAAAGTCCTGTCATGACAGGCTGAGGCCAGCGGTCTCCTCATCCCCATAAATATCCAGTGACATCACAGGCTCACACAAACAGAGATAAAGGGTGAAAATAGAATGTAAGTGCTGGATAAACTGAAAGATGATGTGCTAGATGCCAGCTGTAGCATGAATTGAATAGCAGCTCATCATGAGCATCAGGTTCAGTGGGTTTGAAAGGATTGAGCATGGGTCTAAGGAGTCACCTACTCTCTTTGTGAATTTGGACTCACCCTCAGATGGTCCGTGGAGGACCTACCCTTCAGCAAGGACATTCCAGTTTCCATATGCCAGGGAAGATAAGATTCAACCTGGTGCAGCTCCAGCATGGTGAGGACATTCCAGGGAAAACCAGTACCAGAGAGATGGCTCAAAGAACATGAGCAAGACTGATAATTTGTGCATCCAAGTTGTTTGGAGAAAGGCCCTAAAGAATCCATCAGTTGTAACTACCCATCTAGCTGGAGTAGAGTACTAAATAAAATATTCTATTTATAGAGTACTAGAGTACTAAACTAAAACTATTTTTTTCTTTTCTTTTTTACTTTTACTTTGTTTTTTTCCTTCCTCTTTTTACTTGATTTACATTTCCCATGAGTGTTTGCTTCATTGGTCCCAGAATCTGACAGAAATCCAAGACATCCCAGAAGAAATACTTTGTTCTTATTCCTATGTATCAGTATCAGCCTGAATCCTATGATGATGTGATCTTTCAAAAAAGATCATTTGGTGCTTGCTAACACCTTTTTTTTTTTTTTCTGCCAAGAGCAAAGTCTAGTGTTTGGGAGGACCAATATCTTTATGCAGGAGTTATTTTTTACTCATGTATAGAAAAACAGAGAAATAAGATCAGCGATTCAGAGTATCCTGGGAAAAAAACAATCTCTGCTTTCATGCTCCATGGACAGAAATTGAAACTGTTCATAAAAGGTAAATATTAAAAAGAAATCTTGTTTTCATATTTCCTTCAGAATTAATATGGAAAGTGCTTGGAAGTCGTGCTTAGCACAATATTATTATTGTTGCTTGTCAATTATATGAAGCATAATTTCTAAAAAAAATTATTTAATTTATAAACAGGCTATAAAACACCATGTAAATAATTTGATACTTGCTGCAAATTTATCACGTCTACAAAGATGTATGTTTGTTTTAAAAACACGAATTTTAGTCTGTATTTACACCATAGTAATAGGTCTTAATTTACAACCTATTTCTGGTTTCTACACCGGTACTTTCCTTTCTGTTTGTAAGACAATACTAGTGCTTTTTATTACAGCCTACAAGGGGTGCTCCAAAAGTAATGCCTCCTATTTTATTATATTGGCCAACGATATCAGAGGTGGATAATGGTGTTATGGCAGTAGAGGTTGAAGCTTCTCACCAATATTCTGCTGCATTTTGTTGCTGTGTGACAGATGGCAGCAGAGAGGCAGTCTGACAAAATGGCATCTGACATGGAAGTGTGTGTGAAGCAAAGCTGCGTCACTGAATTCTTCCATGCAGAAAAAGATTGCAGCCACTGACATTTATTGGTGCTTGCTGAAGAATGGGTCATCTCTGCTGGTGTAGATTTTTAGGAACGTGTCTTGCAGGCTGTTGTTCATTGCTGGCATAGAAGCGTAGCTAATGGTGGTGACTATGTTGAAAAATAGCATTTTGTAGAGACAATTTGCTCTTTCAAATAATGTTATGGTTCTCTTTGTATCTCTTGTAGTTTCCATGGAAATAAATGGTAGACATTACTTCCAGAGCAGCTAATATAAAATAGTAGTATTTACTTCTATTACTGCACATAGGTTATTATAAATGTAGATATAAACATCTCTACTTATACACACAATATATTATTTTCATTTACTCTAGAAATTAGTCAACATGAAAGAGATATTTTTAAGAAAAGCAACATACAGCTAGTAGGAGGTATACTTACTGTTATTCAACAGGAGCCTTTCCCTGCTGCTGCCCTGAGCCCTGTCCTGACGATACGAGCCCTACCACAGAACATGGCACTTCCCTGAGCCCTACCAAAGAACACGCTGCTGCCCCAAACTATGCCACAGGCCCTACTTCTGCCCCACGTCCTTCCACAGAACCTAGTACTTCCCCTGTTCCTACACAAAACCTGCTTCAGTCCTTAGCACTGAAGCAGACACTGGTGGTGTACAAGCATCACCACAGGCTGTGCTGTTGCCCAGAGCCATGCCTCAGGCCTCTCTGCTGATTGGAGACCTGTCATATTCCCTGCTGCTGCTTCAGCTATTATGACAGGCCCTGGTGCTGTCCTGGGCCCTGCCACAGGCCATTCTACTTTCCTGAGCTGTACCACAGGCCTTGCTGATGGCCTGTGCCCTGCTGCAGACTCTGCTTCTGCTCTAAGGCCTGCAGCAGGCCCTGCTGCTTACACTGCCTTGTGCTGTTCAAAAGCTATGTAGATGTGGTGCTTAGCAACATGGCTTAGTGCTAGACTTGGCAGTGTTAAGAAAACGGTTGGATCTGGTGATCTTAGAGGTCTTTTCCAACCTAAAATGATTCTGTGACTCTATAGCTCTCAGCCCTGGCACCAGGAGCTTGCCAGTGTCAAGAGAGTTTTAGAGAAAGAATATAAATAATTCATTTTTTTACTGACAGTTTTACTGTCTCCTCCTTGTTAGAGGAGTTAAAATGTAAAAAAAAACATTTCTGGAATATCCTTATTTGCATAGTTGACATTTATCCTTATTCATTGCAGACGACTATGGCCAATATCAGATAATGGTGGTAACTATAGCCTGAATGCCATTTCCCTAATAACGATAAAAATAGCACTCACCACTTCTTTTCATTTTGTGTGTGTATGTGTTGACTGTGCTTCTGGACCACCAAAAAGGAGAAAGGAACTTTGAGTCTTGATTAGTATTTGCATTACTTGAGCAAAACTCTGCAATAATTGAGCAGATTTTTTACAGATCTGTCTATTGTACTGTCATTGTGTTAACAAGAGGTCAAAGATTGTTCTTAAGCAAAAATGATGTGATCTGAACTTCAATATATCATTGGATAAAGCTATTGGCTGATGATGAGTGAATATGACAAGAATGCAAAGAACTGGTGATAAAACAGGTCCAATTCAACAGTAGCAGCTGGAAGGAAAGCACATTGAGATATCCCCTGTGTGAGAAGCTGGAGCTGTAAGGAAAACTAGGAATTAATTTGTTATTTATCAGTTGTCCATGGATTTCCATGTCATCATTCTTGAAAACTTGAATATACACCCTAAGAACACTGACATGTTCAACAGCACAGGCTGCCCCAGCTCAAGAACAGCCTTCAACAACAACCACATATAGCACTTCCAGGTCTCACATAAAACACATATAGGCAGGCAAGTCCTTTATCTAAATGTAATGCTAATCACAGCTCTGCAAAGTTGTGACATTTTACTTTTTCTCTATAATCAGAGAATCATAGAATCATAGAATCATGGAATCATAGAATGGCCTGGGTTGAAAAGGACCACAGTGATCATTTCATTCATGAGTTTCAATCTCCCTGCTATGTGCAGGGTCGCCAGCCACTAGACCAGGCTGCCCAGAGCCACATCCAGCCCATCCTTGAATGCCTCCAGGGATGGGGCATCCACAGACTCACTGGGCAACCCGTTCCAGTGCATCACCACCCTCTGGGTGAAAAACTTCCTCTTAATATCCAACCCAAACCTTGTCTGCCTCAGTTTAAGACCATTCCCCTTGTCCTATCACTATCCACCCTCATAAACAACCGTTCCCCCTCCTGTTTATATGCTCCCTTCAAGTACTGGAAGGCCGCAATGAGGTCTCCCTGGAGCCTTCTCTTCTCCAAACTAAACAATCCCAGTTCCCTCAACCTTTCCTCAGAGGAGAGGCACTCCAGCCCTCTGATCATCTTAGTGGCCCTCCTCTGGACCCACTCCAAGAGCTCCACGTCCTTCCTGTACTGGAGGCCACAGACCTGGACGCAGTACTCCAGATAAGGAAAATGTCTTTTACAGTGAGGGTGGTGAGGCACTGGGACAGGTTGCCCAGGGATGTGGTGGAAGCCCCATCCCTGGAGACATTCAAGGCCTGGCTGGAAGGGGGCTCTGGGCACTTGATCAAGCTATGGATGTCCCTGTTCATTGCAGAGAAGTTGGACTAGATGAACTTTAAATGTTCCTTCCAACTCAAAGGATTCCATCATGCTATTTTCAAATTCCTTTATTAAAACAAAAAGCACGGCTGTGTATTCTTTGCTGTTCTGAGCCCCGTGTTTAGCCAGTGTATCAAAATGCACACAACTATTTGCTGTCACGGGAGTCAGCACTGCACAGCACTGCCCCCCCATGCCCTGCTTTCAGTCGATGCTGCTGCCATTAGCATGCAGAGAGGTGCTGGGCCACATTGTCTGCTGTGCTGGATGACTGGAGCCTGCACACCACGGGTTGGGCATGCCTAGATTACACTTTTGTTCTAAGGACTGTGAGGTTACAGGGAATAAATAAGTAAATAAATAAAGAAGGCAAAAGAAGAATTATAAACAAAGCTTCATTTTGTGTGTCCCCTGGGAGCACAAGATACTTGTCACATGCAGACTCAGTTACAGCTGTACAGGAACCAGAATGAAAGTAAGAACAGAAGTGGATATGCTGATGGCTGAAGTCAGTTTCACAACCCAGCTAACTATGGTCAGTTTAGCTCCCTGTTGCTCTGATGTTTGCTTAAGGATCGCTGTAGAAGGGCAGTGGAAATAGTTTGCTGAAATGTATTTAAGATTAGGTGCTTTGCGTTGCTTCGCGATGTACGGGTTAGGTGCTTGTAAGGAATATTTAGCTTAGGGAGGGGGAGATGTTGTAGTAGGCGCTTTGCGGGGATACGTGCTGTACGGGATAGGCCTCTCCCTAAGCACAGTGAAAGGGTGCTGTTGTGCTCAGACAGACTGTCCTTGCTAACAAAGTAAACAAGATAAGAAGGCGAAGGAATGAGGAGGAAATAGGAGCCAAATAAGGAATTGTGGTAAGGGGCTAACATCCAGTACAAACGAATCAGGACAGGGCACGATAGCTCAAGTAAAGGTATATAAGCTGTGCTTAGTAGTGAATAGACACCATTTTACTGCTCATCATATTGGTGTGTGTCTGCAGTGATTTGGCCCTGATCAGGTAATTGGTCAGTGTGCTCAAGAGGGCTAACACAGGAGGCCAACATCACAGTTGCAGAAGGCAACACCATTATTAATGTCTCTTCCAGCCAACCTCTTGCCCTGTTACCATGTAGGAGACTGTAGAATTCATCCATGAGAACATCAGTACTTGTTCAAATGCATGTGGAAATGGCTAAGGTACACAGCAGTTCAAAGGAAGCTGCTGCATTACACTGTGCTTTCTGTAAAGAAGGTTTAGACTTCACTGGCTGTGTTCCTTCAGTACTTTCAACTTCTGACTTTATGCAATAAAGAGTAAAGAAAGAAAGTTGCTCATCCTTTATGCTGTTCTAAAAGACTGATTTCCAATTGTGATCATGATGTATTGATCTTGCTTTTCCTCCTTTCAGTCCTGCTATCCTCTTCCCTCTTCCTTCCCTCTTCCTCTGCAAGTTCCGAATAGCAGAGGTTTATGTCTGTTCCATGAAATTAACAGTAAGAGACAATGGCTGTAATGGCTAGACATGTATTGGGAGGTGTCACTGTCCATGGTAAAGGGGGCTGCAACTAGATGATTGTCAAGGTCCCTCCTAACCCAAGCCATTCCATGATTCTATGATTCTAAATCAAATCTTGGGATGTTCTAGCTGGACATCAGGAAAAGCTTTTTCACTGGAATACAGTGCAGAATTTGAACCGGTATCTAGAGGAATGAATGATCTCCAGCTTTGGAAACTTTCAGGACTCTGTTACACAAGACTATGGTGATGTGATGTGACATTGGTGATACTTCAGCTCTCCAGTTTCTGTGATTCTATCAAGAGTTTCAGTAGAGCTGGAGAGTGTTTTGGTATAACATCCATCTGATTTGGTTTCATTCTATTTGCCATTCATCAGCCTGAAAGAATATCTGAGTAATTTTCTTGGTTTGTTGCTCAAGCTGTCATAAGATCTTCAGGCTATGTTTCCTAACTAGGGAAAAGTAGATTTTGCTAATAAGAAATGTTACTGAGTATGTAGAAAGTTCTTCTCAGTGTTTGAATATGAGGAGTCATAGATATTCTTCTCAGCTAGCTTGTGCTGCAAAGAGCAGTTTATTTCTAAATACAAGACTGAATGAAATAGATCCATGAAAACATGGTCTCAGAAATGTTAGGGACACCAGTAACAACAGGCTTTATTTCTAAGGCCTAGTTCTGCTGTACTGGTTAGTAAGTATGTAAATACGAGCAAGGTCTCTTGCAAAATGTGCATTTGCCCGCAGTTTCCCTGCCCAGGAAGATATTCAGGACTTTCACAGCCTAAGGATGTTTGCTAGCACTATAATACAAGGTCCCACAGGAGTTTCCAGAGAGCCTAGCTGAGCACAAGTCAGCTGTTATTGCCAGATTTTCACAGAGCCTCCAGAGCCTCCTGAAGGTGACAAGGGCTTGATCTTGTTTGTCATGTGTTTACAGTGAAGGTTCAGTGTCATCTCACTTGCCAGTTATTTGTGTTGGTGGAATCCCAGTAGTAAATGGAATTAAATGAGTTGTGAAGCTGCCTGATCGAGGTTGCCTGCTCAGCGCATGACTAATGCTGCCCTTTTCTACCTCTGCACAACTCATGGTTTTGTTACGCTACGCTGTGTCTCCTTTCAGATGAGGTCTTTTGTCACCCATGGAGTGAAGTGAAAAAGTTAAATACATGACACATCTCTAAATAAGGATCCCAGCAGGCTGAGATTTGTATCTTATAACTCACACAGGTGCTCATGCAGAAAAAACTAATGAAAGGCTGTTTCTCTTGCGTATACTTGTCCCAAAACTATTTCCTGTAAACTTGTGGTGATCCAGAACTGCATTTTGTTCTGCAGTAGTGTTGCATTGCTGAGTTTGTATTAAGGACAGTTTGCTGAACTCTCACTGAGACATTTTAGTTGTTGCACTTAACTAAGTATAGAGTAATGTCATAAACACAAGAAAGTAATAATAGAAGTAGATAAAATATAAAGTATATATTGTGTGAAATGACAGACAGAAAAGATGCTAAGGAGTGCTGAAGTTAAGAGCTGGATGGCTGTTTGACTGATCATTTGCTCCCTTGCTATTCAGTCCAACAATCAGGTAGCTATGCATGGTTTCTGAAATATAGGTTTTGTTCATCATTAGTAACGGATTGCTCTTATCTTTCACCTTCTCCAGCCAGTTTACTTGAAACACATCTTGCAGTAACCTCATCCTACAGTGCTGGAATGAATTCTGCAGCCCACATGCTTTCTCTGACCACCCATACATTGACTGTTGACCACAGTTACTCTGTTTGGATGAGCTCAAGCTCAACTGCAATTTTTGCATTCAGTTTTAATATGCTGGCAGCCAAGGTTCATTTTCTATGATAAGATGCTTTGGAATAATATTTGTCTTGTATTTATATTCCTTGCTACCTTGAAAAAGATCCTTGGGTGTTTTATAGATATAGATGTAAACATTAAGCTAGATGGCCAAATATGAGACTGAAGGAGGAGGAGGAAATGGCGGTAGCCTGGGTACACTGAGGATAGAGTGTGTGCAGAATCAGGTTGGGATGGTATCATCTGTGGAAAACTTTGTAAAAGAATGAGTTTTTCTGCCATCCCTCCCAGGAGCTGCAGTTGCTTCAGACCAAATGATTTAAAAATAAATGATGTCCCCAGATGGAGTGTCTCAGCCACTGCCACCCTAAGGAGAAGCACAGGTGGAACAACGCCTCATTTACCATTGCATTGGGAGCAAGAAGAGGCAACAAATACACGACTTTCAGAAGTCAACATCAGTGAATTTCAGTAAGGTCCCAGAGTGCTGTGATCCATATCCCAGGAGCAGCTGGGCACTGCTGAGCTTCTTCAAAGACTGTGGGAGATGCAGATACTTCTTTCCCTTCCAGATGAGCCCCTCAGGCTACAGGTTATCATCTGGCTCTCAAAACAGCTACAACAACATTTTAATTAAATCTGCAGAGACACCCACAAAGTTGTCCAAATTAATCTGAAACTGACTTCCAATAATGGTAAGAGTTGTACGTGCAAGATATATTCTCTGAAAGGTCAGCAGCTTGTTTTGAACAACTGGGAAAGACTTCAAGAGTTGAGGTGAAGGTGACTGCAGCCCACATTAACTTAGAATAGTGTGATGCATGCACTCCTTTCAAATGACTGGGGAGTGCTTTTGCACTTCCTATATCCCACTGGTCCAGCTCCCCCTTTTTTGCCCCCTACCCAATATTTCTTAGGTCCTTTTGAGTGTAATAGCATTTCTTTTTTCACTCTGGTCTGGTTTTGGTTACTGATATGCATCTATTTCATACTTGTTCTCTTGCTCTACAGCAATATGAGGCCGTGCCATTCTCTGTCACTGAGTCCTGTCATTTTAGTCTCATGCAATCATCTTGTTGAGGACTTGACTGACTTTTTAGGTGTGGTAGAGTGGTTACAGTGTGAGACCTTATGTGGGTACCTGTCACACGGTGAGAGGAAAAGTTGAATATGACATCTAACAGGCAGGTCAAGTTTTTTAGAATTAATGAAGGGTAATGTCTTCCCCTGAAGGGTTGAGAAAGACTGATGGCATTTGTACAGATGCCTTCACAAAGACAACTAGATGACCGGGAAAGCTGAAATCCTAGAATAATCATGAAGCTAGTTCTCAATCAGATAAAAAGCCCTTAGATCTGTCTTCAGGATGTCACCCTTCCTTAGTTCCTTCATTTCCTTTTTCATCTTAACCACAAGAGTTTAACTTAATATTCTCCAGGGCCTGTAGGTTAATTTTCAGTTTGCCTGCTATTCGCAAACATTTTCACTTGTTGTTTTCAGTTTAAGTATTTTCATCCTCTCTTTCTTTACTTTCCTTTTTACATCTGCATTTTCTTTCTCCAGTTTTACAGCAGTATTCTTTTTGTGACTAAATGTTTTTCAAGCTACAAAAAGCTTGCACGTTGGAGATAGTATTAAATGATATATTCAACCAGTGTCTTAGCAGAGATGTAGGACGGTGCTGTGGCTGGGCTGGAGTATGAATAAGTACAGTGAAGGAGATGCCCCACCCTAACCAAACCAAGGAGAGAAGTAAGCTGCCAGGCTGCCTAGCTCCTCCTCCTCCTCCCCCACACCCCTTCTTTTTTTTTTTCTCACAAAGCTGTTTTGTTTGGTTTGTGGTTCAGTATCTTTTCCCGGATGAGTTCTCAGGCAGTGTTTACCAATCCAAACAACAGAAACTCAAGAAGAGCAAGCTGATGCTTTTCCTCATGAAGGCACAATGCTGCCAGTCGTCCAACTGTTACAGTTCCCAGTTCCCAGAAAGCTCTGAACAACACAGGAATAAAGAAACTTTCTCTCAAAGTCTATGTGTGAACGGGTATCAGATGATGCTAACATTTATTTTCATGTGGCTAACATTACACTGCCATTAAAGTGAATCTTACATTTTCATTACTGATTATCAGCAATTCAAGAAACATTTCTTAAACCTGCCTTGATTTCTCAAATCAGATAGGTCAACTTTTCTGAATGATAAAGCTTCCACTTGTGAACACGTCTGCAGTGGAATATTGAACAAGCTTCTGAACTCCAAATCTTTGCTTTCTACAGCAGTATAATACCCACAGAGGATCAATGCTGAAATGTTTCACGTGCAAAGATCTCCTAGACAAGAAGGCACCCTAGGTGGCTTGTGATGTCAAACACCATGTTAATTTCTTATATTCAAACTGTGTCAAGCTTGTTTGCATGGTGTTGTTCAGAAGTCCAAGTCTCAGTCAAGTTCTCCTACTGCAGACCAGGGTCTCAGGCTGCTGCTCCTGATGCTAGAGATGGCTATCAGGAGGAAAATGCCAGTGCCCATGGGGAGGAAAAATCACCCTTGTTTGCACACGTATCCTTTACTTTTTGAAAAATAGCCCCACTACAATCTTTCTTGTGCTCTCTATTCTCTTTTGACACTGACACTTTACCTCCTGTTGCTCAGGTATTATTTTTGGCCTGCTGACAAATGACCTGTCTATCTGCCATGTCAGAGGCATGCAGCTGGCTGGGCTGAAAGAGCCAATTCCTCAGCTGCCACAAGGGCTGACAGTTCCTCTACTCCAGATCTCCTGGTATCTGTCTTAGCCATTTCCATTTTTGTCCACATTGCTCCATATTATGCTTAGTTTCTCAGTAATGGTTCCCCAGCAACTTTATTATTTTTCTCGTCCTCTTCAGAGCAGGCTGATGATTTGCAGAAGTGGATAAGCAAGTTCAGCGCTGCTTTTTTTTTTTTCTTCTTTTTTTTTCTGAAGATGGAAGGGAACATCCTCTGATGTATGTTGCAACTGTTGATAGAAACAGATACGATGTGATTCATTAACCATGGATTCCAAGAAACTCCTAATACCAATCTAGGCTAAGGCAGACAAGTCCCAAAGCCTTGAAGGCATATAATGAAAAAAATCACACACACTGTTATGGAGAGTGTGGGGGAGGAGAGCAGGGCCAAATGGCAGAGAGGAAGAAGTGCATTCCTCTAACATGCTACATATTCAAGGCATGCAAACACAAATGCACCTTTATTATTATATTTACTTATTATAAATTTGGCTAAGCTGATGCAATGAAACTGCTGGGAACCTGAAAAAGGAGGAAGTATGGAGCTACTTTGACATGCATATTCTCTTCCTCTCCTGCTAGTCCTTTGTATTGCTGCTGCGTATTCTGGCACTGGGATACACGCCTTGCTCCAGCTAACGCTCCCCTGCTCAGTCAGTGAACCATGTTTGGGAGGCAATGTGTAGGCGTGTGTTGAAACATTATGGGGAGGGGTAAGTTGCATGTTAATAAGCAACAGCTTATCTACACACACACAAACTGAAACAATAATTTGCCTCACTTATTTCAGTGTAAGGCTGGGCACTAGCTGGCAAAAAATTGTGCATATTACTGCTGACTGTATGGTATTGGTTCCTGGGTACATGCTGACTCACCTTGGTTCACTTCCAGCCTAGCAGAAGAAAAGGGCCATCTGAAGACGGGAAAGCTGCAACAGACTTGTCAAAATAGTTCCTTGTAATTCTTTTTACACTGTTGCTAAGGTAGCAGAGCTTCTGATGTGGTTTTGGTTAGAGAAAAGAATAAAGAAATACCATGAAAAACCCTAAATTTTATTTGATATCACAAAGAGAAAATACATACGAATTAATTAGCTGATATTCTGAAATTATTACGGAACTTGGTAGAGAGAACAACCCACTCTGAAAAGCATTCGACCTAAACAAATTATTCTCTCTAAAGATGTACTCCCCCTTATTTGTCTGATGGAATTATAACATAATCGCCTTCTAGTCGCTACTCCTGTTACAGTATCAGAGATGAAATGCCACAGAGAGAATTTTTGAGGGTTGTGCTTGTATTGGTTATTATTCAACAATATCTAGAAGGTCCAATCAGATTCAGAATTCAGTTTTGTCAATGCTTTAAGGTCACTATGTGTCCTGAATTACTTGCAACATTTTAAGTGGAAAAAGCATAGGGGAAGAATGGGAAACAAAACAAAACAAATAGATGTTCAAAAGTTGAATGTTAAGAAAGCTGGTAGAGAGGCACAAGAGGATAGACTTCAGCTTTTAGTTTTAGTTCTAAGAAGTTATGTGACAGGTTTAAATGACGGTAAAAAAAAAAACACATACGACTAAGGCATTTATGTTCAGCCTTATTTCAAAATTGTGACACTACAAAATCTGTTTGCTGCCTTTGAGGAACCAAAGAAACTCCACAACTGTTTGAGTTTGTGACAATAAAGCTCCCGAGATACCCAGAGTTCTGTTCCGGGAGGCCTGATGAAGGTAGGAAAAAGTCATAGATTCAAAGAAAGTTTTAGATGAAAAGGGACTTCTGGAGGTCTAGTCTGCCTTCTACTCCCAGCACAGCTAGCTTCAGAGCCAGATTAGGTTGCTCCACAGCCTGGTCCAGGCAACTTGTGAACATCCCCAAGCATGAAGATCTCTCAGTCAGCCTCACAACGCACCTGTTCCAATGCTCAACCAGCCTTGTGAAGAGAAGCATATGTTTTCTTTATGGCCTTTCATGCAAATGTTGTGACTATTTCACTGTGCTCATCTGTGAGTATTCTGGCTCTATGAATAGATGAAGTCCTCAGCTGTATCCTCTTTTGACCTCCTTTTCACCAAGCTAAACAAATCTTACTCCCTCAGCCTCTCCTTGGACATCACATGCTTAGAATCACAGAATCGTAGAACCACAAGGTTGGAGAGGACCTACGAGATCATCTAGTCGAACCATCCTCCTATCACCATTACTACTCTCTAAGATACTAAACCATATCTCCTAGTACCTTATCCAGATGCCGCTTGAACACCACCAGGGATGGTGACTCCACCACCTCCATGGGCAGGCCATTCCAGCACCTGACCACTCTTGGAGAGAGAAAGTTTTCTTTATATCTAACATAAATCTCCCCTGGTGCAACTCAGGTCCTATTTGTTGCCTGGGAGAAGAGGCCAACTCCCCTCCTGATCACAACTTCCCTTCAGGAAGCTGTAGAGTGCTTCTCTTGATTTTGTTTTTATCACCCTTGTGTGGAGGACACTGGTGGACACTGTTCCAGCCATGGTTTTTGTGTGCCAGATAAAGGAGAATAATCACTTAATTTCACCTGTGGGTCATTGTCTTGCTAATGCAGGCCAATGTATGGTATATTCTTAGTTCATATTCATCTTGCAGAGCTCCCACTAGTCAGTCCCTAGATTGTACTAGAACATGTTTCAATAATAGAGTTCTAAATCATGTCCTGGTAAAAATCTAAGGTTCTATAATTACACACTTCTGCAAAGCTATGTTAATGGAGATCCACTTTAGCATTCAAAAACCTTGACGTATTCTCTCCTTTCTACTTACATGAATCTACACATCTCTTTAATGATTTCAGAATAAATGGCCAGGATTCCGTGTAACAATGACCATAAATATAAACTGATTATGAATAATCTCAGTCCAACCCATTGCTAAACAGTGATTTCATCTGACTCAGTAAGAAATAATGGATTGTCTGAACTGGTGAAAATTCCACATGTAGTTCCACAAATTGGTTTAAAGCCTTTGTATTTGTTTTGCTTTGCTTTTAAGTGTGAGTTTGGTTTAAGCATTAGCTTGATTTAAAAAGAGCATCAATGCCTTCTGTTAGGTAAATTGTTGCCATTTTGGGGTGCAAATGGTGTGAATAATCATCTCCTTCCAGCTTGTTTGGTGGAAGGAATAACAACTTCAGTGTTACAGCACTGCTTCCCTCTGAAGGTGAACATACATTTTCTTGCTTGGTTTACAGAAAAACTGCAAAGCCCCTTTCCTTAGGAGGAGTGGAACCGCCTGTCATTCATGCAGGAGGGCAGAGACAATGGTGAAGAGGAAAGACCTCTGTGTTATACTATATATAAGGAAGTCAGTCCTGTGGAAGATAAGAAGTCGTAATTCTGAAGTGCTGAAAGAAAACACTGGCTCTAGGGAACGCTCAAAGCCAGAGAGTACCCAGACAGGGAGAAATAAAATCTCAGCCCAGACAGCACTGGGCACATCATCAAGAGGAAGAAGTCTGTATTTCCTTATCTTCTAACTCACAGAAGGTATGTTGCCACTGAAGCGATCATTTCCAAATGAAAGGAAGGGAAACCTGTTTCCTCTCCACTCTTCAGTCTTGTGTTTAGTAGAATCCTCTTAGAGTCTGGGTACCTGGAGTGAAGGGAGCCCCAGCTGGTCTGCACTGATTGAGTGTACAGTCTTGAGATCATGTACCTACTCCTGTTCCCCATCAAGACCTACTATTTGCATATAGCATCAAGAAACCTTTATAGCTGGAGCATTTAGAATAGCTACTATGTGTGTGTGTGTGTTATGCACTGACACAGATATTTCATTCCTAGCTTTGCATATGAGATTATATAATTGTACATGTTTTCATGATCCACCTGTGCCCCCAAATGTTCTGAATAATGAAAAAAATGTGTAGGCTTATCAGATTCACCTTTTCGACTGTACTGATTATTTCCTTCTGGAGCCTTTTTGAGATGTCTACTTTCCAGGAAATTCCCTCTCTCCACTTATATTTCTTTTCATCAACTTCAAATTTCTTTTAGTTTCCCATGATGACATTAGAGCATTTTGTGTAATTTTCAACCTTTTTCATACTTAAATATTGATGTGGTGTTTTTTAAAAATTATTTTATGTGAGCAAAACTCTTTAAATAGTCTCTACAATACACAGTAAGTGTATTGTATGATGTCTCCCAATACACAGTAAAGTATAGAAATAATTTGATTTATTCTTTGTAATAAATGTTGCTTTACATGATGCAGATATGAGCAATGAATACTGTTCATCCACTATGACTATATGTAATATATATTATTATGCTGTTCTCTATGCCCTTATATTTACTAGATCTTCCAGATACCGGATCTACCGGATAATTTCAACAGGTTTGTAACACTCTGCATACCTAGGAACTTTCTATTCTTCTTCTTACATGTGTAGTCTCATTTTCTCCAAGTCCAGGATAATAACTTTGTATCTTCCTTAGAAAAAATATGAAGTATGTTGCCACAGAAGCCTTTGGTTTTTGAGTTTGGAAATTGGATTATGTAACTGCAATACCACAAGTCTGAGGTGGGCATAAAGATAGAAGCAACCAAAATGTTAACTCCAATTTTGAAATCCTCATGCCTAGTCACCGACATCTTCTGTCTGAAATCCTGTTTCAGTACAAACTGTGAGGCAGCTCCATGATGGAGAATGGAGGAGTCAGTCAGTGAGGACCTGAAATTCGCATTAACTGGGGTCAGATGTAGAGCAGAAGCTCCAGCCCACTGCCTGTTTGTCTTTGTACATCCCTGGCATGAATATAGAGAGATGCGATATTGGTGCGAATAGAGAACAAATCTATCTGCCTGGGGGTGGAAGCACCAGAAGGAGCAGTAGCATAATGTCTGTAAATAAGGCACCTAGGTGTTGATGGCACCAAGATTAGCAGGTCATCCTAGCACATTTACAGATAGTTTCTTACAGCATTCAGATCAGGATGGAGAGGCAAATGATGATTTTCAAAGGCAGGACAGAATTAAGAGACTAATCAGTGTCAACTCGAAGGTACCTATGGTGTTCAAAAAATACATATAGTCATCAACGTAAGAACAACTCAAAAGAAGTGATGAAGATTCAACAGTTGATATTCTTCATCATTAATTTCAAAGCAAAGAAGCCCGGGCAGATAATTTGGACAAAAATACATTGGTGGTTATGAGAACATGAGTGTGAAAGCCTGCTGTTTTACACAAAATGTTTTACACAGAAATCACCTCCTTCCCCATAAGATCTCACAATAAGCTTTACCACACTTGCTCTACACACTTGCAATATAATTTCATATATGGAATTAAATACCAGGCATCAGGTCAAATCCAACGATCTCCCTCTGTTTTTCTCCCTGTAGATGCCATGTGAAGGATGCATGGAGAGGGACAATGAGAGCACTGATGCAACCATGGAGTTCCTCCTTCTTGGCTTCTCTGAGCTGTTCTGTCTGCGGGTCCTCCTCTTCCTTATCTTTCTCATCATCCATTTGGTCACATTGGCAGGGAATATGATGATCTTCATAGCTGTGTTTATGGAGCACTCTCGTCCTCCCATGCTTTTCTTCCTCTGTCAGCTCTCTATCATTGAGCTTTGCTACACCTTAGTCATTGTCCCTAAGGCACTCCTTGGCCTGATGGTTATGAATGGCATCACCATTTCCTTCATAGGCTACGCTGCCCAGATGTACCTTTTCGTGGGGCTCGGTGGAGCCGAATGCTTTCTCCTGGCAGCCATGTCGTATGACCGCTACATTGCCATCTGCCAGCCCCTTCACTACACAGTGGTGATGAGCGAGGGGCTCTGCCTTAGGCTGTCCATAGCGTGCTGTCTGGGAGGCTTTGCTGTTGCCCTGGGGTTGACAGTGTCTGTTTTCCACTTACCTTTCTGTCAGTCACATCACATCAACCACTTCTTCTGTGATGTCCCTGCAGTGCTGCACCTGGCCTGCACACACAGCTACACCCCCGAGCTTCCCCTGCTGGCTGCCTGCGTGCTCCTCCTGCTACTTCCCTTCCTCCTGATCCTCACCTCTTATGTGTGTATTGCTGCTGTTTTGCTACGTATCACTTCCTCCCTCAGAAGGGGCAAGGCCTTTTCCACCTGCTTATCACACTTGACCATCACGTTGCTGCACTATGGATGTGCCTCCTTCATGTACATTCGTCCCAAGTCCAGTTACTCACCAGCTCGAGACAAGATGGTTTCTCTAGTCTACACCAATATTACTCCATTACTATACCCCCTTATTTATAGCTTGAGGAACAAGGAAATCAGAGGAGTCCTAAGGAAAATGTTGAGGAGGAAGAGAACAGCTCAGCTGAACTGGGGTACTACTAGGGCTGTTACAGCTGAGAACTAAATTTGAGGAGGACAAATGTTCTTGTTGGAAATGCAGTCCTGTAACTTGGCTAGGACAAGATTCTCTATAGACCTCACTACGGTAAACATCCAGGCAGAATACAATGTGCATTGATGTATTTTTGACAAAATGACATCTCAGCCTCCAAAGAAAAAAGGAAGAAGGAACGAAAAAAGCCTCTAATGTAACATTACTTAAAGGGAAAAGTTGTATCAATTTGTGAGTAAGAATAACTTTGATCAGTTTATGGTATCACTTCTGTGATCACATATATAACCATACTCACATTTACAGTTATCTCAGCATGCTCAAAAGATCAACACAAAATTATTTAATGCTGCTGACTTGTTCTCATTATTTTTCTATCAAGATGCAAGTAGATAGTGGAAACTGGGAAGTCAATAAATATTTTTAGTCTGGTAAGTTTTCCAGCACAAGAATCACGAAGGACACTATTAGCAGGTTACAAAAAGAAATACTGTGCTTTGAAAGAGATGGAAATTAAGCTATGATTTTCTCCAAATTTAGCATAAGGTTGCACTTCTAACATTCCATCACAAGTGAAAAGATCATTAGTGCAAACTCATCTTACTTTGAATTATTCTAGGTAATGAAAATGAAAGTGCCACTGATTTGACAGGAGTATGACTTTCCTATGAGTGCTTTACAGGAAAAACATTTCCTTTTATAGGGAGATGCTTTAGGTTTAGACTGTTCCTATGGCAACACAAAGACTCAGATACAGGTCTTATCATGTAACTTTTATCAGGAAAGACTGCATCATGTAAATAAGAATGCCTGAGGAGTGTTAAAGTCTATCAGCATAAACCTTACATAAATCTAACAATACTGCCGCCGCAACTCCTGCTGTTTCTATGCCAAAACCAGTGAGAATTCTAGCATATGCTGCAATGCAGCAGACATAAGAATCTGAAATGTGTGCAGCAGTGTTATTGTGTGTGTTTAGAATCACAGAACAACCAAGGTTGGAAAAGACCTCCAAGATCACCTAGTCCAACCATCCACCTACCACCAGTATTTTCCCAGTAAACCATACCCCTTAGTATAACATCTAAACATTACTTGAACACCTCCAGGGACAGTGACTCCACCACCTCCCTGGGCAGCCCATTCCAGCACCTGACCATTCTTTCAGAGAAGAACCTTTTCTTAATATCCAATCTACATGTAAGCAGAACAGGACGATTTAGACAAGGGTGAAAATATCAGTTTTGTTCAGGAATAGTGGAAAAAAACAACTTCAATAATTTACTTAATGCTTTACTGCCCCATGGCTCTTCAAAGCACCAAACAGACCTTGTGACTCAGATCTTACATATGAAATTATTGAGAGAAAGAAAAGGACTTGCTTTTACTTCTCTGTCTAATTCAAAGGTAATTCAGCACCCACCCGCCCTCTGATCTCCCCCCTAGAAGACTGGAAGAGCAGAGTGATATTTGCTTTCTCTGGGCTACAATCATTAAAAATTATGGTAAGTGGATTTGACCAGCAAGAAAGCTGGCCCTGTAACTGAATAACTTGACTTAGACTCCTCTGGCAAAAGAGAAATGTGAAATTTAAAACTCACGTTAAAAGCTATCCTCAAGTTGACAGTCTGGTCAGGCTAAAATATTAACATAGAATATTGGTTCTCACGTCAGTGAATATCCAGTTACTGCTGTGAGCAAAAATTTAGCGGCATTGTGTTAAATGATCAGAGTTGTAGTGAACATTTTAAACCATTGGCCAGGTCTTCCAGAAATGAGAAGAGGGTCTCAATAAAAGCACATTACTTACTAATAGAGAAACACTTTAGAAGTATGTTAGCAAAGTACTTTGCATCAGATACTATTAAAGGATTTAAGGATGGTAAATAACTGTAAGAAGCATGGGACAAAATTGATACCTCAAATCCAAATTCTCTCAAGTCAAATCAGGCTTTGAAGTTAATCCTGCTGTAAGCAGTGGGCTGGGCTAGAGATCTCCAGCGGTCCCTTCTGAGGTTAGCAAAAGCAGAGATTTCTACCCTGCCTTTTAGGAGGTACTGACATGCTTATATACATGGCAAGAAGAACAAGGAACAGAAAGACAGTGTGTTTTAAACAAAACTTTGGTAGAGGTCCTCACATCTTTATGGCTGTTGTAAGGTTGGGATAACATGAGATGTAAGTATTGTCTGCTTCTAGCTGTTAGAGATAAACAGGACTGCCCTACAGATGTTCCTCATAGATAGTTATTGGTCAAGGGCACTTCAGCAGACCTGTCCTTACAGTACAGATAGGGATGATGCACCTGAGAGGGATGCCATAGCTGAAACAGCAGCCATATTAGACTCCTACCCCTGTAGTTCTGGGACATGTGAGAATCAAAAACAACAGTGGAGAACTTCTGAAAGGACACAGTCTTCACCCAATGTCCCTGTGATGAGTAAAATGAGGAGATAATTCAGAGCCCAAGTCTAAATCCCATCCTATGCCCAGGGCTTACATGGCCATAAAAAACAATATTCATCTTTGCAGTTACTTTTGTCAACGCTGCCCTGAGCAAAGGTGCTAGATGAAAACACAGATCTCATCAGTAGTTTGGCACCAGAGCTCAGCCTGTGGGCACTTAGCCTGTACAGCCTGTGAAATCTCATTAGTGTTGTCCTTGTGCTCAAGAATGAAAAGGATTTGGAGGACAATGGCAGAGATTTCAAGTAATGTTAAAGGTACTCTAGGTCCAATATCTTCAGTGGTACATATCAAAGAGATACCTTTACTCAAGAAAATACTTTGGAGAGGCATCCTTATGCAACCTACCATTACCAGTAATGATGGTAGGTTACCAGAAAAATCTTTTCAGTGTAGTGAAACCAGTGAAAAACTGTCATGCTTCGCTGGCAACCCAGGTAAGACATTTTTTTAGAAGTGGTTCCTACAAATAATCAATCTCCAAAATAGTTAAATGGACTTAAATTTAAAAATATTTCCTTACTTTACTAGGAATCTAAATACAGGAAGTTTACTAAGGGTCTGTGTTTCTATTATAGGCTAGGGAAGTCAACATTCTGCTGGAAATCCAATTTGAAGAACAGGAAAGTTTCAGCACGATCAGTTACCCTTAACAAAGGCACATTGGCACAGCCTATCCATCTCGGTTTACGTGGAAAGTGAGTCCACCAGTCTCTCTTTGCTTGGGTTCTTTAAGGTCTTAGCAAACGTGCAGGTAATCCTACAGTTGCCTAAACAGCTTCATTTGTCCTTTGATCTGAAGCAGGAGGAAAGTGTCAAGGTGAAATTAATATAGCAATTTGCAACAGTGGAGTTGCAGTCAATGAAAATGCATGTGTGGATAGTATTAAATGCTGAGAGTGGACTCTAATATCATGAGGATGAACATCTGTCAAAAAAATGATGTTTTTTCTCTATTGAGAAAGTACCCACATTTTCCTTATGTTATTCAATATATCAAGAGCAATGGATGAATAGGCTTTACCATGATAAAATATAGAATGTTACAGGAGTTTCTCTTGCACACATGTATATATAGAAGATATATTTGGAAGCAACCAGGAACATAGGAGAGATGATCAGAGGAATGAGGTGAAGATCTGCACCAGCCAGTTTGTTTTAGTTTCACTTTGGTCGGCAACCATCTCTAGATCAGAAAATTGCCTGCAGGTGCTTTGCTTACAGCACCATACCCCTAACTTAAAGCTCTGGGCTTGAAACATCCTGCTGATCTCAGTTATCTTTCAGACAAATTCTGGAAAAAGTGAGAACAAGATCAGTACCCACCCAGACTGTACTGTTGGCTCTACCTGCATAAACTCAAAGATGTAGGACTGTCTGTTTTTACAAACTGGTGTGTAAAGCTGAGGGAGGGCCAGGGAGTGCTAGCAGCATGTGGCCTCTAAGCTTAGTCACTGTGGAAAATCAGGACTTCCAAAAGCTGTGTTGTATTTAATTATGTTTTTCGTCTACAAATGCTTTCGGCATTCATTTTTGTTTTCATATTTTGATTTAATTAGGAGATTAAGCTTTAAAACTCAAGTGAGGTTCTGAACTGGGAAGAGATTTGGCAGTGAGTTGGAAAGATGTTATTGCAATCAAAATACTCTCATTCCAGATGCAGGAGAGCAAGGTGCCTGTTTCAAGTATTTTCTCCTGATCTCAAGATAGAAACCACATTGGATGAGCACAGGTTGTTAACACTGTCACTAAGGGCAACTATTTCATTTCTGCACAGGACAGTGGGAGTCTGCAGCACTGCAACATCAACACTATGCTACCATAGGAAGAGAAAAGGACAAGCGTATTGATTTTAGATCCTTGAACTGTAATTTGTCAAGAAAAGATAGTAAAACAACTGCAAAACTGAAATAGAAATAAAAGCATCAACATTTCATGGCTGCCCAGAGAGGTTGTGGGTGCCCCATCCCTGGAGGTGTTCAAGGCCAGGCTGGATGGGGCCCTGGGCAGCCCAGTCTAGTATTAAATGGGGAAGTTGGTAGCCCTGCCTGTGGTGGGCGGGTTGGAGATCCATGATCCTTGAGGTCCCTTCCAACCCGGGCCATTCTGTGATTCTGTGATTCTGTTAAAAAGTAGAAATTAAAAACTTGATTTGTACACATGTTCAATTGTTGGTGTACAAAAAAGTTATTGAAAATTGCACTGTCAAAGTGACAAGTGACACAAATGCTGACGGTGTGTTTTGAATCGTAGTGACTTTCCAATCTTTGTGAGGTATTTTTACACTTCTTACGTATAATTAATCTGAGAGTGGGAAAGAACAACAAGAAAATCTGAATAAACAAAATTATAGAGGTAGGTGCTTGTCATACAGAGGCTGCTCTTACTATAACCTGAGCTGTGATTCAGTTACTGAAAATGTTATAATCCTCTTTTTCTACAATCTAGTTGAAGAAGCCATGAGCATCTCTACTAGAAATCAAAGTTTTCTGGGACTGTGTTTTATGCTTATAGCACATATGCTGATTTTCTAGTAATGCTCAATGAAAAAATGAATCCTTCCCCCCCCCCCCCCCCCCCAGCCCACCATCAAGAAGTCAGCAATAGAAGTAATTAAAAATTGGAAACTTAACACTATGAAGATAAATAAATATCTTCAAATACGCCCAGCAATCAGATGCTGTCAAAAATGAGTGTTCGAGTAGAACTGCAATTCTTTTCATCTGTGAGTATATGATATGCTATAATATCTATTAGAAAGTAACAAACTCTTGATACTTGAAACTGTACCTTTTAGGGTAGTTTTATGAGTGCGAATATAAATCAGATTATATAATGTCTCTGTTTGGATTACTTTCTACTTCTATACCCAAAATGTAGCAGCTTAACATAGGCAGAGCCTTGTTTTGCTTGGGTTGTTAACCAGAAGTGCTTGCTCGGGAAAAAAAAAGAAAAAGAATAACAAACAAACAAACAAAAACCCACAAAATCACAAACATCACCAGACAAAACTGCTTGCATCGCTCTTAGGCTACACGTAGGTGGGATGGGTTCCTCTCTCGTCCAGCCACAGCGCCTTCAGGCAGACGGGATTTCCAGGGCTCCACATCCATTCGACCACCAGAGGGAGCAGAACCGGGATGTGAAGGTAACAGAAGTTTCTAAGGTGATTTCTGGTGAAAAAAGAAGACCGTCCTCGTTTCGAAGTGATACAGTAATAGTATTTACTCCTGTTTTACAAGCCCAGTGAGAGCATAGCTTATGAGGAGAGAAAGTCCAGAAGGTCACTGGTTCAGACAAGAGAGGAAATATACTACTGTACTAATTAGGTCTTCAGATAGGGCATCAATACGGAAACGCCTGTAAGTATGTTGTTGATGAACAAGTAAATGAACACTTATGAAGGGGTACTGCCTGAACTTTTAGTCTGGGTTCAGTCCTTCCCATTGGGAAGCTTTCTCTGTGAGGTGAAGGATCCACATACTGCTCCCCTCCCATTTTGGTTGGAACCCAGGTAAGGAGTTGTCTCCATTCCTGGTGACAGGAACATATGATTGTTCATCTAATAATGATCAAAGATGATCAAAGAATCACAAAAAGATTAAAGTGGGAAATTACTCTCGGAGGTCTCTATCCCAAATACCCGCTCACAGAAAGGTTAACACCAAATCTGTATCAGGTTGCTCAGGGCCTTGTTCAGGCAAATCCTATGCATCTCCAACAGTGTTCATCTCCAGATATGCGAGGAAGGGTGAGGGAGTGTCTCCCGAGCAATAAAAAACAAAACCCAATCTACAAACTATTTCTATCAAAACCCAGATCTACGCACTGCTTCTGTCAGCTTCATTCATTTCCCTGCCTTTGTCATTCTTCTCAAGGGAGAAACACGACTAGCTTGACTACTTGTACAGGCAAGTGCACAGGTCCCTAGGTTAGGTTCACCTTGTAGTCAAGAAAGGTTGCCGTGTTTCTCTGTAGGAATGTAAAATATCTGTTTAAAAATGTTTGAGTTTCTGGGTGAGAAATAGTCCTAATAGAAAACTAATTTAACAGTTTAAGTTGCTAGATGGTAGGAGTCTATCCTCTGTAGGCTACCTGAAGTCAACTATTCAAAATGCTCTAACTTAAATTGCTGGTGGAGCAGAACCAGAAAATTTCCTCGATTAAAAGAAAAGATAATACTAGAATATTAAATTGTGGTCATGTAGATGAGAATAAGAGGGAAAAGGCACAGATTCTTCGTAGGGAATGAAACATCAATCCAGTGTCCCCTGTGATGTACAGAGCCGTCACATTTTTCTTAGAGGTGTAGAGTTAGTGGATAAAGGGGATGAATCAGAGGTCACAGAACAAGGGTCTGGTTCCTTCTACCAAAGATATCTCCAGGGCAAGTTCCTCCCTTGTACTAAAGTATGGCTTGTTGCAAAATGTGATTGGGGCACCAGGGAGCTCTATACCTCTTACTGACAGCTAGTTCGAAGTGCACAATTTCAAAAATACCAATACTAAAGGCTGGCAGATGTAAGGATGCTTTGTTAGCTTGGGAAATAATATAAACTGAGGAACTCGAGAGATTGTTTCTAGGTTCAGTTTTGTTTGTGATCTGGAGGGATGTGGTGAAATTCATAGCTCTTTCCAAAATGTGAGGAGTAGCAAACACAGTAAAAAATTCATTAGAAACATACCAAGGAGTTCTGTCTGAACTACATTTCAAAAGAAGCACGTCCCAGTTCTGTCTTGATAGTGCCTTTCTATTGTCCCAACAGCAAATCAAGACACGACCTGGCGCATACCATTCCCCTTCACTTCCCTCACCACAAGTCCACATTTCTGTAGGAGGAAAGCCCAGGTGTGTTGTGTATTAGTATTTTCCAGGTAGATACCAAATCTCAGTGATACATGAAACAAGATACAGGGAAACAGGAGGAAAAAAAAGATATGCCCTGCCATTCAGAAATACTCAGGAGGTATTCAGGAGAAACAGAGGATGAGCTTCTATTTGAAAAGATGCTGGAAGTCATTTTAAAAGATGTACTTCTGCTGTAAAAATCCATGCCAGAAATGTGGTGCTCACTGAGGAGGCATAACTGTGAAAAGGTTGTGGAGATGTAAAGATAAAAGCTTTTCTGGGATTAAGTTTTTGTTTGCTTGCTTGTTTTTTGTTTGTTTGTTTGTTTTCAGTAGTCATGCAGAGAATTAGCTTCCTCCTGCAGTTTGCAAAGATTCAATCTTAAGATGAATAAGTAAAAGCATCCTGTCAGTGAAATACTTAGTGGAAAATTCACATGCAATGCTTCAGCTTTAATGGGTACAGCCTCTGGGTAGATTCCTTCTTTTTCCCTTTGGACCTGCAGTTTAGTGCAGAGGACACACGGCAAAGCTATACAGCAGAGCTTTTACACATATCAACACATTTCCAGGAACTTGGGCTTTCTACTTTTTGCATTTTCTCTTGGTTACAGATTTGCTGCAGATGTAGATCTTTCTGTGACATCAGGCCATATTTTGTTTTACTATCTTTGCGCAGATTCTGCGAGGAAGAAACCGTAGGTAAACCTCAATCTACAACATAACAAAACTGTACATACAATCTCTGATGCCCATCAACTGGAATACTCTGTTTTTTTCACACTCATAACCAACATTAACATGGGAAAAAGATGAAAGAAAATATTTTTAAGGTACCTCCTCTGCTTGTTCCTAGTAAATCTGTTGCTGCATATTCCCAACAGCTTAGATCAAACATCCTTGATTATCTGCCATCTAAAGAGAGATAGAGAATCCCCGTGTTCCTCACACCAGAACTTTGGCACTTTAGAAAGTTTACAGATGCAAACCTCGGTAGCCCAAAAGAAATGAATGTAAGGCCACAAGACTGATTTATTTACTTTTTTCCCCATATAAACAGTATGAGCTCCTGAGCAGTCCTAGAACCTTATCTTCCAGCTGCAAATGGTTCTTTCCTACTTCATGTCTATATACGCCTCACCTATTCTGTCCCATCACAAAGGACAAGTGACCCGTAGGTCCATCTGCCTCACTGCTACATCACAAACTGAAGAAGGCACAATACTTTACAAATGAAGACTGAAATCAATATATTCTGCTAGTGCAAACTTAAGGTATGGGATGTAGAGAGGGAAACATTTTTGTGTTGCAGTGGGGAAAAGGTGGGCATGAAAATTTGAGACTTAGCACTGTAGGATGAGAAAGAACGCTTTAGTCAGCATTAAACTGGAATAAATTTGTGCATTACATTAAATTTAAAGCTTAGCATTTTGCCTGTTTTCTCTGAAAGGAGCACAGATTTCTCTCACCTGTGTTTGAAACTCCTGAGATAGTTTTTGATTTTCTAAAAGACGTGGTTATAGAATCACAGACTCATCACAGAAAGATTTAGGAGCACGGGATCTCAGAAGTCTGTAGTACCAGTATCTGCTCACAGCAGGGCTGATTCCAGAGCTATTTTGGGTTGTTCAGGGCTGAGCCCTGGTAAGCCTGGAACATCTCCAAGGCTGGAGGTCCTCCAGTTTCTCTAGGCAATCTGACAAAGTTCTTTCTTCAATCTTCATTGTGGAGAAGGAAGAAGAGAGCAGGAAGAACACAGCCTTACAGCAACAGCAGAAATATAACCATCTGTATTTCATAGGGAGGGGTATAATAGCTGTAGATGAGTGGGAGTAACATCCTTGATGAAAGAACATCAAAATGGCAGAAGAGATACCACAAAAGGAAGTTATTTCATATTTATGTCCCTCAGGTAGGGATATCACATGAGGTCTTCATACATAGCAAGAGTCCTCCCAGCTCAGTTGCTTTCTCAGCATGGTTTCTGTATTGAAAAATCAGGCGTCTTCATCCATGCTGGGGAGTTTACTAACATGAAGACAGTGATTCCACCAGATAATGTTGTATGACTACCACATTACAACTTGCGGAGCAGTATCAGCCACTGCCACTACTATGCACACGAATTTCCTAAATATCTACTGCAAGGATGACGGCAAGAACACTGTTTAGTGGTTTCAGCGACATTATCACAGACAGAAACGGGCTGAGCAGTTTCTGACGAAAATTCTGGGCTGTTCTGCCGTGCAAAGGGCCCGCTCAGGTGCAAGGATGGTAGCGAGGGCTGCCCAGGAGGTGGCAATCGGGAGCCTCTCTCAGGACTGGAGCAAAGGTGGAGGGAGGCTCCCAGGAAAAAGGTGGATGCCTTTAAGGTGGGTTTATTTGCCTGCCAGATGGGAAGTCTGTGACCAGCCCCTTTCAAACAGGTAAAGGCAGTAAGGCTTCTCCACCCACTTGCCTTGATCTTTCATCATAACTGTGGGCCAGGCAGGGAGGTTGTGCAATGTGCGCGCTCCAGTCAGGAGGCTGCGGGAGAGATTCATGCGCTGTGAGCAGGAGCCGAGGCTTGGAGGCCTGAGCCAGGAGAACAGGCAGGGGCTGGGATCAAGGCCCCCCTCCAACCAGCATGGAGCTGAGGATGGGCAGGATCGAGCTCTCCCTTGGGATCCTCCTCTTTGGGTCTCTCCTTCCAGCTGAGGTGCTTGGGAAAGAAGGTAAGTGTGGGACCTGCTGGGCTTGGACAGCAAGCAGGAGAGAGGTACCTCTTTGAAGGGTGGGAAACGGCCTGGTCTGCCTGTATGGGGCCCCGGGAACGGTATAGCCTTCCTGGAGAGAAGGGCTGCAGGAAACTGGTGCCTCAGAAAGCAGGTGGGGTGTGGGGGTTGAAATCCAAGAGCAAGCCCCCACTGTCTCTTAGTGGCTCAGTGAACTGAGCTCAGGTATGCTGTTCACCCCTCCCTCTCCACCCCCTCTCAAATGAAGCACAACTGCCTCAACATATCCAGTGATTCAAGAGAATTCTTCCTCTGCTTGCATTAAACACATGTGTTGCAGATAACAAGCTTAAACATAAACTTATGAAGTTGTTCCCCTCACCCCCTCGACAACACCCCCGCAGTTTCCTAAGGAAGCTCACTGGAGAGTTAACCCTTTTGAGCAAGAGAGCAGTCATTTCTGGGAGGTGTGGGAGATGAGGCAGTCTCTTTAACTTACCTCAACGTAGGGAGGTAGAGCTCAGCTTTACAATTTCTTCTTCTACCTCCTCTTTCAAGACTCTCCTGCTTCCCTTTTCTGTTCCACTTAGCCCCTTTTATTAGATACAGTAATCTCTTTTTCTTCCATCTTGGTAATTGTGTGGTAGTTATGAAACACCTGGGAATTGGGAATTTTAGCAGAAGGGTGAGGAAGAGTAAAGCTCTGTTCAGTTTCCTACCTCTCGCACTTAATTTCTGCTAGAGACTTCTCTCTTTTGTATGGTGAGAGTTGTCAGGGCTTTTCATCCCAAGGATAGCCCCCTTGTTTGCTGCGCCAGGCCCCTGACTGGGAGGACTTAGTCATAACTGGCAGTTCAGACATGGGCTCACCTCAGACTCTGTGTGTGGAATGCTCATTTAAACTGTTCTTGACATGCATATTTATATTAAGGATTCAGCTAAATGGAAGCAACCAGTAGACATTATGGAGAGAGTGAACCCAGGTGAGAAGTAATATTAAGGTATTGCCACACAGGCTCTATTTTCCATATGTGTGTGACCAGTAGTTGTCAGTTACACACAGACCTCTCTGCCAACTTCTCAGCTATCTCAAACATCTTATTTTGTCTGCATCTGTGATCTATTCTCCCTTCATGTGTGTAGCAAGGAACAGGCAATTCCCTGGCATCCTTTCTTTTCTGAAATCTTTCTTCTTTTGAGTAGATTTCCCATGTGGCTGGAGAGCCACGGAGAGCATGATCAGAAGCTGTGGACCTAAGAGCCAGTAGCCCCAAAGTACTTGCATTCCTTGTGCTTTTGCAGTCCTACTGATTCATTCATTCTTTTGTTGGAGAATCCCTGCTGCGGGTTTCACTTTGACAGATGTATTTCTTGAGAGTGGTCTTTGCCCACAACAGTGACGGTGATGAGGCATGGCTTACAGGCTGTGAAGGTTCTCGCACTGGCTTCTTCTGAGTGCCTTTTCCTTTGCTCTCTGCTAGAACTTGCTGCACAGCCCCTCTTGCTTCCACGTCACTGCTTCAGGCCTGAAGTGTGTGGGATAGATATTATCTGGGTGACGGTTCTGGAAGGACAAGCTAGCACACCTTTTAAGTTTTTTTGCTGCCAACAACACAAGAATAATATCTGAAATAGAGAGATTGAAAGCAGAAGGGAAGTGAGTGAGGAGCCTCTTCTGGACAGGTAGTCTGTGGCTTGGAAGGTTTGGCCGTATGACCATCCCATGAATGCAGCAAACTTGCAAAACCTGGATTCCTGCTTTTCCCTTCTCCCAATCCCAGAAGGGTGTTTCAGAGGTGAGAATAGCAGTGCAATCCCTCTTATCTCTGATTCTGGCCCCACAGCCTGCTTCCTCATTCCACAGGACTCCTGCTGATCTGCACTTTACACTCTTAGTTGTAGTTGGCAGGCAGTATTTGTGAATCAGTCAGACGAGGGGGAGGAAATCTGGGTATTTAAATGCAATTTAAATGTTTCCCCTCTCCTACCTCTCACCCTCGAATTCTTTTCTGAGATGTTTAGAAAAGACCCCTCTGAATACACTCACAGGAATCCAAAAGGTTAATCCAAATAATTTTTTTCCTGTGTTAGCAAGTTGGGGCCGTGATAGGTGCACTGACATCAGTAGTCTGTTCTGTCAGTGGCAGCAGAGTCAAAGGCAGCCTCGAAGCTGTGCATCCAGCAGTGTGGCTTATTTCATCTCCCTTCTCCCTGTTTGCCTAAGAAGTGATACATTTTTAATTTCACTCTAGATCAAGACTTAAGGGCAAACTCTGATCATATTTTCAAGTTTCTTTGAGGGCTAAAAATGAATAGACTACTGAATTTCTTTGTCGAATGACTCCAGGAGCCAAGACTCAATGTGAAATTGTGCAGTGCAGTCCTTTGAGAGGTGGCAATGCTGTGCCCTGAAGCTGCTATTATCTCGCTGTCGTGGCTGGAACATTTCTGAGGAGCAGACAGTAAAACGATTTCTAGGCCAGCATCAGACAGTGAACAGCTCTGCAGAGGTGTAGAGCTAGGAAGATTGAGAAGCTGAAATCTCGTGGTTTTTGGAGACTGTGACAGTGGAAAATCCCTTCTACTACTTCACACTGCCTGTCTTTCCCACGCTGTTTCAAGCACTGAATGGCACTTCTTGCTGACACTGATTGATCTTTTGTGCTGGTAATTTATTTGATTGCCTGCCTCTTCATCCATTTTGTCTGCTGCCTTCCTATTCCAAGGAGGATGTGGGCAGCTGCTAATACTGTATTCCCATTTCAATAGGCTTTGGCCTCCTGTTCCCATCCTGGAACAGCTTTAGAAAGCAGTAAATGTTGTCAGGGTTTAGCATGGCATTGCGATTTTCGGATGTTTTCAGATGCCTGTGGGTGTTAATTGAGAGGAAGGCGGAAGAGGAGGGGGTCTCATACTAGGAAAAACTTTTAATTCCTGACTAGCTGCACTGTTCTACATTTTCCCATTCTTCCTCCAGCCATGCTTTCTGAAGATAAAAGGTCACAAGGAATGTGGCGCTGTGAGGTGACAGAGAAAGTGCAGGCTTTGCCATCTTTGACAAAACTAGTATGAAGCCATTCCACGGGACATATGAGTAAGGTCACTGATTTTTTTTCTCTTCTTTGGTTTTCAGTGAATCTGCTAGACACAAGCACTGCACAGGGTGAGCTGGGCTGGCTTCCAGACCCTCCAGAAATAGGGGTGAGTATATACTTTCAAGGATGGGGAGCTGCTGGGAATGTTACAAAATGGAAAAACATCATTCAAACTGAAAATGTATCCTATCCTCTAGGATCAGGCATCTGCAACTCCTTCCTCTCCTGAACCTCAGATCGTATTTTCAAATTTCTTTGAAGGCTAAAAGTGCATAGTGGATAAAATACTGAATTTCTTTGTGGGATGATTCCAGGAGCCAAGGCTTCATGCGATATAATGCAGCACAGTCCTTTGAGAGGTGGCAGTGCTGTGCTCTCAGTTATATTTGTCCAAGTACAGCTATTTTGTCTCAAGTACAGATGAGTGATCCTTCTAGCATCAAGACTTCAGTGATGGAGGATGGTTTCCTTTAAAACAGCAGAGCTGTGGGAGTAGTGGATAAAGACACAAAGGAGTGGATTCGGGAACTATGTTGCAGCAGTTGAAAGGAAGGATGTTAATATGTGGTTAAAGCTCCTCATCTTATCTTTCTAGCAAGTCACAAGCTCTCCTACGGCGAAAGTCTTTACCCTTGCTGCTTATAAAGTAGACCTGGGCTCAGCCTGTTCCTAACTCATTTTCATAACTTTCCTCTGTAATGTGCTTTGGCTGGTTGAAATTCATCCCAGCCTCCACCTACTCCTGGTAGTCTTGCTAGGTGAACTAGAGCCAGATAGCGAGGTTTTCCTATTCAGGCATAAGTGCATTTGTTTTATTTGTACAGCTATTTTGCTTATTATTATAACTTACTCAAAACAAATGCCATAGAGACACATATATGTAGATAATCTTTTGCCCATTGTTCCCTTTGCTGTCCATATAAACTGTCTGCATGGTGATTTTAACCCAGTACTGCTCTCCAGGCATGTTCAGGATGAAGTCAGAAGACATGGAGAGAAACTGAAAAGTGCATTTTAAAAAATAATATGATAGAAAGAAGACAAAACCTTTGTCACAGAACACCTGGCTTGGCATAAGAACTGCCATACCCTTCAGTTTGTGGTCTCAGAGCACGCTAACCTAATAGATCAACATACTGATGACATAATGACTGATAACTAACAGATAATGAAAGATACATTCACTGACTTCTGATGAGCAACTCTGTTGTAGGATTTTGTCTGTCATTTCCTGATAACTGTTAGGTGGAGGGGCTGACAAATTGCCACTGGCAAAAATGGAACAATGAGTGATTCTCTTGGAATTAGACTTTGGACAAGTTTCAGAAACTGAGCTTTCAAAATGCAGAAGGAAATGTGCTTGAGAGAGAATTCAGAACATTTTTGACACAAAAGAGCTGAGATTAAAATGTAATAGTCTGACTAGCTTCAGTATTAACAGGCTAGAAACATCTGAGCTGTATTGCTTACATGGAAGAGCTGTATTTCATGTAACAATGATACTTGTACCTAATCTTGGGTGCCAGAGATCTCCCATCTGTGAGCTGGACTTGTGTCAATACACTTATCGCACACAGAAGGAATTTGCTGTGAGGAATATTCATGCTTTATACAGATAAGGTCTCTAAGGCATAGTACAGAGGAGGTTGGATAACTCTGTGGAGTCAGAATTATACCGTTGTTTTCTGCTCTTCTTTAGGCAGTGATAATGCATGAAATGGCTTGCCACATGTGATGGTTTCATGGTAATGCTGGGTCTGTACATAATGTAGACAAAGCTTTTGTAAATACGTGTGCAGCCTATGTCCACCAAGCTGTTAAGATGAATGCCAGTCAGTTTTGGACAGCACAGGTCACTATTATGGATTTTAAGAGTACACTAACTAGCAGTGAAATCTTACCTAAGTTTAGTGGTGACATAAAACCAAAGTGTCTATAGAAATTTGTTGGCGAAAAGGTTTATGCTAGCTTGCTTTGTAATAGGTGTTTACAAAATGCTTTGTTCATTTTAAGATAAAAGCTATTAAAACCGAAGCCCTTAACAAGGCAGACTGTAGTTCCTATCACTTTGTCTCCCTCTCTCCACAGCCCCCTGATCACCTAGCAAATTCCTTGATAATTTTTTTTTTCTTCCTGTGGATTGTTAAGATGGCGATATCAAATAAGCATAGAGATGTGTATTACAGTACAGTGGTAGATACCACTCTTCTAACGTGGTATAGAACTAATGATGATCACTTTGAAGGCATCAGGAGCCAAGAATTTACTTGCTCTGACATCAAGCACAGATACAGGAAGGGTGGAGAATGGTTTGAGAGCAGCTCTGGGAAGAAGGATTTGGGGTGTCTGTTGATGAAAGACTCAACATGTGCTGGCGATGTGCGCTTGCTGCCCAGAAGGCCTACCATATTCTGGGTTGCATCAAGAGAATTGTGACCAGCAGGTCAAGGGAGGTGATTCTGCCCCTCTACTCTGCTCTTGTGAGTCCCTACCTGGAGTACTGCAACCAGTTCTGGAGCCCCCAACACAAGGACATGGAGCTGTTGGAGCAGGTCTAGAGGAGGGCCACGAAGATGATCAGAGGGCTGGAACACTTCCCTTATGAGGACACGCTGAGAGAGCTGGGGCTCTTCAGCCAAGAGGAGAGAAGGCTCCAGGGAGACCTTATAGTAGCCTTCCAGTACCTGAAAGGGGCCTACAGGAAAGCTGGGGAGGGACATTTTAGAAGGGCAGGTAGTGACAGGACGAGGAGAAACGGCTTTAAACTGGCAGAGGGTAGATTTAGACTAGATACTAGGAAGAAACTCTTTACTGTGGGGGTGGTGAGACACTGGAACAGGTTGCCCAGAGAGGTTGTGGATGCCCCCTCCCTGGAAGCATTCAAGGCCAGGCTGGATGGGACTTTGAGCCATCTGGTCTAGTGAGAGGTGTCCCTACCTATAGCAGGGGGGTTGGAACTAGGTGATCTTAATGGTTCCTCCCAACCCAAACCGTTCTACAATTCTTTAAGGTCATCCCATGCTGCACAGGCAGTCTGGCTCCTTGCACTGATTTTAAAAATCATCAAAACTATTGGAAAAGTACTTCTGAAATGCTGTGATGAATAACAAAATGACAAGGCACAGTAGTGTTGCTTCCTGGCAGGTTGTAAAATAACAATATGAAAATCATTTATCTTTGTTTTGCTTTCAAGTATAATTACATCAGTTTGGAACAGATGGTGATGAGGAGTTGCATTATCCTCTTGCGGTTTGCTTTCAATAAACAAGGTTTTGAGCAGCCCAGTCTGGTTCTGAATTTAGCCTTGCTGTATGCAGAATAGACTAGGGACCCAGAGGTCCTTTCACACCAAAATATTTCTTTATTTTCCATGAGTGTTCTGCATGTTGGCATTTTGAATTTGTATTTTTAGCCCAGGCAAAATAAGGATCTCCCAGTTCTACTTGATTTAATATATTGAGCTCTGTCATATCTATTCCCGTGATTCACTCTATCAGTTTATGTAGGCCTGTGATAAAATGTATTCGGCAAGCCAGTATTTGTGTTTAGTTGCTATGATTATTCCATGCCTATCCTCTGCGCCAATCTTGAAATTTTCCTTTTGTCCACTATTTCTGATTTCATTTTTTGTGTCTGCAGGAACAGTATTTATATAATACAGTCATATTTTCAACTTTATATGTGAATACTTAAGTTCTTGGCCATTTGTACTATAGGTAGATGTATGCTGGGCCTCTCAAGATGGCATTCTGTCTTTGTGCTGTTCTATGGATTGCAGATTAAACCCAGCATTCCTTGGAGGCAAGTTTTCACCAGCTCTACAACAGTCATTGCTTACAGAAGAGGTTGTTTTCACAGTTACTTCATTTTTAATTTGGTTATCTGTTATTTCCAGAATCACAAGCACACCGTTGCTCCCACTAGTTGCCAACTTATATAAATGGGTACAATTTGCCCTATTGTATTAGTATCAAAAGTTCAGAAATGCACAATTCTCAACTGGTAGCTTCTTAGTTTATAGAGTTTATTTTTCTCATATTATACTTCTGCATAGAACATAATGTTATAGAAATTTTCCGATGATCTTTCACTCCTTTATAGCCTGCCATTTTTCTGTGTCCTGTGCATGACGAGGTGGATGACATCATTTTTTTTTTTCTGCTAGCTTCCACATGCACTTCAAAATATTGCTATCAGTTCCAGACTTTCTACCAAGTTCCTTACTGTGAATGGTACCTGGCCTGCTCAACTTCGGTTCATTTTTACACAGGACAAAAAATGGGCATGCAAAACACAGTGACCTAATGTATCTCAACCCTATTCAGAAATAGCCACTAGCTGCAGTTACTGTGGTTCCTAAAACACTTGGAAAACTTTGGAAATGATGGAATTCTTGTGCAGCTCTGTAGCACATGTTTCACAGGAGGTCTGGTTATGAATGTAGCAGCTGCTAAAACCGTATGAATGTAACTTATGTTAGCTAGTGTTCAAATAATTATTTTTGACATTTTATTTTTCTATTGAATCCATGTCATAGTGAAAACTTTACACTGCTCAATTATTTGCTTTAGCTAATAGACTAGATCAAGTACTTGTGACCTGCCAGCAAATTTTACATCACTGACCACATTGTTTACAGGCCTCCAGGTTGTAACAAGGCAAGGTAGATCCCAGTTGTTGATACTATCTGATGGCTGGTTTCTGTTTCCACCATTTCTGCTCAGACAGATGGGCCTGGCCATGAACAAAATAATGTTGTGGTCCACATAGCCCTCAACCTGCAAGTGATTTCAGCACAGCACTCCTATTTCACTATACCTGAGTAGTTCACTTAATCATCATTATCTCATTCAGATAAGTCTTACTTGGAACGAGTCTTAGCAAGTCTGTAGCATCTGAAGATGGTATGAAAAATAACCATCAGAAATGCTATTGTGTGCATCTCTTTCCACAGCTGTTGATAATACACATCTTCTAGGATCTAACTCAAAGAGCTGTTGTTGCCTCTGACCCTGAAATAAAGCATCATTACACTCCCCAGCCTGCTCTCAGCTTAAGTATCAGGCATAGGTTTTTAACACCTCCAGGTAAAATGTTTCTATATTGAAATAAAGGATGAATGCCTAAAAAAAGTCAAAAACTAACTGGAAAAGGGAATAGCTCTGGCTTCAGCATCATATCCTGACGTGCCCTACTGCTGTTGATAGGTCGACTTGTGGAGATACTTGTTGATGAGAAATAGTTACTGTATGTATATTTGGGAGAGAAAGAAAAAAAACGTGCATATCCAGGTATACTTTACTATAGTCAACAAAGTGGGCTGGGGAATAAGAAAAGCGAGATGAGAGGAAGTTAGTTGTAAATCAATAGTTGTACAATGGGTCAGATTGCATGAGCCACCAACAAAGTAGCTAAGGCTGAAGTTGCTGCCATACACCCAAGTAGCAACCTCACCTAGTGAACTCAATGTTATGACTTGAAAGGCAGAAAGAACATTTCAAGCCAAAGTGAAGATTCTGTACAACCATTACATTCATTACCATGGCTGCTCAGGCACTGCAATGACGACAACGCTGTTGCCTAGCAGTTCCAAGAAGCTGGCTCATCTTTTTATAGCTGACAGACGAGAGCGGACAAGGTTCACTGAACTTCCTCACATCAACACAAAAGCACCAGGAGTCAGCTGGAGCTTTCAGATGAGGCTGCCTATAGCAAGGTCCTCCGAGAAGACTAACAGGCTATTTAAAGTTTAAAAACAAAACAAATTTTATTACAGTATCAACTAGAATACTGCTGAGTTTGCAGGCAGATAACTTAGAAAGGAAAGGCTTTATATCTGTTTTTTCTGCATGCTGTGTCCTTGCTAGGTTGACTCATGCTTTGAAGTGTGATTCTTACTAACTCGAAGGCCAAAGAGCAGAAAAATCTGGTAATTTCTTCTGGTTTCTTGGAAGGTTATTTCTGTTGCGTTTAAGACGTATTCTTGCCTTCTCTGTGCTTGGCCCAGAGCCTGCCATCTACCCATTGTGACTTTCATGCTGCTGTTTCTTGCAACTTCTTTTCTTCAGGTATATTCGATCATTCTAGAGAGAAGGCACAATTACCCTATCCTGGTGTGAGTTTCAATCTGATCTGATGCTCATCTTTAAATGGAGCCTATAGAAATAGAGCATGCATCGCTCATTATCACCACATTCATTTCTCAGGTTCCCTGTAAATTTTGTTAGTGTACCACACAAAGCCACAAATCACACCGTATCAGGCTCTTTACCTCGAAAAAAACCACTTCTATTTAGGTCCTAGGCTGTGTAGAATGTCGTGTGCAAGTAACATGAGAGTTACATTTGCTTTATTGTTAATAGGATTTTAGACATGAACTCCTTAGAGGCATCATCTGTTTTTCTGTTCCTATCTTTTTTATAATTATTGATATTGTTAATGGGTGTTACCAAAGCAGATACATAAGAAATAAACGTTCTAACATGCCTACATGAAGTGTTGGACAAGACTATCACTCTCCCTGACCTAGTAGCGTCTGTTGTGACCAAGACTGTTTTCATGCAAGACCTTAGCATGGCCAGACAGTCCAGAGCATGTGCAGACAGCAGAACCTGGATTTGATAAACAGGTTATATAACCAACGCACTGGAGTTCTGTGGCTCAAATTAGCACCTTACCTTCCCATAAGGACATGAATACAAGTTAAAGTGCAAGGAGATGGGTGGGATAGAGACCTATGCACTAGTGCCCTAAAGGAAAAACAATTACACAACACTGTTGCTCCTCCCTGAAAATAATCGATGGATCATTGTGGGAAAAAAAATATATCATCCCACCCAGAAAGATATGCAGACAAGCAACCATCACTCCTCTGTTGTATGGAAGGCTCCACGACAACGTGATGAAATCAAACTCGTCTGACCATTGACAAAAGTTCAAAGAAATAAAACCAGCCTCTGCTGTTCTCAGATGTGCAGTTACAGGACTCATGAAGTTAAAAGTCTAGTTTACTAATCAACATGCTTCTTTCATCATCATCATCTAAACTGCCCTCCACACCAGAAAGAAAGTTTGCAAGAGTGCTGAGAAACTTTCAGTGAAGGGTCACATCAGCTTAATTCTGGAATATTTTCAAAATACCAGTATTGTGCTGCTATTTTTCGTGGTCAGGTTTAGCTTTGCCTACTATAGATTGTCACTGGATGTATTTTACCTAAAGAGAACCCGCTTACCATATCACAGCAGGTATCAGCAAGGTGTCTCTACTGTCATGGGCCTTCCTCTGAAACATTGCGCTAAGAGTGTAATGTAGCTAAATCTGTAATGTACAGCTGGCCTTCAGCTCTGAACCTATGTCAAGGATTTTTTTTTGCTGTGATGGTATGCAAATGCTATACAAGAGTCAAAGAGGCTCCACAGGCAAAAAGTTCTGCTGTTTCTCTCTCTTTTCTGCAAGTGGGAAGACAGAGAAATCATTCAGCTGTCTGTGTTCTTTCTAGGTGGTTTTAGGCTTGAGACATCAGTGCTGCTGAGAAAGGTTGCTCTTTCTGGGCCCTGGGATTTTTCTTCAGGAAAAGATTTCGTGGATTAAAATAGCACTCTTGAGTTCTGTTGCAAATTAAATGGGAAAGGGATGCAGTTTTCTAAGTATAGGTACACTGGAGCTGGCTGTACTAAGTCAGTCTTTTGATCTTAGGGCAACTCTAACCCCAAGTTAAACAAGTTAGTGGTTTTCAGCGTATGAACTCCTAGCCTTTCCAGTGGAGACATGCATCTTCATTTAGTAACTTCCAGCTTCCCAGCAAGATGCTTGCTTTGTTGCTACCTTTTTAAAGTCTCTTAAAAGTATCCCTGTGCCCTTCCCCAGAGGTGTGCAGGACACAGATTGGAAGCTACTGTGCTGAGCTAACCTGAAGGCAAGTGAAATATAGGTCACAGCAGGCAGGCTCTTATCTGAAAGGAGACAGGACAAGTACTTGGCAAGCTAGAGACAGAGACAGATTTACTGTTGTGAACTACAAGCTCTTGTGACTCCAGTCTGAGCCTGAGGATTTGTAATATTGACACAGTCAGTTTCCTCTGTCACTGCTAGCTTAACTTTTTATAATGAGGGTGGATTTTTTATTTGTTGTCTTGTCTTTTTTTCACACAAAAAAAAAAAATACTAAAATCAAAAAAGACCATTTTACTGATGCCTGCAGAGCCTGTGACAATAGCTTCAAGAAGACATACAAACTGTTCCAGTTCATTTCCATTTTATACCCTATGGCAGACCCTATATATAGTAGCCCATGGATGGAGGAATTGCAGGTTGTCTTATATTGACTTCTGGACACAGGTCTGATCTAGAGAAGGCTTACTGGTAGAGAAAACAAAGTAAGCCTTCCTTAGACTTCAATTCACAGTCAATCAAGGCAGATATTAAAAGGCATCTATCTATCTTATCTTTGGATCTTTATTCACAAGGCAGACTAAACCATTATTGTTTACTACAAATATCTATCGGTGCATTCTCAGTTTGTCATTTACGTCATTATGAACTAGCTCGTAAAGACAGCTCTTCTCCCTCACTGCTTTCTTTAGTATTGAATCCAACTCAGCAATGGGAGGAAAGCTGCCTTCTCGTTTGCTAAACTTGCAGTGCTCTGGGATTATTGAGATAGTACTTACACTGAACGATCCTTAGGGTTTTTGTTCATTTAATGCTAACTCCTGTGCTAGAATTATTTTACTCTATATTATACAAAGACTGTCAAGAACAGATGTCTGGAACTAAGTGCCTGTGTTAGTATATGGGTTCCTCAGAAGCACAGAGCACCGATTGGTCCTCAAATTCAGTAGCTGCATTCTTAGACATATTAGAAAGGGAGGCTACTAAATACGGGCCTCTCTTGAATGCCTTGGAGTAAGGATACAGTGTCTGGAATGAAATTGGTAGAAAGTTACATTATTAAAGGAGGTTAAATCAGTGTCATGGGCCAACAAGCTGGAGAGACAAGTAATTCATATTGATTGAACCAGACTTTACCACACACATTCATTAAGAATATTACATTAAAAATCCGAGGCATACATTTTGATTTTGCAGCAGATTCTTTGAGGATGTGAGGCAGTTGCCTAGCAACTTCTGGATTCATCGCCCTTTCATTAAGTGTTGTATTTAACACTTTTCTTCCACTACTTTGAATTTAAAAGCTTTCCTGAGTAATGAAGTCAGAAACATATTTAACAATAGTTCTGTATTGTTAGCATGAAAGATATCCTGTTTTTACTTCCTTTACCCATCAGCAGTAGAGTCCAGAAGAAACATATCCAACTCCCTTGTTATTCCCTTGCACCACACTGCATATGAAACTGTGCAATGGATGTTTTTGCCCTGAAGAGCTCAGTCTGGAAGAAGCTGGCCTGAGATGAGCTAACAAATACAGGACTTAGCAGTTGGATTTTTTTCTAGTAGTAGAGTTTAAAGGAAAAAAATTCAGAGCTGACGCTATTGAAAGCAAAGCTTTGGCCCTCAGCAGCTAAACTGTGAAAATGGCATTTTCAAGACATGCACCACAACAGTTCGTATCTTTTAGTGACACATGAAAAAACCACTTTCTGGTGGAACTTATCTGTGGCACTGCTTTGTGACAAACTGCTAATGCAACTTTTGTAACTCTCGGCCTTCATATGCAATTGTAGATTTCCTGTCAGTTTGGTGGAAGCAGATGCCCTGAAAAAAAAAAAATGCTTTTAAAAGTCATTCCTAACCTCGGCAATTTCTTATGAAAGCTACTTTGTTATTATTCCCCTTTCTAACTTCTCTTTTATTTCAAGAAATACAATAAATAAATAAATAATACTTCAGAATATCTTGTCAATTTAGTTCAGAAGTTTTTCAGTGAAATACTGCAAGGGGTGATTGCCACTTCAAGTTGATTAACTGAGATTGATCGATCTATTTCACTCTCCTGCTATTCACAGTCCTTTGACCTCCAGTAAGTGAAGTAAGTTTAAATCCCATGTGGTGTATGTATATGCCAGCTGAGTCAGAGTAAGAGGGTGGAGTAACACTGTAGATTAAGTACATGGCAAAAAAGGAAGCAAGAAGGGACACATAGATACCATCTGCATAACTTCCTGGGAGGAAACTGCTAGTATGCACTTAGGTAAATGGCTGAGAACAGAGTGATATGAGACTGTGCTATCAGCAGTGCTTGCTGGATTGGAGAAAGCACTGGTATTTTTCCGAGTGGGGCCGTATAGGAAGTGTGCTCTAAGTCCTGGCATAAAAGCAAAATTTACTTCAGCACTCTGTGACTCAATCTCTAGTCCTCCACTAGGCATGAGAATAACCCATAAAGCTGTATTTGATCTGTGGGGTCAGAAAATGGGAGAGAGGCGCAGGAGGTGGTGGGGATAGAGAAGAGGAATGTGTGAATATCATGCTCAGCTCATGAGACTTTACAAGTCTAGTGTAATATAGAGACTGAGGCCTTGCTTAAATTGCATCTTAACCTGGGGTGTATTTAAAACCAAGATGCTTAAACTTGTGCCAATACTTATGTGGGCACTTGTTTCAATTAAATTTGATTAAATATTTAAAGCATAATGAAAAAGGCTGTATTAACACAGGGGAAAAAAGGATCTAAGCTGTTTTCCCTGTGGACAAAACCTTCCTTCCCAAGTTTTCAATTCTCATGTGTGACTTACTTAACATTGAATAATCTTTGCATTTCATATCCGACCTGTTCTGAGGAAACAAAAATAGAGGCTCAAAAAAGTCAGTGAAAACTCATTCTAAAATACTTAGCAAACCCTACTGGATTCATACAAATAATATCAGTGAGGTCATACATTCAGCTGGGCACACATCCTCCTCCTAGCCATTATTTGGCTGGGGAAACAGCAGAATCTAGTATGAAGTCTGGAAAATCAACTGAGTTTTAATAGTTAAATTAAGGTTTGCAAAACACCACAACCAAAGAAGCATAAACTCCAAATTAATGAACACAGTCCTTCTGCAATTGACATTCCTATTGTGTCAGGCTGCCTCTTCTCTTACCCCAAAGCATTGTGCACTATTTTCAGGGGCAGATAGTAGTCCTGACCTGGCATATCTTACTGTACACTCTGCATATAAACAGTGGCAGGGAGAAGTGGAACTTACATGGGAGTAGTTTTCTAAATCTGAGATGAGACAGCATATGAAAGACAGACATTGGAACAAAGATATGATGAAGGGGTTGTGCAAGGATCCATTCACTGTGGCTCCTTTCAGTTTGGAATGAATTAGATCCTCATTAGCATGTCCTCTGTGCTTTCTTTGTAAAGTTAGGCAGGTATGGTGCTGTAGACCAGATGCCACTTTTGCTTAGTGTAAGAGGCCTATCAGCTAGGCAGGCTATGAGCTGTATGCTATATGAGAAAAGACCTTGTAGGCTGGATTTTGTCATATTTGAAGTAAGTGAAACTTGTTTCTCACATCTGTCTAATGTGTGTTTTCTTCTACCCTGGGAGCAGTGGAGTGAAGTGCAGCAGATGATAAATGGTACCCCAGTCTATATGTACCAGGACTGCAGCGTGCTCTCTGAGGGTGACACTGATCACTGGCTTCGCACCAACTGGATTTATCGGGGTGAGGCAGCATCTCGCATTTATGTGGAGCTGAAGTTTACTGTGAGAGACTGCAAGAGCTTCAAAGGTGAAGCGGTGACCTGCAAAGAGACTTTCAACCTCTACTACATGGAGTCTGAGCAGGATGTCGGGATCCAGTTCCGCCGCCCAATGTTCATCAAGGTCTGTTGTGGTGATGTTTGAGTGAAAGACTGTGTCATCTCTTTCAGCTTAAACTGGGTGTGTCTTGCTGGCTAGGTGAAGCCAGGAGAATCAGCATCTGGGGAAGGGAAGGGAATAAGTGTTATCCTTAGAATAAGCTTTGCCCTAAGTGCCCTCTCTGATGCTCAGAGCAACCTCTGTCAGAAGTGGCAATAGTTTTCAAAGGAGATCAGACCTCCAATTCTTCTTAAATACGTATTAAACTGGGCATAAATTAGGTGAGAATTCTGAAGGATTATAACAGTGCCCCACTGTTGCATCAGTTTGTAGAAACCGTAAAGCAGAGACTAAAAGAATTTGACTTGCCTTAGGCAATAAATCAAGAATAAACCAGGTGAAGAACAGAACCCAAATCAAATCTCTGTGCTTCTGATCATTTGTGCTGATTGTTATCAGGTATAGGGTCTTTTTTCCTACATCTGGAGGTGTTGGCTTGTTATAATGAAATTCTCCCTTGTGTGAAAGTATTTAGCACTACAATTTACCTGCTGTTTCTCCTGATGTACTGCTATCTTGTCATACAAACATTTGAATTACAGAAAAGGGAATGTCAGCTTCTTTGGTAGAGGAACTTCTATAACTATTTTCTATCCTAAAAGAAACCCACAGACCTAGATTATTTGACTGCTCTTTCCTCTGCAGATTAAATGACATGTTATGAAAACAAAGAACTGTAAAAGCTACAACAGGAAGAGCAGGACTAGGGTAGCTGATTCCCTTCCTCCCCTCCCCAGTGCACTCCCCTTCTGGCTGGGGCCTACTGCACGTATCTGTGAGATACCTCCACAACTCCTAAATCTGCTTTATGATCCCACCACCAGAAGCAGCTGCTTTGCAGATTCTTAAATTGACCATCCAGCTACCTGGAGCAGGTGGTGTTCAGTAACAAGGAGGGGCCTACAGTGGAGAGGATTGTTTTTCAAGGTCTCCAAGAAAAGAGACCACCCCACATGTAGTCCAGCTTGTCTGTCTCTCATGATGTCATGGAGGCCTTTCCCATCTGCCCATAGAAAGCATTTCTCTCCCAGTCTCACTGTTTTGTTGATGAGGAAGTGGAATGTAAAAGTGTGGAAGCATTTTTTCACCCAAGTTTTCAGTGCTTAAAAGTACTGAATACCGCATGACAAGCACCTTGGAGTAGAAGTTCTGATCTGCATCAAGTGCAGTCTGGAAACAGGTAGCTGTAATTCACTGGTCAACTTCAAAAACACATCCCTAAGTGCTGCTGTGATGTTACTGTATATTGATTTGCAAACAAAAATTATCACAGGAGAGATTTGCTCCTGATTTGTTAATTTCTGCTCGGGGTAGTTCCTACAGACATCCGAGATCACAGATCTAGAACACAATGTACTCTGTAAGACAGCGAATTACTGCAAATGAGTTGAAAGGAAATGGTGAAAAGTATGGAAGCAGGAGTTCATAGCCAGTCATTAACACTTCTTCCAACAGCAAAGAAGGCATGCAGTGCACTGAGATTAACAACAGTCAACCATTCTGTCTGTAAAAGTCCTTAGTGTAAAATATGTTTGACAGGCATAGCTATCTCAGAGCTGCTGCCTGCTCGGATGTTAAGCTGTTGTCTTTTTCTCTTTTGCTTAGCTCAACACTGTGGCAGCAGATCGAAGTTTCACAAACAGAGACATCGAATCTGGTGCCATGCAGCTGAACACAGAAGTGTGCCCCATTGGGAAGCTGTCTCGTCGGGGCTTCTACTTAGCTTTCCAGAACTCTGGGGCTTGTGTAGCAATGGTGTCTGTTCGAGTATATTACAAGACTTGCCCAGAGGCAGTGCAGGGCCTTGCCCGTTTTCCAGAGACACTAGCAGGCTTGGAGGGGCTCACAGAAGTGCCTGGTGTATGCGTGGAATATGCAGCTGAAGAAACAGGCTCTCCCCCGAGGATGCACTGCAGCACAGATGGGGAGTGGCTGGTACCAATGGGCCGATGCCTTTGTGCTGTGGGGTTTGAGGAAGTCGATGGGAGCTGCGTAGGTGAGTATGCAGACAGTGGCTGTAGGCCATGGGAGAGACTCCAGGGAGCTGGAGATCAGGGTATCTGTAAGCACAAAGTGAGAGTAGGGGAGTTAGTGTGTCCTACCTCTCTCTTGCCTGCCCTCTGTGCCTGCCAGGCATTTCTTATGCCTTTTCTCCACTCTGTAGCTTCTTTTCCAATTGTGATTTTCTCCTTATGTGTCAAGTGCAAGACTTGCACACACCTCTCCACTCCTTCTTGGGCTTCATCCAGGAGCCTTCAGCTTTACAGCTAGTTTCTGCGAGCTGTAACTGTGTGATTGACACTGACTCACACCACAACTGGTTCCCAAGCCTTAAATGGCAGCCTTGTTCTTTCAGGGCTGATGGATTAGATGCATGGAACAGTGCTTGTCCCATGACTAGAAAGCTGAGAAAAGGGGGCAGATTTCTCCTTCATGCCCCCTTCTGCTTGGACTGGGACGGTTCTTCTGCCATGGGAAATTGTGTAAAGCACATTGCTTTACATCTGTGCCTCGTTCATTTCTGAGGAAGAGCAATTAGCGGGCACAGGAATCACCACGGTACTGGAATGAGAGTGAGACAGGGCTATTGGAGCAAGCAGTGCAGGGCTCCCTTTGTCACTGAGGGGACAGGATCCAGATTCTTATGGCAACTACATGTGTATGTCAGGGGAGAACGTACATACTGTGGTTTGGGAAATATGTGTTAATGCAGAGAGGGAGATAAAATGACATCTCTGCTGTTGTTTTCAGAGCCACAGAGCAGAAGGCTGGCACTTCAGAAAACAGAAAAAGGAATCCATGCACTGCTTCCAGAATCAGCAGTGACCTTTATGTTCTATTCTGCCCTCGTTTCACAGCAAAGATCTGGTGCCCCTTTGAATTCTCACTTCTTGCCACTCGTTTTGCTTGGAGAGCTAGCAAAGGCTGAAACACAACATCCTTGCCCTTCTCCAGCAAACCCCTCTCTTACACAGCCCAGCCAGTTTTTCCACTTAGGTACTACAGAGCTCTCCCCGCCCTCCTGAGAGCACTCCCCTGGGAAGGGGCAGGGAAACTGTCATGTCTGGACAGGCCCTGGCTGCTATCACAGCAAAGGTTCATTTTATGTCTGTGCTTTTATCCCACTCTGCCTAAGTACAGCTGTAACTTTGGTATCTTTTGTAGGATCAATAGGGAATAGGGAAATCTCCCAGGAGAAAAAGTGAAGAGAGAAGCACCTTGCAGGGACAGGGAGAAGTAATGTCATGCCCCCAGAGCAGTGTGTTATTTGAGCATCAGAGGCAATGGTGAATGTAGGTTGCCTTTTGTGGACATCTTGGGTTCCTCTCTCTTTATAAAAGACATTGTACAAAAGACTGGGAACAATCCACATCAGGATGAGGACTGAGGTAAGGGCTTCTACTTTCTGTTCTCCAAAGATGAAGGACTTCCCATTCAAACATGAACATGGGGACAGAATGGAGGAAGAAGACTTTCAGGCAGAGAATTCTAGTTCTGATTTTTGCCTTGAGCAAGAAGAGAGTAAAAAAAAAAAAAAAGAAAAAAAAAAAAGAAAGAAAGCTAGACTGTGATCCTTGCTTCATAATAGGGAGGAGAATTTGATCTCTAGTACAGGACAGGAGGCAACAGAAAGCCAGAAGGCCAGGTTTTGAACAACCTCTTGGTGAATTTCCAGCTGTACAGAGCTCAGCCATCCCATCATCCCAGAAAAGCTGTGCCTGCCCAAAGCATTACATCTCAGCTTCTCACAGCACTGCATACCTTGCTGTCAATAAGCCTAGACCTCCATGATTAACATCTTCAGTTAAGTCTTTTACTGTGAACCCAATAGGCTGGCTGTGCCCCTGGCTTATATACTGGTTTCTTGATGGGCTCTGCAGGGTGATGGGTGAGTGGGTTATTGATGCTGAACTCCCTCTCAGCATTATTCTGGTGTGTGAAAGCTGCCCGATGCTTGCTGGCAGTTTCAGGACAGGAATACCGGTAGGGAAGAGTTAGACCACTGCTTCCCTCTCTATCCTCTGGTGCTTGGGTGAGCAGTGCTAATCTCGCCCTTTCTCAGGCTTGTTTCTCACATCTTGTTGCCTGGAGCTGGGTCTGGAGTGGATGCCAAAGGACTCATGAAGCCAAGTGCCAAGGAATGAGAGAGACTGGAGTGGAGCTGACTTCCAACTAGAGGCAGCTGCTGACCTCTGGTCTCTAGTGACAGGACCCCAGGAAACGGCATGGAGCCACATCAGGGGAGGGCCGGGTTGGTTGTTAGGAAGAGGTTCTTCATCAGAGGGTGAACAGGCTGCCCAGGGCAGTGGTCACAGACCCAAGCTGTTGGAGTTCAAGGAGTGCTTGGATAACACTCGCAGACATAGGGTTTGAGCTTAGGGTGCTGCCGTGTGGAGCCAGAAATTGGACTCAGTGATCCTTGTGCATGCCTTCCAACTCCGGATGTTCTGTGGTTCAGTGATTCTACAGCTAGAATCCTCCTTGCCTCTCTCATCCTGGGGGAGCTGAGGCAGAGACTGCCCTGTTTCTGCCAAGTGAGCCCATAGCGGCCCCGCTTCAGGGAACTGCAGGTGGCAGCGCGCCGGCTAAACACCTCACAGGCAGCAACGGCAGCGTGGCTGCCGGCCAGCTGCCGCGGGGCAGCGCCCACTCACCCATTCACATGGCAGAGCCTGCCATACCCACCCCTGCCCAGCCGGGCGCTCCGGGATAGGCTTCGCACCGCCTCGGAGGCGGGGCTGGCATCGCGTCCCTAAGTGGGGCCGCCGGTTCTCCGCCGGCTCTGGCCCGAAGCCTTGGGGTACCTCCCCGGCGCTGTGCAGCCACCTGCCGGCCGCTCCTGGCATGGCGGCAGCGGGTGCGCGAGCCTCATCCGCTGTGGCGAGGAAGCCGAGACGCCAGGCGCCGACACAGCTGCACCTCATACATGAGGCGGCGGAGCGCGGCCGGGGGCGGCGAAGAGCGTCTCGGGCAGGTCGTGGTGGCTGAGCCGGGGGCTCCGCCCTAAGGCGCCAGGGCCGCTCCCCCTTCGGGCCCCGTGGCCTCGATCGTGGCTGCGGGGCTATGCTGTGCCTGCCTTTTCCGGGGCGCCGGTCTGGTCTGGTCTGGGCTTGTTTTGGCTTGTTTTGGCTTAGTTGCCCGAAACTGAATGGCCTCGTTCGTACCGCCCGCGGGGAGCTGCCCTCTGCTGTCCTGACCCTCCACACATGCCCGGCCCTGAGCCAGGCCACCTGGAGGCATACTGATGTCTAGATTCTACAGGCAGCTGTGTGCCATCACTCCCGCCTGCAGCTCCTGGCCCGGCTTGGTTTTTAGCATAGACGTAGCCTAAGGTGATGTCACCTGATCTGGCAGACTGGTGCCTTCCCTGCCCTCTCCTAGGTTTCTGCCTTCACCCAGATGTTCCCTCTCAGTGCTGCCTCACTGCTCGAGTGGAGAGGTTGGACTAGATGATATCCAGAGATCCCTTCCAACCTCCCTGCTCAAGCAGCATCCCTTGGAACATAATACCCAGGATTGTGTCCAGATAGATCTGAATATCCCAAGAGAAGAAGACTTCACAGCCTCTGGGAAATCTGTTACACTATTCAGTCACCTTAACATTAAGCCTTCCCTTCTCCAGGATGAACAGGCCCATTTCCCTCAGCCTTTCCTCATATGAGAGATGTTCCACTCCCTTGTTTTAATAGGCCTTTGCTGGACTCACTCCAGGAGCTCTGTGTCACTCTTGTACTGGGGAGCCCAGAACTGGACACAGTACTCCAGGTGAGGCCTCACCAGAGCTGAGGGGGAGGATGACCTCTATTGGCCACATACTTGAATGACGGTAGCTAAAAATGATGTAAACTATAATGGGTGGTTCTTTTATGTCCTGAGGTTGGAAGGTAGAGAGACATACTTTAATGCAGCAAAGACAGTGTCAGATGTTACAGCTAGGGAATGATTTGGCTGTATATTTTTGTAGGACTGTAAATAGGAAACCCATGACACATGTTCTCATGTATTCCATGTTAGCTTCCTAGCCAATCACATTCACTGCTTTTAGGTAAACTCTTAATTATCTAGATGTTCCTCGGGGCCCTGCTAGGTGATATTCTGGTACAACAATTGTAAAGATGCTTCTGCTAAATAGCCCACTGGCTATCTCATATGAAGTTGGCAAGCAGAAGAGTCTGAGGAGTACGAGGACTTGGAACTTTATAGCCTGACTGGGTTCTTTTTCTCATGCAACATTCTGGAGATTCCACTTCTTTGGTCTACAAAACTTTTCATAGCATTGATCCCACCTTGAGTTTGCATCTCTTCTCTGTGTGCTCTGAGAAGATAATTGATATATGTGACTTTCAGGGATCCCTTACAACCCAAATATTTCTGTGAACTAAAAGTATTGAAGAAAAGCAGGCATGTAAAAAGAGTGTTCAAGAAACTAAATGAAACTGTCCAGTTGTTTCATAGAAACATAGAACCAAAGAATCTTGGATTGGAAGGGACCTTAGCAATAGTCTAGTTCCAATCCCACTGCTGTGGGCCACCCACTGGGTCAGGCTGCCCAGGGCCCCATCCAACCTGGCCTTGAATACCTCCAGGGATGGGGCATCCACAGCTTATCTGTACAGCCTGTGCCAGTGCCTCACCACTCTCTGAGTAAAAAATATCCTCCTAATATATAATCTAAATCTCCCCGCTTTTAGTTTAAAACTACTCCATCTTGTCCTGCCACTATCTGTTTGTGTAAAAAGTTGATCAATACTGTTGAATTTATGTTAACTTATCTCTTCACAGCCTGCCAGCGAGGATTCTACCGTCACTCTCTGGAGACTAAACGTTGCCTGAAGTGCCCCCCAAACAGCTTGTCCAATGAGTTAGGGGCTACATCTTGTTCCTGCAACGCAGGCTTCTATCGGGCACCTTCGGAGGGCCAAAACATCGCTTGCACCCGTGAGTTGTGGCTGGAGAGAAAGAACTAAGAGACAGGAGGAAATGGAGTGCTTGGAAATAGGGTTGAGAGATCAGAGAGGGAGTGACTGGGGGGAACAGAGGGCATAATTCAAAATGCATCAGCAGATGGGAGACTGCCTCCGTACTTTGGGTATTATCAACTGGATCAAATATTTTCTTTCATGTTTCTTGTAGGTCCTCCCTCAGCTCCCCGCAATGTCAGCTTCTCCCTTACTGGCACACAGCTCAGTCTGTGGTGGCAGCCACCCAGTGACCACGGTGGGCGGAAGGACCTAACTTACACAGTCTTCTGTCAGCGCTGTCATTTCCTGTCATGTGATCCATGTGAGCCTGGTGTGGTATTCTCCCCAAGTTCTTCAGGTCTCACCAAAACTGCTGTGGATGTGGATGGCCTAGAAGCTTACACCAACTACACATTTGCTGTGGAAGCCCATAATGGTGTCTCAGGAATGGGACCTGCTCCACAGAGAACTGCTCCAGCTGTCTGGGTTGCAGTTGGACATGCAGGTTAGCAGAACCAGAGAGTTCTTCCTGCTCACCAGAAAAAGGAAGAGGAATCTCTGTGAATGTTTAAGCATTCTCCACCTTCTCCTTCTGTCTGCTGTGTGTGTTGGTAGGGTATGAGAAGTTACCTCTCGCCTCTGTCATGTAAAGTCCCTTGGTCATATTTCTTGCATATCAATGCAGCAGTAAGATTTACCCAGCAAGAGCTATGAATCCACCAAGGAATTAACAGACGTGAGGAGGTTAAAGCCTTTTCTGTGATACACTGCTGTAGTCCAACCAAAATATCGTTACGTGTATGACAGGGAGAATGGAGCAAACTGAGACAGGGGAGGTTTAGGTTGGATATTAGGAAGAAGTTTTTCACACAGAGGGTGATGACACTCTTTTGATACTCCAAACTGCGAACTGTTAAAAATTATCTTTTTATTCATGAATATTATGCATCTGCGGTCACCTGAGAGATTTTGAGCATGAAATTTCACAGTACACTTATGAAATGGAGTTTCATTCATAAATCATATAGGATAGTGGTGTTACTGTTGTTGTTCGAGTAGAAAATCCTAACATTTTGATTTCAAATTGAACACTTTCAGTACAGTGGTGTGTTAAGTGTAATTTCTTGAATCACTGATTTTGTTTTGAAGATGAAAGATACATACTTTTTCTGTTGGGGTAGATACTGTTGGGGTAATATGCTATTCCAGCAAACAAATTACAACTGGAGGCCTCATTTTCTTTTCACTGTGGAAGAGAAAGGTGTGGCAGTGGTAATGAGAGTCATTTCTAGTTGCATAGTATGACCAGAGAAAGAAAGATAGTGCCTTGGCTGGAGAGAGGGCTTACTTTGCACTGATTGTATTTCATCCTGATATTCTTTGTTTTCTACCCGGCAGCTCCAGTGACAGTATCCCAGTTTATCCTGACACAGAGAGATGACAGTAGTCTGTCTGTTTCTTGGCTTGCCCCACGGCAGCGCAGCCGGACCTCAGTGGAGTACGAGGTCATGTTCTTTGAGAAGGTGAGATCTGCCTCATCTGTTCTTTCCTCTTTCACCTAAAGTGATGAAAATGTCCTTTTTGTACAATATTTTAGTTACTTGGCCTTGTTTGATTTCTGCAGGGAGAGGAGGCACGTTACACAGTGAAGCACCTTCTTGAGCCAAATGTCACTCTGACAGACCTTCAGCCAGACACAACCTACCTGCTTCGTGTGAGATCCATCACACCCCTTGGGCCTGGGCCCTACTCCCAGGAGCAGGAATTCCGCACCCTTCCGCCAGGTAAAATACAATTATTGTATGCTGTTAGTGAGAAACTCACTTCTCCAGCAGATTGTATATGCATATAGTACACTAATCTCTTTTTGTGTTCTACCAACTGTAAGGCAAAGAAATCACATTCCTGCATTCCTTGTCATCAGGGCCAGGCCTTGGTGACAAAGCCTTATTATGTACACAAAAGTCCTGAACAGGGAGTCAGTTATCTTTTGTGCTTGCTGTTACATAAAATTCAATTGTACTTTCCCTTTCAGAACTATTGATCTCAGGTTTGTATGTTGTACTGGTAAATTACTTACTATCTGTTCATTTAGTTTTCCTGTAAGATACTTTTATTCTGGATAGCAATGTTTCTAAGTGCAAGCATTAGCAAAATGATTAGCATATGTCTCCTTTTGTGTGGAAATTGGTAATGAAAAGAAGAACTCAAAGGACTTCATCACTATATTTTTCCTGCATTATTATTTCTGCTGTATGTCGTTGAGCCCCTTAATGTGAACCTGGCAATGACTCTACCCAAAAAGATGGTATGTGCTGTTGAAAAAAAATTCTCACCCAAGGTGAGGAAGATCAGGCTACTAAAGCCACAAGGAAAACTTCCTTCAGCATCAAAGGAAACCACACATAGATTTTGCATCCAACCTTCCCTTTCCCTGGGTTATCCAGAGACTTATCTATTATAAAAAGTTTTTAGTAATAGAATTTACTCTGTCTTTATTCCACAAATTCACAGATCCTCCTAGTGACCCCATAGATGTTCCCAATAATTTTATAAATATGTTCATTGAAATGATGCCAATGAAAGGCTAGTTTTGTTGTAATGAAATAAAGAAAGAAAACTAATGCATACCTTAATTTTAATAAATAATCATATAAACTGAGTAAAAGCTGATAAAGATTTGTGATACTGTGATTGAAATATTTGAAAATTGGGCTTTTTTGGCACCAGGAGCTTTTGGGAAGATTTTCATGAAATCACAGTGCCAATCATAATAACACAAATGATCATAGGAGAGACATTGACTTGTTGGAGCACATCCAGAGAAGGGCCACAGAAATGATCCAAGGGATGATGGAACACCTCTCCTGTGAGGACACACTGAGAGAGCTGGGGCTGTTCAGCATGGACGAACAATGGTGTTGGAGAAACCTGATAGCAGCCTTTCAGTTTATGAATTGGGGCTGTAAGAAGGAAGGGGACAGATTGTTTAGCAGGGTCTGCTGTGACAGGACAAGGGGAAGTGGTTTCAAACTAAAGTAGCAGAGATTTAGAGTGGATATAGGAAAGAATTTATGTACTATAAGGGTAGTAATGCACTGGGACATGTTGCCCAGAGAGGTGGTGGAGGCTCTGTCCTTGGAGATATTCAAGGTCAGGCTGGACGTGGCTCTGAAAAACCTGTCCTGACTGATCTCCTGTTCACTTCAAGGGATTTGGATTAGATGACTTCTAAAGGTCCCTTCCAACTCAAATGATTCTATGATCGTTAACCAATAGACTAATGTACAACAAAGGTTCTGTGCAAAATATAAATATTTAAGTTAAAATGTAATAGGTGTTTTTGATTATGAAGTGATATGCTACAATATACTTCACATCTTTCCCCAGAATTACATTTGTTTTTTAAATAAAAGTTGATCGTCTTGCCACACTAAGACAAAAGTATTTTGAATATGAAAGAGATAAAACCTTGCCAGAAAGGTTTCGTTTGGTGGGAGAGCTTCTTTGATGATATGATTTGAAGGATCAAAGATCCTTCTTCTCTGATGAAGGATCTCAGCTGCAGTGGTCTAGGGACACTATTGGAACAAGATTTGTAGGGAGAGGCAATTTTTAAATCTGAATTTGAGAATTTAAGATTCCTCAATTTCTTGCAGAAGAGCTATGTACCTAAAAGCTAGTTACTGTTTTCTGGATGGTTTAATGAAACATACTCCTTCTTGCCTTTTTGGTTTTGATTTTATCAAAAAAAGAACATTGGCTTTGCTTTTTTGGTTTCTGCTTATCTAAGCAGGTGGTTTTTAGAAATGCTAATGAATGAGTTGGCATCAAATTGAACAACAATAACAAGTGTTACTTAGGCGTTATGGATGTTGACCATGTGACAGGATGTTAGGAAATGCTTCTAGACACTGTCCTTGCTTAAGAATCTGTCATTTATAGAAATCTATATAGAAATTTTCTTTTTTTCTGGTTGTTTTCCTAAATGTCTTTAGGGAAAATATTTTAAAAATGCAGGTACTCATGAGATATGGGTGTGAGCACTCTTCATTAATGCATTTAAAAATAAATTAATAGTTTCTTAAGTTACAGGAAATAAAGGCTTAGAAACACACACTTCTACAAGAGAAGTCATTTAGTATTTACTCTGATAAATTCAAATATACAGTAGTATGGAAATGGTTGGCTTCAGCTTAAGAGTATGTCACAGTTCTGGCCCAATTTGGCCTGGGCAGGGAGACCCATGGACCCATGCCCCAAGAAAGGGGAAAAGGGGTAGGGAGAAGGTAGGGAGATGGACCTAAAAAAATATGATAGCGGAATGTGAGATAACACAATACAGTATAATTGAAATTGAAGCTAATAAGTCAAATAAATGAGAGACTGTGTCCAAAAACCAAAGGCCTTACTGTAATGCTGAAGATGAGATGGCTAGGCAGAGCACACTGCAGAGGCAAGTAGAAAAAGATGGGCCAATCTCATGACTCCCAGTCGGTTTTATCTTTCCCTCTGAATGGAAAACTGAAACAGAACAGTTAAGTCTTCTCAGAGCTGTAGTTCTTCCCTTCTGAGTGAAATACCTGGAACTACTGACAATCCACGGAACTGTAGCATTAACTCTTTAACTACCAGTACTCTGCATGATGTTATGATGTGGAATACTGATAACAAAAATTATAAAAGCACAACGGAGACTAAATGAAAGAACAGTACTATAGGATTCAAATCTGGTCACTCTGCTGCCTGGAAGACAAATCACCATCATTTACCTAATACTGATGGAAGCTGGTTGCTATGTTCCTGACAAATAATTCTTGGTCTTTTAAATGACATGGCCATTCTCTTTGTCTCTGCAGGCACCGGAGCTCTGTCTGGTGGTGTCATGGCATCTATTATCTTTGGAGTTCTGCTATTTATTGGGCTGCTTCTGGGAATTGTGTTCTTTCGACGAAAGTAAGTGTTGATTTTTGGAGTTGAAAAGTGTGTGCTATGAAAAGTGTGTGCTATGGGAGCTTAAGACAGAGTTATGAAGGGAGAAACTGATCTCTCAGAGCAAGTTGGACAAGTTAGTTAGAGTTGGAAGAGGAAGACCAGCATGTTGCACTAAGATGGACTGATTCTCAGTAATCAGCAAGATTGGAGGGGTTGAAAAATCCAGCACTATCATACTGTTATCATGCCAAATGAATAAAAATATTGTTATGGCACTGTAGTTTATATAGCTGCCAATCAATTAAGCAGAGAATAGATATATGCAGTCATTTCAAACCATTTTTCATGTATCAATACTTTAATGGTCATCTACCCAGATACAAAATTCTGCTTCCTCTCTAGATGCCTACAAGGCTTCTATTGTTTGTTTTAGATCAGTCGCTGTGTTGAAAATGTACAGAAAATATAAAATAAATGGAAATTAATCTGTAATTCATCAAGGATAGAACAAAACTACCTGCGTGGAAACAAATCTCCATTTCTAAATGTACATGAAACACTGCATTTTCTTGCTAGCTGCAAGAAAGAGCTCTGCACTACCCAGAGGTCTATGCCTGACCAACTAGGGCAGAGTCCCTAGGAGGCTTGCTTTTCTTTTTGCTATCTGTTAACCATTCAAGTTTCATTACTTCTTGTGTTTCAGGAAGGCTCACCGCAGACAGGCACGGCCTGATTACAGTACTTCAGGCTTTGATCGAGGTGAGTTGGAACCAGGGAGGAACCCAGAATACGTTGGAAGGAATTAAAAGAATTGGAGTTTAAAACATCACAAGAGCATGTTTTTCTCTGATGCAATATGTCTATTTCTATAGTAGCATTATTTTCAGTGTATGTTTGGTGTATTTGTTTAATTCTCTTGTTGGAAACCTGTGGATTCATCTCTGCTTCTGTAGCTTTGCCCTACATAATTTGTCCAAGGTGCTGACTGGTTAATTTGCCCTTTTGTTTCCCTTTACCATAGAGAAGGTCTGGTTGAAGCCCTATGTGGACCTGCAACCATATGATGACCCCAGTAGAGGTGTTCTGGAGTTCATTAAGGAACTGGATGTCTCTTGTGTCACTATGGAGAATGTGATTGGAGAAGGTGAGTTTGTTGGTCTTCTCTTCATCTTTCAGTTCTCTCATGCTGCTGTTCACCTGCTACTTTTGAGCTCATCTGTGACCTATTATTTCTGTTTGTCCTCAGGGGAGTTTGGGGAGGTCTATCGTGGGTCCCTGCGGCTCCCAGGGAAAGAACGTATTGTGGTTGCCATCAAAACCCTCAAGTCAACATATTCAGACTCACAATGGTGGAACTTCCTGCGTGAGGCAACAATTATGGGGCAGTTCAATCACCCAAACATCGTACATCTGGAAGGAGTTGTCACCAAAAGTAAGAGCGTGGGAAGTGTTCCTGGAATTGCAGTAGAAAGTGACACATTCCTAGGAACATTCTTAAGAGGAGATTATGTCAGGGAGGCTATGTTGGGAAAATATACATTATTATGTTAGCCTATGGCAAACGATAAGGAAGGGAGGAGAGTTATGGATTTCCAGAAGAGTCAAGAGGTAGTGTTAGTAAAGGTCTTCTTGGGTTGGTGAGTGGATATGAGGTTGGAATAGTGTGAGGGATGGTGGAAGGTTATATGTGTGACGCAAGTAGAAATACAAAGTCACTGGAGGAGTTCTGAGGGGAGGGACATCTATCTCTCTATACCGGTGGAGCAGGAATGGTGGTTGGCGTTAGGTACGGTTCTCTGTTCTGGGGGAATGTGGAGAGCATTGAAACACAGATTGCAAAGGAGAACTGCGAAAAGGGTGACACTTTAATGTTTTCCTCAAGGAAGGCCAATGATGATCATCACTGAGTACATGGAGAATGGAGCTCTGGATACCTTCCTCCGGGTGAGAGACCTTAATCTGTAATATGCTTGTATACTGCTAAAACTTGCACTTGACCTGGATTTAGGACACTAAGAGAAGACTAGAAATAAGATGTAGACATCCACATAATTTTTGCTCACTAACATTTCCAGTCTCAGCAGCTGACACTTGACACCATCCAATTTGTTCAGCATCCAGAGTGCTGTCTTTGGCAGTTAAAATGCAGGTGACTAGTGATGACTCTGGAGACCACCACCAGTGTCTTGGTGTGAGCCTGTGGAGTCCCTTGGGCTACAGCACCATGTTTTGCATGTTACCAATACACTCTTTTGCAAGTTGATGAAGCCAGTATCTAGAAATCAGCAGAGTGATGTTACTATGGATGGGGCTGTGGGCAGCCTAGTCTAGATGTAGAGGTTGGCAGCCCTGCTTGTGGCAGGGGGATTGGAGCATGATGATCCTCGATGTCCCTTCCAACCCGGGCCATTCTATGGTTCTATGATTCTATGACTTGACCAGGGTCTTCTCTCATTTCTTCCATGTAGGAGAATGAGGAAAAATTTAGCCCTGTGCAGCTTGTGAACATGCTGCAGGGAATAGCCTCCGGCATGACCTACCTTTCAGAACACAACTATGTGCACCGGGATCTGGCTGCTCGCAACATCCTGGTAACACGCAGCCTTCAATGCAAGGTGTCTGACTTTGGTCTTTCCCGAATATTGGAGAATGATGCAGAGGGAACATATGAAACTAAGGTAATGCAAAAACAGTCTCTTGGGAGATAAGGTCTCAGTCTGTAAGTGAGCTGCAGTCATGGGAGATCAGGTTTCTGCCAGGTAAGAATGGCAGAATTTTTTTGTAATATGAAACATGCCAGGTGGAGAATTTGGAGAAAAAAAAATCTCTTAAGAAAGCCCATTGTAAAATTGCAAGTCATTACGTGAGGAAGGTGGTGCTTTTCTATCGAGTCCATGTTGATTTTGTTTGCTAAGAGAATAAGTACAGGAAACGTGGTTTTTGAAATGAAGCAAAGTAAGGTGTCCGATATTTTGGACTCAGTTAATAACATCCAGCTTTGAAGACAGCCTTGCTGTGAGCAGGAGTTTGGAGTAAGGAGATCTACAGGTCCCTTTCAAAGAAAGCTCAAGTGATTCTAATATCTTCTTTCATTGCAAGTACGTCTGTTACTGGCATCAGTATCTTACACCCACAGCAGTGGTTTTGTGGTTTTCAATTCAACTGAACAGAAGGCTTAAACTCATTTACTTTGCAGGATTGTTTCTGTGTTTTTGACAAATTTCCCCAGAGGTGATTGCACGTCACTTTAAGAGAAGAGGGCCCAGTCTAAGAAGTAGTTTGTGAGCTCATTGCATGAAAGCACTGGAGAAGCCTAACTCCATGATACAAGCTGGATACACTATGTCTTTTCTCTTTTACAGGGTGGTAAGATTCCGATCCGATGGACAGCCCCAGAGGCCATTGCTCATCGGATTTTCACCTCAGCCAGTGATGTCTGGAGCTTTGGAATTGTCATGTGGGAGGTGCTGTCGTTTGGTGACAAGCCATATGGGAATATGACCAATCAAGAGGTAATATAAATTGAGCTCCAGTGCCAATTTAAGGTTATATTTCAGGAATTATTTAAGGTTATTATTTAAGGAATATAGACCCTAGTAGTTCTTCTTCTACATGCAACCTTGCCATTCTTCTGAACACATAACTACTCTCTCCTTCCCTGCTAAAAATCCATGTGGCCAAGCTTTGACTTGGGCATTAACAGAATCATTTCGTTCTCATTTCTAAAGAATATTTGCCCTGAATGGCAAGTGGAGCTAAGCTAAGAAAAGACTGAAACCAGATGTGTATCTCACTTCACATTTTGACATCCATTATGTATTCTTATCCTTTGCTATGCTGTCCAAACCCTTTGTTATACATACGTAACCTGCTTCAACCCCTTCCCTTGCTGCACACTGCATAATGGTGAACTGTCTGCTCCCAGCCCCCTGGAGGTCTCTGGTCCTTCTTTTACACCTGGCCAGAGTTTTGTTTGTTCTCTGTGCAGGTGATGAAAAGCTTAGAGGATGGGTACCGGCTTCCCCCACCTGTGGACTGCCCATCCATCCTCTATGAGCTAATGAAGAGCTGTTGGTCACATGATCGAATGAGGAGGCCTCATTTCCAGGAGATCCGGGCACAGCTGCAACACTTCAGCTCAAGCCCCCATCTCCTTCGGTGTGTTGCAGACTTTGATCCCAGGTAAACAGACTGGCTATTGGAGGAGGAGAAATTAACTGGGAAACTTTTGCCTCCTGTTCAAACAGGAGGGGAGGTGATGTTAGCAGTGCGGTCTGGCAAGAGACGGCTTGAATGTTCTGTGAGCAGAAGCAGTAATCTTTCTCTCATGGTGATACAAGGCCTAGTCATGGCTCTGGGTGGTCTGATCTCACTGCAGAGAGCAGATTAGTGGGCCTAGCCCTGGTAGAGAGTTTTCTCTCTCAAGCTACTGTCTCATAGTACTGACCACTTAAGGTATTTGCCTGACTAAATGAGGGTTTCATCTGATTGTAGGGTAACGCTCCGGCTCCCCAGCTGCAGCGGATCTGATGGTATCCCTTATCGATCTATTCCCGAGTGGCTGGAATCCATTCGCATGAAGCGTTATATCTCCAACTTTCGCACTGCTGGCCTTGACACCATGGAGTCAATTCTGGACCTCACTGCTGAGTAAGGGCAGGCTAAGTTTCCACAGGACGCACCAGGCTATTTTGAAAATAGCTATATCTGTCCTGCTGTCTGAACAGGAAATCACATTTACTTATAAGGCTTCTTCATCCTTCTTTATGTGGTTAAATGGAAGTGGACAAGCCTATTGCCCTGTAAGGAAATAAATAGCCAAAGCTGTGAGAGCATTTCCCTAATTGTCCGTGCTTGAGGCCTACTGGGGGCCTGAGCTGCTCTGAACTCCTATCAGACGCAAGAGAGCAAGAAGAGACATCAAATAATTCCCCAACTTGACCATTTCTCCAGCCTCATAGGACTCAATTAGAGAATTTTCTTGCTTGAACTCCAGGCAGGCTAGTGACTTTCTCCCTTTATCAGCTAGGCACAGTTCCATCCTACAACAAAGTCCTTCTGGGCCCTTTAGATGATCTAAGGCCAGATGCTCTACCAGCACAGACTTTTTCTGCTGTAGGGTTGGGAACATATGACCAAGTATAACCAGAGCGGTTACATAAAACAAATAGACAGGTACAGTGCAGGGACAGACTTTACTAAAGGGTTGAGACACAGCCCATGTCAGAACATAGATGCAGTCCTGATTTTATGGGAGCATAAGCCTAGTCACAAGGTGGGAGAATCCAGTTGACACGGTGGGAAGGGGTATGCAGGAAAGGGAAGCAATGCCTGGATGTTTCTTCTCTCTAGAGAAAAAGGGGTAGCAGGAGGTACTGAGGGAAAGGATGCTTTCTGAACTGATTGCTTAATAACTGTTTCTGCCCTAAAACACATCCTAGTCTGCAAGGCACAAGAATAGCAATTCATTTTTTCCTTTCTCTTCCCATTTCCTTCAGGGACTTGAAACAGATGGGAGTGTCACTTCCAGGCCACCAGAAGAGGATTCTGTGTAGCATCCAAGGCTTTAAGGAGTGACCAGTTGTTGCTCTCTCAAGCTTGCCAAATGCTGTCTTACCAGATATCACTTGGAATCATTCCTATGGCAATTGCTTCCAAATGAGTGACTGGGACAAGCAAAGCAAAACAACCAGGACTGAAAAGACTTTATGAGGCAACACCACCTGCTCTCATTTCTGTTTCCCCTTGCTTGAGCCAGCAGTACTTTTCAGAACACTGGTCTTAGAATCTGTTCTCAATCCTGTCTTCTACTGTTAGTTCAGTGCAGCACGGAATAATCCCTGTAGTCCACATAATGGACTTTCGAGCCCTCAGGTAATAACATGGAAATATAAGGATACATACAACTGCAGGGTGGGGATTGGGATAATGTTTTAAGATTGAAAATGAGGATTCAGAAGCTGTGGAACCTTCAGAAAACATGCGCGAGGATGCAAACGTAGAGGTTGGGCACATTCACTCCTTGATGCACATCCCTTCTCATTTCAGCAGCCTTCTGTCTTCCTTATTTCACAATAGGAACAACCTATTCAATCCTTCACAAGGCTGCTGCTAAGGGATATGTTTTTAAATTAAGCTATTCTTGCTTTAAACACCACCAAGTCATGGTGTACTTTGTTCTTTGAAGGAGAAGTTGGGAGTAGCAGCGCACCCTGCTGTAACTTGTGTGATCATGTAACCTTGGCATGTTGCTTACTTGCACGTGTACTTCAGCAGAGTGATTTACCTCTCTTCAACCTGCTTAATACCTTTACTTGTTCCATAGACACAAAACCTTGTAGGTACCAATTTTTCTCTGCCCCTTTTTTGAAGGAGGGACTGAATAAGGTATTCGTAACAGAAAAATGTAGAGGTGGTCTGTCATTCCTTCTCTGTGAAGGAAGTATTATTATTTATCAGAACTCAAGACAGAGGTGCTACAGACTGTAAATAGTATTTTGTAAATAAACTTGAGGCAGAGCTGGTTGTGTGTTGGAGTGCTTTGGCTTATCTCAAATAATGTTGGGACCTCTGCTCTAGAGTATATATTACAGTTTCCAGCAGGGTGATTACATCCAATTTTTGTTGTTTCAGCCAAGCTTAAGGACTGGCAGCCGTGTAACTGCAGATGTGCAGATGGGACATGATCACTTGGTTGTACTTAAGGTTGAAATATCCTTAAGATATTTCTAAGCACTTGTGCTAGGTCAAGTTTTGTGAAGATGGTGAGTACTAGCCATTCAGCAATCAGTTACTTGTAGATAGGTGTGTTTCCATAATTGTATATGCTCCAAATTCTTAAGGGTTTAAATGACCATCCTCCTTCTGTGAAGGTCTCACTTACCTATGCCTACAGAAGGTCTAAGAAGCACAGATCTAAGAAGATGCAACTTAAGGCAAGAAGAACAGTTTCTGTTCAAGATGAGAAGCAGCAGAGCATGAACAAGGAACCATAATGTACACGTCTCAGCCACTTGAGTTGTTGCAACTGTAGTAAGTCACAGCCAACAAGAAAAGCTTGTATTATGAGTCTTGTTAGTGTATCAGGAAGTTCAGTCTTAGTAATAGGTGTTTTTAACATGAAGCATAGATAATAAATAAAGTTGCTGCATGGACAATGTCCAAGCTAGATGGTAAGCTTTGATGAGGCTGACACAAGATAAAGGCATGCATCATGCAAACATAAGCTTTAGTATAACCTTACAGAAGATAGAAAATTGGGAGGAGTGGTTGCTGCAGCAGGTAGTTGTACTGCCATTTAGAGGGACCTAAGTTGGCACAGGGAAAAATGGGAAGGGAGGAGTCTTGTGAATTTCAATAAAGGGAAATGAGGGAAATGAAGAGCCCTGTAACAAGGGAAGTGTAGCCTCTTGCACCAGTTCATGCTGGAGGCTGACTAGCTAGAAAGTGTGAAAGTACGTGCTTGTCCCACCATCAGCAAATTTCACGTCAGTCAGTAATGCACCCTGGCAGCAAAGGAGGCCAACGCCCTCTAGACTGCATTAGAAAATGTATTGTGAGTAACTGAAAGGGGGGTATTCTTATCAGAATCGTTTGAGTGGGAAGGGATCACTAGAGGTCATTTAGTCCAGCGCGCCCCTGCAGTGAACAGGGACGTTTATAGCTAGATCAGAGTCCTGTCCAGCCTGACCTTGTGAATGTCTCCAAGGGCAGGGCATCCAACACATCTCTGGACAACCACTTTCAGTGCTTCACCATCCTTGTGGCAAAAGACTTCTTTCTTATATCCAAACCAAATCTCTCAGTTTGAAACCATTTCCCTGTGTCCTGTCACAAGAAATCCTGCTAAAGAGTCTGTCCCCTTCTTATAGACCCCCTCCATATGTTGAAAAGGTTTCCCCAGAGCCACCTCCTCTGTGCTGAACAGCCCCAGCTCCCTCAGCCTCTCCTTGTAGGAGAGGTATTCCATCCTTTGGATCATTTGTGTGGCCCTCCTCTGAATGCGCTCCAACAAGTCCATGTTTCTTCTGTACTGAGGACTCCATGTCTGGATGCAGTACTCCAGGTGAGGTCTCACCAGCACTGAACAGAGGGGTAGGATCACCTCCCTCACCCTGCTGACTATGCTTCTTCTGTTGCAGCCCAGGATAAGGTCAGTTTTCTGATCTGCGAGGGCACATGGCTGCCTCATGCCCAGCTGCCATCCACCAGTACCTCCAAGTCCTTTTCACCAAGGCTATGCTCCGTCCTTTCATCCCCCAGTTTGTACTGACAGCAGAGGTTGCCATGACCCAGGTGCAAGACCTTGCACTCGGACTTGCTGAACCTCATGAATTTTTCCTGGGCCCACTGCTTGAGCATGTCTAGAACACTCTGAATAGCAGCCTGTGCTCTGGGCACATTGTCCACACCACACAATTTGGTGTCATCTGCAAAGCTGCTGAGGGGGCACTTAATCTTCCTCTCCCCTCTCCTCTCTGATGAGACATCTGGAGTGCTTTGTCCAACTTTGGGTGCTCTGTACAATGACAGGGATTTACTGGAGCAATACCAGTGTAAGGTCAGCAAGATTTTGAAGGGATTACATGGGAGTACAACATTTTGGCCTGCCTGGGCTGCACTGAGAGAAGAGGAATTGTTTTGGGCCACATATAAATTATATAATACAGTTAATGTACATAACTAACAGAACTCTTCTTAATTTTTTTTTTATTTTTAATTAAAACAAAAAAGAGAGCAAGAAAAACAGAACTAGCGGGATATTTGACCTTGTTTTTATGAAACTAATGTATCAGTTGGGTTTGATGGAAGTGGTTGCAATTCTTAGTGAGTCCTTACGGTGTTCATCAGAGATTTTCGATGAAATTTTACTCTTCCCATACTTGATCCTTGATGATAGGTATTCAGAACCATCCATACTGCCAAAAGGCAATTGCATGAACAAGGCATGATTGAGAAGCGAGGGATATTTTTCTCTGTTAAGATAGGGCTTATAAAAGTCTGGTAAAGAGACACGACCAAATTTTTGAGTTGAGTATCTGACTGCAACTCTGTACCTTCCACTTGAACATTTCCAGGTAATGTATTTACATCAACTGCAAATGGAGTCAAAAATATATATATATAAAAAAAAAAATTGATGATTTTTTTGGCAACTTTGAAACCTTTTCTTAAATTCCTTTACCAAGATGGAAAGCAAAGCTGCATATTTTTTTGCTGTTCCCAGGACTGTGTTTAGCCAACATATCAAAATGCATACAATTATTTGCCATAACTTGAGTAAGCACTGCAATGCACCCTCCCCGTGCCCTGATTTTGGCCCAGTCCCAACCTCACACTGATTGTTTGGCTGTTGCTGAGCAATGGGTGTGTGTCTGGGACTGGGCCAGGACACTCGGTGGGGCAGAGCCACCGCCACGATGGCACGGGGCATGGGGTGGCTGCAACACAGGCCGTGGACACGTCTAGGTTACAGCATTCAACATATGGAATGTCTGAGAGAGGTAAGACTGCTCAACCTTATGATGAGAAGGTCTAGATGGCTTTTATCATTGTATATAGTTGTGTGAAGGAAGACAGTGAAGAAGAGGAAGCCAAGCTCTCCTCGGTGGTATCCAGTGAAAGAGGCAGCAGTGAATGTATATGAAACTACATGAAATTCCATCCGAAATTAAGAAAAAGCTTTCTAAGTGTGGTCAGATCCAGAAAGGTCATGGAGCTCTCATCACTGGATGAGAAACTGTCCTGAGCAACCTGCTCTGACTGACCCTGCTTTAAGCCAGAGGTTGGGTATGGGCGTCTCTTGGACCTCAGCTATTAGGAGCTGCTGAATCAGCTAACCTGAAGAAACAAGGCTGCTCGGCACCATGTCTTCAGGTACAGCCAGTAGCAACTAGGAGCATGTATTCCCAGAAGGCACTCCTGCACACGTTCCAACAAAACGCATGTACATACACTTGTGCATGAGTGGCCTCACAGACAGAAAAAAACAGCAGTCAGGCAGGCAAGCACAGCACAACAAACCTGGTCCTATTCCCTTCTCTGTCTGATCAGGATGAGCCTGTTAATGAGAAATATATAAACACTATGAACGCCTCTGGTAGAACTGAGTGTCTAAGACCAGCCATCCAGTAGCTGCGTCAATGACTGCAGGTCTCCTCAGTTGCTGGCACCAGGACATACCAGCTTTCAATGGCCTGCAGCCCCACTCTGGTGGTGGGTATTCAACCCACCTTGTGTGTACACACAGGCGATCTCTCCAGTAATTACCTTTAGACACTGAGTCTAATTCCCTGATCTCCCACTCACCTCTCACACGCTGATGAAAAATTTCTCTGCTAGCTGATCCAGGCTTACCACTAGCTGACTTACAGAGCCCAGGGGAGCTGGCTTTGACTTGAGGGCTTTTGCAGCTGACTCTCACAAAGGTCTTTGCAGCAATCAGCCCAGCTCTCGGCTCCCAAGTCTCTTGTCCTATATGATCACCAGCTATTCTGACGTGACTCTCACTAGTAATTATGCACCAACATACGCATCCATACAATATATAAGCACTTCATTATTTCCAGTTGCTAGCATTCAGACCCTTCAAAACAGACATCGAGCAGAGTCCCCTAATAACTAAAAAAGGAGTTTATTAAGAAGATGAGCATGGTCAGATGAATGTACTGCGTACTTGCAGCCAGCCCCTTGTATGCCCCTTTTCCCCTTTCTTTCCCATGCTGCTTCCTCTCCTTGATCACTCCCTCTTCCTGCCCCTAAACATCTCATAAAATACACTGTAGTTTCCAAATGCACTTCCCCTGCATCCCATGCCCCTCAGAGGCAGTAATTCCCCTAATCTGCAAGATGACATAGAGAGCCACTCCCAGTTTTTCTTTATGTCCCAACCACAGGCTTATTATAGTCCTGTGATAGGTCTCCAATGAGTTGGGTTAGGGTGCTTCTCTCACCTGTCATTGCTTTTCTCATCTGTGCTTCCTGGTGTTTATGGATGAGAACTTTTCATCACATAAGCTAAAAGCTACAGCTAAGTAACTAAAACAAACAACAACAACGGTCTAGAATTTGTTTATTCCTTGCTTATCCTATAGGAAACTGCCAGACATCTACTGTATGAATTTTGAAGCAGTCATTAAATATTTCCCCGGTGGGCAGGAGAACAAGAGTAGGTTTCATGCCTTTGAAGTGTAGATGTACTAATGCTTACCACCACAAGTTTCACCTGCTGTGACAGAAACAGCACCATTCTAAACCATAAACACCAAGCACAAACACTTTGTCTGAAAAGCAATACTGAAGGCAAAGCTCATGGTGCACTCTAGCTCAGTCTGATGCAAGTGAACTGTAATACCTTACCTACCAGTGAGGCACCAAGCAGACTACCATCCTGCTGTACTGAAATGTGGTATTCTATTGCTTTAAATGAGAGGAAGTAGGAAACTAAACAACTTGAAAAGGAAACCAATACGTGGAGAGAGAAAGGCCATTTTCAAACTCTGAACATCTCTGGGAGGCTGGGTGGAATAGCAGCAACATATTCTCTACTGCCTAAGACGTCACTTCTTATGGGTTGTTAAACAAATACAGCAGAGACATATTAATGGAAAAAAAAACTCACGATTTTATTGGATGCAAACAGTGGTCGGACAGCGTAGTTATTCAAAAGGTTTGCTCTGTCTTAAGAGTTTCTAGTCTAGGGAGTGAGGCTCAGTGCAGTGACACAGAGTCACACAGTACACTGCAGTGACATCGTAGCTCTTACTGACAGCTGTGAAAGAAATCTTGCTGGAAAACCGAGAGCTCCACAGCGTGCTGAGTGCCCATCCTCTCACTGAGGCACTTCCTCACAATATGCTTATGACAGCCATTCTTTGGACTGTTTTGTTATTCTTGCCCACCCTGACCGTCCAGAAACCACACTGGGAAACAATTCATTTTAGGGAGAGAAAAAAATTAAACTGTCCAAACTCAGGAGCAGAGTAGGATTCCAAACACTGCCAGTTTCATCTGGCTAGGGAAGAAGAAAAAAAAAATTGTCAGGGCAGATAGCCAATAAAATCCATTAGAAGCAGAAAAGCTATAGTAGGTTAGCTTTTTCCAGCAACTAGAACAGAAGCTCCCAGTACACTCTGCTTCCACACTCTTACCCAGAAGTGTGGAAGGCGATGGGGGAAGACATCCTGATAATGAGGTGGCACGGGAAAACCTACGACAGAAGCAGTGCTGAGATGGAGGCGGCTTCCACCTTATGATGTGAAATCATTTCTTGGCTTCATGGAGCAAAAGAATGCTCAGCCTTTTCCCAGCAGCTGCCACCGGGTCATTCTCGCTAATTCCACCAGGCAATGGTGGAGATTTGGTCCTTCTTCTTGTCTTGAGGAAACAGAGATTTTGCACTCACCTCGGTCACAGTCCTCAGCCTGAAATACAGTACGGCCAGGAAGTGGTGGTGGGAGAAGAGGTCCTTTCTTAGAGGGTGCGCATAGTGAAGTCTACAAGTGGTGAATCCTATCTGGGTAACCAACTGCACTGGCAGAGTCTTCACTGGTAGCAGTCTGCCTTGTCAGGCAGAGGGGTAGGACAATGGTGGGGAAGGAAAGAGTACTGAGTGCAGGGGTCTTGAGTGTATGCTCATTCCAAGCTCCTCAGCACGCTGTTTTAGCACGAACAGTGTGACATTTCATACATAGTACGTGCCCATCCAGTGGAAAGCAGCCATTTTCATCAGCCTCAATAGATAAGGGCCTCCCACAGTCCTAAATGGAATAACAAGAAGAGGAATAGCTCAATGACAGCCAATGGCCAGGATGACACAGACAAGGATGTAAGCAGTGTCCTACTGGATCAGGACAATGGCTCACAGCACACTGCTCTTTCTATGACTGTGGTAATTGAAGAAACCATTTTGAGCAGGCGAGCACAGTCCCCTCTGTGATCCCTGCAAGTTGTCCTGGCAGACACAGCTGCTATATTAGGGCTTTGATAGTGGCTACATGTTTGTAAAGTCCTTGCTCGTGAACCTGTGATCTATGAATATCTGATCTTTTTCTTGTTTTTCACAGGAGGGTGGTCAGGGACTGAAACAGGCTCCCTAGGGCAGTGGTCATAGCACCAAGTTGCTGGAATTCAGGAAGCATTTGGACAATGCCCTCAGTCATAGGGTTTGAAATTTGGGTGGTCCTGGGTGGAACCAGGAGTTGGATATAGCAATCTTTGCGGGTCCCTTCCAACTTGGGATATTCTATGATTCCAAACCTTGCTCAACATGCTTTCAAATCGTTTAAAACAACATTAGTGTTTGGTCAGGAAAGGAAAGTTCAAAGATGCTTAGTGATGATGTAAATGAGAAGAGCGGGGCCACCAGGGTTACCTCACACTTGTAACATTTCATGTGGAAGTTTTTCTCCAGTGCCACCACACGCACTGTCTCATCTTTCCCAGGCTCTGGCATGATAGGTTCACTACATACTGAGCAGCGTGGAGCATACTTCCTGCAACACACAAATACAGCAGAGATCACAAACACTGCAGGTTTCTCACCATCATACAGAAGTACTGGAAGCAGAGGTACAAGTCACATAACAGAAGGAAAAGACCTTAGTTTTAACACAGTGCACTGCTGACTCATTTTTAAGCTTTGCTGTGGGCAAGCCAAGTCCATTCTGCAGCAAAACTAAACAGATGTGAGGGAATCTACCTGCTTTAGGATACCACATGCATGTGCTCCCTCCGTACCTGTGATAGTCATCCACACAGTGAGGCTGGTTGGCCTGGTCCACTATGAAGGAGGCCCCCTCCAGAGGAGTATGGCACATCACACAGGTGAAGCACTGAGGATGGTATGAGTTACCGGTGGCCTTCAGCATCCTGTCTGTGATAGTCTGTTTGCAGACACTGCACTTTTCCAGGGTTCCCTAAACACAAAAGAAACAAGTAAGACAACATTAATCCAAACCTCCATCCCCAGGAGACTACACCAGACAGGTGAAATGAAAAGGGGGAAGGGAAAGCAGGAGAGAACAGCCACAGCAAGCTCAGCCCTCTGCAGCAGCTTTTGTCCCAGTTACTCACAGCATAGCAGTCCTCGCAGAAGGGCTTTTCATCCACATTGTAGAACTGCTGCCCCTGCAGCTGCTTCTCACACTTGAAGCAGGTGAAGCACTCCACGTGGAAAAGGCAGTCCAGAGCTCTCACAGCTGGCTGGGTCCGTGACAGGGGCTTCCGACAGAAGCCACAGAGCTCTGCCAACAGGAGTAGAAAGGGATTAGGAGATACAAAAACCCACCACAGTCTTAGTCCTGCTGCTATTCGCTAAAAGAACACACCAGAAGTAGCAGCTTCTACTGGAGGTGGATGATCCATATCCTTCATTAGTTTCTGGGTCAACAGCTCCAGCTCTTCTACCTCCTTCATGGTCAGAGGAGAGTTTCCCTTAGGCGGATCTGCAGTGGGTCTACGCTGCAGAAGAAAAAACAGTCAATCCCAAAGGATGCATACACACAGACTCATTCCCACTGTCCCTGATAAACTCACTTCTCTCAACTTTACATCTCTTCTCTATCCCTCCCAAGGGAACAACATGATATCCACTATGCTTGCTTTTTTCCATCCTTACACGAAGTCCTGTCCCTCTCCAGCACTGTCCCTAGCTCTGCCTCTCAACAACATAACAAAAGGTGCCAAATGAGCAGCTACTTCAACTACTTCCCTGAGCCTGGGACATACCCTCCCTCTTCATCCTCCAACTCAACCCCCCAGTGATGCCATACCTGCCCAGAGACACAACTCTGACCCTTACCATGTCTTTTACAGCAGCAGATTTTTCAGTGGGAACAGGTTTCTCCTGCACCTGAGGTCTTTCCCACTGCTGAGCATAGGTGAAATTGGGAGGCTGAGGTCGAGACAAGGGACCGGAGGGTGACGGGGCAGTGAACTGAGTCTGAAGGGATGTAGGGTATCTTGTAGAGTTTGAAGGAGCCATGGGAACAGTGGCACCTGGTTTGGATCCAGGAGAGCTGGCAACAGGGGGTGGTGTGAATTTAGCAGTAGGCTGAGAAGGGAGAGAGGGGGGTGGAGGGACTGAGGCTAGGGGCTCCTTGCGCTGCTGTGGAGCTGCCCATGGAGCTGGGGCAGGAGTTGAATCCAATCCAGGGGGCTTGGAAGATAAGGTACCACTTGGCTTTGGAGTGAACTTGGAAGGAAAAGGAGGAGTAGGATCTCTGGGTGCAGATGAGATTTCCACGTGAGCTTTTGGGGCCAACGGTTTCTCCACAGAACCCGTGGATCCTGGAGGTATCTGTAAAGGGAAGAAACAGAGAAACAGGCAGTTATCAACAAACAAGAGAAAAATATATTGTTTACAGGAATAGGTCAGTAGGTGTCCCAGACCCACAATGGTAAGAGTCCCTACATTACTACATTTTAATAATCTTGAAAAGATACATAATTGGTGCTTTCTGGTTCTTCAGGTAGGTTTCTTGCTATGATTTATTCAGACATTTTACTCTTCAGTAGCATCCTTCTCACTGCCTCAGTTCAGCAAACCAGCCATCTCTCCTATCTGTGACATTCTGACAGCTCACCCGGGATTTGAAGGGGTCATTCTTCTCCATGTCTTCCAACATTAAGGACAGTGAATCAATCTCAAGATCAATGCTGTTCATCTTGCCACGCACCTATACCACCATCCATGAGGAAAGAGGGATCAGAGCACATTATAGGAGCAGCCAGAGAAGTGAGTGTACCCCCTACAACAGCAGATTTTTACACCTGAGATCTGCTCTTGGTTCTGAGCAGGTAGAAAGCTGGTGAGGACAAACAGGACACAGCCTTCAAGGACACAGTCTCCAAAATCTACCAGAAGTGGTAAAACAAACAGCCCAGTAAGACTAACAGAAAGATTCAGGTAAGAAAAGACAACTGGTGGCCTGCAATCCAATACCCTACTCACTGCAGGGCTAACTCCCAAGCTAGACCAGGTCATTCAGGGCCTTGATCAGGTGATTTCTAAACATCCTCAAACATGCAGATTCCCCAGCTTCTGTGGGCATCTGTTCTAGTGCTGAAACATTCTTGGAGATGAACAGGTTTTTCTTCTGTCCAGCAGGAATTTACCTTGCTGCAACTTGTGTGCATTGTTGTTCTCTTGCTGTACCCCTGTAAGATACATCTGTCTTCTCTCCTCCTTTCTGTATTGCAAACATCATTTAGGTCCCCACCCTTGACCTTGCTCCTCTTCTGCCAGCTGAACAAATGCAGCCCTCGTACCACATGCTCCATCCCCCACTGACTGCTGTGACGCTTTGCTGGACTGCTACTAGTTCAGTATTTGTCCAGGTTTACTACAACGTGAGACCAAACTGCAAAAGCCAGCTGGCTGCTCCAAGATGCAGCCTTGATAACACTGAAAACAGAGGAATAATCATTTCCCCTGTCCTAAAGACTAATACAGCTCAGTATGTGGCTAGCCTTTACTGCCACAAGGGTGCATTGCTGGCTCACATTCAACTCACTGTCCACCAGGATCCCAAGGTCCTTCATTTGCAGCCCTGCTTCCTAGTCAGTTGACCATAACTTATGCTGGTGCATAGGGTGGTCCCATTCCTAGTGCAGGACTTTGCATTTATATTTGCTGAACGTCTACAGCATCTTATAGGAAAAGACAACACAGACACTAAGGTGCTAAGCAAACATGTACGGCCTTTCCAGATCTCCAAACTTCCTGCTGTTGAATCCAGAGAGCACTGAGAAGTTGTCCCAGCTCAGAGTATCACAAGAAATTATATTTTCCTTGACCTCACTCACCTGTAGGGCAGGTCCTTCATCAAACATTGGTGGAGGAGGCGGAGGAGGAGAAGGAAAAGCTTCATCTGGGGCTGGTGGGAAAGGCTCTTCAAAGGGTGGTGGGGGTGGAGGAAAAGCACAGTTTGAGGAGAAACTTAGCTCCTCTCCAGGTGGGGGAGGAGGTGGCAGCGGCAGCTCTGTGGAGAACAATGAAAACAAAAGCAGGCCTCGATCATTTTTCACTCCAGCAAGTGGTCCCCAGTATTCATCAAGGACAACTGAACCCCACAGGATTGCCTTCACCTTGTCTAAACTATTTGCCATCATATAAGCTACTGCATTAGTCACTAGAAATTCATTGGGTAACTGAGGAACATGTCCTAATGTTTTTCCTTACTCCTCCTCTTTCTCTGTGCCCTAGCACGTAGAGAAGGCAAAAGATGTCTGTTACAACACAGGTCAAAGATACTCTTTCCCTCCACCCTTTATGCAAGAAAGGTATCTCATCATCCAAGCACAAAACAACAATAAAGACAAGCCGGTATAAATTCTACGTCCCGTTTTCTGAATATACTAAACATCCCCTCCTCCTTCCAGTTAGTCCCAGCCAGCAGCAGGGTTAGATTAAGTTTCTTACTCCTGCTGCTCCACGTATTACTTCCACAGCAATTATCAAGTTGTCTAATCTTTATATGTAGCTGTTTTCCACAGGCTTTATTAGGATTTCTCATCTGTAACTTAAAGGAGACAATACTGAATGTTTAAAAAAAAAAATGAAAGCTGAAGTCTTATTAGCCAGTGGAATGCATCAACTGCACTGGTATGCAGTACCTCTTCCAAGCCCTCTTGTTCAGCTTTTGGAGAGTAAAAAAAAAACAAAAACTAATACAAAGCTGGTATTTTTTCCTTGAAATCACAGTTTGGGATCAAGGTTGCATGAGCTCGCTTTTTGGTTTATTTAAAAGACTAAGGCTGAAGCAAAACCCTGCTCTGCTGTCACAGTGCTTCAAAAAGATGCACAAAAAGCCTGCTGTAGGAATTATTTGTACAAAGAAATTTCCTGCAAAGTTACACCAACTTTATAGAATGACCAATATTAAATATAACATTACAACAGTGATATCAACTTAGCCATCTCGTCATCTAAAACAGAGAGACCCATTGCTATGGTTTTACGTTATACTATCATTCCTCTGGGGAGCGTACAGGAAAGGGAGAGAATGATCAAAGAGATGTATCAGGAATGAATCAAATCAGATGCATACCTCCCTTGACTGAGTCAAAACTGAGTTTCAGTCATTCATCTGCCTGGCTAGTACAGCTTTGCTAGCAGCCCTTACCCACTGGTGACACGGCAGCATAAGCCAAACAGTTCTGCTAATCTCCATCAAGTCTGCTCCTCTAAAAGAAGCACTGCAGGGAAGGAAGTGGGCAAGTGGAACAATTAACACCCAATTCTCTAGTTACTATATTCTGAGAAACAATTTTTAACATCCGTTCGTTTGTTTTTGTAGTTGAGCTAATATGTTTCTGTCAGTTTTATACAACCTACACACACGCACTCCTCATCCACACAACTTCAGCAGAAAAGCTTAAAAACTATGATAAGACCTTGGATGACAGACTCAAAATTCCAGCCAACAACGTATAAGCAAAAGGTCACCAGTTAGGTGGTGCAATTCTACAATAAAGATGCACCGACACCCTGGGGCCATTGTGACTCACGAAATGGAAAAAAAATGGGTTAGTCATTTGCCTCTGAGTGCAGGATCAGCCTTCCTACCATTAGATCAGCTGCCCACTGAGTACAGGACACACCAGCATTACACAGGAACCTTCTGCTCCTTAGAAGAAAAACAACCAAAAAGCCACACACTGAAGCAAGAAGTCAGTCTACACAGGAAAACACAACCCAAACCACAAGTAGAAAGTACAAAACTCAGTTATACACGACTCATTTCCTGTTTTTGCTAGCTTCCTTTTTTTTTTTTCTTTTTTTCATGCAATTATTTCTACTTCCTTTGAAACGGCAATCTTTGTTGCTAAAGATGAGTCCACAAGAAGGGTCTCTATAATTGGAGACAACCAACTCAAGTTAAGATGAATTGGTAAGAAAGAGAACAGTGTGATGCATCACCATCAGGGTGAATGTTCCTGCAACATACTTACTCTTAGACATGCTGGCCAGAATCCTATTGCAGTTACACAATTATACACACAGGGAATATCATGCAGAAACATTGCATTCCTCCAGCTTTACTAAAATCCAAGTGCAATGCAGGATTGCTTTCCTAACTCCTTTCCTAACTGAGACGCCACATATTTTGAGATCATTTTACAATCCTTTCATCTTACTCAGAAAATTGCAAGCATCTACAGCAAACAGTATACTTCATTTGCATCGATTCTCATATTTAACCCAGTTACAGACCTCACACTCTGAGAACTGAGAAGCATATCCACATCTGCCACACCCCTCTTCACCTACCTTCTGCTGTCACAGATACGGGGATCTCTCCCACTCTCCCTATCTGGGCACGCTGGGCACCAGTTCCAGGAGGCTGTGGCTGCGATGACTCCGATGTACCCCCAGTCTTGAAGGGATTCACCTTGGGTTTAGGGGCAACCACGGGTGCAAATTTCTTCTGTGGGTTGTAAAAGGACGGTGTGGAAATGTTGATACTGACTGTGGTTGTCATACGGGTCCCTGGGGTACCTGGAGAAGCCATCTTTTTGACTGCTGGCAGGAGAGAAGAGAGAGGAAAGCGATATGAAGTCAGACTTGGGCCAGAGTGGGAATTAATAGAAAGGAACATACAATGGATACAGGAGCTTGTGTCTGGGCAGAGGCCGAGGGGCCAAAGCAGAGCATAGAACACTTCAAGAATCAGCACAGGAAGGAGGAACGGCAACTAAAGGCAGCTTGAATAAGCCAGCACACTTCCTTATCTCAGTTCAGCACAGTGCTGACCACAAAGGGGTTTCTTGTCAGCGATGTGCTGCCACAGAGAAAACTAAGCTCCCTGCTGCTCGAGACCCCTCCATGGACAATGCAGGAAGTAAAGGAGCCGACGACCAGTGCAAGCATCTTCACCCAGCACAGCAACCCCCCACGCTCTCTCTTCCATGACTGAAATCAGCATTTCCTCTGCCCCACTTACTCGATAACGTCATCTGTTTCCTCCTGTCCTCAGCCTGTGACACCCCCAGTAACGCCCCCTTAGTCCCCAGCACACCCCTGCATCTCTCACCCCACCCACTTTACCTCCAGACCCTTGTGTGCAGGCAGAGGCAGAAACAACGGGTCAGGTGCGGGGTTCTTGATGTCACATTCCCTGGCAGGGCCCTCTGCTTTCTCCCTCTTCCTGTCACTGCCGGTGAAGGAGCATCCCCTGACCCTCACTGGCTGCGCCAGCCGCCTGCTCCGCCTCCATCAGGAAGCAGTTCCAAGGGCTCAGGGCAGCACTTCTGGGGCCGTGCGACTCAGCACCTCCGAGGCAGCTCCCTCAGACTTGAGAGCAGAGCTCAGGTCACATGCAGCAGCAGCACCCAGTGCAGCTGCAGCCCTGCCACGTGCAGGGCCTGGCCTGCCTGCGGGATGCCCAAATAGCTCAGCTTTGTTCTGAGAGCAGGGTGAGCACTGCTACATGCAGCCATGAGAGCTCCTCTGTCCTCCCTCTTTTCTGTCACCAAATCTGAATAAGCGCAGGCTAGCCTCACCAAGCCAGCTGTTTCAGGAGCCCGAGGGCCACATTTCCAGCATTCCTTCAGCCCTGGAATTCAGGTCAGAAATCTCATGTGCTAGAAATCTCCTCAAAGCCAGATGCTTTGTTGCAACCCTGGCACGCCTACAGTCCTAACACCCCAGCTCAACAGCACTGCTGCCAGCTCAGGGCTCTATGCCCACGTTTCAAACCAGTGCCCCTCCACTCTGCTTGCATGCAGCTCTCAGTGATAGCTGCTAGGACAGCCTTGGTGTGACCAATTTCCACCCACCACTAATTCACCCATGGCTGCTGCTGAGAGCTGTGTGCTCAGTTCTACATGCTGCTGTGGTTCAGTCCTACCTGGTAAGATGGACCTTGTAACAGCTTACAAACACATGATAACACAGACAAACAGTAAGTCTATGCTTCTGCACTTTTTTTTCCTTTGCTCGGGGCTGACAAGTTGCAGGCACTCTGACAAACAGCTCTGGGCTCCTCAAAAAACAGTGAGCAGCAGACAAAGAGCAGAGCAGAGCAGAGCATGCCCCATATGGTCCTGCATGGGAAAGGGCCAGGGCAGAAAAGCAATCACCAAAGTCTGTCGCTGATCCCTCACACTGCTGGGAGCCAGCAAGTCAGGAGGGACTAATCAACTCTACCCAGTCTACAGCTTCCACAGAGCTACTGAATTTGTCAGAGACCTCCAAGCATCTTTTTTTAAACAGGCTTTTGCTTGTGGAGGCACTTAGGCTGTCTTGTGCTCCACTGTTTTGTTACAGAGTAATGAATCTCCTGCTATAGTCCTACCAGAATAGGCTCTTAAGAGCAGAACACCACAGTCAGAGAATAATTTCTAATCGCTGTCCATACTGAGGTCGGCCAGCACTGAGACATTCTCCACGTCATAAAATGTGCTGGCATCACTACCAGCAGCTGCTATCTCCCTGAACCCAAAGCAGCCCATTTCCCAGTATGCAATGCCACATTTCAGGCCCTTTCTGCTCAGAGCTGTCTACATCCAGCAGCTGCCCCTGCTCATCCTCACTTCTGTTTATCTGTCTGCCCTCATACAGACCAGACAAGCTGAGGAAGGCTGGCCTTGCTGTGTCCCCCCCTGCTCCGCACTGCTGTCAGTACCATCTGAACCCTATCAGGAGCACGACTCCATAAGCACTGTTTGTAAAATCAATCGGAAGAGGGAGTGTCAGGCCAGCAGATCTAATCTCAACTCCTCACATGTCCCTGAGGCGAGAGGTTTTCTGCCTGCTGATAACAGCAGTTAGATGACTCAGGTGGACCTGTGAAGAAAGGCATCCCCCAAAGGATGCAGTGAGATGCCTCTTACACTTGCAGAGAGCAAGGAACTGTAGGACCAAGCAGCAGCTCCCTCAGCAGCAAGGTCACCTCCCAGAGGTTCTGTGACAGGTCTGCCACCTGTAAGACATGCACGTGGCTCTCAGTCTTTGGCCACAAGACAACTTTCAGGAGCCAAGCTGCCTTCCCTGGGTAGTGAAAAGAGAAGGATCACAGAGGGAGAGAGCAGAATGCCATTTGCCACCTGAGCTGGTAGAAAGAAAGCAGTTTGTCTCAGGGCACGCAGTAAAAGCTGTTCCAACACTGCGGTCTGACACACTGCATCTGTATTTCCCCTATTTGCCAACTTCCTTCCAGCTGAAGGGGGGAGGGAGCAGTGTGAGAACCATAGCAAAAAATAAAAACCAAAAAAAAAAAAAAAAAACAAACCAACATGGACCATAAAGTAAACAAGATGCAGGAGTCAGGCTTCTTTTCACCTTCTCATACGGGTTGACTCCAGAAAGTTCTCCCCACCTGCCCCCAAAGTGCCGCAAATTTTCCCAGAGCAAAGTCCTACCAGCTCCGCCAGCCACAGGGCAGAGCCCTGCACAACAGCAGGATGGGGGAAGGGGCGCCCGGAGCTGAGAGCTCTTTCCACATATGCTGGCCTCGCCTCCTCCTCCCTGTGCAGAGGGAAAAGAACTCCAAAAAGCCATGCAAACGTATTTAAAGCGTTAGGAAATTCGACGAATTTGCAAGCGGTTGCGCCGTCACTTTCTCCAGGCACTCCCGGAGAGACAGAAGCTCATCTATTAAACAAATTTCATGCACAAAGAGTCTCAGATTCTTCTCTTGAGCACATCTGGAAAAAGGCTCCCTAGGTGTCTCGCTCATCCACGCATACACAAAAGAGAGCTTGTCCCGACCGAGGGCCGGCAACACCCCCTCCTCCCTCTCTCCCTGCTCGAGCCGTACAGGAGCTCCAGCCGACTCCATTGCACCAGCAGCGGGGAAAACCCACTGCATTCGCACTCTCAAGAGCGGAGCCGCCCTCCGGCAGAAGGGCATCCCCACTCAACCAAGCAAATGGATAAATCGTGACCTAAAGGAGCCCCTCAGCCCAGGAGGCGTTTCCACAGGGCAGCCGCCGCTCGGCAGCGCCAAGAGAACCGCGTTCCCCCGAGCGCGGCGCTGCCGATCAAAGCCCCTCACCGCGCCGAGAGACTCACCTCAGGGGAAGCGAGGAGGGGAACCACCGCCCCGGGGCGAGAGCCGGCGGGGCTGCTGGGCCGGGGCCTGGGGCTGCCTCGCCGTGCCCGCCGGGAGAGGCACCAGAAATGAAAGGGGGGAGCTGCTGAGTCCCGGCGCTTCCGACCAACTCTCGGAAAAGCCTCGCCCAGGCAAAGTTGTTTGACCATAAAAGGAGAGAGGCTGTGCGAACAGCTGAGCTCACTCGCTGGGGAATGTAGCAATGAGGTAAGGGGGGGAAGGAGCGCCCGAGGGGGACGGGCTGGCTCGGGCTGCGGCGGGAGCCCCGGGCTGACATCTGGCGTGCTCCCCGCCCCCAGTCTCACGAAGAGGGGCTCTCGGGGGCTTTCCTGTCTGCGATCGCGACCGAGAGGCGTTCTTCCGGGCTACCTTACCCCTCTCCTGCCGCCCTACTGGGGCCCGCGGCCCGGGCCGTCTCCATCCCGCCCTCCCCGCGCCCCACTCCGCCCTGTAGCTCTCTCCCTCCCTCCCTCCGTCTGCTCCGGAGCTGCCGCTGCCCGGCGCCGGCCCGGAGCCGGGGGAGAAATCCTGCGGCTCTGCTGAGGCGCTGCCCCTGTCTTCCAGAAATTAAAGCACGCATCCCATGATTCTTCAGTGCAGAAGCGGAGTTTGTTCTTGCGTTGCCTGCGAAGCACGTACTGAACTTTTATACTAAAGACCGGCTGCTTGAACTGCCTTGTTGTATGGTCTGTGCTGCACATGGGCTTTGTTTTTGGCCCAGCACTGGCCAGGGCTCGGTCCTGCTCAATACCTGGCCCAGCGCAGCAGTGTGTGTAGTTTTCAACTGTGATCTTCTTCAGTTCTCCTTGCTTCTAAGGAAAGAGGAGCGTCCATGAAGACAGCGTTCCTTGTGCATTGTGCCATCATTATACGTTGTCTTCAGAATTCAGCCTTAATATTGGGGTTAATGCCCCTCCAATTAGAATTACTGTATTTGGTGATGCTTGTGAGATCTGGAGCTTGCCTGCTTCTTAGACACCTACCAACAAAGGTACCTTCCAGCAGTGGTTCTTCAGTTGCAGGTGGCTGAGCAAGCCATGAGCCATGCCAGTTAGGTGCCCAGTGTACATTACTGCAGTATACTCCCACCAGAGAGCTGCACAGAGTGGTTCAACGAGGCTTAAGAAATGCAGCATGAACAAACCTTTAATTTTATAAGCAGGGTTGGCGCAAAGAGGTAACGCATTTTATGATAGAGCTGGAAAAAGAATGGCACTCTAAGATTTTCCAGCTTAACATAACTGAAAATACCGCCTATACCAATGTATCTGTCCATATGTCTGTCACAGCAGCTCACTGCTTCCATAGCTGCAGCTGTTGAACTGCTGACCTACAGCTGTTAAACGCTTAAGGATATATAATTCTCATGTAAGTGCTAAATATTATTATAATGCCACTTTTCTAGGCATGTCATCAGTCCCATTAGCTGCCGTAATTAATGCATGAAATAACTGTATGGTTTAAGGAAGGTTTGTGCTGTGCTGGGTCTTCTAACACTGTCACTTTTCTAGTGCCGACAGTCCTTTTCCTTTTTGTTCAGGGGAAGATGTCAGTGCAGAACTAAAAAGTAACCAAGTTCTGGTACACGGCAGAGCACCCCACACAATCAGCCTGACCTCAGAGTACTATACCACCATTCCCACTGCTAGCCCTGACTCCAAAGAAAACAAAGAATGTCTCGGACTGAGATTTAAAAAGTGCTGAGAGAATATGAAAAAATTCTACCCTCTCATCATTTCTGGTTACATCCACATAAATCCAGATGCTTGTACATTTGATTGTCTCACCAATCTGGTGATGTTAAAAACTGATGAGAGCAGCTCAAGAAAAATAAAAATAAATAAACAAATAAAAAGCAGTCCATCTTACACGTTCTATTTTAAGTTCTCACAATGGAGAAACAGATATGAATGAGATTACTGTTGAGCAGGTTGGAGATGTGAAAGACAGAGTTCTCAAATCAGAGTATGTCAGAATACATAGAGAAAAACTTTAATCTGATTTTGTGGATTATAAAAATAAATCTCTTTGTGCTAATTACTTTCTTTCCTGCAGTCCTTTGCTTGGAGGAGCAGACATTTTTCTGCTGCAAACTCAAGTTAGTGCCTTGAGATGCACACAGCAGCAGTCAATCCCCTTACTGGAAGCAAAATGTTATTCCTGAATAAGAGTTTATCTGCCTGGGAGCAGATACAGATCAGCAGGTATACTTGGCTTGTTGTGCCAGAGGACATGAGCTTGACCTTCTTGTGTTTTCTGGAATAAGCAGTAGTGTTCTTCTTGAATCCCTTTGGCTGTCCCATGCCATGGAAATAGTGATCTGGTATTTTGGAGTGTACTGTGGTGTGAAAGCTACTGTTCCACACACGTAGGGCGGAATGATAGCTGACTACAAAGCAGATGATGGAGGCATTTAGACTATGCAGTTCTGGCTTTCTTCTTCTTTGAGGTCTGCTAATGGAAGCAAGGCCCAATGCTGGCTGTCAAACCAAAGCTTAGAAATTCCTGAAGTTGAATGAACCCACCTCAGAGAGACTAAGTTTTCATGGAGACAAACATAAAGAATCCTTATGGGCAATCAAGTTGCATAATACAGTGAGTAAGTAAAGATGAATGCAATATAGAAGTGATGTGACAAATTCATGTACTGCACTGAAATTAGGAGTATGCTGACAGTGATTATATGGCTATAAAATAAAAATAAAATTAAGATAAGAAAACATAAGTTCTTGAATGCAAAAAGGATTCTTTCCAAGATAACCAATAGGGAATTAAACCTTCGGGGCAGAAAATCTTACCTAAATTCAAGAGGATTCCAGGTAGCTGCAGATTTCAATATTAACAGCAAGCTAAACGTCAGAGGAAAGCAATTTGGATGCTGGACAGAATGCACTAACTATGTTAATAATGTAAAATATCTTAATCTGTATAATTTTCATCTGTATCAACAGATCTAGTAGTGCCGTTTTATCTCGGCATGAATTAGTCAGCCATTATTAGTGCTACTTTTAAAAGTCCATGTTTTTGTAACCAATGAAAAGGCCTGACTCATACCTGTCTTGCATCACTGTTACTTCTTTAATCATGTAGCTTCTGTTTAGTCTAATTGCTTTTTTTTTTTTTTTTTTAATGTATTCTAAGGTGCTGCTCATCAGCATAGCCTGTATACACTTTCTTATTTAAATGCTGTCTGTGGGAACAGAAAAAATTAGAATAGATAATGGGTCCCATTTTGTCCCCAGGTCAAGAGGTACAGACGACGTTGAAGGCCTGTCTAGGGCAGGGCCACCTGCAACATGGTGCATGTAATGCATCCTGGTAAGAGCTTTTGGGGGATCCACTGTGCTCTCACAGCATAGGCTCTTAGCATGCTCCGTACGCACTCCCTCAAGTGCAGTGCATGGCAGTTCTCCATGATCTGGCTTAGATCTGACGAAGGCTGACATCTGCTGTGGCATTGGATCAGGTAAACTACTACTACTACCATATAGGTATCACTGTCCTGCTGAAGCAGACTGCCTCAATCTGCAGAAAGGGAAGGGGTACTTGCCCCAGCCTCACTGTCCTGACTGAAAAGTAGTTTCAAGTTGGAGTGCCTCATTCTCCTTCTGGGATGCATGTTGGCAGCTGCGTGCCAAAGAGTCAAATATAGAGACATACACTTGGAGAGTGCAGAGGCTGCAGTCTTTACAAGCCTAATCATCCTCCTGCATCTGTGAAACTGGCATGCAGTCAGGAATTTGCAAAGTTATTTGCAAAGGTCATGAATTCTTTTGGAGAAATCCCTAAACAACAAACTGCCCAGGACAGATAGATAGTGCCTCTCTGATTTTTTCCCTTCAAAACTGAGTCTGCTATGCAAAGCAGACTGTCTGTCCCCAAGAAGGGGCTCATTCAACAGCTATGGGGAAGTTCAGTGATCTCTGAGAAGTGTAATTGACACTGTCCCCATAACATCCTCATAGAAAACATTTTGATGTTTGGGATGGATTAGCAGACAGTGAAATAGATTTGAAAACTGGCGTAATGGCTGGACATAGAGGGCAGTGGTCAGAGGCACAGAGTGTTGTTGGACGCCAGTAATTTTCACTGTACCACAGGGGTCAATACAGGATCTAGTCCTCTTAAACATCTTCATCGATGATCTGGATGATCATCATGTACCTGCAGTAAATTCACAGGAGACATGAAACTGAGGGGAGTGGCTGATTTCACCTGAACAGTACACTACCACCCAGAGGGATCTCAACTGGCTGAAGAAATGGGTTGACAAGAATCTAATGGAATTCAACAACAAGAAGTGCTGAGTCCTTCACCTGAGGAGAAACAATACATAGGACCAGTACTTGCTGGGGAACACCCTTTTGCAGAAAAGGACCTGGGAGTCTGGGTGGACACCAAGTGAACATAAGCTTATTGTGTGTCTTTCCTGCTAAAAGGGCTAATAGTACCCTTGGCTGCATTAAGCAAAATGTCACCAGCAGGTCAAGGAGATGATCCCTCCCCTCTACTCAGTGATGGTTAGACTGCACCTGGAGTGCTGAATACATTTTTGGGCTCCTCAGGATAAGACAGATATGGACTGACTGGAAACAGTCCAGTATAGGGCCACCAAGATGATAAAGGGCCTGGAGAACCTCTCCTGTGAGGAGAGTCTTGAGAGCTGGAGCCTGGAAAAGAGGAGGACTGGGGGATCTTACCAATGTATATAAATACCTGAAGGGAGGGTGCCCAGAGGACACAACCAGGCTCTTTTCAGTGTTGCCCAGTGCCAAGACATGAGCCAGTGTGCACACACGGGGACACAGGAGGTTCCCTCTGAACACCAGGAAGCACTTCTGTGCTGTGCAGATGATGGAGCGCTGGCACGGGTTGCCCAGAGAGGCGGTGGGGTCTCCTCCTTGGAGATCTCCAGAAGTCACCTGAACATGGGCCTGGGCACCCTGCTGTGGGTGTCCCTGCTGGAGCAGGGGTTGGGCCAGATGGACACAGAGGGCACTGCCAACCTCAGCCATGCTGTAATTAATTTTACATCTTCAAATTAATTTATAAAAGATTGCATTATACACACATATGCACATACTTCAAAGGGCCATTCTAATCACACACACACACAAAAAGCATTAGAAAGAGTTTAACTTGTAAAGAACAGCAACAGAATCCTCTTGCTGTGGCAGGAAATGCTTTAGTGAGGCAATGCAGATGTATACAAGAAAGAGGGAGTGAGGCGTCTCTGTGGTATGAGCATGGGCATACCAATGTGTCACAGGCCATCTTAGTGGCCAGGGGAGCAGAGACCTGGCCTCCTCTATTCTGAGGAGAAGCAACATTTCTAGCAGGGCTGGCAGGTCTTTCCTGAACAGAAATATGGCAGACGTTCAGCTCCCAGATATTATCAGTCTCACTTCTGTTTCCTTGTCTCTTCACGCCAAGTTTTCCTGATGAATAGCTGCCTCTCCCCTTCTTGACAGGGCAGCAGACCTTCATTGCCATGGCTCCTGGGGCTTGTTCACAGGCGCATGTCCTCTCTCTCACACTGCTCTCCTACACCTGTTCACTGCAGCAGGACCTGGAGCCTGAGGGGCAAACAGGCTGGCTCAGTGGGTATCTCTTACCTGAAGTGGAGAATGAGCTGTTCTGTGACTCTGGAAAACCTCAACCAGTCAGCCAAGGCCTAGAGAACATAGCGGGATTCAGTTGGAACACAGATGAGTAATTGCGACATGCCCATGGATGTGGCTGGATGTGGATGTCTGCCAGAATCTGTTCTGCTTGGAAAGCAGCTATACCCTTGCAGTTTCCACAGCCTGGTGCCCTAATCCTTGCCACCAGCAAGAAAAGTTGAGATGTGTTCGGTTGTTTTGTGCAAATAGTGCTTGTCAGAACTAACTGTCAAAGAAACAGATGTGTCAGTCTGCTAATTAAAGAGCCTACTCTTCCTGTGTGCAGTACAAGCCTCTTTCCATCCTAATTGTTATGGAAGTCTCCTTTCTTCTCTTTGTTACATTGTGTAGTCTTGTAGGCATAGCACAAACAAGAGGCAAAACCAGATTCTCAGCTGCCTTAGTTCATACTAAACCTCCTACGTCATACAGTAGGAGAAGTTCTGTGGTGGCTTTCCCACAGTAGCTGGTGCAGCTCAGTGCTCCAGGGACAGAGGTGCTGTCTCTTACAGTCTATCTATTACAGTCTCAGTAATATTATTATGGAACAGGATCCTGGTCACCATCCCTACCCGAGTTCCATTATTTTCACACTTAAGAACTGAGGGAGCCAAGTAAACGGAGTGGCCTTTGGTGACTGCTAGCTTTGTCTTTCTGTGGCATGACCACAAAGATGTGTTGTTCTGGTCTCGAAGAATGAAGTCTGATATAGTCCATACCTCTATTATGTGTAGGGAGTGGATACTGAAGCAAACTACTCTCTCTTCTGAGCCTCACAAAAATAAGTAAATGTTTCAAACCAGATTGGAGTCTTAGCAAAAACTATTACATACAGACCATAGATGATTAAGGAATCAGGGCTCTAGAGAAAAGTGATGAACAAAGTAGGCAATATAGGCATATATTCCAATAGTCTACTTCCAGAAGCAAATAGGCCAAATGCTGACTACAAACTCCACAGTAAAACACAATCTGAGTACAGCTTTGATGTGGTGCAGCCTCCTTAAGACCTTGCTTTCCAAAAGCAGGAGGTATGGAGCTAGTACTTGTTACCAGCATGTCTGGTAGTTAATGTACTGCCAGTATAAATAACAGGATGATTACAAACCAGACAAAAATCTTTGACTGTTTCCTGGGGTTGCCAGGATAATTAGCAGGGCCTTGCAATATTGTCTGTCTAGTAGCAGCTGGGAGCCTGTGGGAAGTGGTAATGTATTGGAGATAGCTGACCTTAAAGCTATGATTTTCAGTAGGTTGAAAATGTAATGGTGTGACAGGTGTTACAGAAGAGATGTGCTAAGTTCATTCTTTACCTAACAAAGTGGTCAAGCACTGCATGAGAACCACTGACTGTGGGGAATAGGATAACAGCAGTAACAGGCCACCTTTGACAGCACTTTGTAGATAGGCAAAATGATGTTGAGATCGGTAACTGTAACTGTTGTCCAAAATGCTGAAGAGGTTCTGAAAAAGTGTTTAACCTCATTTTGCCGGATCACACAGGCAGGGCGATCAGGCAGGGCAGGGCACTGCGCCTTGCCTTATAAGAGCAGGCTTAACAGATCACTTAGCAGGTCGTTGCTCTCTTGGTACACCCAGGTGTAACCATGGTCTCCACAAGGTGGGGAGCTGCTGCTAAAAGCGACATGGAGACTCAGACTTGAAAGCATGTATGTCCATGCTGCAGTTTAGGACCCAGACTGCAGAGAATGCCTGGCCCTGTCACTGCTACAGGAGGGCAGCTGGGATATCACCTGCTTGTGGTGTGAGCAGGTGGATGATCTGCTCAGCCTGGTGGTAGAGCTAAAGGGGGAAGTAGAAAGGTTGAGGAGCATCGGGGATTGTGGAAAGGGGATTGATTGGTGGAGTTGCACTCTGCCATCCCTACAGGAAAGGCATGGAGGAGATGCTCTTCAGGTAGCGGGGAATCATCTATCCTCTCACAGTCAGGTGGGTGGGGTGATCTCAGAGACAGCGAGGGATGGAAACAAGTCCCTGTTTGGGGCAGCAAGTGGACTGCCTCTCAACCTGTCCCACCTTCCCAGGTGCCCTTATGTAACAGGTATGAGGCTCTGGAGCTGGAGGGACAGGGGGATGATGTGGATGTGGGTGAAGGTCCATCCATACAGGAGAGGTTGTCCAGGGCTAGTCAGACTGCTCCTTGTATTGCTACAACATCAATTAGGGAAAAAAGAAGGGCTGCCATCACTGGGATTGATTTCACTCACTCTTTTTTGAGGGGAACCAAGGGCCCAATATGCTGCTCAGACCCATCCCACAGAGATGTGTCTTGCCTGTCTGGAGCCTGGGTGAGAGATGTCCCTAGGAACAGCACTCGCCTGGTCAAGCCCTCCGATTATCATCCTTTACTAGTTTTTCATATTGGAAATGAAGAGGTAGGCAAAAGAAGTTCTTGGGTGATCAAAAGGGACTTGAGGGCACTGGGAAGACTGCTGAAGGGATCAGGAGCACACGTAGTGTTCTCCTCTGTCCTCTCAGTTGGTGACTGGGATCTGGACAAAAGGAGGAGGGTGGACATGCTGAATGAATGGCTTTGCGAATGGTGTCGCACGCAGGGCTTTAGGTACTATGGCTTGGGACACAGCCTTGAGAAAGGCGGAATGCTGACAGCGGATGGGAGGTGTCTGACTAGAAGGGCCGCAAACATTCTAGGGAACAAGCTGGCTGGGCTGGTTAGCAGGGTTTTAAACTAGATATGATGGGGAAGGGGGTGTACTGGGTGACAGAGAAGAGCGTGGGAATACTGTCACCTTGGGAGGTGGTAGAGGAAAACCCCAGAATTGTCCTGGAAGTATTAGGGAGGGCTCCTCTGAGAAGGCAATGAGGCCAGTAGCCAAGCTGAAGTGACTCTATATCAACGCATGCAGCATAGGAAATAAACAGGAAGAGCTAGAAACCTTAGTGTAATTGGGAAAGTATGACCTAATTGGTATCACAGAAACGTGGTGGGATGAATCCCACAATTGGAATACTCTGATTGAGGACTTCAGGCTTTCCAGAAGGGATAGACAGGGTAGGAGGGGTGGGGGAGTTGCCCTCTGTTAGGAAGTGGAGAAATTGCGAAGAGCTGTGTCTTGAGAAACAGCCACAGTCACGTTGAGAGCTTGTGGGTAAAAATCGAGGATCGGTCCAGTAAAGGGCATCTAGTGGTTGGGGTCTGCTACAGGCTACCTGATCAGGGGGACCCTGCTGATGAGGCCTTCTTGCTTCTGTTGCAGGAAGTGCCGTGCTCATGGGCTCTTGTCCTGATGGGGGATTTCAACCACCCACATATCTGCTGGAATAGTGGCATGGCGGGTGGCAGACAATCCAGGAGATTCCTGGAGTCCGTTGGGGATAAATTGCTAGTCCAGGTGTTAGATGGACCAACTCGAAGTGAAGCCTTACTGGACCTGGTGCTGATTAATGCAGTGGAGAGCATTAGAGAGGTTAAGATTGGGGGCAGCCTGGGTTGTAGTGACCGTGCCCCAGTGGAGTTTGTGATCTGGAGGAATTCAGGCCTGGCAAAAAGCAGAGTCAGGACCCTGAGCTTCATGAGAGCAAAATTCCAGCTGCTCAAGGAACTACTGAGTGGGATACCCTGAGAAATTGTCCTTAAGGGCATGGGTACAGAACAGGGCTGGCAGCTCTTTAAGGACACACTTCTGAGCGCAACGGCTCTCCATCCCCCAGCAGAAGAAGTCCAGCAGGGGAGGCAGGTGACTGACACGGCTGAGCAAGGACCTGCAGCTTAAAGTGAGGGAAAAGAGGGAAACATACTGGAAGTGGAAGCAGGGTTCTGTAGCCTCAGAGGAGTACAGGGCTATTGTCTGTATGTGTAGAGATAGGATTAGGAAAGCCAAGGCGCAGATGGAGCTGAACTTGGTGAGGGATGTGAAAGATAACAAGAAGGGGTTCTACCAGTACATAGGCAGGAGGAGACAGGCCAAGGAGAGTGTTCCCCCTCTGATAAAAGTTAACGGAGAGCTGGCTTCCTCAGACGTAGAAAAAGCTAAAGTATTCAATGAGTGCTTTGCCTCAGTCTTCACTGGTAGTCAGTCTTCCCATGTCTGCCAGGACCCTGAACCTCTAGGTGAAGGTGTGGGGAGTGGATTCCGTCCCGCTGGAACAGTGGAACTGAATGTGTGTAAGTCCATGGGGCCAGATGATATCCATCCCAGGGTTCTGAGAGAGATAGCTGATGTGGTTGCTGAGCCACTCTCCTAGTGTTCAACCTCATTCAAAAAAACTTCTTGGTCCTACTAGCAATAATCCTTCTGTTTCCTGTTTCTTTGCCCTTGATGTCCATGCTCACCAAGACTGTGTCCCGCCCAGGTGGTCATTACACCTCTAGTTTAATAATATAAAACAAAAATGAGATTCGATAAAAGAAAATACATGCTCATATTGAAAACGGGTTTATGAAATAGTACAGCAAAGATTATGGATTTGTACAAGGGTACAGTAAATGTAGAACAGTGCAAAAGCCACATATGATATCCAAACAATTGCAGGCAATGTATAATGACATAGCCACAGTATCGTCAGATGTAAGACCTTGAAAGGGATGGAGCTCTCTCAGCTACAGTAGTCCACGTACTTTGCGGAGCAAAGCAGAGCACACCAGGATAGCTTACTTTCTCCAGTGCAGTAAAATGGCTCTGTCTTTTTCTGACTTAAGAAAGAGGAAATCTCCATAGAGATACAAATTTTAACATATATAAAAAATACTGTATCCGTCCCTTCATAAATTTCAAAAGGACGCATTCCATAGGGGTGAGACTACACACTGCAAATTAGTCTTCTTGTCTAACAGGACAGAAAAGGGTACAGGTTACTGGTCAATACTGAGAGGGATAATGCTTTGAAAAACGTGGACAACGTTTTGGTCTAGTTGATGCTTTTCACTGCCTCTAACTCCACAAACTTGATATCATTGCAGACAGGTATCAGAGCTTGTGTGCCAAAAGCCCAAATTTAAATTGATGAGTTTAATTTGCAGTCAAGGTTAGAGGGACAATAAGCCATAGAAGCTTTTTTACTTCTTCATGTTATGTATTTGCAGGTTCCTGGCTTGGTTCTGAGGCTAGAACAATTCTCTTGGTCTCAGAATTCATTTAGTCTTTCAGCATATGCTGGTGAGAAGACAACATTATGCTGCGTCCTCTCTGTTTTGTTCTTTTACTGGTCTTTACTAGAGTCCTAGAGCCTCCATTTGTGTCTGCCCTTTACTATTTGCTATTCTCCAAATCCATACACCTCCAAGCAAGGAATGAAGTTTCAAGTTACATACTTGTTGCCCGGTGTCTTATGAATTCCACTTTCCTAAGCATATCAATAATTATTGGAGAGACCATGAGACCATAACTTTTCTCACGTGCAATTGTTTCAACTTTTTCTTCTTGGTGATAGTAAAATGAAGAGGTAGTAGCAAACGTGAAAGTATGATAAATGCTCTTACTGCACATTGAAACCAACTGCAACTGTGGGGAGATTGAAAAGAAGAGCAACATTCTGTGGGAACAGTGAAAAGCTAATGTCCCCCAGAATGCAGAAGAAATACTTCTGCATCAGCTGCACCTTTTGTTCCAGAGTTTTACTATATGAGGATGGGCCTACTACATTTGAAAATGTGAGAACAGAGAAGCTTTTTGAAACACTGCGATGGCTGATCACAGTACTGTACTGTGAATAAAAAACATGTATTGAATCAGTGGGTGTCTTGCTTCTGTTTAAAACTACTTAGCTATCTTAAAGCATGCTTAGGACAGAACTGGCTGAAGATTAAAGATGCTGGATGATGACAAGCCAACACAGAAAGTACTTGTAAGCATTCAAACACTAGCGATTCATGGCAACACTACCCAATTGCAGCTGCTGGTCAGCCACAGAATCAACGAGGACTAAGAAAAAATATCACATTATTGTCTGCCAGCATAAAGACACAGCAATACTAAAGGAAGCCCTCTTTAGCCCTGGCTAAGATCACATTATTCTAATGCAGCACTCCTTGATATTTATGAGAATTGGAAGGGTTATCAGCTGCTGGACATAATACTGCCCAGAATGGTGGCTGTTGTTTTTCCTGCACTTTTCTGTCTATGGAAATCACAGGGCCTTTGCCCAGTGCTGATACGTATGAGTCCATATACACTAAGGTGAGGTGGTAAACAGGATGCTGTCCTTTCCTGTTCTGCTTCTAGTAAGGGATGTCTCCCTACAGGGAGCATCAGATAGTACCAGCAAATGGTTTCACCAGACTCTGCTATAGCTGCGAAGATCCTGTTCCTCAAATTCCAGTAGAGAACACGGTAAGAAGCAAGGTCCGTGTGTGCTTTATTAAGGAGCTTGTCAGCAGGTGAGAACATTAGACCTCAGAAGACTTGAAACAGACAGGAAACGAAAGGTCACTCCCAAGTCAGCACAAAGGCAAGCCTTCTAGGTCCTTTAAGTTCTCATATGGAGTACAGCATAGTACAGCAGGTAGATTTATTCCCATCTCCTAAAAACAGCAGTGGGCCTGACTTGATTCCAGAACCAGTTTTAGTCAGCGTTGATGTGCCAGTGCTTACTCACAGCAGCTGTGTGCTCAGTGTTATATGTCAGAGACTATTTTCTGGATAATTTTTTGAAGGTGAGGGCCATTCTGTCAGCATGAGTGAACAGTTCTGGTTGATATTTTCCTTCTGGATACATTATACTGTTGTTATTCCAGACATAACAATTTGGTAGCGAGGACAGAAATACTAGCTTTTAAAATAAGAAGTACCTTCTTTGTTGTGACTTTGCTGTATGTCTTTATTAAGATTTGCATAACAGTATTGCAGAAAATCCCTTTCTTGTAAAGAGTTGATACCTTCGCTTTCTGAGAGCTCCTAGTTCCCCATCTCTAATATACCACAGGGACAGAGTGAGAAGATGACAACTGATATTTTGTAAAGCTAAAAATACCATGCCTTTTTACATAACACTGGGAATTTAAAAAGCACATTTACTGCTTGGAGATTATTTTTAAAAATGCAGTTTGAGCAACACCACTGGTACAGATTCAATTGACATTTATGGGAAGTAGCTGCTGTATGCTTCTCCGTTAGGGAATGAGACATTCAGTAGAGAATGAAGTAAATGCTTTTTAAAAAGTTAAATAAGACTCATACTGCATCAAAGGTATTTGCGCCCTGTTATACGCCTCAAGTTTATGTCACTGGCAGTGACCCTTTTCTTAGTGTATGTAACCTTTCTGACCCTCCAAAACTATTTCTCCAGACCTCCCTTCTTGGTAGTAGCTACCTGATGGTGAGCAACCTGTGCACTCTAACCACAACAGATTCACCAAATGGTGAGTTGCCATCCTGGAATTTCTTTCTTTCTTTCTCTTTTTTTCCTTTTCTTTTCCTCATTGTCCTTCCTGGGATGCTCAATCAGCGTTCAGTTTCCAGTAGATTATTCTAGGATATCCAAAGTTTGTGTCTCTGCTTTGGCAGCACGGACCATTTTGAGAACTTGTCATGCAGGAGAAGGGGAAAAATAATCTTTTGGTGCCAAGTTTACTTCTCTTCAGCAACGTAGCAGAAAATACTATTGAGCACTAAGAGGAATTTTTGATAAATACTCTATTGAGAGGGTGATTAATTTTACTGAACTTATAGTTTTTTAATGGCTTTTAGGTATGGGCAGAACAAGATCACATTTGCTTGGAGGCGCACGTAGGTAAGCATGAGCTTACTTTGCAGTACGTAATGCAAATACATACTATGTCAATACCTCCACCTATTGTCCCTTCTAACTTCAGTTCATGCACACAGCCTCAAATATTTTCCCAGCTTGAAAGGACCCAGCCTCCCATTTATGTATGTCAGATATGCTGCACCCTTTCAGAAGCTGAACCAGGCTGGTACTTCTTTTTTCATTCTTTGAACCTCATAGAAAGCTTTTGTCTCCTGCACTGAAGGAAGGATCTCCAAGCAAGAAAGAATGGTATGAGTCATTTTGTTATCTCATTTCCTTTTCAGTCCACTTGAAAATCCTATCAGTAGCAAATACAGCTCGATGTAGAATTAACTCTTGTGGTATCTACTCCATTACTTCTGTGAAGCAATTACAGAGATCTCTGCCAGAAGAAGCATTTACTGGAGAATCCATACTGCCAGTGGCAGAAGGCCAGCAGAGAAGCGTATTGGAGCAACAGTCCCTGGAGGGTGATTCCTGCCTCTATAGATCTGATACAGACATTATTTTTGTAAACATCTCCCACTTACAAAGTTAGTAGGCCTCTGCTTATTTTCCACAGCTGAAGACACATCTTGCAAGAAGTTTGAAGTTTGTCCTTATCTTTCTGTGATATAAATTGATATCTATGGGATTATAAGTAAGGATTAAAAAAAAAAAAGATCAAAGAAGGAAAGCAAATTTTTCAGTCTTTTCATAGGTGGATAGACATGGTTACCGATGAGATCTTTGGGGATGGGAATTAATGTTAGGGTGAATGACAGAGAGAAGGATGATATTTTAAACTGTTTTGGAGTTAGCAATGTTTAGTTAAAAGTGGAACATTCAGTGGCAAGATTCATATTGGTAATTTTTTGCATTTGAACAGCTTTAAAGGGGAGTTAAGGCAGTAGACATGGGGCACATTATTTATTGTAATATAATCACCATCCCTGATAATTAATTACTGTGAAATCAATACATTTATTAAGCAAGTGTGACAGTGACAATAGTTCTGTATTTCACAAGCAGTATTTCTCGGGCAGAATTTGCTCCAGTATTTCTAACTTACAAGATTTTTATATTATATATATAGAGAGAGAGCTACAGGGAACATAGGGAAAATTAGGTATAATAGTAAAATTAATCAGTAGCTTAAAGAAAAGGTAATCAATGCTTAACAGGCATGTCTTAAAAAGCAAATAAAAATTAATTAACAATTTACAGCATAAGTCTGTCTTCAGGGTTATGATGGAAGTGCTACAATATGGATTTGGAAGAAGCTGTTAAAAATCAGCTCTTTTTCTGAAACTGCTTTGCTCTGTGCTATTACCAATCCCTCTGCTGGGCAGAGCTTTGCTCAAGCACATCTTTCTTCCCACCCTCTCCTGCTCAGACCTCTGCCTGAGTGCAGGGATGGGGGGAAGAAGCTGATGGATGGCCCCTGTCACTCCCCAACTGTACAGGTCAACCTGGCATTCAACCCTGAAACAAGTGCTCACTTGGAGCACACACTTCTTTTTTTTTTTTAACTACAGTTCTGTCAATTTCAATTCCTCACCACCAGGACTCCCCTAGTGGTCTTCCTTTGCAGAGCTACTTTCCAGATAGGTGGCATGTCTTGGAGCTTGAGGTTGTTTCTTCCCAGGTGCAGGACTGTACATTTATTCTTACTGAATTTCATGAGGTTCCTCCCAGCCTGTTTCTCCAGCCTCTTGAAGTCCCTCTGGATGGCAGCATGACCATCTGTTCTATCAGCCACTTCTTCCAGTTTTGTGGCATCTGCAAACTTGCTAAGAGTATACTCTGCTCCATAATCCAGGTCATTAATGAAAATACTCAACAGGACTGGACACTGCATTGACCCCTGCAGTCCTCTGCTCATTACTGGCCTCCACCTAGAATTTACACCACTGACCATTGCACCTATGTGAACACTTATGTTTACCAAGATCTTTCAGATCAGCATTTAAATCACCACTACACAAAACATTTTGTACATGCTTTCCACATGAAATTGTAGCCCAATTATCTAAGAAAGTACCTGCAATACTCAAAAAGATGTTCAGAACCTGTCAGAAAGTGCATTTCAAAGGAAAAAAAAACAAAAAACAACTGGTTTTTTTTTTTTTTTTTTGTTGTTGTTCATTTACTTCCTGGCCCTCGCAGCAGCACCTCAGGAAAAGCAAAGACAGAAACTGTAGGGGGAAGGTTCAGCTTTACTCCGTTTTAGTTCAGAGATTCAGTCCTTTTGTTTTCCTCCTACATGAGAATATTCATGAAATATGCCTTGTGCAGGAAAGACATCACGGGACATTAACAGATATGGCTTGAATTTAGAACTTCACCTTGCTTCGATAGAAAAGAAAGAATCTTCCTGGTGGCCATTTTGACACAATCTTTATTTGAATCAAAAGTCAGAGGAGTGGAAATGTCTTTTACACACAGTATATGAGCATGTTAGAAGTCAGTATTTAACAAATTAAGCTATATCTAATACCTGAGATGCTGCTGTATGTTTTCAGAATGTAAAATAGCTGCTCTTTTCTCATGCTAATGTATGTAAAGAATTGCACTTTAAGTGAATTTAGGAAGAAAAGTTGGGTTTTGGCTTATTAAAAGCAAGAAATTGTTCTCTGATGATAAGCTCACATGGAACCTACTGTATGGAAGAGTCAAGCTGTGTCAGAACTACTAACAGCCTAGAAAGTTTTCCCAGCTTCACATGAGAATGAACTTTACTATTTAAAGTAGATTTATATATATGAGGTCAGTAACGAATACATGTAAGAGTGGGAACCAAAAGATAAAGACACTATCCTTTGATTAAACTGACTACATAAAAAATATCAGATAAAGCACGGCTGTGGGTGCTGGGGTTCTGACAGGTAGAAGTACTTCCACAGCTAAGTTATATTGATTCAAAATAAAAAAAAAGGAGCCTGTGGCACTGGGACATGTCAGAGCCATGCGGCAGGTCAGTAGTTCTGTGCAGTGAATGAACAGACACTTTGGTATCATTTAGTGGGAGCAGCAGATATCCATCATCCCTGGAAGCGAGAAGTCCTTCTCTTTGCCAGTTCTCTCTCTCTCTGCTTCCCTGATACTTACCTTACAGCATCATTATCACTTGCCAGATCCCTGTGTAAACTACCACGTCACTAGAGCAGCAGAAAACAAATCCATCAAGAACTGGAAAGCTGATTTTCAGGCACAGTAAGTGCTAGGAGTTGCTCGCCTACCTGTAGAATCATACCCTGAGGCAGAAGTCAGAACAGACTGATGCAGATTTTATTGTAGCTTAATGATAGGAAAGCCAAATCCAGAGTTGTAAGGACCCAGGTATGATGATGAGCTTGAGACCAAATGATAGACAAGGCAAAGCGTCAAGCCTGGGAAATAAGATAAGGACAGTCAATGTGACTTACCTGAAACCACCACTGAAAAGGAACAAGTGCAAAGATATCCCTGACATCAGAAAGAAGGTTTACAGAGTAACAATTTTAGACTGTGGGTGGAGAGAAGGGGATTAAAATTGAAACACGAAACAGGAGAAAGACTTAAGAAATCGCCCACAGCTGTATTAGGAATACATCTTCTCTATGCAAGGATAAGATGCAAAAGCTGTTTGGCGGGTTTTTGGTAAGCCTCCTCAGGGCAGCTGTCCTGATCAATCCACGTACAACAGCTGTGTGGGCAGTCACCAGCTTACAGAACATTTGTCTAAGACAGGCCTTGTGTCTTAAAATACCATTCTTCCTATTTTAATTTGCTTCCCTCGTCCTTGCATTTAGACCTGGAAGTCAACGTGGATGTGCTCTTCAGAGAGACTAAAACACCTCTGGGTAACAAAAGTTCCACAAGATCTACAGTTTCCCTGCATTTTTAAAACTTAGGTTTCAAGAGTTCAGGCACACCAGGAAAATATTGAGCCATTAAAAAAACCCACAAAAAAATGGCATGAAACCTGACAGATTTGGAAATACATGGAGGAGGGAGGAGAAAAAAAAAAAGCTGTGGAGAAGTTTCATCCTCTGCGAAGAAAGAATGTGCTGTGAAGAACATTATAGCTCTCATGGTGGCCTCGGGAAACCAGACAGGAGACTGGGATCTCTTATACTTCAGGAGCATTGTGTTCACCATGCTGGCTAGATCTTCAATACCATGGAGAAGGAGAAAAGATATACCAGCTGCTAGTATTCAGACATTGCCACCTTTTCTTTTCTGCACGTGTCTTTCCCATGTAACTTCTACTTTGGAAGCAGCCTATGTAGGCAGAGTCCCTCCCTACCTACAGAGGCTCAAGCAAGACATACACTCTCTATGTGAAGCCTTCTTCTGTTTCTTTCTTTCTTTCTTTTTTCCCTTAGGCTCAGTGTAAGCCATATGTGGGAGAATGAACTTACCTATTCCCCATTTCTGCTGTTAATAAAGACTGCTTGGCTGCCTCGAGCATAAACAAAAATGACCGATCCAGGCCCAAGGCTGAGAACGAAGTAACTCATTTGGGATCAGCTAAATTTAATTTGCTAGTGATCGAGGCTGGTGGAAAGAAAGATCAGATAGGAGTCGTGGATGAAGGAAGCACAAAGCAACAGGGAGAAATCACGAGCACCTCCCAACACGATGGAGGCAAGGTGCGAACTGAGCACAGCCGGTGGTGCCAGAGAAATGGACCAGGACGACTTTGCCTGTTGCCATCAGGAGAGGCCGAATTTGAGCCGCGAAGGGGGCAGACGTAGCACCTGCCCCTGGAGATCCTTCCTTACCACCAACGCCAGCAGGGAGGCAAGGGAAAGGCCCCAGGCGATCCTCCACGGGGCTGAGCTCGCTCCTTTCACCTCTCCGCGGAGGGATGGGCAGAGGGCAGCGCCGCAGTCTGCACCCGCACACGGGAGCGCTCCGGGCGGCCGCATCTCCGGCAGGAGCAGATCAGGCCGGGGACCCCCCGTCGTCGCCCTCGGCGGCTCTCCGGCAGCGAGAGCTGCGAGAAGCCAGGCCCCTCCCGGGGGACCCGTCCGCCGCCGCCGCTAGGGGGGCTGCCTTTAATTGAATCAAGTTTGCAAGTGTAGTTACCGGGAAACCAGCGCGAATCGCCGCCCTCCAGCCCGCCCGTGCTGCCGCCTCCATCTCCAGCATCCCCGTGCCCCTCGCTTCTCCTTCCGGGGACGCTCCCCTCCGCCCCCGGCCCCACCTGCTTGTCGCCCGCCAGTGCGGCAGCACCGCCCGCCTGCCGCTCACCTGCGCTGTCCCGGCGGGCGGGAGAGGCCGCGCGGCGCCCGCCTCCGGCCGGCCAGGCCCCCGCCTCCGCCCCGCTCCCGCTCCCCGGGGGCGGACGGCGCGGCCCGGCCCGGCCCGGCCCGGCCCTGCCTCCCCGGGCCGCGGAGGCCGGCAGCCAATCGGCGCCGCGCTGCCGACCCGCGGGATCCCCCGGCCCGCGCCTCCGCGCCGGGGGCAGCCCGCGCTCGTACCTGGCCATGACCCCGCGCCGGTCCCGGCTGGGCCAGCCCGGCGCTGCCCGCTGAAGGCACTGGCTCCTTTCCGACCTCTCTCCGTCGTCTTCGTCCTCCGCTTCCTCGCCGCCGAGACTGCCGCCTCTTCCCGGAGACCTGCCGGAGTGATGGGCTGCATCGGATCCCGCACCGTGGGTAAGGCGTCGGCGGGGACGGCGCTCGGGGACGCTCGGGCGGCCGCAGCCCCCGCTCCGCCGCGCGACGGTCCCGGCGCAGTGGGGCGCGGGCCGCCCCTCGGAGCCCCCTCCTCCCCGCCGCCGCTCAGCGCCATTAGCCGCCCGCCGCCGCTCCCCGCCGCCGCACCCTGCCCGCTCCCGGCGGGGCGAGGGGCAGCGCAGGGCCGGTGCGGGGCGCGGCCGGGGGCATCTCCGCGGCGGGAGGTGCGGGTCGGCGCGCTGCCTCCGGGAGGGTGCGGGGCGTGCCTCCCGCGGCGGGAGCGGGCGGACGGCGGCTCCCTGTTTCGCTCGGCGGCGGTTTATTGTCGCCCGAGCATACATAACGCTGCGCGATCTGCACGTCTGCTCTCCTCCTTCCCCCTTACATACGCTTCAGGGGAGAGCGGCGAGCGAAACGAGATCCTTTCCTTCTCGCGGAGCCATTTCGAGGGGACGCGGTAGGAGAAATAGCGTATTTCCACTGGGCCACGCATTTTTCGGGAGAGGATTCCAAGCCTCTAGGCTATTCGAACCTAGCTCTCTCCTCCTACAAGCATGCATATATCCCTCGATCTCTCGAGGTCCCTCGATAGCTAAGCGCAGATCCCTGTAGGTAAAATTGGGATTGAGGGGCACGCTTTCCTCCCCACAGAAAAAAAAGGATTTCTATGCCCGCCGCATATGAAGACATCAGATACATGGAAACACGTCATTCAAGCCACCCAAACAGCCCTTGAGAGAAAAACAGCTCGTTTGGTGAAACACGTCTCTCTCCAACCTTTCCCAAAAGCACACGGGCACTCTGACATTTGGGAAAACTACGAGGGCAAGCAGATCAAAGCAGGTCCCCAAAGTAAATCTGAGTGGCTACGTCACAGTCTGCTGCTGTGACACCTCTTGAATTAGTGGGAAAGCCCTTTGTGAGCACGAGCAGCATACTCGTGCAGAAGCAAACTTTACACTACTGCCTCCAATTTCTGCCTCAGGCTTTAATTCCCACAACTAGTCTATCTTTCTTAACTGGTCACAAGTGTCCTTGTGACCTAAAGAAATCTTTTATGTTTCCTGGAATGTTTGCGTGGCAAAGATCACTGCGGTATTTCTTTTGAGATTCTTTAAACTCACACGGGTCTGTGTGCTGCAGCACATCAAAACATGCACTGCCTTTTTTCCTGCCTTTCCCATATTGTTTATGCACACACACTGCCAAGGACATTACTTTCCCGTTGTCTGACAAGTGTCTTATACCACTTCTAACGCCGCATGTTGTTACGATAGCATTAATTCTTGGTCCCTCTCACCACAACACTTCAGATAAATAGTAAACATGCATCTGATAGCATCCACTCTGGACTTCAGAATGCCACAAAGCTTTCATGCTTGACCATGAAGGTAGTTGTTCCTACGCATGGCAGGATTTTTATGATCTGACCTGGTATCTGTGTTACGAAAAGCCAGTATAAGTACTGTGTTGCAAGTATCATTCATATGTGTAGATCATAGATTTACATTCATACGCATCTCTTTAGAATACTAGAGGCTGAACTGGGTACAGGTTGGATCTTTTGATTTTGCTTGGACTTCCTGGTCTAAGAACCTAGTCTAAGAACTAGACTAAGAACTCCCTACCTAGGGAGGCTTGTTCCAAACAGTTCTCATTGGGTAGCCTAGATTTTTCACTTCAGCCTTCATGGAGTTATTGGTTATGTTCCTTGCTTTGGGAAAACAGTTCATTTAAGTGCTAGGTTTGAGCTCTAGGATGTGGTTAGAAACGAGTGCCCTATCGTGAGCAGAACTTTGTGTTCTTGCTATGTGGTGTAGCTGATTAGATTTTTGCAGAATTAGTTTAATATACAGGCTCTGTGTTGCCTTTTCAAGAGGAAGCCAGAGACAGGAGAAGGACGCTATGCTTCTGTTGTTTTTACCTTAGAATTTGCATGTAGCAGATTCTGAACTCAGAATTTGAGAGGTTTAATTAGTGCTAGAAAGATCACAATCAGTCACATTTAGTTTAGTCACCACGCAGGGGCCAATGCAGGATTGTGCCCTGAGCTTGCTCTGAGCCTTTTTCCATTCCAGTTTTAAGCAAACCATGTGATTTCTCCATCTCCCTCAGGACCATTTTTCTATGATCTAGTTAGAAGTCATAGTTTGCACGTTTGGTGATGTTCAACTTCACGTTTTCTTTCCTCAACTTCACATTTTCTTTCCTAAGTATAAAATTTCCAGTTATTTCTCCCTGGGGAAAGTAACGGAGAGGATTATAGCAGAGCAGCTCCGTATGTGTAAGACTGAAATGAAAGCATATTACATCTTTCTGTCTTATAGGGGATACCAGAAATCACAACGGCAGTGATTAGGCTTGTATTTCTTTGAGTATGAGAAAAGTTGAAAAGTGATCTTAAAGGACTAAGTGGATATCCAGTCACCTTCTCCATGGATGCACCCACTCACAGCCCAGTGTCATACGTGTTTTCTGTTACACGGTGTTATATCAGTTACACAACAATCCAGAGCCCTTTTGAGTGTCACAGCTGGCTTCTGCTTCTGATAACAGCTACAAGTCAGGTCTGTCTATTGGTGATAATCACTCACTCCATCACATTTCCTCGCTGTCCACTGCCTCTCATGATAGCTGCACTTAATTTCAGTGAATGTAAAGCAGGTTTGCACTGAGGTTGCTGCAAAATCTGGCTGGAAACCTGTAGATATTCGAGTGCCAACTACATGCAAAGATCAGCTTGATTATTTTCTGTAATGGAATTAGCCAAATTCAAGATATTTCAGGGCTGCCTACATATCTGAATGTATTCCATTCTGAATGCATTGTGAGTATACCTTTGACCATAGCTTAGACATATAGAATTGGTTGTTCTGACTAGTATGATAAGATCTCTCTTAAATTCTTCAAATAGATTTAAATGAATGGAAAACTCAAGGTTTTTTTTTTTTTTTTTTTTTCCCAGTGATATCTCTAATTTCTTTGTGCAAAAGCCAGCAGCAAACACGTTTTATGAAGGGAAATGAAATCTTGGGAAAATATTCCAAGAAATTAGTAGTACTTCTGGAGCATAAGGGAAGAGAAAACAGAAATGTTTGCACTGGATACCAGAAAACCTTTGTGACCATGAGAAGTGTCAAGTGCCAGAGCAGTTTTCCCACTGAGGTTGTACAGTGTCCATTCTTTGTCTGTTTAAGACCAGACAAACTAAAGTCCTGAGAAATCTGGTCTAACTTCACAGATGACTCTGAGTTCAGCAGGAGTTTGGAACTCAAGAGGTGCCTTCCAGCTAGAATTACCCTGTGATCATATGTTTAGAACCTAAAGTCTGAAGTGGATGACTTTCTGAATCAGATTTACCCAGTACTTCAATCCTGTGCTGTCAGAGGACTGCAAGTTTCCGCACAGTTAGTACACTCCTACTGCATTTCTCCTGTCCATCACTTTAACTACTTGGAATACCATATTCCACAGACCATCTCACCTCACTGTAAGAACTCCAGCTGTCAGCTGAAGTGCTCTCCACGTCTGCTTAACTTGGCAATTTAATAGTGCAAAAACTAGCTCATGTGTTAGCTTGTGTATGTTCATGCACAGCATCAGTCACTGGGTTGCAGATTGGAAAAGGCAGTGCTCTTCGTTTGTCATCCACTAGGTCAAATCTGATCTGTTGAATCTAGCTAGCAGATTTACTGGACTTCTTACACAGAGTGGTCAGTATACAGTCAGAGAGTGAAGCAATGCAGATGCTAGTAAGGTTGGAGGAGCCCATACTTTCTGTGCTGCTCTTTCACTGGCTGTGCTGCACAAAGTGTATTGATGGCACACAGCATCGACAGAAGGAGAAATGGAGCCAAAGACCGCTCACTTCCAGTTCATCTGCTTCAGATTCAGCAGTGGGAGCATGACAGGAGACTGAAGGAGCAGGGTAAGCACCTGGGGGAATCACTGAACACCCTCTTCCTTTTTCTCCTTGTTCATCCCCACAAAAGACCTGAAGGCTGTGTGGAGTAAGATCTGTTGTGGCAAGTATAGTATATGCAGTACATATCAAGGAGACACACTGCCTGGTTCCTCCTTTTCCATCCAGTGTGCAGGTGTGGAAGTGGTAAGAAATGGGAGGGAGAAATTGAGGAGAGGAAAAGGTGGTGAGAAAGGAAACTGAGTCATGGCATTAGGGATTTATTTGTTTACTTGCATGCACACAGGTGAAAGGGAAAAGAGCACAGGACCCTGTAGAAACCTCTGTTTCTACATATTTCAAAATGGGTGGGCATACATGAAGAAGGGCATCTGGATATCTTGTTTCTCTCTTAGCTGGGGTGTAGAAAAGCAAAAAAAGGGACAAAGGTACACCTTTCCTACCAGACTGCTTTGTGCTTGATCTCGCTTAATAAAGCAATAGCTCCTACTTCTTTCTAGTCTGGCCTTTCTTCTTTTGAGCTGTTCTCTATCTGATCACTTTGAAAAATCAGCCAAAGTGCTGTGGGATAAGAGCTTATTTCTGCCCAAAGTGTCTGAATGGAGACCCTGTCGCTGACCTCACAACCAGTTGTCATGAAGTGTCCTAGAACTAGAGAGAATGGTTCAAGTTGCGCCAGGGAAGGTTCAGGCTGGACCTTAGGAAATATTACTTCTCTGAAAGGGTGGTCAGGCACTGGAATGGGCTGCCCAGGGAGCTGGTGGAGTCACCGACCCCGGAGGTGTTCAAGGAACGTTTGGATGTTGTGTTGAGGGATGTGGTTTAATGGGAACTATTGGTGGTGGGTGAATGGTTGGACTGGGTGATCCTGTGGGTCTTCTCCAACCTTGGCGGTTCTATGATTCTATGATTCTGCAAACTGATCATCTTTGAGACCTCTCTCTCTTTCTCTTTTGTCAGGTTTATTGAAGTAAATTTTTGGTTTCAAAGTTGTTGCAGGGAGAGAGCTAACAAATAGCATAAGACTAGTTTTCTAAGGAAACCGTACTAAAAAACAAGTACAAGATAAATGTATCAGAGAAGGTCATTAGTGCAGGACAACTGTTTTGAGCATGTTGCTGATTGCCCAAAGACTTTTATTTTTGTGGACAATACTACTGATGTGATTTTGAGGAATATATCTGCAGGAAAACATACTGAGTCTGCAGACTCTTACATGTAGTTATTTGGTAGCTGGGAGTCAGTCTCTTCTATAGACTGATGTGCGTTGAAGCAGAGAGAGTGAACTAGCTGATCGGTATGTATTTTTGGCCTGTTTTCTTGGGGGAATGTAGAGAAAAATAGTTTTCAGCTCATTTAATATGGATATGTTTTCCAACAGCAAATAACAATAATGTCAGACTGGTACTTAAAATAGCCAGTTCCAGATAACTCGCACTGACGAGTGTTTCAACAGTTGGGCAAAAATTCGAAGCTGTAGGTTGTTGGTTTTTTTTCCCCAGTGAATCTTGAGATACTGAGGAAGATCTGGAGGTGGAAAGCTGGGTTTTATCAAAACTTTAAAAGTCTTGTGAGATGACTTGGGTACTGACTTTGTCAATGTGACATAATTCCCAATAAAATATTAGAAGCACAAGATGCCAATCGAGAATGGGTTTATTCAAAACAGATCTCATCAAGCTGACTTCATATCATGACATCAGTGAGACTTCCTGCAGTCAAGAGTGCCAGTGATGGAAATAACTTCACCCATAATTTTGGGAATAGTTCTAAATTAAAAATAATAATTAAAAATATATATATGTGTGTGTGTGTGTGTGAATTATATAAAACACTGATCAGTTAGCAAAAAAAATAGTACTTATTCTTTTACTATTATTATATGATATAGTACATTTTAAGTGCATCAGAATAGCAACAAAGATAGAATCATTTTTGGAACGTTCGTGTTTCTTACGTGATTCCATATTTTTCAATCTAGGTGTCAGTACCTCTGATTTAACATGGGAATCTAAAATATTGCTAAAATTGGTAGAAGGAAAGATTGAATGAAGTACTAAAAACAAAAAATACAAATGAAAAAGATAAATTACTGAAGTGGAACAGTTTAGTTGATTTGGATTGCTGAATCTTGAATAACTGTATGTATTTTAAACTATCTAAATGTGAACTTATATACCTAATGACAGAATGTGAACAGTAGGTACAGGACCAGAGCTCTATAATAGAAAGCAGTCACACTGAAAAAGATTAGAGATGTCTGAACAGATAATCAGTGGATCAATAGCTTCTATTGTGATCCTGCAGCCAAAGAAGCTGTGGTTCTTTGATCTATGAAGAGCTGGATATTGAAGTGAAGAGAGAAGGTTGTGTTTGCTTTGTATTTGGTGTTTGTGGGGAAAAAAATAATAGAAAAATCTTTGTCTAATTATATTACTCTCACTTTGGGAACTGCTGCAGGACAGAAGAATTGTTAGAAAATCAGTATGTGAACTGTGAATGAAATCTTACATTGATGACTCAGTGACAGTTTTTAAGTGCTCGAGTGAAGAAAAAGCATCAAAACAATCTGTGTCTTCAACCTGGCAGAAAACAGTTAAGATGCAGTGGAAAGATGGCTGACATGTTTGGATTGGAATTAAGGCAAACAATCAAATAGTGAAAATACTTAACTATTGGAATAATTTACCAAGAATTATACTGAGTTCTCAGTCATCTGAATATGTAAAAGGCAATATTTTTCTTAAAAAAAAAAAACAAAATTCAAGTGCAGCAATGGAAAATGTAACTAAAGAATGGAATATTTCTAGTGTCACCTGTTTCAAGGAGATGGGATTGGATAATTGAGATGTTTCTTTGTGAGTTTAAGCTGCAAGTTCTCAAGCCCAGGAGTGCACTAGATTTATAAAAGGAAACAGTCTCTATATCCTGGGAGGATGTGTTTGTAGCTCTGGATGCTGATCAGACACAGCTCATGGGGAAAATCTCATTGCAAAAATTCTTAACTGAAGTGGAGAAAATAGTATGGTGGTCCAACCACTCATGTAGCTTGATGTTCCCGACCTGAATAGGGACAATAAGTTTTAGGGATTATATTATTATGGGATTATTGACCATTTACTGTCACTAGTCAGGTTGGTGACAAGTGACAGTGACAGCCACAGAAAGATTGAGGAGACAGTGAATGCAGGAAACTCAGTGGTAATGTGGGCTTCAGTTAACTCTATGTGTAGGCTGTAAGTTGAGTGTGATGTAAAAGTTGAAACATTTGTTCGAGGAACCAGTCAAAGGGACTGAAAAAATCAAGTAATTTGCCCTATGCAGTGATCAGAATTTAGTACATAATGTTGTTACTAAAGAGGCGGTAGGTGACTGAGAGAGTTTAAGACCATAGCAGAAAACAAGCAAGCAAGCAAAAACATATAATAATTTAAAAACAACAACAACAACAACAAAACCCTCATGCCATTAATTTACATTTACTTGCATCTGCTTGTTGTGGTGGATTTTGTGAAAGTTTATCCTCTGGAACTTTTCCATGCTAAAGATACATCAGAAGCTCAGCTTCAGATTGAAGCCTCAGTACATGATGTTGTAAAATAGATAGACAAAAGAATAAAATATCATTAAGTGGTATTCATGCAAGACTTCTGGAGGAATCTGAGGCTGAAAAGGTTGAACTACTGATTGTGTTATGTACTGTTACAATTACTTGGGTACTGTAAGATTGGAAAGTAGGTAATGTGGAGCCAGTTTTTAAACTAATTGGAAGATGTAGGAAACTATGGGCAAATAAAAGAGATAGGCATACCGGCAGAGCTAATAAATGTTACTCTAAAGAGCAATACCAGTGTATGCATGAAAAAGTAAAATATACTGAGATTATATATGCTGAGTTAATGCTACTCTTGCTGAGGGAAATAATGATGCCTTATACGTCTTAGAAAGGGTTCACAAACATACTGATAAAGGAGATTCAGTGGCACACTGAAAGCACATTTGTAGAAGCTGTTAAAGACATGAATCTGCTGTTGTATCACAGGGAAGTTCCCAAAATTACTAAGTAGCTGAGTAAGGATAGGAAACAAGGATTAGCAAGAAATGGCCAGTTTTCACAGGGATCTTTCTTCAGATTGTGCATATCCATAAATGTATGAAAGAAGAAGTTAAATAATGAAATAACAAAGTATCATAATGATAGTAAATTATTTGGGGGAGCAAACAAGATGCTGAACACAGAGATTTTCAAAAGGATATTACAATATTGAATGACTAGAGTTTAAAATTATGGGTGAAATTTAAAGTAGATACATATAAAGTGATAAACAAAGAAAACAGTTATAGTGTTACATTCACAGTGATGGAGGTCTTGGAGTTATAACGGATAGCTTAATTCTTATTGCCAATAACAATGCCAATTACATGTTAATAATTAGTAAAAAAAAAAAAGATATTAAAATGAGAAACAGCATTACACTACTATGCATGAATCTTGCTGTGCCTGTATTTTGAATAACTTGTGTTGTCCTTTTTCATCCCCATTTCAGAAAAGACATATCTGAACTGGAAATGATTCAGAAAAAAAGGCAAAAAGATGGTCAAAAGTGTGGTGTGGTTTATGTTTGCGAAGCCATTTAAGTACATAGGAATTTCTCAACTCTGGAGAAGAGATGGTTAGGGGAATTATGACAGATGTCTATACAGTCATGAATTTTCCCTACAACATGAACGACGTGGAGAAAATGAAGAGGGCAAAAATATTTCACTATCTATTTTAAAGACAGAATGTAGACATCTAGTGAAAGTGAAGTGGCAATTTCAAACAGAGAAAAGCTATCACTTCTTCCCATAATGCATACTTAAACTGAAGAACTCTTTGTATAGGATGCTGTGGGTACTAAAGGATTTCTTGGTTGTAAAAAGTGAACTGATGAATAGAAGAAAACTTATTTAAAGGTGACTAAATACAGAAGCAACATCCCTGTCTCGGGAACTACTTGAGGTATAAATTGCTTAGAGGCTAGAAGAAGTATTCTGGGATAATATCACTACTGTTTCCCCTACTTACACTATGTTTTACATGTCCACTCCCATCTGAGGGACAAGCTTATACTCATTCCAAACAAATTCTAAATACGCACTGCCCCCTTCCCACCAAGCTCATTAAAAAAACCAAACGAAACCAAACAAAAAAAAAGTGAAGAAAGAAACCAAAATGAAAAAAAACACAATTATTAGGGGCAAAAAAAAAAAAAAAAAAGAACTAACAAGGATCAGAATTAAACATGGCTTGTGGTGGGAGCTGTACAACTAAATTGGTAAGAAGAGCAGCAAAAATCTAAATAAAAAGTTCTGGAGAAGTCAGACTGTCATTGTAGAAGAGATTTGAGTCAGGAGATCCTGTGAACAAACTTGCAAATTTGTGTTATATCCTTGACGGAGGATTTTCCATCATTTGTTCCACATGGGCTGGAGGATTAGCACTGAGTAGAAACTGGACGCCATGTTTCCTCATCCTCTACCGACAGTGAGTGGTTCTACAACTGTATATCTGGTTTAGATATGATGGTGAGGATGTGGTGGTGAGGAAGTAGAGCAGTCCAGTTGATGCATGAATGCAAAGAAGTGTTCTCAGGGAAGGTCATCTGGTTGTTCAGAGCTTGCCAGAGTGGTGTGTAGGTTGAACAGGGAGTCACAGGCCGAGGCCTTAGGAGGACCTCCATGGAGCTAGGTGTTGGAGGGATCTAAACTCCTGTGGGACTTGCCTGAGGTAGGAGATGTGGTGTAATCTGAGTACACCAGGCAAGTGATGTAGGGTTGACTGACCATACAGCCAGTGGTCCACAGTTCTGGTAATGCTACAGGGGCCATCCTTCCATTCAGTGAGGAGGTTACTGCCCGCTCACAGAGGTGGGTTTTATGCAGCAGTGGCTCAAAAAGACATTTCCCTTTGTTGGTGATCATTAGAGACTTGATTGCACCACAGAGCTTCTAGGTTCTGAGAAGGGCTTTGTCAAAGACCAGAAGTTGGAGAAAATCTTGCAGAAGGCTTCTTGTGCCAGGGGTGTAGACATCTCAGAAGAGTTGGAGAAAGGCATATGCCAGCACAATCTAGCTTGGGCTGCCTGAACTATGCAAGAGTCTGTTCAGAACTCTAGCAATTTGTCTCAGAGGTTAGTGAGTGTTGCAGGGATAAAGTACAGGGTTTTGATGCAGTATTGAGGCACAGTCAATATTCACTGATTGATGACCAAGACCCTACCTGAAGAAAATCTTACTGCGTATGTTCTGCCCACTTTTGCAGGCACTCATGATGCCTTGACCTTCTTCTCTTTCCAACTAGTAGCTAGAAGGTGGCTGGTAGCAGAGAGGTAGGCTCTCAGAGGAAGGGACATGTACCCCACTGGTGTGTACTGCAACTGTGAGCTTGCTAGCAGCCTGTGTAAGCATTTACCAGGACAGAACTCTTGATCCATTTTATTTGGGCAGAGGAAGGTGCTGCATTCAGTATTTGGTAGACCCATTTGTGCCACATCCTTTATGCACCAGACTTTGAGAAGCATGTCAGTAATGTATACTTACGAGACCATCCACAAGTTTAGTTCTCTGAAGACCAGGTCCATCATGCCCTAAGATAATATACAGAAGGACTCTATGCTGGTAGAGTGGTTATGGGTGGAATGGAGCAGTCCTGACTCACTCCCCATCTGAAGCCAAAAGGACCCTGTTGAGCAAGCACTGTGGATGTACGCGGCAGCTGGAGAAACTTGGTGAAGCAGGCGTTGAAACTGAATGCCTTCAGAGTCCTCTCCAAAAAATACTGTTAAATACTTTCTTCTGTTTGGGGGACCAGGAGGCGAATAAAGTGAATGGCAGATTGTCTCTGTGTGGTCTTAGATCTGGTACAGTTTCATTGCTCTGTACTGGTATCATGTAGCTCTAATTTGGGTGGACCCAGCACAGACTTCAGCTACATTATAGATTTAGCTACACTGTGTGTTTGCTAAGGATTGATGCTTTGCAGCCCTTCCTCAGTTTGCAGAGGTTTCAGAGGGTTTTTTTTTTTTTTTTTTTTTTTTTTGTCAAAGAACTCTCATATCTCTCTGGCAAGAGAAGGAAAAGTCTGAGGAGGCTCAACCTTGGTGGTCTTGCAGAACCTTAAGTTTTTCTACTGGACATGTGGTGGAGGGTGTCTGATATTGCAGACACAGTGAGAAGGAGCTCCAGTGTAAGTCTTAGTCAGTCACTGAGTATTTTCCCTTGCAGCGTGACAAATGTACAAAGTGAGCTGCAGATGAGGTCCTTCCACCTTCTTGCATCTGCTCTGGACCTACTTGAGGAGCAGTACCCCTTGCAAAGATGCAAAGAGTGTGTTTTATACTTCTTAACGAAGCAAGTGCCATTATCCATCTCCCAAAGAATTTTGGTTTGCAACCAGACAATGGTGTGTTGGTCCTAAAGCTCTTCCAGGGCCAGTATGACACCCACTGAATTCCTGAGGGTCAGCCTGCTTTACAGCCTGAGAACATCCTCAGTTAAACAGTTCTGGCAAATTCCTCCACTGCCTTGTTGCTTTCATGTAGTTGTAGGGGAGCTTGGCCCACAGCTTCCTACATTATTTTCTAGCACATTTGGGCCAAGGGAAATATATGTCTCTTCTCTGATGTATTGATCCAGAGCTCCTGGGGGGCTGCTATACAGCTTATATTCTTTATCAGGTTGTTGTTAAAATGTTAATAGGATAGTGTCATCCTATAGAGGGTGATGGCAAATACCATGGATGACGATATGAGAAAAATAATTTTGGAACGTTTGGTTGTATGAAACAGTTGCAGTTTGGCCAGAAATAGTTTATACTCAACTGCTGAGATTGAGATAGAGGAAGCATAGTGAGAAATGTGGAGTTTGCTCCAGAGTGTAGTATTCTTTCAATGGTCTATTTTTAAGTCTCTTTTCAGCCCTAACACTTGGGAGGAACCAGACGACCAAGGAAGGCACATATCAGTGGGTGGAATTATAATGTTCTGAGCCTGATATCAGGGTATGGACGTCAACTAGATTACTGACTCCCATTCTACACAGAGAATTCTACACGGTGTATCAGGTGACAGGCATACCCTCAGTGACTTTGAGCACGTTGGGTTATATTTCCAAGGTAAACAGGGTTACTGTTCTACCGAAGGTAGTGACAAGAATCTTTCTCTATGTGTCAGCTAAAGTAGACCATGCTTTTCTATTCCTGCAGCAACTTAGCTTGGCAGTTAGATCAGCAAAAGTCTCTTGCAAGAACACAATAGAAAACCCCCTTTCCCAGTGTAAGGAGGGCAACCAGCCCCTTCTGGAGATCATCCCTCCATTCCATAGAGTTTCATGATGGGATTTTATGTTGAGAGAAAGAGGTAAGAGAGCTGAGGAACCTGCTGTCCAGCAGTGGTGGTGCTAGCGGTACCAGTGGTGTTCTATACCTGCAAGCTGTGTAGACAGAAATGTGGTCCCCAGAGTACAGGGAAGCATTTAGTTTCCTTGGTCCCCTTCCCTCCTTGAATAGGGCCCTCTCTGATGAAGATGAGGTTGTAGACTGGTTGGTAAGAGTCAGCTGTATCTTCTTATCAGAACAATTAGTCTTTGGCAGGTAGCCCCACTGGCCGTGGATATTGGATTCAGTGCTGACTGGAGTGGCAGAAGATGCAAAGATGGGGAGAACTGTTCTGAGATCCCATAGCTGAGATCTTTATGGAGGAGTTACAGCAATGGCCATATTTCCCTTGACCAGCTGTGGCCAGCTCTGCCCTCTTGGCTGTCTTTGAGGGTCCAGACGTGGACTGCAGTGGCCTCCTCTAGGGATATAGAGGAAGTCTGTTTCCTCTCTAGGGATGGGAGTTGGGCACACAGATATGCTTTCCCTATCTGTCTATTCCAGTGACTGACCTTGGATTGGGTTTGGGTCTCCAGACATTAATGCATACAGGAAGGAGGCATGAGAGCTATTGTCTTCCCTGGGCTGTGTGTCTGCTTATGTTGTTACTACTTCCAGTCTTCACTCTCCAGTGACCGTTTTCTGGACCAGAAAGCAGCCAATTCAGAAGTGTTCAATTCAGAAGCTGGGAAAGTCCCGAAATGTCCCTTGAGGAGTTCTGGATGTACAAGATTCCTGATGCAGAATGATCAAAGATTCTGCAGCACTCCATCATGTACTGCCACTAGCATCTGATTGGAGGCTCACTGGCAGAGGGAGTTGTCCTTTTCAGCCCTGCAGTAGAGGGCTAATGGGAAATGCCAACTTCACCAGGGAAAGCAAGGGGAGGATAAGGAAAGCTAAGGAAAGCTGAGGAGAAGCATTTGGAGAAGTCCTGAGCCAGGACTTAGTAGATAGCACCACTCTTACACTCAGAATTTACAGAGGTTTGAGAAAAAAGTAGAGCCTCCAGCAAAGGCCTTTGCCTTTTGCCTGCTATGGGGTGACCTGTGTTGGCAGGAAGAAAACCTGCTATGGTTTGGTGGCCACTGTCATAGCATAAGACATCAGTGCCACTGGCAACTCCCACACTTTGGTTTTGAGGAGGAGGGTGGTGGGAGATAAGCAGCAGTCTCTATGCCTCCTGGCTGTAGAAGGAAAGGGCTCTGACCAGTGTTGTTCCAAAATGGAGCGGTTGATGGGGACTTTGGCAGAGTGTATGGTGGCAGTGGTGGGGAAAGAGGTAGATGTTTGTATAAGGGAACTTGAAACTATTAGATTGCAGCTTCCCTTGTGGACTGGTGTTTTGAGCAAGCTCTTGTTCTGCTTCTTCTTCCAACTTGTCTTGCTGGCTGAAGAATACTAGTGGGCTTGAAGATGCAGCACTGCATTCCCCCATTGGCCTGCTGACATCACCTTGGCAGTGGTGCTGCCCACCCCACAGGCTGAGGGAAAGAAAGGGTCTGGGAGAGCCCTTGGAGTCAACAGCCACCCTTCCTCAATCTGTCACATCTTCACACAGGTGGGACAGTGGGGATGGGAATCTTGGTGTTTGTCTGCAACAATGCTTGGGAGATGGTCTGGAAGTCTGCAGGAAGGTTGAAAGAGGAGTGGGCTGTGTGAGGGGGAAAGACCTGGGCTCCACAGGCAGTGCTGGGGGGCAGGGTGTGGAGTAGGGCTGGCCTGGTAACAGGCAGGGTCAGAAAACAGAACACAGAATGTTTGGAGGTGCTGAGGAGCCTGAGGAGGGGCATGGTGTGAAAGAGAGAGTGTATGGAAAAAGAAAGGGTAGGCGGTTGTTCTGTATGTGTTTTTCATATATATATAGTCACATTAGAGTGAGAGAGGAAAAGGGTAAAGGGGATAGCAGGGTAGCAGAAAAACTCTGTGCTATCCCTTCCCCATGTCCTTCCCATCTTGCTGGCTGGAGAACAGTAGTGGGCAGTAGTGGGCTGATCTGATGCAAGCAGGAGGTGGTAGTGATGCCTTTCTCTTCCTGCTCCAAATGTAGGAAAAGGAGTGTGGGGGAAAGGTGCAATGCAATCTGCTGGTTGACTCCTGCAGAGTAGCTGGTATGGTCCTTCTTTCTCATTGGTAAAGATGAAACTGCAAGACATAGATATTACAACTGATGATGTTCTTGTGCTCTAAGACAGTACTCATGTGATGTGTTTGCCACAGAGATTAAAATTTAAATACATAGAGAGAGCAAAACATGAAGTTGCCTGCTGCATATTCCTTCTGCAATGCTGGCTACAGGCCCACAAAAAATGGCTGCCTCAGTTCATATTGATGTTTCCATACTTACTGTGCTGAATGAGGCCCCTGGGGACACATTCTCTGCACTTCAGAGAAGCACTGAAGAATGAGGATAAATCCATTGCTTCTGTTCATGCTGACTGATACTTGTTCTGCAAATGAGACGGACAGGGCTTTGAGATTTTTTGTTGCTGTTGTGTTAATTGGATGTGTTTCATTTTGCAGTGCCTCCTTGGCTTAAATGACATGACTGCTTCTCAGAACAGAACTATCTATGTCTAACATTAGACTCTATGTTCATCTCTTTTTAGTTGCAAGGACATGGTGTGCAGTAAGCTTTAGCATTGGTTTGAAAGTATTTCCAGTCAAGAAGGAAAATGTTGGTCTGTTCATTTTGTTTATTAATATATCCTCCACTATATCCTAAACAGGTCTAAAAAGAGATCTACCTGTAGAAAGTGTTAGAATGGTTCTGGGCCTGGGAAATAGGTCTTGGAAATAATTAAGGTTGCCTAAATCCAAACCAAAGACCCTGATAATTGCATGCCTGATTCCTAATCTTATAGATATTTCAGAACTGTAGGTGTTTTCACTTTTGACCAGAGATTTCCAAGACAACTGTTTTGTGGAGACCAAGATGCCCTGATGGGCACCTCAGCTCTCTTTCATCCATGAAAACAGGCATTTTTCTATTTGTCTTCTACAAGTGGTTCAATTTCTAGTGACACTCTGAAAAAGCAAACAGTAGCTAAGTAATTTCTGTTTCCTTATCCATATTCATACAATTATACAAACAACTCAGGTTGATTTTTGGTCTTTACATAGGAGAATTTGGGCGCTTTCATCTCAGGTTCATCTCTGGGACGCTTCACCTGACACAGAGGCTTATTCTTTTCCTCGATGTTTGGCTATCTCTGAGTGGCTTTCTGGAAAGCAAGTAGGGATGAGAAAGATTTCTTTGAAGCTATGCTATCTACCCATCTATTGGCCTTTCCCAGTAGCTTCCACTTTATTCATTTCAACCATGTTTGACAAGTTGTAGTGATGTTCTGTTTGACAAAGCTACTACAATCCCGTGAATATAATGAAAATTGATATCTTGGAAAGAACAGTTTAAAGGCTGCTCATAATTACTGCAATTGCATTTGTTGTTTTCTTAGTTGATCAGGGAAAAAAAGGGAATGGAAAAGAATAATTTACCATTTACCAACATTAACAGTGCCTACCAATATAGAATGATAATGTTTCTGCTCTCTCAGTAAAACTCAAGAAAGGGGACAGTTTGCTAACAGTGGATAATAACAGTGCTGGAAATTCAGTTTAATTAGTAAGTTTCTTCTTATGTTAATTGACACAACACATCAGAAAGCAATTGACACAAATCACGTTTGGTATAGGGCAGCATCTTCATAAGCACCATGTTGGAAGAAAAAAGCATTTAGGACTCTAAAACTGTTGTGTCCTATTTAGTACAAAACAAAATATAGAAGACAGATTAAAGAAGATCTTGAGCATCCATCGCAGAAGTTGCAACAAAGCAAGTTATTAAAGGCTTCTGTATAGGTGCAGATGCCTGATTCAAGCAAGTACCTTGTCTCTAGAATTCCAAAGTATGCACCAAAATGAGCTCTAAAATGACAAAACAAACAAACAAAAAACAAACAAAAATCAGATTAGCAAGGTGGGATATTGGCATGCAGATGGATTCTTGGAGTTTTCCGATGTGTTCATAAAAGTGATCATTATTTCGTATTTCCTGAGAATCCCAGCACATGCATTTTCTGATTTTTGAGTTTACAGTTACCATATTAAAAAACAAACAAACAAACAAAAAGTGAGGAAATGTGTCCTGATATTCTCCTTCCCCCATCTCTTTTTCATATGCTTTTCAGATTTTTTCTCATATTTCTTATTTCAAAAGGCCTGCCTTAGAGGTGATTCTTGATCTTTACCTAACCAGTACTATAAAGACTGGAGGGATATCTTCCCCTGAAGGGCTTAGAGGACTAGAGTAGAAACATTCCTTCAGTTGTCATGGATACATCTTTTTCTGATAAGTGTCTGCCAGAGTTTTTTCCATTAAATTTGTGTTAAAAATACATAGGAGCTATGATTTGTAAACAGTGTGGCTTAATATATTTATAAAGTTCAGCTGTGTTGTTTTCATCTCACTGTTTCTTACAGTTAGCTTCCTGCTTGCTCATCAGTCATCTATTGTGTCTTACAAGGCAAGGATAGAATTTATGATGTTATAAAAATCACAAAACAAATTAAGAAAAATATCTTTAAAATGTGCAATGAAATACAAAACCCCTCAATGTGTTTCTGTCCACATTTTACAAAAAAAAAAAAAAAGACCTCAGGAACTGAATTATGTTGCTTTACCTTCCTTCAGGATGTTTCCATAAGAAATCAGTTGCATGTGTTTGTAAAAATCCCACTTTAAAATTAGCTTTGTGACCCCTTTATACTTTAAGATGTTCATCGACTGTACATGAAGAGGAGCAAATTGTATCTGTAAGAGGCAGCTGATGATAGAATTACAAATGAATTAGGCATTATGATTAACATGAGATGAAATGGAAGGTGGATGAGAGAAAAGAAATTATTTTGGAGAAGAAAAGCACTGTTAACAACAGAGAAACATACTAATTGAAGGGAGGAAGACGTTGATGAGGTCGGATAAAAATTGTACTCAGTATAATGTGCTGCTTTCAGTTTCCCTTTTCCTACTTTGCTGTCCGTGTTTCTTTCTGATTTTCTGTTTCTTTCCTTCCATCTGTCAGAGCAGAACTTGATCTTTCATGCCTGTGTATTAATATCGCTCTGGCTGCTTCTAGCAGAACTGAAAAAAAACCCCACCACTAAACTTTTCCTACTTTTAATAAGCGGAAGTACCATTGCCCCAGGCTCAATGCCAATTAGAGTCCAGAGATTTCCTTTTCTACCACCCCGTGTAATGTTGTAACACTTGAGCAGATATTTATATATTTAAGAGGTATTCTCTCCTAAAATCTTTCTTTCTTAGTTATCTATGAAACTGTTTGGACCAAGAATTTTCAGTAATTATTCAACCTATAAGTACATTCTATAGGCTTTTAGTTCTATTGCTGTAGAGCGAGTGTGGACTTTGAGACAAATAATAGTTGAATGATAATTCACTTCAACTACACGATGCCACCATCTGCCAGAATATTTTCCATAGTCTAACACTTCATGGAAACCATCAGTGTGTTAGCAATACTGAGATAAAAAAATTGAGTGTCTGTGCCAAACACTGAGACTGTTAAGTCACATGTACTGAGCACCTGACTCCCTGAGGTTGGTCTCTGTGTTTGAGGTCTCTTTGTGGTACCTTTTCAGAACAGTGCTGCAGCCCATTGTGAACTGTATGCCAGGATGTCAAGATTTGCAGTAGCACCGCAGCACTATACTCAGCAACAGCTGAACGTACGGGAATGAGACCGAGGATAAATGGAGATAAAACAGCCTTGGCACTGTTGTTTAAAGTCTGCAATGAAAGCTTTTGCATTGCTGCCTTTTGCTCTGGAGTGGTAGTGTCTCCCGCTTCTCCAGCATCGCTGAGTGCATACATCATCTTTGCAGCAGGGCAGCCCCAAGCCTCCCCTTCTCGTCTGACAGAAGGGGTACTGATGGAGCAGTCTGCCTCCACAGGAAGAGGCAACCTGATCCCAGCAAGCAGAGGTGGGCTCTCACTCCTACTCCTGACTCTGTTGTCAGTCTCCCATGGGCCTCTGTTGATTCCTCAGCTCCTCCTGCCCACGTTCAGCTGGGCTGCACAGTCTGTGCAGTGGCTGTGTCTGGATCCTGGTCTCTACAGTTGCTGGCACCCAGACATACAAGCCTTCAAGGCTGCAGCCTCGCTCCAGATGCTGGTACAGATCCCTTACCAACAAGCTTCATTTTCAGTAACATTCAGGCGCTCTATTTGGGCTCCCTCTTCTGACCTTGTCTCTCTGTACTCCTTTGTGGGTGTGCAGGTGAGCTTTTATCACATAATCTAACATGCCCTGCAAAGGAGTTTGCCTGCAGACTGAAGCTGAATAAACTGCTCAGAATTTAACGCAGAATCGTACTGTTGTAGCACGTGGATTGATCATGGTTAATAGTAATTGCAATTAGAAATAAATAATGGAACTCAGTAAGGACAAATACATGCATGTACTTGTTAATCAAGATGATCTCAACATTGAAGGGTAGTCTTTGTCACGCTCATTATAGCCAAAACCTGCCTCCTCCTGAAATCTGTTTGGGTCTGGCCTCTAATGCACAGCTTTGTAGCAGCCAGTACAGGAATCTGCTGTTTTCTTTTAAGTCTTCTGAATAGCTTCTGCTTTATTCAGCCTAGTCAGTAGCACATGGGGGATGCTATTAAAGCACTCAATTCCAGCTATCCCGATGAACAGAAACAATTCGAGTGTGATGGAGAAAATATGATTTGATTCTCTTAGAGAGATCTTACACAGCAGACAGTGATGAGATGCGAGGTGTTGCGGTCACTAAATCAAATAACATTTGCTTTCTGCTGGTTTTTGGCTCACCATGCTTAGCCTTTTTTAAGAGACCAAATTAATATTTTTGCATTTTGAATTCTAGCTAATGAGCGTGCCTCGGGCTTCCCCATACCTCTTACAGGCCTGTGTAGGGAAGGGGATTGCACAACACCTCTTGCCTGTCAGAAGATCTGGTGGTGATGAGCCAGTGTAAACGTGCCAGAGCTGCTAGAACAAACAAGAGGGTTTTCATATGTCTGTGATGAAGAAACTTGCAGCAAGGAGCAACTAAAAAGCTAAGAGCTGTTGAAAATAGCACCATTCACATCCACAAACATCTATTTTAAATAGAACAGAGATTGCTCAATTGATCCAGGAATCAATTATCATTGTAGGAGCTGTCCTTCTTTCTAGATTCCCAAAAGCTCAGTTTTAAGTGTAATGCAGTCTTCTGCTCTATGACATGGATGAAGGAATAAAAATATTTTTAAACAGAGCTTAAGGATGGCACAGTAAAAAGAACAGTAAATAGCCAAATGGACAGAGCAGTCATATGGAGAAATCTTTTTTCCTTGGCCACTTGAAGTGTGTTACTTCAGATTTAGTTTCACTTATATTAAAATCAAGTCCTCTTCAGTAATTTTATTTTTTATCTTTATTCTTTCAATTTTATTAATTTTATATTATTAATATTCATTTTAATTTGATCTTTTAAGTTGTATTAAAATGCCTCTAAGATCAAACAGCGCAGACTGCCTTTGAATGGGTGAAAATCTTAGAAAGCTGTGCGGAAAGCACAGGGATCACAGTGAACCAACAGCTGAACGTGAGAATCTGCTGCAGGTTTATGGCACAATGGGTTAATGTGATGAGAAACAGTCATTTTTACCTTCACTAGCAGAATGGGTGCAAGCAGTCTTGCAGTACTATGCACTCTTTTATGTCTGTGTGTTGAGGAACTAAGAAATGCGAGATGTCTTTTAAAAAATTACGCAGATTTATTAAGGGAGATGGAGAGATGCAATACAATAAGAAACCAAAGGATCTCAGTCTGTTTAATTTGTCAAGAAGAAAATCGAGTGAATGAATAACTTTTCTGAAATGTAATGACAGGTATTAAAAAACTCTTTAATCTTGCTGAGAAAGGCAAAGCAGGGACAGCACCTCTAAATTGAAGCCAAACCAATTCAAACTAGAGAGGAGAAATGCCTTTTTAAGTGACAATGGCTTAATAATGAAGCAGGATATAAAAAGAATTGGTTATTTCTCAGTCATACATCATGACTAGATTCTTTTATTTTGGAGAGCTATGGTTTAGCCAAGTATACATTCTGCTTAAGAACAACGCAAATTACTTGACTTCATTGGGGGATATTTGTGTGAAATGTAGTAGTGGATGATGTACAGGTGATCTGATTAAAATCAGGTCTGGTTTAAGGCTATTGTCGTCTTAAGGTCAGTGATTCTCCTGTATGCTAAGCTGACTTGGCTTAAGAACGCTAAAACGCATTCTGACAATTGGAAACCTGACTAGATGTGTTCCCACAGGAAATGAGGTGATTGCAGTAGACTGGAAGGGACTGAAAGATGTGGACCAAATCAATATGGACAGCACCAGTTCACTGCATGGCAGCAGCTTCCATCGTCCTTCTACTGAGGTGAGTCCTTGTCCCAGATACACTTATCCAAGGAGACTGAAAAATTTCAGTTCCTTTTGTGTTCAGAAATGTGTGCTGTGCATCACTAGGATCATCTCGGAGAGGACGTGAGTGTTAATATGCACCCAAGGATCAGAATATCTGTGCAGTTTGGCTTGTTTAGAATAGAGTTGAGTCATTCTGTATGGAGTATCTAGAGTGAGTAAGAGTTGCAAATGAAAGTGCTTTTAACCACTGACAACTGGGGTAGATAGAATATGAATAAAACTGTGGCAGTTCTGACAAACCTGTAGGTCTGCATTCCTTGAATTATGGATTTACTAAAATGCCCAACACTATGTCTGTACAGCCATGCTATGTTTTGAAGAAATGTGTTTGTCTCCATTTTGATATTTAGGAATGTATTCACTAGTAATTCACTGCCAATTGATTTACCATTTAGTACCTCAAGGTCTGATTCATTTTCTGTTCTGAATTAGTGCAGCTTAGATACCTGAATTTTCAGCTCTGTAAGGTTCAGGGCAGGCAGTCATGATTAATAAAAATATTAAAGCTGTTTTAAACAAATAACATTTTGAAAATCACAGATAATGTTCACAAATAACATACAATTTACATAATCTGATGAAGTGCCAACAAGAAGGTATTTTATTTCCTTACTACACTGCTGCTATCTTGGAATGCAGCTCTAAGAAACCAGGAGTTTTATGAAATCCTGATAGAAATTGTGGGACATAACCTTGTATGGAAAACTCAGTTAAAATTTAACACAGATCTATAACTCATTGAACATAAACTCTACCTCATGGAACATTTTGGTTTGTATGGATAGTTACTATGACTGGAATTTATTCATGTAAATTTTCCTGAGCGCTCACATCACAAAACCAAGATATTGAGATGTGAGCCCTCCCAGATGAGGGAAATGCACTATGAATTGCTACCGTACTGACTGGTAGGGAAAATGGCTCTGGTTTGCAAATAGAAACTGGATCAGAGCGGACAAACTAAAAAATTACAAGGGAAAATAATTTCAAGAGAAAATCATTCTGTAACTTGTTATATTATGCAAAAAATACATAGGTAGTGTGGCTCCTCCTTGTGTTAGCCTCAGAGGGATGCACCACCCACACAAGGTTGCCAGCGTTGCGGTGTTTAGCAAAGAAGAGATGTTAGAAGGGTAGTGTTCCCTAAAAAAGTTTGTATTTCTCTCTCCCTTACATTCTTTATCATCATATTTACTTGTATACCTTCAAGCACCATGGTGCCTACAGACACCACAATCAACAGCAAGGAACTGTATGGATGTGGTGCTCACCATGATTAAGGGGAGGGTTGTTAGGGTAGTATGGTTAGGTTGCGGTTGGACTTGGTGATCTTTAAGGTCTTTTCCAACTTGAGCTATTCTATGATTCTGATTCTATTCTACAAATGAAGCTGGATTGAAAGACACATTTTTTAATTCCCCAGATAAAGTAGAGGCTGTTGATTATGACTAACTACCAGAGAGGTGTATGACTGTTTGCAGCTTGTTTGTTTCACTAACATGATGTCCTTTTTTGCTTCCTTCAGCAAACGCGGACAGATTTCTCCTGGGATGGTATCAATGTGAGTGTGTGCCATACTACTATTCATATTTCTAGTCATAGGATATAGTGGCAGTGAGGATGGAAACATGACTGAAAGTCTTAGCTGCCACTGAAATTCTGAGCATTGTCTAAGATTCAGAGGATGCTGCTGAAAATTTGTTTGCCATTGTGGCTTTTGCTGTCCAGCAGGTATTTAGATCTGGCTATTAAGTTGCCTTTATCCCTTTGAGAGAAATGTGTGTCATTTCTGATGTTCCCTTTGTGAGATTTCTGGATGCTGTTAGATTAAAAAGGAAGTATACCTAGCGTGTTTTAAAAATCCATAGTCTTTAATTAAAGCATCATTTGATCTTTTTCAGGAGTTTGGAGGAAATGTATCTATCATTTTCAGCCGTATACAGAAGTAAGGCGATTTTTACTGACCCTGAGGGAAATGATCAGAACCAGTTAACTTCAGTTAACAATTAGAAGAAAAAACAAGCAAACATTTTAATAATACATGTTCCCTGTTGCTCTTAATACCTACACCATAACAAAATGTGTTGTTGTTTTTTTTCCCCCACTAATACAAAACCAGCATCCTGAAAAGGGAATAATGTTTATTATTGTTACCAAACTGTTCTTCTCTAGAAGATTAAAAAAGGTGTTCAAACAGATTAGCTTTGCTAGTTTTGTACTTTGAAAGGAAGAATTAGGGGTACATTTTTGGTAGTGTAAGCATTTTCAAAACCCTGATGCTTTCAAAAGTTTAAAATGGGTTTTCTGTGATTTGAGAGCACTTAAGTCACTTAATAGCAAGGGGACGTAGGTTTTTAACCAATCCTCATCCTACTGACAGCTCATTCACTGTGGCACTTATAGCTTGGGATCTTTTGCCTAGGCTCAGCTAGAGAAAACGTTTGTGGGAAAATTGCAGTGCATGCAGCAACTGTCTGGAATAAATTTGTCAGATTTTTCCTCACTGTGCTTCTGCCTAGCTGAGAGCAAGGTACACGTGGTCATGTTTCCTTAAAGATAATGGAAGACAATTTCCTTATTTGCAATTTCTCATTTTTGCAATCCACTCTGAATCCATGGCACTCTTTCTCAAAGTGCCTCTTTCTCTTCCTCAGTGTAATTCTGTATACCTTCTTTGATGTCAAAGCTGGCTCATGAGTTTACTTCTCTTTCTTTTCATTCTTGCCTTCATGCCGTAGCTGTCCGGCTTTGGAGTGGTAGAGACCACCTGCAGAGACCTGTTCTAGGTTGTTTTCATGAGGTGGCTCAGTGCAGTCCCCAGCTCTTTTGAAACAAATGGGTAGATAATGAACAGCAGTACCTAGGCAGGAATGACTAGAGGTGGCATAGCCTGACTTTCTTTAACCAGCTTTACCATCAAAGGAGATGCACCATGGGACAAGGACTATGTTCTCTGCTACACCTTTCAATTTTTACTGTTCTTCTCTCACTTTCTGATAGCTTCAGCTCATGTGTTACACACACACATTCTTGGCTGCAAAGTTACAGGATACATCAACTACTGCATTTACACTCACTTTTCAGGGAAACTTGCCTCTCTTAGCTTAGCAATTGGCAGAGATTATATGCAGTTCAGAATCTTTACATTACCTTTCTTTGCCTCTAACTACTTTACTGCCTAGTTACTGCACCTCTGAGTTTTCCTGAGGCCTGTGCCTATGACCAAATAGTTGCTGTATGTCAGGATTTAGAATTTTCCCTGTCGTGGTCACTTCTTTTGAATATGTTTGTGTTTGGATGCCCAGTATGAGCATGATGGACTTGAAATGAAGAGCAGAAGCAATGCTTGTTTAGCCCTTATGAAAATATAGTCTCAAATGCAATGCCCAGAATCTTTGGAGGAGACTATTGAATTAATCTTGAGAGATTGTGTTCTATGATGTTTGTGACTGCTGCCTGTACTTGTTATTCAGAGGCTGAGGATGAACACAGAGAAGAGAGTAAAGGGAATTTAGTAGAATTGTAGATCTCATTTCCATACTGGCATGAATGAGGAAGAACACACTGGTAAGGTCACGTTCATTTTAAGACTATGTAAGATACAAGAGAAAGTAAATACTAAAACCACTACATAAAATAATATCTGTAATGTGATGCCTATTTGTGTGTTTTGTTTGTCGCATTGTCAGCTCTCCACTGTAAGCTTCCTGAATTGTCCATCAACCGTGCATTGCCTTTCAGAGAGCTGGAACAGGGCAGCATGTCCATGGAGGATTGGAAGCAGCCAAAGGGAGGCTTCTCACAACCTGATTCTATCTCTGCCACTGACCTTACCTCACTCAGTACCACAGTAATGCAATATCTAATATTAGTTAAATAGCCCCTAATTTTTCCATCCTCTTTTGTTGTCTTGCTATTGCTTGCTTCTGCTCTTCATCTTTCCCATACCTTCTGAAATTGTTGAACTGATTTCCATTCAGTTTCTTTTCGCCTTTCTGTATATCATTTCTTCATATTCTTTCTTTTCAGCTCTCCATGGAAGATACAACCTCCATCCTTCCCAAGCTGAAACGTAACTCCAATGCTTATGGGATTGGGGCTTTGGCTAAATCATCTTTCTCTGGTGAGGTCCTTAATACTTGGGTTTATCCTTGGCAGCTTCTCTCCACAAGCCTTTCTGCCTCTTCCCATAGCTCCCTGTTGCTTTCCTGACTGCTCCCTTCTGACTCATGCCTATTCTAGGCCTTAGAGTAGTCTCCACCACCACAGTTCTAGATAAATAAATCTCTTAGCTGTTGCATTTTCAAGGAGCAAATTTTGCTTCTCACCATGCACCCCAGCTCAGACATCTTCATTTGTATCCCCTCAAACTGTCTTGGGTTTAACCCCATTTTCTATTTCTTAGTTTGTTCACTTCCAGATTTCATCAATCATGCCCAACCCTGCTCTAAATGGATTCTAAGCAAGGAAGGAAATGGCCTTTCATATTTGGGGTTTCTCTTTCTCCCCCGAGAACTAGTCCAAGAAAAGGTGGAGAAACTCTCCTGGAGAGGGATACAGTGACAGGTGGGAGACATCCAGCCCACCCAACCCAAGGCCTGAACCTAGTCAGGAAAGGAGGGGAGAAATCCCACTTCCAAGAGAGAAAAACAGCGTGGCAGACAGCTCTGGAACTGTGTAATAGCCCCTCCTTGTTTTCTAATGTCTGGTCCCTTAGGGATATCCCGCAGCATGAAGGACCACGTCACAAAGCCAACGGCTATGGGCCAAGGCCGTGTGGCTCACATGATTGAATGGCAAGGCTGGGGTAAAGGTAACAGCCAGCAGCAGCAGCATACGCATGAGACAGCTCGCAAAGATGCTGATGCCTACTCAGACCTGAGTGACGGTGAAAAGGAGGCCCGGTTCCTTGCAGGTAGCTCTGATTTTGTTTGCATGCGAATTGGGTTAGTTGGGATGTTCCAGAGCAGAATCCCTGATATAATATGCAGAAACCTGATAAACACACTCAGGAGAGCCTCTGGGTGGTTCATATGGCAGATGGAGATGAGAAACTGTGGTTGGACTATTGCCAGTGGAATGCAAAGTGGAGAGGGCAAGAGCCAACTGTGGGTGATGGGCACTGCTAAAGTAGAACTAGAGTGGAACAGGGGGACCAGGAGATGCTGTTAAAAAGGGGGATAAGAGATGAAGATGTTCACACATTGCTGCTCTCTGTCCACGTCTCCTTTGGCACAGGAGTGATGGAGCAATTTGCTATATCAGAGGCGACTCTCATGGCCTGGTCCTCCATGGATGGTGAGGATGTGAGTGTAAACTCAAATCAGGAGAATCCCGCGGGCAACTACTCTGAGAATTATCAGGAACTAATGGAGAGCCAAGGTGAGCTCCAGCACCTCTCACTAATCTTGAAGAACCCCTCTTTCAGTCTTGGTATCACGTTGCTCTCTTTCCACTTGCCCTTTTTTGTTCTGTAGCTTCAAATTCCAGGGCTGAAATCAAGAAAAGCCATCACCTATTTGCTGTCCAAGGAATCTAACATTAACAGAGAGGCTCCAAAGCCTAGTTCCTTTGGCTTGTTGAGCACAACTGTGGAAAGCCACCAGCTCTTGCAGTCGCTTGTGGGTATAATGAGGTTCATATGCCTGCTGCTTAGAACTGCCTTTCATCTTCACTCTCCTCCCCTCTAAAGGATTTATCCACCTTGCCCAATACAGTACTATGTACAGACACCCAAGCTAACTGAATGAACCAGCTTGGCCTATGTTGTCTAACTATGTATTGTTTCCCTCCTTTTCCTGCAGAGCACATGGCCCAGACGCAGTATGATAGCTGGCCTCATTCCTACGTCTCACAGGGCATGTATTGCTTAGGTTCATCTGATGCTTGGGAGACCAGTGATCAGTCCCTCATCGCTTCCCCAGCAACTGGCTCCTACTTAGGCCAGAATTTTGATGAGTCGCAGACAAACCTACAGGAAAGTATTTTGATTCAGAGCAGCCTTCTCCAGCAGCAACAGCTGCAGCAACAGCTGCAGCAACAGCAGCAGGAGCAAAACTTCATCCAGAGCACGGGGCTGGTCCATGTGTGGCCCCTGCAGACTGCGCAGGGTGGGAGTGGGGCTGAATCCAGCACTTATGTGGAGGACCACCTTGAGGATAATGGGAACCCACGGCTGGAGAAGGCTCCTCTCCTAAACAAGAAGCCCTCTCCAGAGGAGGATGATGTAGTATGCCGGGACCTGGAATCACTGTCTCCTCGAGAGGAGATGGAACATGCTGCACTGAGCCGCAAAGTCTCTGATGTTACCTCTTCTGGGGTGCAGTCTTTTGATGAGGAAGAAGGAGAAACAAACAACTGATACTTTTTGTTAAATTCTCATCACTGCTGAACAAAGAGTGGGGTGGCAAAGAATGAAATGACAGGGATTATTCTCTCCAGCTCTCCATACTTCCAAGCAGACACACTTTCAGTTTCTGACATTCAATTATTTTTTTAAACAAGAGGAAAATCTCAAAGTGATTGACACACGAAGACCTCTTCTTTCCCTCTACCATGGACGCATATTTTCAATTTTCATTGCTCTGAGCAATGCACCTGAGGTGCTTGGAGAGATCTGGATTGGTAAATCATTTCTAAATCTTCTAAATGCAAAGTCTTGGCTCTGGATACAAACTCTTCTGGTTATAGGGATGTGGCTGATGAGATAGGCTTGATATAGGGAGTGGCTTCGTGGCTAGAATCCATCCTGGCAGAATGGATATTACTTTGTGGACATGATACTCTTTCATAGAATATATGAATATAGACTGTTTTAAAATGAAGATATGGCTTTACAAATATAGATTGCACTAGTATAGTGATTGTGGCTGCTACAGAGAATAAGGCTGTATTCAATACAGACTGTACTGAGATGAGGGATTCACTGTGTAACCAGATCCTCAACAGCACCTTGATATGAAATTGTAGGCTTAGTGGATACAGACTGCGCTCCACGGGCACGGGCTGTGCTGCAGTACAGATGGTCTGGCTCTGTGTGCATGGCTGTACTGTGGCATGGAAGCATGAGTGCAGATATGTATCTAACCCTGCTCTGAGATACTCATTCTTCGGTTTCTTTCTGGTCTTTCATTTATTTGTTTCTCTTCTTGACATTTCTATCTTCCCAGGAGCTGGCAGGAGTGCTGTGTCCTTTTGGCATTGGGCACCGAATGCCAGTAGAAAGGACTTTGTCAGCTACCGAGTCAGTCACCAAAAACTGACTCTTGTAGGGGGCTTGAGAACATGTCCATCTTGGTGCTGCTGCAGCATCCTTATGTCTTTTCCTTTGCCAGCAGCATTGGCAGACCAAGAGAGTCTGCAGATCCAGGAATAGCATGTACAGCTATGAAATCACAGATTTCCAGTTGACACTGGAATTTTCAGTTGTTGCTTTTTTTTAAAAAAAACTTTTTATATTGCTGTTTAAGTGTTCCTAAAAAAGCAGTTAGTGGTGGTGAAGGCCTATACTCCTGTTGTTACTTATTATAAATACTGCACCTTTCCCATTTCTGCCACTCCTGCAGTGCCAAACATAGACAGAGGAAAGGGGCTAGAGACAAAGTTTCTTCCTGTTTCTTTCTTCTACTTGCTTATATTTTTGTCTTTTGTTTTCCTACCTTCAGACAATGTAAATAACAGTCAACGCCTGGTCTGTTTCTTTTTCCATCTCTGCTCTTTTTTTAGGAGTGGAGAAAGCTGATTTTGGAATTTTTTTCTTTTTTTTTTTCTTTGTTAAAAAAATTGCAGTTTGTTGACTAGTGGGAATTTGGTCTCTCACAGTTCCTCACTATGTTTCTATGGACCTCCTTTTGAAGGGGAAGGACTTTGTAAGGTAACTGAAAAACTGTCTCCTCTTAAGCTTTCACCAGGAAACAAATGGGAGCATAAATAAAAGAAAAAAAAAATTGTACAAGGCTATTGATTTTGCTAGAGGGCTGAACAGAACAGTGGAAATTGCACATGTTGTTTTAATTGCAATATCTCTAGGAATGAAGCATCAGCAAAGCATGGGTTTAGATAGGATACTAGATCTGATGAGCTAGAGGAAGGAATTTGCCTGGACACTGCCATACTGTGCCAGGGGCATCTCTTTCCCACTTTCTCTGATTCATACCTACTCTGTTCAATTCATGTAGTGTTTGTCTCTTCTTTGCCTCCTCTTCAGGCTTGTATTTTTGGATAACAGGAGAATGATATGTGCTCACTTCCTGATTCAGCTTTAGACTCATCAGGAATGTCTATGGAGAGTGAAATGGGACCAAAAGAGCATCGTTAGACGTCAGAGTTCAGACAGCTCCTGGCGAGCAAAGTAGATTATGTCCAGGAATTATGAAAAGTACAAATGGGACTCTCAGGTAAAACTTTATCCCACTCAGCATTCTCTCACATTGGCAGCTGTACAAAGAGGGAACTCTTATGAACTCCCAGGTCTTTCCAGCCCTGACCATTTCAAGAGGATCTGTCTTCCCTCTGTGTTGTTCCTCTAAAGGAAAGGACTTCTGGGATTTTTAAGTAAGATTGATAATTTGGTGTAGGTAAGAGATAAAAACTTTTGTGACCATTTTTCTTAGTCAATTTCCTTGGGCTTTCTTAAATCTGTTTTAGGAGGTAGCTCTTCTCCTGAATGATGGGCTTTCAATTTCTCTGTGCAGATGTTTACACATTCAAGTGCTAACTTCCGCTGGGCAGCAGCACTTGTTGAAGATGACTTGCAGTTCTTTCAGGGTCAGTGCTAGCTCATTTTCCTGAGCTGACTTTGAACTAGTTGTGGATCGGAGCCCAGGAAATCACGCTAACCAGAGCAGGGGACAGGGCAAGTGCCAAGGGCACCTCAGCAGAGGACGAATGAGCAAGTGTTAATCTTCTGTTACTTCTTTTTTTTTTTTTTTTTTTTTTTAAAAAAAAAAACACCTTCAGGGAAACAGGTCTGGTATGTTTCTTTGTGGGAGAACATTTGAGAGGCTTGTTGCTTTTTTCTGGAATGCCTCTCCAAGACCAATGTGGATGGTCACAGTGTTTCAGAGAAGCTTCAAATTGTCTTTCTATGTTATCTCTGTGACTGAGACAAGTGGGCCACCTTGTCCTTGGTTTTCTTCTCTTTCTTTCTTTCTTTCTTTCTTTCTTTCTTTCTTTCTTTCTTTCTTTCTTTCTTTCTTTCTTTCTTCCTTTCTTCCTTTCTTCCTTTCTTCCTTTCTTCCTTTCTTCCTTTCTTCCTTTCTTCCTTTCTTCCTTTCTTCCTTTCTTCCTTCCTTTCTTCCTTTCTTCCTTTCTTCCTTCCTTTCTTCCTTTCTTCCTTCCTTTCTTCCTTTCTTCCTTTCTTCCTTTCTTTCTTCCTTTTTTTTTTTTTTATAATGTGGACTTTTAATAAGGCATATGATCAGTGTCTAAAAGATGCACATTTTCTCCATGCAAGGGAATGACAGGGAAATATCTACATAGGAAAAAGTGTGGAAAAAACAAAAATTGAACTTACAGAAAAGTCGATGGATTTCAATAGTAAGGGAAAATCTATCTATAGAGTTTTCTAGCCTCTGTCAAATGGGATAGAGAATCATACCCTGCTGTATAATTTCATAACCCAATCTCTAGAAACCTGTAGATAGACTCATTCTTCGTGGAGTCTAATGAGTTTGAAGAGTACTCTGTGAAAACTTTAAAGCTTACTAAATTCTCTAAATCTTTTTCATAAAGGTCATGACTTTCTGTGAATAAAATTTCAGCCTATTTCTGAAAGAAGAAGAAGGCTATTTTTCACAACCTTTCCACAATCCAGAAGATAAATGTATCTGCCTCTCCAGTTGAAAGGAACTTGACTGGAGATAGCAGGCCACCCATAATCACTTGATACTTGAGTAAGCATCCAGAGCTGAACGGAAAGGTGATTTGAATATAAGTGAAATGGTTTGTATAACCTGGCCTTTTCTTATGTAATAGGCTTGCTGCTTGTGTATATCCTCTATCAGAGAGTGGCACCTGGAACCTAAAGCACATTTTCCAAAAAAGCCATCATTATATAGTTACACCTATTGAAGCATATGGAAGGCACAGGTGCTCTGTAAGCAAAATTTGGCCTCCAGTTCTTTATCCTGGTGAGGGTGAATGAGTTGTAGAGCGTCCAGCCAAATACTCAGAGTGCAAATTGAACAGCAAGGCTGAAAATTATAAGGAAACGTAAGCTGAGTATGCCTGATCTATAGTCAGGGTTGCTTATTTTTGTTCAATTATACTGCTTGATTTAAACAAAAAAAAAAAAAAATGGAATGGGGGAGAAATAAGAACATCAGATTGGCAAAATCTTGGCAGATTTGTTATATTAAAATTTGGAACAAGTGCTGGAACCTGCACCTTTGGGCTGCCCTAATAATGCGTGAAAAGTGACTACCTCAGAACAAACTAAACATAGGAGATGAGAATCTTTCATCTCTAAGGCATAGTTGCTAGCTCACTTACATGTTGAGGGGGATGTAGGGAATTGTTAAATGGTATGTGAATTTTGTATCCTGAAGGCCTTGATCAAAGAATGTGGGTAGGAAAGCGAGGCACCTTAGAACCACTAAGTCATTGGTTTGGGCCTCTTCCTTCCTAGCAGCTGTTAATCTTCCCTTTATGACCATTGATATAATTTGATATAATTTGAAATAACCTGAATGTCAGATTATTGTTTAATTGTTGCCCTTGCTTTTTTTCAGTGATGGCATCAGAAATGACGTTAATGCTAGTGCTTCTGTTCCTGTTGTTATATGACTTAGAGGGAGGGCAGATCTTATTTACTTTACCTAAGATACAGCGGTGAGCCCCTGTTTGGGCAGCACTGGGCTGCACCTATCCAATTCAGTCATATGAGATGTACAGACCCTGCTGTGTTTCACAGGGTGAGTTCCTTTCATTCAGGGCTCTGGGATTACAGTGAGTCAACAATTTTGCTTGTTTGGTCCAAACCTTAAAGTCAAGAACCATACAAGAGAAGCTTACATAATTTTTTTCTTTATATACACATTTTAAGCATTCTTCACAAGCTTTGTGAGTTTTCGTCAACCCCATTACCTCATAATCTGGGATGGAGAAGTCAATCTGCTTCTTCAGTTTCTGTGCTTCTAAATCAGCAACTTCTTCTGGGAAACTGCTGACAAGTCACCCACTTCCCTTTTCTCTCTTACCCCTTTAAGGCTTTAACATCATCTTTCATGGTAAGCTTGCAGCAGAGAACAGAGTTTAACCATACCTCTAAGATGATAAAATGGTGAGATGCTGTGAAGGAAGCAGCCCTCTGCCCTGATTGTACTCACTTCCCACAGCCCTTGTACAGGTATTGATACACGGCTGACCCCACGGCAAACCTTTATACCCTACTGCAAAAGGGAAGAGGGAACAGCTGTGAGCAGATGGAGAACGAGAATTATTCTCAGCATCTGGCATTTATATCAGGTTAGGCAAACTGTGAAAGTCCATTCTGAAATTATATCTCCATGACAAGTCTAAGCTGCCAAAAGAAGCTGTCATGCTTCCTGCCTTTCCTCTCCAACAACTGTATGCTTCTGCTGCCTAAGAAGCACGAGTATTAACATTCATTTGGCTGCTCAGGAACTGGCATGAAAATGAACTCAGTTCCCTAATAAAACAAGAGTTTCAGCAACTTTTATTGTTTCACTTGGTGAGCCAAGTGTTGGTAAGTTCTTGTGAAATGTGCAGGTAGTCATTTCTCTGATTGCAGACGCAACTCATTGTGAAATTTCTATCTAATTAGAATAAACTTTCTAATGTAAGGTACGTGGGGGAGGATATACTTCTCCATCATCTTTGAAAGACAGTTCACAACATGCTTAATTCTTCAGGGGAATTGTGTAAGAAATACTCCAAATATTAAATTACTATTTCCCAAATGAAGTTAATGTGAATTCCGTCTCTAGTGGACAAGCGAAATATCTAAATTTAGCTCAGTTTGCCTTTACTGTTGCATTGGTAATTGCCTAGAAAGAGAAACAAACTAAAATAAATACACCTCTAAGTAATGTGGAGAGCAGGGCTAGATTTTTAGTTGTTTGTAACTTTAATCTGTGACACATTGATCTGTTCAGTTTACCAAAGTCCCTACCGTCTTGCAGACAAAAACTCTTCCATTTATTTTTTTCTGGGTGGAATATCCCTTGTTCCTTGTTCAGGCAACTCTAAACAAATCACCGTTTCCCTTAAACTAATTGTTTGACTTTTTCTTTTTCAAAAGAAGATGAAGAAAGGAAATAGAAATGAAACCCATTCCAATACTGAGATTATCAGCAGCACCAGCTTAAAACCAGAAAAATATAAGTAACAGATTCATTGTGAATTTGATTCCACTCCCCTGTAGTAATCTGACAGGGAAAGATTGCTATGCCATGGCTCAGGGAAAGGAAAAAATAAACAGGGAACATGTTAGTAAAGTAGTGCCTATTAGAACTAAACGTATGTGTAGCACAGCCTACAGTCATTAAAGCACAGTCTCAAATATGAATGCAGGCTGCAAAGTCAACATCAGGTGCCTCTTCTGTATTACAGTTATTTAGCAGACTAAATAGTAGTCAATCTGCACGGGAACAGAAGAGCGGAACTTGACATCTGTGTCAGAGCAATGTCTTTCTTCATCTCAGAATTCATCTAGAAGCCTGAGCAAGAATTAACTGGGGTGGGAAAGAGGACAAATAGTTATGTTAAGAAACGGACACAGGAGACCCACATTGCTACATTAGGGTCTATTTACTTTTTTCCCCAACATAGGGAAAAAAGTGATATTTTCTCTTTGGTAATCAAGAGAAGCTCTATAAATGTCTGTTGTTGGTCCATAATATGGACCAAGAGAAAAAGGTGGTGGATTGTTTTTGGTTTTGTTCTGTTGGTTTCTTTTTCTTTCTTTCTTTCTTTTTCTTTTTTTTTTTTTTTTCTTTTTTTTTTTTTTTTTTGTCAGTGCAGATACACAATGCTGGAATGGGAAAATAGTCAGTCCAGGACTCTGAGAAAGAGTATGTTTATTAAAACTGGAAACTTGTTTCATGAAGTTAGGAAACCTTGTTCAAGTAAGAAGACTCTCAGTGCAGATATCAAGGGACTTTTATGTACTGATGAGTGGTAGCTGCCGTCTTCTAGGAACAGAGGAGTTGCAGTGTTCTGTAAAAAGAATGTTATCTGCTTTTATTGGGGATGTTTTGCATGTGCTAGTCTTGTTTCTGCTTTTCCTTAAGGGAGCAAATGTCTGTGCTAGTCAGACAAAAACATCTAATATGGAGTTTCTCCATGATGGAAACAAGAATATGTGAATGAAGATTTACATGTAATGAGATAAAATCATCTAGTACAGATTTACTAGTCTTCTGGATTCATTTTCATTAGGCATGGAACTCCAGTCATATGTTGAAGGTTAAAAGGTTAGGAACCCTTTTCTAAAGCTCTGCTGAGCTTCCATGGGGCAAATGCAGGTGGACTTCACTTCTTTTCGGATATTGCATGTGAGCAATGTAGCAAGTCAAAAGCTCTTTTGCAGGCATATATTCTTGTTTGGCTTCAATTTCTCTTCTCTGGTTTGTGGATACTGTGCATGACTGGAGGTCTCTGGAAATCCCTAGACTATAAAGTAGGAACTCAGAAGTAATTTAACAGGGAACAGAATTTATCTTGTTTCAGCTCTTTTCGTATATAGGAGGGTCCAGACTGAGGATCTGGGAGACGCAAGGGTGGTTGATGGGACTTTTGGGGTGGCACGGGGAATGCATTCCTGGAGCATGTTTAAAAGTAAGTAAAAGTCTGGGGCTCCAGATATTGTATTCTTAGTTTCTGAAACTGCTTTATCATGAGTGTATGGGACAATGGAAGTTGCAGCAAAGCAATTTTAAGACCAATCTGTACACATTTTCTGTAGGGGGAGGCTGCATGGTGATTATTTGTATTCTTTCAAACTAGTGTTTACAGAGATGCATTAATGTTTGGTGGGAAAGTATGGAATGAATGGAAGTAAAACGAAAAGACGAAGAGGTCCACTATTGTAAGCTTTCATCCCTACCTAGCCCTTAATGATGATTTGCCTTTGGTCTTCCAGCTCCAAAACATGTTTGCCTGAAAAGTTTTGTTGAATATACTTCGCATGTTTTGATAATGTGACTTATGAGATAACACTTCTACGAAGATATATGTATATAAATACATACATATACAAACACATACATGCACATACATACATGTACACACACTACATATAGGCTTAGGAAACTGTATGGCATTATACACCTCCATGCCTGTGTGTGGCAGCAACCACATAGGGGAGGTAGCTCAAAATAGCATGTACAGTCCTTTATGGAGTTGTTATTAAACAGAATGTGGTCTTGCCATCCTGGCTGGTGGAAGTGTTTTATTTCTGTGGGACAGGGGAGTTGCGTCTGAGGAAGGATGATCTCAGGAAAGGGGGTGGGTCTCAATTAGACGGTCTGATGGAGAACCTTGAAAAGAATCCATGTGGCTTGGAGAAACTTCCCAGAGTAGACCATCACATACGGTTTCTCACTGAGAAGATAAGAACATCACATGTTCTGCTACACAGGGTTAAAATCTCATGTGTGTCTGTGGTTATGTTGAAACAATTTCTGGGCCATTGTGACAGATACGATGATAGGATCACATTGATAGGATCTTCTAGGTTAGCAGAATGAGTTTTCCTGATACACTGGAATGGCATTTTCCAGATGAGATGTATAAGTCTTATCCTGGTATTAGTGATATGCTGACACACCTACTACAGTTGGACAGAAGTATCACAACAGCAGGTTAGGATGGGGCATAAAGAGGTGTCTGATTCTGAGGTGGCACAGGCACTGACCATGAATAGCAACACTCTGGTTTCACATTTTATTTTTAAATTGGCACTTCTAAGACTGCTGTCCTGGTAGCAGGTTGGGGGAACTGGTTAATCCAGAGGGAAAGGAGCATCTCTGCAATTCCAGTATTCTTGTACTGTCTGCCTCTTCTTGAAGGGTTCTGGAACGTTAGGCCAAACCCAGTAGCACTTTGTAAATTGTATGAGAATTCTACGTTCTAAACATGAAAGGTACTTATTTCCTCATGAAGATATTTACTTGTGTTTTTCCTTTGGTTCTTTCAGGGTCTAAGCAGTGTCACTTGCCCTGTTTAAGCCATACTCTATTTTGTAATAAGGAATTTTTAGCTGATCTTTGCTTTCTGTCTTCTGTTCAAAATTAATTTCCTCCCGTTTTACCTACCTTTGCCTACTGGATAGATTCCCACCCATCTTTTGGTATGTATGTCTGCATAAATATATTCATTTAGTTAACTGTTATTTAGTTTACCTCCTCACATTTTTTGCCTCCAGTCCTGTAAGTCCCCTAGCATTTACTTTTTGTGTATTGTTTGGTTGTTGTTGTGGATTTTTTTCTTTTCTTTTTGTTTTGTTTTGTTTTGTTTCTTTTTTCTCCGAATGGCATCTAAATTGTCATATAAATGCAGTGTCTTGAATGAAATCAGTTATTGCAGTGTAGCCCCTGGAAAAAGAACGTGTCTCCTGAGCTTATAAATGGTACCTTAAATACAGGAAAATTGTTTTTCTTAGTTTCAGATGATGCTACAAAGATGATGTGCAACTACTGAGTGCTTCACCTATCAGAACTGTTTTATCATCATACAAGTCTAGATTTATCCCTCAGCTAAGTACTTATCCTCTGGATTTAGCTTCTGAGCCCCAGCATGAACTTCACTCTGTGGTATCTGTCCCAGTGTCTCATCCACACTGCCTCCTTATTGCTCTGTTTAGACTAGATGGCAAATTTGCTCTATGTTTCTCACATCTTATTGTCTTATGTTATCTCATATATTTTTCAAGTCAGTAATGAAAAGAGTAAATAAAAAGGGCATAAGAAAATTCATGCTGTACACCTCACTGGCTCTGCATCTTGCCAGCTACGAGGGTATTTTCCATGAATAGTGCTTCAGAAAGTTCATGGCTTTTGTGCCATAAGTTAACAGCAAAAGGAGGACCAGAGATAACACTGGTCTGCTACTTGGTGAGGATGATCACCTCACAAACAGGGATGCAGAGAAGTTTAATGCTTTCTTTGCCTCAGTCTTTGGCTCTGGGACTGCCAGACCCCTGAGTTGGAGGACTGTGATCATGATAAACTTCCATCTTACCTTGAACCTGAATAGGATTTGCTGCTCTGGCTAGATGCACATAAGCCTGTGGGGCCCACTGGGATTCATCCCAGGGTACTCCAAGAGCTCACCAATGTCATCATGTGACCTCTCTCTCCATTATTTTTCAACAATCTTGGGGATCTGGAGGGTACCCAGTCAACTGAAAGCTGGCATACGTTGCCTCAGTATTCAAGAAGGGTGATAAAGAATACCTGGGTAATTATAGGGCTGTCAGTCTCACTTCTAGTGCCTGGAAAAATTATGGAGAAGGTTATTCTGAAAGTTATTGAAAACACCTGAAAGACAATGTAGTCACTTGTCACACGCAACATGGGTTCACAATGGGAAAGTGCTATTTAATGAACTGAATTTCCTTTTATGACCAGCTTACCACTTAGTTGACCAAGGGAAGCCAGTTGATGTAAACATTTTGGATTTCAGCAAAGGTTTTGATAATGTCTTTCACAGTATCCTTCTGGACAAAATGTCCATCATATAGATAGACAAATACATAATATGATAGGTGGAACAGCTGGCTGACAGGTCAGTCTTGAGGGATTGTAGTAAATTAAGTTACGTCAGGCTAGTGTCTGAGTCACTAGTGGAGTTCTGCAGGGCTCTTTAATATTTTCATAAATGACTTGGATGCAGGACTCAAAGCTATACTAAGTAATTTTGTAGATATTACTAAATATGGAGGAGCCATTGACTCCCTTGAGTGTAGAGAGGCCTTGGCAAATTGGAAGGCTGGGCAATCACCAACCACATGAAGTTTACCAGAGCAAGTGCTACATTCTGCACCTAGGACAGGGCAACCCTGGCTATCTTTACAGACTGTGGGTCAAGAAGCTGCAGAGCAAGCTGACGGCAAGTTGAACCTGAGACAGCAGTGTACTCTGGCAGGTAAAAGAGCCAACCATACCCCTGGGTGCATCAGGCCCAGCACTGCCAGCCAGGTGAAGAAAGGGATTGTCCCACTCTCCTCTTGTGCAGCCTCACCTTGAGCACTGTGTGCTAATATGAGCACCACCATATAGGAAAGAAGTAAAACTACTAGGGAGCATTCAAAGAAGGGATATGAAGATATTGGAGGGTCTGGATGAGTGGCTGAGGTCCTGTGGTTTGTTCGTCCCAGAGCAGAGGAGCTGAGGGGAGGTCTCATGGCAGCTGCAGCTCCTCACAGGGAGTGGAGGGGCAGTGCTGATCTCTGCTCTCTGTGACAGTGACAGGGCCCGAGGGAACAGCATGGAGCTGTGTCAAGGGTGAACAGGTTGGGTGTTAGGAAAGGTTCTTCACCAGAGGGTGGCCAGGCCCTGGAGCAGGCTCCCCAGGGTAGCGGGCATGGCTCCAAGCTGCCAGATGGTTTTTTGTTTGTTTGTTTGCTTGTTTTTGTTTTTCAGTTTAAAGAGATCAGTTTTTCAGTTTAAAGAAATACATATTTGGTCATAATCCAACCATTCCACAACTCCCTTTTTTTTTCTCTCTCTCTTTTTTTCCTTTTCCCAAAGCCTACTTGTTTAAGTGCATAATAGAAATCTGAGGGTGGGAAAAAGATTTTTTTTTTTTTCACAGCTGTATTTCTCATAAGCTTCTCATTGCTGTGTTTTGTATTTCTTGCTGTGCAGAATAATTGAGAAGTTTCTAACTTGAGCTTGTGTGACTTTAATTCTGACCACCATTTTAGTAGGTCTTGTATTTTATCATCTGTCCTTTAGAATAAATATGTAACTGTTTACTGAGCAGTCAGATATTAACAGCTTTTAGATTGTGATTTGTATAAAGCAAGCAATTCATGTAGATGCTCTACAAGCATTTCCTCTAAATTCTTTACTTTATAAATTTGCTACTGGACTTTTCCTCAGCATCTTTTGTTCTCTGTATCAGGTCCAATGTTTTAAATTGGCTGGATGTGTCTCAGTAACTAGTTTTACTATGGAGCACAAGAGGTTTGCACAAGCAGCACACCAAAACTGCTTGGTTATGAGCAAAAGCACATCTGGAAAGCCCAGTGCTCCAACTAGTATTAGGTTTGTCTAAGACTGGTTTCATTAGCCAGTGTGCTAATCCCAGTGAATATCCACAGTATTGTCTCTAGCAGAATGAGGCTGCATCAGGACTTAATGACTTCCGACAAACTGAAGGAGAGAGATTTGACTCATAACAGGCAACCCAATTATAGAAGTGTCTGCTGCTGCAAATCCATGATTTGAAAAGGGTGATGTTGGAGTGATGAACCAGCAGTGTGCCCTTGTGGCCAAGAAGGCAAAATAATATCCTGGGGTTCATCAAAATGCACATCAAAAGAGTGGCCAGCAGGTTGAGGGAGGTTATCCTCCCCTTCTACTCTGCCCTGGTGAGGCCACATCTGGAGTACTGTGCCTGATTTTGGGCTCCTCAATTCAATAAAAACAGGGAACTACTGGACAGAGTCCAGCAGATGGTCACAAAGATGGCTGAAACATCTCCCATATGAGGAAAACCTAGGAGACCTGGGACTCTTCAACCTGGAGATGACTGAAAGGATCTCATTACTGCTCATAAATATCTAAATATCAGAAGCTGAATGAATGGGGGTGGGCTCTTTTCAGTGGTGTTAAGTGACAGGACCAGAACAATGGGCAAAAACTACAACACAGGAAGTTCCATACAGATATGAGGAAGATCTTTACTGTGAGGTTAATAGAGCACTGAATTGGGCTGCCTGTAGTGGTTGTGGAATCTCCTTCTCTGGAGATATTCAACACCTGCCTGGACAGTTTCCTATGCAACATACTCTAGAAACGTACTTAAGCAGAGAGGTTGGACTTGATGATCCCCAGAGGTCTCTTCCAACTCATATGATTCTGTGATTCTGTGATATTTATGTGTGTGTGTGTATGTGTGTTTGTACTTGTTGACTGTTTGACTGTCCACTATGAGAAGGGGACACAAAAAAACCTGCAGTTATAGACAGGCCAAATTTATGCTTGTCTTCCATAAATAAAAACTTAATATTTTGCATCGTGGCTTAAAATAAGAAGTGTTTTTCTCGGAGAACACTAATATTCAGTCATGGCTTTTATGCAGAAATATTATTAATATTAATGAGTTAATCCAGTGCTAAGTTGTTATGAGAGTTGTGCCCAGATGCTTGTTTATGTAGCCACAAACAACTTAGTGTTGGTTGTTACAGTATATATAATATTGTGATTTTAATTATACCTTTACTAACACTGGACTAATTTGGCAAAGAATGATCTTTCCTTCCTCAGCTAATTATTGCCCTTGCTTGTATTGTCCGGCCACAAAACACACACTTCTGTACAGTGTTTGCATAACTTGTGTTTGTGTGTGTATTTATGCAGAGTTATTTTTTATGAAGTCTTACTTCTGTTTGCCTCTCTTTTCCTGTCTTTACTAAGTAGTTTTGTCCATTGGATTAGCAAACTAGATTTTTTTTTATTCTGAAATAATGTGTCAACCAAAAAAAGTTACAGGATTCTTTTTCAAGTTTTTTGGTTGTCCACTAGTCTGTCAACATGTGTTTTCCCCTTCATCTAAGTCATGACAAAGTACCTTGTCCTTGTCGTAACTACCCAAAGCCCTATCTGTTGTCACATTAGTCTTGCCTTCTTTATTTTTAACTTACTTATGAGTTTAAAAACAAGACTTCTGCTTTCAAATTTAAGTGCCACGTAAAAGGAAGACTTCCAAGTTTTGGTAGGGATCATCATCATAAATAATCATAAATCATCATAAATAAATTCACACACTCATTAACTGAAAAACAGTAAACTGACAATTAGATGAGAGTAGGATTCCATTTTTCTTGAAAATACGAGGCGAAAGGGTGATTTTTTTGGCTTTTTGTATATGTGTGTGTGGTGCTGATTTCCTAAAAATTTCTGCTCTGATGGAGATTTTTAACCATCATGCTCTTCTCAGAGTATTTCCTTATATGTTGGGTACCAAATGTAGTTCAGCATGTGCTTGGAGTTGAAAATGCTGAACAAGATCAACTCTGTTTCAGCAGTTTGAGTGATAATGGCAAGCTTGGTGTGACACAAAACTTTGCCCAAAATAAGTAATTCTAAGCAACTGCACAGGTTATCTAGGAGAAAAGCAAGCTTCTCTTGTTTAAAACAGCTTCAGAGCTTCTTGTATCTCAAGACTTGCTTGAGCTTGGATTTTTGGGGGTGGAGCTTAGCTGTGATTTTTTCGATGAGGAGGAGGGTCTCGATGAAACAAATTTTATGGAGAGTTTCATTTGGGAGAAAAATTATTTTTTTGTGTTCTATAAAACTTTGATACATTGAGAGATAAAAAAGGATGAGAGATACAACTTTGATAGTTTGATCAGTCACTTGATAGATTGATCAGTCACTTTATAGTGACTGATCAATGACTCTTTGTATGTATGACAGAAGTTTCAAGTTTAAACTTTGGAGGAGTGTACTGAGATTGCCCAAGAGGGTGCAGATGTAGAATTTTCTTGACAAAAGTTCAATGTCAGCTAGCTGCATATTTCACACCTACTAAAATACTTGGCATCAACTCAGTGAAGATTTTATTAGTAAAAATGGAAGAGGAAATATCGTCAGACATCACAGGTCATCTTTGCAGTATGTTTTTTTGTTTCCTCCTGGCTCCCAGTCCACATTTCATGTAGGCATAGTTTTTCTCAGATGAGAAAATGACACAGATGAATACTGCTTCTGCTCAAAGGGTGGGGGCATACCTGGAGTGATCTTGAGCGATATCTCCATAGAGCAGCAGTAACAACATACACCTAACTGCTTACTGCTTCCCCACAGAGAGCAGTCCAGTTCATCAAAGTCACTCTGAGATAGCTAAGGGTAAAAGGAACAGAGGAGATACATGTGTGTGTATGTGCTGCCATGCGTATATGTGCCCTTGTGCCCTCATGTGACAAATCTAATGAAGCTTTCCAGGTTAGCTTATTTCTTCCTGTGAGCTTCCCAAGCCCTTCCATGTGTATCGTTTTTTGTTCCAGCTTCATCTCCCCCAGTTCACAACCTGTCTGTCATGACTCATGCACTCTCTGACTTTGATTTAGATTCCATCTGCTCTCTCATCCAGTCAAATCCATGTTCTTCTGTTAATACGCCACAGGAGAAGTGTGGGACTGGAGCAGAACATGTATCTGTGTTCAAGCTAGAAGTGGCAGAGGTGCTCTGACTTCAGCCTCTAAATTTCTCCATCTTATCTCAGCGCAATTGTTTTGCTAAGCTGCAAAATGTGGTAAAACCAAGTCTGTACTTGCTGGTGGGGGCTGAATTGGAGCAACTTGTCCTTCCTGAGGATGTGTGGACCTTCAGGTCATAATTGGTCTCAGAATATTACTACTCACTGTACATTTGTGGATATTTAAAAGGAATGTTATTTCTCCTCTGCTTATACCAAGGTGTATCACAGTTACCTGGGAAAAATAGCAGTTGTGTTGTCTCTTTGCAAACAGGGGAATGTGGCACAAAAGTAGCAGGGAGACAGTAGCAGTAGCAATTACAGGCTATTTTTTAATGCCTGGCTGTCGGAAATGTGCCCCAAACCTCAGGTGGAGGCAGGTAGCTGGTGTGAAAGACTTGTCTTCATATTGCTACTCGCTTCTCGTAAGGACAGGGTGACCCTCAAAGGAGTGAAGATCACTTCAGACAAAGAAAGGCTGTCCCTAGGTAGCACAAACAGAGGAATCACGTGAAAGAATACAGAGTAGGCTATTGAGCTCTTGAGTTCAGAGAACAAAAGCAAATCTCTCCCCGTCCAAGAGACTCTAAGAGATTTCACTCTACCACACTTCTCTATCCACGAGTATCAGAAGAATGAATTAGTACAAGGTCAGTCCTTGGAATTAAGGCTGGAAGGGAATTCTCCTAGTGAGACTTGCTTAGAGGTAACTGTCTTTTTTACTTACTTTTGAGGCAGCTTATGGAAAACTATCCGTTGAGGTGAAACTGGTCGTTCTAAGTCAGATAATGCTTTATAAATATCAAGGAAGGGGATGTGGCTCAAAATCCAGAAGAATATTCCCAAGAATATATTCTCAGAGTCTGATTTTTTTCTGTGTTGCTGATAAGTGGAAACACATCCAATAGCCTACCTGGGATCACATCTAAGTGTTTTGACACACTGATAGAAAAAGAAATAGAATGTTAGAGAAGAGCTGCAGAATAAGCCAAATCAAATTCTGTGTGTTTACTGAGAAAACCCCACAAGGACAGTAAGTTAAAGCAACATCTTACCCTTGGATGCTAAGGTTTTGCATCCATGACATTAAGTTATGAGACATCTCTTTGCAAGATACAGATCAAGATCTCCTCCAGCTCTACATCTGGAATAGAGGGATGCCGTAGACAAGGGCTGAAGTCTCTACTTCTAGTCACAGTGGAGACACGGGGGAAAGTGGGAGCTAGAATTCTCTGATATGCAGAAATACATGGAAAGTAAATAGAGTAGAATTACCAGGAAAAAGAGCATGAGTTTTATTGATGAACCTGTTTCCAAAGCATAGAAAATGTGACTTCCCTCTCCTGTAATTCTTGGCACTCAATATATATATATATGTTTATTTTAAGTTATTGTATTTTAAGACTATAACTTTGTAAAAATTCCAACAGTGGTTTAGAGAGACACAGATACTGAAATACAGGTGCATACATGCTGTTTTACTCCTCTCCCTCCAACACTGAGGATGCCCCCTGTTTATGATTTTCACATTCTATTTAAAAATTGTGGAGATGGGAAGACAGAGGCTTTCCTCACTTTCAGTGCTTTTCTTTGAGCCCTGGCTGAATTCAAGACGTGAGATGTAGACCAAGTATTTTCCTTCCACCTGATTTTAGGGTATGGCTCTGCTAAAGGTCAGTGGAGAAACATCTAACTGCAATTCCACTCAGGAAGATCCCAGAGTAAAAATTAAGAAAGAGGAAAAATGTTCTAGATGGGAATGTTTTGGGGGGTGCAAGTTAAGAGCTAGCCAAAAGGAGCAACATGGACAGGACTGCAGACAGAAGCAGCAGCAGTATTCTTCTTGGCTGGAGGTCTGGTTTGCACTGGTGCATGCTAGTCAGGTGTGACTATAAGGATGACACCAGTGGAGAATAAGAAGATTTGCAACCCCTCCACTTTCTATATGGCAGATTGACCGAGGGCATCCTGATTATATATTCATGTAATATTCATGTCCTCTTATGATCCTTTCTGACATGTTATATAGACACTTGCTCACCACAAGTGAAAGCAGAGGCCTTTAACATTATGAGCCTTCCCTTAGTCACCATGCAGACTACATCTGACTCCTGTACACAGCTCAATAACCCAACTGGTATTTGTACATAAAGCAGCAGAAAAAAAGGTTCAGTCCTGTGTTCCTTCCCCCAACTGAATCAATTCTCTATGGGGTTTACAGAGAGCATCCGAAAGCTTCTCTATGAGGAGCATACTCAAGACTGGCTCAACACGATGGGCTATGCCCTCACACCACTTATAAGGGGACATCTTCATCCTCATCTTCATCCAGATCAGTGGAGTGTAGGCTGATGTCCTTCAGGATGTCTGAGATGTTTTCATTAACTGGTCCTGTGAGCTCCATCTCTTCCAGCTCAGTATCAGTGGCATAATTGGAGCACTGGCCTTCCCCTTCATCATGTAAGTGAGAGGGCTGTGGAGAGTGTGAGTAGAGAGGCAGTGTGCTCTTTGTCCCCAAGTCTGCTGCTTGCTGCGCTGCCACCATGCTGTTGTCCTGCTGGCTCCACACCTGAGCACCCTGGCTGGCCTTTTCACCGCTGATTGAAGTCCGGTTTGTGTCACGGAAACTGGCAAGGGGAGGGCGGAGGCGAACTCCAGAGCGTGTGGAGCCCTCTATTGCCTTTTGAAGCTATTAGAAGAGAAAAAGTTCAGAGAAAAATTGATGAAAGGAAGGCTGACTCAGCCCTACCCGAAGTTCATCGGCTCTTCAGGGTAAAGGACTCACAGATAGAGTCACATCATTGTATAAGTGATGGGGCCTGAGGAGATCATCTTTCACACAGGTATTGTAATTAGTCCATAGTAAATAACAAATCCTGCATTACTGAGACAATAATAGCTGCTCAGTTAAGAGGTCTGCTTTCAGGAAAAGCACAAACAGTCTAACATGCCTGTAAATAACATCTGCTGCTTTCTCTGAAATACAGTCATCCAATCCTTTCCTCTACATAGCTCTCAGAATGATGAGTCAGAATTCAACACTGGATTGAAAATGGAACAAGCACAGTTATATATATTCCAAGCTGGATCTCCAACCTGTAAGTGTTTTACAATGATCCACAAGACATTTGCATTAGGAGATGAGAGCATCTGTACTTACCTCTTCCAAAGCCAGCACTCCCTTTAGCTTCCCCATACTGGTTACATAGGCATGGCTGAGGCCCAGTAATGAAAACAATGTATGTGTCTAGGAGGAAAAACACAAAAACAATTCAGGGGCCTTGAAAACTGGTAATGTGATAACTGGTGCTAGACTTGGGACTTAGGATTTAGAAACAGGAATACCAAAGGCGTACAAGCCTGGTTACCCAAATGAGAAACTACTGCTTCCATTCCCCTTTTGTAGCTAGCAAATGTTAGTCTCTGGTCCTTCTGTTGCCCAGCCATAGTTAGGAGTGTGTTGATAATGCAGAGCACATTCTCAAAATCACTTCCATCCTCCATCTGGAAAGAGAGATTCATATACAACTCCCTGTGCACTTAGGGACTTGTGCAGATCTCTTTTCATTTTGATGCTGGAAATAAGACTATCATATAGTAATACGCATTGTCAGAACTTTCTTAGGTTATTTGTTCCAGTACTTTCCTTACCACCAGAAGTTTTTTTTTTTCTTTTTTTTTTTTTCCTGCTCTAGAATATTTCTTGTCTAAACTTCATCTTGGTGCTGTTTATCCGATGCAGTGGGAACAAAGGAAAAGAGTTAGTACCTTTCTCTTAGAAAGCCTTCTGAAAAAGACAGATATTACACTGCTGTCAGTCTTCTCCAGCCTACATATACTATAGTATTATACTATTCTCTGAAGATCAGGTTTTCTGAAACTTTAAGCATTCTCAGTGCTTATCTGTGGAATATTTTTTACCTTTAATTTCTTTAAGCTGAGCTCTGGCAGTGGACTTACACAAAGTGATTCTTTCAGGGCTGGTATTTGTCTTTTTCTTTAGCATCACATGACATGTGGAATTGATTGTAAGAAAAATGTCAGTCTTCAGGCAGAAGACATTCTACCCTTACATAAAAGAAAACCAAACTGCTTAAGTACAATATGATCACGATGATCTGTGATATTCTTGTCAGTATTCTCACACTTAGCTCTGACAGTGCACACCTCACATAGTTTGATTACTTTATTCTGCTTTGTTTTCTTGTGCATTTAGGTTGACTTTTGTCTGTTATTTCAGAGTTTCTCTGACAAAGAGAAAATTGCTCTTTTTAAAAGGATATATGAAATGTTCTTCATTGGAAGTCTCCAAGTATCGTATCCTGTAACCTCTATAATCTCAGATACTAGTGGTTTTCAGATTCCTTCAACCAGTCCTTTAGAAAACACCACCTGAGGTATATGCTAGCCTCTTCTTAGTTTGCTAAAGGCTTAGATCTTACTGCTTTGATAATAGTAATTAATTATGTGCAAGGCATATGCTGACAGTTCACATTAAATAACGATTAAAAACTTGCACTGTGTGCTTTTGCTTCAGTAGGCCAATTTTCCTTTCCATTTAATGAAACTCCAATCCTCCGTTACTCCTGATATACCTGTATAGTGTTTGCTTTTTCCTCAGCTTTTTCCTACATTAACTCTGGAAGTCATGTCGTAGAAAATCCCAAGTTAGAAGGTACCAACAAGGATAACTGAATCCAACTCCTGTCTCTACATGGTACCAGCCAACATTCAAACCCTATGTTTGAGAGCACTGTCCAAATGCTCCTTGAGCTCAGGCAGCTTGGGGCCACAGTCACTACTGTGGGTAGTCTGTTCCAGAGTCTGATCACTCTCTTATTGAAGAAATATGATTTCTTTTCCTAATATCTAATCTGAACCTCCCCTGATACAACTTCATGCTATTTCCTTGAGTCCTATCACTCACTGGTCACCAGTATGATCTAGCTTCCTCTTTCCTTGTTCGTCAGGTCAGTGAAGACCAACCTTATGAGATAGACTGCTTTGAAGCAACTTTTCTCACATACTGAAAAATACTCTACACGCTGACAGAAGCACCTTGAGGAATCCAGGAGTAGTCATTCCAGTGCTGTGCACCAACAAAGCAGTGTGTATCTCCAGGTAATGCCCCCAGGCAGCATTGCATATACTGCTTCTGTTGATGCAGTGGCTGGAAAGTCCTATGTGCGTCCAAAAGCTATTTTATCAAATGCATTTAAACATCTTAACCTCTAGACTTTCTTTTTCCAGGAGACTGGAAATAGATGCAGAAAGATACAGAAACAAAATTACTCCTGTATTTGGACATGAAAATTGCTGTTGATAATTATAATTGGATGAGGACAATGTGAGTCAATTGTAGGTGAAGAAAAGAAGACCTATCATAGATGATACTTAATGATAGATATGGTGGACAAAAACAGTATGCCTCAGAGAGATGTCTGCACCCACCCACCTTGTGCAGGGAGGTTCTCTCCACCAATTGGAAAGGGGAAGGGTCTATGCGGCAGCATTCAAAGCACACATCCTTTTCCAGCTCCTCCTGTTCCCAAGCATCTATCTGACAGAGGAAAGGAGAACCAGTCTTACAGTAATCAGTAGTGCTGCTGGTTATGTATCCAAACTATGCCCATTCTCCCATTAATTCATTCATCCATCCAATGTAGATTATCCACCTGCCTTGCATACTATATCACCTCCTTCAGGTTTCCTATTCTTAGAAGATATTAAGTCCCTGTGTGAAGAGATCAATTCCAGTACCTCTGAGGTTTTCTGGGAGGGGAAGTTTTGCTCCTTCCTGCTTAAAGAGGGAGTGAACATCTTAGCTTTCTTCCTGAGTGCACCCTCCCCTTGCCTTTACAAGATAATAGTTCCAAAGAATGAAGGAACAACATAGACCCATAGCTTTAGGTGAGAAAAGACCAGCAAAGGCCTCTAATTTAACATCCTGCTCACAGCAGGGCTGATTTCAAAGCTAGATGAGATTACTCAATGCCTTACTCATTACATCTAGCAGAAAAAATCTCTTAATGGGTGAGACTTGCCTGCTGTACAAATCTAAGAAGAAAATGGGTTTATCTATGGCTTTATGTGGCAATTACTGTTGTTCTAAGAGTTCAGGAAGAACTGCAAATGATAAAGAATGGGCAAAAGAAACACTCACTTGACTTACTTTCCTTTCAGTCTTACCTCTTCTGGTGTCATTGTCTCAATGACTTCCACTGGCTCCTGTAGAAGAAAACACTGTTCGGTTTCACAGAGTACAGAAAGGAGAGATGTGCATAACCTGCTTACACCTTGTGGTCCCCTTTTTATTTCAGTTAGTATATTACTAAGTTATTAGATTTTCTTCATACAAATACATCGAAAGGTACACTCTGTACTTAATTTCCTTTCCTTACCAAAAAAGATGGGCTACGTCAGCTGCCTAAACAGGGTCATCTAGTACTGCTTTAAACGCTTTCACATGGGGCCCAATTACCATCCTAGAACAGATGGATCTTTCATAGACTCAGTATGATATCCACCAACCCAGTGCCCAAGGGCATCTCATGTAGCATAAGACAAAAGCTTTTTTTCGTTTTTAGTTAGCCAAAAATAGTGCCAAATGAACTAGACTTGCACTTTGTTTCAAGCTAGTGGAAATGATGTTATTTGCTGGGAAAAAAAAAAGAGGCCCAGACTCAATCATGATGGTAGCCTTGATACCTGAGCACAAATGGCTCATGAGCAAGATGTACACTCCTTCACAGTAATCACATCCTTTCTCCTTGGAGGGAGTTCCCCACTGACACTGTCGGAGTTCATGACCATAAGTATGTCCATCATTTGGCCAGATGCTGAAAGGCTCTGGGTAGTAGGCTCTATTTCCATCACATCCCTTCTCTCTCCAGGCTACTGCTAGGCTTTCTGTATCCCTAACCTGGACAGCACTCTGTGTTTCAGGTCGACGGCTGTAAGGGCACAAGAGCTGCTGGAACAGTTGCCTCAAATTCCGGAAACTCTCTGAAAAAGGAAAAAAGATGTGGATAAGAGACAAGAATGAATGAGTGACAAAAATACAAAGCTCCATGCTCTTCTTCTTGCCCAAGGCAGGCTAGAAAATAATATGAGGGACATGTTATACTGTACATGACAGGGTTTAGCCAGCCACAGTTCAGCAGTCAGTTTGTAAGATGACGGCTAGGACAGGCCAGGATAAATATTTCCATGCAATATCTTTTCCTGAAGGAAAAGAAAGAAAACATTACAAAATAGCCCACACAGATGATGTTAATAGATCAGTGTCCCTGAGGAGAAAAACAGAAGCAAGACTATTAGGACAGCAAACAATATGATACAAGAAAGAAACTGCTGTAAGTAAGGGTTTCTGCAATACATAAGGAGAATCTGATTTAAAGGATGAGTATGGAAAGGAAATTTGAAAATGACTTCAAATCAAAGCATACCAATAAGCCAGAATTGACAGTTAAGAGGGAGTGAGAAGTCCATGGGCTGAGCCAACAGTGTAACGGTGGGAGTGAAAATGACTGCAGAATTATTCTAGGCAGGGCAGTCAGAAATTAGCAAATGGAAAAGTATAGGGTTTGGTGCTGTTGTGAACAAGGCTGTTCAGACTGGTCAGAAACTATGACAGCTGGGAGCCAAACTAAAAATTATGGAAGGGAAAGCCTCATGAATTCATCCCTCCTCCATTTCCTTTTGTGACTCCTTGATCATTTAGCACTAACTTCACTTAAAGTGTCTCACACAATATCCTTGTTTTGATGTAATTATTTTTTTGATTTAGTAAGGAAAGTGAATGGTTATTCCACCATTCCACTGCCCTAGTAGCATAGCATAAAGTGGATTTTTCTATGCTGTAAAGGTTTAGTCATAAGCAAGTGGTGTTAAGGATCCAGGATGTGCTATAGGTTATATTACATGTTAACATTTGGGTACCTAAAAACATGAGCCAGAACCACGTCCTCTGCATTAATTCTCAAGATTTGGCTGTACCACTGTGCTAACTCACTGTCTGTATATTTCAAGGCACACAAAGGAAAAAAAAAACAACCAAACAAAAACCAACTAAATCATCCTGTATCAAGTATACCCGATATAGGAATCAGAAATGAGATACAAACACAGTCTTGAGAACAAAGCTAATGAAAGTAGAGCAGCACAAAAAGAACACAATAAAGCAGTATTTGTTCTTCATATTAAATAAGCTGAAACCAAGAGATGCGCATCCAAGGAAGAAGTTGTTCAGCTTTGGAAACGGCCAAGCAACTCCAAAAATAAGTACATCTGTTCAGCTCTCAGACTTCTCAGAATAATTCACAAGGTGAAGGAGGAAAGTGACAGGACCTTCACATGCAGAACCTTCAGAAAAAGTCAAAGGAGACATTTTTGCAAACATTGGAATTGGGAATACTGACAGAGAGAGGGCTGCCTGAGTGGGCCTACTTTTGCTGTGCTCTCTAGAGGATCACAAAAAGAAGATAATTTCAGGTAATTGTTGTGAGGTACCACAATACCAATACAAGGAAAGGAGAGAAAGCTGACAGAACAATTCCTTCCCCACAACTGAGAAGCCAGCACCTTGCACAGACATGTACATATAGTAAGCTTCAAATCTTCCATAATCTAAGTAAGGTGTGATTGGGGCATGCCAGAAGTTATCATACCTGAGAATTGCTGTGGCTCCAAAATATCAGGTGTTTGTTTAAGAGGATTTGTCGGGCCATTGGGCTCCTCTGGGTGACTAGGGGAGGGGCTTGGTGGCTGAGGCTGCTGTTATGGAAAGGAGAGAAAATAAGGTCCACCCCATGTCATTTCTTTCTCAGCCATTCCAAACGTCTTACTGCTTCTTAAGCTGTCTATAATGCAGCCTCTTTTCTTCTCCCTCACCTCTGCCTTCTCATCTGTATCATCATCTTCATCAACATAAACGAAAGATTCACGGTTCAGCTTTGGCAGGGTTGCTCCTGATCCCTTGCTGTGTCCATCATAAGGTGCCTCAGCCAGCTTCTGCTGCATTTGTCTGTTGAGGCACCGTCGCCGTTCTGGGCTGATGTGTTTCTGGAGGAGTGCCTGCAGTTCGGATCGCTCTACAGACCCCAGAAGGATCATGGTCTCTGCATAACAGAGTAGAGAAACTATTAAGTCCCCTCATGGTTTCGAATGTTACTTGCCACACATTGCCCTCTCCTCCTTTTAAATTCTTCAAAATGCTCTAAGCAGCACTATCACGAGCTATAAAAGAGGCATTAACCAGCCCTGCTAATTGCTGCTAATATTCTTTGGGGCTGGGGGAAGCTAACCATCCCTGATTTGTACCACTCCTGAGAACAACAGAAACTGGCTCTTTACTCATATAAGATCCCTCCCTTTTGGCAAAATTACCACATATCTCTTACACACTGTATCTACTTCTCTTATTCTCCATCTTACCTGTCTGCTAAAGCTGAAACAATCTTATCTCATACATGATCCATAGTGGAAGGTTTTTTATGATTCATGTTATATAGTGGGTCACACTACCTTCTTCAAAGTGTGTAATTTGAGCTTCTTTGACTGAGCTGAGACTGTCTTCAGGAAAGACCAGTTGCTTACCTGGTGAGTCCACCAAAGGCAAAGTCTTAACAGTGGTGCTTTGGAGCAGAGTTTGCAAGTCTCGATATTTACAGTTGGAGGAGACAAATTTCACATCTTGGACCATAATATCTTCAACAAAGATATTGTATTTGCTGTGAATTTATGGACAAGTTGAAGAGTTATAACGTTAAAAATGTACAGCAGGTAAGTTCCTCAGTGTGTTCCCTATAGAGATGCTAATTCATCTTCTTTAAGAGTAGCCAAGGAGGACTTCGCAGCAGTATCAACATGGATTTTCATTACAGTTCTATTTCACTCCGTTACCTTCCATGATAAAAATACATATATATACCTGCACATACACATACATGTTTGATAAATACATTCTATATGGAGACATGTATGTGAATAGCTGATTTTATACTTTTTTAGGCAGTTTCCAAATAAAATGTTTCAAACATTTTTAGAAAAAAAAAATCCAAATGTCCAAGACTTCAAAACTGAAGCAAATTGGTAATATTTACAGAAATTCAGTAATATTGCAGATGATTCAAACTTGTGCTTTCTGTGGATGAACCTTATTTCTATTCCACCTCTTTTTTTTTTTCTTCTCAGCCCAGATCTATTCTGCATTTTTATTTTCTTTGTAGTTCTGCCTGCTTTTCATGACCTTTTTTTCTCCCATGGTCTCATTCTCCCCACCTCCATCTCTGCTTTACTGCTGTACCTTATATGATTCCAGCCCAGATCTGGCAGGTAGGGCAACTTCTTCACCTGGATGATGCTATCATAGAGGCTGGGTTGTAGACTCTGGGCCACCATGTTGGCAAGAATGACAGCTACCATCATGGGCAGGATGTGGGAAATTTGACCTGTCAGCTCAAAGCAGATCACCGCAGTGGACACAGTGTGGCTCACTGCTCCTGTCAGAGCTGCTGCACCTTTCCGAGATAGGGTGGAAAAGATATTGGGAGAGAAGAGGAAAGACTGTCATATAGAAACAGAATATCATGTCAGCCAGGAAAGTTTTGGGGATGGGACTGGGTGGAGAAAGAGGAAGACATGAAGACTCACCAATGACAGCATACCCTCCAGGTAAGATTTTGTAAACAATACCATCAAAGAGGATCCCATCTGGAAAGAGAGATGCCATGATTTCTCCAATAAGACGTCCAAATGCAGCACCTGGAAAATATCACCAGCAATTATGGAATTAACAGCTAAGGACCATACAGTCTGTGCTGTGCAGCTATGCTGAGTAAACACTGGGGTGATTTCTAACAGAAGCAAAATCAAAACTTACATAAAAATGACACCAGGACTGAAGAATAGCTTTCAGTTACAAAATGCAAAAGTTAAACTCCAAGAGGAAAAAAATGTACTAAGATATGTAAATACAGTTGAACCCTCCTTCTTCCACTTAGACACACCAGGCACGAAGGTATTTATGATTCCCAGACAGGAATAATTATCTTTTAACAGACAGAACATTTTGTGTCATGTCAGTCCAGATCACAGTTCAGGATTGACATGCACTCACTCTATGAATGGCCAATATACTAAAGCGTTAGGCTTACAGAAAAGTTTGGATGGGACAAGACATTTGGAGGTCTTTGGTCTGAGCCCTGTTCACAACATGGCTAATTTCAAAGTAAGATCGAGTCACCTAGGGCCTTGACCAAACCTGCTTTAAAAGTCTCCAGTGATGGAGATTCTCCATCCTCTTTCAGGGAATCTTTACCAGGGAAACAATTTTTTCCCCATGTCAATCAGAATTTCCCATGTTGCAACATGTGATTTTTGCTTCTCCTTTACTAGAAGGAGAGAAGCAAGAACACTCTTTCTATTCTCTTTATACCTTGCTACATTAGATGGTGAAGCCTACAGTTAGATCTCCTCTTGATCTTCTCTTCTGCAGACTGAACAAGCCCAATTTCTCCGGGTTTTCCTTGTTTGTTTTGTGCTCCCCAACAATCTCAGTGGCCCTTCGCTAGATTCACTGCACTTTGTTACATTTCGTGCGTGGGTGGACTCAAGATAGTATTTGAGAATTGTTTCCAGAATGCTGGTTGCTCCAAAATAACCTGTTCCTTTGCCTCGCTGGCTGGGCTTTTACTAATACAGCTTTGTTGGATATTAGCCTTCATTACTGCAAGGGCATACTACTCATTCAGGTTCAGTTGTTGCCTTCCAGAACCCAGAGGTTGTAAGCACACTTCAACACACTTCATTTAATTTAAGGGCTGTGGATACTTAATGCTGAACTTCATGAGCTTGTAAACAACTTGAAAAACAATAAATTCCCATATGTCACCACATTCCTGTCAAAGAAGTGGCATTACAGGTACTAGTTTTGAGGTTGTGACTTCTCACTCGCCTTCGGGAGTGAAAGGAGCAACTATTGCTAGCTGTAGTATGAGTTTCTCTGTAGGTGGAGAGTCAGAGAAATGAGAAGACCATGACTCAGTGTGACTTTCCACAGGTTGGCTTTTCTTCTGTAAAATGATAAAGATGTCCTCAGCGTTTGGATATGAGAGCATGAACAAAAGCAGAGGCTCAGAGAATGGTGTAAGAATTGTTGACCAAGACTGTCATAGGCATCAAGTGATAACTAGACTCCCTATCCTCTTGAAGAAGCGTACCAGGTGCATACACACCGTCTCTTGTGCTTTCTACCTGTCAGACCCATACGTTGCAACATAAAATTCAAACTCACCCAGAACAAAAACAGGCATGAAGCCTCCACAGGGGATTGGCATCGTGGTAGCGATGACAGACATCCAGAACTAAAACAGAGGCAGACGGTGCAGTTGTTAGTGAGCAGCAATAGCATTTCCTGCAGCCCCACTCCACTGACCAACATGTAAATCCATAAGGAGATACAATCTGAGGGATATGGCAGTTCAGCTGGGAGGTGAAGGGCTAAGGGGCTGTGAGGTGTGAAGGGGAGTTAGAGGAACTCTGGCATCATACCAGCACTGAAGCAGAAGACCTCTGAGTGACTGCTATGTTGTCAGGGAAGCTAAATCACCAAGAGAAGGAACATGAGGACACCTTTGCCTTGGACTTCCGATGATAAGATTTCCCACTGTTTGGAACAGCTTTTTTACTTTTATTAATAATTTTATAGAACAAGATTATCAAAATTTCATAGACTCAAAAAAGTTCTACTGTAAAGGGAACTCTGGAGATCTCTCACTCAACTCCCTGCTTCCAAAAGAGTTAATGTCTAAGTTAGATTAGCTTTCCTGGGGCCCCGCCCAGGTAAATTCTGAACATCTTGACAGGTGGAGATTCCCCAGCTTTTCTGGGAAGTTTCTGGGAAGCCAAACTCAAGGGAGAATTTTTTCCTGAAATCCATCTGCTATAGGTTTCCCTTATTATAGCTTGTGTCCAGCCTGTTCCAGTGTTTGACCACTCTCACAGTAAAGAAATTTTTCCTAATGTCCATCTGAACCTCCACTGGTGCAGGTTTGTGCTGTTCCCTTGCATTCTCTCACTGTCACTCAGGAGCAGAGCCCAGCACCTCCCTCTACTTCCACTCATCAGGAAGCTGCAGAGAGCAATGAGATTGCCTCTTGGCCTTTTCCAGATTGGGCAGCCCAATGTACTCTCAGCCCCTCTTCACAGGGCATGCCTTTCAGACCTGCTACCAGCTTGGCTGCCCTCCCGTGTAAACATTCAACTATCTTAATATCCTTTTTACATTGTGGAGCCCAAAACTATGCACAATATTCAAGGTGGGGCCAAACCAATGTTAAATTCAGTGGGATAATGAACTGTCTCGACCAGCTGACTTATGGTATGTTAAATGCACCCCAAAGTGTGATTTGCCCTCTTGGCTGCTAAGTAGTGCTGACGCATATCCAAATACCGACTTAGTCCAATCTTCTGGAGGCAACAGCCTAATCTTACAAACACCATGAATGCCAGTAAGTTTGGCTTTTCTTAGGCAAAAGGCCAAGAAATTTCCATAGCTGAAGAATCCACTAAGGATGTTGCTATTTCAAGAGCTTGTACAAAGAAATGTACTGTCAATTCCCTTGCAGCAGTTTCTTCTGTAGGAGAAAGGCAAGAACAGTTCAGTACATGAAGAGCAATACTTCCAGGTTTCTCCTAAAGAACAGAAAGCCATGTTTTCCTCAGAGTAGGCAAATCATTCCTGTTCAAGGTCCACCCTTGATGAGGTGATGCCTATGCAGACAATGCAGTAGCTGTGAACAGATGAGGTATTAATCTCTAGACAGTCAATTTGAAGAAATCCACCTAAGGCAAATTTTTTGCTGTTATTCTCAAAGACTGGTTGGCATAAAAGGAAAAAGAAACTAGTATACAGGCTATCATGTCACAAAGCCTTCCACAAAGGTAGCAAAGAACGAGCATAACAGCATCTCTCAGCTCATGGCAGAGGAATATGCAGGGAGGACGGTTTGGACCATCAGCTTGTTACTAGCTGTTGTTCTTCACATATGCCATTTGAATACTTCAATGAAGAGGTTCCTGGATGGCTACAGAAGCCACCAAACGGCATAGATAGAATACCGCCACTTGAACTTTATCTTGCCAAACCCAGACCAAATACAAATAAGAATTAGGAGTATAATGCATTGGAGAATAAAGCCAAGTCTTTTTCTAGAGTCAAAGCTGCAGCTACTTTTTAATGTGTGCATCCCAAATGTGAATGTATAAAAAATGAACTACTTGGAGCAGTTATGTAGTGATTTGAGAAAACCTTAAGCCAGGCACCTCCAACCCAGAGCCCATGGCCCACACATGGCCTGGTCCAGCCCATCCTGTGGTTGCCCCTTGTCCTGTGCCATCATGGCAGGGGCTGTTCCCTTCTAAGCAGCCTGTCCCAGCCTCAGATGACCACCTGCTGCTCAACAACAAGCAAACACTGATGTGTGATTAGGACTGTCTGGGCTGAAACTAGAACATAGGGAGGGTGCAATGCAGTGCCAACTAGATTTATGGCAAATAATTTTATGCATTTTATACATTGGTTGAACAGTCCTGTGAGCAGCAAAAAATATGCAGCCTTGCTTTCCATTTTGATACTGGAATTTGAGAATAGTTTTCAAGGTTGCAGAAAAAAAACAACACATTTTTTTCTTGGTATATTTTTGACTCAGTTTTCAGTTGATGTAAATACATTACCTGGAAATTTTCAAGTGGAATGTATAGAGTTCCAATCAGATATTCAACTCAAAAATTTGGTCATGTCTCTCTACTAGACCTGCCTCTCACTACACAGTCATGTCTTGTTCATGTCATCAATTTCCGCAAGTACATACAGATGTGAACAACTCTTTTCAAGGATAAAGTGCAGGAGGAGTAAAATTTCATGAAAATCTTTGATGAACACCTTAAGAACTCAGTAAAAACTGCAACCAGTTCCACTGAACCAGACTCATGCATTAGTTTCACAAAACAAAGGTCAAATATCCCACTAGTTTTATAGTTTTACTACTCTCTTCTTTCTATTTTGTAATTAAAAATAAAGTAAGTTCTGTTAGTTACATACATTAACTATACTATATATTTTGTGCACAGCCCAAGACTACTCCTCTTCACTCAGTGCAGCCCAGGCAAGCCAAAACACTAGCTTAGGGAATGAGTTGGATACTCATTCCCTAAGCTAGTGGGACAAAGCCAATGAATTCAGTTTTTGAGAATACAAGTCTTAAAGGAGAACAGATGGGACTCAAGAAAGATGCTTTGTGTAGTCCACCCCTTCTTTTATTCAGTGAGATCCTATCTGGTTGGTACACTGTAATCAGAATTACTACAGAACGATAACCTTCAGATGCAATTTGATAAAATGTTTTATGTTAGATGGAATCAGCTGCATCAATCATTAATGCCTATTTTTGATCTATTGAAATGTTCAACTTATATTTCAAGGTGGCTTCAGCTCTTCTTGTTCTTAAGAAAAAATAAATCAGCATTTCTGCTATTTTTACACTCCTTGCCTCCCAGAAACCTTTCCTGGTAATTATATTTTGAACATTATCATGTCTACTTCTTCCAGATATCAAGTAGACAGCAACAGACTTTGTTTAGGCCAAATATAAATTATCTGAGAGCTTTATACTCAATTACTTATTTTCTCAGACCTTGAGAGACTTGTTCTGATGTAGTCTTTACTACCAGCCACTAAACAGCGGCTCCTGAAAGTCATTCAGTGGGATGTATAAGGAAGATTAACTACAGAACACTGAAGGAGTAAATGTATTAAGACCAGGAAATTATTCCCTAATAAAATTGCAAATCTTGTATTCAATATAGGCAAAAATTACATCAAAAGATATAAGACCCCATTCCAGTAGTAGTATTTTATTCAATACCTAGCAACTTCTCTTAGGCAGATAAATTTTTAACAAAGGACCAGGAGAACTCAATCTGAGTGGAAAAGGGTTACAGTGAGCTGATCTTCATACCTTCATGAGAAAGAAAAGTAGGATGATGATGAAGACACTGACTTTGGGGTGGATCCAGGCAGCAGATTTCCCTAGGATCTGAGGATCTCCTGTGTATTTTGCCCAGGTGTAGTTATCAAAGAGAGAGCTGATGGCTTCCCGTGGCATCAACTGCAGAGCAAAAAAAAAAAAAAAAAAAAAAACCCACCCAAAAAACAAAACAAACAAACAACAAACAGGGATCAAGCATCAAATTAGACAGATTAAATATTCTACTTCTGTTCCAAGGAAGCTGGGGAGAATTTTACTTAAAAAATTCATCATTACAAGACTTAATTCACATTTTGATTTTCAGGAAGAGACGTGTGATTTTACCTGAACTGGTGAAAGGACAATTACTTTTACACATCTTCCTAAATTACTTGCTTAGAAAAGTGGAGCTGTTTTGAGTATTATATGAAGGGGATATCAGAAATCACGTCTCACAGTACAGTCCTTCAGATTAAACTCTTCTCAAATCTCTCTTCTTCCCAAGATGTAAAGTTATTGGGGAGCAGGAGGAGGGGAGATTGCTCTACAGGATTAGAAATAATTCAAAATGCACATCCCACTCTCACCTCTCCTGCCATGAACTGCCCAAACCCTGGAGGGAACGTCACAGATGCTATAAAGAAGGTTATGAACCCGGGGTATATGAGGAAGCTGAAAAGAAAGAAAAGTCTGTTAAAACATAATCTCATATTCTTGTAGCAATATCATTTCAGGAATATAAATGCTATTTCTGTGCAAGCTCTCTGCTGCATCCGTATCCATGTTTTGGAGTCGTGTAACTGACTATTTAATGCCCTGCTCCACTGACCATCATGACTCATAGAGAGTTCAGCAGGCAGCAAACCATTTTTTCCATCAGAATTAATATAATGGGGGGAGGAAGGGATGTACAAAATGCACAGTCTTGACTACACAGAGGCAGTGTGTATTTACAACTGTGTGGTGACCCACTGTCAAAAGCCAGCCTCTCCTCCAGTTGTTACGATTATTTTAATCTTGTTCTTCATCCTCCATGCAATTTATCCAGTCCTAGGGTGGTTCTCCTCCCTGCCATACATTTCTGCATGCATCCTTAGTTGCATTAATACTTAAGGGAAAATATTGCCTTATTTTCCATTGAATTTCTGTCCACATTTTTTTGGGAAGTTGTCAGTAAAATCTTTATTGCTAAGTCTTACTTTATTTTGTATTTCTCTTCCATGCTGCAGTTCACACCTTTTGATTACTATCAGTTTCAGCTTTTGGTTCTTGAATATACAGCAATTTCAATACTGCAGTACATTCTTTACGTATTTGTCTCCATTTAGATTAAAAAAAATATTTTAGATGTTAAAGATGCAGTTATATTTCAGTTGTTTTCTGTTTCTTAAAATATAAGCAATGTCATTTGTTTCTTTTATAGATTCTAAAAAAGGAGAACCCAGTGCCTCTCCAGAAGTATGACCAATCATTTTCTAGTTAAGAACATTTCCTGCCCAATCAATATTTTCCTTTCTTCTCTTAATAAATATTACAGAATTCTTTCTAAATCGAGATGCCATTTGAAACTATTGGGGCCAGTCTAGAAGAAAATCCATCTCAGAATATATTATATTGATATTTGCAGATATGTTTCTCTGATATAAATTCAGTTTTTCCCATTTTTACAATTTCATAATTGAAATAGTTCTACTAGCTTCTAGAAAGTATTTGTTACTATCTATTATCAGTAGGGTATCAAAACCTAGTTGGTAAGGAGAAAATATTCAAAGACGCTCACTGTTTGGTGAGGAATTGGCTTAGAGCTGTAAGACGCCGGATGCACAGGACCACTTGGCGATTGAGATAAACAAAAAATGCTCCAAGGAATCCTGAACATATCCTAAAATAGTGGAAATGAAATAAAATCATACCAAACCATTGAAAACATACAAACCGCCAACCAAAACCCAAGCATTCTTCATCTACGGTTATTATGATGTCTTTTAATTTAACAACATGCAGCAACTCAACTGAAGACAATGACTCCTTGATGAAAAGGGAGAGATGGTTTTGTACCTCTTTATCACACACTGCCATTTTACGCTTAAATTTTCTCTTGCTTATAGATGGAAATTTCATGTCAGGATGTGATGTCTACTTCCAAAATGCAGTGTGGTTGCACCTTATTTCTACCTGATCCTCTCCTTCTCTTTTCTGTGCTGTATGGAAACTGTTGAATCATGGCCTGAACCTCTGATTGATCACCTAAGGCAAGCACTGAGTCAGCTACTGAGCACAGGTGAAGGCAATTCTCCTGCATAACCGGAAGGGGTGGAGCCTGGCTGCACCTCTCCTAGACCCCATTTAGGGGCTGACAGCTACTAGGGAAGGATCTCTTTCTGGAGGTAGCTTCTCTTGCAGTTTTCTTGTGCGGCTTCAATGCAGGTGAGCACTTTCCATTTGTTTCAGATTATCCCTTTCCAACACAATAATCTTTCTAGCTTTACCATCTGTGGATACTAATCTGACCACGCTATTCTGTATCCTTGTTGATTATACAACACCATTCTGTATATGTGTTGACTATACATGTGCCCTGACCTACAAAGGCTTCCAAAGATGCCTTGCACAGATACTCACATACACAGATATGTATGCATACATGCAGTGTATCAGTGAAGAAATGAACCATGACTGTAGGCAATACAGTGTGATAATAGCTTTATCTCATCTACAGTTGGTTGAATATAGGGTCTGTAAGTAGTTCTGCTCAGAATTGATGCATTGAGAACTAATTAGAGCTTGTGTTTCTCTGGCAGTCTCTAATTTTATTAAACTCTTCAAATATTTAGGTGATGGGAGCAGTATCCAGTTCTGTAAAAATAAGACTGGCAGACTTCAGTGTGGTCTAGAGAAGAGCAATTTGTCAAAAACAAATATTGCCAGAACTTAGACACCAGGTTAGAACAGGAAATAGTAAAAAGTAAGGGAGTTTAACTCTGAGTCAGCAAAACTATATACTTATATAAAAATTAAATGTACCAAATTGGTGGGATAGTGTCCTACACCTACATATCCCAGAGCAACAGGGCAGATGAGTGCAGCTATCAGAATAGTGAGCTCCCTAGCCTCTTGAAAGACAAGAAATCTAAGCCAATACATCTCAGGAGCATGCATACCAACACGTGTAGTCTAGGCAACAGGAGGAATTGGTGCTCTATGTCTGTTCTCCAGTCTGAGAACTATGATGTTATAGGAATCACAGAAACTTGGTGGGAACAATCATATGACTGGAAGACCACAATGCATGCATACAGTCTCTTTTGGAAAGACAGGATAGGAGGTGGAGTTGCACTTCATGTGAAAGAAATGTGAGTGTATGGAGGTAAGCTATGGAGACCATGGAAGTTCTAATGAATGCCTTTAGCTCATGATTAGAGGGATTGTCTTAATATTTTTGTCAGCAACATGGATATTGGGATTTAGTGCATGCTCAGCATGTTTGCCAACAGCACCAAGATATGTGGTATGGTCAACATTCTGGAAGGAGGGCATGCCATCTAGAGGGACGCTCCATCAACATGAGATGGCAATATGTGACTGCAGCCCAGAAAGGCAACTATATCCTGGGCCCACTTAAAGCCTATTTTGATGACAGTATGATCCCTCACAATTACATCATCCTATGCCTGTTGTTCAGTAGCCCTGTCTGTCAGTGCCTCACAGGTCTTCTGGTTACTTTCTACATGCCCTTTCCTTCCTAACTTAAAGCTCTCCTTATGAAGAGAGCCATCATATTGACAAAAATATCTTCATCTCTCTTAGAATGGAGCATATCATCTCTCCCAAGCAGATGCTACTCTTCTAATAGGGTCACATGGTCATGAAACCTTACTCATTGTGTTATATGGGCAGCACTGCTGAAGGAAGAATCTCAACAGACAATCAAAATGTCTAAAAGAGCTGTTGCTCTGTTTTGCAAGAGAGTTTAGTTGAACCAACAGAACTTAGTTGATATCTTTTGTAGAGCAAGAAGCCAGGTTTGTGGTAACTTACCCTATTACAGCAAATGCTGGCAGCTCTTGCAGATCAAAGGGGAAATCCATGCGGAAGTTAGTTCTGAATAGTGCTGTGATGGTAACTGTGAGAGAATAAAGAGTTAGAAAAGGAAAGGGAATAATGAGGTAAGAAGTTAAATGCCATAAAAGCTGAAAGCAGAGACAGGTCAACTAGTTATATATGTGCCATTGTATGGTTTCATATTATGTACAATATTACAGATATGCAGTCTGCTTTAATTTTAGTAATCTCAATTTTTAAACACTTGCAAACCTAGCACTCTTGATGATATAGGTTTGTTTTCAGAGTATGTACGTATCTTCACCTACAATCCCAGCTTTGTACATACTTTTCTTTTTTCTTTTCTTCTACCATCCATTGTTTATTTAGAGATACTGACCAGTACTATACTGCATTATTGTAATGCTCTCCATGCAATCCACGCTATCCCTACATCTGCTTGGAACTCTGATAATTTTATCTCAAAGTTTTTCTGCAGTAAGATGGCAAATGCTCACCTAAGCAGAAGAGTTAGCTCACGTGCTCTGTGTGAATTTGCAATAGTTTAGGTGTTCCACATAAACATTACAGGTAGATATGAAGAGTGCGCACGAAGGAAAGCAGCTCCATCCACTTTCAAGTACATTAACTACCTTACAAGAAGGCACTGTTACTGAGTGATAATAGTATCCACACAGGAAACTAGTGCAAAGACATTATTTTACCTACAAAGTGCATAACTGCTGAGAGCAGACAAGACTAGAGATTGTGAAGATATCAGAGAGGGGTCTGAGAAAAACTGCTGCATGAACAGTGACTGAAAAGTATTGTAACTGTTGTAACAGAAGGAAACAAGAAAAGACATGAAAGGTAAGTTACAGCAGGCATGATGTATGACTGTAAAATAACGAATTACCGGTCTAAACAGAAATTTCTAATTCTCTAATAAGGGATTCGGGCAACACAAACAGAGCAAATTCAGAATTATGCACCCTGCATTTTTCGTAGATAATTGGATCATGGAACATTTTAGTCCAGACAGTCACTGAAGCAGAATGTAGTGAGCCATTCATATTGGTATAAAAGCTGCCTGGATGATTTTGAAGAAGGACAGGTTAGCTAAGATGTTTCAGGATTAAGCTAATTTCAAATGATTTGAGAGATCAGCAGGGGCCTACAGTAGATAAAGTGAAGGATTGGAGATTATCTCCTGTCATTTGCCTTCTATTTTCCTCTGGCAAGAAGAGAGGTAAATGTTTTTATGACAGATCTGATGGTTGAATAACCCATAACATGAGGCAGTGTTTCGCAGGCAAAGATGTAGTTCCTTTTTACATTCCGAGTATAAAGTGTCATCACTTTCTATATTCAAAAAGAATATTCAAGGCAAATAATGTTCTAACACAATAAAATCCAACTCTGGGATGTCAAGAGAAAGTAAATTATAGCAATTTTAAAATGGAAGAGCCCACATGGAGCTCGGATCAGTAAAATAAATAGAAGTGTAAGAATGCAGAATAAAGGGATTATAAGAAAGAAGTTTACATATGAATGGCAACCTTCTATATCAACTGAAACCTCATTCCAGCAGTATCTGAATTGATTTCTCGAACACACTTGGTCTGTGCTATTTCTGCCTGTACACGTTGCCCTCACTCCTTTCAGTTGGGACAGTTTTTTGTTTCTATCAGAGTTACAGTTGAAGATAGCATAGTTGGAGCTTTTAGTCCCCGGGGCCTTCAGTCAGACCCCACCTGTTTTGCAGCCTCCTAATCATTTTATCACCTCAGTTTTCTAGACTACAGCTTGTTCTGTGTGCATCTAGTCAAGAGGTAACCAAACCAGACTGTGGTGTTTCCAGTGAACTGCATGCACTGCAAGATGTATTACCCAATTTGTGGTGGGATATGTTTATATTTGCAGTCCTGACGTTATGCTGAATAAAGACAAAAATCCCACCTCAGGACCCTTCTTACTTGATTGGTACTCATATACAGCCTTTTTTCAGTCATATTCCAAGCACACTGGGGTAAGTTGTGTTATACATTTAGTGATATAAGATGGTTCCCTTCCTCTTTCCTTCTCTACTCTTAGATGTCCAATGTCATGGCAGAAGTCTCAAACATCCTAAAAGCTGAGGGCTTTGAGAAAGAATGGAAAATGAAGGAAAAAAAAAAAAGACAACATCTGTACAAAGACAATAGGAATGATTTTAGCTTACCTGCATCCTTGTTCCAAACAGCAAGGACTCGGAAAATGAAGGCACTAAAGGTAGCTGCAAAGAAACCTCTCCAATAATTACGCACAGCAAAGTAAGTGGAAGTGACCTCAATGCTGAAAAGGACCCCTAGAAAGAGTTAGAAAAGGAGCAAAATTAAAATCAGAAGCGTGATGACAGAAGGACAAGAAATACTTCTAGATAGTCTTCTAAAGCAGTGGTCTGAAAATGTCTTTGATTGAGTACCCCCATTGGTAAAATATTTTTGATTGTGTATATTTGTTTATAAATTGTGTATGTGCAATACTGTACTAGTATATGGGGTACATTATAAAGCATACACAAAAATAAAAATGATATGATAATGCAAAGATTGATTTATTTTATTAATTGTACAAAAATTACTGTTCTCACTAAAAATATTATTATTAATATTTGTTATTTTTGAAAATCATGGTTTAACGCTTAGTTATGCAACTCACAGTTGTAAGTTCAGTTTATATCCATACTTAGTTTTAATGGCTATCAGAGTTGAAAAAGAGCCCTTGCAAAGACTGAAATGGGAGAAGTGTAACCTTGGCTGCACTTACTAAGTAAAAAAAAAAAATCAACACATATATGATAAAATACAATTAATAAATGCATTCCAAACCCACTGAAAATTATCCTTTGGAAGGTTTTTCAATGCGTGGGAAAACTCTTATTTCCAAGTTTTTCATGTGTACAGATGAGAGAGGTTTTACAAATGACACACATCATTTTCAGCAAGAAAATCACAAATCTCCCCAGTACAGCGTCCCTCTGAAAAAGCACGTACTTTCTCACTCAGTGTTAAAATTGCACTTTCACCTTACAGGGACAGATTACGTGCTTGTATTTTTGAGTGTGTTTGCTGGGTAGCACATTTCTGCCAGCCTCTTGTCATGATAGAAAAGATCAGGAAATTCAGAACACCTTTTTGTAAAAGAAAAATATGCAACTCATCTTTAAATTTGAAAACTCTTTTTAATTCCTTTGCCATGAGATAACCTCTGTAGATGTCTGTGTGGTATAAAAGGTTTTTATGGTCATTCCCTACCTTCTTACAAAGTATTGTAAATATCCCACTATCTTAAGATCTTGGTTTTTATGAAATTAACCACATCAGTGTTATCCTGTTGCACTTTGTGCACTTCTGGCTCTCCCTTTTTTGCTATGATATCTTGCTTCTGAGCCATGCAGCCAACGATTCTTATGCACTTGTGCTATTTCTACTATAAACATACACCAGAATCTTTTTCCAGTCAATGATACTGTACCATCAGTGGTTACAATTGCACTGCTTTTCAAAAAAACATTGGTTTTATGAAAGAAGCCATTTACTGATGAGAATATATCTTCTCTGGTAGGTCTTTCCTTCACGCATTTCACTACTGAAACAGAATGTAGCAAATACCAGAAGACATGGTAGAAATGTCTGCGCTTTTACCCATTCAGCTGGATAGGCTGAAATACCTTGCAGTACACTGAAAGCAGGTGAACAAGTGAGGGCAACTGTCTGTGTGATGGGACAACCAACCTTCATCCAGGACACCTCACAAACTGCATGTGACACGTGGCCATCTGGCATATGGACCAAGAGAAGCCACCAGTGACAGCATGTACACTGAATACTGGTAAGCCTTAATTTCTTTCTTTTTTTTTTTTTTAATCTAGAAAATATAAGTAGATATTCCAGCATTTTCTTCCCACAATGTAGTGGATTGTTTTGCAGACCTCCTGAGATCTGTACACCCTCAATTTGGAAACAACTGTTCAGAAGAGCCATTACCTCTTGCTTTATGGAAAGCTGACACGTGTAAAAGAAAGGCTGTGTAAGAGGAGTTTGGGAGACTGGTGACACTAAAGGCAAGCATCTTTGTTTAAAGTACATGACAGATCAAATATAGGGTGCAGGAAATGGGGAAATGAGAAGTGGACTAGGCAGGAGATGATTTAGGTACCTGAGAAAAAGGAAACAGAACAGCCACTTGCCTCCAAGTGGTGTCCCAAAGCAGCAGCCAACACCCACAGCACAACCCACAGTCAGGACATCCGTGTAATAATATGGCTGCTACTGGTAGAAGAGACAGAGAGAGACAAACAGGGACAAAGAAAAAAAGCAGTGAGTGAGTGACAGAATTAGCAGGTATGGCCACATACTGTCACCCAGCTCTGTCACTAATCTTACATCATCTACGTTCTGGATGGCTGCAAAATATTCAAAGACAGATTCTATGTGGTACAAGACAGGAATATACTTGGAGTCAAATATTCGAGACATGAAGAGAAGGCAGTATCTCATCTTTAATTGAAACACGCACATTTCTGTCACTTCAGAAGGAATGTTTCATGAGAGATTCTTCAGAGCATGGAGCACACGTGTGTGTTTCACTCTCTCTTTTACTTTGGTAGGGAATTTCAGGTTGCATATGTGCCAGAGTGTTTCAAAAGAGAAACACTCTCTGAGTTTGCATACACAAGGCACAAGTATATCCAGAACAGGGTATGGACAGTGGCTGGAGAGTGAGTGGGTAATAGATCACCTATTAAAGGATTGAGCTCTCCTGGTTAAATCACAAAAGTTGTAAGTTTATATGCTATCACTGAGACAGTTTTGGAGCACATGGGGAGAGGGAGAGTCTTCTTCTGCTCTCTCTAAAACTTGGAAGAGCAGTTGAAGGCCCTGACATGCCTGAGAATGATGATGAGCCGTAGGGAACAGATGGGTTTTAATACATGGTTGTTCTTTATTGTTGTGTACTTGGTACCTTCTGCTGTTATATGCTCCTGAAACAGTCTGTTATGACTTCCATGAGAGCTGAGTTTTGAGAAAGGGCGAACATTGGCATTCTGAGTGGCCAGAGAGAATTCTAAGGGCAAAGGCAATGAATTCCTACTTACCTGAGAAAGTATTTGATAGAGCCTCAAGGAAGAGGCTTGTCAAGGCTATGGCTGCACAGCCCAACAAAAAAGAGCCATAGTTTATTTTCTGACCCACAGGAGTCCTTCAACATTCACAGATTTGCCTTAGGTCACCTTTGAGCCCTATTAATACCCCTATGGCCTTAAACACAGTCATGTCCAGAATGGGGATGGATTTCAGTTCAGTGTCTGGGACAGTGTGAGGGTTGTGTTATACCCCATCAGGACAGTGACTAACAGCTTGTAACAAAGGGTACATGTTACATGGCCTGCAGTATAGCAAGAGGTAAGTAGAGCTGTTTGAAAGTGCAAAAAGCCTGATGAAACAGTAAAGAACAGTAAAAGATGGCAAGATTCAAGCACGACATGGTATTACTCATACCACCCACAGAGAACAGTCCATGGCATATGGCATCCCCCAGAGTGTGTGAGAGTGCCAATGCTGTGTAACTTAGGAGTAGCCAGAAAGACTAAAACAAGCAGACAAACAAAGAGTACCACAGCGCACTCAGAAAAAGCAGAGCTGGGCATCTTTTTCTTGTAAAAGGCCAATTTGGTTTTTCAAACCCATTTTGAGGGATCCTCACTAAATACACAGGGTGGTGTTTACCAGCAACAACCTCAAAAAATTTTAGTTGCAAATGATTCCCTGGACATAGGTCCAGGGAATGAAATTCTGCAATTTGGTGTGATTCCATAAGAGGAAATCATCTAGGTCCGTAAAAATTACAATAACTTTCAATTCATTCTTATACTACAGTGCTGTCACAGACTCACAGCAAGTTTTAGCCTGGAAGGTATTCCTTTTCCAGTTCCCTGCTCAGAGTTGTACTACCTTCAAGGCTCGAGCAGGGTGCTCAGGATCTTGTCCAAGTGAGTCCTGAACATTTCTAAGGGTGGGGATTCTCCAGGTCCCCTGAGCATCCATACAATTACTGAACCACCCTTGGGAGAGGGGAACAACTTACACAGAATTACTATTTCCCTTGCCACAAGCTCTGTCCTTGCCTCTTCCACTGTGCCCCTCTGAAAAAGCCCGACTTTATCTCCTCCAAAATCCCCTAGGTGGCTGTTGGCACCAGCTAGACATCTGTTAGCTTTTTCTCCTTTACGCTGAGCAAGCTCAGATCCCTCTACCTCTCCTCATATCTCACTAGTCCTGCCTCCCAACTGTCTTCCTGGCCCTGCAACACCTCTTTTACATGCGGAATGCAAAATTTTACATACTGGTATTTTTGTTATCCAGTCCAATACTGAAGCATACATGTAGTAGATTCCTGTTCATCACTACTGGTCATTCTTGTCATCATCTCCTGCCATTAGATGATGACATTTATGTCAATTTTTTAATTTTTTTTTAAACTTCTGTTCTCTACTGGATATTTATTGATTTGCTGGACAGACCTTAGGACTCCCAGAGTGAGAGAAAAATGAACAGTTTTCATGGTGGGAGGAGACTGAGCAAGACGCATTATCAGAAAAGTTAAAGTTGTCACTTTAGAAGTTTGTATTCAAAAGCTGTCACTTTTTCTTTGGCCTTTCCAGGATCATCTTCTCCCTTTCTTTCAATGCCACAGGCTACATAATTAAAGAAAGAACTCATGATGCTAAAGAAGTGGAGTGACATCTCTGGAGAACCTGCTTTTTAGCAGGAGATCTCACAGCAAGAGGCAGAGTTTCACATTAAAAATCACAGACAAGAAGTCACTTGCCTCCAAGAAGAGCCCTGAAGCAACATCCAGCTCCCACCGAGCAAGCCACCACCAGGAGGTCGAGCTGCCTGTGCACATTCTGGAACAGAGAGGGCAGCCAGAGAAAGGCATGCTGTGGTTAGAGGGAGCAAAGCCAAAGTGTTAGGATCCAGAACAACAAAACAAAGCAACAGCCAATAGCAGATTCAGCCACCGCTATTACAAATAACAGGCTCTACACACTTTAGTGCAGTTTTTAGTACACTCAGTTGGCCTACAGTAGTGAGATTTGATCCTTATGCATATACAGGATCAAGTGAAACAGCACCTCCTGTTGCTGTATTACAAAGCTAATTACTGTTAGGAGTTTGTAAAGCAGTTCCTACATATAGCTATATATATGGTTAATAGTGGCTGTGGTTGGTTTTTTTTTTCCAAACACAATTTGTCAATACATCAATCAGCCGGCAGAGGCCGTTTTGCAACAGCAAAAGCCCAGAGGCAGTGCAGAGGCTATAATTAGTAATGCTCTACACATCCCACCTTAAAGACAAATTGATCTTTATCCACAGCTATTTAAGGTTTTGTTTGTTGGTTGGTTGTTTTTTTTTTTTCTCACAGATATTGATCACAGTGCAAAGGAATTGGCACTGTGAGACAGAAATCTTGTGAAATGCATGTTCTTAGCCAGCACCTGTGTCATGTGGTAGGTAACACATGATTGATCCTGCACAGTTATTTGGTTGTATATCTGGGGCTCTACTACAATTTTCTTTGGCTGGTACCTTTCTGCTTTAGAGCAGCATAGCGAACTTCAATCTATATGTTCCCTCTGTGTGTAGTGGCCTATCAATGTGTCTTAAGAGTTCAGCCCATGGAAGAACTGAATGCCAGAGGCATGTGCCTTACCTCGTATACACCACAGAAAATTGACATAAACTTGCTGAGTACTGCTGCACAGATACTGGCAATGTGCACAAAAGGGCCCTGCAAGAGAAGAGGAGGAGACAAATTAGAAAGAGATGTTTTTTTTTTTTAATTTCTTCAAAGGCAGCTATGAAACTAATTCCTTGGTGTGGCAACAGAGGTTGAACCTTCCAGTTGGGTGGGGAGGAACCTAATGAAGTTCAGCAAGGACAAGTGGAGAGTTCTACACCTGGGGAGAAATAACTGCATGCATCAGTACAGGTTAGGGTCTGACCTGCTAGAGAGGAGCTCTGCAGAGAAGGACCTGGGTGTCCTAGTGAACAACAGGTTGGCCATGAGCCAGCAGTGTGCCATTGTGACCAAGCAGGCCAATGGTACCCTGGGGTGTATTAAAAGCATGGCCAGCAGGTTGAGGGAGATGATCCTCCCTGTCTACTTTGCTCTGGTGAGGCCACAGCTGGAATTCTGTGTTCAGTTCTGGGCTCTGCAGTTCAAGAAAGTCAGGGGAATTCTAGAGAGAGTCCAGTGGAGGGCCACAAAGATTATTAGGGGCCTGGAGCATTTCCCGTATGAAGAAAGGCTGAGACCTAGGACTGTTCAACCTGGAGAAGACAGAGGGAAGTCTTATCATCAACACATCAATATCTAATGAGTGCGAGTCAATTGGATATGGCCAGCCACTTTTTAGCTCTGCTCAGTAACAGAACAAGGAGCACTGGGCACAAACTGGAACATAGGAAGTTCCACATGAGCATGAGGAAAAACATGTTTACTTTGAGAGTTACAGAGCATTGGAACAAGCTGCCCAGGGATGCTCTGGAATCTTCTCTGGAGATATTCAAAACTCATCTGCATAATTTTCCGTGTAACCTACTGTAGGGAACCTGCTTCAGCAAGGGGGTCAGACTAGATGATCTCCAGAAATCCCCTACAATTACCACGATTCTGTAATTCTTTGATTCCCACCAATATTCTATTAAAAAGTTTAAAAATTTAAAGCTTTTGTAGACAGAAGGTCAGTCTGACAAAATGGCATCTGACATGGAAGTGCATATGAACCCAAAGTGTGAAGCTGAATTTCTCCATGTGGAAAAAATGGCACCCACTGACATTCATTGATGCTTGCTGAATATTGATGGAGACCAAGCATGGGATGTGAGCACAGTGAAGCTGTGGGTGGTGCGTTTCAGCAGGGGTGACAGTGACATGCAAGACAAGCCGTATTCTGGGTGTCCGTGCAGATTTTTACAAGTGTGGCATGGAGGCTGTTGTTCATCGCTAGTGAAAATGCATAGCTAATGGTGATGACTATGTTGAAAAATAGCATTTTGTAGCTGAGAATTTGCTCTGTCAAATAGTGTTATTGTGCTCTTTGTAGCTGTTTTTTTTTCCATGGAAATAAATAGGAGGCATTACTTTCAGAGCTACCTATGTATATGAAGCTTTTCAAAGTAGAAGGAAATGGTTAGTAGAAGATAAGTACTGCTGGGAAAAACAGAGCTTTGACAAGAGGAATGGTGTCAAGGAAAAGGAAACATTTGAAGTCTCTTGCACAGACAACTCCTTCCTAGACCCTGGCTGCTACTGCGCATAAACATAGCAATATTTACCTCTTTCCCTACAGGCATGCCACTTCCAAGCCCAGCTGTGAGGCCCACAACTTTGGCCACAAATGCTTGGAGAGTGAGATATTCCTTGAGGACCACTCCCCTCATAATTGTCTTGAGCTCTGGGATCCCAGACCCTGGAAACAACAACAGAGCAGAGGATATAGAAAACACAAAGGCAAGAGGAATAAGAAAAAAGAGACAGACAGAAACAGATCTTGCCATGCCTTCTACCCTCACCAACAGCCTGTGGAGAGACGAGGTGGCAGAAGATGGCCGCAAACAGTATGAGAACAAGTGGGTATGTTACCCACACCAGATACTGCAAAGGAACATTCGGGTGCACCTCTCTGTACATCCACTTGTAGGCTGTAAACAAACAAAGAAGTTGTCAGTAACCACAGATGCTCCAATCAGTTTGGTAAACTTTAAAGAATAACAAACAAAAGCCCACTCCTGCTAAACTTGCCCATGCTAGATCTCCCTGAGAAACGCTATCTAAAAGTCCTAATTTTCTAACACAAATAGGGTGAAGCTTTGTTACATCTGAAGTACAAGATCTCAAATAATATATGCATTCTGCAGGAATGGATACAAGTGATTCTCTCCTGTCAGACATTATTGATGCCTATGCCATAATGTGGCATTGGAAGAGCTGTATTATTTTCACTTGCAAGAGTGAATTTCTGTGCAGGATCTTTTCATTTAGCAGCTGGAAGGTGTTACATGGGCCCTGAAGGACACTGAAGATAGCGTCCTCCCCTCCATTTCAATCACATGAAAAACGGTTCCTTCAGAAAAACTACCTCAGAAGCCCTGCTTAGCAGCAGCATGAAGGGAGCAGGGCCAGCTGTTACAACATGTGTCTGGTGCACGCAAACTCAGAGGGTGTTTCTTTTTTGAGATGTTCTCTGGCACATGTGCAAGCTGAGATTCCTTGCCAAAATAAAAGAGATGGAGTAAAATTTACTTATGTGTGCTCCATGCTCCTAAAAATTTTGCATAAATCATTTCTTCTAAAGTGCAATTAAGAGCATGTTGGCAATGTTAAATGTATATGTGTTCAGGGGGATGGGAAGCAAGACCACTGAAAGATTTTGTAATTTTTAAAGCTGGAAAAGGGTATGGGAACCAGAGGAATGCTGTAGAGAAGTGACATAAGCCAGTGATTGTGAGATCATTGTTAAAAAAAAAAAAAAGTTTAAGAGCACTAAGAGCACTGTGGTTCCATGTAGCAGAAAACACCAGAGCACTGTATAAGTAAAATTTGAGAAGAGCAATAATGAGGTTAAGGTCAGAGAAAACTGTATCAAGAGGGCATTAAAGAGCCCTTTCCTCTCCCCACCCACCATATGCTCAACAGACCTTGGGCGGATGGCAAACTATATAATAGGAAGGGCCAAAGTCACACAACGTTCCCTTACACAAAAACAAGAGAAGGATAGAAAGCGAGTAAAAATAATGGCTTATCTTTTAACGGTACACGTCTTTTGCTCCCTGCCCACTTAGAAATATTTCCCTATCACTCTTTTAAAGAACCTTTTCTTAGTTAACCTTCTCCCTGCTGTGTTGCAAGTTTTTCAGTCTTCCTGAGGTATTGACAATATTAAAGGAGGAGGAATGTTGGTCACTGGGCTTTGTAAAATATTTATATCATTTACAGTATGCTTTTGCAACATCTGAGTGAGACCCACCCTGTAGGCTCTTTGCACTGGCATAATCCATTCCCCAGCTCACCAACGCCATGACCAGACCCAACAGAACCAAGAAAATCCAGTCCTCTCCAAGCTTCCTGGTAACATATTTCTGGAGGTGTCTAGCACAGTCTGCGGAGAAAAGAGAGAACCAGAAAAATGGAGGTAACATAGATGAAATCTGTGCTTCTGTGTTGAGAATTGACCACCAAAAGAATGTATGTGAAAGAACTATGGGCTTAGTGTTAAAGGCCTGATACCCATCCTTTCCTTCCAGTCTTTCAAAATTCTTTGAAGTTTCAAAATAAAGGAACAAGATAATTTAACCTCTTGTGCACTAGCAGCAAAAATATTTTTCCTCCTGTTATAGAGATCTGTTGTGGGAAAAAAAAATACTAATTTGGGGGCAGTTATTCCTACAGCTGGCATGCAAACACCTTTTAAAACCAAGGTGACTCCTTCTTCCTTCTCTGCTTCTCCCCTGTCAAAGTCTCCTTGTCTTTTTGTCTTGCTTAAATTCCATCTCTCTGGCTGTTCTACTCAATATCTGGTCACAGGGTAAGCAAAGATAACTCATTCCTACCTTGGCATTTGGAATAGCGTTCTTCTTTTATCTCTACTTGACTCTCACGTTTCAGGGGTCTTTCGTTGTTCTTTTGGGCCTGGTTTGTGTTCAGTAGTTTTGCTGCTTCCTTCTCAGCAAAGTCAGTTTCCTGGTCTGTGTACTGCCCATAAAGCTAGAGGAGCAAAAAGCAAGAGAGAGCAAAACAAAAATGTAAGGCAAATGTTCCTTCACAAGTAGCATTAAAATGAAAAGGCATATTTACTAAGAGTCAGAGGTGTAGGCTCAAAAGCAAGGAGACAGAGACACAGAAAGACTCAGACAGAGGAAATTCATTATTTTTTTCTTTTTCCTTCCCAGTTCCCTCTTCCCAATCTCTCTAAAATCTTTGCATCTTCTTTTGGTGGTACAAGCTACGATAACAGAATGCTAACTGCTTTCTTAGATCCTCAGAACGAGGAGGCTCAGGTCTGAAGGAAAAAGATTGGGTAGCCTTTTTGGAAGTACAAAAGAAGGTCAAAACTGTTCACATGAGGCTGCCAGTCTTAGGGCTGTCTTCAGCAGCACTGCAAAACAACTCTTAAAATTTAGAGAGATATCACACTACTAAATAGGTTGCAGGAATGCTCTGCATCTGTTCACTCTGCTGCCAAGGAATGCTTAACAGGGTACGCAGCCACTGGTGGTGTCTTCTGTGGAAAAGAAGCAGCATCAGCTCGCAAATAGCAGAGGGTACCATATAGCACCTCCCGTTATCTACCCAAAGCATTCTACTAAATCCCCATATATCTCCAACTCATCTGATTTTTTTTTAATTACCTAATCTAGCCCTTGTCATCAGATACTAATCTTGAAAACATTTGATATTATGCAATTCACAAGCAGCTACATGAGCTTGCCAATGATGTTTCTCACATGGATCAGTGATAAAACTGTCAGTTGTGCCAGCTCGTCAAAAAAAGAGATCTCAAGGAAGCTGGAAGGATCCTGACTATGTCCATCGGGTTCCCCCAGAAGTAGCTATTCTCCCTTATTTTTTTCATGGTATACATGGAGAAGATGTGAATTTGAGAAGATGTGAACAGGTCTCTTCCCTTCACTTGCCATTCTATGTACAAACTAAGACTTTACATCAGTTTCCTGCCTGATGCGGAGCCTGTGATCTTGGCAATTCCCACCTGCTAGAATCTGCTTCCTCCCAGCACAACACCTACTTCTCTAAGATATTTTAAGTGGCAAGAAGTCAGCAAAAAGTCAGACACTTCAGCTGGAGAATGAAAAGACATTTGAGATATGGAGCTCTACCATGAGCTTAGAAGACAATTCTACCGGACAGCTTTACTTTTCCTCTTTTCTAAGTGGCACAGGAGCTGTTGCTCCTGCACCCTTGGGATTTACATTAATTGAAACATCATCAGTAGAATGGCAATGAAGCAGATAACTTATTTAGAAGAGAATTTGACTTCAGATAGATTTGGAGACTCACAAAAAGTTGAAGTCCGGAAGGCATCTCAGGGGGGTTTCTCTTCCAATCCTTAGCTCACGGTGTGCTAACTCCAAGACCAATCAGGATGCTCAGGGCACTGAATGGGCAAATCCTAGTCATCTCCAAGGGCAGAAATTTCCCATCTTCTCTGAACAACCATTTCAGTGTCAAACCAAGTTATATTTCCAGTTACCAAACATGACTGAAAGTCCTAAGTAGTTTATTTGCCCATATTCCTAAGACATTTGAACTACGTGCAACAGCTCCCTTTTAAATCCCTATTATATTTTCACAGAACATGCATGTAGGCTTTTAAATCATCCTGTTCTTATGATAGCTTACCTTCCATCTCTGAAACAAATAGATCCCACCTGAATATCTGAAACTGTTCTTCCATCCGTCCATCACAGCACTGGAAAACTATATTTTATTTAATTACTAACCCCATTATTATCACCACAGTCTAGCCAAATTAATTGATACATACTCTTAGCAGTGAAGAGTGGCCATGCTCTCATCTCCATAATATAGACAGTGAAACATCAGGATGAAGGACCTGCCAGGCTTCATATAAGCTATCACATATAAAATCCAATAACAAATAGCAGATTAATCCCTGTTTCTCTCACTGTATCTATTTCAGGCAGCAATGTCAAGCACCAACAGATTTTAGATAAATGCATCTTCATATCACCTCAGCAAATTTTTCATTGCCTTTACATGCTCATGAGAGATTGTTTTATACCAAATAGAGCTTAATCCAAACTATGAACTTAATCCAAATTATGAACTACCTTGCTAAGTATCTTGTTCAAATGGATTAGAAGGCACATGTTGTAATCAGATGGAGTTAGAGCCCTTCATCTATTCAGATAGAACAGTTCACAGTTCGTATCTGGCTGGAAAATTATGAACTCAGGATGTGAAAGAAAAAGAGCTAGTCTCAGGACACGAAGATGAAGGTTCTGTCCTGGAGGACAAATTGGTTTCAATTCACTTAAAGAATGCTTCATACACATGCTTTGTTTCTCTGGGACTTCGGCACTGCTTCAGATTGTAGTCAATAATTGTAGGACAGAGAAAGATTAAAAAAAAAATCAGAGGGTGGCCTCATAGAAAAATTACATTAGGCAAGAAATATCCTTTCCATTAGAATGCAGGTAAAACTAAAACCAAAACCAAAACACTGTAGTGCTTACACTGTTGTATTCCTCTGATGCTACCTCTTTCTGAGCACCACAAAAGCTGGAGAGAATTTTAAAATATATCAATTATCACTTAGAGAGTTGAGACAGAAAAGGTACTATTATGTCCAGCTTGGCTAAATTCTGAATGAGAACATGATAACAGTGCAAAAACCACTGAAGGTATAAATACTGCTAAGGGTGTTGTGTGTGGGAGTGGGAGGAACATCATTGTTTAATGGAGGAAAAGTTCTCAACAAAGTTCTCACAACCTCAAGACTTTTCTGATAGCTATTCTGACACTGAGCATCTACTTAAATCTTCACTCCCCTCTCAGCCCATACCCTAAGTTATTTCCCCTGCCATTCAGACTCAGCAATGTACTCTCCACAACAAACTCTAGTCAAGAAATCCCTTTCTTCAGCACCACTATTGCACGCTGCTGCTCCTGGCCATTGAGTCTGCAGTGGGCTCTGCAAACTGCTCATCCCTCTCACTCCTGCCTTGGAGACATGCTGCTGTTCCTGAAATGATCTTCTGTAGTACAAAGTCTAGTCTCAACTGCTTATGCATAGAACTAATGAGACACATGTGATGGACAGGGCTCAGCTACAAAATAATAGTTGTCCCCAAAGAAGTAAAGGCAAAGGGGAGATGTAATAGCAGTACTCTCTACCTGAGGGCAGTGAGAGGGCTGGAGAGAAAACAGAGCCAGACTTCTCAGAAAGGCACAGTGAAGGACAGGAGGAAAAAGGCAAAACTTGCAACAAAGGTATGTTTGAATGTGTAGAAAGAAAACCTGAGCTAACATAGGAACAGGTACCCAGACAGGCTGGGCATCTTCATACTTGGGGATATTCAGTACTTCCTTAGATAAACACTGTGAACAAGGCATTGGGCTAGAGAACTCCAGAGGCCCCCTCAAGTCTTTCCATGAGTCTGTTACTCTTTAGTACTGCACTGCCCAATTAATCATTACACTTCCTTACTGTGGCACCCGTCTGTGTGCTGCTGTTGGAGCTCTCTGCCATGAATACCCTTTCTACCTCACAAATACCACATCATTTAAATACTTCATCAGTCTGAGCTGCTTGAGGAAAGGCTCTTACTTTTCATGCAGGAAGAGAAAAACACAGAAACCTACAATGCAGAAGAGCATAAATTTTATAAATCTATCTTCTAATCTACTGTTATAAATATTTGGGCTGTGTGAAAAACACAATCACTTGAGCTTTTCTTTCCTAGTGGTTCTATGAACTGCTGGCATTACTGAACTTAAATGGAGAGCAAAAGTCTCTTCAAGATATCATTTTAAATGATAGATGAAATCTCTAGTCTCTAAGTCTCAAGCTTACAAGAGAGACAGGGACTGACTTCGTACACTGATAGTGATAGGACCAGGGGGGAATGGCTTTAAACTAAAAGATGGAAGGTTTAGGTTAGATGTTAGGCAGAACAATTTTACCTAGAGCATGGTGAGGCCCTGGAACAGACTTCCCAGAGAAACTGTAGAACACTCCATCCTCCCAGGATGGCGTTCAAGGCCAGATCAGGGCCTGGGCAGCCTGATCTGGTGGGTGGCAACCCTGCTCATGGCAGGGGGTTGGAACTGGATGATCCTTAAGGTCCTCTCCAACCTAAGCCATTCTATGATTCTATGATACTTTATCTCAATTCCCACAGATTAAGCACATATTATTATTAGCTATTTTTATTACATTAACTATTATCTAATATATTAACTGCATATTATTAGAAAATCCCAGGCCAAAGATCAAGTTTCCACTATTTTTTGCCGTGTAAACCCAGTCAAATCAGGCATTCTGTCTGAAATAGCTTCCAACTTACATATAAAATAGAAGGGCTAGCACAAGCAATAAGCACAACAGAACTAAAATGTCTCTCTATCATCTACTTTTCTCACATCACAGTGGTGAGTATTCTGTATGAAAGCATGTGCAGCAGATTGTTTATCATGCTAATAGCATAAAAGTGCATACCTGTGCAAGATGTGTGTGATAGTATGAATATTTGTAATTTATCTACATGTTAATTAACAGCAATCAAAATACACATGCAGAGCAAGACTGGTTTTACAACAACATGCCTTCATACTATATATGTAACTGTGTGATTGTTTATGTAACAGTATTTCTAGGGCATATTTTCAGTAGATCTATAAATATGACTGTCTGTTTTCAAGACTGAAAATTGTGTTCACAAATGCATACTTGCTTGGGGATGCTACTGCCTGAAGACTTGTATGGGAGTGCATCTGATGTCCTGCTTGTTTGTGCTGGATTTTGGCTACACTCATTGACTGGCATGCCTGTAGGGACAAAAACAAAGACATCCCAGGGCCAGGCAGCAAGAATAGGTTTTTCTGCCTCACTGTGTCAACTATGCCACCTTCTAAGAGGGGTTTTAGCCAGGTGCGAATAGTCTGCGGAGTGGATACGTGTAAATTGGTGTATTTTTGTGTATCCCAACTTACTAATGGCTCATGTAACACAGTATGTATTTCCATAACCCACCTCAGCCCTCCAGCCCTAGGCATTGCTCCACTTGCATCCCATGAGAGGGCCAGGTCACATCTCAAATGTGAAATCTCAGCATAACTCACTTGAAAATATACATAAAGCGTTAACTCCGTTAACGCTCCAGAACACCTCCCAGTTCTGGCTGTTGCTTCTGAATCAGCCAGGGAGTGGTTCTGGGACAGTTTACTAGTAGAGAAATCATTTGCAAACTCTCAGATTTTTTATACAGCTTCAGAAGAGAAATTTCTGAGTATGGCCATGGGACCGACTTCCTAGTCTTTTGCAACATGGCAGATACAATCCTCATTGGGATGTTTATCTACTGGAAGAAATAATCTTGGTGGCAAATGTGGCTTTTTCCTCCCCCAGAATCATGCAGTTCTTAGGGAGATTGACGCATCTCTTCCTCTATTCCCCAGTCACTGGCACAAGAATTTGTGTAAGGGGATGTTAGAAACCTCCACTCATATTTTCCCTGTATGAATTTCACATTCACACATTCTCTCTCCCTCTCGTCACTAGACCAAATTCTACATTGCTCTAAACCCTTCTACGTCAGCTCAGTCTGAACAGACTGGCAGGAAATAAGACACCAAGATGGCTGTAAAACCTCCTCTTTGCAGAAGGGTGTCCCGAAAGGAGAGGCAGAGGAGATACAGAGGACAATAGAACAAGAGGTCATAACTAGAGTACATCTTCATACTAGATATTTTTCTGAGACGATATTTGTATGAACCAGAGTAAGAGTCAGGTGAAGTTTAAGAGTTAGAAAATTCCTCACAGCTCTCAGAAGAGCTACTGAAACTATCAACATGCAGATACAAGCATGGACTTACTCTCCTTGTTTAGGGAAAAGTCAGAACAGAGGTCTGCATGACTGTCCATTCAGCTGTGCAGATAGATATCCGTCTAGCTTCATTACCGTTCTATTTGTTTTTATCTCCTCTTCTGCTCTACCTAAAATCACTATGCAGCTGAAGGCAGATGCAATTTCTCTTGGCATTTACGAATACATTAATGGTTTCATTGATTTTCACATCCCATCTTAACCATTTTAACACTGTGGTCATAATAGATGGAAATACCCAATGACTTGAAATGATGATAGCATTCTAAGCAAGACTGTGAAAGTCAGTGCCTTACTTGGAAGTCAACAAGGAAAAGGGAGAGTTGGTAGGATTGGGTATAGACAGGGATGTGTGCTCTACAGCACCATTCTAGGAGCCCCAAGAGCATATGTGACCCCATTGAGGCCTGTGCTGCCATAAACATCCCAGTTGTCCAACCCTACCTGTGGGTGGCTGAGGGAGTTCTCCAGGTAGTGCAGGTTGTCCCCTGTTCCCCCGGCCTCGCGTCCCGCCTCCAAGGGTATCCCGTAACAGGTGCATTTCTCAAAGCAGATATAGTCGTATTGCGGTGTGCCCCCCCACAAAGCTGGCTTCGATCTGGATTCCTGCATCATACTCTTTGAGCTTTCCATGTCTCTACTCTTGCTCATGCTTAGTTGTAGCAGAGCTGCCACTATGGTCCTTTCCTAGAACCACCTCATGGTCTGGCCTAGAAAGTGGCCTCTGCACTTTCTTCTGTTCTTTTCTTCCTTCCTTTCTCTCTCTCATTAGACCACTCTAAGTTCTGTCCCTGCACTCCCTTTCTCTCTGCCCCTCCTACTCCTTGTGTCTCTCTCACTTTCTCCTCTTCCTTCCCAAAGGCAGGGTTCAACTATATTTATAGCAACCTTCTTCTGTCACATGATTCCCCAGTGCCAGGTCTGATCTCAGCAAAAGGCATTAACTCTGCCAGGATTGAATATCAGGTGTGGGCAAAAGGGGAACTCCTGAAGGAGAAGGAAGGGGAGGGAGAGGAGGAGAAAAGAAGGCTGTAAGAAAGCGAGAGCTAGAAATACAGACACAACATATAGACAGGAGCAAGCAGGAGTCATTATCCAGGAGATCTCTTCCTTCATCCTATTGCTAAGTCCATAGTCCACAAGAGAAAATGCAAGTCCAGCATCCATATAGACTGCTAAGCATTACAGCTTAATCTCAGTCTTTCTATATGACCTTATACTGAAGACTTTCACTTTTGGAAGATGTTAATAAATTGCTCTGAATCCAACTATGAGTATATACAGAAATTTATTCTTCTTGATGTTCACTTCCAACAGGTTCACATTCAACACCTTCTCCTCACCACACTAACACTTGTTTCTCAGCCAGGCAAAAAAAACAACCAAACAAAAAAACCCAAACCAAACAAAACCAACCTCAGCCAACACTAGTGGGTACCAGTCAGCACCAGGAGTGAGAATTATGTTCTAATAGTGTGATCTTATAGACAATTCCCAGTACTGTAATTATCGGTAACTGTCCTTCCTGTAATCACGTCTTCTGATGGCTACTGTACAACAAAGAGCAATGAGTTTAAAATCCTAGAAACTGCTTGCCAGAAAAGAAGAAATCATATGCACGAAACATGATAACTAAAGAGCTGCTACTAACTGCTTCTTCCTCATCTTTTACACCATCATCTCTCCAGGATAATGGCTTCCCAGCTTTTCATACCTCAGAGTAAGATCTGTGAGCAGGATGTGAGAGAAGGGAAGACACTCATCTCACTGGTCCAAACGAGTAGCCTCAATGTGCTTAGTGTCTCAACAATATTTCATTTGCAGACCTGCATAAAACATTTATCTTGGAGACCTATTTTACTTTTTCTCATTCTAAATGGTCCTCCAGAGTACGATGCAAAGAAAGTCTCCAAGAGGATGATATGCCATTTCCTCCATAAACCACACTTCCACCTCTTCCAATCGTTCCAGCTAACAATATTTATATGTATATCCAATAATATCCCTATGGATACTGTTAGCCAGTACAGTCCATCTCTGATGGCATTTTAGGCAAGCTCTGAATACTTACAAAAGCAAGATCAGTGCTAGCTCTGAACATACAGGCTCATCTGTTATATCCTTGCTAGCTTTAAATTTATTGTCATTCAGTAGCATTTCCCAGAGGAAGGCTGTGGCCCATCTGTAGGTAAGACTTATAATGAACCACCTTAAATAAGAGTTTCTAGGTAACAGTGTCTAGGATACAGAAGGTAAAATTTGGATAGTCTCATAGATTTCTATCATAATGACATTAAGTATTGCTAGCCTACTGAGATATTTTTGGAAGAAAAATGCAGCTTATATAGACACTAAGGCTTATATTAAAAATATTATTTTGGTGTATGTAATACAAAAATGTGTATAGAATATGGATATATACCTTATACAGAAAACCTAAAGACCAACCACCCAAAACCCCGATCATCATCAAAACTGCAACAGAGCACTAGATCTTCAGTTACTGTCACATTTGCTGAAGGATAATATTCAGCATGTCCACTGGAGTAAACAAAAGGGAACTTCTACCCAAAGAAGCACTCTTCTACCTCTTGTTTTTCAAAAGGCACAAGTACTGCTCATCAGAAATGATCGAGAGTAGAAATGAGATAAATAAAGAATGCCTTACTGTCAGCTAATCAGATGTGGAATTTCCATGGAAAATCACTACGTAATTATAGCCTAAAATAAGACAATCCTTCCTTGAAATATATTTTCTAAGAACAGTTCATCTCAACCTCCAAATAGATCCCAAACCTGAGTCACTTTATCAGTAGAACGATGGAGGATCCCAAGGCCAACATTTACTAAATGACTCTAGATGTTAGTGAGACAAGAAACCTTTACTGTCCTCATGAGGAAGACAATCCACAAAAACTCTGCATCCTTATTTGCACTTTCCACAGTGATCCAGTGCACCTAATGTTTACATCTATTCAGATGAAACTAAGCAATCATTATGCACATGGTGGCACATGTGTACGCTCTAATATGTGCAGCTAAGGACCTAGCATTTACCTAATTCTCACTTATCAAACCATCTTTCCACCTCTGATCTCTGTACCTAGATATTGCTGATCCAGGAAAAGACTGAGAAATTAAACCTATCCTTTTAATGACTGAGAAAATATATGCCATCTGTAGAGAAAGATACTGGTTTTACGTCACTTTATTTCTTATCTCCTGAGCACTATATTCCACAGATTATAAATCACCCCTCCCCCTCTTTCACCTAAAAGGTAAGGACTTTATCAGCTGTCTTGGCAATATTAACATCCTCTTTATTTCACAGGGTACCAACAATCTTTCCTCACAGCCTCACTAATCTTGTTAAATTCAAAGTGTAAGTGTATGTTGAAGGAGATTGTCTGCTCCTGTAAGGGTACCTAGAAAGGACCTTTTTCCAAGGCAAGAAGAGATAGTAAGGATTGTAGAATCATAGAATGACTTAAATTGAAAGGCATCTTAAAGACCATCCAGTTCCAACTGCACTGCCATGGGCAGGTCTGCCACCCACCAGCTCAGACTGCCCAGGGCTCCATCCAACTGGCCTTTAATACCTCCAGGAATGGGGTACTCACAGCTCTCTAGGCAGCCTGTGCCAGGGCCTCACTGTCCTCTGAGTAAAGAATTTCTTCCTGACATCTAATATAAATCTCTTCTACTTTAGTTTAAACCATTTCCCCTTGTCCTATCGCTATCAGAAAGTGTAAAAAGTCAGTTTTACAAGCTGTTTATAATCTCCCTTCAGGTACTGGAAAGCAGCAATGAGGTCTTCCCGGAGCTATCTTTTCTCCAAGCTAAACAAGCCCAGCCTTTCTTCATAGGAGAGCTTCTCCAGCCCTCTGATCATCTTAATGGATAATAAGAAAGGGAGGAAGTGATGGGAACCAAGTCTGGTCAGTCACATTAATTTGAGAGAGCATATGAGAGCTTAGGAATGTTTATGCCAGTGGTGTTACTTGATGGAGGACTTTTAGGGTGGGAGACAATCACAAGAAGCAAACCTCACAGTCACACTAATTAATGGGTTAACGTGTCACAGGTTCCACATCCAGAAAGGACGAACTTTGCAACCAGTAAGACTGTGAACCATGGGGCCCCAGACTGGGAAGGTGCAGAAATGGCAGAGCTCTGAAAAATCATAGGGGTGCCCAGGGGGAAAGGGGAAAAGGAGGAAAAAAGAATGTGCATAACCAGAGAAAGATATTAAAGGGCAGGTAGTGTGTAAAACGGGCTCAGTTACTATCTCGTTTGGCTGAGCTCTGTAGATGAATATCACAGGCTGACATTTTCTTATTTTTCTCTTTAAATCTTCTCTTAACTATCTGGATAAACATGCATTCTCCCCTGTGTGTGTACTACAAGACAGACCTGAAAGCTCGGCAGGGGTGCTGGGCAGACACAAGAACTGTGCCAGGTACTCAAAGAATCCACAAATGCACATGTGCTTGTGAATCTGGAGAATGCTGTGTGAATGCCTGCGCTGGCAAACTTAGATCTCTCACCAGCAATGATCTGTCTCTGCCTGTGTGTCTGTGTGTCTCTGAGTTATGCGCTCAGCTTTGCTGCTGTCTGAAGCTGAAAAAGGGAAAAAGACAGCTCCCTCAGCCTGGGCAGAGATCCCAGTGGCCAGACAGGAGCAGTGCTGAGCCAGAGACGTTGTAGAACGCAGTCTCTTTCTTGTCATTCTTTACCTCTCTTAACACGAAGTAGCTACACTGAACGTGTATTTAGTTTTGAGGTCTTCTGCTTCTACTTCAGACTCAAAGCAGAGCTTGTTTACTTTATCTAGCTGTCACAGCTTCCATAAAAAAAGGTACTGCTCCAGTTCTACCCATTATCTTGTTCATGCTTTCAGATCAAGAGAGTCCCAAAAGTACAGAGTACTGAGCACAACACTCACTATCTTTCTGAGCTGCTACTGCCCAGTAACTGTCAGTTTTCCTCTGTCACACTGTCAGTAATTTCCTGCCATGGTTGCTCTTTATATATTTTCTTTATTGCTCATAAATTCAACTTTCTACTACCAAGGCCTAGCACTGCCTTTCTAGCAGGACACAGCAATGTGGTATTGTTGTTGCCTGGGAGGTTCTCAACAAACTCAGAGACTTAGAACAGAAACACCAGAAAATGTGAAAGAAATATGATGATGTAATAAGCATCCTGTACTAGTCACAAAAACAGATGACCTGTAGATATGGCTTTTCTCAGTTCCCCAGGTGCTTCTAAACCTGTTCAAAGAACTCACAAAAGCCTCAAAAGCCTCAGTAGGACAGTTTATAGATTGCCCTACAGCTCACAAGAGGAAACATATTCAACCTGCTCAAATACTAGTTTCTTCCTCAGGTATTACAAGCCCTAAAGGTACTCAAAGTGCATTTCTGTGATACTTCCTTCAAGCAGGACACCTTCATCATGGACAAATCTACAGTCACAGCCCAAAAAAGGGTCTAAGAAAAGAAAAAAAAAAAGGAATATGATTTAGAACCCTCACCCAAGGTGGGTCTATTCTCCCATTAGCTGTCTCCCTCTTCTTCCCAGTTTTCTCTCAGATCCTCCTGTTTCTCTGCGTTTATTCCTTTCTCCCGAATGCTTTTTAGGATGCAGAAATACAGTTCCCAGCTTCTATAGCAAAATCTCTGATGGTATCGAGGAAGGGATGATTGAATACAGGCATTTCACTAATGGTCCTGTTCCAGGGAGATTTATCACCTGAAATCCCCGTGGTATTAATCAGCAATGACAAGGTTGACACCGTCATCTGTGCCCCACCCATAGAGACATTATAATAGTTTCTAAGCCTTCTCCTTACACTAGAGCTGTTTTTGCTTCTCTAGCAGATTTATCCAGATCTAGAATAGTTCACATCCTCACTGTATACAAATCTCTTGGCTCACCAGACTGCAGCCTCCGCTGGAGTGAAACTGAACTTTTTCAGCTACCAACAATACTACATGCACAGAAAATATAGGACATGGTGATCTAGAGCCCTCAAGCATCCCATATTGAGAGAAGATGATTTTGTAGAGGCAGAGTTGTTACTCCAAACTGTGTATGCAGAATAGAAAAGCAGTCATTTGTGAATAAAGGAAGAATAATACTCTGTGCTTCAGCCAACTTACTCCAAGAGGCCCATAAGGAAGACAACATACACGGACACAATATAAAAGATAGGTTATGAAACAAAGTAAATTGTAAAGGTGAAAGGAAAAAAATGAAGTTGTAAAGGAGGAAGAGGAGAAAGGTGCCAAAGGAGGACTACTCAGAGGCCATAATAAACAAAGAAAGTATGGAAGGACGTAAGGGGTTGAGATAAAGGATACGAAGTTAGCTACATCAAGTATACCTTGCCTGAAGCAACAGCAACACATGAATGGTGTTGTAAGAAGAAGGAAGGCAGGAAAAAGGTTTCAGTGGACATCAGATAAGGCAATGCCTAATAGGTGAGAACAAGGTGTTTGAATGGGACATTTCATTAAACAAGGCTTCAAAGAGCTATAGGATAGAGTCAGAACTTTGTGAGAGAAAGAATCCTTTGAAAAATGTTAGGAAGAGAGAGGGATATGGAGAAAAGAGAGATTTTATTAGGAAAGAAAGGAATAGACAATAAAGTAGGGCTTGAACAGGAGAAAAAGACTGAATTTAAGCTGTGCAACACATTGTAAGCAAGGCTGAATATGGATAGATGATGACAGGAAGTCACAAAAACTACTTGAAAGAAGGGTTGAATTCACAGTGAAAAGTAAAAAGAAAAAATCCAGAAAGGGCTTTCAACACTGAAAAGTAATAAGATAATATGAAGATATTCAAGAGGACACATACTGACTGAAACTGGGATGAACAGCACACAACTGACAGAAACAGGGCAGATCTTGAGAATCATCAATTGATAAGTAGGGAAAAGATGGGGTAACCTACTCAACTCATGGGTAACCCATGAAGAAAAATAGACCTCATAATTTTAAGTGGATAAACACAGGAGCCACTTTTAGGAATGAAGGAGCCATTAAAACAGGAGTTTGTAATAGATGAACCTGGAATGAAACTTGAACAGATCATGATATGACATGATGACATTGTGATATGACATGGTATGATATTATGATATGCTATCAACTAGCAAATATGGTGTGAGCTTTAGAGGGGCAGACCTAGGCCCCTGTTCCAGAAACAACTCAACTGTGGTAATCTGCACAGAGCATTGTGTGAATGCTGGGCCAGATAAACTGAAACAAAGTCATACGTATGTTGATGTTGCTACCTAAGGTGGATGACTCATTAATTTGAGCTGCCTTATCTTACATTGCAGTGTGGTCACAGTTTGGAACTGGGAGTGAAAAGAACAAGTAGAGAGAACTTTCACAAACTCAGCAGAAAGAGATTTTACAAATTGATCCCAACATCTCAACTCATCCAGAACTTTAAAGTGAATATATCTAGATGTCTTGGTGAGCTCTCTAGTCAAAATCAGCAGGGTTCAAAACTTGAAGAATCACACCAGTGATTAAAACCAGATTACTTTATATTTTTTAACATAGAGAAAACTCCGAACATACGTCAGACAGTACAGCAATGAATATAAGGGGACAGACTCTTTAGCACGGTCTGTGGTGATAGGACAAGGGGAAACGGTTTCAAACTTAAAGTGGGGAGATTTAGGTTGGATATAAGGAAAAAGTCTTTTACAGTGAGGATGGTGAGGCACTGGATCCAGTTGCCCAGAGATGTGGTGGAAGCCCTGTCCCTGGAGACATTCAAGTCAGTTTGGACAAGGCTCGGAGAACCTGATCTAGCTGTGGATGTCCCTGTTCATTGCAGGGGAGTTGGACTAGGGCACCTTTAAAGGTCCCTTCCAACTGTAAGAATTCTATGATTCTATACACAATTATCTCCCATGCACTATGATCCTCCTCTTGCTTCTAGGTCCATCTTGGTTGCAATAAACACTGTGACTTTTTGATCTGCTAAAATTTTTCCTCGCACTCCTTTGTCTAGGGGCACATTCCCATACTTCTAAGGCTTGGCTCCTGTCTAAAGCTCCTTCCCTAAAGCTCACTGTCTTAAATTGCAACCTTCAATTCCCTCCACCCTGCAGCACCACATAGTCTCTATTAAATCACAGTGGCTCTCCAAAGCAAGATGGGTTTTATTGGCAGGGTAGGATATAACTGCCTTGACTTAAAATAAACTGAGAACAAATTAAATATGCACAGTGTGTATGTAAGAATCAAAAAGATGAATCAAAAAGAAGAAATAAAAATGAAAATTAGACTGCATGTTGATGAGAAGCAGAAGACTTTTTACAGCTGCATTAGGCATCTGAAATAACTGAAAACAGTAAGACATACAAGACACTCAATGCACTGTTTGAAGTGGGTTTAATGGATCTCTGTTTATTTTCTATGAAGAAAATGCTGCATTAGCAAACATCGAGGCAATGTTTCAAGATGAAGTAATCATCTTGGAAGCATTTTTAGCAGAAGAGACTAAGGAACATCTAGGAAATGCAGTCATCTCTAGTGATCAAAACCCATTAGGGATGCTTCCAAGCTTGTGAAATTTTTATTGTTCCAGGATGGAGAATCTACAGACTCCAGGCAACTGCACTTTACATCTCCACCTAGATGACAGGCTTTGATTTCAAATGGTGAGTATTTCCTAATAAGCCACCTGCACCATGCCCTGTATTTTATTGTAAGAAAAAAGCATCCTTCAGATGTGAGAGGCAGCCCATGCTCTGAAGATGATTTATACCTTTCTTCTCCTCCTTCCTACAGATTGACTGCTGCACAAGTAAAATTAATAGATGTACATTCAATCTGTTAGTCACACAACTGTACTGGTTGAAAGCAGCAGGACTAACACCATAAGGATGGGAAGAAAATGCAATCATGAGCTATACAGAACCAGGCTGGCACAAGCTATGCTTGGGCTGTTAATTCTGTATAGGACTTGGCTAATTTCAAGAGAAGACTGCTGCTTCCTACATCAACCCATGGCCAACTAGGAAAAAATGTGATTAAAGCAAAATACAAATAGGAGGCAGATTGACTTATAAAGCAAAATTATTTGGACTGGATGAAAAATGTAAGGGTTTAAGGACACGTTAGAAATACATTTTGAGCCAGCAGTGTGCTCTTGCAGCTTGGAAAGCAAATGGTATTCTGGGCTCCATCAGAAAAGGGGTGGCCAGCACAGACAGGGAGGTGATTGTCCCTCTCTACTCTGCCCTCGTGCAGCCCCATCTGGAGTACAGCATCCAGGTCTGGAGCCCCCAATACAAGAAAGATGGAACTGCTGGAGAGGGTTCAGAGGAGGCCCTTGAAGATGATCAGAGGGCTGGAGCACCTCCCCTACGAAGACAGGCTGAGGGAGCTGGGCTTGTTCAGCTTGGAGAAGAGAAGGCTACAAGGATTATATAAAGGAGATTATATAAAGGAGGGGAATCCACTTGCAAAGATAGACAGTGATAGGACAAGGAGGAATTGTTTTAAGCTCAAGAAGGGAAGTTTTAGATTGGATGTTGGGAAGTTCTTCACACAGATTGGTGAGGTACTGGAACAGGCTGCCCACAGAGGCTGTGGATGCTCTGTCACTGGTGAGGTTCAAGCTCAGGTTGGATGGGGTCCTGGGCAACCTGGTCTAATACCAGATCTGGAGGATGGGGGGGGGGGGGGGGGGGCAGGGGGGTTGGAACTTGATGATCTTTGGAGTCCCTTCCAATCCAAACCATTCTATGATTCTAACCGTTCTATGTTTGAACTAGGATTTGGCAGGCAGATGGTGCCTTAAGAATGGACAGACATCTCTAGGAGGCCATGGCTAGGATTAGAGGTATATAAGGAAAAAAAATGATCAATTTCATTTACCTGATACTCATTCAAATTTTAAACGCTTGAAAAGGCATTTCATTGAGATCCTAGAATCTATTAACGTCTCTGAGAAAGTGATCACAGTACTGGCTTAGGAGACCTAAGGAACAGGCAAGTTGAAACTGATGGCTGCACTTTGTTAGGTACTGGAACTAATGATCTAAAAACTTGATGCAACAAAAAGCCATTTTCAGGCAGCTCAGCACTTTGATCCACTTGATTAATGAACAGGAATGTTCAAAAAGAAGGTGGCAGGAACACACCTAGAAATGAGGAAAGGGTCTGTCATAGACAATCATAGACAATCACTTTTTCTCAATAACACTTCAGTCATGCTTATATTTTTAGTTTCACCTCTGTAATTGTACTACTAGAGCATGTGCTATAAACTGCTCATGAATTTCATATGTGCAAAGTACTATTTGTTTTGACTTTACTCGTGTGCCCTATCCTGTCTCAGTAGACATAAATGATGCCAATATGGAAGTTATAACAGACATGTTATCACTACCACTTAATATTTTTAAGTACCCTACTTAGCCAAATTTATGCTAATACATTTTATACAATTTTGACTAAGTTTTCTGTTTACCTTCTCCTATCTAAATGCACCTAACCATACAAACACACCTAGCCTTCCTGTACACAAAAGTCTTGTAGCCTTCTGCTGTCTTCCCTATTTCCTGTAAAAGAATCCCTGGTAGTAATGTGAGATAAAGATGAAGGCAAGCAGTAGGAAGGAAGTTCTCATAGCAGACAAAGAATAAATCCATCACCAACGAAGGGCAAATTCCCCTGTGGAAATAACCTTTCCTGTTATTGCTGACTGCTGTTACATGGATGACAGTGAGAACCAGCATAAAAAACACTGGGCTCTCTTCCTCTTTTATCAGCTCCCTACTATAACTTTTAGGTGTTGGGGAAAGGAAAGAACTGCATGTAGCAAATGCCACATTTTGTCATGGAGGCTGCACAAAGTCCTTTCCCTGTGGAACTCATTAAACCAAAGCTGCTGTATGTGTATCAGTAAGAACCAATTTCGACTGTCACAAGGAGGAAGGTACAAAAGACTTCAAAGCCATGAAAGAGCAATAGCCTACAGATATTGAAGAGACAGGTATAGATAGGATTTCAAGTAGTCTGGTATTTCAAGCCTAGAACAGTGTAAGTCAGCAGAAGTGGCAGGAAGTTTCCTGCAATTTGTATTGTGTCTCTTACACAATGGGCTGATGTTTATTATCCCGGTCATTCGAAAATAATATACTTAGAACAAAAATTGAGAGTGTCCAAAGTCAGCAGTGTCACAAGGAAAACAGACCAATAAAAACAAAAATGCAGAGGAAGAAAAGTGGGAATTTATCTATAATTCTTTTAACTTGAGAACTGAGAGAAGCTCTAGAAGCCGCTAAATTCAGAGAGTTTATGGGAAATTATTGAATTTTGGATGTCTTATGTGTATGTTTAATAACACTGCTCACAGCCTAGACCTTATGCATTGCTCGTTGTGCAGAGTCAGGAAAAATCAGTGAGAGTATTTGTGGACCTCAAGAAATTTTTCAGTCTTTCCTGAAGTCCATCATATTTTCAAGAACTGAAGAGGAAAATAGTTAATTGTCAGGCTAGAGGTAAATCTCGTCTGTCAATAAAACTCATCAATTGACCAGTGGGCTTGTAGGCCCGCCATAACTTTTTCAGTTCTCCTGAAGGACTGACACAAAATTATTCCTTGAGGCTACTGAGTTTAGGGGTTACTTCTCTCCTACTTGAAAAGAATAGTGTAATTCTTATTTTAAGACACCTTATTCTATTTCTATTCTACTAGCCATAAAAAGTGAATTCCTAAGTGCCTTTAACTTTTATGTATTCCCCCCATTTGGTATCCAGAAATGATGGAAAACTTACCTAATTTAAAATTTTACCTCTACGGAAATCAAGCTCCCATTAGTTTTTCTTTCTCTCTGTATTTTGTCTTCTTGGTCAGTTGTAGCATATGAAATTCTGACACGTATGGGCAGGTTGAGGGAGCTGGATTTGTTCAGCCTTCAAAAGAAACAGCTGTGGGGAGGAGGGAGGGATGTAACAGCAGTCTCTCTCTACCTGCAGCAGATGGGCTGGAAAAACATCAGAGCCAGACTTCTCAGAGGAGCACAATGAAGGGCAGGAGGAAAAAGGCAAAACTTGCAACAAAGATATGCCAGAATGTGTAAAAGAGAAACACGTACACATCCACCCTCTCTTGAGGGTGATTCAGCTCAGGAACAAATGTCCAGAGGGTCTAGGGAATCTTCCATTCTAAAGATGTTCATAACTTGCTTAGACAAGGCCAGGGACAATCTGATCTAGAGTTGGAATGAGCCCTGCTGTGAGCAAAGCATTGGGCTAGAGACCACCAGAGTTCCTATCCAATTTACAATTTTTTCTGAGTCTTTATCTGAGAAACAGAGTAGATGTCTCCATGGTATATGCGTGTGTAAAACCTGTTTAGGAGAGAGAAGCTGAAATTCACAACCCACTAAGGGAATTGCTACAGCTATTCCATTTGGCCTGCTAGCTGACTCAAGACAACACATACAGTGTTGCCTCTGTCACAGCACAAAATTAGAAAATAAATATGGGAACATTAAGTTGTCATGGGAGCTCTTTGAAATGCTGTTTGAAAACTAGAAGTATGTCCAGATCTTGCTATGGGAACAGGACATCAGCTCCCCAGATACTGAAGGAACAAGATCGCCACAATTTAACCAGACAGTTGCCCTGCCTGGGGGCTATGATTGCTATTATCACACTCTGTGGGCCCTACGATTGCCACCAACAGCAGCAAAGAGGGATCTGTGGAGAAATGACACCACGCAGGGAAGGAGATGGCTGTACACATGGGAAGACCATTGCCTTTCATAGCCTCTTCCTTTGCACATTTACTGCCTGGATTCCCATGCTTCTTCCCTTAACTGCCTTGCTGGCACTGAGACTGCAGGCACTGAGCTGCCAGTGCAAGCTCTCAGTCCTGCCCCTGATTGCCCACCCCTATGCTTGTAGGGATGGGAACACACCTATCACAACAACCAACACTCCAGTCTCTAACCATGCCCCACCTCCCTGCATGGAGTGACCTTCAGGAGGCGGTTGGTGTTCATGAGGCCCCTCTGATCTCCTGAAAGCTATCCCACTTGCACTACTGCTTGTCCTTATGTGGGGAAGAGTTTCTGCTCTTTGCTATATGCACTGGCTTGGCTGGGGATCTTTTTTTTAAATCAAGAATGGGGCAGGAGTATACCAATTCAGAGGATCATTGATCTGGCAAGAAGATACACCTGACCCTTACCGTGGCAGATTGTGACCTCATCTTCATCAGTTAGAGCCCTATTCAAAAAGGAAAGGGGACTTAGCAGGCAGAACACTTTCCTACATCTGTGGGACCACAGATCTATACAACTTGCTGGTATACAGCTCTGCTGATACCACTGGCACCACTGCTGATGGCTAGCAGGTTTCTCAACCTTATTTCCTCTCCCTCACAGTGAAATAACTCAAAATCCCATCAGGAACTCCCATGGGATCGAGGGAAGATCTCCAGTAGGGCTGGTACACTCCTTGCTTTGGGCATTGTGTACCTGCAGGAGATCTTCAGTAACTGAACTGGCAAGCTTATTTGCTGCAGGGGCAGAGAAAAATGGTCTACTTTAGCTGCCTTATGGGTGTCTCAGATAAAGCAGTGATCCTATATGGTATTATAATAGTATTTACCATTATAAATGGCAAATAAAATGACATTTGCACAGAGAGAGAATGAGAGTGTGAAGTCACCAGAAGAAATGGAAGAGCAGGAGTTAGAAGAAAGTTGCATATTGATGGATTCAAAACCCAGAACAGAGCTGAATCTCAAGAGATGCTACATTGAACAGGACGAACTTTGTAGGCACTGTACGGGTTTCTTACTGCAACAGTTCCATGCTGGAGATAAGGTTATAACACATGTCAAGTGAAACTGTGATTAACCTCAACTTGTCCCTGAGCCTTTATTGTTCACAGGCAATATAAAGGGTGCAAAGATCACGAAGTGTTGCCGTTGCTTACAAGGAACCCAGAAGACATGATGAAGACATAAAAGCAAGACCTTTGTGGCAAGACGACTTGGACACACATTTCATACCTAATCTTGCCACTCTGATCACTACAATCCTGTCCTCTCTTGACCTATAGTCTTGAGTGCAGGGGAACATGATCAGTGTACTAAATCAGCTGCTGCACATTCAGATCTGCTTGGAAGTGCATTAACACCTTTAGCATCTGTGTTCTGATACTAGGTCTGCAATGTCAATTTTATGAGAGGGCCTTCCTCAGCACTATCAGTCTGGCCTTAACTATTGATTTTACTTCCACCCTCTACTGAAGAGCTGTACTAGATATAAGAGGCAGATATCATAAGAAAACCAGGAAGTCATCACTTCCTCATGGAGTTGATACCTGGTACCATCTACTCAGTAGTATTTCTTTCATCCTGTATCCAAATGGAGGAGATCAGGCTGAGCCACTGATGGTCAGACAGCATCTGCATTGTACACTGGCACATCTCACAGACATTGGGTTGTTGCCCTTCCGAGACAACCATCTATTCTCTGTGAGGGCTGTTGACATCTCACTGGACTACTGCCCATTTTAAAATGGACACTGTGGTGCCTGTGGGAAGACTATGAGAAACTTCAGTCTGGAAAGTAAACTGTCAGCTGACACACTGTTTTGGAATTAACTGTGTCAATCCCACAATTTTCAAGATTCAGTAGCAAAATATCATCAGCTAACGACTGTTAATTCTCTTTAGACAAAATCCCTTTATTACAGATCCAAGCTCACAAATCTGTAGAAATGAGGAGAAAGAGAGAATGCTATACTCGCAGAAAGGGGTTGTGTTGGAAATAAAAACTCTTTGTGAGTGAGTAAAAAATCATTGGGAAAGGATTTGGAAATGATGTGGCATCTTAGGGTGCTTTGTTAACACATTATACTAAAATCACGGTACATACTTACTGTGATGACGTCAGGTTTTTTAAGATACTGGAAGTTAGGTGGTTGAACAGAATATAAACACACATGGCTATAGGAAACAGCAAATCAAGAGATAATAAGCAAGTTATACTCAGTGAGAATCTTGCTACTGAGTAAATATTAACTCCCTTTCTTTCCCAGGACCAGCACTTTGGAATGAAAGAGTAATTCAGTAACTGCCTGACCCCTGGGGTTCTGTTTCCTAAGATCCTTCCAAGATAAAAGAGTGGGTCAGGGCTCACAATGACTGACCCAAAGGGGTCCTTTGGGCAGTTGCTGGTAGTGCCTCACAAACTATCCTGACTTACACTTCAAGAGTGGTGTTTCTTTGACACAGTTACACCTATGGGTAGCTCCATAGCCTACTAGTTAGTATTAGAGCAGTTTCCCACAGTGATGGAACAATAAAAATAAAGAATAAGGATGACATGGAGTGGCTCAAGGTTAGTGATTGAGGGTGAAAGATACCTAACTCTTGCAGACATTGACTGTGAATTTGTGGTAAAGGGCTATTAGTCAGGTTGCACTATCCCACATTAACTGAGCTGTAAGCAGTAAAGGCTGCCTGTCACACTGTGCACCTGAGTCATCAAGAGCCAATAATGCAGAAGACCCTGAACTTCCCAGTCTCCCTTATTCTCACTTTTCCAGACAGTCTCAATGTCTGGTCATTTATTTTTTGACGTAAGGTACGTCATAAGGTTCATAAGGTACGTATATAAAGTTACATATACAATATAAGTTAAAAGAAAAAAGGAAACTCTTTAAGGGTCACAGGAGTAAGAGTACTCCAGACAACTTCTGAAAGGCAGAGAAGAGACGGTCTTAAAAGAAGAGAACACACAGTAGTTCAAGATTTTTTAGTGCTGGCTGCAACCTTCATAGATTACTTACAATTGTGAGTGGCATAAAAGGATAACCATGTTCTCCTTCCTGCACTATTTCTGGTATGTCTGGCCTAAGCATTCTGGAAGGTAAATTGATAGAAAAACATTCACGATTTTATGTGGTTAACTTCTCTGTGTCGTGCTCTAAATGAGTTCACCACAGGTCAGGGAAGCAGCATTCAGAATCTCCTGCATGTGCCAGTCAATAGATCATCTCAGCTATAATGTACACCCTCAAATGAAGAATTAACACACATGCTTAGGCAAGAGGAGAACTTTACCTAGCTCTTGCTTAATCTTCCCAGTGGAAAGATTTTAGTACCTACGGAATAGATATGGTATATGCGTGACTTGGCACTGTTAAGACTAATTGGTATAACTTCAGTCTCAATTTGAGGGTCAAATCTGAGGGTCTACAAGGAAGGTTCTTAATCACGGGTAATGTTTTTAAGCACAAGACAGTATTCTTAAACACTGCTTTCTTATCAAAGTTGAACATACTGCCTGTAGTTTATCTATTTTCAAAGCTGCAAGTGGTTGCTTGCTTTGCAAAGATATAGGTTCTACACACATTTGTACTGTGCAACAAATACCACAAAGGTACTGTGTATTCTCATCTACTCTTGATGACAGTCAAATATTAATGAACCTTTTATAAATATTTTGTGGAAATGAATGACTGTCAATCACAACAGACACTTGGTTCCTTTAAGGGCACGTAGGAATCAACTAGTTCACCAGGCAGGAGCAACAAACATTGTACAGATAGATGGCTCAGTATTAAGAATGTAAGCAAATCTGTTAACCTAGTAATATCCTTAATAGTATCCACAGATTGAAGTGCATGTTGCAGTAACAGCTTGTGGAAAATCTTTGCCACTCCTATGTTCAACTTACATCACCTGAATCATTATCAAATACAAAAGCATAATATGCTATCACAGCAGTGAAATCTGAGTTCCCAGGTTACTTAATAGTAAATCACTTTATGATTGATAAGCTTCTCAGTGGTAAATGAAAACAGCTTAAATAAGCAAGTTCAGATAAGGTAGTGTCCAACATTAATAGTCTACGCCTTTCCTCTCTCTGCATTAACACAACAACAGAGCTATTGTTGCATCATGCAGGTATTTGGAAGATGTTCTATCAATACTAACAGTAGAAACTTCAGTAGCAGCTTCTTGCTGCTTCAATAAATCAAACATTAACACTAACACTTATTTTTATCCAGTTTACCTCCAGTTTTTGTACAGATCACCCAAGTTGTTTGCTGTGATTTCTACAGACTCACAATTGTAGCCAAGGATTTTGTATTTGCTTTGAAATATGAAGGCATTATTCCTCATATACTATACCTTGTATGCCACCTGCTGTACAACTTGGGCAGAAATCTCTGTATTCCAGTTTCCCCACTTCCAGCCAGTGTTTACAGTTTTGCTAGCAACAGGTCTAACTTTTTGAAATACCAGGAATGCTAGTGTAAGTGGTTTTTACCTTTGTTCCCCAAACTGGTCTGGAATACTTTAACCTGCTATGTTGTCAAATTACCATGCAAATTATTAGCAAATAATATTGTCAGGACAATAACACGTAAAAAACTTGTAGCACACAGCTATCCTATTTAGATTTCAAATATATATGGGATGCCCTCTTATGCCATTTACATACAAGCAGGTTATTTTACTTTTGCTAGCACAAGATCAGTGGCGAGGATTAGACTGATCAGCATCCTGACAGATCATGATATTTTTTTTCTTGGGCTATAGATCTATATGGTTCTTGTGAAAGCTTAAATTTTATAGCAGTATAAGCAAGGAATGTGTAGTCTGTGAGAAGAGGATGGAGGAGCTGTGTTTGTTCACCTAGGAGAAGAAGTGAATGAAGCTGTCTGATCGCATTGAGGAGATGAAGCCAGACTCTTCTCAGACAGGCACAGGGAGTGCTCCAGAGGTAACAGCCATGGCTTTCAACACCGGAGATCTGTGACTGAGTAAGCAGTTGAACTGGATACTGCCAAGAGGCTCCTTCTCATCTCAAATCTGTCCATCTCTCTCTCTTTTTTTTTTTTTTTTTTGAGATAAAAATGAAGAACTGGCAGACTGCTAGCCACATAAACTGGAGATAAATTCTTCAGTTAGCTGTTGGTCTCACAGCGGAGCTTATAGCCACAGCAAAAGATATGGCAATTTCCTATTCCCATGTTTTAAACAGCTAAGGCAGATATGAACACCTCACCTGTGCAGAGACAGACGGAGCTCTGCTTGTTGTTTGTGGAAGAGATTCAACTGGGCTGGATAGTACAGCTATAAACAATGCCTCATGGCTTGTCTCTAGGGCCTAGCATTGTGGTGAAGTAAACCTACATTCAGACCAGCCTGCTCCTAGTCCAGAATCAGTGAATACCACGTGTATTCCAGCTTACTAAAGTTTTAAAAATTAAGTCCATGCTATTTTAAGAAAAAACTGGCTGTTACAAGGCCTGCTCTCATTTTCGTCTTCCTCAGCCTTCCTCCTGGGATGTCACATCACAGTGGAAACATATGGTTACTTGCAGGGCTTCTGAAACTAACAGATCCTTTAACTAGAAGAAATCTAGGCACAACCTGCCTGCAGAACTGGAGGTCTTTTTTTCCCAGTGACCAACTGACACGCAGTGAAGAGTAACTCTAGCATGTCTACACTGCAGATGAATGCCTTTGAACTCCGCAGTCATGTGTACTACATAGCCAGGAAAAGACCCTACCAGCAGCAAATTTCTGACACGGTAAAATTTGTGATTCCATTAATGGGAAGTGGGGAGAGAAACTAATGTTCATCTTCATATATGTGTATAGCAATTGTTCAGTAAACTCTGAAGCAAGGGGAAGTAGAAGGCAATGTGGATATGGTGGATAAGCAAAAAGCAAGCCCTTAGCTTCAGCAGATACTAAATACCAATTTCACTTATAGAAAGACAGCAAACGGACTTCTTTCATTTGTTAGTTTCAGCAGAGGCTACTCTGTAAGGCAATAAGTACTTCCAGTATACAAGAGGTGACTCCCTCCCAGCCCTTGCCAAGATTGAATACAAGAAGCTAAAAATTATTCCCTAATAACAGTAGGTGATGCTCCTAAATGCCTGCACTTTCAATCATACAGCAAGTAACTGAAAACTTCATTTTTTCCTCTTCTACTGTCATTGTCAGGTGCCTATGTCTTGCCCTGTGAAGTATAAACCTGTATTCATCTGCCTCATTTGCCATCTCTAGCTTTAGAATTAGCAGTAGAAATCTGCATAAATCTCATGTCCTCATTTGTCCAGGTCTCCTTGTCCTTCTAATATTACTTTGTGTATGATCGATAATAACTTCAAAAAGAAAAAGAGGAGGAAGGACTGCCAAGGATCCCCCCACTGCCTTGGGACAGCACAGGGAAATAATCACATGGGATATTTTTGGAACAGAATCCAATGGCAGTGACCTGACGAAGGCACAGAAAAAAAACACAGCTGTGAAACCTAACACTTGGCTTCATATGTACAGACACCAGGAGCATCAGAGAAACAAACAGAAGATGTACCAGAAGACAAGAGTAAGAGAAAGGTATTTGAGGATAACGAGAGAATAGTGAAAGAGTAAATGACAAAGAGGTAACAAAAGACACAGAAAATAAATGTCTTAAAGAGAACATGGGAGAGAAACAGTTAAAAGACAGCTGGTATGTAGGAAACTGAATAAAGTGTCCATGTTATATAAATAAGCTGAGATGCTTTTATCACAGAAGGGACTGAGGGGCAGGAAATGGTCAGCTGACTCATCAGATCTCTTATTTAGGTGATTTGTGACCTCAAAGGCTAATCAGCAATGGCTCAGTCTACCATCTCACCTCTTCCCAAGGTACAAAGACTGTATAAGCAACTTTAATATTGGATTGTGGCAGTGCAATAGATTTTCTAAAACAGAGAAAAACAGCAGTCATTCGTGCAGTCTTTAAAGTCAGGCAATGACCTACCCTTTCTTTGACTACATGCCAGCATACCCAGAGAGCAGTGAATTTTATATATGAAAACTAATGTTTGTAGTGTTAGTTTGGCATTGATTTTATGTGCTCTGCTACTCTTCCTTCACTAGATAAGAAAAAACTAACATGACTGACTATATGGAGTGAATAGTGATAATGATGATGCTTGATAGGAGTATGTTCCCAAAGTTAGTGTTTTAAGGCATAAATTGCTAAGACACTCAAGTCTCAAAAGTATCTGGGATCCACTTGAGGCACCTGCATCCAGAATTGCAGTCTTATATTCAATTGCTACCAAATCATTGTAACTGATCTTCATTTCTCTTGTTTTGAGAAATACTTCATTCTTCATCAAGGTAAGCGATTCAGCATCTACCTATCACTAAACCTGATTAGATCCAGTAATTATCTGCTCATCTTCCTGAGATTCGGAAAAGCTTAAATACATGATCATTACCAAAGAACTCCTACATTTATAGCCCCTTTTTAATGAAACAGGCAGCAGCATAGTTGCCTTCTGATCCTAATGTTTATCTGGGATGTGGGTGACTTGAATTCAGCTAAAGAGCAAAATGTTTTAACTGTGCAGACGCTTGAAGGATCAAACAACTACCATTTGCTACAAATTCCTGTCCTGTTCAGAATCTATAAAAGCTTTCATTGGCAAACATTCAAGACAAATGTATGAGTAAATGAAGACCATGTAATATATTGAATTTGATTTCTTTCCTGAATAGCTGCTTAATAACCTGCATGTATTCTGCCAAAGAAGACTTGCCTTTTCCCAAATTATATGAATTATGCTCTTTGAATTAAGGAAATCTAATACTAGTCATGTCTTCCCACAAGCCTGCAGGAAAACTGGCACCAGTCTTAACTCTCTGACTAATGTAGTTCTAAATTAAAGAATAAAAAAGTGAAACGTCTAGAGATTCATGAGTTTGTTACAACTACAGAAGAAATACAGCCATTTTCCCCAAGTAGTATGCCCCTAGTTTTTGCATCTTTTGCAAACTTGTTCTCTCTGCTACCACTTTTGTTCAGTTTTGTTGCATTTCCTTGCTTTTCAGTACTCCATGCAATTCGATCAGCTCAGGAACCGACTCAGTTTGAATTCTTCATCTCAGAACTCATTCTCCTTCCAGAAATCTTACAACATTCTATACTGTGCAAACGGGCCAGTGAAATCCGATTATGTTGTGCATTAGGTCCACAGTCTCAGTATTCCAGTACTGATGTAACTTAATCCTGACACTGTGGATGCTACTTTGTGTTGGTCTACAGAAACACAGAACAACAGACATTAAATATTTCATAGTTCAGACTTTCCACTGCAACGAATGACTCTTTCAGCAATGTTAGTACTTGGCAAGCGATAAGTAGCATTTTCGGTTGAGCGAAATACCAAGAGGCTGGGTGCTTGTGTCGTGTCTGTGTAGATCATTGAGAAACTTACATTCATCATGTAATTCAGGATTTGAAGTCAAGCTGTCAGTCATACAAGGCCTTAGGGTCACACTAAAGATCATACAATTCTTCACCTGTGTGTATTAGTTCAAGTACAGGAGAAGTACTCTCTCAGTCTTTGCCTCTACCTTGTGTTCCCACAACCAACTGTACAAACCCCTTAGTAAACCAATTGTGTCATCTTCTGTAAAGAAGACCTCCATGTTTCTTTGTAGTAGCTCAAAGAAGATAGAGATTTCATGTTTTCCACACCTCCAATATAGTCTAGTCTACAAACATGGCTACAAAATCTTTGCATGCTCTGACACAAACAAGCCACCATCATACATTTTCAGAGGCTAGGACTCCATTCACGCTGTTCAGTAGGCAATTTGCGGCATTTGATGCAAATTCTTATTTCAAATACCAGATGAAGTGTTTTTTTAGATGCAGTACAAACTGCTCCCTAAGCTTGTTCAGAGAAGTCTGAAGAATCATGAGGAGATGAAATGAATCTTAGTTCTCAAAGTTGCCATACTTATATCAGGAAGTGAAGCAACAATCTCCATATGAATATCCTTAAAACAAAGCAGTGCAAAACCCCACTAAGACGTGCCTAAAAGATGCAAATAAGAGCATACTCTCATTAACATCCAGCAGGGCAGAATTCTGTCTCTTCTGAAAGCTGTAACAAAGGGTAGTGAGAAGTTTGTCTGAGAAAAGGAAACCAATTCACAACAAGCAACTGAATTTCCATGCAGCTCTGCAGATCAGATGTCCCTACAAACTCAGCCCTGACTCTTTCTAGCACATTTTTCCTGATCTAGTGAATTCAGTGACATAATTTTTTCATTCATGGGGATTAAAGATTTTCTTTATGATAAAAAGAGAAAATGGCCTCATTCTGTCTTGGAGGAAGGCAGTTGTGGGGCACGTGCTCATGCAGAACTCTCACAAATTCTTCCTAATACAAGCAGGGAAGGCTATTTGTAGGCAAGAAAAGTGTTTACCCCTTCAGAAGAGAACAAATTACAATGTAGGAAATACTCTGTCCTTTTGTACTCACCAAAGTTTGTTGGTATCGTAATACTTTTGTTGGAGAGGCCTCCCTAGTCATATCCCCAGAGACAACCTTTGTGGAGCAAGAGGTCTTCAGGTCAACGTCTTCCCTTCTGCTCTCCACTGCAAAATCATGGAGTGAAGCAGACACAAGGCTGAAGCTAAAATCCCACAGTGCACCCTGGGAGAAAAGGTTACTGGTGAGGTAAAGACAGAGAAGGGAGAGTGTAACCAGAGACTCCCTGCCCCCTCCTGTTCAATCTGCGCTTGGAAATGGCAGGCGCTTCCCTGCTTTAATACCTCTCTGCTGCCCTGGCACTGGGACAGCTTAGTAAATTAACAGGAGGTAAGGTTTCCCTTTCCTTTCTCAGGCAGTATCACTCTTCTCTGCATTTAGAAGGGATATAAAGTGGGACCACAGAAAGAATGGGGGCTGATGACAGAGAGAGACTTTGGAAGAAAGAGGATGGAAATAAAAAATGACCAAAGTAAGAGACAAAAATATCTTCCTGCAACTTGAGCAAAATTATTCTACAACTTACTTCAGAGGCAGCTTTGAGAAGCGTCATCACCTGAGAGGGCAACTTCTCCCAGCAGCACTTCGAAGACTATTCCTTACATGATTACATGATGTCCTTAGCATTTAACATAATTTGACTTCAAGTATACACATTATTGCTGATTTCTAGGCCACAGTATCTCACCACACATAAACCATCTTCCTTCCAGTATTCCTACCTCCAAGAATCTTCATTCACTGACATTACCAGCACTTAGCATCATCATTTCAACTATTAAAATTATTTTCTCCATTTTCATTCTCAAATTTACTCACAGAGGCCACCTCTTCCACTGAGCTTTCAAACCTTTCCACTTAAGCCCAAAACAGCAGGTTACTGCTCTTTCCACAGACACCTGCTGCTTCTCTACCTCTGCTATCTGTAATAACCATGGAAATTTATAAAACCTATACAGGTTAAGCGGAAGGATAACATAATGACTTCCCAAGCTGTTTCTCCCACTAAAGATATGCTTTGTAAAGCTATTTCAAAGGTGAAAGCACTTACTTCATTAATGTTATCCAGTCAAGGACCTTTCCAATGAAGAAAGTGAAGCCACAAACAGAAACACAGGCACTCTTCTCTGACAAAGAAGGGATAATAGAGATGATGAAAAGGCCAGAAGTCTCTTCTCACGAAATTGACTGGCCTTAAAGAAACTACACATTCAGCTTTTGGAGAGAGTCAACCTGGACTTTGTAACTGGTAAGGAGCACTGGCCAAAATGCACATGTTGGGTGCTGACTCCTGTGGGGATCATCATTATCTTCCCCATACCTGGCCTACATAAGAGCATATGTATATAATATGGTGGCAAACTTTAAGGTGGACTAATCAGTGAATAAGAGGCCCAGTGTCTAGTCAGGGGTATCTAGAAGGCAGAGGGACTGTCTTGATATTCAGGGAGACCCATGGGTATGAACTGCCTCTGAGACAAGGATGCGAATGCATCTGTTTGGAAGCAAACCTCAAGCTGGACTAGCCAGCAGGTAGCGGACCCATGGAGCAGTTAGGAAAGCCAGAGATATGGGCTGCAGTACTGTACATACAGGGGAGCTCATGTTGGTATTTGAGGGATCCTTGAATGACATTGTGAATCTAAAAGGAGCATGCAAGCACTTGCGCTACTTTACTTCAATCCTTACCAGCCACAAAGACAAAAGAGGACTTTACTGTCTCTACTTCACAATTTAGGAGGCCTGGTAAAATTGAAACGAGGTACAGGATGAAAAAAACTTGATGATTTATAACTTCATTCTTTTCCTTTCAAAGAAGGACATTTTCTGTATGTATACTCTGATGACATCCTCACTTTGTAATGAAGATGATCAATTACATAACAATATTTTCTTTGCTTGTATTTCAATTTAGTAATTTAGTGATATGATGCAGAGAATTTTTTTTACCTGTCTTCAGGGTATGAGCCCATTGCTCTCTACAACACAGGCAATGTATGTTAGGAATCTCAGCTTGGTATATATTTTATTTTACAAACTGTTTTACAGATCTTCATCCAAATCTTTTGATGTTTTGAGAAGTACGCTTTTTAAAAAGACCGTTCTGTACATCCTAATTTTGAAGAAGAGATCAATAACTATTTTTACAGTCAGACCCTTTGAGTATCTATCACTTTTTATAATAGCAAATGGAAACAAAAACACTTCACTATTACTACAACTGTATTCCTATAATGAATTGCTCCACTAATTAGAATGATTGTTGTGTAACTCAGATTTGTAACTACATCTTGTGAATATCCCACTCACTGTTTTCACTCTTCTTTCAACAAAACAAAAAACACTTTTGACCTTATTCTTTTGGTTTTAAGCCAAAATATAAATCATATGAACTTTCTTGTTATTCCCACTATTAGAGGCATTGATTAAACTGCGTCTGTAGCTTAAATTTACTTATCTAAAAATACAAACATTTTATATTACTAGTAACAGTTTCAGCACAGATAAGTGTTCTGCTGAATACTACTACTATAATTCCTGTACCACCATTAGGTACTATTGAAAAACCAGTATACTTTTTTCATGTAAAGAGAGATGTCACAGCTGAGAGTAAAACAGCTTTTAGTGGATCTGAATGTTGGGGATTATTCTGGAACTAATGAGAACTGAACTTTTCTTATTTCAGACACTCACTGGCTTCCACCCTGCATCACATAGGTACGTTACCTAGATCTCAACTCCCAGAAGTGATCCCAATGCTGATTTCTAAAGGTGGGCCATCTGCACAGCTGCTTGCAGTAACCTGTCTTGGACACAACAGGTCAAGGTCTCTGGTAATAGTTTCCATGTAGCAATCTGATCCTCTTATATTCCCCCACTTACTTTCATCATCTTTCCTTGTTGTATCTTCATCTCCTTTCTGGGTCCTTCTCCCCATAAACAACCCATTCTGGTTTCAGCTAGCAAGCAGCAGGATTCTGTCCAAGAGTCCAAATGTGCCTCTGGGAAGTATTCAGAAATTATACAAAATTCTCCTTATAGAAGTTCTATTTCTACACAGATGTATAACCCTCCAAATGGATGATACTGCACAGATTAAGCAAACAAGAATTCTTTATTTTGGACACCTCCAGGCAGTAAAATACAAGTATATAAAAAGTACATACCAAAGTGGCAGTGATAATGCAAGTTGATGCAATCCTACTGAAAACTAATCTTTCAGAGCAGACTACTTCATCAATCTACACATCTGTAAAACATTGCACCATTTCAAAGAGGGAGCGCTGGGGAAGGAAGTGTTCGTACTCCAGGGAGGTACAACAACCCCTACAGTGGTTTCTTCAGAGTAAGGCAACAATTGGCAGGAATGTTTTTTGTTTTATCGCATGCTGTGTGTTCGATAAGTGCAAGATGTATTTCAACGCTGCATCTTTGTCAGCTGGAGAAAACACAGCCTTGATTTTCCTGTGCAGAACAATAGAAAAGCACATACCTAATTTTCCAGCCTCCCTCCACATCCCTTTGTGCTTCCTATTCATAATTCTATCCTGGAAGAAAGATAAAAAAAACAAACGCACTTACACATTAAGAGTACTATGCCACCTTATTGCTGTAGAATGAAGACAGGAACTCCAGTATACATACTGTAGCCCATACACAACCTTGTACATCAGAATTTAGGCTACCACAGAAGAGAATAATGCCCATCTCCCTGCACCACATCACATGGGAGTAACTGCAACTTGGAAGAGGCATGTGTGAAGGGAATGCAGGTGAAACTTCCAAATGAAGCGATGGATTATGCCATAACATTACTGATTGACCAGTCAAAATGACATTTGGCAAACAATATTAGCTTAACAGACAGCTTTAAGTGATCATGGCTGAAGAAAGAAAACTCACCTCATATCAGAGTAATAATGTGAAACTCTTCCCTTATAAATGAAAGAGAAACAGACTGCCAGTGAAAAATAATCCAAGCAGCATGTTTGGACTATTAAGAACTGCTTTGAATGCTTTCATTAAACAGAAGATATAGGAGCCCTTTCTACAGGGTTGCAGGATTTCAGGGATTCAGTTACACAGTGCAATTTATAGACTCTTGAGAAGTTGGTGAAGTGTCTGAATACCATGCCTGTTTTGACACACAGATACTAGAGCAAACAAAATATCAACAAGCAATATTCTATACAGTTGTTCACTTCTAGACTAAGGGGAGCCAATCTAGAATTTCCTGATTCAAAACTGTTTCATGGGCATTTAAATGGCACTCACTGATGTGTGTGAGAAACACTGAATTTCCATTTGTTTTTCAAATAACCTGGGATGTCTTGCAGCTCTCTTGATAACTTGGCTACAGAAAAACATACACAAAAATGGACTATAAGTGATCAAGATGGACAGTAGATGTCAACTACTTAAAACAATATCCCGTTTTAGAGAGCAGGATTCTCATTCGCTGTGCACAGGATCTGACTGACATGCATGAAGAACTGGGCAGGAAGTACTTTAAAAAAATACAAAAGCATAAAATAAGTAGCATTTTATGAATCGTTTTCCTCTCAGAAAGGCTTATCTCTTCCAAAATTTGTATGGATAGTCTATTTCTCTTTTCACATTCACATTTCTAGGAAATGTCCTTATGCCTCCTTCCAAAGGATATTCCCACTTTTTCCCAGTTATAGTGCTGATACATCCATACATAGAAAATAATTCAAGATATTAGCATTTTAAACCCTGAACTGAATCAGATTACAAAGAGCTGCCACCTTATTTTAGTAAAAGACATCAAGAACTGTACTGGCTCAACGTGAAAGACCATTCCTTGCTTGGCATCTGATGTCACGCCTGTGAGAACAGAAATGTACACATCCATACTGAGTTCAGCTTTGGCAGTATCTCTCTTCCAGTGGAGCCAGTAGGGTTATTTTCCTGGCACATAGCCGGGAAATAGGTAAAGGTCCCGACAGAGCGTACTACAGTATTCTGACATTTCCTTGCAGCGATGGAATTCTGTGCCTGGGGCATAACCTTCTCGTTGCTTGATTTGTCTATTCACCTAAACATAAGATTAAAAAAGTAAAATGATTGAAGGGGTTAAGAAGACAAAGAGTCATTGCTTTTCTTACTTAAAAATTATTGTTTATCTTATTAATTAGTCACCAGTATACTGCCTTTCTAAACTACAGGAGGGATAAAGAACTAAGGTGCAGCTCTAGTTACTGTGTGCACACTGCAGTCTTCACTCTCCTCTCATTTTCTTAATCTTCCCCTTATGTGAGTACAAGTGCTTGTGCTGTTACGTGCTGAGCCAGTTCAGGCTGAATCCACCTGAAAAAATAAACTGTTTCTATACTAGAAAACTGATGCTTGGCAAGTTACATTAATCTCCTAAATTCACAATGTGCCAACACAAGTGCAATGGAAGGAGAAAAGAAACCTAGCATTTTTTATATCTATTAAGTTACTGTGGAACTGTATATAATTATCTATCTAAATAAGGAAAGAAGTAATAATTTTGCTATGAATAGCGCAACAATATTTGCTTAAAGAGTATATAAACTCTAGCAAATTAAAGAAATTGAAGGCTCTTCAGAAACCAGGCAAGTGTGTGAAAGGAAAGACATTACAGCTGACCTTCACCAACATGTCAGCCACATGAGTGTCCCGGGAGTCCTCTGCAAACACAGTGGTCAGTGCCTCGATATACCAGGATCCACGCTTGGTGTTGCGCATGGCTGCAGTGCCTAAGAAGAAAGAGTATGTACAATAAAGTTCCAGGGGAAGATGGACATATAGAAACTCTTAAGACCCTAAGGATTAGTGCTTCATTCCAGTACCTTTCAAACATGCATATCCACAGATCATATCGGAGCGTGTAGGCAAACGCAGCTTGAGATTTTCTTCCTTGTTTGCATCACTCTCCTCACAGCCTGGGGAATCTGACCGTTCTTTGCCATCTCTCTGATCCACTCCCCGGTCTGTCTCATCTGGTGGACAGTACAGCAATAAATGAGAGAGGGAGAAAAGAAAATATTATCCTGAATGACTGTTTTCCTTACTTTGGCACTCCAGTCAGCAATGCCACAGCTGTTGTCAAGACGACAGTTTCTGCATAAGCTGTTGGCTTTTTCAGCTTTTTAAAAAACTCATCTGAAAGCTCTTCTGCACAAACTAATACAAATATACCAGCAGTTGCTGAACCTGCTCAACATAATGTGACAGCTGGTCTACATGCTGATTGAGAACTATAATTTTAGTTGCTACAGTCTAACTCCAAGAAAATACTGACCAAATACCTCACCTTCAAAATTCTGACTATAATATCACTTAGTTCAATCAAAATCATTGTACATGCAATGGAAAAATAATTTCACCCCAAACACGAGAGATAGAGATCTATAGTACATGGACATCTAGTTTAAAACCTGAGAATATTTAACATCCTTTCCAGGATTCAATAGTATGTACTATGATAATTCTAGATAGCCTCAATTTGTGTTTTAAATGACACAGATTTTCTATTGTAATCTACACTAACAACAGTGGCAGTAACACTAACAGTCCAGCTATGTTGCAGTAAAATAAAACTATATTTTACAGGCTTTCTACATAATTTTGCCCTTTTGTTCTTGTACTATATGACAAAAATCTACTGTTCTACTTCCTAATAGCATGGATCAGATTCTCGTTTTAGGAAGCCTAAGTATTCATTTCAGTGGCCTTCCTGTTATGATGGCAGTAGGTCTCTGTTACTATGTTGTGCCTAAGAATTGTACTTGGATTTCTAATCCTTTAACAGGCAGCAGCATTGGTTGCATACTGTAACTATGCACAGGAGATTGACAGTTCATAAGGCAACAAGATGGGTTCTCAGAAGTGAAAGCAACAGTGGGAGGAGTGTGACTGTCTAACAGGTTACATGTATCCTATTATTCCATACCATAGTTCAAAATTTAATGAGTACCCCCATTATGTTCCTTCTTCCTCTCTTAAAGGTAGGAATGGATTGTTCTTCCATTTTTAACCACACCTTTTTACCCTCATGCCTTTTAGTCAAGGTATATTATTCACACTATCATAGCATATCAAGTCAAAGCTTTTTTGATTAAAGATTCAGAATTAGATGTCTTCCTCATGCATTTGTCTTCAAACACCATCCCATCAACAATGTACCTAAAAATGTATAGCATTAACCCTGTCAAGATATTACTTTGCATATTCAAGCTCTAATTTGTATCATCAATAACTGCCATCCACACATTGAAGTCATTAGAATTTCCCTGAAGCTCCTAGACCTTCTTTTCTCAGTCAATTTAAATAACATTTAATTGCACATTTGTCAGTATTTACAGCAGTTCTTGACTTTGCTGAATCAACTCCTATATCAAACACAGTTGCTAAAAGGCTTTAAAGCCCCATTTTATGTCACAGTGAAATCTGACAAGCTGTCTTTTCCCACCGCTTCCTGCCACCATTGGCTTTTGATCTTTGACTTTAAGTGGACTACTTCAATTCTTTAGCAGACACATGCCAAAGGTCCTTTGGAAATGAAGTAGATCACATACATTCTTCATATATAAAGATTTTAAAAAATTAAAATGCCTCAATAATAGAGAAAAGACAAGCCTTATTACATAAATTTAGGGAAAAAGAGTAACCTATGCACTTCTCACTTAGCTTTGGCTGGTTCCAACTAACTTGCACAGTTACATAGACGCACTGACTACTAATCTAAAGTTGTCTACACCACTTATACAGCCATTTAAATATATATTTTTTTAAAAAGCAGCATTGGCCAACCTTTGAACACCAGTATGAGAAGGTACACATTTTTGTTGACTGCTCAGTTGATTCATAATTTGCATTCCCTTCCAACTATTAATTAAGCTTCACAAGCCAGGTTAAAAATGCATATTTAGTTAAAGGAAGGGTTTTTTTTTCCTTTAAGTTGTTCAAGTCTCAATCCTTTGCCTATTGTAATATCCCACTTCTACAGCATCCTGCATAGCAAGCTTCTCACTCTTTCCCTCCTGAAACCCTTATGGAAAGAGGAAGGACAAACATGGATGTTAACTTGAACAGACACATTATGGTGAAATTACAGTCAAATAAACCTTATTATCTAATTAGGTCAACAGTTGATTCTGGCTTATTAAACTCATTTTCATGCTGTTACTAGTCCACACATTCATATTTGCTGAAGAATATTAAAAGGTTCGATAACATAAGGAATTTAATCACATTAAATTCATACTGGTAAAGGTGCACATTATAGTATTTCCAAATGCTTAAAGGATCAAATACTTGTGACACCCACAATGCTTTCTGTAGACTTTACATTTTTTGCCTTGTTAGGATTAAACATGAGTACGTAACAGGTGAATGAAACATGCTCTTGGTTATAGGAAAAACTATAAACCAGCTAAAAATGGGGAAAGAAAGAGGAAACAAATGCAAGGAACAAAAGAAAGGTAGAGGAAAAAGGATACATGCTAGAAAACAGAACTTTTCTATCACAAAAGAAAAAAAACGAAAGCTATCCAAGACAAAACTTCTCTTTGGAGTACTCCTACTTTCTCAGTTATCTATGGAAGTCCATATGAAGGAAGAAATTTGGTCATTCGCATATTGTTATAGACATGTTTAGTTACAATAGGAGGAAAAATGAATAGCAGTATTAAGAAGAAAGTGATAGGAACACACAGACTGGAAAAATAACAAGTTTATGAGAATTAAAAGAGTTTGATAGTCGCATGTGAAAAAAATTGAAAATAGGAGACTGATTAAAGAAAAAGAAAACAAAGAACAAATAGCAGCTAACTCTGATAGCTCATGAGACAACACCAGAAGAAACAACACATCCTGGGTCAAGGGAGAGACACGGACTCGGGCAAGACTTGAATGCTAGTGTACCGCTTCATGCTGTGCTGTAATTTGATGCACTATAAGCCCCTTTCCCCCCTACTGCAGGTATAACAAGCGGAAGTCTTAATATATGAGTTACATAACTCATATATTAATAACTCATATATAATAATTCATATATAATGTATATGAATATATAGAACTTTACGTCTCTGAGGTGCTCTGTGGTCTGCAAGTCAATGCACAAACCTCATGCAGAACAGAAGACACTTACAGAGCAACAGATGCAGTGGCAGCAGCAGGGCAGAGGGAGGTGAATATGGATCCCACTTACACCTGAGAGAAGCAAAGAGGAGAGTTGACAGCAAGTTGAATGTGAGGGCGTGTACGTGTGTAAAATGAGCCTTAATGGGATGACAAATCACGGCTTCTAGTGTTAAGGCACTCACCTCCCCGGCAGGCCTGAATAAAGAACATTTTGGGCTTATTCTGGAGATTGGGGCAGTTTGCATTATCAAAGAGCCTGAAAGCCTCCTGCAACTGAGAGAAGAAAAAAAAAATAATCCAAATATTCTTTACTGTAGACCTCTGTTAGCCAAACCCAGACTCACTTTGCTTCCTCACGTTTTGGTTATTGCCTCACTACTCTTTATCTCCAAACTCACTGTGTGACAGTCACACACTCCCCACCTCCCCACTCTGCGCTCCTATTAGTTTGAGGTCATGTGCTCTACCTGGTAAGTGTATGTGAGGAGAGAACGAAGTAACAACTTCTCATCTAACAAATATTTATGTCATTCCTTATCTTATAGACTTCTCATAGCTATCGGTGCCATTTTCTTTACACGAGCTCTTATTTTTGCTTTTTGTTTAAAAAGACTAAATCCTCAGTCTCCCCATCCCCTTCTGTTTTTTCTTTTCCCTCTTTCCATTTTCACTTTCCAAGATGTAACCTATAACATATCAGGACACAGTAAATATACCTGTAGGAGTTTGCCATCAGTGCCATAAACCCCACCCTCTACACCGTGGGAAAGTAAAGCTACAATACAGGAATCCACATCCTGATGATCTGGCAATTTAGAGAATCTCTCCAATGCACTCTCCATTTCCTGTAAGAGAGAAAAAATATTTTATGCTTCCCAGAGTTACATGGGGAAAATGGGTTAATGTGCAGGGAAAAATACTGATCACAGAATGGCTTAGGTTCTCCTAAGCTGTGCTTCTCCTATGACAGAATAAACTCTACATACATTTGCAGGACAAAAGATATCTGTTCCATAATACAGAGAAAAATGTACTTACTCTTTTACGTATCATTCAGTCTTAAATATAACACTGTTTAGCAGGAATCACTTGGACTTAGCCACACTAATATCTACTGTTCACAGAAAAAGAAAGACTGATGACAGATGTGGAGGTCGGGAGCTGTCTTGGGCAGAGCGATCACAAAATGGTAGAGTTCTCTATTTTTGGTGAAGTCAGGAGGGGGGCCAGCAAATTGCTACCTTGGAATTCTAGAAGGTGGACTTTGAACTACACAGGACACTGTTAGGGAGGGTCCTTTGGGATTCAGACCTGAAGGGCAAAAGGGCTCAGGAAGGCTGGACACCCCTCAAGAAAGAAGTCTTAAAGGTCCAGGAGCAGGCTGTCCCCCTGTGCCCTAAGATGAGCTGGTGGGGAAGAAGACCGGTGTGGATGAACAGGGAACTTTTTTTGAGGCTCCAGAAGAAAAAGAGTCTACCTCTTCTGGAAGAAGGGACAGACAGCTTAGGGAAGAGTACAAAGAAGCTGTTAGGATATGTAGGAAGAAAATTAGAAATGCAAAACCCCAGCTTGAATTTAACCTGGCCGCTGTAGTAAAAGAGAACAAAAAACTTTTTTTTACGAATAGATTCAAATAGATTAACATTAAGAGGAGGGCTTAGGACAATCTCCATCCTTTACTGGATGCGGCAGTGAATATGACCATTGAGAATAAGGAAAAGGTTGAGGTTCTCAATGCCTTCTTTACATCTGTCTTTAAAAGTCAGACTGATTAGTTTTGGGGAACTTTACCCCCTGACCAGGAAGTCTGTATAATATATATACTGCTGTATAAAATCCCTCAATTCAGGTGGAAATCTGCTATTCCACCTGGACTGTCACAACTCCACAGGGCCAGATAGGATTCACCCAAAGGTGCTGAGGGAGCTGGTGGTTGAGATTGCCAAGCCGCTTTCCACCATCTATCAGCATTCCTGGTCAACCAGAAAGGTCCCAGGGGATTTGAGGCTTGCCAGTGTGACTCCTGTCTACAAGAAGGGTCATAAGGAGGATCCAGGAAACTACAGACCTGTCAAACTGATGTTTGTGCCAGGGAAGGATACAGAACAGATCATCTTGAGTGAGATCACATGGTATGTGAAAGACAATTTGAGAATCAGGTCCAGCCAGCATGGGTTCACAAAAGGCAAGTCCTGCTTGACCAACCTGATCTCCTTCTATGATCGTGTGACCTGCCTGGTGGATGAGGGAAAGGCTCTCGACATCATCTACTTAGACTTCAGCAAAACTTTTGATGCTGTCACCCACAGTATTGTTCTGGAGAAGCTGGCAACCCATGGCTTGGACAGGTACACTCTTTGCTGAGTGAAGAACCAGATGGATGGCCAGGCCAGGTCGTGAATGGATTTAAATCTAGCTGGTGACCAGTTGGTCATGAGTGGTGCTCCTCAGAGGTTAGTACTGGGGTCTGTCCTGCTACTGTCTTTATTGATGACCTAGATAAGGGGATTGAGTGCACTCTCAGTAAGTTTGCAGATGACACTAAATTGGAAGGAAGTGTTGATCTGACTGGGGATAGGAAGGCCCTACAGAGCAATCTGGACAGGCTGGATAGCTGGGCTGAGGCCATTGGGATGAACTTCAACAAGACCAAGTGCCAGATCCTGCACTTTGGCCATAACAACCCCAAGTAATGCTACAGGCTTGGGGAAGAATGGCTGGAAGAGTGTGGAAGAAACGGGTCTGGGGGTGTTGGTCAGTGCTCAGCTAATCATGAACCAGCAGTGTGCCCAGATAGCTAAGGCCAATGGCATCCTGACTTTTATCAGAAATAGTGCTGCCAGCAGGAGCAGGGAAGTGACTGTTCCCCTGTACCAAGCTCTGGTGTGTTTGCACCTTGAGTACTGTGTTCAGTTTTGGGCCCCTCACTGCAAGAAAGACACTGATGCCATGTCCAGAAAAGGGCAATGAAGCTGGTGAGGGGCCTGGAGCACAAGCCTTCTGATGAGTGGCTGAGGGAACTGGGATTGTTTACTCTGGAGGAGACCTGGGGGAGACCTTACAGCTCTCTACCTGAAAGGAGGTTGTGGCAAGGTGGGGATTGGCATCTTCTCCCCTGAAACTAGCAAAAGGACAAGAGGCAACGGCCTCAAGTTATGCCAGGGAGGTTCAGGTTGGATATTAGGAAAAATTTCTTCTCTGAAAGAGCAGTCAGGCACTGGAATGGGCTGTCCAGGGAGCTGGTGGAGTCACCATACCTGGAAGTGTTTAGATATTGTACTAAGGAAGGAGGTTCAGTGGAGAAATACTGGTGGTAGGTGGACAGTTGGATTTGATGATCTTGGAGGTCTCTTCCAACCTTGGTTTTTATGTGATTTTGTGACTTCTTCCATACTGGTCAATGGTGGGGGACACAACAAATATTGGAGTCAGTATATGCGGATTTAACAAAGGAGACAGCAACTGCTGCTTTACAGAGGTTTTATACTAACACTGGAGTCTGGCTGGGATATTGAAGCACTTTTAACAGATGCTTACACCAGTACTTCAGACACTGAAAGCCTTATCATAATGTAGCAAAAATTGCCTTCTTGAATAAAACACTTTTTAGCAGGTTTTGTACCACTTGATTTCACAGTGATTTAGAAGGAATAACAGCAAATGAAGCTGGAAAAGCCAGCAAGTGCATTCCTAGAGAAAAAAAGAATGCCTTAATTCAGCCAGTCATAAAATACCAATTTTCTTAAGGAAAGCCCAGCCACTTCTCTAGCAAAGTGGACAGAAAGAGTGAAATTTGCTCCAACAGTGAAAGGATGAGAAAACACTACTTAAATTTGTAAAAACTAGGTCAAATATTTGTAAATAATAACACTTAGAATAGCAAAATACTTTAAAAGGCTATCTAGATTAACTGGAACCAAATCATTTGCAGCTTTAACACACATGCTAGATATGTTCTAGATCTTACCCCACCTACTATGAGGGGTCAGTGTAGACTAGTATCTCTTGTGGTCCTTTGTGACCCTACTTTTTGTTGTATGTTCTTTGATTTTCAGGCTTCTTCATGTTTTTTTGGTAAGCTATGGCACATTTTCTATTTATAAGTGACCATTCCCATCTTCCAGTTCAAGCTTCGTTAAACCAAAGCACACCTCTTAAGATTCTCATATAACAGCTACAAACTCAGCCATACTGGTTTGAACGTAGTAGTAGTAGGATTCCCCTTACCTCTGCACTTTGATCATGAAAGACAGTCACTTGATATCCAAGATGCTTGAAAAGCAGCTCTAGGGAAGCACAGTCCACATCTCCACCTGAACGATATTCCAAGTCCTTTTCACTGCTGAAATGGATATTGCTGAGAATAAGTGCTAAGCCTCGGGGCTCTGATATCAGTTTGTATGCCTGAGAAGAAGATTTAAAATTGGTATACTTATGTAAGGAAATAATAGAGTCTGTGTATAACACTATTCCCCATATACCAACTTAATTACTAATGATATGTAGGATTTCTAGTTTGAGAAGGCACAAAACCAGCAGAGGTATAAGAAGTATTGGTTTGGGTTTTTTTTAGTATAGCAAATGTTTATATTGCAAAAGGTCTCAAAGGCAACTGCTTCTGCCAGCTTCCACACTAATGATCCTACATCACTATTAATAGGATGTTGTAATAGCTTGCCTTATTTCCTGTTTCATAAGGAAGACAGATTAAGCATTTCAAATTGTGAGTTAGCTCTTGCTAATGCTTTTCTCCTTCCACACATATCCCAGTAGGGCCAAACAAGTTTTTGTAATACTCACCAAAGGCCCCAGGAAAACATTAAGCAAAATTTAGCTTACATTTCCCTAATTGTGGTTGGGAGCAAGAAGAGATGTAAAACAGCCTGTGAGAGTGAGTGCAACTGTAGCAGCAGGCAGCGATCTTCAAAGTAACAAGGATGACAAGAAAAGTTAATAGGGAAAAAAACTAATTTAAGAAGGGTGTCTTCAAAACCACCTTGCCTCTTCCACTCTACCAACAACAAACTAATAATAAATTGGTAATAACATCCCTGTGAATTGAAAGTGAAATTTAATATTGAAGAAGCATATCAAATACAGTGTAACCAGACACAGATATAAAAAGAAATTAAGCTAGACTCATGCTGATGTTGGCAAATTGGGTCTCCCCTACAGTTACAAAAAAAAAACCTACTTGTGAAAAATATGTTTTACTGAACACAGCCTGTTACAGAAGAGTTAAGTCTTAAGAGTTAAGTTGTAGTGTAATCCTACTAACATGTCTGCACTATCACAAAAAATTATTTGTTTTCCTTAAGCCTACACCACCAAAACCTATGCTTTACAAATGGAACAAACAGAAAAATAATTATGACAATCTGTATAACTTCTGAAGATAAATAAAAGGATTAGAAATTCAGGTTCTTCCGCTCACTACTGCACAGAATCCTGACCTTATTTCTGCACCTAAGGAGACTTTTCCTGATACAGTAGACAATTAAAAGAGCCAGGATTGTGACCATGACCTGAAAAGTAGTTCTAATATTGTACAGTTATTTTCAGAGTCACACGTTAATACTATAATACTAACACATACCCATAATGAATTGTGTTTTTACTCAGTAGTAAGTAGTGTGTATCAGCTGATATATCTAAATATTTCACCTTTGAAGGAGATTTTCTCTATCAACCACTTACTAAGTGCTGATGATCACGATAGAATTCTGGAGTGCAGTGCTTCACTGGAGGAATCGGAGGACCATCTCCACTGTCCAAAGAATGTTCCACTGGTTTTGTGCAAAAGAAAAATATAAATAACAACAAAAATTCTAGCTACAAACCCTCTCTATTAAGGTAGTAATTTGCAAATTCATAAGTATGTGGTCTAAGGCATATTCATGTCCTATACAACTCGTATGTCTGAACGTTTTGGTTGATCAAGGACGTCACACATACAATGAAAAAATAAATATTAAAAATACACCTTTCCATTATATTTCTAATTGGCAACAGATTTTAATTTTTTGCCTTTTTTGTACAATAGCCTAACGCCCAGCAAATTTAGTTTTACAGAGTATAAAAACAGAATTTATATTGAAGATCAGAGCAGTGCTTTTCTGTCTTTTTGTACAGTATCTCATCCATTCTCCCGTTAGGCTGATGAACTACTACTAGAAACATTCAAATAGAGTAGTGCTCTTCCTTTCATAAAATATTTCCATTCTCACTGGATACAATTCCGGATCTCATTTTATGCTGAACTGGCGCATTAGTGATGAAACTAGATATTTCTAACTTCTGTGAAGTGCAATGCTCTTTTTGTGTTGCTTATCTGTCTCTGAACAACTCTTATTTCTGGTCAGCAGCAGACAAGGGGAATGAGAATCAATTAATTAACATTAAGAGATGCTCAATCCCTTATCCTGAAGAAACTGAGTTAATAACATTCATGGTCTCTTTTAAAATCCTTTTTTAGCATTTTGAGCATTTCTCCCAGGTGGTGAAACACATGCTCTCTAAAAAACCTATAACCTTCATACCTAAAAAAACAACCAACAAACCAACAACCAAAAAGGTTTTTGAACCTATACATTTGATCTTTAATACCAGACAGAGCTCCTAGTAGTAAGCAGCACAACACTAAAGTAAATGGTAAATGAGTGCTGTCCAAGCGTTACCAGAGGTAATATAAAAACTAACAAGGAGATTCATTCCAACAACCAGCTCCCTAACCTAAATCACAAATGCTTGCTGAAGTAAAGTTGATTTGCTGAATTCAGTGGAAGACACAGCTATCCATTTCAGCTGATGTTACATAGATAATGCCTTGTACTTGAAATCATTTGTTAAGAAAAGTCTAAGTTGGAATACTGCCAATTATTAGTATCTTTTCACAGTTCTAGTTCATTTGCACTCTATTGTACACCTTAAACAAAGAAGAAATTCTTTGAATACCTAAAATTTTACAACTGACCCATTCTATTTAAGCAATGAAATTTCCTACATGAATAAATGAAGCTAACTAATTAGGTTCTCTCTTCCACTATGCTACTTAAATGTAATTTTCTAGAGTAATTCTGCCTCTTATGTCTGATCATAATACAGTCAGTTCATCCTCAAGTTTGTATTCTTAGGATGAGCTAAGTGGTGTCAAGCTTATTTCTAAAATTGAGATAACAGAGCATTAAGAAACTGGAGGCAACCAACCAGACAGTTGATAATCAAGTTTTCATGATGTATTGTGTGACTCACCAATCAAGCGTGGTCTCTTTGAATTACATGATTCACTCAGAGGAAGTGGAAGATTTGATCCATAACGCTGTTCAAGCTACAAGACATGCAATAAATCCAAGAAAAAATTGGCAAAAGACACCTATTCTTTTTTTCTATATAGTAGAAGGCTGTAGGTATCATGGAGTAATAACACAGATATTTGCATACAACACACGACATACTGTAATACATAGGACACTCCAAAAGTAATGCCTCCTATTTGTTTCTATGGAAACTACAACAGATACAAAGAGTACAGAAACACTTATTGATAAATTCTCACTACAAAATACTATTTTTCAACACAGCCACCACCACTAGCGATGCATTTACGCCAATGATGAACAAGAGCCTGCATGCTGTGACTCTAAAATTCTGCATCAGAGGAGCTGACCCACTGTTTTACAGCACCCATTGTCTCACTGTGTTCACATCTACTGTTTTTGTCTCCATAAGCATTCAGCAAGTGTTGAATGTCAATGGGTGCCATTTTTTCCACATTGAGGAATTCAATTTTTCAATGCTTCGTACGTACTTTCATGTCAACATGCCATTTTGTCAGACTGCCCCTCTGCTGCCATCTGTCGCATGGCAAAAAAACGCAATGGAGTATTTGTGGGAATGTTCAGCCTCTACTGCCATACCATCATCAGCCTCTGTCATTGTGGGACATCATAATAAAATAGGAGACATTATTTTTGTAGCCACCCTTGTATACTCTTTATATATTATATGCAATTTAACATAAAACACAATACAATAGCTTAAATCTAAATAAAAGAGTTCATGATATGATAACTGCAAATTTCCTTCCTGTTAATGCCAGTTTCCTCCCTTTGTTTACTCATCTCTACCTTCACTCAAATCCCTTGCTGGGACACCCTACAATGAGGTATCATATCCTCCTAATTTTTGTCAAGACTTGTTTCGTCCAATAACTCCTCTTTCTAGTTGCTTTCAAGATTTCTTTTTTATTTTACTCTAATAATTTCTACATTTTACTAAGGCAACGTCTCTGCTCAAAAAGTATCATTCTAGTCTTTCTTCGTTAGTATAAAACATTTACTAGAATGCCCATCTTTCACAATGCATAGAGAACACTGAATTTTTATTAAATTCTTCCTTCCATCTAACGTTAACAACTGCAGATACTGAGTATCTTTCTACTCAGAGAACACTAAGATAAGAGATTTTAGAAAAAATACATAGTTTTGCAGCTTTTACAGTCTTGATGATACATCAGTGAGAGCGTGTTAGATGTAGAAATGTTCATGAACACCATGGAAATCAACAAGAAGCGCAGAATACTGTGAGGAGGAATAATCTCATTTGCTGGGAGCTGAAAGCAGCTTTGGAGAAAATGTCTTAGGGACCCTGGCAGATACCAAATTGAACATGTGCCTGCAATGTGCTTTTGTGGCATAGGCTAATGGTATCCTAGGCTGCATTGAGTCTTGTCAGCAGATTAGATCAAATGAGGTGAACCTTCCCTTCTACTTAGGTCCAGTGAGGCCACACCTGGAGTATGGTACCCAGTTCAGGGCTTCCCAGTAAAAGAGTGACATACTGGAAAGAGCCTAAAAAAGGGCTTCAAATATGGCTAAGGTACTTGAGCACCTCTCATATGAGGAAAGGCTGAGAAAACTGGGACTGCTTAGCCTGGAATACAGAAGTCTTGGGGACCTTACCAACAAGTACAAACACTGAAAGGAGTCAAGCTCCTTTCAGTGATGCCCAGTGTCATGGTTTTATGATTTTTGTTACTGGTATTCCACATCATAACATCATGTAGAGCACTGGGAGTTAAAGAGTTGATGCTCCAGTTTCTTTCTGGGTACCTGGTTCTCAGAACAGAATAACTACATACCCCAGATGACTTTGCAATTCTATTTTTCATTCAGAGGGAAAAATAAAACTGCTTTTTTGGGCCAGTGGGCCTGCTGTCCCCCTCTCAGCCACAGATAGATCTAGAGATAACTCCCTAATACCCAGACATGAGAAAAGGTAACGCACACAAACTAGAACACAAAAGATTTTGTCTGAACACCTGGACACAATTGTGTGGGTGACTGAGTGCTGCAAGAGGTTGCCCACAGAGGCTGTGGAGTCCCCATCCTTAGAAATACAAAAAAACAGCCAGGACATGGTCCTGGGAAACCTGTTCAGAGTGGCCCTGCTTGAGAAAGGGGTTTGGACCGGATGACCTCCAGAGGTTCCCTGCCAACCTTAACCATTCTCTGCTTCTTTGTAAAAATTCTCTTCATCTCAAATTCATTTTATTCTTCTTTTACCCAAGGCTACTGCAGGTTTTAACTTGCAACTAAATGCCATACCTTCCTTTCTAATAATTTTTTTTCCTAGGCATATGAAAAACATGTATCTGTGTTCAAACCCAATCCCTAATGCAGTCTACGTTTTATTTTTTTTTAAATGTTGTACCGTTGCAATCCCATGTCTCAAGCTGGATTCTGTCTTCAAGATCATTTCCGCCAGATGCTGCTGTTTGGTTTCTTGTAGAGCTTCACAGAAGGCTGAAAAGGCATTAGGGCCTCTCTTGGGCAACAAATTAAGGAATTCCACATTTTGGCTGAAGCTTCCAGACTTTGCCTAGATACAAAGAAGAAACAAAATCCACACTCTAGATATTACCCCAACACAATTTATTTTCATTTAAGCTTCAGAACAACTCAATCATTTTCCTTCATGTTCCATCACCATATTTAGCTGTGCTAGATCACATTTACTGGCTTTTCCTAGTTGATTTCACTGCCATCCCTCTGTTCTGACCAGCTTAAGGGAGAGAGCATATGACAACAAAGCAAACCAACAATTCACACATTACCACAGACAGTAATACACCCTTTTCGCTCTAATCTCTTACTTCCAGTTAACAACTGAATAGTACCTATTTACTCTCACCAAACACACAAAGTCCAGAATCCATTTTCACTACTGCTCTATGTATTAATAGTCTCATGTACTAATACACAAACTCCTTGGAAAGTGTCATGGAAAACACTTCTTTCCTGCAGTGAATTCCAAAAAGATACCATGTATGTATAATGTGTTTCATTTACGCCAATGAAACAATACCTAGCAATACATTGGAAAAGGTAACAACCAAAAATCAAATTTTTGTTTCCATAAAACAGTCATGGGACGTTTGCAAACAAACTGTCTAATTTGTAAAAGCCTTCCCTATGAAGAAAACTGAAACATCACATACTAAAATATTAGGTACTGAAGATAGGTTTTACAAGTCCCATGGAATTCATTGTACTTTTTTTGAATTGCCACTTTGATGCAAGATTTCTTCTATAAAATGGTTGGTGAGTTACACAGAACGAAGTATTAACACTACTTTAGCAATCACAGGGGAAAAAAAAGCCTTAAGTCGCATGAGTATATATTTTGCTGCAGAAGATTTTCACACCACCATGTTTCCATTTATAAAATTAATCCTGTTGGTTCTTAAAAGTACTTTGGCTTTTGTCTCATCACATTGTTTGGAATGAGAATGTAAATCTTTTTGATCCAATGCTTATGAACCTATTCTGAAGTTTCAAGCTATATTCATTCATGACTGGCTAATAGCATTTACTTTTTTATCAACAATGCCCTTTGACTTCAGATTCCTGTCATTTTCATTATTTAATAAACTCTCACTAAAATCTAGATTTGCTGAAGTAAAAATGTCATACTCTTTTAGCCTCCTCTTATAAATGTATTATTCCTTTCGAGGATGCAAGCACCCTTTCCTGATCTCACAGAAACTACACCTTTCTGAATACTATTTGACTAGAATTGCATACAATAATCCCTCCTGTGCCTTTAAGGTATGAAAATACTTGTCCCTCTACCCTACTAACAGTTCTCTATCAATCTACAAAAGATAACCAGTTGCATTAATGTGTATTTTGAAGCAAACCCAATGAATTTTATTTTACCTAATAAGGTAAATTCACTGCTGATATTCTAAAGTGCCTGCTGTTTTTTTTCCCTTCCAGCAGACCTGCAGCAGTTTAGGCCAAGCTCAAGGTGATTCATTTTCTTCATCTTATGTCTTCATAGTTTATGATTTTGAAGCATATATCATAATTAAGAACACAAGCTGACCTCAAGAATTGGATGTTAAGATATACTGAACATTTCATAACATTCGTGTTCTGCACTTTGTATGTACAGTGGTCAGCTTGCAGTTGACTTCTTCCTGAACGCTTCCTTTAACAACCAAAGTGCAGTACCTCCACAGGTAACTTCTGCAACAGCACTGCTGTTCTTTATGCTAAATAATATTCAGCAAACATTCAGAAGTAAAACTTTCATATAATAGATGTCTTCTATTTTATTTTCTACTACATCCTAAATTCATTTTTGCATCCCCAGTTGAATTTCATAATCTATACAACATGAAGAGTTTGTATGATAAACTCTGATTTCAATTCCTGTGTCAAAATCCCAATGTATAGGTCTTATTAATGAATTAGAAGATATATGCAGAATCTGATATGCAGAATACCTTATACCTTTGACAAACATCCTAATCAAAGTGATATCTTCGCTACTGCGTAGTAATCAACCCAAAGCATTTAAGTATCTCTATCTGCAATGCTCAAACTGCAGCTGTGGGCTGCGTGCAGCCTGGCCCAGCTCATTCTGTGGCAGCCACCCGCCCTGCACCATCATGGCAGTGCTTCTTCCCTACCAAGCAGCCCAGCCCCAGAAGCACATCCATTGCTCAGCAACAGCAGTGCAACTGGCACTGTCTGGGTTGAAAACAGGGCATGGGACCAGGGCACGCTGCAGGGCTAGCTCAAGTTATGGCAAATAATTATATGCAGTTTGGTAAATGAGTTAAACACAGTACTGTGAACAGAGAAAAATATGCAGCCCTGCTTTCAATTCTGATGAAGGAACAGGTTCCAAGATTACAGAAAAAATCCTCATTTTTAAAATATATTTGCAATTTGATTTTCAGTTGGCACAAATACATTACCTGTGAATTTACAAATGGAATGTATAGAGTTTCAATCAGACATTCAACTCAAAAATTTGATCATGTCTGTTTACGAGATTTTTTATTCGCCCTGTCTTATCAGAGAAAAATATCTCTTGCTTCACAACCATACCTTATTCATGTCATCGCTTCCTGGGGTATACATTTGTGAACAGTTATTTTCAAGGATGAAGAGTAAAATTTCAAGAAGAATCTTTGACAAACATCTTGAGAGCTCATTAAAAATTGCAACCACTGCCATCAAATCAGACTCTGATGCATTAGTTTCACAAAAACAAGGTCAAATACCCTACTAGTTTTATGCTTTGTTGCTTTGTTAATGTTTTAATAAAAAATAAACAAATAAATAAAAAGTTTTGTTACTTATATAAACTAACTATATCTTTTATATATTGTCCTCTTCACTCAATACAACCAAGGCAAGACAAAATGTTGGCATGATCTACATGATCTTCTAGTTTGCAGTTACAGTACAGTACAGAGTGTTCAACTTGTTTTAAAAGAAAAACAAAGCCCTAGCTATCATATCTGCTATTTTGAAGGTCTATATTGGAGCTCTGGAGGAACATCTGATGCTCTGTCAAGAAGGCATTAATGAAGGACTTTGGATTTAATCTTAAAAACAGCAGTTTGCACCTCATATTGTTTAGTATCTTTCAGAATTAACCAATTTAAATGAATTCCTGTCAGTTTTTTTACTTTCTCTTCTTTGGACACCAAAGAAAGCTGCTCCTATTTATTAATTCTTCTGCAGTGTTCAGCTATGGACTCTTCGCTTACTCTTCACACTCCATGTGAGCTCTTCATCTATCTCAAACACCTCTGTCTTCAGTCGCTCTTCCTAAAACATCCTTACATTCCCATCTTTCTCTTAATTATTACAAATAATTTTCAGGACTGGCCTAGCACCTCACACTCCTATGACTGGAGTATTGGAATGGAAGGACACATGCTCTTTAGGAAGTACAGGCAGGGAAGGAGAGGGAGTGTTGCCCTCTATGTCAGGGTCCAGATGCAGTGTATGATGTTTGGCCTTGGGATGGATGAGAAGCCAACTGAGAGTTTATGGCTCAGGATTAAAGGGAGCGCAGGGACGGGTGATATCATAGTTGGGGGATGCTACAAACCACCTGATCGGGAAGAACAAGTGGATGATGCCCTCTATAGACAGACAGGAGCAGTCTCATATTCACAATCCTTGGTCTTCACAGGGGACTTCCACCACCCTGATATCTTTTGAAAGGATGGCATAAGCACAGCATGGCATAAGCAATCCTCCTGGGATGCACTGATGATAACTTTCTTCTCCAAGTGACAGAGGAGCCAATGAGGACAGATGCACATTGGACCTTGTTCTCACCAACAAGGAGGAGGTGGGGAACATGAAGTTCAAGGGCAGCCTTGGCTGCGGTCACCATGGAATGTTGAAGTTCAAGATCCTTAGGGAAGCGAGGAGGCTACACAGCAAGCTTGAAACTCTGAAGAGAGGCTCAAGAAAGCTGGCTAATATTTAAGGGTTACCTCCTCCAAGCTCAAGAGTAATGCATCCCAACAAAGAGGAAGTCAGGTAAAAACACCAGGAGGCCTGCATGGATGAACAAGAAGCTTCCAACCAAACTCAAAAAGGAAGCCTAGAGAAGGTGGAAACAAGAACAGGTAGCCTTGGCTGAAAACAGAGACACTGTCTGAGCAGACAGGAATCAAATCAGGAAAGTCCAGAATTGCATCTGCCCAGGGTCATAAAGGGCAACAAAAAAAAACTTCTATAGGTACGACGATGATAAAAGGAAAACTAGGTAAAATGTGAGACCTCTCTAGAAGGAAATGGCAAAGCTGATTACTCGGGATATGGGGAAAGCTGAGGTATTCAATTACTTTTTTGCCTCAGCCTTCATGGGAAAGTGCTCTAGCCATACCACCTAACTCATGGAAATCAAAGTCAGGGACTGGGAGAAAGAACTGCCCACTGTAGCAGGAGATCAGGTTTGTGACCATTTAAGGAACACAAAGGTGAACAAGATCATGGGACCTAACAAGACACATCTGATGATTCTGAGCAAACTGGCAGATGAAGCTGCTAAGCCACTATCCATCATATGTGAGAAACTGTAGCTGTGTGGTGAAGTTTGCAGTGACTGGAAAAGGGGAAACATAATCCCCAGCTTTAGAAGGGAAGAAGGAAGACCCAGTGACAGGTCAGTCAGTCTCACCTCTGTGCCCAGCAAGATCATGGAGTAGATCCTCCTATGCTGAACTATGCTAAACTAGCTAAGACACATAGAAAATGATGAGGTGACTGGTGGCATCCAACACGGCTTCTCTAAGTGTAAACCATGCCTGACATATCTGGTAGTTTTCTACAATGGGATTACAGCACTGATAGATGAAGGAAGAGGAACTGAGGTCATCTATCTGGACTTCTGCAAAACATCTAACCTTGTTCAGCACAACATCCTTGTCTCTAAATTGGAGAGACATGGATTTAGCTGACAGGTCACTTGATAGTCAAGGAATTAGTTGGAAAGTCACTCAGGTGCCCATGAAGAGACCAGTGACAAATGGTATTCATCAGGGGATGCTGTTGGGACTGGCACTATTTAACATCCTTGTTGGTGACAAGAACAGTGGGATTGAGTGCACCCTCAGGAAGCCTGTGGATGACACCAAGCTGAGTACAGTTGGTTCTCTAGAGTGAGGGTATGCCATTTAGAGAGACCTTGACAGACCTGAGTGGTCAGCCCACACAAACCTTGTGAAGTTCAACAAGGCCAAATGCAGGGTTCTGCATCTGGGCCAAGGCAATCCTGAACATGAATACAAGCTGAAAAATGACTGGATTGAGAGCAGCCCTGCAAAGAAGGACTTAGATACTGCTGGATGAAAAACTGAATACAAGCTTGCAACATGTGTTTGCAACCCAGAAGGTCAATCATACCCTGGGCTGCATCAAAAGAAGTGTACCTAGCAGGCTGAGGGAGGTGATTCTCCTCCTCTACTCCACTCTCACAAGATCCCACCTGGAATACTGTGTTCAGCTCTGGGAAGCCCAGCATAAGAAAGACATGGACCTGTTAGCGTGGGTCTGGGGGAAAGCCACAAAGATCAGAGGGCTATAGCACCTCTAGTATGAAGACAAGCTGAGAGGTACATTGTCCAGCTTGGAGAAGAGAAGGCCCTAGGGAAACTCTACAGAGGCCTTCCACTACCTAAAGGGAACCAACAGGAATGATAAAGAGTCCCTCCCCATCAGGGGGAGTAGTGGTTGGACAAGGGGCAATAGTTTTAAACAAAAAGTAGGGAGATTCAGATTATACATTAGGAAGAAATTTTTTGCTCTGAGGGTAGTGAGGCACAGGAACAGGCTACCCATAGAAACTGTGGCTGCCCCATTCCTGGAAGTGTCCAAGGCCAGGCTGGATAGGGCTTCAAACAACCTGGTCTAAGTGGAAGATGTCCCTACAGAGGGTTAGAATTAGATTGTTTTTAAGGTCTCTTCCAACCTTTGATTCTAAATCCCATGCTTCCTTTAGTTCCTCAGGCTCCTTGGTTTATATCACTTCATTTAGATTACAAAAGTCTGTTTAAGTGATGTACCCTATTACAGAAGCAATTTGTTTATTTTTCCATTTAATTTAAATAAAACCCACACGACTAGTGCAATTGTTATTCTATTTTAAACATAATTATTTATCCAGATCTTTTTTATTCTATGATTTTTTTCTTTGAGTGGCAGGAGACGGATGCACAGAAACCAGATAGTTACAAATCCAGGAAAACCTATGATCTATCATCAGACATGAGGACATTTATCTCCTGGTATGTCCACTAAGTTACAAAACTGTCAGTGTTAGAATACATTTTCAGGAATCATAGAATGGCTTGAGTTGGAGGGGACTTTAAAGATCGTCTTGTTTGAATCCTCTTGCCATGGACAGGATTGGCACTCACTAAATCAGGCTACCCTGGGTCCCAACCAGCCTGGTCTTGAACACCTCCAGGAATGAATTACCCACAGCTTCTCTGGGCAACCTGTTCCAATACCTCACAACCCTCTAAGTGAAAAATGTCCTCCTAATATCTAATCCAAATCTCCTTGATTTTATTTTAAGATCATTCCCCTTTGTTCTACCACTATCAGACAGTGTAAAAAGTCAGTCTCCCTCCTGCTTATAAGCTCCCTTTAAGTACTGGAAGAGCACAGTGAGGTCTCTCCCCAGAGCCTTCTCTTCTCTGAGCTGAACAAGTTCAGCTCCTTCAGCCTTTCTTCATAGGAGAGGTTCTTCACCTGTCTGATAGTTTCTTTAGCCCTCCTCTGGACCCACTCCAACAGCTCCACATCTTGCTTGTGCTGAAGTCTCCAGACCTGGATGCAGTAATCCAGCTGGGGCCTCATGAAGGTAGAGCAGAAGGGGATAATCACCTCCCTCCCACTGCTGACAACCTCTCTTTTGATGCAGCCCAGGGTACAGTTGGCGTTCTGGGCTGCAAGTGCATGCTATTGGCTTTTATCAAACTTTTCATCCACTAGATCCCCTTAAGTCCTTTGCTGCAGCGCTGCTTTCAATGAGTTCTTCTCCAAGTCTGTATATACATCTGAGATCTCTCTGACTCAAGTGCAACACCTTGCACTTGCTCTTGTTGAATCTCATTAAGTTCACGTGGACTCACTTTTCAAGCTTGTCCAGGCCCCTCTGGATGGCATCCCTTCCTTCTGTTGTGGCAACTGCACCTCTCAGCATAGTGTCATCAACAAACTCATTGAGGGTACACTCAGTCCCACTATGTGACTGATAAAGATACTGAAGAGCACTAGAGAAGTCTACTTAACAGTGCACTTAAGTACTTTACTTACATTTGAGCCATAGAGAGGAAGACTATTGCAAATTCACAGAAGTAGACGTGCTTACTGACTTAAAAGATTTTTTATTTTAATGAATGTTACTTTGTAATCTATCTATTGTATTATTAGTAGTATTACTCTGCAAGCACTCCCCTCATTTCTGCATTTCTAGTACAAGGCATACTATACAGTACTACTGGTTCACTTGTGAATGCATTCCTCACGTCCCTGTCACATTCCTGTTTTCACTGTAATTTCCAACTTCATATCTTGCAAGAGTAGTTCAAGACACTTTGCTCTCTTGCTCAGGTTGCTACTTCTATTCACAGATAAGCTCTCACATCTGCTTAGGAAGTGTACTATTTACCTGACTTTTCCATTGTAATTTCCATCTTATTGATTATCCATTAATAAGTATTGCTGCAGCTTCTTTTACTCGGATATATCTGTAAGGGAAGACTCCCCTCCTCTCAGTCTCAGTTTAAGACTTGTACGATACAGTGGTATTTTCTAAAAGATTATTGTGCTTGGTATTAACCAACCTTTGAGAAAATTTATTATTTTTCCCTCTCCTCTCCTTCTACCTGCAGATCAGCAACTGAGTATTTCTACTAACCACCCATACTCCATTAGTTCTTGAGTCACTCTCCACTTTCACTCTTAGTATCTTTGTCGTCTATTCACTAGGGATTGGAGATACTTAAGGCAAGAATGCCTGCATCTGTCATGACTTGTCATGCTATCTTATGTTTTCTTTTGACACACAATCAAAAATCATCAAAAAGTTATTTTTTCATTCTTTTAAAAAAACTTGTTAGTGTCAGGTTCATGCCATCTGCACTTGAATCAACAAAAAAAAATCTCGTTCTGTTTCTCACAATCTGTTCTTTAGACAGGACCCTCAATCTTACTTTACAAATAGTGTATCAAGTGCTTACATTAGCCTTCAGATGCATGCCTTCAGACATTTCCTACACAATCTGCTTTCTCTTTGAAGACCTATTGTTCCAGCCTGCACAGTTTTCAGTGTATTACTACATGCCTACGGCCAACCCAAAACTTTTTCCAATCACCTCTCTGTCTTACAGAGAAATCTTGACAAACTTGAGAGCTGGGCAATCACCAATCACATAAAGTTTGAGAAGAGCAAGTGCTGGATTCAGTGCTGGGAACAAGGCAATCGCAGATCTATGTACAGACTGCAGGATGAAAGGCTGGAGCATAGTCCTCCAGATAAGCATCTGGAGTTCTGCCTGATGGCAAACTGAATCTGTGTCAGCGTTGTGCCTTGGCAGCCAGAAGGCCAACCATATCCTGAGGTGCATCAGGCCCAGCACTGCCAGCTGGGCAAGGGAAGAGACTGTCCCACTCTGTTCTGCACGGCCTCATCTCCAGCACTGTGTGCCACAATATAACAAGGACATTGTAGTATTAGAGAATCCAAAGGAGGGCTACAAAGATGGTGAAGGGTCTGGATGGCAAGATGTATGAGGAATGGCTGAGTTCCCTTGGTTTGCTTAGCCTTCAGAGAAGAGGCCAAGGGGAGGCCTCATGGCAGCCTACAGCTCCTCACAAGGGGAGAAGAGGGGCAGGCAGTGATCTTTGTTCTTTGGTGACAGTGACAGGAACCAAGAGAACAGCATGGAGCTGCATCAGGGATAAGCAGTTTGGAGATTAGGAAAAGGTTCTTCACCAGAGGGTAGTTGGGCCTCAGAACAGGCTCCCCAGGGCTGAGGGCATGGCCCCAAGCTGCTGGAGTTCAAGAATTGTTTGGACACTCAAACACAGGATTTGAATTTTGGGTGTTCCTTTGTGGAGCCAGAAGTTGAACTTCATGATCCTTGAAGGTCCCCTTCAACTATGATTCTAGTACACACTGCTCAGCATAAGTAAGAAAAGCTTGTGAGAAGTATTTGTCATTTGACAGTCTCAGATCATGCAATTTACAAAAACACATGAAATGCAAATTCTTTAAGCGAAAGATGCACAGGTGCCAAAGCAAGCTGGCTTATAATACATTCATTTATACACTCCCACAGAATTGTTTGGGAAATTGGTATTTTTTCCCTGCTTTTACAATTGGAAAAGAGAGACACAAGTTATCACCCAGTAAGAAGAACCCACCAGGCTCCTGAAGAGCAGTCTGCCATAACTACAGGACAGCATAAGAGGCAGTGATTGACTAAATAAGATAAAACCCATATGGCCAAAAGCAGCTTCCAGTTCTCCTGCAAGTTGCAAAGAAGCCCCACTCTGCTGCATCTAATGTCCAAACACAATAACACTAAACACACAGGTAAGAAATACATGAATTTTACTATGCTGCCAGTGCTAAGAGTGACACCGAACTCAGGCAGAAATAAAAGTGCAGTCGAATTTAACATGCATACCTGTATCATTTCCACCATCTCAATGGTGATGATATCCTTCTCTATCATGTGTTCCATCAACTCTTTTAAAACCAGCTCTCTCGCCAGCATCACCCGGTTCTTCTTCAGAGCTTCCTGGTGGTATCGCTGCATGCCGCATGCTCCCAGCATCCTGGCAAAAGAGTGAGGACCAAAACCCAACTCTGTGACAAGAGCCGACCTTAACCGGCCCAGCTTTCTGCAAGGGGGGGTAATGGGGGTGGGGAGAAATCAACACCGGATAACAGGCGGAAAAGGCCCTCTACTGTTGATTCCCAAGACCGCACGGGACACGGCAGCAGACCCCCGGCTCCCACTTGGCACCAAGCGCTGCGCTCTCCCTCTACCCCCGCCGAACGGAACGCCGCTACTCTCCCGCTCACCTCCCGAACCGTCTTCCCCGCGGCCTTGCGGCTTCCGCCTTTGTGCGCATGCTCAATGTGGGACTCCAGGACTGATAGGCGCGCAGGGCGACATGGCTCCCCGCCCTTTCCTGCCTCGGTGTGGCGGCGGGGAAAGAGGGCGGTTCGACCTTTAGAGGTGGAAGGTGGGTTTTTCCGTTTCACGCGCGGAAGCTTAACAGAAGCTGGAAAGCTTTAATCGGCGTTATGGATTAAGCAAACAAAACCTTAGCGGCTGTAACCATTGACGTTTTTTGTCATTGTTCTGGCTAGCTCTTGTGTGTGTGTTGGTGACCTGAAATTCTTTTCTGACTCTTAGCAGTTTGAGAAAATTCCTGAGCCGCTCAGTTTTGGCCATGAAAGTCTCCATTCCCCTGTGGTACAGCTGTACTCTTTATTGTGGTTTGTACTTTTATACACACAGCAAACAAAGAAACTGCTCAGAAAGGACCTAGGGGGTCCTGGTGGATGAAAAACTACAGGTGAGCCAGCAGTATGCTCTTGCAGCTTGGAAAGCAAATGGTATCCTGGGCTCCATCAGAAGAGGGGTGGCCAGCAGGGAGAGGGAGGTGTCTGTCCCTCTCTACTCTGCCCTTTGTGAGACCCCATCTGGAGTACTGTGTCCAGGTCGGCTCCCCCCATTATGAGGAGGACAGGGAACCGTTAGAGATGGTTCAGAGGAGGGCCACAAGGATGATCAGAGGGCTGGAGCACCTCCCCTACGAAGACAGGCTGAGGGAGCTGGGCTTGTTCAGCCTGGAGAAGAGAAGGCTGCAGGGTGACCTCCTTGCAGCCTTCCAGTGCCTCAAGGGAGCCTGCAAACAGGAGGGGAGTCGACTCTTGACAAGGGTAGATAATGGCAGGACAAGGGGGAATGGTTGTAAGTTGAAGAAGGGAAGATTTAGGTTGGATGTCAGGGGGAAGTTCTTTAGCAAGAGAGCGGTGAGGTGCTGGAACAGGCTGCCCAGAGAGGTTGTGGGTGCTCCATCCCTGGAGGTGTTCAAGGCTAGGCTGGATGGAGCCCTGGGCAGCCTGAGCTAGTATTAAATGGGGAGGTTGGCAGCCCTGCCTGTGACAGCGGGGTAGGAGTTTGAAGATCCTTGAGGTCCCTTCCAACCTGGGCCATTCTGTGATTCTGTGGTGACCCATCAATAAACATGCAAGAAATAGTAGGCTTTAAAAAAAAGTCACCTCATCTCTACCCACGAACTTGCCTCTTGTGTTACTCATACGATATAGGTATCATAGCTGCTTCATCTCTACTGGTTATAAAGTGATTTAGCTGAAGGTTTAGAATTGCAACTCCTTCTTTTCTTTTTCTAAGCCAGTGTTATTAAGTAAGCATAGTGGTGATACTGTAAGATGGTCTATCAGGGAACTCTCTAAGACTCAAAGTGGAGCGTTAGAAAGCAGACATTCTTAACAGTGGTGCTGGATGCATGGGGGGTAAACCTCCTATCATGCATAGCTTACACAAAAGATCCTCAGCTTATATACATAACTGGTGTTACATCTGCAGAAATTTTTCAAGATGTGTATTACATATGCAGAAGTTTCTCAGAGTCATGCTACATATGCTGAAGTTTCCCAGAAGTATGTTATGTATTCAGTGACCGATTCCAAGCAGGACCTCCTATTTCCTTGGTACAAAGACTCAGCAGAGCTTCCTTACCTCCTTGGTTCAGTGACCCTGTTGTCTAAACAAATTTCAGGGCAGGGGCATCCACCAACAAACATAGGCAAGCTTAATAATATTGTTACAACTAGTATCCATGCCACTAGATATTTCTGATGTATTCCTGTTTATTTATAAACAACATACAACTTTTTTTTTTCCTTTCAACTATAAAGAATCAAGCAATAAGAAATAATTTATTTACTTTTAGCTTATGATATGAGTTAAAAATGATATAGTCATAGGAAACAATGCTGTGATGATGGTTATTCTCAATCATAAGGAGATTAGGATGACCATTTTTCTCTATTTTTTAAAAACTTTGACATTCATCAGATCTGAGTGTCTCTTTGCATCCTGCAAACCACTTTAGCGCTGCAGATCCTAGTAGTTTAACTAGTCCATTTTAAAACACTGTTTACCACTGCTAATTGATAGAGCTTAAACCTGGCTCAAAAGGAGAGCTGTACTGATGAAGGCCATCTGTGCTTTGTGGCTCCTATTTGCAAGTGCTCTCTGCTGTAGTCACAGCCTTGACTGAGAGGCTGGTCCTTTCCAGGTTCCGGAAGGAAACCTCCATACATGGGGTTGTTACAATGAACTTCAGTTGTTGACCTTTTTACACTAATGTATGTCATGATGACAAGAAAGTATCTTGAGCAATCTGTTTGAGTCTGCACTGTAATATGAATAAAGTCTCTTGTAGAGCTGTAAAAATCGGTGCTCCAGACAGAGGATCTGTATATGTTCTCCCTCTCTCAGAGGGAGAAAAAAATGCTATTGTCTTCCTCCAGTCAACAATCTGGAGGCTGTGTAGGATAAGAACCTTCTGAACAGAATGTGTAATTTTGTAATGCCATTCCTGCTGTGAGCTTTTCAACCTCAAGCTGGTTAGCAGTGAAGTGGTAGGTACTAGGTGGTGCTAGCATTCAAATGAGCACAGCCACCCTCTTCTTAGTCACAGCACAACTAAAACAGTGGTGGGAGTGCAGCATAGGGTGGCAACAAACAGCACAGAAAGTAAATGTGTGTTGTGCCAACGCTTTTATAATCATGGGACTGCAGTCTCAGTCTCTTAGTAAGAAATGTAAGGTGGTTGGTGATCGCAATGCTCTGTGATGCTGCTGTTTGTAATGCTTCTGTTTCTCTCCTTTCCGATGCAGGTTGTCTTTCTTTACAATTCACTTTCCTCCCCACAAAAGGTGCATCTCCAGTTTGAGTTGCTGCTGTATATCACACAACGTTCTTCTCAGTGGTTTTGTTTATCTTGTGCCAAGATGAGGCATTGTGGTATTGCAGTGAGTTATATTTTGTGCAAAAGGGCTGTAGCAAATTAGATGCTAGTTCAGCTTTGCTTCAATGAATGGAAAGACAATCTTAATGTATCAAGGTGAAGGTTTGGTCCTGCATTCATAGAAAGTGGAATTAATCATACAATGGAGGGCTGGAAAGCATCATCAAAGACCTCATCGTTGATGGCATTCTCATAAGCAGGTGGTGGAGTGAGTGGTTCCAGTGGCTCAAACCTATCTGCATTACCTTTCATTTCGTTGATGTCTGAAACAAAGCACTGCTGGCCTGGGGGCAGAACCAGTTGCAAGTGCATCCTGGAGTCTCTGTCTGTCTCGGAGGTGCTCCTTGTGTTTGATGCCACAGAGATCCCAGGAAGTACCACGGCAGTCTCTCCTTGGGCAATTGATTCAATAACTACGTTATAAGGGGGAGGTTCGCTCAGTGGTGAGGGCACTGAGCCTGGATTGGATGCTATTGTCCATATTGCTGGCACTGACATAGTCATCACCTCCTCGTATGTAGGTGCTTCATAGGCAGCATTTATCCTATGCACAGAAACAGAACGTCAGTTACTGTGATCATTCATTTTATTTTTAATGCAGAGGCATGTAGTTGGATAACAGAATAGGGAGCGTGCTACAATCAGTAGGTAGGACAGAGGCAGGATATCTCCTGTGGTATTATTGTATGTGATATTCTGCTATTGCACTGGCTCACTTGTCTAGCCATTTTAATGTCGTCTCCTGATCTATTTGGCTTGTTTGACCATTTTCCCCCTGACACCAGAAAAATTAAAAAAAACAACAACACCACTCAGTTCAGTATATTAGGCTTACCTTCATATCCACTTATTTTAAATGTATTACTAAAAATTGCTAATTAATAATTATCTATCTGAATAAAAGAGAAGCATGGTTTTTTTTTTTAAACCTCTGTTGTAATACATTAGCTCAATGTTCATAAATATTTAAGAACATAAGTTCTTAAGAGAAACATAAATATTTTCACTTAACTTAAGCAAGGTCTGAAGAAAAATGTCTGCAGAGAAAAGTGCTACTTCAGAAACTTTTTATCTTTTAGGTCGTATTTTTAAGTAAGTAGGTGGTAGTTTTCTTCTAGTATGTTTTAAAGCTAGCAAAGCCAAAGTTTCTTTCTCTATATGCTTTCTAAAAATAAATATGTAATAACATTCTTGCACTCCTACAATACCCTGTGTTGGATAACTGTAAGCAATTTATGGAGCTGGGTAATGATTGTCTGGATTATACGGCCAAGGAAGCAAAGATACAAGCCACAGTAGGTGAATTGGGATAAATTAAATGATACTGAGTAACCTGCAAAGGAAGCCAAAAAGATGTGGAAGTATTCAGAGCCTCTCAAAGTCTAGGCCTACTAGTGTCACATGTTTTTTTTTTTAAGTCTGGAAACACACCCAGTTACGGGTTCTTTTTTAAAAGTTTGCCAAGAAACAGTTGCTCTGGAGATAAGGTTTATAGAACTAAATCCACCTGAGATTCAGTATTACCTTGGCATTCTTTTTCCTTGTCTGACTCATTGTTTGGCAGGACTCAAATTACTCACTGGAAGTTAAAACCGAGCCTGGTTTTTTAACCTTCGTAACCTTGATTGATCATAGATCGATCAATTTGAAGGGGGAAGAAAATAATATTGGACAAGATAAAAGAGACCCATGGCACAGGTATTTGCAACCTGTGTCATATTAATACAGGAAAACCCTTTTATCTTTTGGAATGGTTTTAGTGTTTAATTTCCTAGAGGAAGGGTGGCAAGACAATATGTAAAATGGCTGTGGTTGAGGAGAGATAGTTAAAGTAAGAAGAAAAAGTGCTTACGCTTCTTGGCTTTGACTGTTTGGAGGTATCTCATTTGTGTCATGCCGATGCTGGTTCTTCAGGTAACACTCAACAAACACACTCAGCAAATAGCCAGTCAGGCACACTCCACCTACCCCTAGGAAGAAGTAGCCTACTGGATTAATGTTGGATGAAATGGCTAGCATGGTGACCCCAATGAGAAGAGCAGCAGTGAAAAGAAGCAACAGGGCTTGACGGATGTTCTTCCAGTGTGCTTCTAACCACATGGTATAGTGGATGGTGGTAGCAGATATTTGAGAACAGATAAGGAGTTAAGGGGATAGACATCTGTGGAAGATTTAAAAGAGATAAGAATAAACCACAAGTCTTTTTCAGCTTGAAACATAAGCGTGCAAATGTTATCAATATCATGACCAAAATACCATGTATGTGCAAGTTCAATCCATCATGAGAACATGCAACTATAGACATGCATAGTTAGCCTAGGAGATCTATGTATAAATACATGCTAGTGTAAATGTACTAGAGTATTTTATGAGAATGCTTCTTGAATTAATAGGAATGCTTGGACTTGCAGTTGGAAGACATAAAAGGCATAAATAGACCATCAGATCTTACTGGCAGGCTTATCTAAAAAGTTACAGTTACCTATTCCAGAAGTCTAGGATGAAAATTTGAGGCTGTGCACTTTACATAAAAGTGATAGACAAGTTTTATTCTAGCACGTTAATGAACATTCAGATACTAGTTCAGATCACAGTAAAAAACATAGCCATATTAATGGAGCTCTCTGCCTCAGTAAATGGTTTCCTATGTAGCATTATAAACTTCTGTGTAGCATTTCAGCAATAATATCACATTAGGTTCTAGATGTGTCTGTTTTTGCAAAATGCAGACATTTTAGTATAAGCCTCTCTCTTCAATTATTTTCTTTGATGTGCTTTGTTGCACCACTCTATTCCTAAACACTGGTGCCTTTCCTGTCCTTAGTTCCAAACCCCATTTCTCTGAAAAATAAAGCAGTTGCTCTGTACAGTCAATATGGAGTAAATACCAGAAATGAGTGGTGTTCAAAAGATATTATGATTAATAAGTCACCTTGCATGTGTTTACACTAACATATATTCTACATATAAGCACATTCTCTCTAAACAGATAACTTTCTTGCTACCTTTTCTACTGTTGACTTAGTAGAACGCACTTACCTGAGGGAGGATTTGGTAGGTTGTAGCAGTCATGTTTTAACTTCTCTCTTCATCACAAGGAAATATATGCAAGCTCCTCTGTCCCTGCTCCTTCCCCTTCTGACCTGAGGACAGAACAGCAATAAGAACTCTCCCTTCCTCCTTCTCAGTTTTCCTTTAGGGAGATGAGGAAGATTTATGTTGAAAGTAAAAGCTGGAAGCTGGTGGATATTGGAAGGTACATGTCATAGGAAGGTTGTACGAGTTTTGTATAGGGACATAGAACCTCAGTTTTCCAGATTCTGACTCAAAAACTATTTCTAGCCGATCACATACCTTCTACTCTTTTCCAGCTCTTCCAGATCTGTCCCACAAAAGCAGGAAATTCATTAGAAAAGAGGGCGGAGTGAACAGTGGGGGAGTGCTTACCTGTGTTTGGTCTGCTGTACTTTCATGAGAGTAACTCTGCCCTGAAATCTACATTCCCTACATGCAGCAGCAGGATCTTGAATCTCTGCCTCACAAAGCAGGAAGGACAGCAGGCCCAACCCACGTCACATGTCCCATATATAAACCTATTTACAAGTTCTGTAAAATGTAAATCTGTACATTTTTCTATCCTAATTGGTTGCTGCATGTGAGATATTGTTTTATGACCTCTTTGTTTTTATTTTTTTATGACCTTGTTATTGTTTTTATGACTTTTATTTACAAATAAAAGGAAAAAAAGAAGGGTGTAGGTTATTACGGTTATTACTTTGTAGTGGGCTAGGTTGAAATCCTTTCTACTCCCAGGGTATGTCTGGGAATCGGGAATACTCATACATAGCAGAGCAGGTTCTGAAGTACTTCTTGAAGTCTGTTATCATCTATACCTTAATTGTAGGTCTGAAAAGCATTGGCAGTTCTCAAATACTAAATATATATTACCTGTATGAGCTGACTGGTTTATCTGTAATATGAGTATGCCCTACTACTGATTGCTTATTAATTAATATTCGGTGTTGGTCCTCCCAGTTCAAGAGGCAAATTGAACGGTTGGATGTGAACTGTCCCCAAGATGATTTGAGTTTTGGAGAGCTCATTGGCTTAAGAAAGGTTAAGGAAATGAGTTTTATAGCCTACAGAATAGGAGGCTTGGGCAGGTTGGGAGTGTCTATTCAAGTTTACCAGTACTTTGTAGGTAGTTGCAGAGAGGATGATGGTACTCTTCACAAGGATGAATGGTACAGGAAAGAGGCAATAGGGAAGATGAGGAGTGTATTTTGGACGTGAGAAATAAAGTTTTCAATGTGAGAGCAATTAAATGTTGCTGTTACTTGCCCAGGGAAGTGGTTGAATCATCTTGGCTGGAAATATTCAAGACTCAGCTAAGTTTAAGGCCTTGCTTTCTGAGGGAGTTTGAGCCAGTGATCTTCCCTTCCAGCCTGGACTTGTTTATGTTTCTAAGTCTCTAATATTCTTTTCCCTTATAATTTGCATTTTGGCTGCTGACAGATAAAGGATTTTCAGCTCTCTCTGTTTGTTACCCATTCTTAACTTTTGAGAGAATTTCAGTGAAGATGCAAGACTTAACCATGTAAAGAGGAAGAAGTCAGGCTTCTGGTGTATGCGCGTCATTTGGCAAATTTATCATCTAAATGGGAAAAACAGTTTGTTTCTTATAGCTTTTTCTGTTTGCCTAATGTTGAGAACACCTTAGCTGCTTATGAGGATTGGACAAAATTGTTTTCACAGTTTCTCTGTGCAGAAAGTATAACTGACTGGAATCTGATGCCTGATTACTGACAACAACCTCTTTCTAACCAGGCAGCTTATAGGCTGGTAGTTGTAAAATTGTTCCTTGGAGACAAATGATTTAAATTCTACCAGGTTGAGAAGAGAACTAAAACACACTTCAGGCATGGCTGAGCATTCAACTTACTGAGCTATTGTAATAAAAAAGCCAGAAGAATTATTTTCAAAGAAAATATTTCCACTTTTTAAAGCAGTGAGTTAAAGTGTAATTTGATGAGGCAGCTGAATAAAACTGTTAGTTAACTTCTGTGCAAAATTGTAGCCCTTTCTCCTTTCACCTGCCAGCTGTCAAAGCATGTTCTCCTTGCAGGTATCCTAGCACTCAGCTGACCCTTTGCTGAGCCAGCTCTGCTGTCTAACCTTTCCAAAAAGTACTTATGTTTTTCCAGAGTGGATTGTTTGCCAGTTTAGTGGGCTGAATCTGATAAGCAAAGGATCATCTATCTAACTGCTAGATCCCCGTTCAAGGGAAGAAGTGCAAATGGTGGTGTGGTGAAAGGGAAGGATAGGAGAGCAGAAATATCTTCTAGGTCTGCACTGTGTGCCATTTGGTCAACCAAGCACAAAACACTGGAGTAGAAGGAAGTTCTTTATTTGACTGAGTTAACACCAAAGCCCTGCAGAAAGGTGTAGAATCTAAGACTCGCCTTGTCCTCAGCAAAGCCTATTAATTATGTCAGGGGTTGTTAGCTAAGATTGAAGCCTTCAGGCAACTTCCAGCTCCAGTATGGGCTCCGACTATTGTTGAATCCTAATTTGAATTATTTACCCTTCTACGGTCTTTCTTCTGCAGAGAGCTCAGGCACTGCAGTCTTCAGCATGATCTGCTGCTGGGAGGAGGCATGTAGAAACAGCTTTGGGGCAGGACCTTTTTGCTAAGTTAGGAGAAAGTTACAAAGGTAAAAAAAAGCTTCATTATTTGATAGACAGCTACTTCTGTGATTGGAAAGGTTCTATTAGTGGATAGATAAAAAGCAAATAGTTTTAGCTGAAAATATTTGGAGTAATTTTGATTGGTGCACCATTTTTTGAAGTATTTATAGACATAGTTATGAAATACCACTGCGAAAAATGCTAGAAATTGTGGGTATTTCTGTTACATTAGTTGTTACTTTTATTGTTTCAGTTTATTTTATCTTGAGAAGTAACTTCTGTATATTATCCCCGTGGAATTTTATGGATTACTAGGCTGAATCTTTAGGAACGATTTTATGCATTTATAAGAAAAATAACTGCGTAATGCATCTGTGAGTGAATTAGTTCAACATTTCTATCAGTGTGATACAGACTGCTTTATGAATCTTACGCTACAAAACCATGTGAACTTCTATGAACTAACAGTATTACTTCTGGTAACACAATGCTCCTTTTTGATGCCCTTTTGCATTTCATAATAACTTCTGAAATTTCTGTGTTTATCTGCCGTTTTGATTCTCTCCTCAGTCTAATTCAGACTGCCATACCTTACAGTATTTTATGTCTGTAACAAAGAAAAATGAATCACATAGCCCATCAAGAAGTCTGTGCTGATGCCAAGATTTAGAGAAGCCAGATGGGCTTGGAAAAGCCTTGAGAGCTATTGCTATACAGTGTTCATGAAACAAGGCATAGAAGTCAGGGAGGGTAACCAAAGACATTTATACTGCCACCATAAACAATCTCCCTTTCATGTGCGGTAGAGATACTTGTTTAAGAAAACTTTATATTCTCTATTGTTCAAGCATGCTCTGAGAGATCAGACAGCATATTTCTTTAGTTAAGATGGCAGAATTTGTTCTTCAGTCATTCTACCAGTATCTCATTGTTGATCTTTGTTCACCATTCATTCTCTAAGAAGCACTTTACCTTTCACCTTTCCCCTGTTTCATCTCACTATCTATTCTACCTCCTGCTCTGACTGCTACTAATTAACTTAGTACCTGCAGTAACCTCTCTTATCAGGCAGGTATGCAGAGAAGCTCGTTTTACTCCCAAGGGCTTGTGACGTAGATACCACGACACCATTAATCTCTCTGTAATCATCAAGTCTGTACCTTTTTCCTGAAGCAATTTCTGAGATTCTGTGCAAGTACTGGGAACAAAGTGGTACTGAACCACCTTTGCCTATCTTGTCTACCTTTTCCTTTGACCTCCGGGTTCTCCTTAGTCACCTTTGTGAATCATGACTTCAGTTTTTCTACTGAGACTTCTCCATGTCAGGAGCATGTATCTGTGGGATAACCATGACCTATGGTGGGTACGTTTCTGGTCACACTGCTATCTTGAGTATTAGGAAGCAAAACCCTGACAAAGTCACACTTGTGCTTGGATGTTCAAAAATATGTGTGATTTTGATAATTGCAGTTATACTTGAATGTTCCTGGCTGAATGAACATTTTTCTTGGGAATTGGCAAGAATTCTGTCTTCCAGAATTTCTGTCTTCCAGTTCTCATCAAACAGAGGGTAAAATTCATTCTAAGCATGGTCACTGTATGGTTTTTGGTGGGCATGGCTGTCTTCTACCTGCAGTGACTTCTTTCTATCAGTCAGGGTAGAGATGTATTCAAAGAAGAACTGATACTGTAAGGGGAGCTTCTACTGCTGCTACTAGTTCCTCATCTGTCTCAGGGATACCTGAAAATCTTAAATTTGCAGAGAATAAGTCAGAGAACTTATTGTGTTGTGCAGGACTAGAAGATTTCTCTTTTCTGAAAGAGAGGGGTTACATAAGAATGTTCAGGGCTGCCTACACATTTAAAATTCCTAGGTGCTTGAAATTAATGAGGAAGTTCCTCATTTTCTGCCGTGAGAATGGTGGAAAAGTAACAAACATTTATCAGGGCTGTGATATTTGATTTCATCTCCTATTTCAGACTTCTAATATTCACTTAAGTCACATTTTTTATCTTTTTCCCTGAAAAAAAAACAAACAAACAAACGCCAAAGACTGTAAACTTCCTCATCTTTTGTTGTTGTTGTTTGTTTTGTTTTGTTTTGTTCTGCAGCCTCCATATGGCAGGAACTTTAAACCTGAGATTTCATTAGCACTGGTAAAAATTTCTGCAGCTGCTTTTGTTTAATGATGGAGCCCAACCTGGTCTTTACTGTTTACTTTGTGCTGGAGGACTTTGTAGGATCTCTGCACATGCAGTAGTTCTATTGCTGAAAGATGTTACTACATATAAGATGTGAATTGTCAGTATGCAATCTATTGAGGTATGTCCTCCTGATCTCCATAACACTACTAACTAGAATATAAGAGTGACTTCACCTCTTGTGCTATCTGAGAGCTCCTAATTTGGATCACAAAGAGGAGGAAAGAACATGACTATGACTAAAGGTGAGGAGGAAGGATGACAGTTAAAATCTGTCTTCTGGAATACTGAGAAAGAATGAAGTGGAATACCCAGTGTGAAAAGAAGTGAGGAAAAAGAAATAGTTTAAATGAAATTAGGAAATCAATTGAGAATAGTTAAAAGAACACAGGAAGATCACAGAATTACAGAATTGTAGGGGTTGGAAGGGACCTCTAGAGATCAGAGCAGTACAGCAGGCTTGACAGGTGGGTGTCCAGACTGGTCTTGAATATCTCCAAAGAAGGAGACTACACAACCTCCCTGGGCAGCCTGTTTCAGTGCTCTGTCACCCTCACTGTGAATAAGTTCTTTTACATATTGGTGCAGAAGTTCCTGTGCTCTGGTTTACGGCCATTTCCCCTTGCACTATCCCCGCAGACCACTGAAAAGAGGTTGGCTGTGTCCCTTTCTCTCCCACACTTAAGATATTTATAAACACTAATAAGATCCTCTCTCAGTCTTCTTTTCTCAAGGCTGAACAGACCCAGGTCACCCATTCTTTCCTCACAGGGGAGATGCTCCAGGCCCTATATCATCTTTGTGGCCCTCTGCTGGACTCTCTCCAGGAGATCTCTGTCTTTTTTGTACCATGGAGCCCAGAACTGGACACAGTACTCCAGGTGAGGCTTGATCAGGCCAGAGTAGAGGGGGAAAATCACCTCCCTTGGCTTTCTTGGCCACCAGGGCACACTGCTGGGTCCTTCTCATGTACTGACTTACTAGAATTTATTAAGTGATGCTGGAAATCAGAGAGAATAAAGCTTCTACATGCTGAGCAGCTTTATTATAGAATAGTGTTTGCCTTCCTTTTCTGCAAGCATAAAGCCAAAGGAGATGATATGCAGTGAGAAAACTTGACGTAGTTGCTGCATAGTTCTTGTGCCTTTGTCTGCTTCCCTGCTCCTAGTCTTATAGTCTTGCTGCTTATGTTACCAGTACATAAGGTTGCCTTCCCAACAAGCTCTGATTGCTAAAAGGCAAAAAGCTAACCAAGTAAAAACAAAGAAGTTTTTTTCTTTTTCTTCCCATTGGATTAGAACATGCAGGAAGCACTAATACAGCCAAAAGAGGGGACAAAGGGCAACAAATCAAGTGAGGAAGGTCAGAGAGAAGTAAGTTGTTGAGAAAAAAAATAAGAAAGAAAACAAATTCATAAATATGTTTTAATAAGGACTGCTTTTGCACTGTTAGATATTCACTATTCAAAGGCAACACTGGTTGTTTCATCACTTCCTTAAGCACTAATTTTCACCATGTTTTCTCCAGCTGCGCCATAGAGGCAGCAGACCTCAGAGAGAGAAAGCTGAAAGCTTTGTTTTTTCTGCCTCTGGACAAATGGATGTTACATCTCAGATTCACATGTGCATTCACATGTCAGTGGAAGGGCATTTTCTTTGTTACACTATTAAAGTTAGTAGACACCTGAGCTGAAAGGAATGTGGCTTTTATTTTGGCATGGTTCAGTGAGATGTGAACTTGTCCATTTACTTAGTGGTAAGTACAGGTTTTATCCATCTCTGACATGAATTTTCTTTCCTAATGGATGCTGTCAAATTAGCAAGAGTACATCATAATGAATTTCTGGTTTGTGCCATGACCATACTCTACAGTGTTGCAGTTTGTATGGCATCTAAATTGTTATCCTGTGAAAACGTTTTCATGTTTTCTTCTGGTAGGTCAAACAGATGTAGGATCTAACCGAAAGTATGTTTCTAAGCGAAGCAAAAGTAAGACTGAATGGTGGCTTGTTGGAGAAGTTTTGACTGGAAGTCGCCACAGTATGAAGTTTGTGTGGTGGATCAGTAAGAGACAACTTAAACAGAACAGCTTGGAAAGTGCACAAAAAAAAAGGGGGGGGGGGGGGGGGGGGAAGAAAAAATAAAACCTGATGGTCTGCAAATCAACACTGGATGTATGCCTTCAGGTGAATCAAGAAAAAAATGAAGATGAAATACTGGTATTTTAAACAAGGAGGCAGTGTTTAGCTGATTTCCCACATTTCAAATACCTATTCAAACCTCTTCTTGGCTGCTGTTCCTAGAATCTATGGTTTAGCTCTTGACCCTTCTGAATTCTCTCCTTGACATTCACATTGAGCCAGTTGGGGCTTGAGCACTAACACTAAAACTAAATATTTATTGCCCAACACATCTAAATTTCTTCATATTGTTGGAGTCTCAATGTTTATTGTATGTATTATAGTTCTGCATTTTCATCAGTTATATCAGCATGTTTCTCAGTACTTAATGTTCTTTAAAAAGGAAGTAAACATTTTGCCCTTCTTTCGTTATATTATAGTCTGAGCAGCTCTGCTTGCTGTTAGAAGACTGTTGGATTGTCACTGTTCTCAGTTTTATGTATTACCATAGAATTGCTGGCGTTCTTTATTTCAGATCTGCTTACCGCTGTTAAGAATTTGCTGGATATTCCCTGTTCCAGCCCACTTATCACCTCCTGTCTGAGAATTGCTGGATGTTTTTTATCCCATGAAAGTTTCAGTACGGTTAGGTAGAGGATTTTTTGTTTCATTATTTGTTTTGACAGTTCCATTCACTGCAGTCTACGAATTCTGCTGGATTCTTGTTATTCACAGTGCTCTATGCAGACTGATTTTTCACTGGTGGGCCGTCGTTTGTCCTCTTAGTACTACCTGGGTCATAAGGTGCTTAACAAACAGGTCCACAGAATCATTTTTTTTTAGTTTAATATGGAAGCACCATTATGAGAGACGTGTTGTTTAACTGTACTTCACAAAGTCTGGAGAGTGCTCCTCTGTAACAAGTAGCCTTCAATTTTTATTGCTGGGATGTAGTAACCCTCCAGTACTTACAGTCACAATATATTTTAAAAATACATTTATACTTACACAGCACAGCCCACACATGCCAACTGGAGCCATGCTTTTCTGTTATGTGCTGTACAAACAAAGTAAGAGATGTTTAGCTCTTCACACATGCAGAAAGTTTCCCAGATTCTTTATTAATAGATTTCTGTGTTCTTAGAGTTAGTGTATGGCTGCTGATTTTTTTTCTGAGTATCATGAAGAGATTCTTTTTAAGACATAATGCATGCTAAGTATTTCTCAAAGTGAAATAGCAGGTGTTCTGCTGCATTTAGTTATGCCACTGAACTCTCCATACTTTATGTGGCCTCATTAGTTTACAAGCAAATAAATCATCCCTTATTTTGTTTCCTGCATATTCCTGTCTACATAAACCAGCTTTGTTGTTTTTCTGATAGCCTCTCATTGTAGAATGAATTGATAGGTAATTTTTGAATAAATTCTCTTGAGGAAGTAATTGTAAACCCTCTGTATATTATTGGTTTAATGTTCTGATGTACGTAAGAATGTCCATCCCTTCTTGTAATTAAGGAAGGGCACTTTGTATTTTATGATTTTCATCTATTAAGGAATAGTAAAAAGGGAAAGGGAAGCACAAGGAGGCTATTCTTGTAGCTGAAGAACTGAACTGTGATTTAATGGATTTAATTGGAATTAAATTTCTAGTTCTGACGAACATCTTGGATGTGACTAAGCACATATGTTCTTTGCAGGTCTCTTGGATAACAAATATTTTTAGGATGGGGGCTGACTTTATTTTCTTACCTGAGAATAGTGTCAAGACCAAGCTGTCATATGGTCTCTCTCAATGAAAAAGAAAGAATAAAAATACGTGACTAAGCCACATAATTTCATGGTGCATCAAGTGTTGATGACATAAGAAATCAGCACCACGTAAATCCCCCCTGCTGAGTACATTTAGAAGTGAACTTTTGTACCTTGAGGTGTATTCCATGTTGGATTTCCCTGATATTTTTAAGGCACAATAATTTGCAGCTGCTTCAAGCCAGCTCATGCACTGCAGTGGGTTGTGCTGGCCACACAAATAAGCAGCTGCTCGTGCTTTTAAAGGGCCAGCTGCATCTTCCTCATGTCCCAGAAGCCTGCCAAAAGGAGGGGTTTACTGCCTGGGGATGGGATTCTGGTCTGGTGGTGTCATGCCTCTAAGGATTCTGCAGCTTGAGGGGTCTGGCAGAGGTTGTTCCCTTCTACCCGTGGTACTTCTGACTCCTTTAACCACTTCCACTCCTGTCAGAAAATGAAAAATTCCCTCAAAGCTTCAGTTTCAAGGCTGGTCGGAGATGTCTGTGAGGAGCAGTGCCAGGTGGTTCAGATTACCTGTACAGGTGAAAACTGGGAGCTGCATTATCCATAATTCTGGGGGGAAAAAAAAAAAAAAAAAAAAAAAAGTCAGATGGCCTTTCTGTACAGGAGGGAAAGTTCTAGCTCATACTGCATCCCTCCAGGCCTGACCTCCCTTCCTCCCCATCCTGTGTATCTTTCTAGCAGTCCTTCTGACAATTTGGAAACTTGTAGGTACATGCATAGCACAAAAACTTCACATATGCACCCTGTCATTTTGTTTGGATTAGGCTGCTTATTCCCCAAATGTGAATACCGTTTCATAGAATCATAGAATGGCTTGGGTTGGAAAGGATCTTGAAGGTCATTTAGTTCTAACCCTCCTGCCATGGACAGGGCTGCCACTCACTGGATCAGGCTGTCCAGGGCTCCATGCAACCTGGCCTTGAAGTCCTCCAGGAATGGAGCATCCACAGCTTCTCTGGGCAGCCTGTGCCACTGTTCCACCACCCTCTGAGAGAGTAATTTCCTCCTAACATCTAATCAAAATCTCCCCTCTTTTAGTTGAAACCATTCCCCTCTGTCCTATTACTATCTGCTTGTGTAAAAAGTCAGTCTCTCTCCTGTTTATAAGCTCACCTCAGGCAGAGGAATGCCACGATGAGGTCTCCCTGGAGCCTTCTCCAAACTAAACAAGCCCAGCTGCCTCAACTTTTCTTCATGGGAGAGGTTCTCCAGCCCTCTCATCATCTCTGTGGCCTTCTCTTCTACCTGCTCCAACACGTCTACATCTTTCTGCTGTTGCAGGCCGCAGACCTGGATGCAGTAGTCTACCTGGGGCCTCAGAAGAACAAAGCAGAGGGGGACAATCGCCTCCCTCTCCCTGCTGGCCATGCCTCTTTTGATGCATCGCAGGATACAATTGGCCTTCTGGGCTGCGAGTCCATGCTGTTGGCTTATGTCCAGCTAAATTGCATTGCTGCAAACTGTTTAACTTGTTGACCCGAACAAGACAAGGGCCATATTTTTATTTCTGTGCTCTTCAGTCTATCCTCACTCTATAGACCTGCCTCTCTTCTGTCAAAAAAACTGTCAGTCCTGTTTTAACATGATCCTGGCAATCCTTTCTCATTTCTGCCTTAATTCCACATATGATTTGCTGATACTGTCTTTTTATATCCACGTGTTACTGCTTTTGAGGAACTTGTCTGATCGCCTGAAGAAAATTGTTCTTTATTAAGATTATTAGTTAAACTGATTTATGAAGTTGTGTAATAAAGCATAGGAGCTAACTCCTTTTTTTTAGATGCTATTATTGGATATATAATGCACTACTCTTGGCAAAACATGGAATTACGAGTCATATCTTTTGTTTTCAATCTCCTTGTCCTGTTGCTGAGCACCTGAGATATATCTTCAGGACAAGAATTCCTGGATGCTACTAACTTTCTCTGATTTTCAGAGATCTCTCACATGTGCCAAGGAAAGTTACCTGCTGAATTATTAATAAATTTGATAACTTCTGATAGAAACTGATGATGAGGAACTTCAACTTGATTATGACTTGATACACCTAATAACTGTTGTTATTCCTGAGAGAACCACAAAAATGAACTTCTTATGTGAAAAAAAAAAAACCCACTGATTTTTACAGGGCATCACTGTGAGTCTGGTTTAAGAAGTGCAGGGTGCAGTATGTGGGTTCACAGAGCTGCCCGTGCCCCACCTAGGCAGATGCCAGTTTGGTCCCTTCGTCTAGGACCAATCCTCTGAGCTTCAGAGAGCAGCTGTTCTTAGGTCTGCATGTTCTGTCACCAGTGATCTCTCATTTAAACTGTGACAGCAGCGACCTGCTCACTCTCCATTCATCTGCAGGTGGGGGCAGTGTAAGGGAAAGCAAGGGAGGGAGGAAGGAAGGAAGGGAGGGAGAGAGAGGGAGGATGCTGCAACCTATGTGAATAATTTATAGTGCAAGGAGAGGAGAGTGTATGTGGGAACAGCTGGGTTCCCCGTCTCCATCCGCTTGCCAGCTGGGGATGAGAGAACCTTGCTCAGGTAGGGGATGAACAGCTTAGCTGCTTTTATTCTTTTCTTGCATATGATACAAATTAAATATATTTTGCATCTATAAGGAATGGGAGTTAAAACAGCTGGAGGGGGGTAGTTTCAGATCTCTGCTGCTTGCTGTGTATTGTGTAATGGACGGACCTTGAGGCAGTTTCAGCCCCAGGAGGGAAAGCGTCTGCTTTTTAAACATTTAGGCATTGTGCTGTACCGCATTGTGCAGCGGGAGAGAGGCAATGGGGAGGGAGGAGATAGGGAGAGCAGTTGTGTATGTAGGGAATTATATAAACTGAAGAGATGGAGGGGCATGAAACAGGGTCTGTCAAGACTCATAGACATCCCGCTCTCATTCTGTCAACCTTTGGCATAGAATGATGAATCCAAGCAGGTTGTGGGAGGTGCTGTCTGTTTATATCCAGTATGCTGTTTAGAAGCTGTGCACATACATCTGTGAAAACAGCTGGTATGAAAACATATGTGTTTCTGTCTGTGAACTTGTGATGACTGAGTGTAATATTGTAGTGATAAATACAGAAAAGAAAAAAGAGTTTCTGCTCTGTAGAGTTTACTATTGAAGAATATGCTGGTACTGCGTAGCTTCTGTGGAGCTTCTAACGTTCCTACAATGACTCACATAATTGATAAAACTGCAGGGATCAGGTTTGATGTTACAGCTAATCCAGACTTCCTATGTGAGCAGGATAAAATGCTAATGCAGTCATAAAAATTAGTCAGTGAATAAGAAAGAGGAAAATACATAGCAAAAGCTGTAGATGCTGGTTATTGAAATACATACATTAATATACCTACAAGGATACCTAAAAGAATAGAAGCTTGTGTGCTAGTCTCTTAAAAAAAAACCAAAAAACAACAACATTATAGAATGCAGAATGACTCGCGCAAATTAGATAAGTATATGTATCATATTATGGGACTGTAAGTATGCAGAATTCATGTAAGAATGCAACTGTCAGTATGAGCTGAGTCTACTTAATACAACTGAAGGCTTATATTTGGTGATACTGTTATATCAGCTGCATAAACAGCAGCAACTGTTAGCTTGATTGTAAGTTGAGGAACAGTAAGGGGTAAGAGGGCTTGTGATTTGCTTACATGTGGAAGTGATTTATTCATGTGATTGTTGTTAAAGGATGCTACTTGGAACAGCAATTAGAGCACTTAATAACTGCTGATTTGTTCCTGGATTTTGGGGGCTCTGTACACAACTGCAGTTGTACAGGAGATTAGGTAAACTTATGAAGTAGTTAAATGAAAGCTGAGCCTAGAGTATTCTGTGTGCAAACAATGTTGGTTTTAAGCTTCTGAAGGATGTCAGAAAGACCTGGGCCTCTCTGTATCCTTTGCTTTCGCCATATCTAGTCTTGCCTTGCTGCTGCTAATGGCCATGCCATCAGGAAGGGCAGTAGTTAGTACTAGCAGCTTACACATGGAACTTATGTTCTCATCCTCAGTTTCTATTAGGAGCGGTAATCTATCCATGCCAAAAGTAAATGCAAATTCTTGTATTTATGGGGTTTCTGACTCTCAGATTTGAGCTCCCCTAGAGAGTGAATTGCTTACATGTTACAGAATCCAGTTATTTCATATGAAGAACAATGTCAAATGTCTGTATTACTTGATATACATCAGCTCCTAAGACCAAAGGCTAGTGAGGTTGATATACTGTTAGCACTCCCTTGAAGCAAATAGGAAGCTGTGGAGGATTTCCATGTTGCTCACTTTTCCCACTGCATACAAAAAAGAACCTTGTGAATAGAACTTATCCTGCAGAAGAGCTGAATAAGGGATTCTTCAGGTGTCCCTGTTTAATACTGCTTGTCTTACAGTCACTGACAACCTGGAGTCAGTCTCTTGGATTCAGCCGTCCTATAAGGGAGATGTGGATCCCCTAGAAAGGTGGAATCTAGGTAGAATGATTTTACTGATTTTCCACAGCAAAGGAAAGGCAGGAGCCACAACTCCATCCCCTGTTTTCTTCTCTTTCTCCATGCCTCCTCCTCCTTTTTTGTCTCTCTATGCCATGTCCATCTCCCCAGGAGCTTCCTACCCCACGGCTTGGGCCTCGTCCCAGCTGTGAGGTGCTCTTTGCTGTCTCTCCTTTGAAGCCTGGCTTGGGAAGTCAAAGGAGGGAGGGAGCCCGTGCCCTTTTCCGTGCTGAGGTGGGAGGAGAGGAAGCTCCTGAGGAGGACAGAGGGGAGCTGCCTTAACCATTCCGGCATGTTTTCCCGAAAGCACGGTTCTCCTGTTGGAACCGACGGAGGGTACGTACGGCACCGAGTGGCTCTCCCTCGGGCGGTTTGCATTTCACCCTGCAGCCTGGGGACGGGGCGGGAACGACTGAGAGGGTCTCAGGGTGAAAGGCTGGAGTGGGACCCTGCCCCGCGACGGCTGTTTTGCAGTGGGAACAGGTAGAAGGACTCTTCTGGGCTGACTGAAAGGGAAGGGAGCTGGTGAGGTGAGAAGTGACCGTCGTGATGTGAGCTGGGAAGTCCAGCTTCGAAGCGAGCCCTTCTGTGGGCCAGGTGTGCGACTGCTGTGGTGCCCTCGTGCCTGATGTCCTTCTGTGGCTCGGGGAAGGTGAGAGGGGTTGGCCAAGGTGCTCCTGTTCATGGAAGGAAGCAGGGTGAGACTTTACTCCATAGATGAAAGGCTTTATTAAACCCATTGAAGCCATTTTTTGTTTCTTTCAGAACAAATAATAGCATAGAATTTGTTGTTGGTCTGGCTTACTTATAATAGGTGGGAATTATTTTTATAGATCTGAATGGGAATCCCAGGACTGAAATAGCAGAGTATGCTGCAAGACAGGAGCAAAGGGCATTAGCAAAGGGCATTAGCTGTGTGTGTGGAGGTAGTAGCTTAGAAGTCTGCAAAGGTTCTTCTTGCACCATTTCAGAATTTAGAGTCTTTAGCAGTAGAATAGAATCATAGAATCATTTGAGTTAGAAGGGACCTTTAAAATTCATCTAGTCTAACTCCCTTGCAATGAACAGGGGCATCTGCAGATAGATCAGGTTACTCAGAGCCCTGTCCAGCCTGACCTTGAATGTGTCCAGGGGTGGGGCGTCCATCCACCACTTCTCTGGGCAGTCATTTCCAGTGCTTCACTACCCTTGTTGTAAAAAACTTTTTCCTTGTCTCCAGTCTAAATCTTTCATTTTTTAGTTTGAAGCCCCAGTTCTCTCAGCATGTCCTTGTAGGGGAGGTGTTCCATCCCTTGGATCATTTTTGTGGCCCTCTTCTGGACATGCTCCAACAGGCCCATGTCTGTCCTATACTGAGGACTCCACATCTAGAAACATCACCCCAGGTGAGGTCTCACCAGCATAGTATAGAGGAGCTGGATCACTTCCCTTGACCCGCTGGCCATGGTTTTTTTGATGTAGCCCATGATGTGGTTGGCTTTTTGGGATACAAAGGCACATTACTGGCTCATGTCCAGCTTGCCATCCATCAGTACCCCCAAAATCTTTTTCAGCAGAGCCCTTTCATCCCCCAGGTTGTATTGGTATTCGAGGTTACCGTGACCCAAGTGGAAGGCTTACTCTTAGTTCAGATACTTCCTTGAAATTAATACATTGGTTATCGTCACTAATAAAACCCTGTTCTAGTCCTCAGTCTATTCCATAGCCTCTGCTTCCCCTTACTGCCTTTTCATAAAATTAAAGTTTCAGCAAAAGTGCAATGGAATGTACATATTGTGTACTTATTTGCTCTCCCAACCTGCAGAATTGTCCTTCTTTTTTTGGAAACAGTGTTCTGCTCTCTGACAGTGATATTTGTGCTTTATAATTATGCACATAGGCTTTGTTTTGGGAACTACAGTGGAAGTAATTTTTTCTCAATGTCCAAAATTCACTTGAACATTCAAGCAACAGTAACACTAGCCCTGAAGTTTTGAGATGTTCTCTGAAAGGTAATATCAATTCTAAATCATTCTTCTGGATGTTTAAAGTTCTTCTGTACATTCCTGGGATATTTAGAGAGTTGATAACATCTCAAAGTGTATGTTAGGGCCTGTGGTCGTGGCATCTGCTGCATTTTGTCATTAGAACTGTACAAGAATTGAATGGTAAGGAACAGTTGCTCTGTGTAATGCTTCAGTCAGCCCAAAATATGGAGGTGAATTTATGGCAAGAGAACAGGGCAGGACTAACCTCACTGACCTCATGCAAAATCTGCCAAATTTCTATGTTATAGGTATGTAATTTACTCCTTACTGAATGATTCAGGAGTCAAAACAGTGGCACGCAGAAGAAGAACACTGTCGCATCCAGCAAGGCTCCATGGCATCCATTTGCATATAAGATCTACTGTTAGATTTCTCTGGTTATGACTAGTTTCTGAAAATGAGAATGTTTCAGATTTAGCTCTTACTTTTTAGGTATTACAGAACAGAACCTTCAGTTTTCCAAAACAAGTAATGAAAATGTTACATATACTGCCTTGGACATGTATTTTGTTAGTCCCAGATACGCTCCACCTATATGAATAGAAGTGATAAATAAAGCACGTGGATGTATATTAATATTTAATAATACTACTAATAAAATTCAATTAATAGTGAAATTAATATTAGTTTTAAATACATTTGTCATCTAACTATTACAGTATTTATTTGAGTGTGTTGAGGCTAACTCCTCAGTCCTTCCTCCCATATGAATTTAATCTTTAGATGCATAACATAGCTCTCTCATTTTGGTGTTAGGAAAAAAATGTGGGATGGAAGGTTTGCATTACTCTGTATAGATCAAGCCTATATACTAGTTGCATGATACAAGTGGACTACCAAAATATACTGTGAATTGTCAGAGAATTGATGAGCATAGAGATTCTTGGAGCTTGTAATGAGAGCACTTCGTAATTACATAAAGATGTAGTTCTTACATACAGTAGGAAATACAGACACTTGTTTCAAAGCAAGAGTCTTTGCCACTTCCAGATACTCTTCTCTTAACAGTAGTAAGGGTCATGCAGCTAAGACCTGGGGGATAATAATTCATGATCATGATGCATGATTACAGAAAAAACATTTCTGTGATTGAATTACAAAGTGGTTTGGTCCTGTATTGCATTAGAAACCTGGGGTGTGTTTCCAGCCATATCTGTGCTAACTTCACTTTACCTTTTTTTTGCTGATTTATTCAGGAACTTTGCAGGTTATAAGTAAACTGACAGGGAATGATAGCTTCCCCTAGACAAGAAATGGTCTGGAAACAGCAGAAGGCAAGGAAGGCATCACTGGCAAGTGCTTGTGTCTTGTTTATTTTTTTATTTCTTGTTTATTATTTTTCTTTTTGTCTCTCACAGGAGGTCTGAGGAGGGAGTGTGTTGTGTCAGTAATGTTATAGATTCTCCTATCCAAGGCATTCCATCTGCTCTTGCTTTTGCTGCTCCCAACAAGGTAAAGGCAGTTTACATTCCTTTGTCTCAGGATTGGAATGTGCATTGAACTGCTGAGCAGAAGAAGTGATAGAAGGCAAGCTTGTGTGCATGCTTGTGTTACAGCTATAATTGTCCACTTCTGTATAAAAATCCAAAACTTGTTTGTTTAATCACTTTTTATTGTATATTGTATCAGGCCTGTAGTTTAACCCACTCACAAATGTGAATTCCTGACACCTATCAGGTTGCAGGTCAAGCTTTTGCAATGAAAGCTGAAAACTATTTAGGGTTGTATTGTCCTTGCTATCAGTAAAGGAAGAAAGATTCCTTCTTGTCTTCAGTAAGAAAATAAATAGTTTTTGTACATAAACGTGGAAAGAGATGCTGGGTTAGTATCTGCTTTACTGCAGAAGATAACATTAATTTTTTGCAAGTGTTAAATTCTTTTCCCTGTTGTCTTTTTTTTTCTTTTTTTTTTCTTTCTTTTCTTTTCTTTTTTTTTTTTTCCCGCAGACTGTGGACTTGTTTGAGATGATTGAAAAAATGCAGGTAATGAGAAATTATTCTGTCAGACTTTGGACACTTTTTTTTTTTAAAGCCAAACAAATAATCTGCTGCTCTTTGTCTTGTCACTTCAATCCCAACACCCTTCAATTTAGACTTGAAGAATATCTGGTTTTCTAGGTCCAAGCTTCTATATGAAGTCTCAAAACTGTTTTCTTGTGTTCATTTCTAGAACTTGCATGATGGAAGAGCTATACACAAATTGTTTCATTCTTTTCAGAATTATGATTTTGAGAGAAAATCAAAGTTGCATAAAGGTATTTCTGGTATAGTCTTCAAAATCTGCAAGAAACTTTCTGCTCTGTAGCAGGTGCTAATGATAGGTGATTAATAGGATGTTTACATGTGTTAACATAACTGGATTTAGCAAGGTTAGCTAGTTTAAGAAGTAACCACTGTAGTCCTGATCTTTAACTTGCACAAGCAAGGAGGGCTCCAACTTAATTCTTTTATTAAAAAACAGGCATTCAGATGTATATACTACAATGTAAAATGAAAAAATATAAGGGAAAAACATCTTTCCCCTGCCAAATGAAGATATAGTAATATAAAAATAATAATAATAGTTTTTATATGTAGCAACTGAATTTTTAAAGCTATTTTTTCAGCTTATATGTTTTCAGAGCATCCTTACAGACTGCCAATATTTTATCTGATTGTTAACATTTCTTTAAAATACTGTGGTTAACTTTGATCTAACATAACACATAGGATGATACATAATTCCTGTCTTTTATTATGTACTGAAATAAGGTTTTGCTCTATACAACCTGAGCTACGTTGAATCTTCACTTTGCTCTAGAGGAGTGATTGTTACATTTAGATTTACATCTTCTTTCCAGGGTAAGAGGAGCTTCTTTAACTACAGGCAGTCTAGCATGGAATGTGCTGGCATGTTCTTTCTCTTCTCTCTGCAGAAACTCTAATACACTGACTTATAGCAGCTCAAGATGTTTTCCCTCAGGCTGAGATACTGGTCATCCACTAGGACCTCCTTTGAAAGTGGAAACCTTTTGCAGTTATCAGATCTGTCAGAAATGCCAAGGAAGAGAAGAGAGACCTTGCAACACTGCAGTTTCCCAGACTCCATTTCCACATGCAGAAATCCCCCAGTGCATAGAGAGTTTGTCCCCATACTTTCCACAGAAAGTTTGTTCCAGAAAACTGGGGCTGCTTTGTACTTCTGTGTCTCTCATGTCTCAACTTTGTTTTGACAGAACAAAAATTTTTCTTGCCCTGAAGTTCTGTTCCTGAGACACCTGCTTCAGAATGTAGCCTTTCTCCTGAGTCTCAGCACAGTACGCTGACAAGTAAAACTCCTGATCACATTAACAGAACACCCGTTTGCACTTCATGTACTCCATGTACACTTTCATGACCTGCCCAAAACCAAAACGGCTATTACTACCTCCATGAAAGGTAATGTTGATAAAAGGTAAAATGAGATCCTCCTTATTGTCAGAACGAAGTCAGGAGCTGCTTATCCTGTCTGGAATCCCTGATTAACCATTACATTAAGCCGTCATTGAAGGTGTATAAAAATGCAGTCACAGCATCATGTTCCTGTATGAGAGTTACAGGATACTGACATCAGTAATTAAATTCTTACATACGCTGTATCAGAGAAAGCTACAATCCTGGTCTTTGGCTTCCTATCTGTCTGTGCAAATTATTTATCTTGTCTCTCTGTACTTATGCCCACTTGGACTATTATCAGCATCTTACGGGAACCTGTTGGTTCCTATATCTTTTTGACTTCTTTTGTTCTCAACCTCTGCTTAGTCAGCGCTGAGGGTTCTCATGACTCTATTGTTTCTGTTACTGTGTGTTTCTGCTGCAGAAGCGTGTTGGAAGTGAGCAAACTCTCGCCATAGTGAGAAGGCAGAGAATGAAATTAGCCTTCATTAAGGAAGGCATCTACTGACAGAGGAAGAAACTAGGCATCCAGTTGCATATGCCCAGTTAATGCTGCGCAAGTAAAGGAGATATGCAGGACTGTGCCATAAAGCTCTTTGCACTAATCAGATGTAAGCATGGAAAGTGACTCTTATTTTCTCTTTTGCCTCCAAGTGACAGATTTATTCCATTATGTGAATGGAAGAAAAGCATATAAACTTTCCAAAGTCTTGCCTAATCCTCAAGAAGTTGTTACTTCTCTTAAACTTTCTCTAAACCTTTTTGCACTGCCTGATGATATAGTATCTTCAAGGGAGAGGGAAGTCTAACACTGCGAGAAAAAGTCTGAAATCCTCTTCTTTCATTTTCTATCAATAAATCTTCATTTATTTATTGTTTGAATAAGAAGTAGAGTAGCTTAAAGAGACCAGAAAATCATATAACAGAGTCACTTTGGGATAATTATTTTGATTTCTGCCAGCTTTCTGCTTTTAAAGAACTGTAAGGCTTTTCAGTTTTAATGCCAAATCAGGAATAGCCTGGCCAAGTTCCATCTTCACTCCTCCTGCTTATTCCAAACTCTCAAATTTGTATAAAGCAGAAGATTATAGAGAACAAAAATATACAAGTTGAGAATATGGAGAAGAGCACAGAGGGTAAATGAAACAAACGTGCTAAAACACAGGATTCACTGTCTATGACTTTCTGTTTCCAGGGGAGTCGTCTGGATGAACAAAGATGTTCCCTTCCAGCTCCTCTCAAGGTCAGGCTAAATCACTGTTGTCTCCTAAGTTATTGATAATGACAGATGATTGCTGACCAGGCTTGTACTGCTTTTTTAGTGTGGAGTGAACAGGGAGCAGAAAAACACTTATTTTTCTTAGCTGTGAGAGGTGTTACTGTGTATGTGAAAGACAGTATTTTCCTTTTTCTGATTTAAGTTATTCCAATAAGTGTTTAATATTATTAAAAATCATAGTTTTGATAAAATAATTGATTAAATTTTTTCAATTTAAGAACTGTAATAATATTTATGAAAATGCATTGCATGTATTTCAATTGTCTGCTTGAAGACTCTGATGCTACGAGAAAGCTGATGTGCTTCCCTCAATTTTAGGCCAATAAAAATAGATTTTTATCCTTAAATTCTCAACTTTTCCTCTCTCTCTTTTTTTTTTTCTATTCTAGTTCAAGCACAGTAACTTTAAAATTAGCCTTTATGGATTTTCGTTCTTAAGGTTTTATATTACAGTGCTGAGATCTGGGAAAGAAAGTCCAACCTAAAATTCTAAAATAAAACTCTAAAGGTGGACTAGGGCAAAGCAGAAGCTGAAGACACAGCTTGCACCATCATGAGAGGAAAAGAATTTAAAAGATCTCCCGCACTTTTGCTATTTTTTGCTAACATTTTCTTCTGATTTCAGACAGAAGAAGAGTATATTCCTTACCCCAGCATCCATGAGGTGAGTTCGTACTACTGTTCTCTGATTTTCCCTTGAACTTTCAGCCTACTGGCTTTTTCAGCTATTGACCTTTCAGCTTTCATGTTCTCTGTCCTTCCAAATAGGTATTACAGAAGGGGTGGCCATATCCCCTCATTATCTTACCCCAGTTTGGGGGCTACTGGATTGAAGGGACAAGCCACAACCTCTCCAGTCCAGCTCTGTCTGATGTACCCTTTCCCTGGAGTGTTAAAGTGAAACTGGAGAGCGACCCCACAGCCAAGCTATACCGCAAGCATTTCCTAGGGAAGGTAAGGGTAGTCTTCAGAGCCCTCTTTGACCTGCCAGAGTTAAGACTGAACTGTATCTCAGGCTTTTCCTGGTGGACTTAGAAATAACTGCACAGACACTCAATATCCCTTGAACTAAGTAAATAAAGTTCATACAACTGCATGGCCAGCAGTGTGTTAAGTTGATCCTGCCCCTTGTGGTCTGTTCATCTTCCCTGTGTGTTAACAGAAGTGAAAGATTTGTAGTGAAAAATACTTATATTTGGTTGAGAAGCTTCTCTGAGGCTCGTGGACAGATGAGATGATGAGAGAAAAAGTGTGAAGTTGTATTGGAAATGGATGTGGTATGAGTTTTAAGGTGACTTCTGCACTAAGAATGCAAGTCCATTGACAATGAGCAAAGTGGTCCATTTTCCTCAGAATAGATAAGTAAATGAGTATGATGACCAGACATTTCTGGTTGGCACTGCCAGTTTTAGGGAACTGATTGATTCCCAGAGTGGATTTCAGGATGATTTTAACTACCAAGACAAGGGAACAAAACTGTGGTCTTTTCTGAGAGACGGTTTGTTAAACGATAAGAAAGTCAACTGTGTACACATACACTGTATCTTATTCTGTCTGTGTGACTGCTTAGTAAGTTTAAAATGGAGAAGAGTAGCTTTGGACAGTGCTGGGGACTTGTTCTGCAGTAGTCTGACTTGCCTGAATGATGTTGTGTAGTATGCAACTGGAAACTGGAATTAACTGATGTTAATGTCATTTATTAGTAAAAGACCCTTTCTGGAGACTTTCTGTCCAGACCAACAGATCTGTTGTACAATATAATGGACATAAATCCCATGACATTCTGGAATCCTTCGGTTTGCCAACTAATTATTTTTCTGTCATGATAAATTTAGGTTTCTCCTTGAAGGTTTCTAATTTCAGCTGTAATGAAAGATAAAGTGGTTTTCAGTATAATTGTAGAATCATAGAATCACAGAAAGCTGAGATTGGAAGGGACCTCTGGAGGTCATCTTGTCCATCCCTCTGCTCAAGCAGTGCTGTATCGTCATTGTTTCTTCTAAGTAGGAATGGAGCAGAGTGTATCCTCAGCAAGTATGCAGATGAGACAAAATGAGGGAGTGATGAATTCATCAGTGGGCTATGTTGCCATTCAGTGGGATGTCTACAGACTGGAGAGGTGAGCTGGCAAGAATCTCATGAAGGCCAACAAGGAAATATACAGTCCTGCACCTGGAAAGGTACAACCACTGGCACCAGGACATACTATAAGTTACGTAGATGGAAAGCAGCTCTGCAGAAAAGGACCATTTGGTCCTGGTGGCCATCAAGTGTAAATGCTTACTGTTAAGAAGGCTAACGGTATCTGAGGCTACACTAAACTAAGTATTGCCAGCAGGTGAAGAGAAGTTTTCCTTCCCCTCCAGTCATCACTGATGTGGCCACGTATGGAGTACTGTGTCTACTGCTAGATCTCCCAGTATAAGAGAGGGACAGACATACTGGAAGGGGTCCTATGTAGGACCACAAAAATGGTTAAGGAACTGGAACCTCTCTCCTGTGAGGAAAATCTCAGAAAGCTAAGGCTATTCAGCCTGGAGAAGGCTTGGGGGGATCTTAATCAATCAATCTTATCTTCACAGTATAGTGAGGTATAAGGGAGGGTGCAAAGAGGACAGAGCCTGTTTTTTTTCAATGGTGCCCAGTGCCAGGACAAGAGGCAGTGGACTCTAACTGCAACACAAGAAATTCTATCTAAACATCAGGAAGCACTTCTTCTCTATGTGGGTGACAGAGGGTGACAGAGCACTGATGCAAGTTGTCCAGAAATGTTGTGGAATCTTCTCCTTGGAGAATTTCAAAAGCTACTTGGACGTGGTCCTGAGGAACCTGCTCTGGGTGCATCAGCTTGAGTACAGGTTGGACCAGGTAGGCTCAGAAGTCCTTGCCAACCTCAGCTATACTGTGAAGTGAATACAAAGGAGGTACCTTTTCATCAAACTCTGTATGTTTGCAAAGTGCCCAACCATCAGTGGTTAAGTACTGTATGGGAATTTTTGAATCACGGCCTGAACCTCTGATTGACCACCTGAGGTGAGCAATGAGTCAGCCATGGGAGCACAGGTGAAGGCAATTCACCTGTGTGACTGGAAGGGGTGGAGCCAGGCTAGACCCCATTTAAGGGCTGACTGCCACTGGGGAAGGATTTCTCTCTGGAGATTGCTCCTCTTGGAGTCTTTTTTGGTGAGCCCAGCACATGGGTAAGCTTTCCGTTCATTTCCAATTATTCCTCTCTAATGCGCTAACTTTTCCAGCCTAACTTCTCTGTATACTTATTAATTATACATCTATACGCTCATTGATTATACAAGTACTAAATAAAGACTCCTCACTCCATTTTTTCTTAAGTGCCCAGCTTTTTGTTCTTTGACTTAACTGACGTGAGTATGTGTCTATATCCTATTAGGCTTGTAAGCTGGTGAGCAAGTACCTATCAGAGAATAAGGCAAAAAAGACTCATCACAGAGTACTCTATCCGTGGGTAGAAAGCTTCACCCATATCACAGGTGTGCTGGGTTGCAAACGCTCCTTAGAAATGATTTAAACTGTGAAAGCTCTTTTTATTTAAGTAATGTATAAAAACATAACAGTTCCCATAATTTAAAAGGCTTTGGTAAGGAGAAACTGAGAGCTTTTCTGCAAGGGAAGTGTTTTGTTAGTTCGAAGTTGCTTGTTTTTCTGATGGCATGGGAAGGTTATTTCTGAAAGGTAAAGAAAGGTCTCTTGCAAGCTTGAATAACCTTGAGTAATTCTTAGCCCACGAAAAAGAGTTTTTAAGCATGATGGGGAAGGCAAAGATAGTGGTTTAGAGAATATTTAGGTAACACTGGACATTGGAGTATATACAGTAGAATCATAGAATGGCTTGGGGAGGAACCTTAAATATCGTCTCATCTAAATTCCCTGTTATGGGCAGGGTTGCTGCCCACCAGATCAGGATGCTTGGGGCCCCATCCAACATGGTCTTGAACACCTCCAGAGATGAGGAGTCCACAAGTTCTCTGAGCAACCTGCTCCAACACCTCACCACTCTCTGAGTAAAAAATTTTCTCTGAATCTTTAATTTAAATATCCCCTCTTTTAGTTTAAAGCCATTCCCCTTTGTTCTGTCACTATCATACCATGTAAAAAGTAGGTCTCCTGCCTGTGTATAAGCTCCCATTAGGTACTGGAATGCTGCAGTGAGATCTCCCTGGGGCCTTCTCCTCCTCGGGAGGAACAAGCACAGCTTCCTCAGCCTTTCTTTATAGGAGAGGTGCTGCAGTCTTCGGATCATCTTTGTGGCCTTCCTCTGGACCTGCTCCAACAACTCCACATTTTGTGTTGGGTGACCTACTCCTGGATGCAGTAGGGTAGAGCGGGGGTGGTAATCACCTCCTCACCCTGCTGGCCATATCTCTTTTGATGCAGGCCAGGATACAGTTGACCTTCTGGGCTCTGAGTCACACTGCTGGCTCGTGTACAACTTTTTGTCCACAAGGACACCCAAGTGCTTTGCCACAGGGCTGTTCTTCTCCCAGTCTGTATATGTATCTGAGATTGCTCTTACCCAAGTTGACCCTGACACCTTACACTTGGCCTTGTTCAGTCTCAATAGGTTCTCATGGGCCCACTTTCCAAGCTTTTCCAGGTCCCTCTGGATGGTATCACTTCCGTCTATTGTATCCTCTGCACCACTCAGCTTGGTGTCATCAGCAGACTTGCTTAGGGCATACTCAATATCACTATCCAAGTCATTGATAAAGAAGTTGAAGAGCACCTGTCCCTAGAAGGACCTCTGGGGGACATAACTTGTCACTGGTCTCCACTTGAGCATAAGTCTAATGACCACAAGTATCTGGCTGTGACCTTCCAACCAATTCTTTATCCATCAAATAGTCCACCTTTCAAATTAATCTCTCTCCAATTTATAGATAAGGATGTGGTGTGGGACCATATCAAAGGCAGAAGTCCGGGTATATTATATCAGTTGCCGTTCCTTTGTCTGCCAATACTACTACTCCATCATAGAAGGCCACCAAGCTGATCATGCACGGTAACATGGTCTTATACTGTCTCAAATGCCTGTGCCTTTAATATAGTTTCCAGGAGGATCTATTTCATGATCTTTGTAGGTACAGATGTGAGACTACTGACAGGCCGGTAGTTCCCCAGGTCTTTCTTTCTCCCTTTCTTTAGGATGGGAGTGGTATTTCTCTTTCTTCTGCCACCAGGAACTTCACCTAACAGCCATGAGTTTTCAAATATGATGGAGAGTGGCTTGGCAACTACATTGTTCAGTTTCTTCACAACCCTGGGATGCACGTTGTCAGGCCTCACAGACTTGTACAAAGTCAGTCAGTCGTGCAGTGGTCTTGAACTTGCTCTATGCTTGCAGTGATAGGGATTTTACTCCTGCACCTTCTGCTTGAAGACTGAGTGACTCAAGAGACATGGGAAATCAAACTACCAGTGAAGACTGAGGCAAAGAACTTGTTGAGTACCTCAGCCTTCTCTATGTCTGTTGAAGGCAGTTCTACCTTCTGATTTATTAGAGAAAGTATACTCTTCTTTGCCTTTCTCCTTGACCAATATACATGTAGAATCTCCTGCTATTTTTCACATCTCTCAGTAAGTTCAGCTGATCTGCACCTTGGCTTTCCTGATTCCATCTCTGCATGTCTGGACAGTATCCCTATATTCTTCCCAGGCCACTCATCTCCATTTCCACTGCCTGTACATTTCCTTCTTTTCCCTTAATTTGACCAGCAGGTCCTTACTCAGGCATGTCAGTTTCCTGTATTTTCTGCTTGATTTCTTATACTGGGAGATGAAGAGTTCTTGTTCTTGGTGTTCTTGATGCTCTTTAAGCTGTCCTTAGAGAGGCACCACCTTTGCTCCGTTCTTATGTCCCTAAGGACAGTTTTCCAGAGGATCTCATCCAATAATTCCTTAAACAGCTGGAATTTTTATCTTCTGAAGCTCAAGATTCTGACCCTGCTTTTGACCAGGCCCGTATTCCTTGAGATCACTAACTCAACCACAGCATGGTTGCTAGAGTCCAGGCTGCCTCCTATCTGAACCTCTTTAATGATCTCCTCTGTATTGGTAAGAACCAGGTCCAATAACGCTTCACCTCTTGTTGGTCTGTCCAATACCTGGTTATGATGATGAAGTTATCCTCAGCAGGCTCCAAGAGTCTCCTGTGTTGTTTGCAGCCTGCCATGTTGCTTTCCCAGCAGATAGCTGGGTGGTTGAAATTCCCCATCAGGCTGAGAGGCTGTGAGCATGACATCTCTTGTAACTGGTGCAAGAAAGCTTCATCATCAGGCTCCCCTTGATCAGGCAGCCTGTAGTAGACCCTAACCACCAGACATCCTTTATTGTTTCGGTCCCTATTTTTAACCCATCTGCTCTCAACCTGAATGTGGCTGTTTCTCAGAGACAGCTCTTCACGGTCTATCTACTTCTTAACATAGAGGGCAACTCCCTTGCCCCTCCTGCCCTTTGTATCTCTCTTAAAAAGCTTGTAGGCCTCAATCATAGTATTCCAGTTGTGTGATTCACCCCATCTTGTTTTTGTGATAGCAGTCAGGTCATAGTTTTCTAATTACATTGTAGTATTCTGGCTTTATCAGAACTGGTAGCCTCTTATTGATGTCCCACATTCAGACCCCCAGTAGACAGCAGAGCTATCTCAAAAGATTATCTGGACAGCAGTTAGGGTCCTCAGTGCATCTTGGTGAGAAAGTCCCTGTGACATACATAAAACAACAGTCTGTATGCATGTTTGTGTTATGGGCACACATATACTAAGTCACTGAAACTTGACTTTTTTTTTTTTACATTTTTAATGAAAAACAAAAAACAAAAGCAAAAAAACCCCAACATACTACAGATGCTATGAAACAACCACACAAAAAAGTGCTGAGACACTCCAGCCATTACTGAGCTCTAATTCTGTGCTTCTTGGTCTGTGCTTTATATGATGAGAAATTCAGTAAGGTTCATTTCGCATATAGGAAGAAGGCTATAAAATCTTTTGCACAGTACTGTGGGAAGTACTAAATGCCCACCTTGTTTTCAAAGGCTATAATGAAGAGAAGTATCTGGAAGCCAGGAAGGATTTAATAAAGGCATATGTTAAAAATGCCCATCAGGATCTTAGAGTGCAGTTTTTTCACAAGCACTTCCAAGCTGGCAGTACTGGTGAAAAATCATTCTTACCTTGCGTTCATATCTGGTCAGGTATTTCTCCATTCTACTGTACTTTCTTTGTACTGATTTAAAGTATTGTTACTGCTGTACTGTGAGCTATGTTAAGGAACTTACTGAAAGTTAGCTTCCTGACTAGTGAAAAGAAGCTATTCTTGGGAAATTCTAGCTGAACAGAGAGGAAAGATGTGGAAACTATTTGATACACTGAAGCAGTCAAAGGACGTTTTGGTAACTAGGTGTAACGGTAATGATCTCTTTTGTTACTTCAAGGTTTCTGTAATTTTATTTCATTACTTCAAGTCTATCTTTTTAGTAAGCATGTTCTCTGACTACTTAAGGCTGCAAGCCTTCTCCTATTCAGGACCACTCTGGAATGCAAATACATGTATTTAGCAGCCTATTACTGTATTCTTACAATGAAAAGATGACATCAGCCCAAGATATAGATATCTTTTTCTGTCCAGTTTTCTCCAAGTAGAGATGGAGGGAAGGCCTAAACAGAGGCAACCTGATAAGGTATTATTTTTGTACCTGTCCAGTTCTATGTTCTGCAGTTGACAACAGCAGTATCTTCTAGGTTCTTGTTATCATTTGACTGGCAAACAACAAACACCTTGCACTCTTCCAGCAAGAGTCCTCACAGGAATAATGATCTTGTTTACCCTGTGATATAAGTTTATTAGTTATCTTTCATTGTTGACATGTTTGGAGGTTCAGGTATCTTTGTTTTTCTGTCACATCACATAATCATTGTGCCACCAAAGCTGTTTTTCCTCCTTCTTCAGGGATGAAATCATCCCAGTATTTTACCAGATGACCAGAAGTCATTCTCGTTTCTCTTAGAGAAAAATTAATGGGCCTGTTTTGAATCCTGCAAAGGTTTTTTAGTGTTTTCTGGATTCATATGCTCCTACAGCTAACAGAACTGATGAAGCAGACCAGGTGTTGGGGAAGACTTATTTTCCTTTCCTCTTGTTTGTTTACCTGAGGTGCAATTCTTGTTACTGAGTAGACAAAATAATTCTATTTCATCAAAAAGAATCCCAAATGGCTAAGAGCATGGCAGATATCTTAATAACTCAATAACTTCTCAGGCAAACTGCCAACATTCCTTCTGTCTTCTATTTTCCCTTGGCCTTTTGGAAGATATTAATTGCTTTTGTGGAGTCCAGGCTTCCTTTCAGACTGCCTTAAATGTTATAGAAACTGCTTCAGTGACTGATCAGATTTGTACCTACCTATACAAATATACATAGGTCATCTCAGCTTTGGGTTATTTTGTCACCATTGCATCATAATCTTCAGTATTATCCATAGAGCATTTTGACAGTTCATCTCTAACTTTGAGACAGCTAAAAATAAATGTTGTGTGTTGAAGGACTCTGAGTCTGCCTTCTGCTGCCTAAGTGTTTTTACAGAGAAGGAGATTACAGAAGGAAAAAAGTCACAACGAGGAAGTTAGAGGTTTTTTTCATACTTTTGACCTAGGCATACACCCAGGATCAGGCTAGGCATCCACAGTGGCTCTGGTAACAATTCAATTATTTTGAGACCTTCATTAATGCTAGTGCTTGTTACTCTGGAAAAGATTGTACCCCGTTGTGCAGCTCTGTCTGGTTATGGTCAGCTGAATAGCTAATAGCCTGGTTCCCATAGCAACTGAGATCCTAATATGTCAGGCCTGCTGAGGTCTGGCCCTGAATTCTCATCAAAAAGAATTTGGTTTTCTAGTCTTTGCAGCTCATTCTGATTTCTGGCTGCAGGTCACCTCAGAAGTCTTTTTTAGTGTCTTCTAGTCCTGAATTTTGTCAGCATTGTGCCATCTTTTCCTTAACAGCTTGTCTCGGGCATACACTTTAGCATCTGACTTCTTTGGCTTATGGACTTCCCTGATATTAGTCTTCATCTTAGTCATTTGAGCATGCTCTTGTTTTGCTCCTTGAATCTTTGCTGTGTGTGCGTGTCAAGGAGGAAGTGAGGACAATGATATCTCTGATACTTTAAAAAAGTTCAATAGCTTCATTTTTACATCCAGGTTCAGGGGAGTAACTGTAAGTCTTAATTAGTCCTTTTTTTTCAAAGATGGAACTGATTTATGTCTGTCAACTTCAAGATGCATACGTTCATGTGGATATCAGAGTATATAACTAATATATCACTATCTTTTATTTCACAGATAGTCAGCACTATCACTAATATAAACATTTGTTTTGATTTTTTTTCCACAGCAAAAGAAGATCTTACAGCTGTACTGGGAGAGGTTGCAATCCATCAGATACAGAACAGACTTTCCATATTTTCCAGGCAGAAGGCTAAAGAAGGAGCTATCAGACTAGCCAGCTGTACAGCAACTCATTTTGATCAAATGACACTTTGCTCCCATTGAGTTCTTATTAATTAGTTGTGTCCAGAGTAGTCCTTTCACAGAACACCTTCCAGGTCGTGGAAGTTCTGACTGTGCAATTGACGCTTCACTGACCGTCTCAGTGCCTAAAATTTCTGTGTTGTGTGCAAGTTTGGGTTTACACAATACTTCCTGTGATGCAACCCCTGAATCTTTCAATCCTGATGACTGACTGCACAATACCTAGCTGTCTTCTCAGGTTGCCAGTGACTCCTTTACTTGAATTTGAGATAACTACTGTTCTGGAGATAGAATAACCTACATATTATTTGCAGGGAAGAGGTATTTTATCTCTCTCCTTCATTTAATTTGACCATGTCAAACACTTTGCATCTAGGCAATTTGGATCTATTGGAATTTGGGAATCAAACTCCCTATTAAGGCGTGTGCTTTTTATCCTCTGGGAGCATTTGATAGCTCATTGAGTAGTCAGAGCATGTTTTTCTTTGTAACCAATGGTGGGAAATACAGCTGGATATCTTCAGGTACTTAATCTGGGTAAATCTCAAAATTTCTTTGTAAAAATAGATCTATCAAAATCAGCTCTTGATTTTCTGTTGCCTGAACAGTCCCCTGGTCAGCAGATTGCTGTATGACTTTTTCCTGATTTCCATGGCCCCAAGGCATAAGGAAGCACTGATAATTCTGCCTGTTGTAGTGTAGCTGAGATGATTTTTGTTTGGGGTTTCTTAATTTGGATTTATTATGTTTTATTTATTCTTACTTTGCTTTACTGAGGAGGACTCTCACCTTACCTTCTAGCCTAGAAATACCACTTTAATCTCACCATATCCTTCTGGGTTGGAGACCTAATAGTGGAATGTGCTACTACTATCACTTTCAACAGAAGTTCTCATTATCAGGGAAAGATTATGATACTGTTTTGATTCTGATTAAATTCAAAGATAATTGGATCTCCTGCATGACATTCTCATTGATCTCTCTGTCCTGCTTACACCTCAAACACAATAATTTATGACCATTTGTTGAAGTGTTAATTCAGCCTCTTTATTTGATCAGATTTTTACAGTCATAGAATCATAGAATCCTTAGAGTTGAGGGATCTTTAAAGGCCACTTAGTTCAACTTCTCTGCAATGAACAGGGACATGCAGAGCTTGATCAGGTTGCCCAGGAACTGATCCATATGTGGTGGCCAACTCCAGAACTGTCTACTGAGTGGTTTTCCTGATGATGATTAACTCTGCTAGGAAGATGAAAAATATTTAAATATTTCTGGATGATTCCACCTATACAGAATTCTATTTGTGCTAGAAGTTTCCATTCATTTCACTTGTCTGTAGATTTTAACCTCTGTTGATACAACCAGGCCTATGGCCATATACCTGGAAGAAATATATGGCTGCAGTCACTTCTGTATAGTCCCTGTAAAAATGTTTGCACTGTAGTTCAGTGCTAGACAGAAGAAGCTAAATTACATTCTGTTTGAGGTGCACTCCACTAAAGCTGAAACAGTGCTAGTGTTAGTAGGTTTTAGAACATGCTCTACCTGCAACATAGTTTCCTGAGATTCTGGCTGCATCCTCACTGAGATGTACATGCTCGTAGAGAGCAACAACAGAGTGTGTTGTATTTGGTGGGTTGATCCTGCCATTACTGTTTGTATGGAATATTTCCATAACTATATCCGGTTATGTTTAGCGTTATGCAAAGTATGAATGGGTACAGGGGAAAATCTATCGAATATAGGAATTTATTTACAAGAAACTGGAGTCCTTCAAAATCTGTTGTTGAATGTTCTCATTCTACTTCTTTTCAGAAGTACTCTACTGGTAGCGGATGAACTTATATACTCATGTGTTGATTACCAAGGAGGCTGCAAGACAAGTGTTACCATGTCTTCAAGCATGCCACTGCTACTTAAAGAAAAAACAAGCTAGTCATGAGGGACAGGTTTTATTGTAAAAACTTTGGTATATTTCTCTGGGAAGCATGTTGGGAATAATGCATTTTGAATTCCTGTTTTCAGGAGCACCAGAACTTTTATTCCAGTGATGTGTCCTTGGGCTACTTGATACTTTCTGTGAAGTATGAACAGTCTGAGAAACAGGAAAATCTACGTTTGTTGCTGAGGTAACAGTATCTTCTGTAGTAGTATCTGTTACTGTGCTGTGTCTCTCATCTTACCTTGAATTTTCTCTGCATAGATACGGGTGTGAATCTCATGTCTCTCTCTTAGAGACGCCTGTAAAGAAACCTTTGAACCTTCCTTTCTTGCCTTCCGCTGACTTTCTCCTAGCAGTTTTCTTCAGGAAGCTGAAGCGTTTGTGGGCACATCCTTACAGTTCTTCTGAGAAAAATAATTGTTCTTCCTTCAGAAAGAAACTTCTGTTAATTCTGTTTACTTAGAGATGTGAGCACTCTTGAGGGAGGAAATGTGCCTTTCCTAGTTGAGGGCAGACTATCTTGGGCCTATCTATGGTCTTTGTACTTGAGAGTAAATCCCACTTGAAGGTGAGCTAGGAAATCCCTTCGTTTCCCAGGACAGCCTCTGATGTGCCAGTGTGTACCCCTTTAGGGCTTTAACAAAGCCCAGAGAGCTGCTGAATAAACTAGAGGAAGAATAGATGGATCTTGTGTAGGTGAGAAGTATGCTGCAGAAAAGCTATTTCCTACTCTGTTGACCGAGGCCACTTCTGGTAGGCAATATGCTACTTGGAGAAACTGACATACCATTGCTGCTTGTCATCTCTCATTCAGTATCAAGAGAAAACATGAGTAGGAATCAGCTACGAGACTGTCACTGGTACTTTCCACCATTGTATGTGGAGAACACTTCAGAGTACTAGGCAGAGCAAGAATCTTCTAGGGGAAAAATTGAGAGCATACTTATGAGCTGAACCAGGGAATGTTCATCTGAGCCTCGAAACCTTCCTACATTGAAAAGACTGGTGAAGAAAGAAGGATATTTATTTCTCTGTTAAGATATTCTACTATATGCAGCATCTTTGCCCAATAACTTGTTTATATTGGTGGAAGAGGACTCTGACAGCCAAATCTTCCTTCTTCCCTAGAAGGACACCTCTTTTTTAATATATACATGGAAAAATGAAGCTTTTCTCCATGTGCTCTCTGGACAACTGCTACACCAATTTCTACCTCCCATACTTTTCATAGGTTTGCCTTCCTCGGCTGTCTCTAAAAGACCTTTCAACAACCTTTCAAACGCTCCTTTTACAATCTTCTCAAACCATTGTATTGGATTATATGTATAGATCTTGTGTCCATGAACTATATTTAACATGTTTTATTAATTTTGGTAGTAGACAATGGAAAAGAAAAAGCAAATTATTTCTTAAAGCAATAAAAGAATGGAAAGGAGCAGGAGACTAAGCACAGAATCATAGAATCATGAAATGGTTTGGGTTGGAATGTATGTTAAAGATCATCGAATTCCAACCCCCTGCTGTTGACAGGGGCACTTCTCACAAGATCTGATTGCCCAGGGCCCCATCCAGCCTGGCCTTGAACACCTCCAGAGACTGGGCATCCACAGTTTCTCTAGCAAGCCTATGCCAGTGTCACAAGAACTTCCTCCTTACGTATAATCTAAATCTTGACTCTTTCAGTCTGAAGCCATTACTTCTTGTAACGCTACAGGCCTTGGTGAAGAGTCTTTAAATGTTCTTCATATATGCCCCCTTTAAGTACTCGAAGGCCACAGTGTGATTTTCCTGGAACCTTTGGTTCTCCAGGCTGAACAACTCCAGGCCTCTCATCCTGTCTTCATAGGACAGGTGCTCCAGCCTTCTGATCATTTTCTTGGCTCACCTCTGGACCTTCTCTAACAGGCCCATGTCTTTCTTGTGCCTCCCTGTTTTGTCTTTCCCTGCTTCCCACAACAAGTGATGAGTAGTAAGTACCCCTCTTTTTTCAGTGGTTTTATGCAGTAAGCTTAAAATTATTCTTCTGGAATTAACTGTTTTAAGAACAATTTGAAGGAATGGCTACTGTTTGTTTAAAGAGCCAGTGCTACATCTGCCTCTTTCAACATTTATTTTAATGTGGTTTTTATTTTATTTCAGGACACGAACTGGTACCAAACATGATCTGATCCCCATTTCCTGTCTAAATGAGTTTCCTAATGCTGTCCAGATGGCAAAGGTGAGATTCTTGCTTGCCTTCTCACTCTTACGCCCTGAGACTATCTCTGTCTCTTTTTAATTCTCATCCTTCCAGTTACTTTCACATTACTGTCCTCCCACTTCTCTCTTTTCTACTTTTTTGCACCAGTACTTTCATGCACTTCCCTTTCATTCTTCCATTTAGCTCCTCTTCTCTCTCTTCTAATGTTACCTTCGATTTTTCTCTTGAAAGGTCTCTTGTCAGATAATTATGTGTCCATGTTGTCGTGCTTGCAGCAAGCAAGAGCACATGATAATCACACTTTTGTTTCCCTTTCTGTCTCTCAACAGCTACTGTGTGAAAATGTGAATGTTGAACGCTTCTTTCCTGTCCTCTATCCCAAGGTATAAATTTCTGATTCTATGTACCTTTTCATCAAGAGCTGGCTAATTTAGTACAATTAGTAATTTGTATTTTCATTTTCACAGGCTTCACAGCTTATTGTTGCATTTGATGAACATGTCATAAGCAATAACTTCAAATTTGGGGTAATCTACCAGAAACCTGGACAGGTAAGCTCATTCAGATTCTACCATCCTCAAGACAAAACAGAAAGAGTGAGTTCTCTTAGCTTCAGTTTAATAACAAGGTCTGTAGTGTCCTGTGGAAAGTATGGTATACTGGAAAATAGACTCCTTAAACAGTAGGGACACAATCTTGCCTTATATTGACTGATTTGTTTCCTTTGTGCAAGTACTCAAAGCTGGTTGAACTGTGTTTTTGCGTAATCTTTGTACTGTTTTTCCTTTTCTCTTTTCCTTTTGAAGACAACTGAAGAGGAAGTCTTCAGTAACACGGAAGAGAGTCTGGGATTCCTGGAGTTCTTGGATTTCCTTGGTGACAAGATTCAGCTGCAGGATTTCCGTGGGTGTGTAACAAGCATGTTTTAAAAGTCAGGGTGGGTTAGGGAACACAAAAGGTTCAGTGATTTCATCTTTGTTGGGAGAAATATCTCTTAGCCTGTAACTTGGCCAGGCTGAAGGCTTTAAACAAGGATTGATGCCGGAGTGAGATTCTATCAGGAATACTGAGGTCAAGCTAAAGGAATGCTAAGGCATCATCAGAGGTTGGCAAGGCTGATGGGATCATCTGCCAGTCCAAGGGGCACTTAAGGATCAGGAGCACATTTGAAATGCTTGAATACCAATGCATGAAGTTTGAGGAAGTGGGAGCTTTGGTCCAATCCCAGAGTAATGTTATCATTGGTATTAGTGAGACTTGGTGGGATTAGTCCTAAATATGGAGTGCTGGGATGGAGGGTAGAGAAGCCCATCAGACTTTTGTCAACCATCCTGCCTGGGAATCTGTTGGATTTCAGGCCTCAGCGATAAATTTTCATTTAGGAATCTTAGAGTATTTCAACACATCACACAGGATCATCAAAGAAAATATTTATTTTGACTGTATAAATGCAAGTTTGTTTTGCAGTCACAGGAAGAAAAGAAGTCTGTGGGGTGACCTAACTGCAGCATTTCAGTGCCTAAAGGGAGCCTATAAACAGGAGGGGAGTCAACTCTTTGAAAGGGTAGATAACAGCAGGACAAGAGAAAATGGTTTTATGTTGAAGGAGTGAAGATTTAAGTTGGATGGCAGGGGGAAGTTCTTTACTAAGAGAGTGGTGAGGTGCTAGAACAGGCTACCTAGAGAGGTTGTGGATGCCCCGTCCCTGGAGGTGTTCAAGACCAGGTTGGATGGGGCCCTGGGCGGCCTGAGCTAGTATTAAATGTGGAGGTTGGTGGCCCTGCCTGTGGCAGGGCAGTTGGAGCTTGATGATCCTTGAGATCCCTTCCAACCTGGGCCATTCTGTGATTCTGTGGCTCTGCCACAGAGCTGCTTTCTCTAGTTCTAAAATATGGATTATGTTTCTCAGAAGAATGCTAAACAAAGTAGATCCTTTGAGGATCTTTGGTTTAGCTTCATAGCTTTTAGCAAGAAAGGTTGTTCGCTGGCAGAAACATTTTGCAGCTTTGATTAGTGCATTTGTTTTTGGAAGATGAGGTACACCTCTGTTGCTGATTTCTTTAAAGTTACCTTTGATATTATTGATGCATAAGCTAGTGTTACTGATATCTTCTTTATTCTCTCCACTTTTTCATCTGCGTCCTGCCCAACCTATTGTGTGGCGTGGATTTATTCAGGTTCCGGGGAGGTTTGGATGTCATCAGAGGTCAAACGGGCACCGAATCAGTTTATACAAATTTCCGGGGCAAAGAAATCATGTTTCATGTATCTACAAAACTGCCCTTCGCTGAAGGAGATTCCCAACAGGTATTTGTGAGTAGAACTAAGGAATTCAAGAGTGTGGGTTAGAGGGGAGGGGTATTTATTGAGGAGCTAATTAAGGAGTAGAGCACCTAACTGCATGATATTGGGAAGTATGACAGGAGGAATGGTAAAAGTGGTGATGGGGGTTCTGCTAGAGAAGATGGGCTGGAGATGCTAAACAGACCATGTTTTAGGCCCCATCGTACTGTTTACTCTTTTTCACCTCAATGTTTTTCTTCTTTTTACTCTCCAGCTTCAGCGGAAGCGTCACATTGGGAATGACATTGTAGCCATCATCTTCCAGGATGAAAGCACACCTTTTGTGCCTGATATGATCGCTTCTAATTTCCTACATGCATATGTGGTAGTTCAGCTCACTCACAGCAGTAGTGGGGAGACCCTCTACAAGGTAAACAGAGCCAACAGACTCTTCTGTGGTGAGGTACTGACTTTGACCCTTGAAGCAAAAACCTGTTCTTGGGCTTTTGGGAGAGGGTACAGGTTTGGCCAGCTGTCTTCCAAACACCTTTGCTTGCTCTGTCAGTAAGTGTTAACCACATTCTCAGTGAAAAGCAAGTAGTAAGCCTAGAGATCCAGTGTTTGTCACCAGCTCTCCTTCCCCTTTACCTACACTTTGATCTCTGACTAGGAGTCTCCTTCCTGCTATACTATTCTCTATTCTGTAGGTTTGTGGAGGTCCTCTCTGATTGATATGATTTCTACTATTAGTAGTCTGTGATCCTGCTTAGTGAGTATTCAGATTTAATAAAAATATGGATAAGCTGGAGAAGGGTAATAGCTAAGACTGAGAATGATCAAGATTCTGGAACACGAGTATTTTACTGAGCAAAGTCCAGGAATGCTTATTATCTCTACCTAGCAAATAGAATGTAAAAAAAGAAAAAGATTTGATTGATTTGTAAGTATGAATACATGCAACTATGTAGTTGCATGTTTTCCAGTGTAGCTGATGGATTTATAAAGCCTAACACCTGGGATTTAATGCAAGACAAATGCAGATAAGTTTTATATTCAGATAAAAGTTCAGATAAAATATCAAAGAGCACAAGGAGCAGGTGATCACATTTTGGATGATCTCTTTCTTGCACTGTATGAGTCAAGAAAACCTCATTCACCTAACTTTGTGTGACGCTTAGTAACAGCCATGCCTTCATTGCTCATGCTATATAGCACAGTGCTGAGAGCTTGCTTATCCTGACACTGCATGTCAAATAGAGCTGGCTGGCCTATTCTGTGGACTTCTAACCAGCTGCATCTGCTTTGGTGGATCCTGGAACCAATGCCCATCTGAAAGAGAAGTACTACATCTTAGGGCCCTCCATTTTACAGCAGCCCTACTAGAACAAATATTCTGTATTCACAGCCTCTTACCAGAGCAATTTATTGCATGGCTCTATATGGATATCTCTCTGACTTTAAATTCAACTTTCAATCATGATGAGGGATCAGAACACTTATTATTTTGCATTCTATGATGGATTTTCTTTTATAGAAACATTTTAATCAAAGTGCTATGTCTCTTTTACGTAAAAATTCTAATTTGGTGATAATGAATCCTTAAGCCTTTTAGGTCTACAAGAGCAGCAAGAATGTCAAAATTATAACAGGATTTCTGTCTCATCTTCCACAAAAAGAGTGGTAGTGGTGGAATAACAACATTCTTTTGTTTTATATGTTGTGAACATCTAAGTCTGTCATGACAAAATAGCTGCCTGATGATCAGAGGCTTGAGGTTCTAATTCTCTTGCTGTCCATCTTATATTTTTTAAAGGAAAAAAGCAGGGGAAGCTTGTCATTTGTCTCTCTCTTCCCAGTATTGTTTTTGCCTACATGCAATGGCATTATTTTTGGCAGAGTAGTAAGGTTGCCTATATCACTTCATTAAAAAAAATCACCCCAGCTATGACTCTGAGGCCAATGAAGTTTTATTTAAGGGCTTTTCCAAAGGAATTTTAAGTAATTCTTCCGTGAGAGCATTCTAGGCTCTAGTGTCTAATGCTTAAATTTGAATTTTGATTATATTTATTTATTTGAATCGATTTTTACAAACAGAAAACTAAGAATGCAAAGCAGGATTTTAGTCTGTTGGGAGGGAGAGGAAGGCCTTGTAACTAGTGTAGCTGGCCTATAGTGTGAGAAATCTGATCTAAATTTAGGGCCTCTTTCCTTAGTCTCATTAAATTCATACAACTTTGTGATATGCTCTGTGATATTTACAGTGGGGTGTTATTTTGAGGCAGTTGCTGTTAAGATGCACTGCTGTTGTTCCCTGTTGTATGAAATAGAAAAGAATGATACTGTTCCTTGTTCCATCTCAAACATGAAGAAAAAAGTAACTGAAATATCTGGCAAGATAGCTACATATACATGGTAAGTATTGTGAAGAGCAAAGTGACGTCCATTTGAAAAATGGACGTGCATTATTATTTATTTATTTTGCATTGGTGTGTGAGGTAGGAGCATGTTAAAAAAAAAAAAAAAGCACAGATGCACTTACCTCTTGCTGGGAACCTGCTTTTGTGTGCTTATTACGTGTGTCTAAGAGAGATAGTATCACTGTACTGGGATACTCCCTGATATTCCCCTTAGTGTACAGTATATCCCTACTGAGAAGTCTGGTTAAAAAAAATAAGATGTTAATATTAACATTTGGTTTGTCTTGTGGAGGTAAATCTTGCAGGTTGAATGGAAGCATCTTTTTTTCTCCTCTAAATACATTGGCTATTATTAAATATATTTATTATTAAGAATACTTTAAAATGTAAGGTTTGGCAAGGTTTTTTGCTTTTATTTTATGATTGAGTTTCTGGGAGGTAAAACAGTATTGGAGAATGAAATTGCCAAGCCGCTCATCATATTTGAAAGGTCATGGCAGTCTGGTGAAATTCCCACTGATTGGAAAAGGGGAAACATAACTCCCGTTTTCAAGAAGGGGGGAAAAAAAAGAAGATCCAGGGAACTACAGGCCAGTCAGTCTGACCTCTGTGCCTGACAGGATCATGGAACAGATCCTCCTGTAGACCCTAGTAAGGCACATGGAAAATAAAGATGAAGTGATTGGTGGCAACCAACATGGCTTCACCAAGGGCAAATTGTGCTTGACATACTTGGAGGCCTCTTATAATGGAGATGCAGCATCAGTGAATAAAGGAAGAACAACTGACGTAATCTACCTGACTTGTGCAAAGCGTTTGACACTGTTCCATATGACATCCTGGTTGCCAAATTGGGGAAAAAATGATTTGATGGATGGACCACTTGCTAGATAAGGAATTGGCTGGATGGTTACACTCGAAGACTTGCAGTCAATGGCTTGGTGTCTAAGTGGAGACTGGTGATGAATGTTTTTTCTTCAGGGATCGATGTTGGGATTGGTGCTGTTTAACATCTTTGAAGGCAACACGAACAGTGGGATTGAGTGTAGATTCCACAGTTTGCAGATAACACCAAGCTGAGTGGTGCAGTTGACCCACTGGAGGGAAGGGGTGCTATCCACAGGGGCCTGGACAGGCTGGAGATGTGGGCCCATGCCAATCCCGTGAAGTTCAGCAAGGCCAAGTGCAAGATACTGCACCTGGGTTAGAGAAGTCACAAGCACAGATACAGACTGGGCAAAGAATGGGTTGAGAGAAGCCCTGAGGAGAAGCATTTGGGGGTGTAGGTTGTTAAAAAACTCAACATTAGCTGGCGATGTACACATGCAACCCAGAAGGCCAACCATATACAGGGTTGCATCAAGAGAAGCACGACCAGCTGACTGAGCAAGATGATTCACCCCCTCTACTCAGCTCTTGTGAGACCCCACATTGAATACTGCATCCAGTTCTGTTGCCCCCAACACAGGAAGAACACTGAGCTGTTGGAGAGGGTCCAGAGGAGGGCCATGAATATGAGGGACGGAGAGCTGAAGCACCTCCACTATGAGGACAGGCTGAAAGAGCTGGGGCTCTTCAGCCTGGAGAAGAGAAGGCTGTAGGGAGACCCAGTAGCAGTGTTCCAGTACCTGAAGTGGGCCTGCAAGGAAAACTGAGGAGGGACTTTTTATAAGGGCAGGTAGCAACAAAATAAGAGGAAATGGCTTTAAATTGGAAGAGGGTAGATTTGAACTAGCTATTAGGAAGAAATTCTTTACTGTGAGGATGGTGAGACACTGGAACATGTTGCCCAGAGAGGTTGTGGACGCCTCCTCCTTGGAGGCATACAAGGCCAAGCTGAGTGGGGCTTTGAGCAACCTGGTCTAGAGGGAGGTGTCCCTGCCTATAGTAGGGGGGTTGGAACTGGATGATCTTAAGGGTCCCTTCCAACTTGAGTGATTCTGTAATTCTATGATCCATTCACTGAGGTCAGGAACTGACAGGTACCTTTGGAAAATGGAAATGATTCAGAAGGAATTGGCGGTACAACAGTGTCTCTTATATATATACATTGCAACATACATGCATGCGAACACAGAATTTTGAAATCTGTAATAGTCTCAGTTGTATTATGATACTGATTTCATTCCCTTGTACTGTTTCAGGTTTCAGTCACAGCCCGAGATGATGTGCCCTTCTTTGGACCTTCTCTACCAAATCCAGCCATATTTAGAAAGGTTTGTTTCTCTGGTGCATTGTTAGATGGCAGGGAAAAATACTACACACCCTTTTATTCGCAGTTGTATTCACTGTTGTGTTGTCAGTCTGGCTAGATGGCTTTGGAGGTCTAAAGAGTAGTAAGGTAGAGCTTTTATCACCTGATGTTTCTATTGCTGTCTTCATCTCCAGTCGGGTTTTCATCTTGTTTTGTAGAGTACAGAGTTTCGTGAATTCCTTCTGGTCAAGCTCATCAATGCTGAATACAGCTGCTATAGAGCTGAAAAATTTGCTAAACTAAAGGTGGGATGGTTACCTGTTTGTTTCCATTAAAAAATATAATACTATGTTGCTGCCAGATTAAGAAAATACAAGATAATTTTTTACTCTCTTCTACTTCTGATTTTCTGATATTTAAATGTGATTATTCTTAGCCATGTGAATCCTGCCTTTGTATTTCACAGCTGGCGTAGTAGGGTATGAATAGGTACATTCATTGTCATTGTGTAATCCTCCAGTAAGAGTTTGAATATGATGCATAGATACTGCTGGAGGAAATTCTGTGTTAGTTGAGACTCAGTATTGCATTTCAGGGTACGTACTGTCAAGAGTTTTGTTCAAAGTCCCAAAATTCTGTTCCAAGCTCTGCTGCTTGCCTGATCTAAGAAAAAACTGCCCTCAACCCATGCCTCATTTTCATCACCTGTAAAACCTGATGTCCATTATGATTTGATTCAAAAGGGGAGTTTACAAGGGCTATCTACAATTATAAATTCCATATCTACACAGCTAAAATCAGTTCATGTTGTTTAAACTAATTTTCATGATATTTTTTATTTTTGAAATGAGGACGAGAGATACTGCAGTAACAGCACCCTTCTACATTCTCCCCATAATAGCTCTATTTTCATTCCCAATGATGATGTAGGAGAGAACCCGAAGTGCTCTCTTGGAGAGCCTTTTTGAGGAGCTGCAGCTTCGCAGCCGTTGTATGATGGGACTGCCCGTAGAAGAAGATGACAAGACAGAGAATGGCAGCGGGGGCTTCTTTGAGAATTTCAAGGTGGGTCACAGTTGACTGAAGCAGTTCCTTACCAGTTGTCCACTGTTGTTGTTGTTGTTGAGGATCACTGTGTCCCATCAGGAATATCGACCCTAGTGATAAGCTGTGCAGAGGATGAGATGGAAAGGAAGACTTTTCTTGCAGCAGTCTTTCTTTAGAGCATCTTCAACTGTGCTTTACTATGTCATTCAAAAATACCAATTTTTTCAGTTTGTGTACATCTTTCTGTAGAGCTAAAGCTTGGTCTTTGATGGAATCCTATACTGTCTCTCCTATACTAGACATCAGACTCTTCTTTGTGCATCATGCTGGTGTCTAGTGTCAGATGGGGTTTCATTCCTTGACTTGCTGGGAAGGGTATAGGTGCTTAAAAGAGGAATTGCAATAACTAGTAGGAATCAGCTTTAATTTCTCACAGTAGAGTACTTCCAGTTCATTTTCATTATGGCTGAAAGAGTTGAAGGAGCCACTGCAAGAGTTTCCAACACAACTTAGCGTGTACTGTTTAAAAAATAATGATGCTTTACTTTCCCTCTAAAAGCCAGAGTTAACTTGCTGTTGTTCAGCTTAGATTACTCTCACTTTTAAAAGTCAGGATCAGGTGACAACTTACTTGTAAAAGTGCAAGGATCAAGACAATAGATGAAAGCAAAGTTTTGAACAAACAGGAGAAATTAATTTTGAGCTGCTTATATAGGAAAAATCTTGCATCACTTTCCTTTCTCTCACTTTCCCATTTCTGTGTCACCAATTTCTTCGTCTGTCTGAACAGAGAGACTTACTAAAAAAGCTCTTCTTTAGATGAACTCCCCTTGTTTTGTCTGATGGGCTGATTGATGTTATAAAGGATGGTGAAACTAAGCCAGTCACATGTAACTACTAAGTGTATGTGTAACTTTAGTCAGATCTGGGACAGTCTGGTGAGTTGTATTAGGATGTCAGTCAATCTACCCTCCTCTTGCTGCTAACCAGGAGTTTCATAACCACCTTCAGCTTAAAGTAATTATTCTAAAAATGTCCTTTTCTGACTTACAGCAGGTGCTATGATTTACCAGTCATTGTACGCAAAGAGCCTTTGCAAAGGGTTGGAAAAGACTGAGAAATGTCAGAAAATGGCTTTTTCAAATGCTGCGTATTTTCAAATGGCTGCTCCCGCCTTCATGCATAATCTTACAGTCTTCAGTTCAGTTTTGTGTTTTGTAGCTTATGCTGGGCAAGGCTGCATCAGATGATGTTGTCTTATTCAGGAAGCTGGGATACTGTGAGGGAATCTCCATTGCAATAGAATAAATGAGACAAAAGCAGAGAATATGTTTGAGGAAGAGTTCTTTACTGGCAGTGAGTTCCATAAATCAGCCAGAACAACAACAACCAGCAGGGTTATATGTAGGATGCTGCCTTTGAGGAGTTAGGATTTCTGTGTTTCTGGTGTTGGTCTGTCCCAGCTTTCTAGCCTTGCTGTGGTGATTTTCATAGTGCCCTTCTGTGTGCATGTCTGTATGTGTATCTGTGTTTGTCTGTTTCCCTGCCTCCCTTCTGTTTAGCGGGTGATCAGAGGCCGCAGCCAGAGCCTGGATACCATGGGGATATCCATGAGAAAGCAGCAGCCAGCCACCATGCCCAGCCGCCCGACGACAGCTGGCCTTGCTCTGAGCCAGAGTGTTGCCGAGGGCCCTAAGGCCATTGCTGCGGTAAGGTATTAAGGTGGACTGTAAAAAGAAATCTGGCATACCTTTGTGACCCACCTGTACATACTGTTTCTCTTTCACTAATAGGTTGTCCTGTTGTCCTTCTGTTAACCTCTTTCTGTTGTATCTTTCCATTTCACAAGTAGTGAAAACACGTGTTGCAGTCTTTTTTGTCTGTGCCTATCTCTAGCGCCAAGTCATCTGTAAACTAGAGCTAAGATTGATGCAGACTGGAAGAAGAAAACAAAACATGACTCTACATCAAACATTTATCTCTGTTGTCCTGTATTAGATCCTCTGGGTTGTCATAACTTAAAAAAAAAAAAAAATGCTTGCACTATGGTTTCACCAGAATGGTACTGTGCTACTGTATGACTAGATCTGAAAGCACTAGGACAATAATTGTTCCTTTTCTTTTTTCAATTTCACCAGTCAATTTCATTTTTTTTTTTTGTCTCTAAAACAAATAGATGGGCAATGGTTGTTCAAAATACTCCTTTGCTGTAGATAGAATTTTCAGATTTGGAACAAACAGCAGAGTTAATAGTGTTTGGGATGAGAAAAAGAGTGAATATTTCTATACACTGTCAAAATCTTTCTTATTTGATAGGGATACTAAAGATAAGAGCATTATAAATCTATGACGAACGTGTTTCCAGAAAAGTATCCAGGTTTCTAATATTGGAAATATTTTACGTTAGCCAAAGCATGTGCAGCTTATTGCGGTCTCTGCGTTAGTAATGTCAGTAGAGGCAAACTGAAGAAAAAACAACTCTGAGTTAGCTAAGAAAGTAATTTTCAGGGTGTGAATTTCAAGGTTACCATTTACTCAATTATATGCATTCTTTATGTTACCACTGCAAAGTCATAGACTTGGGCTTGCTTCCTCCTTCTCCCCTTTAACTTCTAGTTTTCACTACCTGTTAATGATTTTTGCCTCCTTTCCTGATCTTCTTTCTCTGTATTCTAGCTGTATCTCTTGCTGTGTATCTTGTATCTTTCTTACTCTCTCTTACCACTTGTTTGAATGTTTGCTTCTCTTTTTCAGGGACAGAAAGTATTCTTTCTTGCACTGTTGGAGCTGGGTGGTGCTACTACATAGCATAGCAAAGTAAAAGAGAGAATCTGGATTAATGTTGCAAGCTCCCTTTCCAGCTCTTCCAGTTCACCAGTTTTCCTGTCTCGTTTCCCTTCTTCCTTCCTGTAACACTTTCCTTTTTTCTAGTCTTTTGCCTTGCCTGGTAGGAGCCCATCACGTACTCGAACCAGCCGTTTCCATGGGCGACGGAGTAGTGCCATTGGCATTGAGAACATACAGGAGGAAAAGAGGTATGAGCTGTGGGTAGATGAGACAAGCAGAGAAAAAAACAGGAGGGAATGAGAAAAGGAATATAGAAGGGAATGGAAATGCACAGAAAGGGAGTAGACAGGCATGAGAACTGAACTGGAAATGGTTGGAATGGGAACTAAGTCCTGTTTATCATCTGATATTGAGATGGATGAATGACAGAAAGCAACAATAAAAAAAAGGGCATTTGGAAACAGGGGAAGTCAATATTTAAGTACGAAGGTTCAAGGCTTTGATCTGAGGGAAGATCTGTTCTTATTTGGTTTTATTTGTTCTCGTGTTGAAAAGTTAAAATAGACAAAACTTCAAATACATTATAGAGATCACTCTGAAGGAAATTACTCTTATTTCCATGGAAAATACAACAGATACAAAGACACAATAACACTATTTGGTAGAGCAAATTCTTAGGATCTGGGAGCAGTTTGGTCTACTGCTCACCAGAGATGACATTTAAATCATAAAGGCTGTCTCAGCTGTAGTTACACAGCACTTTTAAAGAGTGCTCAGATTCTCTAAAGCTGTGTGAGTGCTCTGCACCTGATACTCAGTTTTCCCAGTTGCAAGAAATCCTGGAAGTAACTTAAAGATTGTAAGTGGCAAAAGCCATCTTTAATACAGAAACCAGTGACTTCACAACAGAAAGAATTATTACATTTTTCTTTCTTTCATTTTATTATCCTGGAACTTAATGAGATACCTATGACATTATTTTAATAGAAATAGTATAGAACTTTCTTTGAGGAAAATAAAATCTTTTGAGACATCTTTTCTGTAACAATCTAAGCCAACGGAGTAGTCCCAGCTCCTCAGCACTTAAAATATTCTGCAACTGTGTCCCTCAGCCTGTTAGTTTATGTACCATATAGTTCCTATCCCCTTCGAAGATTTGCAAAAGTTTCCTGTAACAAGGAAGAAAAACTGGATTTAAATTCCTTTTTCTTTTCTTTGCTAGAAGGGAATTGGAAAGCTATTGGGCTTACTTAGCTTTTCTCTTGCTTATTTTTAAACTTAGATATAAGGAATGCTAAGCCTTTTTTTGTGAGTTTATTTTTGGATTTTTCTGGAAGACTTTTTAGGTGGTTCCTGATGTGCAGTTTTACTTGCAATTGGTCTGATCTAATAGTTCATGACTACTGAAAAGCAGACATCATACGTTCCCTCTTCCACTATCTCTTTTAGCTACCAAGTCCCATCTAATTCCTTGTGATAACTTGATTGCTTATTGGGCCCCTCATGGAATTGATTCAGCCTATTAATCAACTGGGAAAAGCGTCTGCCAGGTTCTGCTGTGAGCTAGCTCATGGAGAAGTCTGATGAGTACCTGAACTGATGGAAGCTATACTTGGCAAAAGTGGCTGGAATGCAGGCTCTTTCTCTGGCAACAGTGAGCTCAACAAGTCATGCGTGACTTCATCCTGAAGTTGTAGCTTAATGAAATGCAGCCTTGTATGACTGAGCTAAGCCAGTCCATCCTGCTTGTTCATGTATCAAAGAAGTTTCAGGGTTGTTTAATTTTCAAGATCATTATAGTGGAATCATTTTCAGTTTCACAAACAGTTATGTTAGCACAAAAGAAGGCATGATGAACAGTGAGGTGAAGTGTGCATGTAAGATATCTGACCAAGAGAGTACATGAGGAACTGTAAACTGCATTGCTGAAAACTCCAATAATTGTGACAAAAACCTGAGGTGGAAAATGAGAGTTTTCCTTTCCTGTTTAAGTAACATTCCTCAATTTTAAGTTCCTCACGTAGGCAGCTTTATTCAGAAGTATCTTGACAAGTACAAGAAAATAAGAAAATATTGGAACTATCCTGAAATAGAGACATTAGCTGACTTCAGTTAGACAGAAAATTGCAATTAGTATAAAAGCTCTCTAATGAAACCCAGATCTTCTCAAGACCTATGAAATGTGTTTGCGTCTCCTTCTGTGTATGTGAGAGATCCAGCTTTGTAATGTGGCCTGGAAGGAAGTGTTAGTGTGAATGGTGAGCTCTGAAAATGGTGAACTTTGGCCCTGGGATATAGCTGATTTCTCTTTCTTCCAAGCAGAGACATTGCAGAGAGGATACAGAAGGTGGTAGACAGTCCAGAAACTTTGCTTGACCTGAAATCTGATGGATCATCCAGTCCCAGTTCCCCAGAGTTCCCCAGCAGGAAGAGCAAGTGAGTTGAAAATGATTTTAATATTTGAAAGCTGTTCATTGCATTTGGCGTTGGCTTAAGAAAGAGTAGTGCATGTCTTGCTCTTTTGAATGCTATACCAAGGTTGTCCACATAAGGCATTGCAACATCGTAAAGATTTATTGTCTGGCCCTGACACTGAAATTTAGAGCACACACACAAGGAACTCAGCTTTCTTAAAAACAAAGACTGGGCTGCTTAAAGGTGATTTTGGCTGTATCTTGAGCATCATGTTAACTTGTATCTAACTGTACACAAAGCACTACCCATCCAGTTATAAATAGCCATATATACGTTTCCTCTGTAGTTTGCTCTGGAGTGATTATGGAGCTTTATGGAGAAACTTGGACAAGGGTATGTTGGCAAGCTGGGTTTATTCAAAATCTGCCTTTTTAAGCAGGGCTCATTGGAAGAGGGGCTTTGGGCAATCAGATTTAGTGGGTGACAATCCCATTTAGAGCAAGGTAGTTGGAACTAGATCGTCTTTAAGGTTCCTTCCAAGCCAAACCATTCCATGATTCTATGAAACCACATATTTGCATTTCTAAGACACCAGAGCAGTCTGCTTCTAAATCAAAGACTGTAGCTAACTTTCTGGAACAGCTTGCCATGCTCCTGAGAGCTTGTACAAGATCTGTTGCAGAAAGGGACACTGAGTACATTGTAGTAGGACGTGTCCCTTTTTCAGAATTGGAGCGCCTTTAAAAAATGTCAGGAAGTATACCCTGGAACAAGGTCCCTATGGTTGCTGCTCTAGGTGCCAAGTCAGACAAGGAAGGGCCTTCATTCTAACTAGCCCCAACTCACATTAAGAATTACAGGCTGGTGACTATCTGCAGAAGTTCAGCTACCTAGGGCTGTCTAGAGTTTTGCCACAGTGAAGGTGCAGAGTTCTGGTGAGTATATTTCTATGATAGTCGGTTTTGGCTTGGGTGGGGGTCATAAATTTTTCCAAGGAGGAAAATGAAAGCATAACTAGAAGATACGGAACATTTAAGATGCTAGCAGAGATGCTGCTAGAGAAATGCAGGATGTGCAACTGCTTATTGGTCAGCAGCATCCTTCTTCCAACATTACCGTATAATTCCACCTCCTCCACTTCGTCCTTTCTGGACCTTGTTAGCAAACTGCAAGTACCTGGCTAGACACATGTGAGGGACTCTTATTCTGATTAGGCAGCTGAAGTAAACTTGTGTAACCAGCAAGAATCTTCCCTAGTACAAAAATATCTTATATCTGGGCTGTCCTGTAGATATGTACATGTCCTGGGAAAACAAACAAGCAAAAAAAACCCACTTGGTTCCTCACTTCCGCATTTGATTGTGGGCTCCTCCCATTTCCCAACTCCTGTTCTCTGTTCATGAGTTGAGGAGGTGAGCTGGTTGTTTGAAATCAATATCACCTGCTTTCAGAGAGCAAACATTGCACAGGTCTTCATTAACAATATTTGCATGAATATTGTTTGTTGACATGAGGAATCATGTGCACAGTTTGCATATGAAGTATGATGCAGCATGGAGTTTTGCACTATTTGTGATTAGCCAGTTTTTCAGAGTCAGGGACCAGCCCACATGCAGTTATACCTTCAGCAACATGCCTGGTATAAGGAATGAAGGATATGTAATTTCACCAGGTAAAGCAAGCAGTTTTCACCAAGACAGTGTTAGCACAACATTGCAGGAATGGGTTAGGGCTGTGATTCTAGCAATCTGTCTTGGAGATCCCTACAGTTCTAGAAAATTATCTGTTTACTGTTTGCTCATGGAACCACAAATCATCATCACTTTATAGGCATATTGCTAATACAAAATGAATTCCAGCTGGTTCTAGAATATTTTAGGCAGACCACATTAATAATGTTGTCCCTGGTAGCATGTCATAAACCCATTTCTGATTCTTTTTAGGGAATAACATTATGTATAGCAAAAAAGTACAGCATGTTGTTGCTGTTGCTAAGCATTGCAGATTCCAGTCTTCAATGATCAGGACTCTTCATCTATGTCCTACTAAATTCAACCTAAACATAAATATAAAGGAAACATACAGATAACAGATAAATTCTTGTACAGTAGAGACAAATCAATAGTTACTTTCACTTAATAATTTCTAAAACACTCTTCTGCAGTAGTCAACCTGCACTGTTCACTTGGACTATTCCTGTCCACTCTCCAACATACAGGGACAGTTATCCTTAGTTTTTTCTGCTCTGTTGTCCAGGTAGCCTTCTGAATAATCCTTTCTCCCAAGGGACACAGTGAAAGAATGAACCCAGCCTAAGTAACAAGGTAGTCCCACGACTGGGACTCTTTCCAAGTTTCATCTGAAAATCAATCACTGTACTGTGTATGTCCAAGTCCTAGGAAAAGTACAATGGTTTTGTATGTGTTTTCCTTCCTCAGACACATCTGAATGGGGACATCAAGCCAATCAGGAGTGGACCGGATGCTACTAATTGCTTACCTCACTGAAGATACTGGCAGGACATTTTGGGTGAAATGAGAGTACTGGCTAAAAGGAACACGAACTTAGAGGACCTCAAGGACTGTGGAAAGACCAAGTGACACCACATAATGCTTCACTGGCAGTCCCTGGAGCAGGAATCACGGAGAGGGAGAAGGACAGAGAGATTCTATTGGAGCATTTTGACTCTAGGGCTTTCCCATTGTCCAATCAGCAGTCACTGAACCAGACTCTACAAATGCTGGGGGAAAGGAGGCTACCTTGAGCATCTCTTCTTCTCTTCCCTTACATATTCAAAAAGAGAATTAAGTCAAAAGCAGAACACACTTCCACCTCTGTCTCTAGTAAGCACTAGAGATGGATTACATAGTTTAGGAAGTGCAACGCAAAGAAAGAGGATGAAGAAATCTGCTGAGGAAGGATGCTGAGAACAGGATACTTAGTGGAAATTTAGGTCCCAGCTCATTTTATTGATTGGCTCTGACAAGAGAGAAGTATGTTAGCCTTCATTTCCTTCAAAATATATTTCCTAACTTCTTGAGGAAATATCTTCGGCCTATACTGGCCTTGCCTTTATTGTCCTCTCTATTGCATGCTGGCATGTAATATGCCTGGGGCTTTAGGTTTCAGTACTGCTTGTAGGTCGAGACCGGCCACGTTTTGCAGTGTTTCTGAAGGAATAAATATATTTAATATATTGAAGTTGTCTTATCTTTATTGCCTCTTTCAGCTTTTTGACTTACTTAACATATTTCAGCACTTTCTCTCTATGGTGAGTATTTCATCATAAGTGTTACACACATAGTACATTTCATGGCATATAAGCATGTGAGCTTCACGGGCTACTCTCTCCTAGAAAATGACAAGCAGTGGTTCCCAAATTCTAAGCTAGGAGAAGTTGACATTAAAGGTCTTGCAGTGACAGATATGGAACGTGCTCCAGGCTACCTTCATACACAATATTTAAAAGAGTTGTGATCAATAGATCCCATTTGTCATATATAATGCTTTGAATGTTCCCTTCATAGCAACCATGCAGAAGCTAAAAATCTAGTGGAGTGGATCTACAGGAGCCACTTAAGCCCTTTTGTCTACTGGCAACTGTACACATGCAAATCGTACAAGATGGGCATCTTGACTTGAATATGTTCCTGTCTGCAAGCAGGACTTGTCTGTGCAAGAGCATGACACTTAGTCCCAATAGCTTGTTAATAAGACATGAAAAAAATAATGGAGATCTTGGTAATTAGTTTCTACCTCCTCTCTGCTTCCTTAAACTTTCTTAATTAACCATTTAGTAACACTAGTTAATTAACTGTGGTAGATCCAGTCTCTGCCCCTTCCAGTCATTGCTTGTACCTGAGCTCCCTGGTTAGCCATGGTCCATAGCCATGGTAACCTCATGCTCAACCATTGGTTCAGGCAGTGACCTGGCAATTCCACTGCACTCCACCCCTTCACAGCATGAACCAATGATTGAGCAAGTCAGGGGTAAGCTTCTGCTGTTTTGGCAATCCAAAGTACAATGTACATCGCAATATGCATAAAATACCTGTTGCAGTACTGGATGTCAAGGCACTGAAGGTGATTGTTAACAGTCTTTTCATGGTTCTGTAGGGCCAATACTTGATGTTCCTTCAGGAGGCATATCTTCTTTAAGGACCAGTAGCGCTTCAGGTCTGCACTCACCTGTTCCTGAAAGCTCAACAGTCCACCACTGGATGTCACAATGTTTCCTTATGGACACTGGAGAATGCTGGAGTAGCGTTGCTCCCACCAGTGGTCCTGTGAACTTAGCAACCTCAAGGGGATTAGTACAGATGTTTGACAGGCATGAGGAGAAGTAGGTCTGCCCTCCATGGTAGGATACAGGCTGTGTTTCTGTCTTGAGTCAACACCTCTGCTTGCACTGGGGCATGTCCTGGTGTTTGGTACCACACCCTTTGGCCTGGTATCTGTCACTGGATCACTATACCAGGTACTAATGGGGGGAAGAGTTCTAATTTGCCACATGGCTCTAATCTGGCCACACACTCCCTCACAAATATGGTGAACTTTATTTGCTCCTTTTGCCTTCGTGACACCACATTTAGACCAAGCAGGTGCACGAGTTCATTCCCTGTGAAAGGTGAGTAGCTCATGTTTACTTGTTGCATGAAATACCAAAGGAAGCAGAAAATAAGTGTAAATGAAAATTGGCTATCATCAAGTAAAAGCATTCACCTTTCTTTTGGCCTTGTGAGTAACTGTAGTTCTCTTGTTCTTCACATCTCCCAGAGGTCTCTGAGGCTTCAGGATGTTTGCACATATAGCATAGAAATGATGCAGTGCTGTTTTTAACAACTGATATGCCTATCCAGCCACAGCCCATAAAAAATCTTAGTGTGATCATTTGCAACATTTAGAACCTGTCTATGATAATACGTGAAGGGAAAGAAGGTAATAAAAGACATGTATGCATGAGGTACATGAGATAGGGGAGTTGGCCCACACTTTTGTAGGACAAAGTGAAATTGAAGTTCTTGAAATTCTATTTTCTACAAATCCTGTCAGTTTTTAAGGTAGAAGAAAAGATGGGATTAGGAGCAATTCTTTGTCCTAGATACTTTAGGAAGCGAAATGGGGGTGATATATTCATTCTGATTTTTGCAAATACTGAAGTTTCCTATCTATGCACTACCAGTCTTGATAGAAGATTGACTGCCAAAAGACTAAGTATGGCAATACAAGTAAATGTTCCTAGACAAAACTACATTTAAATGAATGCAGATAATTTGCATTCGCCTATGCAATATGGAGGAACTTTAGTTATCCCTAACCAAAGAATGAACTGAGGAAATGCCAGAGTTAAGCAGAACCAAAAACAAATAAAACATCTTGGAGCATGGAGAGGCATCCAAATGTTTTAGTTTTTCCCTTTAGTAAGTTGTCCAATAATTATTCAGCCACAATTGATGTACTGTGTAAAAATCAGAGTGAACTTTTTTCTTTTTCCTTTTTTTTTCCTGAAGAAACCTAAGATAGTTTGGATGCCCACTGTAAGCTTTGATTTTACTCAGAATTATAATGGAATTCATGAATTGGATCCATACGCACTTTAGTCTGTAGTTCAATTTACCACTTGGATCATGGGATGCAAGTGAAAGAAAAGAGAAAGAAAGGCAGGAGACTGTGATTATTATGTTGCCAAAACTAGATGAAGACTAGAAAACAGTTACTGCCAAAACTGCTGTTTTCTGAGTTGTCTTTAAAGCACCAGCATCTCATAAGCTAGTGCACATCACCTAAGGCGGGAGTGACTTTCTTAGCCTCAAAGTCAGGATATAAATTTAGTTAATAGGCCTTAACGCTTTAAGTAAGACATCCCTAGGTTTGTTAATACACATGCAATTGTTCTAGGTTTTGTTTTTTTTTTTTTTTAACATCAATTGATCTATTAGTCATTACCCACAAGCACAGACAGAAATTCAATATCTAAGTACTGGTACTGGGATATATACAAAATGGAACAGGACCCTGATTACTGCAGATTCACATTGCTGAAAGCAGCAGTTTCACAACAAATGGCAGTGGTTTATAAGTTTTGACTTCTAATTCCTCAGCATTTTGAATTATATCATAAAGCTGGGAAAGGGAATACCCACCTTCAAAAAACTGCTGAAAGTTGCATCTCATCTGTCCCATAACAAATACTGATATGATCGTGTAAAGTTCAAAAAGAAAAGAATTGTTCCTTTGAACAATATCTTACCTTACCATGCTACTGCAGGAATCCCTCATTACCTGAGTTATACAGCTTCCTTAAATTTCCAGATCAAATGGTGGGTAGCTGTGCCATCACGGTCATTCTTGTCTGCTGCTTTTGACTCCCTAGGACATCCTACTCTGACACCAATTCTTAATTCAAACTCTCTACCTTTTCCCCTGATTGAAATAGAAGAGTAATAATTAAAATTTAATGTTGTAATACAGCTATGCATAAAATCCTAGAAACTATTCTACTTACTTATTAAATTGCAATATTTAAAACTCAAAGCTATCCTTATTGCATAGGATGAAGGTCACTTAGGAATAAGATTGAGTATTAAATAAGTAAGAAGGCTGTTATCTGAAAGGCGTCACACCCATATTTTGTGAAATGTGTAAGGTGAATATAAGCAGATGATTACAGAAAGCAAAAGAATGCCTTAAACCTTTGAATTTTGCAAAGTATTTAATTCCTGGTTCGAACACGGTATTGATATGTGATGATAGGCAGATTCCTTAAACCCTGATGCTGGGTGTGGGAAGCCTGGGAGAAGGAGCAGAGGGAGGAGAAGACAAATACAATGAGAGCATATATTCATAAAGATCAGGCGTTCAGATTGCACAGACGTATTCACTAATGGCATTTTTAGCTTGACTGCATGATGCTGTCACCTACTAGAACCTGCTTTATTTTTTAAACTGGTTTTTGTGTAGAACAGTAGACTGATACACAAACTGAAAAAAGGACCAAGGGAAACATGGGAAAGTCGGAGAAGGACTTCAGTACTTGCTGGACACCCATAGTCAGAACTTCTCTAGACAAGAAGTTATAGACAGAACAGGCGTGACAGTGAAACACAGCCTGGAACCAGTGGCCAAATTCAGTGATTTTTACTATGAAATGAAAGCCACATTCCAAATGTTCCAATCTAGAAGTAGTAAGTGATGGTAATATCAGTCAAGTCAGGTGTGGATAAGTTCCTTTCACTTGTACGTGACTGTCACTGGACAGTCCACAAATCTGTGAAAAATTATTGGTAAAATCATCAATACGTGCAGCAGCTGGGATGCCCTCTTGATTGTTTCTTTGTTGTTCTGTGCTTGGTTCCCTCCTAGGAAGCAAATTGCTTCCTTTCAGCGGTGTTGCTGGCTTCACTGGAAAAAGCAGCAAATCAGATGCTCAGCACCATAATCCAGTAAGTGCTTTGGTTTGCACAGAGGTAACGATGGGAGAGAGAAACTTACTTTAGGAGTCTTTGTTTGCTGAGGGTTAAAGGGACAAGAAAGAACAAAAAGATACTTGCAGAGGAGAGTTAAAGAGCTACCTTGTTGTGCAGGCCTCCATTTAATGCTGTGTGTGAAGCCATTGCTGGAGGATTGTTTCAGTGCACACTGGGTAAGAAGCACAGGTAACTGCCATGGAACAGTACCATAAAGCAGTGAGTCAAGGTGGAGGCAGGCTTCTGGGCTACCTCTTGCCATATTGAAAAAGCATAACAAATAATGTACAGCTTCACCCTGAAGACAATCTTATTCCTTCTTCTCCAGATGGTTTTCTATGGCCAACTGTCTAGGGCCTGTTTAATATATACAAGCACTGTCTTTTTTGGTTGCCAGCAGCGAACAGTGAACTGCCTCAGTGAACACTTTCTTGTTGAGACACCTCTATCTGCAATAATCTACATTCGGTTTTATTCCATTCTTGCATCGCTATTTCTTTTGCTCAAATGCCACCTGGCTTTCTCTGCACGTATTTTCTGCTCTCTCTGGTTTCATTACTTTAGTGAGCCACTTTCTTTTGCTTATTTCCTGACTTTGTGCCTCTCTCTATCTTTGCTTGCTTTTAGCCAAGCCTTAGTGGTACCTACTCCTCCATGGCATTTTCACAGGTTTGCCTCAGATGTCGAAGTGCAACTGAATTTCCTGGTGAGGTTTGTAATAGAGCAAAGAAGAACACAGCTCTGGGCTTGTTCCCTAGAATTCAAAGTCCACTTTTGCCTGCATCTTTCAAGGTCTCTAGGCTCACAATCTGTCTCATTTTCTGGTACCCTTTCTATTTTGACAGCTAAAAGCTACCTTGAAAGTGATGAGGATGTGAAGCTCTGAGGAACTCAGTTTGATATATAGCTAGATAGAAGAGGCATCATCTTTAATAGAAGAAAATTCTTCCAGCTATTCACAAATAGTTGATAGTACTTACTAGTGCTTAATGCAAACCCGTGTGCATGCTGCAAGATGTGATGGTTCAAGTTCTCATTGCAATGCTCAAGTAATGCTTAGTTGTTAGCTCCACTGCCACCTCACGGTACTCAGAGCAATCAGATGAACAGCATAGCTCTTCACAAATGGTACCAGGCCACAGGTGTCCCAGTAGAATAACATTTACAGAGAACAGATCAGAAAGGCAGGCCAGGTAAAGAAGCTGGTACTTAGTGCTGAGACTACTTAAATGCCTGCTATGACAGATACAAATGCTTAGACTAAAAATATAGCTGTTAACCAGTGTTTATTGGGGTAGTCATCAGAGTGTCTGCCAAGAGCCACGTGCTCGTGATTGGGTCTCTGTAGACAAGAGGCAGAACTTCCTCAAACCTCTGCTCCCAAAACAGGCCAATTTTACTCAAAGTATGTACGCAGAATTGCAAAAATACGCATCCTCACTGAAATAAATGCAGAGGATGTAATCACTTACTAGTGGTTATCACAGGCAATACGTGATATAAGGAAAAACCTGAGTCTGGATTTTGTTAATCTTCTCAGTAGTGTGTAAATGATATTTTAGTACTTCAGTCTTTGAGCATTTCATCTCTACTGATCTCAAGTGCACCTGACAGCCTTGAAGATAATTTGGGAAAGTACACAACAGTCCGTAAGATCCATTTCATGAGATCCATCTCTCAAACCAACAAAGTTTTGCCACAGAGGCTATTTCTTAAGTCAAGCTCTTTCGTAAGATAAAGCTTCATGAGAACTTGGCTTTCACCATCAGATTAATTCAAGACATTTATTGCATTTTCCCCAACTTTTCACCAGAGCTCATTACCTCCACAAAAGTGCATTTTACCCATTTCTGAGACAGCACTGTGAATCAAGTCACTGACATGGTCTGGCCTAAAGCAAGGTCTCAGCCACTCCGTTTTTACCAGCACCTCAGAATTAATTTTGTAACACTGATTAAAGAGTAGCAAATTTCAGGGGTATAATGGTCAAAAACCTCTCCAACGTGGCTTGAAGGCACTTACAAAAGCCTATGGCATTCATGTGGATGGTAACTTCCCTGTCATTCTGACTCCTCAGTGAATGTAGCCCCATTTCCTTAAATTTCAGACTGGATCTGCCCAGGGTGAAGTGGTCAAAATGAGAAAGGAGTTCTCCAATTTTATGATATTTCCTGAAGATGCATAAGAGATGTAAGAAGGAAAAAGCTGTGGATGGGGAAACGAACACTTAAAGCTATAAGAACATGGATACTGGTCTTTTTCTGCTGCCTTGTCCCAGGACTCGCTGTTCAATGACTGAGCATGAATATATTATACCTTAACTTTAAGAGACAAAAAACAGATTCCAGCTGCCGCTAGACCCTCTGCTTCCTTCACCATCAGAGGCATTGAGGAAACATTGAGAAATCAAGCCCCACACAAGTCAATTCAAATACGCTATTCCAATTCAGCCAATATAAGGCCAAGTTTTCAAACAATTTTAGTGTGCACATTGAAAGGACTGTAGCCAGGGGAGGGAGTGGCAAATGAAATGTTTCGGTTTTGATCTTATTGTTTGCATCTTCCCCACTGCAGACTGTATAATGCCAAGTCCCTCCTAGTCACATCCTAGATCACTGTTGGACAGTCAGCAACAAGGCCATTCTTGAGGAAGCAAAGCTTAGTCAAGTTTGGCTGCCAACTGAGTTCACATCGTGTTCACCACTGTCTTCCAAGGACACTACTGCAAAATTGGTATTAATTAAAAACCTCTGCAAGAGCTGGAGCTGGTGCCTATGAACACACACGTGTGGTGATCTCCAGTGTCAGTCACATGAGTGCAGGTATAAATACTGTCCAGTTGAGGGAGCAGTTATTTTTGAAGTACTTGACCGGTTCCCCAGATTTTGCTTTGGACTTGAATTCTCTCTCTCTCCCTCTCTCTCTCCCCCCCCACTAGTCTAACCAACCGCTGTGCTGCAAGGTGAAAGGAAACATGAATGCCTTGTCCTGTGCTTCTTCTGTCTTTGTTGTTTCTTGGACTTAAAATAAAAGGCAAATGTGGCCAACATCTCTTAGGCTGTATGTGTGTTTCTAAAGGACAAATGGGAAGATACGAGAGCTCTCTGAAACGTCAAGATATCGGTCCCATAATAATTTAATCTTCATGCTTTTGGTTGGAAAAGATGATGATTAACCTGAAAGAAGTTAAATCGTTAACGTTAAACATTAATCTTTGGAAGCAACACATTTGTATTTGTAAAAAACTAACCAGATGGTTAATATTGGCAAATCTCAAACTTCTTAACTAGAAATGAAGCTGATCTGTAGAGTTAGCAGTTAAGGAAGAGAAAGCCATCTCTCTATAAAATTGGATACATAATCACCAAAGATCAACCGTATATATAAGTGTTGTCTTTTCATTCTTAGGTATTTCCCCAGTACTTTTCACATTTTTGGGCTTGGAGCTGAGGGAACTGGTCCCAGCCATTTTTCACCTGCAAGACAAATCAGCACATAAGAGAAAGTTAAAATTTAATACAGAGAAATGATTGTGTAGGCACATTTCTGCAGCTGAATGTCTATTCCTACTCTTCCTTTGAAGGGCAAATACTGATGATGGAATACAAATATTTATTCTTGTCTGGCATGCTTCAGGCAGCTTCCAACATCCTTTGCTGCATAGTTACAAATGAAGCGGTATGGAAGAATTATTTCCTCTGTTACAGCTAAGAAATTCTGCACGTCCTGAGCACTCCATGCCACACTGAAGCCAACTGTTTTAAGGACTACTTCTTTTCAGGGGCTGGAGCTAAGGAAGAGAAAAAGGGTAGAAGGCTGGGCATTCAGAGAAACAATTTGGAGTGGAAACTAACGGAAGCGGGAAGAACATTACAGTTAGGATTAGAAACTATCAAAATGGCTGTTTAAAAGTTCATATTCCTCACTCTCATTTTCATTAAGAATATTTTTATATAACCCAAACCCATTCAAAAAAAGAAAACAAGCATCCGAAAGTTTCCTTCTGTTTAATCTATGACCAAATTTAATTTACATTAATGATGATCTGCTGCTGACTTTTTTCCACAAATGCACTGGACCTCATTACACGCGTAACTCTTCCTAGTCACTGCCCTCCTATTCTCCAAGTACAGCCAAATCCAAGATCAGAAGTCAATTCCCTCTAACTTAGGTGACCAAGTTAGAGTGCATGTTATTAATAGGGAAATGAAAATAAATACATTCCCATCCAAGAGGATGGGAAGTCAATGAATTTCTGTTTAAAATTGTGTAGTTATGTAACAAAGAGCTATGGATTTAAAAGCTGTGATGGCACGTTTACTAAGGAGAAACAGATTTAAGGTAAAACGTCAGAATAGCAGAAAGTCAGTGTCACCCATAGTCTTAATCTTATCCAAGATGTAATGCCCAGTATCAAAGAGTTAAATATGAATATTTTGAAAACTAAACTAATTTAATAGTAATTTAAGAATGGTGTGTGGTGCACAAAACCTTCAAACATACCAATGGGAAAGGATGGAGAACTCAAATTATTTCTTGCTTGGAAAAAGGACTACATATTTGGTCACTCTAAATGTACTGAAGTACATTCCAGACAGCAGTTTCATCCCTTGAGAAGTATATTCAACATTATTTAATATTTGAAAAACATGAACAGTATTTCATTTGGTAGTAGTATTAGGTACACACTCACCTATAATGCTGGCTAGCAGCTCTAAACGATCAGAGCCAAAAAAGAGATGAGGTTTCCCGTTAACATGTGCCACAACGGCAGGCATCCCAAATGCCTATTGACAGTATGGAGATTAAATGGTGAATGTTATAATGAGAGAAACTTTTGTAGGCACATGATCAGTCTTCAGGAATAAAATCCAAAAGTGTTGACTTTTTTCCCCCCTCCCCTTCATTTGAACTTCATTCTGAAAGATGAGTCCAATGGAGCTATCAGAAAATGAAGGACTCTCCAAAGACTGTATGCCCCTCCTGAATGAGCAAAAAAAAGCAATCTGGTAAACCTACAGTTTTAAGTCAAGTAATGATAGACAGTATCTCTTGATTCTGGCCCTGTAGCTGCCCATCCTTGTCAACCAGCTGGAATGGGCTGAGTGGGTTTCCCAGATGACAATGCGATAAATTACCAGTAAGTTAGCTTTTACATGCTCAAAAAAGCAAAAGAGAGATGGTCTCTATAGTGCTTTCTAACAACCACCTTCTTTGTTCCTTGCTTCCTAGTGTTCTTAATAGGGAAGGAATGCGTAGCTGTGACACCAAAAGGCATTGGAAGCATCTCACCCCATATTTTACTGCTTCCTCAGTTGTCTCCTTCAGACGATTCTTCACTGCAGGGGATGAAATCATTTCAAGTAGCTTCTGGGTGAGCTCAGAGGATAGCCCAGCCTTTTCTGCTACCTAACAAGTGACAAGAAAATTAGGCATGCTCTAATACAAAGTATTCTAATTCCTACTATGGACTAATTAATTTTTTTCTTCAATATTATTACCCAAAGCTTATTACCAAAAAAAAAAAATAATACAAAATATTCTTGAAGTCCTTCTTGCCCGTTATCTTGCTTTATTCCCAATCCACTCTCATTTGTTAACTTCTAATCCCTGAATCCCTAAGCATGCTGGGTTTTTTTTCAGACATTCCAGTGAAAATACCGAGTGTAATGTTTGCTCAAACAGAAACAGCTTGTAGTACAAGCGTGGCCACATAGGAGCTCTGATACTTGTAAATCATGGTGTTTTTAAACAGTATCTCACAAGGAATGCTAACTTCCTAACATCTAACTGCTTTCTTTTCTTCCCCTCCTTCAAGAAGAGTAAAAGTAATCCTGAGGTCTAATATTTGCTGTAGGGGCAGAAAAAAATATACAGACACAAGCAAACGAGGAGATGCCTACATCCCTGCCTTGCTGAACGTGGATACACTCAAAGACTGCCAAGGAGTGGCTACATTACTTGGAGTTCTTCTGAGTATGAAGTTTGTTTCTCTGAAGCTCTGCTTGTCCTCGCTTTATTTAAATAATGATGGATTCAGAGACTACCCAAGGACTTTCCCGGGATGTTTAAATACATCCTTCAAATTTTGTCTATTGGAAAGGTAAATAAAATGCCACTCTTTTCTGAAATTCTGGTGAAAAGATGCACTAAGATGAAGCAAAAAGGCAATGACTCGACTCTGGGGAAACAGCTGGACTGCAAGTTTCAAATAGTGATGTCAAATAGGAGAGACTTTTAGCATAGGCAATTCTTTTTTTCTTCATGTTCCAAGAATTTAACAATAAAAGAACGTAGAAAGGAGATTCCTTAAAAAGAGACACACAAACCTAGATGGCATTACAGCCTTAACTGTAATAAACAAAATCTCGCTTGAAAAAGACAATATATCTAACAAATACAATTTCTAAACACGTAAGACAGCAATACAGCACTAAACTTAATAGTAAAGCCTCACTCCATCATTCCAAGGAGCATCAACTTTCCTGGCAAAGTGAAGATTTCATACATGCATAATATCAAAACCTCAAGGCATTCTGGAGACTACTTATTTCCTTCACCACTGTTAAGAAAAAACAGAATTAATAAATAATTCATTTTCCATTCGGGGCATCTTGCTACATGAACTAGAAAAAAAGGAGATTTTTATTCTGGGTATAAGAATTATAAATAAATAAATGAAATTTGAAACAGACCAGCTAGAAAAGTTAAACCCCCACTTTTTTCAAGCGGAGAATTTTAAAATCTCCAAGTGGTCATTTGACAAATTTATAAGTAATAAAGGCACCCTAAGCTGTCTCCATGGTTATCACTGATCCAAGCAATCTGTAAGAATCTAAACCAGAAATGCAGAAGCACTAACAAAAAGAAGAGACTTACAGCCAAAATACTCTCCACCTGACTGATATCTTCATGCTGTTAAAAGAAGAAAGTAATTTGGTTAACGTGAACAAGAGCTCAGTTCTGGACTTGAAAGCAGGTTTTCTAAGAAAACAGAAATAAAAACAATGTTAGTTGTGCCCACTGGAGAAGTTTTTTTTTCAGAAAAAGTTATCTAATCAAATATTGTTCTGACATGAACTGCTGATTCACTCAGCCTGTAGGACTCACAATACATAATGAAAATAAGGAACAGCAAATTAAGACAACTAGAAGTGAATTCTTTTCTTGCAGTGACTCTCCAATTACTGCTGTGGTTTACTCTGGCAAGCATCTCAGCTCCACACAGTCATTGGCTCACCCCTGCCCCCCACAGTGGGATAGTGGAGAGAACTGGAAAAAGGTAAAACTTGTGGGTTGAGACAAAGACACTTTAATAGGGCAGAAAAGGAAGGGGAAAATTGTGAATATATACATATATGTGTATATACACACCTATATACACACATACGTGTGCACAAAAGTGATGTGCAGTTCACCATCTGCCAAATACTGCCCACCCAGTCCCTGAGCAGCAGCTTTCCTCCAGCCAAAAAACCCATTTTTATCATTACACACAGAATCATGGAATCACTAAGGCTGGAAAAGACCTCCAATATCATGATATGGAATATATCCCTTTGGCCAGTTTATGTCAGCTGTCGTGGTTCTGTCCCCTCCCAGCTCCTTGAGCAATCCCAACTCCTCACAGGCAGAGCCGTATAAGAAGCTGAAATGTCCTTGGCTCTGTGCAGCACTGCTCAGCAACAGCTGAAACATCAGTTCTTTTTAAACAACATTGTTCTTCTAAATCCAAAACATGGCGTCATATCAGCCACCATGATGAAAAATAACTCTAGTCTAGCTGGAACCAAGATGAACACTTACAACCTCATGTTTCCTTCCATGATTTCTAATTGAAAGACCTTCCTTTCTTTCGCTCACATTCCACATTTAACGAAGCGAGTCAGGAATGGTGACAGGAAGGATCAAGGCAGTGGCTTCATAAAATACTGACCTGTGACCAAAAACGTAACCAGAACTCTCTAGATAAGGGTTCCAAGTACTTTGGTTGAGTCATGTCAGCGGCTGTGATAAAACGCATGGCTCCCAGACTGCCTGGAATTAGTGGAGACAAAGAAACATGCTGAAACATGGCATAGGGTCATGAATAGGTAAGAGTCTTAAGAAGAATTACCTAAATATGGTGTAATCTTATTTGTAACTATTTCCAAATAGTGAAACTTATGTTGAATCAACAGTATCTTCAACGCTAATTTGGAGGTTTATTTCTCCAGAACTTCCTCTCATGGTTAAAAAACACATAGATTTCATACTGCTAACAGATACAGGGAGAGGCTATGGACAGAGAACCCATCTTCACAGAATCACAGAATTGCAGGGGTTAGAAGGGATCTCAAGAGATCATCGAGCCCAACCTCCCTGCTAAAGCAGGTACCCTACAATAGGTCACACAGGTAGGCATCCAGATGGGTCTTGAATGTCTCCATAGAAGGAGACTCCATAACTTTTCTGGGCAACCTGTGCCAGTGCTGTCATCACCCTTACTGTAAAGAATTTCTTTTGCATGTTAGTATGGAACATACTATGTTCAAGTACTACTTGCACATACTACTCCTTGTCCTATTGCTACACACCACTGAGAAGAGCCTGGCCTCAACCATTTGCCTCCCACCTCCCTTTAGAATTATTTATAATTTATTTAAATTATTATTTATTATTTATTTATAAACATTTATCAGACCCCCTCTCAGTCTTTTCACCAGGCTGAACAGACCCAGGTTACTCATACTTTCTTCACATGGGAGATGCTCCAGGCCCTTAATTATCCTTGTGGTCCTTTGCTGGAGTCCTTCTAGGAGATCCCTGTCTTTTTTGAACTGGGGAGCTGAGAACTGGACACAGTAATCTAAATGTGACCTCACCAGGGCAGAGTAGAGGGGGAGGATAACCTCCCTCAACCTGCTGGCCGTGCTCCTTCTAATGCACTCCAGGATACCATTGGCCTTCTTGGCCACAAGGGCACACTGCTGGCTCATGGCCAACCTTCTGTCCACCAGGACCACCAGGTCCTTCTCTGCAGAGCTCCTCTCCAGCAGGTCATCACCTAACCTGAACTGATGCGTGCAGTTATTCCTCCCTAGGTGCAAGACTCTGCACTTGCTCTTGTTAAACCTCATCAGGTTCCTCTCTACCCATCTCTCCAATCTGTCCAGGTCCTGTCGAATGGTAGCATAGCCTTCAGGTGTACCAGCCAATACTCCCAGCTTTGTATCATCAGCAAACTTGCTGAGAGTGGACTCTATCCCTTCACCCAGGTTGTTGAAGATTATGTTAAATAAGACTGACCACTGTGGAACACAGCTAGTTACAGGCCTCCAGCTAAACTCTGCACTACTGATGACAACCCTCTGAGCTCTGCCAGTCACCCAGTTTTCAATCCATCTCACTGTCCACTCATTTACCACACATTTTCGAAGTCTCATAACAAGGATGTTGTGGGAGACAGTGTCAAACACCTTGCTGAAGTCAAGGCACACAACATCCACTGCTCTCCCCCCATCTACCCAGACAGTGATGACATCACAGAAGGCTATCAGATTGGTCAAGCAGGATTTCCCCTTGGTGAATCTATGTTGATTACTTTTGATAACCTTTTTATCTTCCAATTGCTTGGAGATGGAATTCAGAACAAGCTGTTCCATCACCTTTCCAGGGATAGAGGTGAGGCTGACTGGCCTGTAGCTTCCTGGATCCTCCTTCTTGCCCTTCTTAAAGATTGGAGTGACATTGGCTATCCTCCAGTCTTTAGGCACCTCTCCCATTTGCCAGGACCTTTCAAAGATGATAGAGAGTAATTCAGCAACCACTTCTGCCAGTTCTCTCAGTACACAGGGGCGCATCCTATCAGGGCCCATGGATTTGTGTGAGTTGATTTTGGCTAGATGCTCTCTGACCAGATCCACCTCAACCAACAGTCTACCTTTACTCGAACTCTCTCTCTTATGTCCAGGGTCTGGGACTCCTGAGGGATAGTCTTAGCAATAAAGACTAAGGCAACAGAAGCATTCAGAATCTCTGCCTTCTCAGTATCACCTGTTACCAAGGCACCCTCCTCATTTAGTAGGGGACTCACATTTTCTCTAGTCTTCCTTTTACTGCTGACATACTTAAAAAGCCTTTCTTGTTATCCTTTACCTCCCTTGCAAGGTTTAATTCCAAGAGGGCCTTAGCCTTCCTCATTGCATCCCTACAGGTCCTGAGAATATTCCCATATTCTTTCCAGGTAGACAGGTCCTTTTTCTATATTTCATAGAACTTCTTTCCTTTCGGTTTATCCATGAGTTCCTTGCTCATCCACACAGGCCTCCTGCCACCTTTCCCCGATTTCTTACTCTAGGGATTCACCGATTTCGAGTTTGGAATAAGTGGTGTTTAAGTTCTCATGGCCCCCTTACTACTAACACTCTAGCCCATGGGATACCTCCAAGTAGGTCTTTGAAGAAGTCAAAGTTAGCTCTCCTGAAGTCCAGGGTAGCAATTCTACTCATTGCCTTGCTTTTTCCACACAAGATCATGAACTCCCTCATCTTGTGACTGCTGCATCCCAAGCTTCCTTCAGACACCACATCCCCAACCAGCTCTTTCTTCTTAGTAAAAAGAAGTTCAAGTAGTACACTCCCATTCACTGGCTCCTCCACCACCTCCATCAGAAAGTTATTATCAATGCACTGCAGAAACTGCCTGGACCTTGTGTGCCTGGCCATGTTGCTTATCCAACAAACATCAGGGTGGTTGAAGTCCCCCATGATAGCCATTGCTGGGGATCACAAGGTTACTTCCAGCTGTTTGTAAAAGGCCTCTTCTACTTCCACCTCCTGATCAGGTGGCTTGTAGTACACATCCACAGCAGCGTCACCTTTGTTAGTCCACCCCTTGATTCTTACCCACAAGCTCTCCACAGGTTAATACTTCTCCCCCAACTGGAGCTCAATACATTCTAGTTGCTCTCTCACATAAAGGGCAACTCCACCACCTCGCCTCACCAGTCTGCCTTTCCTTAAAAGGACAGAGCCATCCATGACAGCATTCCAGTCACAGGAGCTGTGTCTGTGACTGCATATAGATCTCTAGTTCTTCCTGATTATTTCCCATGCTATGTGCATTGCTATATAGGCACTTTTGAGAAGCAGAAGGTGCAGGTATCTCTAGGGGGATGCAAGAAACTTTAAGCTGGGCTATTGGCAACGTTATCTTCTCTGAAGAGTAATCACAAGATCCAATTGGACAACTGAGAGGCTGTTCTTTTTTTCTTAACCATTACTGTAATTGAAGATTTGAACAATGACTGACAAATAATATTGTCTAAGCTAAATAAACCTCTTACTTACTGTTACCAAGGATACGTTGGAATACATCTTCTGAAAGTGTTACAGGCACCTGATAATATTTTGCCATCCTTTTTATATCCTTCAGCAGGTATTCTGCACGCTTTGGCAACATTGCTGGAGGCTTGTTACCTTTCAGAAAAAGTATAAGCAGAAGACTTCAAGTATACTATAAAAACACTGGACAAAACAAAACATGACAAAGTAGACCTCACCTATACACATACCCAAGGAAAAGTGCAATTTTATGCAGTATTAGCAAAACACATGCAAATTTTCCAAATATAACACTATGATTTAAACACAATTTATTTTGGTTTTGCAAGGACTGGTAGTTTAAATCAGCAGAACCAGTTTTAAACAAAGGTAAAAACTTCCTGGCAGGGATCTGTATTGATTCAGACTGATGGCTTTTAAAGTAAACAAGTATGTACAGGTAAACAAAGGTGGGGGGTTGTTAATTTCATGATTTATAAATCTCAGGGAATCCTAATAAGGCTCCAAGTGCTATTTCATGACGTTCTTTGATCCTTCACACATGTTACAAACTGTAAGAGTTCCACAGGTTTATTCCGGTTTTAATTCAACCCAATGCTTTCAGAAAATCATTCAGTGTAGAATTCTTGTTATTCTACTTTAAGACCGAGGAACTTTGCATTTATAGGTTCCACAGACAGCATAAGCACTGGGGGTACACAGCAGTAACAGCACAAAATTCCTCGCAGCCGATTCCTAGGTTACTGCTGAGCTTCACAACCCTAAATTTACTTTGTTATTGGTGCCAGAAACGTGTTTAAGGCTGTCTCTGTGCTTGCCCACAGAAGTATCCTACTAAAGAAAGGCAATCTCCCCACATTAGCTACCAGTTGACTGCATTATGCCGCCAAGGAAAGCCGGACGGAAGCGCAAATCGATATTCCATATGTGCTGGTATCGGCAGAGAACCTGCAACACAGAAAGGCAAGCCAGATTAACAGAGATGCCTGCAGATCCGCATGCTAGTAGAAAACAAGCGTTCGGCTGGGACGTGCCTCCTAAGCGCCCCTGGTTTTCAACACGTCAGGAAGAAACTTAAAGGTCCCCGACGAATGGGATTAAAGACAAAAATCCAAACGCATTATGGGCAAAACAAAGCAAACCAAACCAGAAGCAAACGTAGAACGGGGGCGTTAAGCGCGCTGGCTCCGCGCCGCTCTGGTGGCAGCGGGGGAAGCCCTAAGGGGCAGGGAAACGAGACGTCCTTCAGCTGACCCCGGCCCTCGGTTGTGCCTGCTCGGCTCCCGTGCTAGCAGCCGTAGGGAACCGTGGGGGCCCCGGCAGCGGCCTCCCTCCACACCTCCTCCTCTCACCTCGAACCCTAGCCAGGAGTAAGGAGATACCACGTCGTAAAAGAGCTCCACGAGTACCCGACCCATGTTAGCAACCCCTCATCCCCTGCCGCGCCGTGCCGACACGCCCCCACCACGGGCAGGCGGGCGCTGACGGGGCCCGGACGCCCTTCCGCTCACGTGATGCGGCCCCAGTGGATAGGGGAATCGTGTGGTGCAGTCTGTGTGTGTCCTGTCCGTCTTCCCGGGAGCTTCCTGCCCCACGGCTTGGGCCTCGTCCCAGCTGTGAGGTGCTCTTTGCTGGCTTCCTTTGAAGCCTGGCTTGGGAAGTCAAAGGAGGGAGGGAGCCTGTGCCCTTTTCCGTGCTGAGGTGGGAGGAGAGGAAGCTCCTGAGGAGGACAGAGGGGAGCTGCCTTAACCATTCCGGCATGTTTTCCCGAAAGCACGGTTCTCCTGTTGGAACCGACGGAGGGTACGTACGGCACCGAGTGGCTCTCCCTCGGGCGGTTTGCATTTCACCCTGCAGCCTGGGGACGGGGCGGGAACGACTGAGAGGGTCTCAGGGTGAAAGGCTGGAGTGGGACCCTGCCCCGCGACGGCTGTTTTGCAGTGGGAACAGGTAGAAGGACTCTTCTGGGCTGACTGAAAGGAAGGGAGCTGGTGAGGTGAGAAGTGACCGTCGTGATGTGAGCTGGGAAGTCCAGCTTCGAAGCGAGCCCTTCTGTGGGCCAGGTGTGCGACTGCTGTGGTGCCCTCGTGCCTGATGTCCTTCTGTGGCTCGGGGAAGGTGAGAGGGGTTGGCCAAGGTGCTCCTGTTCATGGAAGGAAGCAGGGTGAGACTTTCTTCCTCTTTCTTGGCTCCTTCCAGTACCTGAAGGGGGCCTACAGAAAAGCTGGAAAGGGCAGGTAGCGACAGGATGAGGGGAAATGGTTTTGAAATGGCAGAGGGTAGATTTAGACTAGGTATTAGGAAGAAATTCTTTACTGTGAGGGTGGTGAGACACTGGAACAGGCTGCCCAGTGAGGTTGTGGATGCCCCTTCCCTGGAAGCGTTCAAGGCCAGGCTGGATGGGGCTTTGAGCAACCCGGTTTAGAGGGAGGTGTCCCTGCCTGTAGCAAGGGGGTTGAAACTAAATGATCTTAAAGGTCCCTTCTAATCCAAACCATTCTATGATTCCATGATCTCTGTCCTTTGCATCATACTTTTCAACCTCACATCTTCATTCTGAGTAGTTCAAAAGGACAAAATATTCAGTAATACAACTAACTCTGTAGAACAAGCACTTTATCTGTCTCGTGATGATGGGAATCTTTTGGGGATTAATCATACTCCAAATTAGCTAACTGAGTTGGCATCTTTGGTTGTATGATTATTCATTTCAGTAAGGGACAGTGAAATAGAGAATTTCTTTTGGTAGCAGCTGAACTAATTGATCCAAATACATCCAGAACCACTTAACTGTTGCAAATTTTCCTGAAGAATTATCCTGCTGTGAGAGGTCATTTCTTTGTTGGCAGGACACAAGCACAAGAGAGTCTAGGATTGCAGAAAAAGTTTAAATAATGACTGTGAAGAGAAGCATGAAACTAAAGATTATGTGCTTCAGACAGCTGATAGGTGTGGAAATAACTTGCTGTTTTCTTGTCATGTGTTCTCAAAAATAGTTATGTTTTTAAGAATAAACAGTATCTTATCAAAGTATACTGTCTGTGTCTTCTGTTTCTATTAATATGCACGCTATTATGCAAACCAGCAAATACTGTCCACAGTGGTTGAAAGCGGCTATTATTCCCTTCCTAACTGTTCACAATAACTGACTTCTGATACTGAAGGAGTTTACAGAAATGTAAAGGAATAAACGTATTGGAAACCATGTTGATTCTAGCATGTAACCATTCCCTCTTTCTGAAGCATCAACCTATGAAACCACCGTGGGGCACTAGAGATGTCTATTTCTCTGTAGTCAAGTGTATTTTTACTAACATTAATTAAGTAAAGTCCTGGAATGGACTGCTAGTCGTGACACCAAGACAATGGCAGAGTCCACCGCGGTCTTTTCTGTCATTTGCATCTCGTGTTTCTCTCATATATCATGCTTATACCTGGACTTTCTGGTTCTGCCATTCCAGTCAGGACTCTGCTTTCCCTTATACAACAGCCTGGCTATCTGCATAAAGCTGGATACATGGCAGAGCAAGTCATCAAGTGACCAACTTATGTACCATGAAGGATGAAGCCTTCACTTTGTCTGCTAAAGAAGTTGATGAAATTTCTATATCCTAGATCTTATTTTAAATAGTTCCTTTAGTAGTACCACACAGTTTCTGAACAAATCTCAGAGTACACTTAAAAAATGTATGAAGGACTAGAGGTATCCCAGTGATCCTTTGAAGTCCTGTCCACAGATGAAGCAAAATGAATAACCACTTAATGAATCATATATCACAAGTTACCTAGTTAGTTAGTAATAAAGTTAGTGCTGTTACTGGCAGTTTTTACTCTGATATTGACTGTTTTCTGTATTATCTGTAGTGTTACACAGGCAGCTATCCATGCAGATAAAATCATGGAATCATAGAATCGCTAAGGTTGGAAAAGACCCACGGGATCATCCAGTCCAACCATTTGCCCTTCACCAATGGTTCTCACTAAACCATGTCCCTCAACACAACATCCAAACATTCTTTGAACACTATCAGGGTCGGTGACTCCACCACCTCTCTGAGCAGCCCATTCCAGTGCCTGACCACCCTTTCAGAGAAGCACTATTTCCTAACATCCAGCCTGAATCTTCCCTGGTGCAGCTTGAAGCCAGATCAGACAGTCCATTGTTCAAATCCATCTTTCTTCGATTTAGAGACAAGAAGCTCCACGTCCTTCTCCTTAGGTCCAACCAGTGGTGAGGCTGAAGTTGTATTTCCAGTAGGCACAGGCACACAGAGTGCAGATATGCACTTTATATACATGTGTCTGACCTCACAGCTCACACCGTGATCACATTAGTCACTGGCACCACAGATACACAGGCCCCTGTGGCTTCTGATCTCAGTCCATTTGCTCCACTCTGCCACACATACATGTGCACAAACAAGAGATACCCTTCACCCTGGAAAGAATTAGAAAGGACTTTAATACAGGTATGAAACAGGCAAAGGACATAGCTAGACAAGTATGTTAACCAGCAAACTATCTGTGTGCAGCTGGGCCTTTTATCCTGTTACTCCTCTGTTTTCTCACACTTGTTCCTCCTCTACTCACCTTAACTCCTTTTCCCATCTTTTATTCTTGCCCCTAATCATCCCACAAGAAATCTTGTGGAATTCCAAAATGCAATTCATCTGCATCCTGTAATTGTGTCACAGACCCCACTTAGCCTGAATAATGATCTATGGACCTATTCCTCTGCCTTTATCTCCACCCATGAATTCTCACACTTTCACCTTTTTGATTCTCTTACCCTATGCCACCTGGGGGGGAGAGAGTGAGCAGCTGTGTTTTACTTAGCTGCCTGCCAAGGTGAATCTACATGATTACAGCATAGAAGGAGAAAAAGAGAAACAAAGTTTCTCCTTCCAGCCACATTTGTGATTCACTTGTACATGGTTCTGCATCTTAAGTAAGGACAAGAACAGCCTCTCACTGAGTTTCGCATCTTATAAAGCACTATATAGAAAATTAATTCAGGACTCCACACTCTATGTGACAAATAAAATATCCAAAAGATGAAACACAGCATCAGTAATTCTCTTGCAGTTCATTCCCCATTCCTAGTAATCTCCAGAAAGAAGTTCTGTGGATTTGGGGGAGAAACTGTGAAAGGTTTAGGGCTGGTTCAGCCCGGTTCTGTGACTAATGGGGTGGAGGGGGGACCCACCGACCTATGCTCCAGGAGAGGGAGAAGGGGAAAGGGTAGGGAGATGGACCTAAGAACAAAACAGTGGCAATGAGCTAAGGGAGAAAAATAATTCACTAAATATGATAGTGGAATGTGAGATAATACAATATAATTGGAACTGAAGCTAATAAATCAAATTAAATGAGAGATAGAGTGTCCAAAACCAAAGGCCTTACTCTTATGGTGAGGCAAGACGGCTAGGGAGCACACACCAGAGAGATGAGAAGTAAAAGAAAGGGAGCATCTTCTGACTCGCGAGAAGTTTTATCTTTCCCTCTACATGGAAAATGGAACAGTGAAAATCTTCGGGGATTTGCAGTAGTTCTTCTCTTCAGAGAACCAGGTACTTGGAGATGCTGCACGGGACTGGAGCTTTAACTCTTTCACTCTTAGTATGCTGCATGATGTTATGATGTGGAACACTGATAACAAAAATCATAAAACCGTGACAGAAACATACTTTTGAGAAAAGATCTTTAAACAGCTTTTAATAAGAAAATACCACATGTTGAAAAATTACCCCAATAGAAAAAAAAAGCAATGAAAATATTTAGAAATAAAAAGCAAAATTGTCCAAGCAGTCAAGGGAAGTCTGAAAAACTGTCTTAACTATTATGTTTGTATTTGTTCTGCATCGATTAACACTTCTCTGCAAATAAACCGAACTTATGAAAACTAATCCTAAATGCAAGCTTTTCTGGCTCCCATTAGCATTTTTTTGAACAGTGATGTATTCCAAAACTGTCCAGTACTGCTCAGCAGTCTCCATCATTGTCCCAGCTCTTCCATGTCATCATACCCGATGTCTTCAAGAGCAGGGGATAAATCTCTCTGAGCTTCAGACGTTCTGTTTTGTGACACATTAGGACTCCAGTCTGAAAACATGAAGGGAAGAACACTGAGATAAATGCACATTCTGCATGTCTTGCACCCACATGGTTGTGAAGCTGACAGCATGGGCTGTCTGTGGCCTCCTCCAGAAAGACTTGAGGAAAGCTTATTTTATTCTACTTCCTGCCACATATAAAAAATACCCAAGTGTTAAGCATACTTTTCCCAATGAACATTTTTAATGAACTCTAACGATAATCATTTTTAATGAAAGCAATTATTCAGTGTGTCTAAAGAACCCAATTCCATGTTTTACCACCTCAAGTTTTAACAAGCATTTTTTGCTCTCTTTATCTGACATGCTGCGAATTTAGTAGATCTAGCCTTGTCCTTCCCAAGAGCATACCCTAATTTGGATCCTCCCAAGGCTACCACAGGAGAATGATCAACCCATTCTTGGTGTAAGTAAGAGGCAGCAATTTTAATTTCCAGCAAATGAGGCAACAGGCAAAAATGTTATAGCTATAAGGAGAAAAACAACATAGGCATCAATTACCTGCAGAAGTGAGAACACGTACTGAATTGGCTGAAAGACCAGTCTAACAAGTGTAGGAAGAGTGTAGGTAGATGTGAATCTAATGAGGTTCTTCAAGGCCAAGTGCAAGGTGTTGCACGTGGGCCAGGACAATCCCAGGTGTTTATACAGACTGGAGAAGAATGCCTTGAGAGCAGCCCTGTGGAGGACTTGGGGGTCCTGGTAGACGAGAAGCTGAACGTGAGCCAGCAGTGTGCGCTCACAGCCCAGAAGGCCAACTGCGTTCCAGGCTGCACTAAAAAAGGGGTGGCCAGCAGGGAGAGGGAGGTGATTGTGCCCCTCTACGTAGCTCTTGTGAGGCCCCATCTGGAGTACTGCGTCCAGGCCTGGGGCCCTCAGCACAAGAAAGACACAGAGCTCTTGGAACAAGTCCAGAGGAGGGCCACTGAGATGATCAGAGGGCTGGAGCACCTCTCCTATGAGGAAAGGTTGAGGGAACTGGGCTTGTTTAGCTTGGAAAAGAGAAGGCTCCAGGGAGACCTCATTGTGTCCTTCCAACATTTGAAAGGAGCATATAAACAGGAGGGGGAACAGCTTTTTACGAGGGTGGACAGTGATAGTACAAGGGGAAATGGTTTTAAAATGAAATAGAGGAGGTTTAGGTTAGATATTATTAGGTTAGATATTAGGAGGAAATTTTTCACTATTAGGTGGTGTCACATTGGAACGGGTTGCCCAAGGAGGTTGTGGATGCCCCATCCCTGGAGGCATTCAAGGCCAGGCTGGATGTGGCTCTGGGCAGCCTGGTCTGGTGGTCGGCAACCCTGCACATAGCAGTAGGTTGAAACTACATGATCATTGTGGTCCTTTTCAACCCAGGTCATTCTATGATTTTATGATTCTATGAGATAACATTTCTTCCTTACAGTGATTAGATAAAGTCTAGGTGATCCTTTGAGGTATACTCCACCTTGATTTTCCCTGAGTTTGGTACAATAACTATAGGTTACGAAAATTAGCAGCAGTGCTCTTCTGGCCTCACCTTTCCGTGAATCCTTGTTTTTGTCACATTCTTCTGAGACCCCAGTGATTTCTTGCTTATTCGGCCCAGAAAGAGAAGCATCTTCAGGTCCAGGAGTATCCGTTACATCATCATAACCACCCTCCAGGTTATTTCCGGGCAGTGGTAGGACTTCTGAAACAGTATAGGTATTAACTGTAACAGGGATAGGTCTTCCACTAGAGAGAGCACTAGCTTATGATCCAAAAATAAGGCCTGCAATAACGACAGTACTATGACAATGAATGGTAAGAAACTAAGGTTCCTTCTGAGGACTCTACAGTATATCACAGTGATATAGCTCCAATAATTGTCATACGTTGTTGTAACAAGTAGGAAGCAGAAACATAGAGGATGAACAGGAACAGGACAAACATCTGGAAGAATGCAGTTAGTGGAAAAAATTATGTCAGAGTGGTCTTCCCCACTTTGTTTCATAATTGCACAATAACAAATTTCTCTGTGTCTATCTCTGTGAAGCACCTATTTCCTTGTATTTTCATTACTTATCATTTACATAACCACTCTCTGTTAAACTTCAGTAAAATAGTCTAGCTGAGGAGCTGCCCTGTGCTGACACCTCTGGATGTTTGGATACAAACTTGGGCCAAACCTCTGGAGAAAAATGTTTGCAGTTCTTTTTCCCTCTCTCTCATTTTCCACTGTCTTTAGAGGGGGGAATCAGTGAAACCAATTACAGATGCTAACGAGGGAAAGCTGCCCTAAAACAGACTCCTGTTCTAAGAGAACTTTACAGAGCAGGTTTGAGTGAGCAAATGAAGATCAAAAAGTGCTGAATAAAGCCAGATGCATGTTTACTTTGGAGCTGCTTGTGCGGGCTTGGCAGATTTGGAAATTTGAGGGTAGGAGAGAAGAATTATGGGAGAAACCAGAAGAGTCTCTTGGCAGAATTCAAACTCATTAATTCTGAAAATTGTTCAGGGAGATAAACTCCAGGATGCCAAGCTCTGATTTCTCAGGGGCATCTGGCTCAGTAATCTGTACTTATCTGGAAGTCATCCTCCAATGAACCTTAGTTCTCAGTGTTTTATGGTATATACATGCACACACAATACGTATATATTCAATACAGGTGTAAAATTAAAATTTAATCTAACTGCTCCCATTTTGTTTTTTTTTTCACCCACTATTGAATAGTCAATCTGGATTAGAAAAAGAGATCTTATTTGGAATGATTTTCTTCTTGGTGAAAACTTCAGAACAAGCAAGGAAAGTAAAGGCTTAAAAATGTAGAGAAAAGTTTAAATAATTAAAAACCTAAATATAATAAAATCGGTAGAAAATAAAAGACATCACAGCAGAGAATTAGAAACGTGGGCAGCTGAAGTCCAAAACTGGTTGTGCTTTTGGCAATAGATTTATCTGAGAGAAGACAATACTTATGCGAGTGTCTTGATTATCACTAAGAAAATACAATTCTTCTCCCCACTGTCAGATTGCAGTTTTTCATCACTAGGTAAAAATTTCCTATTCAACTCCAGCAATATGCTGTGGGTTTTTTTTTTTTTCCCTATCTTAATTCCCCCCATTCATGTAAGAAATTAAGCAACAGTTTGCATGATATTACAGTTACAGTTTCTAGTGGCTTGATCCTGCGAAGAGTGAAATACCAACAACAACCATTTATTGTATTTTCAGCTTCTCATGTAAAGATTGTATGACACACTCCCACCAAAGAAATTAAACAAAAATTTTTGGCTTTCTTCTAACTTCACTATTCAAAATGAAGTGCAGCAGGAAAAAAAAATGTGTTTTAATCATTAGTAATGCTTTGAAAATTAGAAGTCTCTTTTTTTGTAGGATCCCTATCTTACATTACCTTGAGTTGCTCCAGGACCACTTTCTTTGTCACAGTCTCTACCATAGAGTCGTTCATTTGTGGAACCCACTGAATAAGAAAGTAGGCAAATGAGAAAGTGCGATGTCAGAGCAAACTCTCTGGTTCACAGAATGTAAAGATCAACCAGAAAAAAAATGCATGATATAATATACAGGAAAGTGACTTTAGTCATTTAAGTGACTTCAGTGCATACAAAAGGACTGGTAGGCTAAGTAAATAAATTAAGGAAGCCAGTCAAATCTGATCGCATTCTTTCTACTTGAAGCACATGATCGACACTGTCATTTGGAAGAGTGCCTGCAGTCTTCAATCAGTACTGTAGTAAAGATGACTAAGTGAGCTAAGGTGCTTCTTTGGAGGAGAAGCAGATTCTTGGGCAGTTGGTATTAATCCTACAATGCAAAGGGCTTGCAATAGAAAAGCCAAGAATCCTTCTGGAAGTCGTGAGAGAGGCAAGCCATAAAGTGAGAAAGCAATCAACAGGAATAAGATGACAGATGCATGTGGCTTGTTGGTAGGGGCTTACAGATTTATTTATTCCTGTTTTCCTGCTTTAAACACCTGTAGCAAAAGCTTTCATATTTTTCCTTCTTTTTTTTTTTTTTTGTGAGGGAGTGGGTGGGATGGGGTCTGGGAGGCAGGCATGCTGAACTGTGTTCTCTGGCTGCAGTGGTAGTGTGCCAGTCAGCACAAAATGAATTGTCCCTTAGAGAAGAATTAGTAGAATACACAGGACAGGAAACTCAAGTGTAGGAACTGCTTAGTTTCCTGGTAAATATGTGAGCTGCACAGTTTCAGACTGGGGCCACCAGAAAAAGTTAGCTTCAATTTGTTTCTCTTGATGAGAACAAGACACACATACCAGAGAGGCCAGACATTCCTTGCTGTTCCTTCATCAGTTTATAGTCAATCTCCTCATAGACAGCCTCATTGAAGGAGTTATAGGAGCCTAAAGGTAAAATGCATGATCATTCACAGTCTCTGTCCATACTCAGGCCGTGATCATGAAAAGGAGGGATCTAACAGGGTCTACATGATCTGGTTACTACCCAGAAAGTCACTAAGAGGTGCTGGCTAAGAATAAGTGTGGAGAAAAGGTTTATTTTGACAAAGAGACCTTAGATATTGGGTGAGGAAGCAAGTGTGTTTACAAATCCATTCAATTTATTCTGTCTCTGTGCAGATCTAAGTTTCTTTGTTTAAAGAAGTTTCTTTAAACTTTCTAAGTTTCTTTGTTTTGCTTTATCTTCTAATAACTCCTTCCTTATTCAAGAGACTGAAAGCTTTCCGGATGTTTACGGCACTTCAGGGAAAGATCTCACGCAGATCCACAGTCTGAACTGGAGATATTACTACTCACTTGTCTGAGATCTAATGTGCTACTAGCTATGAGGTTTCCAGTTGCTGTACTGATTTGATACTCTAAAAGCCACCTTTAGTAAGGTGGCTGTCCTTCCTTGCATTTCTGCTGTTTCTCACTGCAAAACTCTTTCTCCAGATTGACCTCACTCTCCACTCTCAAGCCAGTTCCCCTGTCTCCTTGTCTCTGTTTCTCTCCACAAAGGCAGGTCACTTCAAGCCCCCTACAGAGGAAGACCAGACCCAAGACTCCCAGTGGTTGTCCTGGCTGCTGTCATTTTCCAGTTGTACTACTTGACAGGGAACAAGTGAAAATCTCAGTACAGCAGCAGGTGTCATTTACCTCAGCTACCCATCTCCCCTGCTCCCCCAGGCAGCTAAAAACTTGCCAGCCATTTCAAGGAAGCATTTGATACCAACACACCTCTCTGCTGTGCCCTGGCTCTTTGGATCAGTCCAGCGAGAATGGCAAGAACCAGGCAGAGAAGGGCCCCCAGGATGATGCAGAGGATGACGGGCACTGAAACTCTCTTGTTGTTTGTCACTGAGCGGCGGGGTGAAGCTAAATGGAAACAAAGAGGTAACACGAAGAGAAGGACCCAGTAGCCCAAAGGCTGCTCCTCTGAAGCCTCCTCGTGTGCTCATGGTAGCAGAGTGAGGTAGGTCGCCTGCTGCATAATTTCTGCTCAAGGAAAAAGAATTCAGCAGCTAGAAATAGTGCCACTCAGCTCTCCTTTACAAAAGGCTGTGGGAGATGCCTTCTGATGAGCTGGAATATCACAGAATTACAGAACTGCAGGGGTTGGAAGGGACCTCAAGAGATCACTGAGTCCAACCCCCCTGCTAAAGCAGGTTGATATACCTCTGATTTACCTGTTATGCAGTATCAGTGGCAATAAAAGTTCCTAATTTGATGAGAGGAAGAAAGGGTGAAGAAGGAATGTTTTACCTGCTCTGGTGGAAGATGTTGTTGTTTCTGTCACACCTACAAAATGAACGTGAGTCCAGATTAAGGAAGAGGTAACTGAAAAGTAGTAAGAATATATTCATATCATTTGTGAGGTTCCTTCAGTCCGAATTATGAAAAGGCTAATCACTGGGATGGACAGATGGCATAATATTCCTCTATCCACCTTCCTCCCCAGTTTGTGTGATGAACCAAAGGACCATTTTACTAACCTGAGCAATCCACGGCAGCATCCTCCTTGTGATTACAGTTTTTACCAAACAAGGGCTTGGAAGGACAGTCCCAAAGTGACAGTTCTGTTCCTTTACAGTGGACCTTCTCCAACCAGATGGGACCTGTCCCTTCCCCAAAGGCAGCTTCACTCAGAGCAGACACAGCAGAACCACAGCCCAGTTGCCTGCATACAACATTAGCATCTGCCAGATCCCAGGAATCATCACAGATTGTTCCCCAGGAACCCTGATTCCAAATCTCCACTCTTCCTGAGCACGCATCCTCTCCTCCTACAACACGTAACTTCTCCCTGTCTGCAGAATAATAATAAAAAAAAATCTGTATTGCCTGAATAGCTGTAAGGTCCATAGTGACTAATAAGGAAAAACAAAGGGGTGGAAGTACCTGAGCAACTTGAAGAGTTTGGACACTCAGTAAATGTAGTTGGAGTCACCGCTCCTTTTCTTCCTGCAGAAATTAAATACTGAGTTAAATAACTAGATTATTCTCTGGAAAGAGCGAAGGAGTATAAACTACCTGAGCAATAATCAGCAAGTGCATTTTTCCTATAATAAATTTGTAACCTATTTAGTAGATGTAGTAGTTGGTGTTTAGTAGTGTTTGGCTATTATTGTATATTAAAAAATCTTCTTGAAACTCTCTGATGACCTTGCTTTCTTTTCTCTTGAAGTGCCTTTCTGAATGTGATCTAAAAATTATTTACATTTCAGTGAGAACCCACAGATACGAAATACTGTCCTAACAGCAGGCACCAGAAATGATAATTCAGAACTGAACTAACATATACTTGCACGTGGTTACGTGCATGCATATGTATTTAGATGTATACAAGCACTGCTTTGCCTCCATACATATAGAAATACATATATGTCCTTAGTCTTCTTGAATAGTCTCATCTTAGCTGAAATCTCACAGACTAATTGCATTTCACAGATTTTTAATGCACAGATAGGCAGTGGCAGCATCCTGTCAGGGGCTTCCCTTGGATTTTAATACTGATATCATTTTAATTTACTCATTTTCAGCAGATGTAGACAAAACGTTTGCGCAAATTTCATGAAACTGAAAGTAATATAAACTGGAAACAAATAAACATGAGGTAAGCACCGCATTGTCCACGTATGCATGTGCAGATGTATGTGTGTTTGGGAGGTACCGCGCGGGTGCATTTGTATTTACCAGAGCAAGAAATATGGGTCTCTTCTGCTCGGGTATCACATGACTGAGGATCCCAGGGGTCTGACTGACATTGCCAGAGAGAGCTGTGTTGCTCAGCGCACTCAATGTGATCCAGCCACGTGGGCCCAGAACCTCTGCCATATTTGAAATCTCTTTCAATTTCCCCACCGTCTCCACAGTTCAAGTGTTTGCATACAGTTACTGCAGTGAGTTGAGACATACGATTGGAGCAAATGCTCCCCCATGTCCCATTGTAGAAAACTTCTAGCCGTCCAGCACAGCCACTGCCATTCGCCAGCCTCAGAGACAGGAACTCTGAAAGTGAGGATATAAAAACGAAATCAGAGGGCACGATTCAACACACATTTCATTGTCCTGTTTCCAAAGACCAACAGTTCAGTAAGCATTACTCTTCAAACAATAGGGGCTCCTATGACAGCTGGTCACACACTTTTCTGGAGGTGAGGAAGGTGCAGATATCATAAAATGAGAGGGATATTTCTCCCTCAGCCCCTGCCTAGAGCGTCAGGGGACACGAGAGTTGCGGGAAGGCTGACTGGCAGTGAAGACTGAGGTTTGTTGAGTACCTCAGCTTCCTCCATGACTGCTGAAGCCAGTTCTACCTTCCCATTTATCAGAGGGGCACACTCTCCTTTTCCTGTCTTTTCTGACCGATGTGCCTGTAGAATCTCTTGTTATTTTTCACATCCCTCACCAAGTTCAGTTCCACCTGTGCTTCGGCTTTCCTGATCCCATCTCTGCATGCCTAGATGGCACCCCTGCATTCTTCCCACACCATATGTACTTGTCTCAACTGCCTGTACACATCCTTCTTTTTCCTCAGTTTGACCAGCAGGTCCTTGCTCAGCCAGGCTGGTTTCCTGCTTCTTCTGTTGGATTTCTTATGTAGGGGAATGGAGAGCTCTTTTGCTTTCAGAAATGCGTCCTTAATAAGCTACCACCACTGTTCAATCCCTGTGTCCCTAGAGACAGCTTCCCAGGGAATCCCATTCAGTAATTTCTTAAACAGACACAAGTTTGCTCTCCTTAAGTTCAGAGCCGAGTCTCTTCTGTTTGCCAGGCCCATACTCCTCAGGACATGGTTGCTACAGCCCAGATCACCTCCAGTCTTAACTTCTTTAATGATCTCTGCATTGGTGAGCACTGGGTCCACAGTAACGCTTCACCTGTGGTGAACCAGGAAGTTATCCTCAACAGACTCCAGGATTTTCCTGGATTGCTTGCAGCGTGCTGTGTTCCTTTCCCAGCAGATGCCTAGATGGTTGAAAAACCCCATCAGGATGAGAGCCTGTGAGGTGGAGCAAGAAGATCTCATTCACAGGCTCCCTGTGATCAGACAGCCTGTAGTAGACCCTGATCACCAAATGTGCTTTATTGATGTGGTCCCTAGTTTTAACCCACATGCTCTCGACCTGACTGTGGCTGTTTCACAGTTCTTCACAATCTATCCACTTCTTAATATAGAGGAGAACTCCCCTGCCCCTCCTTGCCTTGCCTATTCCTTCTAAAAATCTTGCAGCCCTCTATTGTAGTATTCCTGTCATGTGATTAATCCCACCATGTTTCTGTGATAGCATTTAGGTGATAACTTTCTAGTCAGACCGTGGCTTCCATCTCCTCCTGCTTATTTCCCATGCTGCATGCATCAATGTAGAGTCACTTCAGCTGGGCTATCAGCTGCATTCCCTTCTTGGAGGAACCCTCCCACATTCCTCTGGGACAAATCTGAGGTTTTCAAAAGCTGTTTCCTAAAGTGACAGCTCTCCTCAGTCTTTCTCTGTCACCCAGAAGTACATTCCCTTCTCCCATCAAATCTAGTTTAAAGCTCTAGTGATCAGCCCAGACAGCTTGCTGCCCAGTATATTTTTGCCCCTCCTAGTGAGTTGTGTCCCATATGATGTCAACATGCCCAGTCTCTTGAAGGTACATCCAACATCATAGATCCTTTAACATCTTCCCAAGGGACACAAAGTCTTTTTTAATATTTTGTAAGTAATTTCCTAGTTGCAGCCTCCTATGACTCAGCTTGAAAGAGCAGGAGCAGATAGTAGTCCTCCAATTTTATTAGACCTGATAGTGCCTTCCTGATGTGTTGACTGCAGGCCCCACACAGGCAGCAGAACTCTCTAGAAGGATTATCTGGAAGGCAAATGGGTGCCTCAGTGACCTTCATAGAGAAGTCCCCAATTACTAAGACCTTTCACCTTTTTTTTGGTGGCATTGGCTCTGATTTGGGTCCTTGGTTGGACCATATTAATGTGGTTGTCCCTTTCTGGGTCTGAACTATTATCCACACCCTCTTCTCTTTACACATCCCCAGTGCTTCATATATGTTGGGTAGAGGGACTTCAGGAATAAGGGAGAGATTCCTCCTGCTCCAAGCAGAGACTATGGTCCAGGCTCCCTCATGCATGTTTTTGCTGCCTGCTGTGGCAGGAAGCTTGCTTAACTTCCCTTGTTTAATCTTCTAAGGAATCAGAGTTTCTGCCTAGTTCAGTCTTTCTAAGCTGCGTGTGCTCCCAAAAGCAGCCTTGCAATTTGTCCATTTCAGTGCTACCAGCTGCTAACTTCTGACCAGAATCCTCCCCTTCCTGCTGGGCACTAGTTAAAACCACTTTTAGCAAACCTTTACTCTCACAGACACCATCAATCAAACTTGCTAGCTCTGTTAGGCTGTCCCAGTTCCCTTCAGAGCCCTGTTGTAAACATATTGTAGGCCCTGGTGTGCCTCACAGCAGAGCAACACACCATTCTCTTGGGTTTTACACTGTAGCTCATCTATACCTCCCAAGCTGACATTCTTGAACATGGGCTCCAGGCCAGTGGAGTTCTTCTCAAATCTTTCCTATCCAATAAGAGCTTTCTCTGGTCTGTCACAGTCTTATTTTCCCACCTGTTTATATACAGTTTGTACCTTCCCCCAGTATGGGTGCAACACTTACACCACAACACAGTAAGACATATTTACAATACCAGAATCAAGACTTCCCTGGAACTTCAGAATTACTGCAATTAGTCCAGTCCCAGGGCATGCTGTTTTATTGCTGGAGTGCCTCACGCACATACTACCTGCTATTATGGGCAAAACAGCCTCCACTTAATATTACTTATCGCCACTTAACAGAATTTTAACAATTGCTTTGGAGAATAAGAAGAAAAAAAAAGCAGAAAACATTAACAATTAAACAAATACATAGAGAAACACCTTGGATCCCCTTCCCTAGTCTTGACTAATTGCCATTTAACAACACCCTCCTTCATCCACCTTCTTTTACCTTCTCTCCCCAAAACAGCTCAGAAAAATGGGGAATGGGAGCTGCAGTCAGTCCATAACAGGTTGTTGTTTCTACTCCTTCATTCTCCTTCTCTTTCCCTACTCCAGCATGGAGTCCCTCCCCCACAGAATGCCATCCTTCATGAATGGATTCAGTGTAGGCATCCCACAGGCAGCAGTTCTTCAAGAATTGCTTCAGTATGGTTTCTTACCACAAAATGGAATCTCTCTGGAATGGAGTGCTCCAGCACGTGTTCCCTGAGCTGCAGCTCCTCCCAGACCACCTGCTACAGCATGGGCTCATCTCTATGGGCTGCAGCTCCAGCCCGGGGCATGCTCCTGCAGGGATTCTCCATGGGCTGTGACCACCTTCAGGCCACATCTACTGCAATGAGCTCCTCCACAGGCTGTGGGATGCCCACATAAGATCAGTTCATGGAGAATGACAATAAATTAAATTAATCTTTCTTAAGTTGAGAGTCTTTCCCCCCTATGGTAATTGGTGAGTGATCTCCCTGTATTTTTTCTCAACCCATGAGCTTTCTTTTTATCTTATTTTCTCCCTCTGTTCTGATGACTTAGAGGAGTAAGAGAATGGCTATACGGTACCTAATGTTAACAACCACATCCCTGCTGCCCCTACAAATCCCTTCACTGAGAGGAATGGCAGTGCAGAAAGTTGGCCTTTTTTTGTGCTGCACTTACTCATTTTTCTCTGCTCCAGTATGACTCCTTCACAAGCTGCAGTCACTTCAGGCGTTGTACCTGGTCCAGTGTATGCCCTCCACAGGTTTCAACCCTTTCAAAAGTTTATCTGTTCCAGTGTGGTTTATTCACAGGCCACAGCCCTCTCAAGAAGCATATCTCCTCCGGCAAGGACTGTCACCTTCTAAGTCATGTCTCCAGCAATGTCCCCCAGATGTCTACTCTATTTCTCCTCTCTCTTGCTGCTGGCATTCTTTTTCAAGTATGCATGAGCAGAAGCACCACGTGTTCCTCTGATTGGTTGATGTTTTGGTGTCCAGTGGATTGTTTCCATAAGTTTCAGAGCCAGCTGTTGCTGACTATCTGTGAAGTACTAAGGCCTGAACATAGGCTTTGAACCAAAGTTGACCTCTACATGAATCTCACAACTCAGAGTTATATATTGTCAGTATCCAGTAATTAGCAAAATGTATCATTACCAAAAAGTATAGCCACTGGCAAAATACACATCTTGGGCAAAACATCTCAGATGTGGCTTGGATAAAGTATTATTAGGGTGTATCAACCTCTCCTTGTTTAGAAGCATAGTGTCAAGGCCTACCAGTACACAGACTTCCTTGGCTTCTCCTTGAGCCATCTCCAGGCTTGTGGTGGAATCCAAAGAGATTACTCATGCAGTAATAGTTAGGTGCATTGCCTTGTTCTGCTTTATTCTTGCTATATCATTGCACTTATTATCTCATTGCTTTAAATTTAAGTAAAGATTAACACACTTCTTTAACTTGGTGTCTGTGACCTTTGTGCTGACCCTATCCACTGGTAAACAATCTGGCACTTGACAGTTGATGACCTCCTTCCACACAAGGCTGTGCAACCACAGCCTCTTGGTATAGCAACCCTCCAATTCATTCTCCAAATCCCTCAGCATACACTTTTGCATGTACATGTGTGAATGCAAAATAAGGACTTTAGTACACCCTTTGTGATGCTGCGCCATGCTTGCAGACAGGAGAGAATAACAAGTCATCCAAGCAAGACTCTGCCAATTCTCAGCTTCCCCATTTGTGTTCTCTTTCAACTCACAGGCTATGAAATGTATTCTTTGAACATACCTGAGCATAGAACTCCAGCATCTTCTTTGTGTTGGCAGTTGTGATGACCCCATACACTAGAGGGACATGCCCAGATATTGGATTCAGACCCAGTGCAGTTCACATCATCCAGCCAGATTTGCCCCGAGCCTACTCCATAATGAGCAGAGTTTAATGCCTTGATGGCATATCCACATCCAAGCTGTCTGCAAACAACATTTGCATCTGATAGATCCCAGTTATCATCACAGATAGTGCCCCAGATGCCATCATGATAAAGCTCCACTCTCCCAGCACAGCGTTTTGTTCCATTCACCAGCCTGATCTGCTGGCTGTCTGCAGGAAGAAAATGCAACTGCCAATATATTGATAATGCACTGGTCAATTTAATAAATGTATATTTAAAGCGCATTTGAAGCACCATGTTCTTGTTAGATTCCAGTTCAGTTATTATGATTTCTTAGGCAGAACTCCTGTGATGCTAAAACCACATCAAGGCAAAGGACTACTCCTGCAACAGGTCAGTGTTTAAGTAATTCCTGTTGGTAATTGCAAACGGGTAGTAGTAGCCTAGTCGTGATAAATATATGCAGACATCACCTTATTTTAGGAAGTCTGAAAAGCTGTTCGCGAATTAAATGCATTTAGATCAGAAACATGTTCTGCAACAGATGCATTACAAAATAAGAGAGATGTAGCAATAGTTCTTGTTCATGTGTGTATTAGAAAGGTGGCATGTGCCTATGCATGTATACAAGAGTCACAAAACCAAACCTAGTCAGTTCTTTAATGTCAGTTAAAATGTGTGATAGTCGCTGACAAATTAGTGCTTTTATGACTTCTGTATTCTGTTATTTTTTTGATTCTGTGAGCTAAATTCTTTAAGAATTTCAGATGAAGAAAGTAATGTGTGAATTACACTTGCTTCCTTGACTATCATTTATCTCTTAGCATACACAAGTAGGTGAGTTTCACAAGCTCTGATCCATGCCTATTTAAGATCTGGTGAGAACACAGCACACGGCTGGCTAGAGACAACCCTAGAAAGCATTCTGTTCTTTTCACACAGTAACTCACCAGAGCAAATCACACCAACATCTTCAGCAACTCCTGCTGACAGCACCTGAGAATGGGAGGTCTTGCAGAGCAGTAGCTGAGTCTCATTTCCATCACAGTGGACACTTCTTAAGCCCACAGGACCGATGCCTCGTTCAGACCTTGGAAGGTAATAGGCTCTCTTGGCTATTCCACACTGGAGCTGTCTGCATACCACATGAGCATCTTTGATGTTCCAGTCGTCATCTAGGACTCTGCTCCACATGCCATCAAGGGAGATTTCAACACGCCCATCGCAGCGGCTCTGACCATCTGAGAGTCTGAGTGATTCAGTAAGACCTGGGTTCAAAAGGTTTGGAAAATGCACTGAATAAAGTTTACTGACGTTATCACAGTAGAAATAACATGCAGGAGAGAGATGGAAGTCGAATTTATATGATGATAGAGAGTATTTCACACCAATGATAAAGGAGACAGCCTGTGGTAAGGCTTTGCTTGCTTCTATGCCCAGAAGGTTTTGCAATAGTAAGAAAGAAAGATGTATCCAGCTAAAAGGCTACATCCTGTGAGGAATAAGGCACATCTAAATAATGTGAATTCCTCTAGAGTGAAATCTTACTAAATGAAGTTTTTATGCTGAAACTGGGGACAGAAGGGTGATGGGTGGGTAGTGAAGGAAGGAGGACATTAAATATAAGCTGACGACTTGGCAAAGTGAGATCACCAAGATTGCTTTGGTGTGAAGTTTCAAAACGTGTAAAAACCCATTCCTGACTTACCTGAGCAAACAACAGTGGCTACTTCTTTGGCTGAACAGGTTGGATTGCCCAAAGTCACTTGAGCACAATCCCACAGGCAGGACTCTGTCCCTTTACAGTGAAAAGCATCTCTCCATACAGGCCCATTCCCATCCACAAAACTGTCTCCTGTCTGGATTGACTTTGCATAGCCACAGTTCAGCTGATAGCAGAGAACGCTAGCAGCCTGCAAATTCCAGTGGGAGCTGCAGAGTCTTCCCCATGTATCTCCATGGCGGATTTCCACTCTGCCAGAGCATGTGGTGCCATTCACTAGTCTGCCCCCTGGGCACCCTGAATATAAGAGAAAATGAATACCAAGATGTCATACTGGTAACTGCTCATGAGCGTGATCTAAAAAGTGGCTTGGAAATGGAAATGAATTTTCCTTGGCAATGAAGAGGAGCAAAAATGACTCCATTGGCCACAAGAATTTCCATAATATAGCTAGATTTCAGTCCCCCTGTTTTACTGAGGAGAATGATTAGAAATCAGAATCTGGTCTCCTGCAATTTTTAAACTTGAGGCACTAGATTTCAAGGCTTTGAGTGAATCTTAACTACTCTGACCAGATGTATTTGGGTCTCTCAACACAGGCCATGGGTCCAAGGACTCAATTAAGCCTGAACCAGGCCTTCAGTCCTTGCCTTAACTATGTGGTTGGTGTAACTCCTGTCCTCTGCTGTTCCTGACTGTTCTATCTAGTTGAGCCCTCTGTGTTCAGATGCTTCGGACTATACCCTGATGGATGCACTCATATTTTCTCACCATCTGGACCCAACTCATTGTCCCCTGAGGAGCAGCCCTTCCCGTGCTCTTGCCTGGCACAAAGAGCACTTCATAGAGAGTGAACAGCCTTGTGGTAAGAGTGAAATGCAGCCACAGCTCCTGGAAATACCTGCAGCAGGCTAAATACAGAGCTTGGCTGTACAGATATCCTCTGGTTTTGGGGTCCATATCTGTCTCAAAGAAGCAATTTTTCATTTCTCCTTTTGGCCCTTTCCATTGCTCACCTGAGCATATCACACGAGCATCATTTCCAGCAGGGCATTCACTCTGATCTAGGACACTCACAGAACAGTCTCTTGAGTATGAGCCATTCTTCTTACAGCTGAATGTACCATTCCAGAAAGACCCATTTCCTTTTCCAAAGGACTGTCCATCTGGTATTGATAGTGCAACTCCACAGTCTAGATGCTGGCAGAGATCATTGGCAGCTGAAAAATTCCACAAGTAGTCACAGAGTGTTCCCCATGATCCTCCATGAAGAAGCTCAACTCTACCTGAACATGTGGTACTGCCATTTGACAATCTGTATCCACCATAGCCTGTAGGAATAATAAAGGACTTAAGCATTCGTATTATTATTTAATGCTATTGCATTGAAAATTGTAAAAGAGATCTGGTTTATTACACTTTCTGTGTCCCAGGTTACTGGGTAGAGAGGTAGACCAGGAAGCACATAAGCCAACGCTGAAACAATTATCATCCATTCTGTAGCCTGTACTATGTGACCGAAAGCCTTTTAACTCTTGAATTTCCTTCTCTCGTCCTCCACCTTGTTCTCTTCTTCCCCCAAAATGCTGTTGCTACTTTGTAGGATCTTTAAATTACTGTCTTGATTTTGATGTGCTTGAGAAACATAGAGTAGGAGCCACTAGTTGCACTTTCTCTCCCAGTAGCACGTCCTCTTGCATTAATGAGTAACCAGTTCAGTGCAATTCTCAGCTTTCGTGTATGTCACAGCACAAGGTACTGAACACAAAAGTCCATGTCCACCAGCAGATTCACAATTATTTAAGTATGGTATGGAGTGTCCTACTGCAATCCTTATGCAGTTCTTCTGTCTTTTCATACTGTTACTGCCTACCCTTGCCTCACCCTTGCACAATATTCCTTCTAATGAAACCTCTGAGGTACGAATCTTGCGGGACACGAACAGGAGCCAAGACCTGTCCAGTCACAGGCATCTTAACTAGGCTGTCTGGCTCCTTAGAGGGCTGCAGAGTACAACAGCCAGTGTGACATTTCCAAGGCAGGTTTGAAACTGACTGCAGTCCTTTAACTGGAGAAGTCTCAAGGGAGACCATATCACTCTCTACAAATGCCTCAAAGGTCCTTGTAATCAGAATGGGGTTGGCTGCTTCTCCCAAGTAACTAGTGATAAGACAAGAGGTAATGGCCTTGAGTTGCGCCAGGGTAAGTTTAGATTGGACATCAAGAAAATTTCATCTCAGGATGAGTGGTGAGGTATTGGAACTGGCTGTCCAGGGAGGTGTTCAAGAAAAGGGTAGATGTGGCACCAAGTGGCATGATATAGTGGTCATGGTGGTGATGGGTTGACAGTTGGAAAAGATGAGCTTAGTGGTCTTTTCCAACCTTAACAATTCTTTGATTCTATTTTATAATTCTGTGGCTGGAAAAAGAGCATGAAGTGAACTTCTTTCTCTTCTGAGAAATTCTTCTCTTATTTCTCTGTAAATAAGGTATTGCTAGCATCTCTGCCTCATTTTAAGTTTTGAGCTGAGAAAAGAGTCTAATTATCATTTTTTTTTTTAGTAGGTGTCAATGTTAGCTGTATTTAAAGCCCAAACTGTAGGAAATTCTTAAATAATGATACCTGACAGTTACAGATATATGCATCCAGGCCTCTGATTATTATTATTTTTTTTAATAAGTGTTTTAACTTATGCCTCCTATGGTTTTTCAAAGGTATGTAGTTGTACCTCTCCGAGTTTTATAATTAACTGAAGTACCAGAGTTTAACACACACAATAACAGAGCAGAAAATGCATTTTGCCACGGTCCTGATTATCTACTCCAGTCACCTCTCCTTTTATGCATATGAGAAAGACAAGGAAGGAATTCCCAACACTACAGAGCTCATAACTCTATTAACGTAAAAGGAATTACAGATCTTTTGAGATCTCCATCCCTGGTGACAAAGTGAAATTGTCAGAAAGGATGCGTTAAATGCAGACTCTCAGTAGAATGAAAGAGATCGTGGGGCTGCTCTCTTTTACTCCTGGCCCTTCCTTGAATCTCTCAGGCATAATAGGGGAAGAAGCCTAGAACCCCAAGGACCATAGAAATATGCAGAGGCTCAGAGTGATGGGCTGCCAGAAACAAAACTTGGGATACATGTAAACGACATCAATCAGTCCAAAGTCTCACCTGAACATAGAACATAAGCATCATGAGAGCATGCCTTACTATGCTGCAACGTCCTGGGACAGTGTGCAAGGTGAGTCTCATTCCCCACACAGTGGAACACTTCTTGCCAGATCAATTCATGTCTGTCTCCAAAGTGAGCTCCTCTCAAGACATCCACAGCCTGGCCACACCTTTGCTCATTGCATATAACAGAAGCAGCATTAAAATCAATGTATGAGTAACATACTGTAGTCCAAGTTTCATCTTGCTTTATTTTCAGGTGTCCTGAGCAGGCAGTGTCCCCTCCAGACAGATGCAGCCCTGAGAAACCTAGGTGGTAGGGAGGAAGGGAGAGGGAAATAAGAAAATCAGTATTGAGTGTTGATTACACTGGTCTAATTTAATTTCTCTCATGCACTCATGGACAAGACACATGGTACACACATCTCTGAGGACTACTGGCTTTTGAATAGCTGTTGTGGCAATATCTGTATGTTGCTGGCAAGAGAAAAATGAGAGGGAAAAAAAACAGTTTGCAGGAATGTTTGTGTTTTTAGTACATGAAAATACTAGATCTTGAACAAGTGCTTGGGAAGCCCTAGAATAAGGGGAATTTTGAACATTTGCAACATGTTTGAACAGTAGCAATTGACAAACAAATAAATAAATACATAAGTATTTACAAGGTATGTTCTCAAGTCTTCACTATGTAAAGGAATAGGAGACTGAAGTACCTCAAAAAGAAGAAAAACCTGTATTATATAAGTGTCAAGGGATTTCCAGAAGAATATAAAGCAGAATCAACTACAAAAGGCCTCTATAGCATGAACTGGAAGTCTGCAGGTTTATTAGTTCAAGTTCAGTGCTGCCGATTCCCATAGGCTTTGTTGAATGCCTCTGCACACCACTTCATGAGCTCTATATTTCTGGAGATCTTGTTCAGGCAAGGCATGCTACGTGAGAGAGAGCTGTGTAGACCTTGAATGAAGCCCACCTCAGTTTTGATGGAACGTGGCAGCTGAGGTACAGCAGTTTGTGAGAGAAACAACCTGTCCTCAAAACAGCATTGCACTGCTTTTCTTCTGTCATCTGGAGCTTGTAGTAGTGACTTGCTTCCACTCAGATGGGGCTACATTTAGCGAGCTCAGTGGCTATATCTCACCTGTTTTTTTGTTGTTGCTGTTGTTTTTTAATTCACTCAATGAATTCTTGAAGTTTTATCAATCAGCATAAAACAGTATTTTTTTCTTTGGTGTTTGTATTTTTTTCAGCTCCACAGCTCTATTAGCAGTGAAGTATTTCATATCATGTCAGTCCCACCACTGTTCTTTGGCAAGATATTTATTTTATATGCTTTTCTTCTCAGTGGACGTGATATGGAAATGGTAATGGATTTGTTTTTGTGCAGTGCAGACAATCACCACAATTAATTTATAGCTGTGCAGGAGCATAGAAAATGTTATTCACATGAGTACCAATGGTACTGTCAAGGGAAATCTTGAGTTTATCAAGAGTGACTCCACAGAGCCTGGGAGAGTTTGTGGCTTTGAATCAAAGGAGAGTCTAGTAAGGCTGATCTTGTGGTGCGAGTTTGTTACAGACCACCCAGTAAGGTGAGGAATTGGACAAAATCTTCTATAGACAAGAAAATCTCCAAATCACACATCTTCACATTGTCACTGGCAAAACTGCACTTCACATATTGTGTTTAGTTTTCAGTCCCTTACTTCAAGAAGGATATTGGTTTGCACAAGCATGTACAAAGAGCAATGAAGCTGGTGAAGGGAATGGAAGATATAGGAGGAGTAACTAAGGGAACTAGGATTGTTTAGTCTGGAGAAAAAGAAGCTGAGGGGAGACCTCATTGCTCTCTACAACTAAAAGAAGTTTCTTTTATCATATGACTAGCGATATGACACAAAGGAATGAGCTCAAGATGCACCAGGGGAAGTTTAGGCTGAAGATTAGGAAGAATTTCTTCACAGAGAGTGTGGAGAAGCATAGGAATGGGCTGCCCAGGGAAATGGTGTAGCCCTCATCCTTGCATGTATTTAAGAAATGTGAACATGACATCTATTCAGTAGCAAGGAAGAACTGGCTAGGGTTATGGAAATCTTTGGTAGCCTTTAGTCACCCTGAAATAGTGGATTTCCAGATACTAAATGGAGTGAGAAAGAAGAAAAAGTGCAGAGCAGAGTTCAGGAGAGAGAATTTGACCTAAATAAACCCATGGGATGCAATGTGGTATATCTAAACTGGCCAATGTTCTTTCAAGTCCATTCTTTTTAGAAGAGAGGCCATTTTCAAAAGGTTGTAGAGATTATGTCCCTAGCAACAGGAAAAAGGCAGATGTCGTACTCTTCAGAAAAGGATGAAAAGACAACCAGGAGAACTATAGGCTGGTCAGAGAAAGTCATGGGGTGAGTTTTCCAGGAACTTATTTCTAAGTAGGTGAAGAAGGTAAACAAGGAGTGCGAGCATGGATTTTTCCAAGAGTAAACCATGCCTATAGGACCTGATTGCTTTCTCTGAAAAAAGGACTGAATCGTGGATGATGGGATAATAGCAGTATATACCGTTTACCTCAAATTTAACAAGGTCTTTGAAATTGTCTTGCACAACTCTTGTGTCTTGTAACAGTCTCAATAAGTGAATGACTAGATGAGCAGAAAGCTCATTGGTCACGGTCAGATTGTAGTTCTTAATGAGTTGCACTCAACCTGGAGGTTGGCAACAAGTGGATTACCACTGTGGTCTTCCCTGAGATCTGTTCCATTCTATGTCTTCACCAGCATTTTAGAGAACTCAATAGAGAGCACTTTTACTGAACTGAGGTAATCTCAAGGGCAGAGCTACCATTCTGATGTACATAGGATGAAGTAATGGGTTGACAGGAACTTTATGAAAATCAAAAAGGACAAACATGAAGTCCTAAAAAAGAGGAAAGAAGAACCTCTTGCAGTGCTCCAAGGAGCAAAACCAAACACATACTGCAAGTGAAGACACCGAGCAGTCACTGGATTCCTTTGCCATTCCAGAAATTCCCGTCCTAGCTTACAGGAAGATCTAAAGAAAGAGAATGGTTGGAGGGCATAATACAGAATTTTCTTGCTTCTCCATCTACAACCTCTCTTTAGCTGCCTTTCCTGGCCAGGAGCAAGTTGATTATTGCTCTCATGTTGGCTGTAAGAGGCGTGGCAGAAAGAAATAATGCTTCTATTTCTGTTCTGTGTAATTTACTGTGTCTATTTCTGTTCTGTATCATTGCTGTGCAGAGGTAAAGCAGACATACACTTGTGGTCAGCAGAAGTCTTAATGGTGGTGTGACTTGTTTCGGTTCAGAGGCCATGGAAAAAGTGTTACCTCTGTGCTGACCACCTTACTAGGCTTTATCCATTTAGGACAAAGGTTGATATCAGCTTCTTTGCACTGTGGGATTTCCTCCATTATTAAATGTTATATAACTCCTTACCTGAGCAGATCACTCCAACATCAAAATAATGAGGGCAGGTAAAGCCACCCCAGCCTGTATGTGGGCAGTTCCAGAGAGCAGATTCATTACCACGGCACTCTACTCGATACAACCACGTAGGTCCAGATCCTTCTCCAAAAGGAGCTCGGTTAAGGGCCTGAACAGCAGATCCACATCCTACTTGCTTGCAAACAACCTCAGCATCTTCTGTGTTCCAGTCACCATCACACACAGTTCCCCACTGATCCTTATGTTTTACTTCCACTCTCCCAGAGCAGGGGCCAGTTCCATTTACCAGCTTCAATTCATCATCCCCTTTATAGACAGAGACAGAACAAGGTTATGAAAATGACAGTCTTATTATTTCTTTGCAGATGATTAATGAGATTACTATTACTCTTAATTTACTCTTAAATCTTCTTTTTAAGAGTCACCTTCCTAAGTAGTCGCACATGAAGTTCTCATTTGTTTGTTTTGTTTCCAGGGTGTTATGTCTGTATTTACAAGTTTGAGATAACCAAACTGCTAAAACGCAAGTTATTTGTAATGACGTGCAATCTGTCCCTCCTCCTGACCTATCAGAGGTGGAAAATGCCAAGTAATGTCTCTAGCTTTTGTCTCACAAGGGCTTCAGTAGAAGATCCTCCTTTCTTTTTGTTGTTCTTACGCAATTTCTTCCACCCAGGCAAACTATTACTTGCAACTAAGTGTCCCCAAACTCTTTATTCTTTTTCTAATACCCCACCATAGACACAGTCCTCCTGGTCAGGGGTACACGACAAGAAAAGGATTTCTCATGCAGATGTCATCAAGGGCTGGTGACCTGTTCTGGGAAATGCAGCAGGATAAGCAGAAGACAGGCAGGTAGGTGTTCATGTTGTTCCTCATGCCCCATCCTCTCTTGATGCAAGACTGATCCTGAAAGAATCCTCTTTCCTGCTTTGCTTCCAGTGTCTGCTGCTCTATGATCCTCTGTTTCCAGACCTATGTCTCTCCACTAATAAAGAAATTCCACCAATATTTCAATTCTTTTACAAATTGTTTCACAGAATATTACACTCATCACAGTGCATGACAGAGTCTGACAGAAGAGGGAAGGTGCACATGAGGTTTTCTTGCTTTATTATGTTGGGCTACTACTATAAAAGCTTCAGCTACTATACAGTAGTCTGGAAAAAGGACTTAAGGGCAAGAAAACACAAGAAGAATTTTATTGCATTCCAATGATGGGACGTAGAAGCAACTCAAAAAGTGAAGCTATACCATAGCCTGCTAGAGCTCAGAAAACAGGAAAACAGATTTGAGTTGTATTTTACAAAAACATTAGGAAAACAAAGGTAGATAGCCTAGTATGTAGTTACATGAAAACAAAACAAAAAAAAACTGTTCAGGAATTGTTCTCTTTTTTTTTCCTCCCTCCAGTCAGAGGTTTTAAGGAAAAGTTGCTCCAAAACTCTTACCTTAAAAAAATTCTTTGCTTGCAGAAAGATTTGTATTTGCTTGACTAAAAAGCAGAAACACTGAGTTAACATTCTGAACCCTAGCAAACAGTAATTTAGTGTATATGGCTGTGAAAACAAACAATGAAAAAAAAATAAAGATACCTCCTGCAAATTCCATTGAGAACAATTACTGTTCATATCGTAGAATGGCCTGGATTGAAAAGGACCACAGTGATCACTGAGTTTCAATGCTATGTGCAGGGTCACCCATCGTTAGACCAGGCTGCCCAGAGTCACATCCAGCCTAGATGCTGTTCAATACTCTTATATTGAAACAACAAAGATGACATTCAAATTGTTAGGTTTTGTGTTAGAATTTGAGAATAGGTTTCAAAATTGTTAAACCAAAAACTTGATGATTTTTTCATTTGCAACTGAAACAACACACTGTTTGTGCCCTAAGGCTGCTACAGTTTTGCCTTGTTTTGTAACTGGATAGATATAAATCATGGAAGAAGTTCAGCAGAACAAGAAAAAAAAAAGGGGGGGAGTCTAATAATATTCCACAATGCTTTGTGACTTGCACAAAAATTTCAGGACTATCCAGAAGAGCGCTAAGTACGCTAACAAACTACTTACAGATTTTAAATTCCATGAACATCCCATCTACAAAGAGCAGGATGCACTGATACCCTTTATTTTCAGAACACAAAAAAAAAAAATCAGTGCCTTCACAAGAAGTGATTTTTAAGAACAGTTTTATCAAATAGTCAGAGATTTAAGCAGCGATAACAAGCCTTAAGCCTTGGGATAGAGGCTAACCTCAAATGAATACTGGCATGCAATTATTTGCTTGACATACATGCGTATCTGAATTACACACAATACTGAAACATTTGAGAGGCATTTTGTACTTCAGAGTAAAATAAGTTCCAGAACAAAATCACCAGAGCTGAGAACCTTGGGGCACATTTTTTAAATTTAAGTTTGCTCAGTGACAATTAAATCACTCAGTACTCATGCTCATCTGTTACCAATGTTGGCTCCTGCTGCCCTTGTGTAATGCTATAATGGGATGATAATAGTAGGGTGACAAAGTCTTCAACTACAGCAAATGAGAACAAGCCCAAATGCAGCAGCCACAGATGCAGAAATGAAGGAAAAGAGCTGCTTACCTTTGGAAGACCTCATGTAGGCAGGGATCTCTGGCAAGAGATACCCTCACCTCCACTGCCAACCCCTAAATGAGGTCTAGGAAGGGGTGGATCCTGGCTTCACTCCTCCCACTCGCTGACTTCCCAAGTTAGCCTTGCCTTCCCACCAGGTGCTCAATGACTGTTTCAGGCCATGACTTAGCATTTCCACTACACCTTGGAACAAACTTGTTGGAAATGATCTGCCTCCTTCTCAAAGAGAAAACTTAAAAGGAAAAAAACCTATGTGAATTGTCATCTCCAGAGAAGACAACATAGCTGAAAATGAAAATGACAAAAACCCTACCATATGTGAGAGCTCTATATTTCTGGGTGAAGGACAAAATAAAAGATAAGTACATGGAAGAATCCATCCATGAATCCAAGAGATTCATCTAGAATTTAATCAGATATGAATTTCAGCATGTGAACAAAAGTGAAAATCTGACAGATGCTGGTAACCTCTTTTGGGGCATAGAAGGCCACTCAGGTTGTTCACGTCTAAATGAGGTAACAGAAGAATCAGATCAGAAGACTAACAACTTTGACTCCAAATTGGAACTGTTTAAAACCTAGCTTATAAATATTAATTTTCCACTGTAAGTTTATAAGTAAGATTTGATCTGATTCTCAGTGCCCTGAGTTCACGAGTAAATCTTATTGGCTTTGACTTGCCTCAGCTGGGGTCTCCATCCATGCACCCTGCCCACATCCCCAGGGCTGGATTTAAAAATGTCTACAACTTTTGTCACTGCCTGAGATGCACTGTAGGTGTGCTTGCATTCAACTTATACACAGCTGTGCCTGGCCACAGTCTCTATAATATGCATGCTGACCCATATTGCTACCATCACTGGACCTTACCCTGATCTGTATAAGTGACTTCCCAATTTGACTTTGAATGTGTCCCTTCATCACAAACTTGCCTGATGATCTGGGCTATTAGTTAAAACTCACTGCTGCCTTGCTTGCCTCTCAGGTACTGTGAGCCTGGGCCCTTGCTGGTGAGTCCTATGTCCTGATGGCCATGTTATCATGGGAGCAGATGGCCCTTGCTGTACCCTTGGAGGATACCTGTATGAGTTCTAGAAAAGTGACATTTGCAAGTAGTCTAGAAAGACACTTCTCAGACTTTATCAGTTGTAGTATCTGATTAGCAACAAACAACAATTACATTGTAATAAGAGCCTCAGGTTTTCCTGGAAGAGTTCTGAAAACAGTATGGATTGGGAAGCATCGCATTCTCTCTCTTCCTCAAAGCAGAGAGATGTTCCTACAGATCACACTTCTTGCTGTCATTTGATGCTGTGAAACAGAAATAAATCATTTTGCTTTTCATTTTAAAACAAGCCTAATTCCTCTCAATTCCCCATGTCAGTGCTAACGCAGAAATTGATAAAGCTGATTCCTTCAGCAACTAATGATAATCTCTTTCCAAAGCAAACTGCTAGCAGTAGTTGACTAAAATGCAATTATGTCTCCATCTGCATATAGTTTGATTGTCTGCTGGTTCAAGGCAGACAATATGGCACTGACACAGAATTGCTCTTGTATGCAGGCAAAGGTTTTACTTCTGTGCTAATACTGCTGCACTTCCCCACAATTTCCTGTCTGTCATTTAGAATCAGAAACATGAGGAGTTTAAGGGAGATTATTCAAGTGGATGACAAGTAGCAACATCTGAAGATGCTTTTGTGCAAACTGTCTTCCTTTCTCAAATTTCCTGGGTAAAATTCTCTGAAATACATAGCACAAAAAACTACAAAAAGCCTTTGTACTTGAGACATATTTAAAAACATACATTTTATAAAGAAAACATTTATAAGTTAAAATCATAATTCATTACTAAAGGAACCAGATAACCTATTTCTGTTAGCCACATTCAGGGCTGAAACAAACAGATCCTCAATTGATTAATCTGTTTTTCTGCACCTGAATATTTAAGTAATCTGACATACTATTTTCAGCACATGATAGAATTCGAGGCTGAATGCAGAGGCAAAGCTAGGCATAACATACCCAACAATTTTTAATATACTCTAATTGAAACTGTCATCTGTTGAAATCAATCTAATGCATTTTTTTTAACAATACCTATAGACATATTGCTTTTACTTACACTCCACAGCATATCCTAACAAGGACCTCGTTTAAATTCAGTGTACTAGTTATAGGATGAAGTTCTGCTTGGGTAAAAAGGTGTAAGATTTGGGTTTGTTCCCTCTAAAGACCTGTTTCACCTCACAGGCCAGGGATAAGGATGAGGCATGCAGCCCTTTTTGCAGGTCCTATGTGTATCAAGATTTCAGCTCACTTCTGATGTCTGTGCCTCTGAGATTGTCTGCGCTCTGCAAACTCCCTGTGGACAAACAGGGGGCTGTGGTGGCATGGAGTGTGCACGTATGGTCGGAGCCAGAGCAGATACGTGGGTTGTCAGTGCTGATATGGGGTGTCAAGGTAAAGCTACTCCCATCTACATTGTTAGTCACTCTGTTACTGCTTCTGTTACTCTTATTATAAAGTTGGCAGATAACTTACTCTTTAGTACAGTTCTACTACAAAGATGTCTAAATACAAGTGTTTAATATTGCTGTTCACACTCCTTTACACAGAGAGTCCCATGCCTCTTCTTCCCATCCATTTGCATCCACACAACTGGTGGGAGCCTCTAAGACTAGGGCTCTGCTACGTTAAAGAAAGTATCAACCATGAAGTCTTATTTTCATCATACAGGGATGCAACCCTCAGGCACAATGCTATATAACCAACTCCCTGTGTATAGAGACAAAAATGTGGACTCCAAAACCTGGTTCTTATTGTTAGTTTCAAATATATACATGTAGCCCTACAACAGCATGGAGATTAGTAGTGTTACAATTCAAACACACGGGAAAAATTGAGTGGAAGATACTACCCTGTCAAACAGCACTGTACACAGCAATATTTTAACTGGATTTGAATAAAGACCTAGAGTTATTCACTCTGTCTGCACAAAGCTCAACAGGGGAGGCAAGACAGTAGTGCAAAATACCCGGTAGGCTTCCATTACAGCTCAACTGTTCACTGAACTTGGACTTGAATTCAGTAAAAATGTCTGGTAACTAGTATCTCAGTAAAATGTAGAACTCTCACAAATGTCTTATTCTTCTTTCTGCCAGGATCACCAAGGAGTTAGAATTAGAGACAAATGTATTTAAACACCTTCTTGACATTTTGTCTTACAGACTAATGGAATAACAACTAGCTCATACTGAATTTACATTCTCCTCCTAGCCGAGTGCCTTATGCAAATTAATGTACTTACCTAGGGAAACCTGAATGGTGAGGAGAAGGAGCCACAACACTAAAGCTGAAAGACATCCTTTCATTGCCATCCTTACTGTGGCCAGATGAAAATTCTTTGTTAGACACTATGTAGACCAAACTCTCCGCATGCGTTTCTCTCTGCCTCACAAATAACTACAAAGGAGGAAATATATAGGTTCACATCCTAGCATGAACTATATAAAGGAACCAATAGAAATATTGTTCACCTTTTTAGACATTATCAACAGATAATCTCAAATCTGAAAGAACCAAAACCTCCAATAACATTTGAAAGTTGTACCTGTGACCATATATGCGGAATGTCTATGTTTCTAATGTCACCATCGAGAGCGCTATTTCACTATTGGCATCAACATGCGGTACAAGCAGAGCAATATGTAAAATGATTATTTCTCAACTGATAAAGCAATATGAAAATGCAGAACATTGGTCTCACTTTGGAATGAAAAAGGGAAAGAGAATTCCTACATTTGTAGCTTATCAATCTCCTTGGGAACAACTGTACTCATTATAGAATCCAAACAAGAGGGGCTTATTGCTGGTGGTAGTGGTGTGAATAATAAATGACACTCTGTCTTTGTGAGAATTGTTCAGGGTTTCCTTATTTGGTTAAAACCTGAGAACTATATGGGTAGAAGCTTTTGAAAGACCATCTTCCTTAGGACAGAAGTTACAGGACTTCCTGTCTTCTCTGCACTGGGGCATGTCGCAGCTGTCTGTACCATATCCTTTGGCTCTATACCTGAGGCTGCATGCCTATATCAAGTACCAAAGCAGAGGGGAAGGGGTTTCTGATTTGCCATAGGGACATGATCAAGATCCCCTTAGCGATGAATACAGGAGTCTTGATTGCAGTATCTGCAGGCCACGTACCTATTACTGGGGGGCTACTTATCTCTCTACCTCCAATAATCTCCCCCAAGGTGCAAGTCCACTTTAGTCCTACTTCCATCTTCCAAGGCCATTCTACTTTATGGGTGCTTGGTTCTAGGTTCTCAGGAGTTGGAGTTGGAGGGAGCATATCTCTGTAGAGAAGAAAAAAATAACTTTCCCTATAGAGACCATGTAGCATTTTCATGCCATACTTGACAATGGACTCTGCCTTGTGAAGATGCAAAATTTCCATACATTGTCACAAACCAAATACAAGAGAGGCAGTTCAGTGAAGGGAGAATGTAAAGTATTTGTAGAATATTTACTGGTCAAGCAAAATACAGATGGGACTCAGATAGAGAGCTACTGATAAATTTTTGTCAACTCTAAAGAGTCAAGAAAGAAGAGTGTGGTTTCATTGGTAGAACTTTTTCCTCATACTGGCTTGAACCAGGAGTGAAACATATGGTAATCAATGCCTGTTAGATCATATTTTACTAGTTAAACTATTATTCATTAAATCAAGTTGTTGTTATAATAGCAGATAACTATTCACATGGTATATTCAATTATTGCCTCTTACATAGACACTCATTAATATTTCCCTGTTTAGACCAAGATCTGGGAAGCTTATCCCAGAAAGAGAGAGCTATTTTTTCAGAGGCTTCTAATTGGTGCTCAGAAAGACCCTTGAGGACCTATTTTTCCACAAGTGTGTATACATTTTTTTCTTTGTTTGTAGCAGTCACAGCACCCTAGGATATGGTCTAGGATGTAAAACCCACAGGTGAGACACTTATTTGCTGACTGGTCTCAACTAATCTGTCAGACTTCAAATATTCTGAATTTATCTGTTCTTGTGGATTCACAAGACTGCTAGTCTCCAGGCCTTACATATCCTTGGGAGGCTTTTCCATGCTGCGTCTCAGCACCTACCTCTCCATTGATTTCCTGATTTCTGGTTACTGTTTTCCCTTTGCACACATAGGCACAGCTTGCAAATTCACCTACAGGGGCTTTTATGTCAGAAATGAAGTATCTGAGCAGAGCCTTAAGCCAGCACATGTCCCACAAAATGCTCTCCTATCTCAAGATTTCAGCTTGCAATGTTAATTTATAGCTCCAACACCTCTGGACCCAGTTCTGTTATACTTATGTGAAATTTATACCAATGTTTTGGTTGCTGCACCTTAAAATTTAGAATTGAAATATATACTGCTTACTGCAACATAACGAGGAGGTAAACAGCTCTTGTCTGATTATTTTAATACCTTCTACCACATGATGACAATGTTCTCCTCAAATGGCAGGAACCAGATCCCTCTAGAACTGTTTTCTACACTTTTGACCCCAGAGTTTTCCAATTAAAACTGACAAAGCATAGCAACTTGTCATTAATTTGCCATTCTCCACCCAGACAAGCCAGGCAGCATTTCAGTGACTGTCATCCTGGAGCTGCTAATGCTGCACCTTTAATACTCGCCTCCATCAGCCTCCTCATCATGTGAAAGGTAGGCAGGTGGAGGGGCTGCTGCTCCAACTGTGGCAATTGCTGCTCTGTAGCATTCAGGAAAAGCCACTGTATTCTCTCCTTACCAGATAGGGTTATCAGTAAGAGATTCTGGTAAGGTTTCCAATAACTAGGTAAAGGTAAAGGTACAGGTAAAGAACTAATTAACCAGACAAACCAAAAAAAAACCCAACTCATATATTTGTCCTATAGTGCTATTAAATGGATTTAATCAGAATACAGATGCTTTTGTTCATAAGGCTGTACAAAATAATAAAAACCTCCAGGTCTTTAGAAGTTCGATCTCACACATCTGTGAAAGTGGATGAGAAAGATAAACACACATCAACATGTATCTTGTGGTTCTAAATTAACACAGGCTGCTACAAATCTGGATTTTGGCCTCTAACAGTCTGTGTGTCTTTGAACTGTCGTTATCTTTAAAGAGAAGATAGATACTTTCTAAGAGAATGAACTAATATACTTAATACTAAAGTAAAGCTGGAGGCATCTGAAGGAAAATGAGCAGTTAGGAAGGAAACCACCTTCTTCCTTACTCAGGTTGTGCTGGAGAGATTTTGAGTTTCACAGAAACTAAATGTATCCTGTGGTTAAGTTAAACCTGAGCTCTGGCTTTGAGAAGGATTAATCTGTGTATCTCAAACTGACAATGGCTTAAACAAACATCTAAAAAGATGTTATCTGGAGTTATTTGCTTTTGTAAATCCTCATTAATGTATTTTTCAAAAACTTCCAAAAGCAAGTCATACATTCTGCTGCTCTCTGGTGAACCCAAATTCTTTTGAAGGAATAGCAGTTAGAAATTTTCTCACAAGAGTATGTCTCTAAAAGCGCTGACTCGGGGAAAGCATGTTTTAAAAAATAGATGGAGATTTGACAATTTTTATTTATTTATTTTTTTAAGTGCTCAAGTATAAGCTGAAATCTTTTCATATACCATGTAGCTCTCTCAAGGGTTAAGGGCTCAGATGGTTACTGCCTCTTAGGTTACCTACCTCTTCTTCTCCTCCTGTTCTTGTTATGTCCTTACTTGCTGTAGTTTTCTGCATCTTCTTCTTCCTCCTTCCCCTTTTCAGTAGGAGTTTCTTCACTAACTAGACAAGCTGACTTTCACTGCCATTGTCTTGTGTATTAGAGCAACTGGTAACAGCCTAAGTTCACTCTCTGGTTCAGCCACAGGGCCTGTTGTGGGAATTGGAGCAGCCACAGGGCCTGCTGCATTATCATCACATCCAGAGGCCTTCTCTTCCCCCTGAGTCTGCTGAATAGTACTGAACAAGGCTTGGAAGGCCTGGGCCAGGCCCCAGCAGCCTGTGGTGACTTGTATCCCTCTGGGACTGTGAAAGTGACAGCATTTTTCTTCCAAATATTCCGTTATTTTTACAGGATTCTGCACTTGTTTGAGAATGAAGTTCCAAAACACTAGAGGCGTCTCCTGTTCTAGGTACCTGCTCATACTATCTCACATTCCCTGCCTCAGGACAGATCCTCATGGGGATATTCTTAAATAGTTGTTGAATCTTAAACAAGACCCGGAACACATTCATAGCAATAGGAACATGCTGGTTTGAACATAAAAATATATATATTCAAATATATATATATTCAAATTCAAATATATATATATATATGTATATTCAAATCCAAATATATATATATTCAATATATATATATTCAAAATTCTCAAGAGCTTGGAAGTAAAGGAGAAGGAGAAGGAAAAGGTGAAAGAGTGTCTCTCCTTACCTTCCCCATAGATTGTCTCCCCCAGTGAGAAAAGTTATGGTGTGTAATTATTAATAGTTTCTGAGAAATGGCCCCAAAAGTATGGAAATGACAGCAATTCCAAGTACATATACCAGATCAGACTCATGACCAGTAATTTTGTCATATCATGAGCCAGTGTTACAGAGTACAACAGTGACAAATTTAACCCAGACCCCAGAGATGATATACAGCACAGCTGAGAACCTCTACAGCAAGAAAGGTGCAACAATGCACAATTCTGAGAACAAACACAACAACTCTAAGCATAGAATTTCAACATTGTGATCAGCAACTATTAAAATACTATGATGTTTATAATAACTTTGTTTTAACATGCTCTGATCAGATCTGTTCTTATCTCAACTCTTCAGGCCCCAGACTAGGTAAAAAAAAAACATGGAAATGGTAAAACTAATAAAAATATACAGAATGAGTGACGCACAATGCAATTGATTACTACCCTGACTGACTGATGTCTGGCCAGTTTCTAAGCAGCAAGTGCTCCTCTTGGCCAACATGGTGCCATTTGGTATGGAATATTCCTTGGACCACTTTGGGTCAGTTGTCTTAGTTCTGTCCCCTCTCATTTTCTTGTGAACTCCAGTGTCTGTTGGAGGAGCAGTACATGATACTGAAAGTTCTTCACTTAGTGTTAGCACTGCTCAACAAGAACTAAAACCGTGTTATCTACATTCTTCTCATCCTAAATCCAAAACACAATACCATACCATCTACTATGAAGAAATTTAACTTTATCTCAGACAAAACCAATACATACTGCTAATTCTGGTAACTATAAGATGTTATGGTATATGTGTTCCAGAAAATCAGGAAATTTCTATAAAATACTCTCAATTTCTTGAAGGTGATGTCCAGACACGTCTGTCTTATGTGACGAAGGAACAGGAAAGAACATTAACAGGACCAACCACCACCACAGATCCCAGCAATCTTTGAAGTAATATAAAAGGAATTCTTCCTCTCAGATTATGCTTTCTGTCCTTCCTGTATGTGAGAAAGGGTTGAAATGCTGACAGCATTGATATGTGTGGAAGTCTCCATTTTTTATGAGCTGCACAGATCACATGCCAAAATCTTCAAGTGGATGCTGTGAATCTCCTACAAATTATTCACAGTCCTAAGACCAAATCTTCAATTCCACCAGAAAGTTTATGCACATATTTCTCCCTGCCCCTGACTTGGCAAACATATGTAGAAGAGCAGTAGAGACACTAACATGGGGCTGCTGATGCTGGGGATCAAGTTAAGCACGTATTCTTTCATATTCCCTTTCACTTGAAATAGTCTTCTGTGAGTTAGAAGTATGAAATCATCACCCCCTGTAGTGTTGGAGGCAAAGCTACCTTCGCAACTCATACACGGATAAAGGGAGGTATTCAGAAGCTCACTGGGAGTAAAAGGAACAATTGTTGTTAAAATATGCTGTGGCCTGAGTTAACTGACAAAGATAGATAAGTATATTAAAAGTTAAAACAGAAACAAAACCAATTAACACACACACACAAATAGAACAAATGTTTTTCAAGTTCTGGATGCAGGAGTTGAATGCAACCTCAGCAACTTCACTGATGATAGTAAACTGGGAGGTACTGTTCACTTTCAGGAGGGATGAAAGGCCTTGTAGAGGCATCTACATGGATTAGAGAGCTGGGCAATCAGAAACTGCATGAAATGAAACAAGGGTAAACACCAGATGTTACAAGTACATGTAAATGCCAGTCACAAGTACAGTTAGAGACCTGAGGGTGCTGGTGACAGCAGGCTCAGCAGGAGGCAGCAGTATGTCATGGTAGCCAAGAGGGCAAACCACATTTTGGGGTGCATTTAACACAGCAGAGCCAGCTGCTCAAAAGAGGTGGTTCTCCTGCTAAATCTAATGTTGGCACAGTCTTATCTTGAATATTGTGTGCAGTTCTGGGCTCCGCTATATTTTGGAATTATAATTCATATTTTTACTAGATTTAAGAAATATTTTATGACCCCATACAATTTTTTTTTTTTTGGTAGTTACTAGCTTATACTGATGTAACAGTTGATTGTTTTTCATTTCCAGCTCTGTAATGAACTGCTTGTTTACTTCAGTTATATTTGTTGCCATATGTGAGTCATAACCTAGGGGATATATCTATTTACTTTATTGGACACAATAAGTTTAATGAAGTCCAATTCAGGCTAATCAATCAATCAATAAGAAACAGAAAGATGTCAAGAAGCAGAATTTGATGTATTTATTTGTCTTTGTGGAAATAATCACTCAAAGAGAGACACTGCAAACTACGTGGTTATTATATTTTTGTGTTACATACTATATATATATTATAATTATATATATTTTCAACACATTCTCTTAATTTATTTCCTACCTTTTATGTATGTATTGTAAATATATAGGCATTAACCAAATTAAAATCGGTATGATAGTACTGCTTTTAAGTTAATGAGCCCCAAACTCTGGGGAAGCCTCAAAGATACAAGACTATTTTCTGTTTCTCTTCACTCATTAGAAGACTGATTTGATTACAGATGTCCAGTCAGTAATCACGAAGATGCAAACTACAGTGAACAGCTGTTTACATGTCCTATTTGTATAATCTAACTCTTTCAATGGTCAACCAATATATCGTCTTTCTGTAGAATTCCATCTTGCACTCAGAAAGAACAGGTAAATTACTGCAAGCTGTGCCAGTTAATTTTTATCTGTGTATGTGTTTTGTAAATAGCAGCTGAACGATCTATGATGAACTGAATATCTTACACCCTGGGGTATAGCAGAGCCATCTAAAATCAATATCAAAGGCTCTTGTAAGAAACTGATGTGGTAACACAAGGTGATAGGATCCCCACAGGGCAGCAATAGCCTACATAGGAACAGAGAACACTTAGGATTGTTCTGTTGAAAAATGTAGGCCAAGAGTGTGTAACTCAAAGATGAATATAACATCACATCCCCAGGAAGAAATTTAAATCTCTACCTGTAGAATTTCACATGTTGTGGTGTTTTGTTTTGTTTTGCTTTTTTCCCAGTTTCTACTGGATTCTTGTCCAGCAAATGTTTCATGTAAAACTAATAATCCATGGATAGAAAAGGATCTGGAAACAAGGACTCCATTCTCCTTGCTCAAGATATTAATGGTAATTATGTTCTGTTATTTCCAGTTAGTATTATATTATGAAGGATCCCCACTAAGTGAGTGGAGAGAACCTCCTCCTTGGTCAATGCACTCCAGCGTTAGTAAATATCCTGAGGTTAAGAAAATCTGAGCATGTTTTTTTTTGCATGTTATCATGCTGAAGAAGACATTAAATTGTGGTTGTCTCCCATGAAAAAGTATTCAAGATAGCAGGCAAGGAAAGGGAAAAGAATCACATTTCTCTCCTATTAAATATGAATGAAAATAAGGCAGTTGTGATTTAGTCTTCGGAGCTGCTCAATTCTATTGATTTATGGTAGGCACAGGCAGGGCAAACATAACACATAGGAAATTTAAGTACTGCTGTATCTAGGTCTTATTTGATCCCTCCAGAATTCAAGTAAGAAATAGGATAGAGTACTTCTTGGTACTCGAAGAACTGAAGTTCTAGGCACAAATAAACTTCAAAGACAATGTAGCATCTAGCAAATATCACAAGCTTCTTCCAGTGCTTTTGGGACCTCTGTTTAATATCTGTCTTTCTTACAGCAAGAAAGGAATTAGTGAGAGTTAAGTCCTATTCTGCCTTGCAGAAATAGTGTGTGATTGTTGCTTCGGGCAGAATTATGGCCTATTATATTTGGCAATACCACAGTTCAGGCTGAGTTATTGTTGGCTATTACAAAAATGTGAGTAAGTGCAATAAGAATCAGAGGAAGAGAAAAAATTAACATCATTTGCATATATGATTATGCAGGCTGAGGGCCTGCAACTTTCTGTCAGGAACATGGGCAGCTGGGAGTTTTTGCAAATGCAGGTGAGTGAAAGGGGAAAAATTACTCCTCAAGAATAGCAAATCTGCTTACATAATGTTGCGCATACATGAGATTTTTCTAGGGTAAATTTCTCTGTAGCCTTCTCCTAAATATGTAGCTATCTGAAATATCTGAAACCCTGCTTTGAAAGATTGCCTTGCATTCACTTATAAATTAAAATACTGACTACATTAAAAAGTGTGTGTAAGGCTTCAAGTCATCAACTTAACTGTTGAGAATTGTTTGTGTTTAATGAGCACAAGAATATGTAAAATTTTGCCTCATTTATGGTGTGACTCAAAGACTAAATTACTCTGCTAAAAATCCCAAACAAAAAAATACCTGTGATTTCCTCAAAATTACAGTCTTTTAATCATTTCTTTTAAGATGAGCAGGGAAAATGCATAGGTATCTGAAACTCTTCTATCATTCTATGTCCCTCTCTTGCTTTTGTGCTTCCTAAGAAAGGCTATATTTATTATTCAAGCATTTGGGTCATTTATGGACGTGTTAACCTCACTGCTGCTCTTCCAGAAGATGACCCAGCTTTGCCATAACAGAACCAATCTACTGAGAAGTGACATGAGCTAGAAATAAAAAGTGCCCTGATTCTCCTGTGTCTGTTTGGATGGAAAGTGTCTGACAGTGAAGACTTTGACGATCCTGTCTGTCCAGGAGCCAAAACATGCAATTACCTCTGATGTTACTAGGGAAGAAGCACATACTCAGATGATGAGAAAAGATAATATAGAGTGCTGAAAAAAGCTGAAGCACCACCAACTGCCATTTTCCCTTTTGATTTCTCGCCTCTTGTGCTCATAATCAGTCATACAATAATCTATTTTGCTCTCACCTCTTGCTACCAAGAGAGTGGTGAGGTGCTGGAACAGGCTGCCCAGAGAGCTTGTGGATGCTCCATCCCTGGAGGTGTTCAGGGCCAGACTGTATGGGGCCCTGGGCAGCCTGGTCTAGTGTTAGATATGGAGGTTGGCAGCCCTGCCTGTGACAGGGGAGTTGGAGCTTGATAATCCTTGAGGTCCGTTCCAATTCAAGCCATTCTATGATAACTGAAATCAAATTTTTCCTCTCTAAGCTTAGTATAGCATTCCAGAAGTCAAAAAAGAAAGGATCTCTACTTCATAGGATGGAGGAAAATAATTAAAAAACTAAGCATGTCATCATTTTAATTCCTCTTCATGCAAGAAAAATACTATTTTTAGATGTTTTCCTCCATAAGTAAAAAGCCAAGAGATTAATTCAAAGAGAACTTGTGAATTTACCTAGATATACAGTAAAACAAGGTTCCACAAATTAAGCCACATGAAAATGAAAGAAAACAAAGTGTTACTCAAGAAAATATGCATTTTGAAAAGATGTGTATTTTGGTATAAATAGCTATCCAGGTTAATGTTGAAACTTTGCTTTCCATCTTTATATGCACTGGCAGAGGGACAAAGAACCATCACGTAAGGTGATAGGGTGTTGATATGTACACATGCAAATATGTGCAGGTGTGTACACATAGTGTCCCTTTCAGGAAGGCATGCAAGGAAGGAGCTGTACCAATTACTGTTGATAGGGTTTCATGTTTTCCAACATTCAGTTATGAACACTCCAGCTGTGTTTGTGGGCATGCAAATGAGAGAAGGATCTGTAGTGATCTGTCAATTTCACTGAACATCTTTGCATTTCTAAGCCTGAGCTATTTATTACAATCAAATTACTGTTTCATTACTTGGAAAAGAGTGCAGACTGATTTAGAAAACAAATGAAGGTGGTTGCCCTTTTTTCTCTGAATGACTCTGATTATATATATATATATATATAGTGATTATGAAATATATATATATCATTTTATGATTTATCAAGGATCTACATTCTAGCTTAATAAATTATATGGATATTACCACAAAATAGAAGTTCTGACTATCACTCCTCTCTTTTAATAATTTTGTTCAGTGCTTTTCTGCCTCATCAGTATCCAACATTCCAGATATTCATATAGTATAACACCAATAATTTTTCTTTCTGTCTTCTACAAAGGAATTTCAAGGCTTATCACAGACTTTGTTAAAATACAGTCATAATGTTGCAGATGTATAATATTTCTCCTTCAGGGAACCAAAATCACATCACGTAGTAGTTTATGAGGAATTTGCTGTATGCAGTTCTGGGCTCCCTGGTACAAAGAAGTCAGGAATCTCCTGGAAAAAGTCCAGCAGAGGGCCACAAAGATGATAAAGGGCATGGAGCATCTCTGCTATGAGGAAAGGCTGAGCGACCTGGGTCTTTTCAACCTTGAGAAAAGAAGGCCCAGAGGGGATCTTATTAATGTTTGAAATATCTGAAGTGTGGGAGTCAAAGGGACATGGCCAATCTCTTTTCAGTGGTCTGTGGGGACAAGACAAGGGGAAATGGCCATAAACTGGAGCATAGGAACTTCTTCACAGTGAGGGTGATGGAGCACTGGAACAGGCTGCCCAGGAAGGCTGTGGATTCTCCTTCTCTGGAGATATTCAAGACCTATCTGACACCTCCATGTGCAGTCTGCTGTAGGGAGCCTGCTTTGACAGGAGAGTTGAATTCGATGATCTCTGGAGGTCCTTTCCAACCCCTACAATTCTGCGATTCTGCTCCTTAGTCCAAAAGAAAGATTTCTAATTAAACCAGCAACTTAAAGAAATACAGAAAAGTTTCTCTAATGGAAAAGAACTTTGTTCCAAGTGCTAGCATTCCTTTTTTGTACTACACCACAGCAATTTCTCAGAAAATCTCAGATTTTTTTTTTTTTTGGGGGGGGGGATTCTCAATGTAAATAACTACAACACTACATGATCTATATCATCTAATTAAGATAATGTTACAATAGGATGAGCCGTGAACTTATCTTGTTTCCCAGTTTTATTTACTGCATACAATTGGCAGTACTGCTAAGTAAGGTGTGTATGGAATAATTGGTACATTTCAGAAGCCTCTGATAAGATGAATTTCAAACTTCCTTCAACTTGCAAATTGGTAAGTTCAAGATGAAGGAAATGAAACCATCTTCTAGCTTATAAACCAGCCTTAGGTAAGAGACAAAACCACCTATTAGATAAAATGCATGGCTTGAAAGAATCATTGACTTTGTAAGTACTTTGTTCCTACAAGCAAATGTATTTTTCCCCTTGTACAAATGCATTTCAGTCTTATTTAATCATTTGTAAAACAGCAAGAAGGATTTAGTAAACTGCTTATGAAACACATTTTAAATAGGTGTTATTAACATGGCAGTTAGGTTAACTGGTTAGTTACAGAAAGAAAGGTAGACTAGAAAGTAGACTAGAAGGTAGTCTTCCAGAAACTTACCTTCCAGTAATTCTATCTACTTCCCCTCTTAGGTTCCCAGATGCATATTGATGCACAGACAATATTTTTACTTAACACATTGGGAAGAAATCTTTAGAGGGAGGAGTTTGAAAAACAACACAGGAATCTCTTTCAAATGTCATGTTTACTAAGTAACATGACTGGCTTGTTTATTCATTAGAGGGGCAAGTGAAAAGAAAGACAACTGATGATATAGAGCCTGCTCAGGACGTCCTGTTGAGTAGCTACAAAACTGATAACTCATCCTGGAGGAGGACAAAATATCTGTTTTATGGGTTAAATGTACTCATATGTCTTGCTTGTTCCTGTTCTCAGACAGATCAGAAGTTCTTTCCCTAAGGCTGGCAAATGGACAGCACAGAGGGGAGAGAGGATAGATCAGACCTCTGAGTGTGTTTCCACGGTGCTAAGCTAGAAAAAACTGTGATTCATGGATGCTTCCCTAACAATGATGTGATTGCCACAGTCTTGAATTCTCACTACCTATGTTAAACATCATACAAAACCCACCGGCAAGCCATTACTGGTACCTGTAAAACCAGTTTATGCTGCAATGAGAAGATAAACTACAAGAAAAACAATTTTTTAACTGGATTTTAAAATTTCTTGCCTGGATTTAAGTTAAAAAAAAATCACATTTCAGTGCAAACTCCTGTTAAATACATATAAATTTCTTCAAACAGATTGACTGTGAGCCATCAACCAGATACTGTACAAGAGAATGGACTCAGTCCAATGTGAATCGCAGAAGAATACTCGAGCCACATATGAAATCCACATTTCACTCCACCTGAAAAAGTTCGTATAATTCCAGTTCTAGTGCAAAAATTATGTGCTGTGTTTCAGATTCATGAATAAGTGATTAGTCAAGGAAATTGCAATTCATTTCTAAAGCCAAAGGAATCCCCGTGTAGAAAAGTATTACAGGACACACTTTGGTGAAAAGTGAGACACTTCATGGAGATGTTCTGGTTTCTAGAAACATTTGAAGAGTTTTGTAACAAATATTTAAATATTTCTGTTTAAATCCACCGTGGTTCTGAATTTGAGGAGCTAATTCCCCACAGCAAAACACAAAATGCTAACATTTAAATTCATTTTTCAGAAAAGTTTGATATTAAGAAACACAGGGGAACACAGATGCTGATTGCGAATTCAGTGATCACAGGAAGCTGAAATGTTTGTGTCGTTCTTTACTGAATCAACTCAAATATTCCACTTTTAGAATCAACAAGCAGTCAAAAGCACTTGGTAAGCATTTCCCAATGTGGTTCCTCAGCAGGTGCCTGTACTTGCCAGAATCTACCTTCAAGCCTCATATTCACACATCAAATTTGAGCATGCCTGCGCTTAAGCATGTCTGTTCTATTAAGATAACGGCAATCTGATCTGTGAGCCTGAACATAAACCATCTCATGAGGTGTAATTATTCTCTGAGTCTTAGCCTTGTTTTTTTCTGCTCAGACCAACACTGGTGATTTCTAAAGAAAACAACAAATACAATACCTATATTCCACAGGCAATCGTCTTTTTAAAAAAGGCGGCAACTTAGAAAATTATTCATCCTAAGAATCACATTCAAACAAAGTAACATCTCAGCTTCTTAATTATTCCGTTTCGGGGCTACAATCTGTTCTTTCATGTTTCTATTATTTTGTAACTACAGTGACTTCAATTTAATTGATTTGGATCTCAACTGGAAAGAGCAGGCCAGCCCTGGTCTTTTAGCTGCATCTAGCTCTGACACAAGAGTTTATGTAGTGCAAAATGCTACTGAGCAGCTCTCGAAATCTGGGGTTGCTCCAGATTAAGACCATAGACTGTCCTGCAGGACAGGCAGCCACTACAACAACACATATAGCTTCCTCAGTGCTTAAAGGTACAAAAGTGTCAGATAAAATGAGAATCAAAGCGATAAAATTTGTAATGTACAGGAGGAGGAAGGAGAAGACTGTCTTGATGGCACCAATAAGAGCTTCTAAGCTGGGATCCCTGAAGCCAGTTGCATTATTTTGCATCTGTCTGGTGTGCCTCCACAGAGATCTAATCAGCAGGATACTTGAAAAAACAAGCATTATCGAAGGCAAAGCTATACCAACATTACAGAGAAGGATCAAAAAAATCAAATTGGTTTTCCTTGTGGTTATCCTTTTTGAAGAGTTTGTCATGGTTAAAGGAGTAGTGAAGTTGCTGTGTGCGTTGTAGCTATCCCAGAAGAAAGGAAGAGAGGTTGCAAAGGAAAAAAGAGATGATGTTATCAGCATCCAGGGTATGAGACTGGCAATCCTTTGCTTCAGCCAGCTGAGGAATGACTGGGTAAAACTGGCAACCTTGACACAATAGAAGACACTAAGCCAGGCAGCAAACCAAAAGCTATAAGAGTTCAGGAATATAAAAACTGTCTTGAAAGTTACAAATAAATTTTCTTCATAATAGGAGGGTTGACAAAAAAAAATTAGGAGGAAATCCAGGATCATCCAGAGCTGCAAGAAGAACCTGGATAAACTCAGAAAAATCACAATCACATCATAGGAGGACAAAATTTTGCTCCTGATGCAACTAGTTGAACTGACAGCCACGATAGTCCCATTTCCTAGAAGCCCCACAACTGACTCAAATATGGCAATTACTAGACAGAAAGAAGAAAATAAACTGGACATCGCAGTTCTCAAGAACTCACAAATTTCACTCCACTTTTCATAGGCTTCTAAAAGTTCTAAGTATGCTAAATAATATTAAACCCAACTAGATGTTCCCATCGCATGATCACCTATTTATCTCAGAGGAGGAACTCTCGTATTAAGTCATTACATATTTATTTTATTCTCCGTTTTTGATGATTAGTAGTCCAGCTGCTATCTCCAGGTATGCAAATTTGATAAGGATTCTGTTACTGTCTTTTCATATTAGAGAAAGGATTTGAATTTAAAGGGCTCAGATGCGTTTTTAAGCCTGTGTTGTAATCCACACTCGGTTTTCACAGAGCCCTCTGAATTTATGTACGTAAAGACAGACAAGTTACCAAAAGCTTGCATTCTTTTCCACATCGGGATTGCACCCCATATGTATATGCCAGGGTAGGAAAAAAAAAACCCACAACAGTTCTGTCTCAGACAATGCAATAAATGTAAGACATTTTTGGAAAGTAGAGAGTGAACTAAATTTTGTACACAAACTCCTGAAATCTCTAAAAACTGCTTGAGGAGACTAATCTAATAGCTCTTGCTCAACATCATGCAGTTAACGGTATTCCACTTTCTTCACATGTGCAGCTGTTTAGTAAGAATTCTCATGGAGGACCGTAGGCTTGCAGGAAAGACATTCTGAACTTGGCTACTGCTTGACTGTTCCTAACAAAACAAAGGATGTAGGTTCAACTTCACCTCTCAACCATACCTGCCAGGACCGGTCACACTAAAGCCAAATGATGAAACAGGTATAGATTGCAATGATGAGTATCTCATTTCTGCCAGATAACTAATGAAGTAAGCACAGATTTCCACTTCCAGATCCTATTTTTTATATACTTACTATGCTGGAGCATAACGGTCTATAGATGATTTATCTTGGCTGGAAGAAAATAAGGCTAGATCTTCCAACTTTCTGTTAGAGATTCTAACTGCTATATTGTAGAGGAAGAAGATAGAGGGATCCTGTCTCATTTATCACGACAAAGAAACATTTCAACAGCAAGGAAATAGTTTGAAAGTGATATTACCAAGATAACTAATAATTTCTCTGCCTTGAAAAGGCGCTTCAAGGAAAAGAGTACTTTGTGTAGGAGAGAATTTTAAGGTCTTTCACTTCCTTGAGTGAAGATTTGAGCATTTTCTTTCCTCTTCTTCCCTGGTGTCTATCTCTAGTGATCACCAGGAAACGGAGTGATTTTCCTAGCACTGTTGGAGGAGGAGGAGATGCCAACAGACACCTTGACATCCTAACACTGTGGAATGCAGTCACGTCGAGGGTTTTGGAGGAGCTGAGCTGTCGTTTGTTTGTTTGTTTTCTTTACGACAGTTTTGATCTCAGGCAACTGATGTCCTGCTTTAAATGCCTACATTTGCATGCTATACCCAATGCCTAAATCTCTTCCTGGATTGCACGGTTTCTTGATATATCACTTCTGAGTTATGGGAAGTATTCCCCATGGACTGCCGTATGTTAAGAAACAAAATGGATGCCCTTGAGTATAAGAGACTCCTTACTTTTATCAGGTAACGTAAAACGGTTATTACAAAGTGGATTATCATGCTTTGCTCCTGTGTGGAGGCTTTTACAGTATTATAGTTGTCACTATATGCTTGTTCTGAATGCCCTAAATTAGGATGATCTGTCTGTATAAAGACGTGAACAAGGCAATTTAAAATTATTCCATCAAAGTGCTCCAAATCATCCATTTTGCTCTGCTCTCCTGCAAAGAAAAAATACTAGATCCACCTTAGCAATTTGAAATCTCGACAAGCACAACTAATACCGTGTGGGAGAAATGGCATAGGTGTTAATCGAGTCTGTGTCCTGCCCTAGTATGGAATGTGCATATTTTAAGAATTCTGCTTACTTGCTAAAAGTAGTGAATTCAAACACTTTCCAGATATAAGAAGAAAAACTTTTAAGTGGTCTTTTGATTGAACAGATCTGAGTTTAATGATAAAGCTTGAGAAGGATATCTTGCAAGTAGGATAGGACACTGAAGAAGGAGTATAAAGGACTTTTAGAAACGAATCCATAGAAATTTCTGTAAGTAGTACAGTAGAGTATGTGGGCAGATTTCAAAGCAGAAGTTTTGAAGTATTTTCTTGAAGACTGTTTCGCTGCGTAGTTAGAACGTACAACTATTGTAATGCCATCTATGGTTGTCTAGGACAGTGGTCTCTAAATGTTTTTAATTGTGCACGCCTATCAGTAAGAAGTTTTTAAGCATGCAACTCCCAACGTATGTACATTTATTTACTGCTAAGTATATCATTGCGCCACTGTAAATATGTACGTATTGTACTTACCTTGTAAGTGTAAATACACATGCATTTACATTAAAAAACATACAAAAATAGAAATGAAGATGAAATAATGTTTTATTTCTTAATAATGCAAAAAAATTGTTATCACAAACATATTAATAATACTGGTGAGAGCAGTGTGATTGAATACGGTTCATTATTTTTGAGAATCTCTGTTTAACACTGTGTGACCCAATGATTCAAAGGTGTGGCTGTAATTTCACTTTATTTCCGTGCTTAGTTTTAATGGATACCTCACAAATATTAAAATGGAAGAAGAGCATCTTTGTATGCAGGTACTAAATCACGGTACTCATTTTTTTCAATTCCATCCAGCATTTATGTACAGGTTTTTTGCTGAAATTCAGCTAATAATTCCCTTCTTCCGCAGTGTAAATTGGTTGTTCTTGCCTACTAACCACAGAATCACACAGAATCACAGAACTGTAGGGGTTGGAAGGTACTCCTAGAGATCAATGAGTCCAACTGCTCTGCTAAAACAGGTTCCCTACAGCAGGTCACACAGATAGGTGTCCAGATGGGTCTTGAATATCTCCAGGAAAAGGGACACCATAACATCTCAGGGCAACCTGATCCAGTGCTCCGTCACTCTGACACTCATTAAGCTCTTCCTCGCGTTAACACGGAACTTCCTGTGGTCCACAGGAAGTGGACGCATACAAAAGTAATACCCATTCCCCCGTACTTTCCTCATATTTCCATTCAGCTCTCCGTGGATGCATAAACTATGAGGATGACATCACCTTACTACATTCTTGTGTTTATTAGATTGTCCGTTGTGATCCCATGCCCTTTCTTCATTAAGTAGAGGAAAAGCCAAAGCAAAGCAAGAACCAGGAATAAAAAAAAACGTCATTGACACTTAAGCCCTTACAAGATGCTCCCATGTTGTACCTGACTTGTGGGAAAGTACCTGGCTGCTTCATTCTTATATGAACACTTTGATATGCTATTGACATGATTCGGTGGGTTGACGGTTAGACTAGCTGCTCTAATGGTCTTTCCAACCTTCATAATTCTATGATTCTGTATAAGGTGTTAATTGAAACGGCATATCAAAATAAGCAATATTTTGTTAAGCTCAGAATCCCACCATGTCACATCACATGCATCACTACACTTACAGCACAGATCCTAGAATCATGGAACCACCAAGGTTGGGAAAGAGCTCCAAGATCATCTAGTCAAACCTTGAGAAGTAAGTTTCATGCATGAAAACAGTTTCGTTTTGTTTTTATTAAAGGAAGGTACACACATCATAGATTAAAAAGGGAAAGCGATCACATAACAGTGGTGTGCTGTAGCACTTCAAATGCTATTCACTTCTACTAACTGGACAGTATTGCATTTTAACATCTTTAACAAACAGATTCAAAACCCACCGAAACTTTTCCTCTGGAAGGTTTTTAAAATGGTTTAGAAAACTGTTTCCAAGTTTCTGTATGTGTACAGATATGTACAGATATGTATAGATATGAGGTATTACAGGCAGCATATCACTTTCAGCAGGAAAATCACAGAATCTCCACAGCATAACATCCTTTCGAAAAAGCACATACTTTCTCACTCATTGTTAAAATGGCACTTTCTTTCATGCGCTCTTGTGAATATATTTTCTCTGTCTTTTCTTCACGAAACAGAATTCTATAGAAACAGAATCTAGGAAATACCAGAAGCAGAAATGCGTTAGAAACATTTGTACTTTTCATCCAGCTTGAATAGCAACCCTCCCATACCATATAATTTATTCTGGTACTTGCTGCTTCAAATCCTCCATAATGTTATCTGTGTATGCGCTGACAAAGAAATTCATTTTAGTTAGTTGTGCTATTGCTTTCTGTATGGAAGTTGTAGCCAGATGGGGGTCGGCCCCTTCTACCAGCTAGCTAGTGATAGGCCGAGTGGGGGGGGAGGCAGAGGCAGAGGCAGAGGCAGAGGCAGAGGCAGAGGCAGAGGCAGAGGCAGAGGCAGAGGCAGAGGCAGAGGAGGAGCCGCGAGGAGGAGGGGAGAAGCCGTTGCCGCGGCGACGCGCGGCTCGGGCGGGCGCTGTGCGGTGGCAGTGACGCACGGCTCTGCGCGCGCCCTGGAGACGCGTGAACGCGCGAGCGTCCTCCGGCCGGCCCCTTCCTCGTCGTCCTCGTCGTCCTCGTCGTCCTCGCAAATGCGGACTCAGAGCAAAGCAGCTCCCTTTGGCACGGGGAGGAGCGCCGCTAACTCGACCACGCTCGCTCCCGTGAGGCGGCTCGCTTGCCGGCGATCTCCGACGGACGGCTCGCTAGGAGGTACGCCGCCCGTTAGAACGCGTGCCGTTGCTACCGGCTTTCTTTCCGCGACGCCGCTAAGCACGCCTGCGTCCAGTCGGCGCGTACTCGCGTACCGCTGGCGGCCTCTTCCCGCGGCGCCGCCCGCGTTGGCGACGCGGTGCCCGATGCCGGAGTGAAGCCAGCGGTTCACTGCTGTGGCGCCGCCTGCCGGAAGGGCCGGAAAGCGCACCCGGAGCCGACCCGCCGCCGCGCTGCCAGGTGGGGAAACGGGGCGGGCGGGAAGCGCTTCGAGCCGAGTAGCCCCGGGCTCTCCCGTCCTCCCGAGTGCCGGCAGTGCCTCCGTCGTGAACGCGATCGGCAGCTTTCGTCGGTGCCCTTTTCCCGTCTGCTTTTCCCGTGGCGGTGGCGGTGAATCGAGAGAGGAAGCGGTCCTGGGGCACGGCTCGGGGCTCTCAGGGCTTCCTTGGAGTTGCTGGGAGCGTCTGCTGTTAGCAGCAGTTGCTGCGGGAACTCTCCCGTGCTTTCAGCACTCGACCTCCGTTGTACTCTTGAGGGCTTCACCCGACGGCTGCGGGCTGCGGGCTGTGGATGCGATGGCAGTGGATGCAAGTGAGCAGTCCCGTGAGAAGCTCCTTGTTTGCCAAGTTCCTGCCGTGAGGCTGTAGGACCGAGGCCCTCTTTAGCGCACCGCTACAGAGCCATAGGAATCTGGGATGCTTCTGCACACGTACGGCTTGCTGTGCTCTGATGTTAGCAATGGAGGCGGGGATTTGGGATTTGGGATTTGGGATTGGGGATTTGGGATATGGGATTTGGGATTTGGCCTTTGGCTTTTGGCCTTTGGCCTTTGGCCGGGGAGGAGATGGATAGCGATGGCTGGAGGTTCTCTTCCCTTCAGGAAAGAAGCTCCTGCTCTGGCTCCGCCAAGGCTTTGCTTCTCTCCTAGAAAGAAGCCATTCCAGACGTTTGGGCTGCTGCTGCGTAATCTCTCCTTGGAATGCTGGGGACATCACACCCGAAATGCTTGGGCGTTTGCTTTGTTGTTCAACAGACGCCTGCAGTTCCCGTTCTGGCAGCGGCTCGGTGCAAGCGCAGGCCCAAGGGAGATGTCAGCTGCGGAGACGTGCCCTTCCTCCACAGCACGGGAAAGCAAGTCGGGGAGAAGAGCTGGAGGCAGCTGAACCTGTAAGTGGAGCGTGTCAGATAATTTGGCCAGTATTGGCAAAGGAGTAACTGACAGCCGAAAGAAAATAAATAGGGGAGGGGCGGGCTGAAAGAAACAAGCAGAACCGCACAAGTTGCCAGAAAACAACTTGGGCTTATACTTCTTTTGACCTAGATATGAGAAAATGGAACTGAGAGACCCTGCGAAGGAGGAGATCCCTGAGAAAAAGCGCAACACCAGCCAGAAGCTCAGCCTCGGATACCTGCACATGGCCGTCAGACAGAAGACGGGCATGAAGACGAGAGCAGGGTCAGACCCTAAAGAACAGCAAGGCCACCTTGGCTATGGAGCAGACAGTGGACCTGAAATTGCAACAAGAAACAGGTACACACACACACTCACACTCAGGGGAGAAACCCCTTCACCAGGGGCTTCTACCCCACGCACGGGGTCCCCTCCTCAGCCGGAGGGCACCCCAGTTCCACCCGCACGCAAGGGGAACCCTTGAAAACTTCAGGGCTAAGCCCCATCTCACCTCCACGCACGGGGTCCCCTCCTCAGCCGGAGGGCACCCCAGTTTCACCCACATGCAAGGGGAACCCTTGAAAACTTCAGGGCTAAGCCCCATCTCACCTCCACGCACGGGGTCCTCTCCTCAGCCGGAGGGCACCCCAGTTCTACTTGCAAACAAGGGGAACCCTTGAAAACTTCAGGGCTAAGCCCCATCTCACCTCCACGCACGGGGTCCTCTCCTCAGCTGGAGGGCACCCCAGTTTGACACACACGCAAGGGGAACCCTTGAAAACTTCAGGGCTAAGCCCCATCTCACCTCCACGCACGGGGTCCTCTCCTCAGCCGGAGGGCACCCTAGTTTCACCCACATGCAAGGGGAACCCTTGAAAACTTCAGGGCTAAGCCCCATCTCACTTCCACGCACGGGGTCCTCTCCTCAGCCGGAGGGCACCCCAGTTTCACCCACATGCAAGGGGAACCCTTGAAAACTTCAGGGCTAAGCCCCATCTCACTGGCACGCACGGGGTCCTCTCCTCAGCCGGAGGGCACCCCAGTTTGACCCACACGCAAGGGGAACCCTTGAAAACTTCAGGGCTAAGCCCCATCTCACCTCCACGCACGGGGTCCCCTCCTCAGCCGGAGGGCACCCCAGTTTCACCCACATGCAAGGGGAACCCTTGAAATCTTCAGGGCTAAGCCCCATCTCACCTCCACGCACGGGGTCCTCTCCTCAGCCGGAGGGCACCCCAGTTTGACCCGCATGCAAGGGGAACCCTTGAAAACTTCAGGGCTAAGCCCCATCTCACCTCCACGCACGGGGTCCTCTCCTCAGCCGGAGGGCACCCCAGTTTGACCCGCACGCAAGGGGAACCCTTGAAAACTTCAGGGCTAAGCCCCATCTCACCTCCACGCACGGGGTCCCCTCCTCAGCCGGAGGGCACCCCAGTTTCACCCACATGCAAGGGGAACCCTTGAAAACTTCAGGGCTAAGCCCCATCTCACCTCCACGCACGGGGTCCTCTCCTCAGCCGGAGGGCACCCCAGTTTGACCCGCACGCAAAGGGAACCCTTGAAAACTTCAGGGCTAAGCCCCATCTCACCTCCACGCACGGGGTCCTCTCCTCAGTCGGAGGGCACCCCAGTTCTACTTGCAAACAAGGGGAACCCTTGAAAACTTCAGGGCTAAGCCCCATCTCACTTCCACGCACGGGGTCCCCTCCTCAGCCGGAGGGCACCCCAGTTTCACCCACATGCAAGGGGAACCCTTGAAAACTTCAGGGCTAAGCCCCATCTCACTTCCACGCACGGGGTCCCCTCCTCAGCCGGAGGGCACCCCAGTTTGACCCGCACGCAAGGGGAACCCTTGAAAACTTCAGGGCTAAGCCCCATCTCACTGGCACGCACGGGGTCCTCTCCTCAGCCGGAGGGCACCCCAGTTTGACCCGCACGCAAGGGGAACCCTTGAAAACTTCAGGGCTAAGCCCCATCTCACCTCCACGCACGGGGTCCCCTCCTCAGCCGGAGGGCACCCCAGTTTCACCCACATGCAAGGGGAACCCTTGAAAACTTCAGGGCTAAGCCCCATCTCACCTCCACGCACGGGGTCCCCTCCTCAGCCGAAGGGCACCCCTCTCCCCACATCCTTTCTTTTTTCCTCTGCAGGCTGCTCTTCATTAACATCCGTCGTTGCCGTCATCCTCCCTACGGCTTCTCCTGTAAGAAGATGTGGAAGAAGAGAAACTGAGCACAAAGCTGCCACCATATGTGCAAAAACCCCTGCAGAATAAAAAGTCCTGCTCAGCAGAGTTGTCCCGCTCCTCTTTGCACCCCGGGAAGCAGGCTGGAGGGGATTGGGCTCTGGGTGTTGCACCCCACCTGAGCGAGAACGTATGTCGTTCCCAAGGGCAGCCCCCAGCCCTGCAGCACCACCCTGGGAAGCCTCAGCTTCAGCCAGGAGCTGGGGGACACACAGGGGCTCAAGTGCTGAGCGGGGCCCAGGGGAAGCGTGAAGTGGGTTGGGAGCACTGCGGGGTTGCACCACCTGCCGGGGAGCACCGACACTGCGCTTACCGGAACGGAGAGCTTCACGCTGTTGGGCAGCTTCTGGCGTTTCTTGCTCACAACCTCCAGCAGAAGCCAGCTGCATCGCTGCACCTTCACTGCCGGTGGAGGAGGGCAGGCAAGGTGCAGCTGCCCCCAGGATGCCGTGTCCCCAGGCACCCCTACCCCCGCGGGAGCAGGGAGGTGCCCACAGCAGGAAGCAGCACCGGGACCCCAAGTCCTGTTAGGAAGGAAGTGCTGCTGCGCCACCAGCCCTGCACCACTGCTCCCCCTACCTGTCCGTTCCCATTACAGCCGCTCCGTCCTCCTGGAGAGCAGTAGGCGAGTGTCTTCAGCGCTGCGAGACCAGAACAAAGCTGCAGGGTGGAGGTGGGGGCGGGGTTGGGAACCTGGCACCGGGCACCCCGTCACCCCGCACACAGGAGGAGGGGTGCGGGAAGTGCTTTTGTCGTCTATCTAGCACCCAGCCTCAGCCACAAACGCTGGAGACGCGAGGACAGGGCTCACGTCCAGGCCGTCGAGGTGCTTAGGACTTGAGCTCTGAGTGCAGATTCCCTTACAAGCACTATCTCCTTAGATGTCACCTCATATAGCATCTTCCGGGCGAAGAAGGATGCTGTGGAAAACCTGCAAGGCCCTTTCTAGGGGAATGGTGTCATCTGGTCTCTCTGATACATTTGTGACACATGCTGTCTCCCATAGATCTCTGCTCTGCTACAGTCTTTCTTTCCAAGAGTAGAGTAGAGTAGGGTGGAGTGGAGTAGAGTGGTATAGGGGGGAAGGGAAGGGAAGGGAAGGGAAGGGAAGGGAAGGGAAGGGAAGGGAAGGGAAGGGAAGGGAAGGGAAGGGAAGGGAAGGGAAGGGAAGGGAAGGGAAGGGAAGGGAAGGGAAGGGAAGGGAAGGGAAGGGAAGGGAAGGGAAGGGAAGGGAAGGGAAGGGAAGGGAAGGGAAGGGAAGGGAGTTGGGAGGCACCTACTGGGCTAACAAAAGTGAAAGTATATTATTAAGTGCGTTGACAAGCTTGGAGAGTGACAGACACCGGGCACCAGCCACCTTGCTAGGAAGCCTCTTCCAGTGTTTGAAAACGCTCACGTTCAAGAAAGTTTTCTGTGGTGGTACACCGGTAGGAAATCTCTATCCACGAAGCTGTGCAAGCAGTGCTCCATGGCCAGAGCCAGGATACCTGTGCACAGCGTTACCCAACATGTCCTCTGCAAAGGCATCACTCGTTTCAGTCCACGAAGCGTATCGTGTTGCACTGTCACTTAGAACTTCCGTCAAAGGTGCAAAGAAGCATTTTTTTGCACAGGTCTTCCTCGTCCAAAAGAGTTTTACCATCTAAGATTGAGAACACAATCTGCCTTAGTGAGCCTTCAGTACACCTGAGCCAGGTTTGGAGCTCTCTCTTCTGCCAATGCGATGCTGGAGCACTTTCACCTCAGATTAATTCCAAAGTGATACTCCTCCAAAAGTCATGCAAGCCTTTTAAAATATTGCAGTGGGAATGTCCAGAATGGGCAACTGCCTCCTCTCTTCATCCTTTTTTGTAAAACAATGGAGTGAACCAAGCACCGTCAGCTTCTCACTGCCTGCTTTTTCTTTCTGAAAGAGGTGTGTGCCTCCAGTTTCTCACTGCGGTGATTTCTGCAGCAGCTAGATATACACATCTCTGACAATCCCACTAGGCATCTGCTCACAGCTTCAGGGAGTAGGTGCCTATTAAGCCAGACCAAAAGCACACAGGACCAAAAGCACACAAAGTACACATGTAGCCGCTGGCCTTTCTGCACACTTGACTCCTACGTGCTAGGGACACGGGAAACAGCAGATATTCACTCCCGTCTTCAAGACAGCCGATCTCATGACAGGCTTCTTGCAGTCCATCTTGTAGTTGAGGCCTCTTCTCTGTAAGGCTCGACAAACAAACTCTGGCACGCAGACGTTGCCGCAGCAGCGTGCAACGCTGGCCTGGCCTGCCACAAGGAGCAACGGGGACGTGAAATTTCTTCTACTCTGAGCACAGCATGGCACATTTTGTCTGTAGGGAATGGCTGAGACAGGCATTTTTTGCAGTGTTCCAACTGTGTTTCAAGTTTCCTGGCTTCCAGGGACTTGTTCTCAGCCCTCTTAACTTTCTACTGGCATGACTGCAGAGAGAAAGCGTTACTTCTGTCGTGATTTCTTTTACCCTGTTCTCTCCGTTCGTGGCCTTGCTCCATATGAGGGGAAGGAAAGAAGAAAATGCCACCGGGGGCTAAATCAGCTCCTGTCGCGTGCAACGTGATTCACTGCAAACTGACCTCTCACCAGCATTTCCCACTAAACCACGTTCTTCAGTACAACGTCTAAACGTTTCTTGAACGCCTCCAGGGATGATGACTCCACCACCTCCCTGGGCAGCTCATTCCAGCACCGGACCACCCTCTCAAAGAAGAAGCGTTTCCTAACGTCCAACCTGAATCTCCCCGGGTACGGCTTGAGGCCGTTCCCTCTAGTCCTACTGCTAGTGACATGGCAGAAGAGGCCAACCCCCAGCTCACCACAACCTCCCTTCAGGTAGGTGCAGAGCACGATATGGTCTCCCCTGAGCCTCCTCCAGGCTGAAGAATCCCAGCTTCCTGAGCTTACGAGTCTCCTCATAAGACTTGTGCTCCAGACCCCTCACCAGCTTCGTTGCCCTTCTCTGGACACGCTCCAGGGCCTCCATGTCTTTCCTGCCGTGAGGGGCCCAAAACCGAGCACAGCACTCCAGGTGCAGCCTCACCAGAGCTCAGTGCAGAGGGATGATCACTTCCCTGCTCCTGCTGGCACTGCCACTCCTGATACAAGCCGGGATGCCACTGGCCCTCTCGGCCACCTCAGCTGAGCATCGACCAACACCCCCAGGTCTGTTTCCTCTCCGCGGTCTTCCAGCCACTCTGCCCCAAGCCTGCCCCAAACCCACCCTGCCTGTAGCGTTGCCTGGGGCTCTTACGGCCAATGTGCAGGACCAAGGATTTCCTTCGTGTGGCCTCACCTCACCCCACAGAGCTGGGACGTGCCGGGCTGGATGAGTGCAGATCCCGGTCCTTCTCGCTGACATCCTTCGTTTGAAAAGGGAGGAGTTGATGAGCGGCTTCCTGACGGGATTGCCTTTCGCTTCACAGCTGGCTCTGGAGGGGGCCTCTTTGCCTCTTACTACCACTAGATGGTAGCCTTAGCGAGCATTTCCCCTTACTCTGGGAAGACCAATTTCAAACTCTGACTGCAACGCTTCTGAACCGATCAAGTCTGCACTGTTCTCACAACACGTACAGTGCCAGGTTGCTGCTGCTGGCTGCTGGCTGCTGGCTGCTGCCTGCTGGCTGCTGCCTGCTGGCTGCTACTAACGGCTGACTCAAGTGAACAAAGCTGAAGGTGCGTTCAGTATATCAAGCCCGGTTCAAATGCAAGTATTCACAGAATCACAGCACGGCTTCAGTGGGAAGGGACCTCAAAGCCCACCCACTTCCAACCCCACTGCCATGGGCAGCTCTGCCGCCCACCACGTCAGGCTGCCCAGGGCCCCATCCGACCGGGCCTTGGACACCTCCAGGGACGGGGCACCCACATCTTCTCTGGGCAGCCTGTGCCACTGCCTCACTGCCTGAGAGTGAAACATTGCTTCACAACGTCTAATCAAAACCTACCTTCTCTTCCTTTCAAGAAAACAAATAAACATAGACATAAACATAAAAATTGCCCCTCCCTGTCCTGTCGCTACACTCCGATAACGAGTCCCTCTGCATCTTTCCGGTAGCTCCTGGAAGGCCACAGTGAGAAGGCCGGAGCCTTCCCTTCTCTAAGCTAAATAACCCCAGCTCTCTCCGACTTTCTGCACAGCAGAGGTGCTCCAGCCATCTGACCACCTTCTTGGCCTTCTCTGGACTCCCTTCAAACAGTTTCACATCTTTCCTCGTGCTGGGGTCCCAGGGCTGAAAACAGTGCAGTAGGTGAGGTCTGACACAAGAGGAGCAGAAGGGGACAAGAAGCTCCCTCGGCCTACTGGCTACATCTCATCTCCTGTCCCGCTGATGGTCTTGGGTGCTTTGCAACCCCTCTCACAGATCCCAGTTTCACAGAGTAGCTTCTGGGGAATGGCTCGGTGCAGCTGTTTCAAGAAAAAGCCTGTGCGAGGCCAGCGTCAACATAGTGCTGGCCAGGCCTCTGCTCCACACACAGACATCACGGCACCACCATCGCTAGCGCTTCTGCTGCGTGCTGTGCTTCTGACCACTCTTCTGACCACTCAGCTTCCCGGACAGCCATGCCAAGACTTCCTGCATCGCTGAGACAGCACGCTTGCTTAACAGTCGCATGTCTCTGGCTCGTTCTCTGGAGACTGCTCACATGAGAGGCATGCTCTATTTAGCTGTGGTGACAGAACCACTACAGCACAACGGAGAGCGCCGGCAAGAATCTGCCAAACCCTCTCTGTACATACAGGCAGGGAGCACAGAAGCTAAAGCAAACAAAACCCACCTATTCCTCCCTTCTTCCTCCTGCACTCCTGCAGTGAGTGGTGGAAGAGCCGGAGGTGATGGAGTGCACTGGGATCAGCTGGGAGGGAGTCCGTGGTCTTCGTAGCAGCTCGTGTGGTGCAGTGCTTTAGATCTGTGGCCAGGCCAACGCGGATAAACTGAAACACAGCAGTGTTTCAGTTGAGGCTGAGCAGTGTTTGCACGGCGTCGAGTCCTTCACTGTTTCTCACTGCCTCTCCAGCGTACAGACTGAGGTGTGCAAGAGGTGGGAAGGGCACACGAGTAGCTCATGGGATCATCACAGAATCACAGAATGGCTTGGGTTGCAAGGACCCTCAAGGATCACCACGCCCCAGCTCCCCTGCCGCAGGCAGGGCCTCCAACCTCCAGATCTAATACTAGACCAGGCTGCCCAGGGCCCCATCCAGCCCGGCCCTGAACACCCCCAGGGACGGAGCATCCACAAGCTCTCTGGGCAGCCTGTTCCAGCACCTCAGCACCCTCTCGGTAAAGAACTTCTCCCTGATAGCCAACCTAAATCTTCCCTCCTTCCATTTCAAACCGATTCCACTTGGCCTGCCGTTATCTACCCTTGTAAACAGTTGACTCCCCAGGAGACCAGGATACCACTTGCTTTCCGAGCTGCAAGAGCACGCTGCTGGCTCACGTTCTGCTTTTCATCCACCAGGACCCCCAGGCCCTTCTCTGCAGGGCAACTCTCAAGGGCTGCTCCTCCCCGTCCCTATACATGTCCGCAATGCCTCTGGCCCAAGTGCAAAACCTTGCACTTTGCTGTATTCAAACTCATTAGGTTCACCCGCGCCCACCTTTCGAGTCTGATGAGGTCCCTCTGAATGGCATCCCTTCCTTCCATTGCCTCAACCGCACCACTCAGCCTGGTGTCATCAGCAAACTCGCTGAGGGTGCACTCAATTCCAACGTCCATGTCATTGACAAGGAAGTCAAAGGGCACCGGTCCCAAGACAGTCCCCTGGGGGACACCGCTCCTTACCGGCCTCCGCCCGGACACAGAACCATCCATCACCACCCTCTGTCTGCGGCCTTTCAACCCATCCCTTATCCGCCGGGTGGTCCACCCGTCAAATCCACATCTCTCCCGTTTGGAGATGAGGATGTGGGGGGCGACCACCATCACAGAAGGCCACCAGATGAGGTGGGCATGACCTTCCCCTGGCGAGGCCGTGCTGGCTCTCTCGGATCACACGCTCATTCCTCAAGTGATCTAGCATGTCAGCCAGGAGGATCTGATCCATCATCAGGCACAGAGGTGACACTCACCGGCCTGTAGTTCCCCGGGGTCCTCCTTGTTCCCCTTCTCATACGTGGGAGTGACGTGACCCTTCTTCCAGTCGCCTGGGATCTCACCTGACAGCCACGACTTTTCAGATATGACAGAGAGCGGCTCGGCACCCACCTCAGCCAGCTCCTTCAGAACGCTGGGATGCACGCCATCCGGCCCCATAGTACGCTTTTGGTCTCGTGAGGCAGTCTCAGACTTGCTCTGCCCTTACAGTAGTGGAGGTGGGGGGGACTTACTCCCCCAGTCTCCACCTAGAGGTTGAGGGGTGCAGGGTTCAGGGACGTGAGAAATCCAAGAATCCTGGCTGCCAGTGAAGACCGAGGCAAAGAACTCATTCCGTACCTCAACCTTCGATCACGGGAAGTGCAAAGGGACTTTGGTCCTCATCTCCATGCTGGTGCTTGTGCCGGTGTAGCCACGGTGCAGAGAAGCAAGCGCTGCTGGAGCCCTGGCCCTGCGCTCAGCTCTTTGTTCCCGAGAAAAAAGCCTTGGCACTGCCTTGTGTCCCCTGCCCAGCGCCGCGACTGCCTCAAGTGGGTGGCTGCTGGGGAACAGGACGGCTCTCCCGGCCTAGCAGCTCCACCTCTCCTGTGCCTGCTGTACATCTCAGCCCGAATTTATCGTTGACCTTCCAGAAAGAAAGAGACGCCACAACTGCTCTACCACCCGTCTCAGGGTGCACCCAAGATTACTGACAGTGCCCAGATCACCTCCCCCCCCCAACACCCTCTCTGTGGCGACGTGCGGAATCAAACTCTATAACCACCAAGTAGATACAAAATCAGGTAGGTTTAATCAAGGCTGCGCAGACGCTGGGTGCAGGGGGATAGCTCCTCCTAACTTGCACACCGTCAGGAACAAGCGTGCTACGGATATAGGCTGAACTAACACATAGTCCACAGTTGGACGCAGGAATTCGCATGCATCTTCATGACATTCCCGAGAGCCCATTAGCATGCAGTCCCTCCTCCCTCGCGCGTCCTCTTCTCGGTCTTCAGTGGCAGGAGCGCCATCGCAGCCCTCTCCTCGTAGCGGAGATGCTCCAGCGTTCTTCCAGATGCTCCAGATGTTCTGTTCTTCCAGCGCTCCGCCGCTGCTCGCTGGGCTCTGTGCAGAGGACGGCTCCGTGGTACCGGCAGCCCAGCGCAGTGCAGGGAAGCGATGCTCCGCGAGAGCTGAGGCACACGAGCCGCGCAGCGCCTCAGCCTCTCCCCCGCCTGCGCTCCGCGCTTTCCGTCCGTCCCCGCTGCCGTTCCCGGCTGAGGTCGGGCCGCCCGCTCACAAGCGGGGCCCGTCGGGCTGCCGCGCGCGGTCTCCGGCGCCCGCCTGCCGCTCCTGTGCCACCCGCCTCAGCCATTCCCCGTCCTCGTCGTCCGGCGGCGGTGCCTCGAAGCGGCTGCGCTGGTTGGGCTCCCCGTGCCAGGAGGAGCTGCGCACCAGCGGGCGGGGGGGCCTGGAGGGGCTGCGCTGCACGCGGCCTGGTGGGGCGCTGCGGGACCGACGCGCAGATCTGCTCTCCCGCCGCTCCCTGGTGCGCTGCAGCCTTCCCCGGGGCCGGCGGGTCGGGGCGCGACCCGAGGGGCGCCAGCCGAGGCGCAGCAGGGTGCCGATGAACTGGCGGCACAGGGGGCAGCTGGACGCGTTGGCGGTCCAGAGCTGGATGCATTCCCTGCAGAAGATGTGCCTGCAGGGGAGAGCGCGCACGGCGTCGGCCATCGGGCCGAGGCAGATGGGGCACGGCTCCTCGTGGGCCTCCGCCGGCCACGTCCACGTCTCCCGCCTCCTGCTGCTGCTGGCAGCCGCCTCCCGGCTCATGGCTGCGGCCGCCCTGGCGCTGTGAGGCTCCGAGGATGGGTGCGCTGGAGGCTGCCTCTCGCAGAGCGGTCGGCAGCCTGCGGGCCTCAGCGCCTCTCTCTCGTGCGTCCCACCAGTGACGGACACCTCGGGTGCCACTGGCAGGAGCTGTGACGCCTGGTGTTCCTCGAGTAGGATCCTTAGCCACTGGCAATCCTCTCGCAGGACTCTGACGTCTCACGCACTGGCAAGGTCTCAGTGTCTCGTGCTCCCACAGGAAGACGTTCACACCTCGAGAGTCGCCAGCAAGACTCAATGCGGGCTGGGCCCGCTGGCTATGGGTAGGCACCCGGCCCACTGTGAGCTCACGGGGTGACTGTGACTCTGCGATGCCGTCACAAAGCACACACAGACGTGGAGGTTTGCTGTCCCGTGAACGCGGTAGTTGCCGCGTTCGTCGCTTTGGCATTTGCCTGCCAGAGTCCTCCCGAGGCAGGACTTTCACTGGCACGCTTTCACAAACCGTGACAAATAAATGATTTATCGGAGCAGCCGATAGAACAGATCTGGGGTCGCCGTTGATCAGTGCTGTAGCTGTGGCCGTGCTGGTATTTGATACAAGCGCGAGCAACGTAAATGCTAGCCTGGGTATTTTTCACCGAGAGGTGAAGGGGTGCTCCTTACCGGGCAGGGATCCCTGCCTTGGTGGGGAAAGAGCAGCACAGCTTCTCTCTTTCTCTTGTCCCTTTAATCTCTCTTCCCGCCCCTCCTCTGCACCCTCCAGGACCTTCCAGTGGTGCTTGAAGGCAGCGTATAAACAGGAAAGGGAACGGCTGTTTAAGAGGGTGGATAGCGATGGGACAAGGGGGAATGGTTTTAAACGGGGACAGGGGAGGTTTAAGTTGGATGATAGGGAGAAGTTTTTTACCCAGAGGGTGGTGACACACTGGAACGGGTTGCCCAAGGAGGTTGTGGATGCCCCATCCCTGGAGGCATTCAAGGCCAGGCTGGATGTGGCTCTGGGCAGCCCGGTCTCGTGGTTGGCGACCCTGCACATAGCAGGGCGGTTGAAACTCGATGGTCGTGGAAATCAATTGATTGTTTCACACTGATATTTTGCAGCTTCTCTGCCAAATATTTAGAAAACTAGACAAGTCCCTTGCGTCAAATTCAGTAAGGAACCGTGGTGTGGAGGTGACTCTTTTCACCACCTCACCTTTATGGAGCAGATTGTCTCGAGGGAGATCACACGGCACGTGCGGGACAATCAGGGGGTCAGGCCCAGCCAGCGTGGGTTCACGAAGGGCAGGTCCTGCTTGACCAACCCGATCTCCTTGTATGACCTAGTGACCCGTCTGGTGGATGAGGGAAAGGCTGTTGAGGTAGTCTACCTAGACTTCAGCAAAGCCTTTAACGCTGTCTCCCACGGTATTCTCCTGCAGAAGCTGGCAGCCTGTGGCTTGGACAGGTACGCTCTTGGCTGGGTAAGGAGCTGGCTGGAGGGCCGGGCCCACAGCGTGGTGGTGAATGGAGTTAAATCCAGATGGCGACCGGTCACGGGTGGTGTTCCCCAGGGGTCGGTGCTGGGGCCTGTCCTCTTCGAGATCTTTACTGATGACCTGGATGAGGTCGTTGAACGCACCCGCAGTAAGTTTGCAGATGACACCCAGTTGGCTGGAAGTGTCCGTCTGCCTGAGTGTTGCGAGGCCCTACAGAGGGATCTGGACAGGCTGGATAGCTGGGCTGAAGCCAGTGGGATGAGCTTCAGCAAGACCAAATGCCGGGTCCTGCACTTGGGCCACAACAACCCCAAGGCAACGCTCCAGGCTAGGGGCAGAGTGGCTGGAAGGCTGTGTAGAGGAAATGGACCTGGGGGTGTTGATTGACGCGAGACTGAACACGAGCCAGCAGTGTGCCCAGGTGGCCAAGAAGGCCAACGGCATCCTGGCTTGCATCAGAAGTAGTGTTGCCAGCAGGAGCAGGGAAGTAAATGTCCCCCTGTACTCAGCACCGGTGAGGCCGCACCTCGAGTACTGTGTCCAGTTTTGGGCCCCTCACTGCAAGAAAGACATCGAGGCCCTGGAGCGTGTCCAGAGGAGGGCAACAAAGCTGGTGCGGGGTCTGGAGCGCAGGCCTCACGAGGAGCGGCTGAGGGAGCTGGGATTGTTTAGCCTGGAGGAGGCTCAGGGGAGACCTTATTGCTCTCTAGAACTACCTGAAGGGAGCTTGTACCGAGCTGGGGGTCGGCCTCTTCTCTCGGGTGACTAGTGATAGGACTAGAGGGAATGGCTTCAAGCTGCGCCAGGGGAGGTTCAGGCTGGGCGTTAGGAAATACCGCTTCTCTGAAAGGGTGGTCAGGCACTGGAATGGGCTGCCCAGGGAGCTGGTGGAGTCACCGACCCCAGAGGTGTTCGCGGCACGTTTGGACGTTGTGTTGGGGGACGTGGTTTAACTACTATTACTATAGTACAGAACTATTGGTGATGGGTGACTGGTTGGACTGTGTGATCCGTTGGGTCTTTTCCAACCTTGGTGGTTCTATGATTCTACGATTCCCTTCTCACTAGGGCAGGCAGAGCACTCCTTGCAGGCTGCGGAGTTGAGCCAGCCCGCCAGGGGTGTGCTGCAGGGGTTCTGAGCCAACGAGTCTCCCCATGGGGAAGCAATTTGCCCTCTGCAGAGAGTATACGATGTGATTGGGAAGCAGCCTTTGAAGAGCAGAAGGAAGCCAAGCCAATCCTTTTTTTTTTTTTTTTTTTTTTCACATGGCACCTACGCAGCTGCAGCCCTGACTGAGGCTGATGTTGCCAGATGCTGGGGTACTTTTCCTTTCATCCCTATCATCCCTAGATGCTTTCTCCAAGCTCTTTGCTTTCTCTCCCTGCTCCTTAGAGTCAGGGAAGAGATCCCCCTTGCAAGCCGTGTGCTTGCGGCCCCTGATTTAAAACAACAGAGTAGGATGTGCTCTATGCAGGACTTGGGTCTTTGAGTTGCTGTGGTCAGACCCCCAGTAATGTTCTCTAATGAATCAGCACCCCAAAGATGAGGAATAAATTAGACATGTGAAAAGAACTTTTCCATAGAATAAACAAGAAGTTTGTTTATTTATTGTTTGTTTCCATAGAATAAACAATCAGAGGCAGAGGCAGAGGCAGAGGCAGAGGCAGAGGCAGAGGCAGAGGAGGAGCCGCGAGGAGGAGGGGAGAAGCCGTTGCCGCGGCGACGCGCGGCTCGGGCGGGCGCTGTGCGGTGGCAGTGACGCACGGCTCTGCGCGCGCCCTGGAGACGCGTGAACGCGCGAGCGTCCTCCGGCCGGCCCCTTCCTCGTCGCCCTCGTCGTCCTCGCAAATGCGGACTCAGAGCAAAGCAGCTCCCTTTGGCACGGGGAGGAGCGCCGCTAACTCGACCACGCTCGCTCCCGTGAGGCGGCTCGCTTGCCGGCGATCTCCGACGGACGGCTCGCTAGGAGGTACGCCGCCCGTTAGAACGCGTGCCGTTGCTACCGGCTTTCTTTCCGCGACGCCGCTAAGCACGCCTGCGTCCAGTCGGCGCGTACTCGCGTACCGCTGGCGGCCTCTTCCCGCGGCGCCGCCCGCGTTGGCGACGCGGTGCCCGATGCCGGAGTGAAGCCAGCGGTTCACTGCTGTGGCGCCGCCTGCCGGAAGGGCCGGAAAGCGCACCCGGAGCCGACCCGCCGCCGCGCTGCCAGGTGGGGAAACGGGGCGGGCGGGAAGCGCTTCGAGCCGAGTAGCCCCGGGCTCTCCCGTCCTCCCGAGTGCCGGCAGTGCCTCCGTCGTGAACGCGATCGGCAGCTTTCGTCGGTGCCCTTTTCCCGTCTGCTTTTCCCGTGGCGGTGGCGGTGAATCGAGAGAGGAAGCGGTCCTGGGGCACGGCTCGGGGCTCTCAGGGCTTCCTTGGAGTTGCTGGGAGCGTCTGCTGTTAGCAGCAGTTGCTGCGGGAACTCTCCCGTGCTTTCAGCACTCGACCTCCGTTGTACTCTTGAGGGCTTCACCCGACGGCTGCGGGCTGCGGGCTGTGGATGCGATGGCAGTGGATGCAAGTGAGCAGTCCCGTGAGAAGCTCCTTGTTTGCCAAGTTCCTGCCGTGAGGCTGTAGGACCGAGGCCCTCTTTAGCGCACCGCTACAGAGCCATAGGAATCTGGGATGCTTCTGCACACGTACGGCTTGCTGTGCTCTGATGTTAGCAATGGAGGCGGGGATTTGGGATTTGGGATTTGGGATTGGGGATTTGGGATATGGGATTTGGGATTTGGCCTTTGGCTTTTGGCCTTTGGCCTTTGGCCGGGGAGGAGATGGATAGCGATGGCTGGAGGTTCTCTTCCCTTCAGGAAAGAAGCTCCTGCTCTGGCTCCGCCAAGGCTTTGCTTCTCTCCTAGAAAGAAGCCATTCCAGACGTTTGGGCTGCTGCTGCGTAATCTCTCCTTGGAATGCTGGGGACATCACACCCGAAATGCTTGGGCGTTTGCTTTGTTGTTCAACAGACGCCTGCAGTTCCCGTTCTGGCAGCGGCTCGGTGCAAGCGCAGGCCCAAGGGAGATGTCAGCTGCGGAGACGTGCCCTTCCTCCACAGCACGGGAAAGCAAGTCGGGGAGAAGAGCTGCAGGCAGCTGAACCTGTAAGTGGAGCGTGTCAGATAATTTGGCCAGTATTGGCAAAGGAGTAACTGACAGCCGAAAGAAAATAAATAGGGGAGGGGCGGGCTGAAAGAAACAAGCAGAACCGCACAAGTTGCCAGAAAACAACTTGGGCTTATACTTCTTTTGACCTAGATATGAGAAAATGGAACTGAGAGACCCTGCGAAGGAGGAGATCCCTGAGAAAAAGCGCAACACCAGCCAGAAGCTCAGCCTCGGATACCTGCACATGGCCGTCAGACAGAAGACGGGCATGAAGACGAGAGCAGGGTCAGACCCTAAAGAACAGCAAGGCCACCTTGGCTATGGAGCAGACAGTGGACCTGAAATTGCAACAAGAAACAGGTACACACACACACTCACACACACACTCAGGGGAGAAACCCCTTCACCAGGGGCTTCTACCCCACGCACGGGGTCCCCTCCTCAGCCGGAGGGCACCCCAGTTCCACCCGCACGCAAGGGGAACCCTTGAAAACTTCAGGGCTAAGCCCCATCTCACTTCCACGCACGGGGTCCCCTCCTCAGCCGGAGGGCACCCCAGTTCCACCCGCACGCAAGGGGAACCCTTGAAAACTTCAGGGCTAAGCCCCATCTCACCTCCACGCACGGGGTCCTCTCCTCAGCCGGAGGGCACCCCAGTTCTACTTGCAAACAAGGGGAACCCTTGAAAACTTCAGGGCTAAGCCCCATCTCACTTCCACGCACGGGGTCCCCTCCTCAGCCGGAGGGCACCCCAGTTTCACCCACATGCAAGGGGAACCCTTGAAAACTTCAGGGCTAAGCCCCATCTCACATGCACGCACGGGGTCCCCTCCTCAGCCGGAGGGCACCCCAGTTTCACCCACATGCAAGGGGAACCCTTGAAAACTTCAGGGCTAAGCCCCATCTCACCTCCACGCACGGGGTCCCCTCCTCAGCCGGAGGGCACCCCAGTTTGACCCACACGCAAGGGGAACCCTTGAAAACTTCAGGGCTAAGCCCCATCTCACTGGCACGCACGGGGTCCTCTCCTCAGCCGGAGGGCACCCCAGTTTCACCCACATGCAAGGGGAACCCTTGAAAACTTCAGGGCTAAGCCCCATCTCACCTCCACGCACGGGGTCCTCTCCTCAGCCGGAGGGCACCCCAGTTCTACTTGCAAACAAGGGGAACCCTTGAAAACTTCAGGGCTAAGCCCCATCTCACCTCCACGCACGGGGTCCCCTCCTCAGCCGGAGGGCACCCCAGTTTCACCCACATGCAAGGGGAACCCTTGAAAACTTCAGGGCTAAGCCCCATCTCACTTCCACGCACGGGGTCCCCTCCTCAGCCGGAGGGCACCCCAGTTCCACCCGCACGCAAGGGGAACCCTTGAAAACTTCAGGGCTAAGCCCCATCTCACTGGCACGCACGGGGTCCTCTCCTCAGCCGGAGGGCACCCCAGTTTGACCCACACGCAAGGGGAACCCTTGAAAACTTCAGGGCTAAGCCCCATCTCACATGCATGCACGGGGTCCCCTCCTCAGCCGGAGGGCACCCCAGTTTCACCCACATGCAAGGGGAACCCTTGAAAACTTCAGGGCTAAGCCCCATCTCACCTCCACGCACGGGGTCCCCTCCTCAGCCGGAGGGCACCCCAGTTTGACCCGCACGCAAGGGGAACCCTTGAAAACTTCAGGGCTAAGCCCCATCTCACTGGCACGCACGGGGTCCTCTCCTCAGCCGGAGGGCACCCCAGTTTGACCCGCACGCAAGGGGAACCCTTGAAAACTTCAGGGCTAAGCCCCATCTCACCTCCACGCACGGGGTCCTCTCCTCAGCCGGAGGGCACCCCAGTTCCACCCGCACGCAAGGGGAACCCTTGAAAACTTCAGGGCTAAGCCCCATCTCACCTCCACGCACGGGGTCCCCTCCTCAGCCGGAGGGCACCCCAGTTTGACCCGCACGCAAGGGGAACCCTTGAAAACTTCAGGGCTAAGCCCCATCTCACTGGCACGCACGGGGTCCTCTCCTCAGCCGGAGGGCACCCCAGTTTGACCCGCACGCAAGGGGAACCCTTGAAAACTTCAGGGCTAAGCCCCATCTCACCTCCACGCACAGGGTCCTCTCCTCAGCCGGAGGGCACCCCAGTTCCACCCGCACGCAAGGGGAACCCTTGAAAACTTCAGGGCTAAGCCCCATCTCACCTCCACGCACGGGGTCCTCTCCTCAGCCAGAGGGCACCCCAGTTCCACCCGCATGCAAGGGGAACCCTTGAAAACTTCAGGGCTAAGCCCCATCTCACCTCCACGCACGGGGTCCTCTCCTCAGCCGGAGGGCACCCCAGTTCCACCCGCACGCAAGGGGAACCCTTGAAAACTTCAGGGCTAAGCCCCATCTCACCTCCACGCACGGGGTCCCCTCCTCAGCCGGAGGGCACCCCTCTCCCCACATCCTTTCTTTTTTCCTCTGCAGGCTGCTCTTCATTAACATCCGTCGTTGCCGTCATCCTCCCTACGGCTTCTCCTGTAAGAAGATGTGGAAGAAGAGAAACTGAGCACAAAGCTGCCACCATATGTGCAAAAACCCCTGCAGAATAAAAAGTCCTGCTCAGCAGAGTTGTCCCGCTCCTCTTTGCACCCCGGGAAGCAGGCTGGAGGGGATTGGGCTCTGGGTGTTGCACCCCACCTGAGCGAGAACGTATGTCGTTCCCAAGGGCAGCCCCCAGCCCTGCAGCACCACCCTGGGAAGCCTCAGCTTCAGCCAGGAGCTGGGGGACACACAGGGGCTCAAGTGCTGAGCGGGGCCCAGGGGAAGCGTGAAGTGGGTTGGGAGCACTGCGGGGTTGCACCACCTGCCGGGGAGCACCGACACTGCGCTTACCGGAACGGAGAGCTTCACGCTGTTGGGCAGCTTCTGGCGTTTCTTGCTCACAACCTCCAGCAGAAGCCAGCTGCATCGCTGCACCTTCACTGCCGGTGGAGGAGGGCAGGCAAGGTGCAGCTGCCCCCAGGATGCCGTGTCCCCAGGCACCCCTACCCCCGCGGGAGCAGGGAGGTGCCCACAGCAGGAAGCAGCACCGGGACCCCAAGTCCTGTTAGGAAGGAAGTGCTGCTGCGCCACCAGCCCTGCACCACTGCTCCCCCTACCTGTCCGTTCCCATTACAGCCGCTCCGTCCTCCTGGAGAGCAGTAGGCGAGTGTCTTCAGCGCTGCGAGACCAGAACAAAGCTGCAGGGTGGAGGTGGGGGCGGGGTTGGGAACCTGGCACCGGGCACCCCGTCACCCCGCACACAGGAGGAGGGGTGCGGGAAGTGCTTTTGTCGTCTATCTAGCACCCAGCCTCAGCCACAAACGCTGGAGACGCGAGGACAGGGCTCACGTCCAGGCCGTCGAGGTGCTTAGGACTTGAGCTCTGAGTGCAGATTCCCTTACAAGCACTATCTCCTTAGATGTCACCTCATATAGCATCTTCCGGGCGAAGAAGGATGCTGTGGAAAACCTGCAAGGCCCTTTCTAGGGGAATGGTGTCATCTGGTCTCTCTGATACATTTGTGACACATGCTGTCTCCCATAGATCTCTGCTCTGCTACAGTCTTTCTTTCCAAGAGTAGAGTAGAGTAGGGTGGAGTGGAGTAGAGTGGTATAGGGGGGAAGGGAAGGGAAGGGAAGGGAAGGGAAGGGAAGGGAAGGGAAGGGATCACTTCTGAGTTATGGGAAGTATTCCCCATGGACTGCCGTATGTTAAGAAACAAAATGGATGCCCTTGAGTATAAGAGACTCCTTACTTTTATCAGGTAACGTAAAACGGTTATTACAAAGTGGATTATCATGCTTTGCTCCTGTGTGGAGGCTTTTACAGTATTATAGTTGTCACTATATGCTTGTTCTGAATGCCCTAAATTAGGATGATCTGTCTGTATAAAGACGTGAACAAGGCAATTTAAAATTATTCCATCAAAGTGCTCCAAATCATCCATTTTGCTCTGCTCTCCTGCAAAGAAAAAATACTAGATCCACCTTAGCAATTTGAAATCTCGACAAGCACAACTAATACCGTGTGGGAGAAATGGCATAGGTGTTAATCGAGTCTGTGTCCTGCCCTAGTATGGAATGTGCATATTTTAAGAATTCTGCTTACTTGCTAAAAGTAGTGAATTCAAACACTTTCCAGATATAAGAAGAAAAACTTTTAAGTGGTCTTTTGATTGAACAGATCTGAGTTTAATGATAAAGCTTGAGAAGGATATCTTGCAAGTAGGATAGGACACTGAAGAAGGAGTATAAAGGACTTTTAGAAACGAATCCATAGAAATTTCTGTAAGTAGTACAGTAGAGTATGTGGGCAGATTTCAAAGCAGAAGTTTTGAAGTATTTTCTTGAAGACTGTTTCGCTGCGTAGTTAGAACGTACAACTATTGTAATGCCATCTATGGTTGTCTAGGACAGTGGTCTCTAAATGTTTTTAATTGTGCACGCCTATCAGTAAGAAGTTTTTAAGCATGCAACTCCCAACGTATGTACATTTATTTACTGCTAAGTATATCATTGCGCCACTGTAAATATGTACGTATTGTACTTACCTTGTAAGTGTAAATACACATGCATTTACATTAAAAAACATACAAAAATAGAAATGAAGATGAAATAATGTTTTATTTCTTAATAATGCAAAAAAATTGTTATCACAAACATATTAATAATACTGGTGAGAGCAGTGTGATTGAATACGGTTCATTATTTTTGAGAATCTCTGTTTAACACTGTGTGACCCAATGATTCAAAGGTGTGGCTGTAATTTCACTTTATTTCCGTGCTTAGTTTTAATGGATACCTCACAAATATTAAAATGGAAGAAGAGCATCTTTGTATGCAGGTACTAAATCACGGTACTCATTTTTTTCAATTCCATCCAGCATTTATGTACAGGTTTTTTTGCTGAAATTCAGCTAATAATTCCCTTCTTCCGCAGTGTAAATTGGTTGTTCTTGCCTACTAACCACAGAATCACACAGAATCACAGAACTGTAGGGGTTGGAAGGTACTCCTAGAGATCAATGAGTCCAACTGCTCTGCTAAAACAGGTTCCCTACAGCAGGTCACACAGATAGGTGTCCAGATGGGTCTTGAATATCTCCAGGAAAAGGGACACCATAACATCTCAGGGCAACCTGATCCAGTGCTCCGTCACTCTGACACTCATTAAGCTCTTCCTCGCGTTAACACGGAACTTCCTGTGGTCCACAGGAAGTGGACGCATACAAAAGTAATACCCATTCCCCCGTACTTTCCTCATATTTCCATTCAGCTCTCCGTGGATGCATAAACTATGAGGATGACATCACCTTACTACATTCTTGTGTTTATTAGATTGTCCGTTGTGATCCCATGCCCTTTCTTCATTAAGTAGAGGAAAAGCCAAAGCAAAGCAAGAACCAGGAATAAAAAAAAACGTCATTGACACTTAAGCCCTTACAAGATGCTCCCATGTTGTACCTGACTTGTGGGAAAGTACCTGGCTGCTTCATTCTTATATGAACACTTTGATATGCTATTGACATGATTCGGTGGGTTGACGGTTAGACTAGCTGCTCTAATGGTCTTTCCAACCTTCATAATTCTATGATTCTGTATAAGGTGTTAATTGAAACGGCATATCAAAATAAGCAATATTTTGTTAAGCTCAGAATCCCACCATGTCACATCACATGCATCACTACACTTACAGCACAGATCCTAGAATCATGGAACCACCAAGGTTGGGAAAGAGCTCCAAGATCATCTAGTCAAACCTTGAGAAGTAAGTTTCATGCATGAAAACAGTTTCGTTTTGTTTTTATTAAAGGAAGGTACACACATCATAGATTAAAAAGGGAAAGCGATCACATAACAGTGGTGTGCTGTAGCACTTCAAATGCTATTCACTTCTACTAACTGGACAGTATTGCATTTTAACATCTTTAACAAACAGATTCAAAACCCACCGAAACTTTTCCTCTGGAAGGTTTTTAAAATGGTTTAGAAAACTGTTTCCAAGTTTCTGTATGTGTACAGATATGTACAGATATGTATAGATATGAGGTATTACAGGCAGCATATCACTTTCAGCAGGAAAATCACAGAATCTCCACAGCATAACATCCTTTCGAAAAAGCACATACTTTCTCACTCATTGTTAAAATGGCACTTTCTTTCATGCGCTCTTGTGAATATATTTTCTCTGTCTTTTCTTCACGAAACAGAATTCTATAGAAACAGAATCTAGGAAATACCAGAAGCAGAAATGCGTTAGAAACATTTGTACTTTTCATCCAGCTTGAATAGCAACCCTCCCATACCATATAATTTATTCTGGTACTTGCTGCTTCAAATCCTCCATAATGTTATCTGTGTATGCGCTGACAAAGAAATTCATTTTAGTTAGTTGTGCTATTGCTTTCTGTATGGAAGTTGTAGCCAGATGGGGGTCGGCCCCTTCTACCAGCTAGCTAGTGATAGGCCGAGTGGGGGGGGAGGCAGAGGCAGAGGCAGAGGCAGAGGCAGAGGCAGAGGCAGAGGCAGAGGCAGAGGCAGAGGCAGAGGCAGAGGAGGAGCCGCGAGGAGGAGGGGAGAAGCCGTTGCCGCGGCGACGCGCGGCTCGGGCGGGCGCTGTGCGGTGGCAGTGACGCACGGCTCTGCGCGCGCCCTGGAGACGCGTGAACGCGCGAGCGTCCTCCGGCCGGCCCCTTCCTCGTCGTCCTCGTCGTCCTCGTCGTCCTCGCAAATGCGGACTCAGAGCAAAGCAGCTCCCTTTGGCACGGGGAGGAGCGCCGCTAACTCGACCACGCTCGCTCCCGTGAGGCGGCTCGCTTGCCGGCGATCTCCGACGGACGGCTCGCTAGGAGGTACGCCGCCCGTTAGAACGCGTGCCGTTGCTACCGGCTTTCTTTCCGCGACGCCGCTAAGCACGCCTGCGTCCAGTCGGCGCGTACTCGCGTACCGCTGGCGGCCTCTTCCCGCGGCGCCGCCCGCGTTGGCGACGCGGTGCCCGATGCCGGAGTGAAGCCAGCGGTTCACTGCTGTGGCGCCGCCTGCCGGAAGGGCCGGAAAGCGCACCCGGAGCCGACCCGCCGCCGCGCTGCCAGGTGGGGAAACGGGGCGGGCGGGAAGCGCTTCGAGCCGAGTAGCCCCGGGCTCTCCCGTCCTCCCGAGTGCCGGCAGTGCCTCCGTCGTGAACGCGATCGGCAGCTTTCGTCGGTGCCCTTTTCCCGTCTGCTTTTCCCGTGGCGGTGGCGGTGAATCGAGAGAGGAAGCGGTCCTGGGGCACGGCTCGGGGCTCTCAGGGCTTCCTTGGAGTTGCTGGGAGCGTCTGCTGTTAGCAGCAGTTGCTGCGGGAACTCTCCCGTGCTTTCAGCACTCGACCTCCGTTGTACTCTTGAGGGCTTCACCCGACGGCTGCGGGCTGCGGGCTGTGGATGCGATGGCAGTGGATGCAAGTGAGCAGTCCCGTGAGAAGCTCCTTGTTTGCCAAGTTCCTGCCGTGAGGCTGTAGGACCGAGGCCCTCTTTAGCGCACCGCTACAGAGCCATAGGAATCTGGGATGCTTCTGCACACGTACGGCTTGCTGTGCTCTGATGTTAGCAATGGAGGCGGGGATTTGGGATTTGGGATTTGGGATTGGGGATTTGGGATATGGGATTTGGGATTTGGCCTTTGGCTTTTGGCCTTTGGCCTTTGGCCGGGGAGGAGATGGATAGCGATGGCTGGAGGTTCTCTTCCCTTCAGGAAAGAAGCTCCTGCTCTGGCTCCGCCAAGGCTTTGCTTCTCTCCTAGAAAGAAGCCATTCCAGACGTTTGGGCTGCTGCTGCGTAATCTCTCCTTGGAATGCTGGGGACATCACACCCGAAATGCTTGGGCGTTTGCTTTGTTGTTCAACAGACGCCTGCAGTTCCCGTTCTGGCAGCGGCTCGGTGCAAGCGCAGGCCCAAGGGAGATGTCAGCTGCGGAGACGTGCCCTTCCTCCACAGCACGGGAAAGCAAGTCGGGGAGAAGAGCTGCAGGCAGCTGAACCTGTAAGTGGAGCGTGTCAGATAATTTGGCCAGTATTGGCAAAGGAGTAACTGACAGCCGAAAGAAAATAAATAGGGGAGGGGCGGGCTGAAAGAAACAAGCAGAACCGCACAAGTTGCCAGAAAACAACTTGGGCTTATACTTCTTTTGACCTAGATATGAGAAAATGGAACTGAGAGACCCTGCGAAGGAGGAGATCCCTGAGAAAAAGCGCAACACCAGCCAGAAGCTCAGCCTCGGATACCTGCACATGGCCGTCAGACAGAAGACGGGCATGAAGACGAGAGCAGGGTCAGACCCTAAAGAACAGCAAGGCCACCTTGGCTATGGAGCAGACAGTGGACCTGAAATTGCAACAAGAAACAGGTACACACACACACTCACACTCAGGGGAGAAACCCCTTCACCAGGGGCTTCTACCCCACGCACGGGGTCCCCTCCTCAGCCGGAGGGCACCCCAGTTCCACCCGCACGCAAGGGGAACCCTTGAAAACTTCAGGGCTAAGCCCCATCTCACCTCCACGCACGGGGTCCCCTCCTCAGCCGGAGGGCACCCCAGTTTCACCCACATGCAAGGGGAACCCTTGAAAACTTCAGGGCTAAGCCCCATCTCACCTCCACGCACGGGGTCCTCTCCTCAGCCGGAGGGCACCCCAGTTTGACCCGCACGCAAGGGGAACCCTTGAAAACTTCAGGGCTAAGCCCCATCTCACCTCCACGCACGGGGTCCTCTCCTCAGCCGGAGGGCACCCCAGTTTGACCTGCATGCAAGGGGAACCCTTGAAAACTTCAGGGCTAAGCCCCATCTCACCTCCACGCACGGGGTCCCCTCCTCAGCCGGAGGGCACCCCATTTCCACCCGCACGCAAGGGGAACCCTCGAAAACTTCAGGGCTAAGCCCCATCTCACCTCCACGCACGGGGTCCCCTCCTCAGCCGGAGGGCACCCCAGTTTGACCTGCATGCAAGGGGAACCCTTGAAAACTTCAGGGCTAAGCCCCATCTCACCCGCACGCACGGGGTCCCCTCCTCAGCCGGAGGGCACCCCAGTTTCACCCACATGCAAGGGGAACCCTTGAAAACTTCAGGGCTAAGCCCCATCTCACCTCCACGCACGGGGTCCTCTCCTCAGCCGGAGGGCACCCCAGTTCTACTTGCAAACAAGGGGAACCCTTGAAAACTTCAGGGCTAAGCCCCATCTCACCTCCACGCACGGGGTCCTCTCCTCAGCTGGAGGGCACCCCAGTTTGACACACACGCAAGGGGAACCCTTGAAAACTTCAGGGCTAAGCCCCATCTCACCTCCACGCACGGGGTCCTCTCCTCAGCCGGAGGGCACCCTAGTTTCACCCACATGCAAGGGGAACCCTAGAAAACTTCAGGGCTAAGCCCCATCTCACTTCCACGCACGGGGTCCTCTCCTCAGCCGGAGGGCACCCCAGTTTCACCCACATGCAAGGGGAACCCTTGAAAACTTCAGGGCTAAGCCCCATCTCACCTCCACGCACGGGGTCCCCTCCTCAGCCGGAGGGCACCCCAGTTTGACCCGCACGCAAGGGGAACCCTTGAAAACTTCAGGGCTAAGCCCCATCTCACCTCCACGCACGGGGTCCCCTCCTCAGCCGGAGGGCACCCCAGTTTCACCCACATGCAAGGGGAACCCTTGAAAACTTCAGGGCTAAGCCCCATCTCACCTCCACGCACGGGGTCCTCTCCTCAGCCGGAGGGCACCCCAGTTTGACCCGCATGCAAGGGGAACCCTTGAAAACTTCAGGGCTAAGCCCCATCTCACCTCCACTCACGGGGTCCTCTCCTCAGCCGGAGGGCACCCCAGTTTGACCCGCACGCAAGGGGAACCCTTGAAAACTTCAGGGCTAAGCCCCATCTCACCTCCACGCACGGGGTCCCCTCCTCAGCCGGAGGGCACCCCAGTTTCACCCACATGCAAGGGGAACCCTTGAAAACTTCAGGGCTAAGCCCCATCTCACCTCCACGCACGGGGTCCCCTCCTCAGCCGGAGGGCACCCCAGTTTTACCCACATGCAAGGGGAACCCTTGAAAACTTCAGGGCTAAGCCCCATCTCACCTCCACGCACGGGGTCCCCTCCTCAGCCGGAGGGCACCCCAGTTTCACCCACATGCAAGGGGAACCCTTGAAAACTTCAGGGCTAAGCCCCATCTCACCTCCACGCACGGGGTCCTCTCCTCAGCCGGAGGGCACCCCAGTTTGACCCGCACGCAAGGGGAACCCTTGAAAACTTCAGGGCTAAGCCCCATCTCACCTCCACGCACGGGGTCCTCTCCTCAGCCGGAGGGCACCCCAGTTTGACCTGCATGCAAGGGGAACCCTTGAAAACTTCAGGGCTAAGCCCCATCTCACCTCCACGCACGGGGTCCCCTCCTCAGCCGGAGGGCACCCCATTTCCACCCGCACGCAAGGGGAACCCTCGAAAACTTCAGGGCTAAGCCCCATCTCACCTCCACGCACGGGGTCCCCTCCTCAGCCGGAGGGCACCCCAGTTTGACCTGCATGCAAGGGGAACCCTTGAAAACTTCAGGGCTAAGCCCCATCTCACCCGCACGCACGGGGTCCCCTCCTCAGCCGGAGGGCACCCCAGTTTCACCCACATGCAAGGGGAACCCTTGAAAACTTCAGGGCTAAGCCCCATCTCACCTCCACGCACGGGGTCCTCTCCTCAGCCGGAGGGCACCCCAGTTCTACTTGCAAACAAGGGGAACCCTTGAAAACTTCAGGGCTAAGCCCCATCTCACCTCCACGCACGGGGTCCTCTCCTCAGCTGGAGGGCACCCCAGTTTGACACACACGCAAGGGGAACCCTTGAAAACTTCAGGGCTAAGCCCCATCTCACCTCCACGCACGGGGTCCTCTCCTCAGCCGGAGGGCACCCTAGTTTCACCCACATGCAAGGGGAACCCTAGAAAACTTCAGGGCTAAGCCCCATCTCACTTCCACGCACGGGGTCCTCTCCTCAGCCGGAGGGCACCCCAGTTTCACCCACATGCAAGGGGAACCCTTGAAAACTTCAGGGCTAAGCCCCATCTCACCTCCACGCACGGGGTCCCCTCCTCAGCCGGAGGGCACCCCAGTTTGACCCGCACGCAAGGGGAACCCTTGAAAACTTCAGGGCTAAGCCCCATCTCACCTCCACGCACGGGGTCCCCTCCTCAGCCGGAGGGCACCCCAGTTTCACCCACATGCAAGGGGAACCCTTGAAAACTTCAGGGCTAAGCCCCATCTCACCTCCACGCACGGGGTCCTCTCCTCAGCCGGAGGGCACCCCAGTTTGACCCGCATGCAAGGGGAACCCTTGAAAACTTCAGGGCTAAGCCCCATCTCACCTCCACTCACGGGGTCCTCTCCTCAGCCGGAGGGCACCCCAGTTTGACCCGCACGCAAGGGGAACCCTTGAAAACTTCAGGGCTAAGCCCCATCTCACCTCCACGCACGGGGTCCCCTCCTCAGCCGGAGGGCACCCCAGTTTCACCCACATGCAAGGGGAACCCTTGAAAACTTCAGGGCTAAGCCCCATCTCACCTCCACGCACGGGGTCCTCTCCTCAGTCGGAGGGCACCCCAGTTCTACTTGCAAACAAGGGGAACCCTTGAAAACTTCAGGGCTAAGCCCCATCTCACTTCCACGCACGGGGTCCCCTCCTCAGCCGGAGGGCACCCCAGTTTCACCCACATGCAAGGGGAACCCTTGAAAACTTCAGGGCTAAGCCCCATCTCACTTCCACGCACGGGGTCCCCTCCTCAGCCGGAGGGCACCCCAGTTCCACCCGCACGCAAGGGGAACCCTTGAAAACTTCAGGGCTAAGCCCCATCTCACTGGCACGCACGGGGTCCTCTCCTCAGCCGGAGGGCACCCCAGTTTGACCCGCACGCAAGGGGAACCCTTGAAAACTTCAGGGCTAAGCCCCATCTCACCTCCACGCACGGGGTCCCCTCCTCAGCCGGAGGGCACCCCAGTTTCACCCACATGCAAGGGGAACCCTTGAAAACTTCAGGGCTAAGCCCCATCTCACCTCCACGCACGGGGTCCTCTCCTCAGACGGAGGGCACCCCAGTTTGACCCGCACGCAAGGGGAACCCTTGAAAACTTCAGGGCTAAGCCCCATCTCACCTCCACGCACGGGGTCCCCTCCTCAGCCGGAGGGCACCCCTCTCCCCACATCCTTTCTTTTTTCCTCTGCAGGCTGCTCTTCATTAACATCCGTCGTTGCCGTCATCCTCCCTACGGCTTCTCCTGTAAGAAGATGTGGAAGAAGAGAAACTGAGCACAAAGCTGCCACCATATGTGCAAAAACCCCTGCAGAATAAAAAGTCCTGCTCAGCAGAGTTGTCCCGCTCCTCTTTGCACCCCGGGAAGCAGGCTGGAGGGGATTGGGCTCTGGGTGTTGCACCCCACCTGAGCGAGAACGTATGTCGTTCCCAAGGGCAGCCCCCAGCCCTGCAGCACCACCCTGGGAAGCCTCAGCTTCAGCCAGGAGCTGGGGGACACACAGGGGCTCAAGTGCTGAGCGGGGCCCAGGGGAAGCGTGAAGTGGGTTGGGAGCACTGCGGGGTTGCACCACCTGCCGGGGAGCACCGACACTGCGCTTACCGGAACGGAGAGCTTCACGCTGTTGGGCAGCTTCTGGCGTTTCTTGCTCACAACCTCCAGCAGAAGCCAGCTGCATCGCTGCACCTTCACTGCCGGTGGAGGAGGGCAGGCAAGGTGCAGCTGCCCCCAGGATGCCGTGTCCCCAGGCACCCCTACCCCCGCGGGAGCAGGGAGGTGCCCACAGCAGGAAGCAGCACCGGGACCCCAAGTCCTGTTAGGAAGGAAGTGCTGCTGCGCCACCAGCCCTGCACCACTGCTCCCCCTACCTGTCCGTTCCCATTACAGCCGCTCCGTCCTCCTGGAGAGCAGTAGGCGAGTGTCTTCAGCGCTGCGAGACCAGAACAAAGCTGCAGGGTGGAGGTGGGGGCGGGGTTGGGAACCTGGCACCGGGCACCCCGTCACCCCGCACACAGGAGGAGGGGTGCGGGAAGTGCTTTTGTCGTCTATCTAGCACCCAGCCTCAGCCACAAACGCTGGAGACGCGAGGACAGGGCTCACGTCCAGGCCGTCGAGGTGCTTAGGACTTGAGCTCTGAGTGCAGATTCCCTTACAAGCACTATCTCCTTAGATGTCACCTCATATAGCATCTTCCGGGCGAAGAAGGATGCTGTGGAAAACCTGCAAGGCCCTTTCTAGGGGAATGGTGTCATCTGGTCTCTCTGATACATTTGTGACACATGCTGTCTCCCATAGATCTCTGCTCTGCTACAGTCTTTCTTTCCAAGAGTAGAGTAGAGTAGGGTGGAGTGGAGTAGAGTGGTATAGGGGGGAAGGGAAGGGAAGGGAAGAGAAGGGAAGGGAAGGGAAGGGAAGGGAAGGGAAGGGAAGGGAAGGGAAGGGAAGGGAAGGGAAGGGAAGGGAAGGGAAGGGAAGGGAAGGGAAGGGAAGGGAAGGGAAGGGAAGGGAAGGGAAGGGAAGGGAAGGGAGTCGGGAGGCACCTACTGGGCTAACAAAAGTGAAAGTATATTATTAAGTGCGTTGACAAGCTTGGAGAGTGACAGACACCGGGCACCAGCCACCTTGCTAGGAAGCCTCTTCCAGTGTTTGAAAACGCTCACGTTCAAGAAAGTTTTCTGTGGTGGTACACCGGTAGGAAATCTCTATCCATGAAGCTGTGCAAGCAGTGCTCCATGGCCAGAGCCAGGATACCTGTGCACAGCGTTACCCAACATGTCCTCTGCAAAGGCATCACTCGTTTCAGTCCACGAAGCGTATCGTGTTGCACTGTCACTTAGAACTTCCGTCAAAGGTGCAAAGAAGCATTTTTTTGCACAGGTCTTCCTCGTCCAAAAGAGTTTTACCATCTAAGATTGAGAACACAATCTGCCTTAGTGAGCCTTCAGTACACCTGAGCCAGGTTTGGAGCTCTCTCTTCTGCCAATGCGATGCTGGAGCACTTTCACCTCAGATTAATTCCAAAGTGATACTCCTCCAAAAGTCATGCAAGCCTTTTAAAATATTGCAGTGGGAATGTCCAGAATGGGCAACTGCCTCCTCTCTTCATCCTTTTTTGTAAAACAATGGAGTGAACCAAGCACCGTCAGCTTCTCACTGCCTGCTTTTTCTTTCTGAAAGAGGTGTGTGCCTCCAGTTTCTCACTGCGGTGATTTCTGCAGCAGCTAGATATACACATCTCTGACAATCCCACTAGGCATCTGCTCACAGCTTCAGGGAGTAGGTGCCTATTAAGCCAGACCAAAAGCACACAGGACCAAAAGCACACAAAGTACACATGTAGCCGCTGGCCTTTCTGCACACTTGACTCCTACGTGCTAGGGACACGGGAAACAGCAGATATTCACTCCCGTCTTCAAGACAGCCGATCTCATGACAGGCTTCTTGCGGTCCATCTTGTAGTTGAGGCCTCTTCTCTGTAAGGCTCGACAAACAAACTCTGGCACGCAGACGTTGCCGCAGCAGCGTGCAACGCTGGCCTGGCCTGCCACAAGGAGCAACGGGGACGTGAAATTTCTTCTACTCTGAGCACAGCATGGCACATTTTGTCTGTAGGGAATGGCTGAGACAGGCATTTTTTGCAGTGTTCCAACTGTGTTTCAAGTTTCCTGGCTTCCAGGGACTTGTTCTCAGCCCTCTTAACTTTCTACTGGCATGACTGCAGAGAGAAAGCGTTACTTCTGTCGTGATTTCTTTTACCCTGTTCTCTCCGTTCGTGGCCTTGCTCCATATGAGGGGGAGGAAAGAAGAAAATGCCACCGGGGGCTAAATCAGCTCCTGTCGCGTGCAACGTGATTCACTGCAAACTGACCTCTCACCAGCATTTCCCACTAAACCACGTTCTTCAGTACAACGTCTAAACGTTTCTTGAACGCCTCCAGGGATGATGACTCCACCACCTCCCTGGGCAGCTCATTCCAGCACCGGACCACCCTCTCAAAGAAGAAGCGTTTCCTAACGTCCAACCTGAATCTCCCCGGGTACGGCTTGAGGCCGTTCCCTCTAGTCCTACTGCTAGTGACATGGCAGAAGAGGCCAACCCCCAGCTCACCACAACCTCCCTTCAGGTAGGTGCAGAGCACGATATGGTCTCCCCTGAGCCTCCTCCAGGCTGAAGAATCCCAGCTTCCTGAGCTTACGAGTCTCCTCATAAGACTTGTGCTCCAGACCCCTCACCAGCTTCGTTGCCCTTCTCTGGACACGCTCCAGGGCCTCCATGTCTTTCCTGCCGTGAGGGGCCCAAAACCGAGCACAGCACTCCAGGTGCAGCCTCACCAGAGCTCAGTGCAGAGGGATGATCACTTCCCTGCTCCTGCTGGCACTGCCACTCCTGATACAAGCCGGGATGCCACTGGCCCTCTCGGCCACCTCAGCTGAGCATCGACCAACACCCCCAGGTCTGTTTCCTCTCCGCGGTCTTCCAGCCACTCTGCCCCAAGCCTGCCCCAAACCCACCCTGCCTGTAGCGTTGCCTGGGGCTCTTACGGCCAATGTGCAGGACCAAGGATTTCCTTCGTGTGGCCTCACCTCACCCCACAGAGCTGGGACGTGCCGGGCTGGATGAGTGCAGATCCCGGTCCTTCTCGCTGACATCCTTCGTTTGAAAAGGGAGGAGTTGATGAGCGGCTTCCTGACGGGATTGCCTTTCGCTTCACAGCTGGCTCTGGAGGGGGCCTCTTTGCCTCTTACTACCACTAGATGGTAGCCTTAGCGAGCATTTCCCCTTACTCTGGGAAGACTGCAACGCTTCTGAACCGATCAAGTCTGCACTGTTCTCACAACACGTACAGTGCCAGGTTGCTGCTGCTGGCTGCTGGCTGCTGGCTGCTGCCTGCTGGCTGCTGCCTGCTGGCTGCTGCCTGCTGGCTGCTACTAACGGCTGACTCAAGTGAACAAAGCTGAAGGTGCGTTCAGTATATCAAGCCCGGTTCAAACGCAAGTATTCACAGAATCACAGCACGGCTTCAGTGGGAAGGGACCTCAAAGCCCACCCACTTCCAACCCCACTGCCATGGGCAGCTCTGCCGCCCACCACGTCAGGCTGCCCAGGGCCCCATCCGACCGGGCCTTGGACACCTCCAGGGACGGGGCACCCACATCTTCTCTGGGCAGCCTGTGCCACTGCCTCACTGCCTGAGAGTGAAACATTGCTTCACAACGTCTAATCAAAACCTACCTTCTCTTCCTTTCAAGAAAACAAATAAACATAGACATAAACATAAAAATTGCCCCTCCCTGTCCTGTCGCTACACTCCGATAACGAGTCCCTCTGCATCTTTCCGGTAGCTCCTGGAAGGCCACAGTGAGAAGGCCGGAGCCTTCCCTTCTCTAAGCTAAATAACCCCAGCTCTCTCCGACTTTCTGCACAGCAGAGGTGCTCCAGCCATCTGACCACCTTCTTGGCCTTCTCTGGACTCCCTTCAAACAGTTTCACATCTTTCCTCGTGCTGGGGTCCCAGGGCTGAAAACAGTGCAGTAGGTGAGGTCTGACACAAGAGGAGCAGAAGGGGACAAGAAGCTCCCTCGGCCTACTGGCTACATCTCATCTCCTGTCCCGCTGACGGTCTTGGGTGCTTTGCAACCCCTCTCACAGATCCCAGTTTCACAGAGTAGCTTCTGGGGAATGGCTCGGTGCAGCTGTTTCAAGAAAAAGCCTGTGCGAGGCCAGCGTCAACATAGTGCTGGCCAGGCCTCTGCTCCACACACAGACATCACGGCACCACCATCGCTAGCGCTTCTGCTGCGTGCTGTGCTTCTGACCACTCTTCTGACCACTCAGCTTCCCGGACAGCCATGCCAAGACTTCCTGCATCGCTGAGACAGCACGCTTGCTTAACAGTCGCATGTCTCTGGCTCGTTCTCTGGAGACTGCTCACATGAGAGGAATGCTCTATTTAGCTGTGGTGACAGAACCACTACAGCACAACGGAGAGCGCCGGCAAGAATCTGCCAAACCCTCTCTGTACATACAGACAGGGAGCACAGAAGCTGAAGCAAACAAAACCCACCTATTCCTCCCTTCTTCCTCCTGCACTCCTGCAGTGAGTGGTGGAAGAGCCGGAGGTGATGGAGTGCACTGGGATCAGCTGGGAGGGAGTCCATGGTCTTCGTAGCAGCTCGTGTGGTGCAGTGCTTTAGATCTGTGGCCAGGCCAACGCGGATAACACAGCAGTGTTTCAGTTGAGGCTGAGCAGTGTTTGCACGGCGTCGAGTCCTTCACTGTTTCTCACTGCCTCTCCAGCGTACAGACTGAGGTGTGCAAGAGGTGGGAAGGGCACACGAGTAGCTCATGGGATCATCACAGAATCACAGAATGGCTTGGCTTGCAAGGACCCTCAAGGATCACCACGCCCCAGCTCCCCTGCCGCAGGCAGGGCCTCCAACCTCCAGATCTAATACTAGACCAGGCTGCCCAGGGCCCCATCCAGCCCGGCCTTGAACACCCCCAGGGACGGAGCATCCACAAGCTCTCTGGGCAGCCTGTTCCAGCACCTCAGCACCCTCTCGGTAAAGAACTTCTCCCTGATAGCCAACCTAAATCTTCCCTCCTTCCATTTCAAACCGATTCCACTTGGCCTGCCGTTATCTACCCTTGTAAACAGTTGACTCCCCAGGAGACCAGGATACCACTTGCTTTCCGAGCTGCAAGAGCACGCTGCTGGCTCACGTTCTGCTTTTCATCCACCAGGACCCCCAGGCCCTTCTCTGCAGGGCAACTCTCAAGGGCTGCTCCTCCCCGTCCCTATACATGTCCGCAATGCCTCTGGCCCAAGTGCAAAACCTTGCACTTTGCTGTATTCAAACTCATTAGGTTCACCCGCGCCCACCTTTCGAGTCTGATGAGGTCCCTCTGAATGGCATCCCTTCCTTCCATTGCCTCAACCGCACCACTCAGCCTGGTGTCATCAGCAAACTCGCTGAGGGTGCACTCAATTCCAACGTCCATGTCATTGACAAGGAAGTCAAAGGGCACCGGTCCCAAGACAGTCCCCTGGGGGACACCGCTCCTTACCGGCCTCCGCCCGGACACAGAACCATCCATCACCACCCTCTGTCTGCGGCCTTTCAACCCATCCCTTATCCGCCGGGTGGTCCACCCGTCAAATCCACATCTCTCCCGTTTGGAGATGAGGATGTGGGGGGCGACCACCATCACAGAAGGCCACCAGATGAGGTGGGCATGACCTTCCCCTGGCGAGGCCGTGCTGGCTCTCTCGGATCACACGCTCATTCCTCAAGTGATCTAGCATGTCAGCCAGGAGGATCTGATCCATCATCAGGCACAGAGGTGACACTCACCGGCCTGTAGTTCCCCGGGGTCCTCCTTGTTCCCCTTCTCATACGTGGGAGTGACGTGACCCTTCTTCCAGTCGCCTGGGATCTCACCTGACAGCCACGACTTTTCAGATATGACAGAGAGCGGCTCGGCACCCACCTCAGCCAGCTCCTTCAGAACGCTGGGATGCACGCCATCCGGCCCCATAGTACGCTTTTGGTCTCGTGAGGCAGTCTCAGACTTGCTCTGCCCTTACAGTAGTGGAGGTGGGGGGGACTTACTCCCCCAGTCTCCACCTAGAGGTTGAGGGGTGCAGGGTTCAGGGACGTGAGAAATCCAAGAATCCTGGCTGCCAGTGAAGACCGAGGCAAAGAACTCATTCCGTACCTCAACCTTCGATCACGGGAAGTGCAAAGGGACTTTGGTCCTCATCTCCATGCTGGTGCTTGTGCCGGTGTAGCCACGGTGCAGAGAAGCAAGCGCTGCTGGAGCCCTGGCCCTGCGCTCAGCTCTTTGTTCCCGAGAAAAAAGCCTTGGCACTGCCTTGTGTCCCCTGCCCAGCGCCGCGACTGCCTCAAGTGGGTGGCTGCTGGGGAACAGGACGGCTCTCCCGGCCTAGCAGCTCCACCTCTCCTGTGCCTGCTGTACATCTCAGCCCGAATTTATCGTTGACCTTCCAGAAAGAAAGAGACGCCACAACTGCTCTACCACCCGTCTCAGGGTGCACCCAAGATTACTGACAGTGCCCAGATCACCTCCCCCCCCCAACACCCTCTCTGTGGCGACGTGCGGAATCAAACTCTATAACCACCAAGTAGATACAAAATCAGGTAGGTTTAATCAAGGCTGCGCAGACGCTGGGTGCAGGGGGATAGCTCCTCCTAACTTGCACACCGTCAGGAACAAGCGTGCTACGGATATAGGCTGAACTAACACATAGTCCACAGTTGGACGCAGGAATTCGCATGCATCTTCATGACATTCCCGAGAGCCCATTAGCATGCAGTCCCTCCTCCCTCGCGCGTCCTCTTCTCGGTCTTCAGTGGCAGGAGCGCCATCGCAGCCCTCTCCTCGTAGCGGAGATGCTCCAGCGTTCTTCCAGATGCTCCAGATGTTCTGTTCTTCCAGCGCTCCGCCGCTGCTCGCTGGGCTCTGTGCAGAGGACGGCTCCGTGGTACCGGCAGCGCAGCGCAGTGCAGGGAAGCGATGCTCCGCGAGAGCTGAGGCACACGAGCCGCGCAGCGCCTCAGCCTCTCCCCCGCCTGCGCTCCGCGCTTTCCGTCCGTCCGTCCCCGCTGCCGTTCCCGGCTGAGGTCGGGCCGCCCGCTCACAAGCGGGGCCCGTCGGGCTGCCGCGCGCGGTCTCCGGCGCCCGCCTGCCGCTCCTGTGCCACCCGCCTCAGCCATTCCCCGTCCTCGTCGTCCGGCGGCGGTGCCTCGAAGCGGCTGCGCTGGTTGGGCTCCCCGTGCCAGGAGGAGCTGCGCACCAGCGGGCGGGGGGGCCTGGAGGGGCTGCGCTGCACGCGGCCTGGTGGGGCGCTGCGGGACCGACGCGCAGATCTGCTCTCCCGCCGCTCCCTGGTGCGCTGCAGCCTTCCCCGGGGCCGGCGGGTCGGGGCGCGCCCCGAGGGGCGCCAGCCGAGGCGCAGCAGGGTGCCGATGAACTGGCGGCACAGGGGGCAGCTGGACGCGTTGGCGGTCCAGAGCTGGATGCATTCCCTGCAGAAGATGTGCCTGCAGGGGAGAGCGCGCACGGCGTCGGCCATCGGGCCGAGGCAGATGGGGCACGGCTCCTCGTGGGCCTCCGCCGGCCACGTCCACGTCTCCCGCCTCCTGCTGCTGCTGGCAGCCGCCTCCCGGCTCATGGCTGCGGCCGCCCTGGCGCTGTGAGGCTCCGAGGATGGGTGCGCTGGAGGCTGCCTCTCGCAGAGCGGTCGGCAGCCTGCGGGCCTCAGCGCCTCTCTCTCGTGCGTCCCACCAGTGACGGACACCTCGGGTGCCACTGGCAGGAGCTGTGACGCCTGGTGTTCCTCGAGTAGGATCCTTAGCCACTGGCAATCCTCTCGCAGGACTCTGACGTCTCACGCACTGGCAAGGTCTCAGTGTCTCGTGCTCCCACAGGAAGACGTTCACACCTCGAGAGTCGCCAGCAAGACTCAATGCGGGCTGGGCCCGCTGGCTATGGGTAGGCACCCGGCCCACTGTGAGCTCACGGGGTGACTGTGACTCTGCGATGCCGTCACAAAGCACACACAGACGTGGAGGTTTGCTGTCCCGTGAACGCGGTAGTTGCCGCGTTCGTCGCTTTGGCATTTGCCTGCCAGAGTCCTCCCGAGGCAGGACTTTCACTGGCACGCTTTCACAAACCGTGACAAATAAATGATTTATCGGAGCAGCCGATAGAACAGATCTGGGGTCGCCGTTGGTCAGTGCTGTAGCTGTGGCCGTGCTGGTATTTGATACAAGCGCGAGCAACGTAAATGCTAGCCTGGGTATTTTTCACCGAGAGGTGAAGGGGTGCTCCTTACCGGGCAGGGATCCCTGCCTTGGTGGGGAAAGAGCAGCACAGCTTCTCTCTTTCTCTTGTCCCTTTAATCTCTCTTCCCGCCCCTCCTCTGCACCCTCCAGGACCTTCCAGTGGTGCTTGAAGGCAGCGTATAAACAGGAAAGGGAACGGCTGTTTAAGAGGGTGGATAGCGATGGGACAAGGGGGAATGGTTTTAAACGGGGACAGGGGAGGTTTAAGTTGGATGTTAGGGAGAAGTTTTTTACCCAGAGGGTGGTGACACACTGGAACGGGTTGCCCAAGGAGGTTGTGGATGCCCCATCCCTGGAGGCATTCAAGGCCAGGCTGGATGTGGCTCTGGGCAGCCCGGTCTCGTGGTTGGCGACCCTGCACATAGCAGGGTGGTTGAAACTCGATGGTCGTGGAAATCAATTGATTGTTTCACACTGATATTTTGCAGCTTCTCTGCCAAATATTTAGAAAACTAGACAAGTCCCTTGCGTCAAATTCAGTAAGGAACCGTGGTGTGGAGGTGACTCTTTTCACCACCTCACCTTTATGGAGCAGATTGTCTCGAGGGAGATCACACGGCACGTGCGGGACAATCAGGGGGTCAGGCCCAGCCAGCGTGGGTTCACGAAGGGCAGGTCCTGCTTGACCAACCCGATCTCCTTGTATGACCTAGTGACCCGTCTGGTGGATGAGGGAAAGGCTGTTGAGGTAGTCTACCTAGACTTCAGCAAAGCCTTTAACGCTGTCTCCCACGGTATTCTCCTGCAGAAGCTGGCAGCCTGTGGCTTGGACAGGTACGCTCTTGGCTGGGTAAGGAGCTGGCTGGAGGGCCGGGCCCACAGCGTGGTGGTGAATGGAGTTAAATCCAGATGGCGACCGGTCCACGGGTGGTGTTCCCCAGGGGTCGCTGCTGGGGCCTGTCCTCTTCGAGATCTTTACTGATGACCTGGATGAGGTCGTTGAACGCACCCGCAGTAAGTTTGCAGATGACACCCAGTTGGCTGGAAGTGTCCGTCTGCCTGAGTGTTGCGAGGCCCTACAGAGGGATCTGGACAGGCTGGATAGCTGGGCTGAAGCCAGTGGGATGAGCTTCAGCAAGACCAAATGCCGGGTCCTGCACTTGGGCCACAACAACCCCAAGGCAACGCTCCAGGCTAGGAGCAGAGTGGCTGGAAGGCTGTGTAGAGGAAATGGACCTGGGGGTGTTGATTGACGCGAGACTGAACACGAGCCAGCAGTGTGCCCAGGTGGCCAAGAAGGCCAACGGCATCCTGGCTTGCATCAGAAGTAGTGTTGCCAGCAGGAGCAGGGAAGTAAATGTCCCCCTGTACTCAGCACCGGTGAGGCCGCACCTCGAGTACTGTGTCCAGTTTTGGGCCCCTCACTGCAAGAAAGACATCGAGGCCCTGGAGCGTGTCCAGAGGAGGGCAACAAAGCTGGTGCGGGGTCTGGAGCGCAGGCCTCACGAGGAGCGGCTGAGGGAGCTGGGATTGTTTAGCCTGGAGGAGGCTCAGGGGAGACCTTATTGCTCTCTAGAACTACCTGAAGGGAGCTTGTACCGAGCTGGGGGTCGGCCTCTTCTCTCGGGTGACTAGTGATAGGACTAGAGGGAATGGCTTCAAGCTGCGCCAGGGGAGGTTCAGGCTGGGCGTTAGGAAATACCGCTTCTCTGAAAGGGTGGTCAGGCACTGGAATGGGCTGCCCAGGGAGCTGGTGGAGTCACCGACCCCAGAGGTGTTCGCGGCACGTTTGGACGTTGTGTTGGGGGACGTGGTTTAAGGAGAACTATTGGTGATGGGTGACTGGTTGGACTGTGTGATCCGTTGGGTCTTTTCCAACCTTGGTGGTTCTATGATTCTACGATTCCCTTCTCACTAGGGCAGGCAGAGCACTCCTTGCAGGCTGCGGAGTTGAGCCAGCCCGCCAGGGGTGTGCTGCAGGGGTTCTGAGCCAACGAGTCTCCCCATGGGGAAGCAATTTGCCCTCTGCAGAGAGTATACGATGTGATTGGGAAGCAGCCTTTGAAGAGCAGAAGGAAGCCAAGCCAATCCTTTTTTTTTTTTTTTTTTTTTTTTCACATGGCACCTACGCAGCTGCAGCCCTGACTGAGGCTGATGTTGCCAGATGCTGGGGTACTTTTCCTTTCATCCCTATCATCCCTAGATGCTTTCTCCAAGCTCTTTGCTTTCTCTCCCTGCTCCTTAGAGTCAGGGAAGAGATCCCCCTTGCAAGCCGTGTGCTTGCGGCCCCTGATTTAAAACAACAGAGTAGGATGTGCTCTATGCAGGACTTGGGTCTTTGAGTTGCTGTGGTCAGACCCCCAGTAATGTTCTCTAATGAATCAGCACCCCAAAGATGAGGAATAAATTAGACATGTGAAAAGAACTTTTCCATAGAAGAAACAAGAAGTTTGTTTATTTATTGTTTGTTTCCATAGAATAAACAATCAGAGGCAGAGGCAGAGGCAGAGGCAGAGGCAGAGGCAGAGGCAGAGGCAGAGGCAGAGGCAGAGGCAGAGGAGGAGCCGCGAGGAGGAGGGGAGAAGCCGTTGCCGCGGCGACGCGCGGCTCGGGCGGGCGCTGTGCGGTGGCAGTGACGCACGGCTCTGCGCGCGCCCTGGAGACGCGTGAACGCGCGAGCGTCCTCCGGCCGGCCCCTTCCTCGTCGTCCTCGTCGTCCTCGTCGTCCTCGTCGTCCTCGCAAATGCGGACTCAGAGCAAAGCAGCTCCCTTTGGCACGGGGAGGAGCGCCGCTAACTCGACCACGCTCGCTCCCGTGAGGCGGCTCGCTTGCCGGCGATCTCCGACGGACGGCTCGCTAGGAGGTACGCCGCCCGTTAGAACGCGTGCCGTTGCTACCGGCTTTCTTTCCGCGACGCCGCTAAGCACGCCTGCGTCCAGTCGGCGCGTACTCGCGTACCGCTGGCGGCCTCTTCCCGCGGCGCCGCCCGCGTTGGCGACGCGGTGCCCGATGCCGGAGTGAAAGCCAGCGGTTCACTGCTGTGGCGCCGCCTGCCGGAAGGGCCGGAAAGCGCACCCGGAGCCGACCCGCCGCCGCGCTGCCAGGTGGGGAAACGGGGCGGGCGGGAAGCGCTTCGAGCCGAGTAGCCCCGGGCTCTCCCGTCCTCCCGAGTGCCGGCAGTGCCTCCGTCGTGAACGCGATCGGCAGCTTTCGTCGGTGCCCTTTTTCCCGTCTGCTTTTCCCGTGGCGGTGGCGGTGAATCGAGAGAGGAAGCGGTCCTGGGGCACGGCTCGGGGCTCTCAGGGCTTCCTTGGAGTTGCTGGGAGCGTCTGCTGTTAGCAGCAGTTGCTGCGGGAACTCTCCCGTGCTTTCAGCACTCGACCTCCGTTGTACTCTTGAGGGCTTCACCCGACGGCTGCGGGCTGCGGGCTGTGGATGCGATGGCAGTGGATGCAAGTGAGCAGTCCCGTGAGAAGCTCCTTGTTTGCCAAGTTCCTGCCGTGAGGCTGTAGGACCGAGGCCCTCTTTAGCGCACCGCTACAGAGCCATAGGAATCTGGGATGCTTCTGCACACGTACGGCTTGCTGTGCTCTGATGTTAGCAATGGAGGCGGGGATTTGGGATTTGGGATTTGGGATTGGGGATTTGGGATATGGGATTTGGGATTTGGCCTTTGGCTTTTGGCCTTTGGCCTTTGGCCGGGGGAGGAGATGGATAGCGATGGCTGGAGGTTCTCTTCCCTTCAGGAAAGAAGCTCCTGCTCTGGCTCCGCCAAGGCTTTGCTTCTCTCCTAGAAAGAAGCCATTCCAGACGTTTGGGCTGCTGCTGCGTAATCTCTCCTTGGAATGCTGGGGACATCACACCCGAAATGCTTGGGCGTTTGCTTTGTTGTTCAACAGACGCCTGCAGTTCCCGTTCTGGCAGCGGCTCGGTGCAAGCGCAGGCCCAAGGGAGATGTCAGCTGCGGAGACGTGCCCTTCCTCCACAGCACGGGAAAGCAAGTCGGGGAGAAGAGCTGGAGGCAGCTGAACCTGTAAGTGGAGCGTGTCAGATAATTTGGCCAGTATTGGCAAAGGAGTAACTGACAGCCGAAAGAAAATAAATAGGGGAGGGGCGGGCTGAAAGAAACAAGCAGAACCGCACAAGTTGCCAGAAAAACAACTTGGGCTTATACTTCTTTTGACCTAGATATGAGAAAATGGAACTGAGAGACCCTGCGAAGGAGGAGATCCCTGAGAAA